>NC_071289.1:22120000-23320000 GCF_943734705.1 Anopheles coustani | reverse complement strand
TTTTACAACAAAAAAAATCAAATAAATTAAAGCTTACACTATAGCGATTCAAAGGTTGCACATTATTTCAAGTACATGGTTATGGAGGACGAAAGCATTGGCCTTCAAAAACACAAACAAGGTAATTAATTTCAGTTCTATACTCTGTGTGTGTATGTTTCTTTTTTTATGCCATTTTACGCAAAAGGCAACAACCGTTCCCCATTAAACACTCTAAGTGGTACATAAAAGCTAATGTTCTATATGCACTTTTGTTAAATAAATTGCTAGTCAATACTTCAATCATTGGAACAAAGAAGACTAAAACAAGAGTTATCAAAGTGACAAAGTTTAAAATAGTAACAACGCATTTGATTAAACAAAAAAAAACACTGACTGTGATTGTGATCCTTATGCAAGTCTCTTGCCCTTTGTAGTGTTAGTAATAGTCTCGACAAAGGAATAAAACATTGATTTACTAATTGATTTGACTTTTCGTTAGATCGGTTTAAGCGTCATTTGAATGTATTGTTACATGTCCTTGGAGTTTTCTATCATGTGGCTTTTTCTGCATTCTCATTCACTTACTTCTATATAAGTTTTTAATAAGCAAAGTTTTTCGTAAATTTATATGATTTTCAGTTACTTTAGGTCTAATATTCTTTGTTCGGTAGTATTGATGTTTTTTCTCTATTGTGTGTTATTGCCTTAAGTGTGTTCAATAGATGAAAGTTTTTTCTTCGTCTCAACACTTCTGGTATTTGTTTTATTTGAGAATCAACCTTTTTTGTTACTTATGAATGAATCCATTTCCTTCTCATACTCAGCTTTCCATATCACTGTAGAGGTTATTTTTCATTCTCTGATGTTCTTCGGTTTTGTTTAAAGTTGTTTATTTTCCCTTTGGAATGTTACTGGACAAAAACAAAAGTAGTGAACTATGTTGTGTCATGAAACCATATATTCAAAAACAAAAACATGCAATAGATAATGGGAAAGCTACACGTTGTAATGTATTTCATATTGAAATTAATTTTCAAATTTACCGTTGTAAACCAACAACAGCTATCAATATATTGAATGAGTGCATTTGTCCTGTTTTTATAACTTTTACCACCAACGTTACTCTTCACAATCTCTTGTTTAACGGATTACCAACGATTTGGCGCAACTTGAACACTCGAATAATCACACAGCCTCGTTCTTACATCTTAGCCTGTGTTCGCATACAGATTAATGGTGGCCAAATTGATACTTAATTTTTTTTAAACCTATGGTCGCAAATTGGTTCATATTCGTAACTTTTTCTAATCAATTTATATGCAAGTGTGTGAGTGTATGTGTCTGTGTCTGTGTGCATGAGTACCCTTGGAGTCATTGTGCCATTGTACTTTCTCTCTTCAAGAGCCCACATCCTTTCGCGAAAATTAACTCATATAAATCAATGCCTTATTAGATTCTTTTGCTTCTGTCAATCTGACTATTGCACTAGAAATAATTGTTTGGATCACGCATCAGGAATCGATGGATCATTTAGTACTAGGGAACTGATAATTGTTCTTGTTCTCGGTTCTCGGTTATGTTTTAATTAAGCTTACTTTCGCTATCGTCACTGAACAACACACAACTGAGCCTCTTTAATTGTTTGGCACAGATGCTGCAGCTAACCAAATGATCTTTTTCTACCGCCCTTGACCTCTTTTCTACCGTACACGTCGTACCCGATCTCGCTCACGAAAGTCACAAGTTCAATTTAAAAGGAGACATATAATAAATACATACATATATTTGACGTTCATCAGATGTTTGGGGAGGGTTTAAATGGTTGTTCTTGTTTCTTTTTTGTTTGTTTCTTCAACAGCTTTCAAGAAGTTTAACATCACCGCAACGCTGGAAGACAAAACAAATCAGAGATCGCGTTGTTGCGCACAAGGAGTCCAAGGATCTCGGACGAAGTTTCGAACACAAGTCTCGGTGGCTACATGCAAGTACACATTAGGAGAGATGGATAGTGAAATGGATAATACCCTTCCGACTCCAAGGGAAGTCTCCATGGATTCGACCGAAATCCTCTGCAAAAGTTGAGCATTTACGCGTTTTTCCTGTTCTGGGTTGTTTGGCCTGTCGGCACGTTTAATTTCTCTGTTAAAATCTGAAGGCAGAATATGAAATACTACCAATGAAGACTGTTTGCAATTTACGTTTTTTCACATTAGAACTTGTGTGTGTTTTTTTTTTCTATGACAGGACGCCGTTTGTTATATCACAATTTTATCATCAGCTAGTTTCAACCCAAACATGTCGGATCACCTGTAGTATCCCACTACATTCTCTTCTTTGTCGTTTCAAAAGGACGAGAGATTTTGTATGCATTTGGGATTAATTTTGTTTTCCTTTCCGTCGTGTGTTCCGTATGTTAAGTGATTTTCATCTTTTTTATTAACATGGTTTCTAGTGCCATTAATTTGAGATGCTGTTTTTAGACTGATATCTCCTGTTTTGATTTCTATTTTTTTATTTTATTCAGTTACTCTCGTCAATTACTGCTTGTTTGATCGATTATAATTCATTCACAGGGACCGGGTGGGCAAAATGGTGGATCATAGCATAATTTGTTTGCCTTATTACACTAGGGATCAATACATTTAAGCACAGATAGAAAACGATGGATACGGTTGCTTTGATAAATCACTTTCTGATTCGCTATAACTGCGAATACAAACGCATCTCCCGGCGCTACATTTTTTGTGCTGGTCAGTTTGCCAACTTCGTTTCGAGCAAATCCTTAATTTTCTTTGTTCTTGGTTCACTTGGCTCACTTAGTTGCCATATTTCAATGTGTTACAATTTCTTGGGTTGTTCTTTCAAAAGTAATTTCTAGCGGACTGTTATGTGCGGTGTGTTATATGGCTTAACAAATTTCGCTTCACTGGAGCTCGGTGCGGGTTATTGAAAATGACGCAAATATACGGATATCGTACGCAGTTTAAGTTATAATCCTCGGAAACTACTTAACAAACTGACATCAAAGGGAGTAACTGTGTTTACTTGATTGATTGCTGGAGCCCTGCCGAGAGTATTGTTGTGTGATTGATGATGCATCCGGATCCGGAGCAATTCTTAGAGGGACCATTATTAGGCAAAAACAACCACCTAGAATGGCATTGCTTGCGTTTGTGTTATTAAGGATATTAAGATATCATGGTTAACCGGAAAACCTAACCTAGGGTTCAGCCTTCGAACCGATCGCTGTGCATGAACCGAAATCAAATACATGAAACAATTCGCTTTGGTAAGTGGAAGTTTTCTCTCAGTTTGTGTTTTCTTTTTTTTGTTTAATACAGTTTATACGCTTTTTCATGTATAGGCACTTCTTACATTGCTTTGCCGGCTAGAAAAAATAAGATTAAGTCGAAACATTACACTACATGAGAATGATAGGATTTCTTGGCGCGGTACCGATTTCTATCCCAGTTGCAGTATTCTTTTGTCTTGGCTTTATTTGCTGAGATATTTTTTCTTTCATTTTAAACAAAGCTCAAATCAGGACCTCCGCCTCACTGTAATTGAGAGCCGGCACATGTGTAGATACCACCCAGATCAACCCACACAATCGTGGAATTGGTGGTGAGGAAGCAAAAAGAATTACGGAATGCAACTATCTAACATACTTTTATGAGGCTATATGTCCTTTTTAACCGATACCTATAATAGCAGGTGTATTGGAAGGTGACGGATACCCCGAACAACCATCTTGATTGCAACAAAAACAAGCAAAAATGTGTCCATTGCCATTCTCGCTCTGTCTAATCGTAGCGAAATACAAACCAGCAATTTTGTAAACCGCGCCTGATGGCAAAATAACTATTTCCATAATTTTTGAACGTTATTCAAAAGGACGACATGGTGACGCTCGGACGCCAACCTACACGCCTATCTATGGCAATCACAGACGCAAACTACAAGCACACAGACACACACACACACATTGGTCACTATTTTGCTGCATTTCAAACTCAATTCCTGCACTTCAAAGCAAGCACAAGGGAATGGTGATCCTACGAATGGTTTGTACAATGTGCCGAGTGATTATTTAACGGGACAAGAATTTGAAGGATCAAACTCTAAGCACTTAGAATGCATTGTAAAAAAAAACAAAATGAGCAATAGACGGAAGAGTAAGAAGCAGCGAGAACTTATCTTATAATTAGAAATTCCAGTTTTCATTTGAGTCAATACCCTTCCTTCAGGTTGGCAGGAAGTTTTATTATCCGACACACTCACACAATATTTTTACTAGGAACAAATAAAGAAGAGGTTACGATACCCTGCGCCCGATGTCTCCTATTTTCGCGGCCACATGCCTCTCAAGCATACCCACACATACACACGCACATACATACAAATACATAACCGTTGTCCTTCCCTTCTCGGCGCAAATATTACTAACAATACTCTGTTGATTAGCCCCTAATCACTCACGTTCCACGCCGGTACCTTCAGTTTTCAAATAATCTTTATCATATCCATCACCTAACAAAATGGCTTCATTTTCAAATCGCTAAACTCGAGCGCTTCCGCAGGTTGGGTTTAGTTATTGTTAAGTCTCATCTGTTACCAACAAGAAACGCCTTTTCCCTTTTGGTTTTGGTTTTGTTGTGTTCTCCATTTTTCGTTGCATAGTAAATACCTATGAGTTTAATTTCATTCCGTACATATTTCGAGTGGCTACAAGCAGTGGAGCACCACCGGAACACACGGCATGCAATAGTTATGCGTTTCAATGCTAACGAAAAAAAAACTGTCCTTATGCAAGAGCGATGGCCAGATATCTACAACCTTCATCGTTTGATTATGCTCCTAGGAAATCTTTTTCGGTAGCTCCTGCTAGTACCTTTGCATTAAATCGCATCGCAAATGTACATTTTATTGTTTAAATTATCAACTGTATGTTTTTTCTTATGTCTTTCCAGTACATTTTGGTTTCTGTTACGCATCATATCATGTTTTGAAGAACAAAATAGAACACAGTGAAAGCTTTCTACGATTCCTCGGTAATGTTTGTCACTTTCTTGCACATTTTCATATATCAGCTGAGGATCCCATTTTCAATTCGTCTGCTTTTTCAACCTGCCATGACAAAACTACTTTGATCGTGCATGCAGTAGGCATTTTCATTACTTGACTATGTCATTTATCTTCATCCCTGCTCAAAAATAATAACTTCTATAAAAAAAAACAAACGCAAACAAAGTTCAAGAGCTTAAACACAAACTTCAAAAATAAAAATTACCAAAACACAAACAGAACTAGCACCTGATCTGTAGGATCGAGCCACACGCAGCTAGCCATAACTGAAATGCACCATGACCTATAATTGCCATCAGTTTAGTAGCGCGCACACACACACACAGCTGCCAGGTGTAAGGAAAGCAACAGGTCTTCTTCGTTGGAATAGTCAGTATATTAGTATATAATCGTAGTATAAAAGTAACACGTTTCATCCGCTCAGGATTGCCTTTTCCCTCGTTCTAGTAGTTTTTAATAATGCATTGCTTGTTCCGTTCTAGGAACGGAAAAAACCAAAAAATTGTACGTCCTTCGCATTCGTACCGGATAGAATTGGGCGGTTCTACTGATGATGGTGGTGATTGGTAGTGGCACGGTAACGACACGCGCATCTACGACGGCAACAACACGCGACACACACGCGTGCGATACCGGTAGTGTGGTTTTTCTTTCCACACTTTTGTTTACGCGTTTTCTTCCTCATGACTAAAGGTTTGTAGAGTTTTTTTTTGTTTTTTTTTACGTTTTGTTTTGTAATTAGATTTTTCTATTTTTTGTGTTTTTTTGGTTTCTTTTCTTGCTACTACGTACGTTACTTTAGTTTTCTTCCTTCTCTTAAACTAAGTCCTTACGCATGCTAGGGGGTATGTGATTTACGACCTCACACCGGGTCGGGTCAGTATTGTTTTTTAAATTTACTTTATCTAATCATAATTTGCTTTGTTTGGCTGAGTTTGTCTCTGTCTCTGTACGCCATCATCGTCCCCTTTGATGAAACAGCCGATTCTAGAAGCGTCATAAAAAGGAAATGTTTTTTGTTGTTTTGATATATGCATATATGCTTATATATATGTATATATATGTATGTTTTTCTTTTCATATTTTCCACAGCTCATTCGCATTCCACCTTCACTAATTCACTATCCGGCCGCATACATGCTGCCCGCTCCGCTTCATCCTTTCGCGCCCTAACTGAACCTAGTTCCATGATGAATTAGTAAGAAAAGGAGAGAGGATAGGGAGCTGGGGCATGGAAAGGGCCCATGTGGATGGAGACAATTTACGTAAAAACAAAATTACTTACGAAAGAAAATGCTAAATATCTATTCTGTATATATAAATCGGGTACTCCATAACTTCCAGCGTATAACATTATTAGCTTTCGATTTCATTTGTAGCACACTTTCGTTTGTTGTTTTTTTTTATTCTTATTCACTATTTTCCATTTTTATTCACCTCATGAGCTGGGAGAAGAATCTGTTTTTTTTTTGTTTTTTGGTCACATATATTCTCCCGCGCTACTTTCACCGCCGAGGGGGCGGCGGCTCGGCTGACACTTTGCTTAATGCTTCTATTTTACAAGTCTTCGTAGAGATTTTCTCATGACGGCGCGTGGAAGGAGAATGTCACTCACACACACACACACGCATGGGATGGGTGGTGGGGAAGATTTGTATTTTCCAAACAAACAAACAAAATCGTTTATAAACGTAACATGATTTTCCTCCCTTGGTTTCAATGCTTTTTGCTAGAACTAGATCTTTCTCTTTGACTTGAAATGTATCATGTGGGCACGAGTAACTTTTTTCCTACGTGGATTGCATTGTTTATGTTACGCCATTCGTTCATCATTTTTTTGTTGTAGTTTTCTTTAAGAGTAGACATTTTCGACATGTTTTCTTGTTTCATTTTTCGTTTTTTTTTTGCTAAACGTATTTTATGTTTCGCATTCATCAAGTTATTTTACTCACACCGTTCTCATCTCAAATATATATAATATATAATATATTATTTAAATTGTATAAGATTACATTTTTACTGTTTAAAAAAATGATAAAAACATTCACAACACCTTAATACTACGCCAGACGCGAAACCGCTGACTTTCAAAAGACACTTTTTAGATTTCTTTTTTTTTGCTTTTGTTCACAAAATTCTCGATGCACACACATACGACGCACACGGTTGCCAATTCATTTTTTCCGTTTCTCGCCTGCTTATCCTGCATCGTCGGCCCCCCGAGGCCGGGTCAAAATCAGCTATCATCAGTAGGTGTCTACATGTGTGCGCCACAGAAAGATCGTCGGTTTGCGGATGTGACTTCATGTTGCTATGCTGTTTTACCTCCTACAAACCTACTTTAAACCTTCATTACCGTCGAAGGGAATGAAAAGGGGACAAACGAAGAGCGCCACATTAGTACAAAGCAAAACGAATGAACCAGGGGAGGAGAAGCACAATTAGAGAATCTTGTTTTTTTTCTTCATCTCTCAACGCAATAAAAAAATGTTGGGCCACAGTGGAAAACTAAACTTTTATAATAACAGTTACATGTCAACTTACCTTATAAGCTACCCTAAGAGAATTGTATTACTTTGTATTAATGTTTCCGCAGTTGCTTCTCTTTGTTTTGGGATGTGTCATTTGCATTCATCACGCAGGACGCATGTGTGCGTGTGGCTGCGAAGGAGCTGGGCTCCTTTGATTCCGTACGTATCACCTCCGTGCATGGATGCATTTTTAAAACTGTGTTGAGAGGTGGTGGTGGTGGTGGTGTGTTTACTGTCAGCAGTGACAGTGGTTCTCCCTACGAAACTGGTGCATCCACCCTGCTGCAGCCTCCTAGCAGGGTGGATCGACGGCCAGTTCCGATCAGTGTCGTCGCATTCATCAGTTCAGCTCTGTGCCGAGCAGGCTCTCCGGTAGCAGTGAGTTGAGGTTCGCTGGTGTGCCCCGGTCGCCGTCGAGCGGCGTCCACATGCTGGGACCGGCATTGCTCGAGCTCCAGGCATTCGAGCTCCAGGCATCTTTACAGGAGAAGACAAGAAGAGAAAAATTCGGGAGAACCGAATGTAGGTTTCGAAAATTAAAGTCTTGCATCTGTTTGTTTTTCCTTTAATTTTCTACTCACCGGAAACGACTGAATTCGAACGACCAACCGTCCCTTGCGATTGGGCAGCGGCGTTAAGGCGCCAGTTTTGTCCACCTCCACCTCCACCACCGTTGCCACCACCGGTCAGTCCGTTCGACATACCATTGGTGGCGCTGCCAAGGTGCGGCAGGATGAACTGCACGTCACTCTCGGTAGGAATTTCCGCGCAAATCGTCGTGTTGCCGAGCGGACAGTTGTTCAGCGCCAGCTGTGCCTTCTGTGCTTCCTCTCGGCTAGAGTATTTACATAGGGCGATGCCGTGGTTCAGGTACAGCTGGAAGTTTACCAGTGGACCATGCTGCATGCACAGTGTGCGCAGTGTTGAGCCATCGATCTGGAAGCAGATTTTTTTTTTGTTTTGAAACGGAATGATGTTGTAGATGAAGTAACTAAGTATAGAAGATCCTATAGGTAACCCTATAGAACTTACAATGTCAACATCAATGCTTTAAAATTTATTTTAAATCCAATCATCGATGTTATTATCTTTAATTTAACTGTTTTAACCAAACCTATATAGAATCTTTAACGCGTCGAGTCTACGCGAACATAAAATGACGCGGTATGAGATTCTTGTGTACTTTTTGTATGGGACTTTGACGAGACGTGCCGAGAAAGATAACAGATGGCGTCGTTGTCTCATGATGACCACTATATTTTCCATTTATACGTACTTGTGCGGTCAGATTTTTGAGCATAATCCACGTCGACGACCAGCTGCCGGCTGATGCAGCACCACTGTTCCACGAGCTGCCACCTTGGGTGCTGGGGGTGTTCCATCCGTTGGCGTCCAGTTTGCTGCCGGGCGGCTTTCCAAGCCCTCCCATCATGCTGCCGCGACCCTTGCTGCCGCCACCCGCACTACCACCAAGCGAAGTGTCCCACAGGTCAGCCGGGGGCATCGTCGGTGTACCGGAGTCCTGCCACGGATTCTTCTGCACCTTTGCACCGTAGTTGCCAGCCTGCACGCCACCTCCACCGGACCCACCGGACGGATTGAAGCTCCAAGTCGACTCGGTGGGGGACGATTTACTGTTGACATTTGAGGCACTGCTGCTCGAACCGCCACCGAACAGGTTGGACTCTTTTGCGGCAGCGATTGACAGCGGGTTGCGCGCCACACTTCCGGGGGTGATCGTTGGGTCGTCCTCAATGCGAGTCGCCTGAGTGCCCTGTAAGTCGAAGGGAAAAAGAAATGCCGTTGTAATGTTTCCAATCTAGCCTGTTGTGTTCGGTGAAACTCAGTTTCATGAAAATGAAAGTAGTTCAATCCTTACCTTCCATGGTTTGCCTGGTTCAAACTCTGGCACCAAGTCACTAAAAGCATCATTACTACCCGGCCAGTCCTTGCTATCTTGCGTACTCGAATCTGGCCAACCGTCACCCAAATTGCTGCGCCCATTGGACCATGTGCTGAAACGAGAAATAATGTTTCTAGTACAGTCGACCTGTGTGTAATCGATTCACGGTAATGCCCCGCACTCGCTACCTACCCATCATCAATGCCCGACCCAGACTGACCCGACTTCGAGCTAGCCCCGGGTGCCCGCACAAAATCGGCCAAGTCCGAACCGTCCTTGTCAACTCCGCTCGGGGTGGTAACGCTCGTTGCCGGTAGCTTCCACTGTTGCAGCCGCGACTGCTGACTAGTGCTCCCGGTCGATGGGAAGGGATTGCCGCCGTCCTTCAACGCCATATCGGCGAAGCTGCCCGGTAGCCCGGCGAGATCGGATGGCGTGCGGAAGAGATCGTTGCCCGGGTGTCCACCACCGGCTCCACCAAGGTTTGCTGCGTTCAAGCTGCCCGGATGCGCCAGCTGCTGCTGGTGCTGATGCTGTTGCTGCTGCTGTTGCTGTTGTTGTTGCTGCTGTTGCTGCTGTTGTTGTTGCTGTTTCAGGTAGTTGGCCTGCTGCATGCTGATCTGATTCTGCAGATTGGCAATCTGCGATTTGAGCTTGTTGACGGCGATCGACATATACTGGGCCCCGTTTACACCGCCACCGGTGCGCGCCAAGTTGTTCTGCATCACATTCAATTGCTGGACGTGTGAGATGAGCGAAAACAAATGAGCATGATTATGACCATAGGGTGTCTTACAGAACACATTCAATGCTTTTCAATGGTCAACGTATAGGAAAGGGCATTTGTACAAACTGCATAATACAATCATATTTATTTGCAAGTACCTCGGAAGCCCAATGACGGAATATAACATGAAAATTTTTCTATCACAATAAATGAGAATAGCGTTGCATGATCGCATTACCATAATAGCATGGTCTAGAGATCAGGACTCGGCAAAGTCCGGCCCGTCAACTGATTTTATCCAGTCCGTAAGAGAATGTAAATCCTTCGTCCAAAAAACCCAGCTCAATGTTAATCACTTTTGTTCACGCTTTTCTTCCCAATGAAGATTAGAATTGTTGAACGAGGTATGTTGTAAGTTGAAAAAACAAAATCAAATCACGCTTGGATAAGAGAAGTGGATTAGCTTACCTTAATATGGGTTAGCAGTTGGTTCAACAACATGAGCGTCTGGGGCGCAAGCGGTTGGTTGAGGATCTGATGCTCCAGGTAGCCGTTCTGCACGGCCAGCTGAATCTGCTGCACCAGCACGCGCAGCTGATGGCTGGTGATTTGTGGCGACTGCGCGTTCGGTTGGTTTAGGCCAACGAGCCCGCCTGCACCGGCACCTCCACCACCCTGTTGCTGCCCAGCGCCAAAGGCGCCTCCCGGTGGCCCACCGGCCGGTCCACCGTTTCCGCCCGCACCGTGGCCGCCACCGAACTTCATGCTGTTAAAGGAACCTCCGCCGCCGCCAGCTGGACCGCCGTTACCGGGTCCAAACACTCCGCCGGCCCCTCCGAGACTGTTTTGATTGTTCTGCGAAACGAAAAGCGATGGAAAGAAAAATGAAGTATGATTTAATTATTTTACGACAGATAGGTAGGTCAGATCGGTGCGGTAGGTCAGATCGCTCACTAACCTGCTGGAATGCCATCGGACCAACGCCCGCTGCGGCTGCCGCGAATCGTCCACTAACTCCTCCGCCACCGCCTCCTCCACCGCCACCGGCACCAACGAACTGATCCTGGCCGGCACCGAAACCACCGTGATTGTCAACCGGCCGGCGTAGCGGCCATTCGTTGCCACTGTTGCGGTACAGTGTCTCGAGCGACTCGTCCATGTTCATGTTCGTCACGCGGAGCACCGTCTCGACGTCCTCCTTTTTGAAGCCTAGCTCGCACAGATGGTGGTACTGCTTGCTGGCGCGGATGTACTCGACCGGGTTCATCTTGTTGCCGCCACCGCCATTCGGTGGGAGTTTGTTCTGTGGCGGCATGCCCCAGTCCGAGCTGTTGCCCATGTCGGGCGCGCCTCCACCTACTCCACCATCGTTCCAGCCCGTCGACGAGACCGACGGCATCTTGGGTTTTCCGGCCCAGCTGTTTCCGTTGCCGCCGGTCGCATCGTTCCAGAGCGAGTTACCACCCATGCCGCCGCCAACACCTGGCCTGTCGTCGCCCCACTGGCCTCCTCCGCCGGAAGATACATCGTCGGCACCCCAATTGCCACCGCCACCGCCACGGCCCACACCCAGTGCGGCGGCCGCTGCTGCCGCGGGGTTCTGACCCCACAGACTTTCCGGTTTCATCGGGCCACCGGCTCCACCGGTTCCACCGCCCATACGCCCGACCAAACCACCCTGATTGCCCGGCAGATTGCCGACGGGTCCGCCCATCGAGTTGTTCCGGTGCAGCGGATTGCGGCCCATTCCAGCACCGCCGCCGTCCACCCCACCCGGTCCGTTGTCCTTCCAGCCTGACACGTTCGCCGAGGTTTGCCGCTGGAGCGCATTCGCCCCCCAGAGGGCCGTTCCGTCGTCCATGTTTTTGCGTCGCACCACCGGCGGCGGGCCGCCACCAGCCGTCGGATCATCCCAGCCGGAACCGCCCAGTTTACCACCGCCCACGCCCACTGCACCGTTGTTGACCACGGAACCAGCGAGCGGGTTCGAGGGCCACTGGCCGGCGCCACCGTTGCCTCCGCCGACACCGGCACCCGCTCCGGTGGGTGTGCCGGGAGTAGTCGCCCCGGTCGGTGGCATCTTCTGCTGCATGCTCGCCATCTGATGCTGATCCCAGAGGCCGACGTTTCCATTCAGCCGTCCAGAGATGCCACGCGGATCACCTCGAATTTCGCGGTTGCTATCCATCGCGCTGGCGATGCGCATGTTGC
Source organism: Anopheles coustani (assembly GCF_943734705.1). NCBI lineage: Eukaryota > Metazoa > Arthropoda > Insecta > Diptera > Culicidae > Anopheles > Anopheles coustani. The sequence goes on along the minus strand of NC_071289.1, from coordinate 23,307,561 downwards.
GCATATCGATACCAGTGGGATCGAGCCCACCAGCGGCGGCCACTGCCGGATTACGGACATCGGCGCCCGCACCACCCCAAGCATTGCCACCACCGGCACCGGCACCGACTCCACCGGCTCCACCGCCCCACTCGTTATCCTTCTTCAGCCCTTGGCCGGCCACGTTGGGTCCCATTGCACCCGGGCCGCCTGTGCCCCACATGCCACCGGTACCTGGGCCCGTACCACCACCACCACCGGCGTTCCACGGACCCGGTTGTTGCCCGGGTTGCTGCTGACCAGGGGCCGCCTGCTGCCCAGGACCGGGTCCACCCAGGCCCACGCCCGGCGGTTGGTCGCGAAGACCTCCCGGCCCTCCTGGACCAGCGCCTCCCATGGCGGACGATGCGCCGTTCCACACGTTGCCCGGTTCGTTCGCTTCATCGTCCTCGCCCCACGTCCCGCCATAGTTGTTTGCCGGACCCCACGGGGTCTTCTGCACCGGCGGTTGCTGCTGCGGCAGTTGACCACCGTTGCGCAGGTTCGCCTCCCACAGCTCCGTGCCCGTGTTCGTCTTCCACATGGGAATGCCGGCCGTCGGGCCGCTGGTGGCACTGTTTGGGTCCGTCTTACCGCTCGGCTCCGGCGACGCCGGCACGTCCCACTGCGTGTCCTGGTCGACGTTCTCCGAGCCCCACCCGTCCTGGGCGAACAACGCCTCGCGCATCGAGTTCAACTGCTCCAGCTGATTTTTAGCCGCACTCGATTGTACTACGGCTGCTGCAGCAGCCCCCGCGGCGCCTACTGCTCCTCCTTCCTGTGCAGCGGCAGCAACCGCTCCACCAACCACTGCTCCGGTTGGTTGCTCCGGTTGTTGCGCGCCCGCAACGTTGGCACTATTGGTTGCTCCTCCTCCTCCAGCTTGGCCAGATGGTACCGCTACACCCCCTCCTCCTTGCGGGACATTCTGTGCACCGATGCCAGATCCATTCCAAGCGCCTCCTCCCTCCGGCCCCATTCCACCGGGGACTCCAACGCCCGGATTCACGGAAGATGATGTGGCGGAAGAGGACGTCGGCTTCACTGGCTGTTGAACACCTCCTGCTCCACCATTCTGCTGCTGCTGCTGTTGTTGAACTCCACCGGCTGCTCCACCCCATGCACTCGCAGGTCCTCCCACCTGTTGCTGCTGCTGCTGCTGTGGTCCCCCTGCATTCTGGCCAGCTCCAGTGCCACTGGCACCCCCGATCGCACCCCAGGAACCCCCGGACGGGTTGGTTGCTGGTGTTCCCCACGCACTGGTACCATTGTTGATCGTTTCTTCACCACCACCACGTAGTCGCATTCGTACACCGGCTGGAACACCCCCTCCTTCCTTCCATCGCTTCGTGATACGGATCAGCTCGTCGATTTTTATGTACTCGGAGGACTCGCTTAATGACTGCATTTCTTTCGTCGGCAACATCATCAAACTGTGTGCAGTAGCCGCCGCCACCTGTCGGCCGCCGTGAGTCGTAGTGGTAATAGTAGTAGTAGTAGTAGTATCACTGTTATCATGCTTCTCCCCCTCCACGGTCTGTTGCTTGCATTTGGAATTCTTACTGCCTACAATTTGGTCATCCTCTACGACATATTCATCCTCCACCGTCTCTCGCTGCACCATCTGCGCCATGACTGCTTCCTTCCTCACTTCCTTCGCCCCCGCTTCTACGCTACGGTTAGTTTTGTTTACAGCTATCAGGTAATCAGATAAATCACAATTCTTATTCACAGTGTCATTTTCGTTACTCTTCTTCTGCCGCTTCGACCCCTCTTCCTCGCCTACCACCGTCTGGCTTACGCCGGCCATCATAGTTTTGAACACTATGGTACTATGATGACGATGAGGACGACGATGATGATCGTGACGCGTTCTTATGGCAACTCCACTCGCTTCTCTGTTTCGCTGCTGCTACCTGCCTAATTATGGTATTGATGATGTAGAGATGATTGTTGTCGTTGCGATTCTGCCTCCACTCGATGCCCCGCGACAACGGCTTTGTGATGGTCGGTTTTTCGCTTCCTTTATGACAACGGCCCAATAGTGGACTCGAGCTGCTGCTGCTGCTGCTGCTGCTGGTCCCCGGTGGGTCCTTCGTTCCCGTCGCCACTGACTGGGAACTGATGGAACTTAAACTGCTGAATCTTTGCCCCTTTCCGGTGTTTCTTCTTCTGTGCGTCCGGTAAGGAACACTGGCACATAATACGAGCTTGAAACGGGATACTTTTGCTCTGCTCTCCCGTCCGTTTTCAAATTTCGCTACACAAATACACTGCTGCTTCTCCCGACCGTTTTCGCACCACCGCACACCAATCGATCCGCCAACAAGTACTTAGGTAGTAGGTAGAGAGAGGTTGCCGTTGCGAACAACAATCCCTGATTGTGTGATTTCAGACTCTTAGATCGATTGTAGTGTTTTTGCAGTGTGGTAGGTAGGTAAGGAAGGTAGGTAGTAATCGCAATAGTAGCTAGGTGCCACAGAAGTAGCGACGCCGAATGATGTGTGTGTGTGTGTACTTGGGTAAATCTATGGGGAGTTGGTGTTGTACGTTACACTACTCCTTATGTTTCCACCAACGAACGACCTCTTTTCTTTTACTTTCGTCGCTAAAATAGTGATCTTTCGTTCAGTGCCGTCCACAATTATGCCAAATGATTTGCTTCTTCTTCGTTTATGGTACTTTAAGTAAATTCATAAAAGCGTATTCAGACTTGTTGGTGAAGTAGTGTTGCTGAGTAATTGGACACAACACAGCACAACAGTTATTGCTACTCTTGTTTTCACTATATACTACTGCTGGGTGGCTGGTAGACGTAGTAGTAGACCTAGTAGGTGTAGTAGTTATAGCGGTAGTAATAGTAGTTCGTAGTAGTATTGGTGGTAGTGTGTACTCTTCTAGTAGTAAGATCAATCCGCAGTGCCTACTGCTGCTAAAGCGTTTGCAATCACGCGTGTTCAACACAACACAACAACAAGACGACAAGAAAGTTGGCAAAATACTGCTAGGAATCAGTTTAATCTATTGGAGTTGGTTTTGGTTGACTTTCGTGGGTGAATTTCTTCTTCCTTCTTCCGTGCTTAGTTTCGTAATGAAGGTTTTTTTCCCTTCTTCAGTAAGGAAGATTTCGCTTCTTGAACACTTATTGTAAAGTTTTTGTTTTGTGCGTCCGCTATCTCGCTTGGATGCTGTGCTACAGCGCTGACGCCTCTTCGAATAATGGTGGTGCTTTTGCTTAGTGCTTTTATCACTTTCGATTCGATTTTGTCGACTGGATTCTTGCTTTATACTGTTTCCTGGATGGATTGCAAAGCAGGAAAAAGAAGGGGAGTGTTAGATGCGTTACCACGTCCAAAATCGTGTGCAAGTACTACTTACATTAGATTCTTTGACAGTTTTTATACTTTAAAGTTATCGTTGAGTTCAACGCACCAGAGGATATGAAACAATATCTGGAAAAAGCGGGGAAAAGAAAACATATTAAATCGGATGCGACATGTTTCTTTTGGAAATTTTTCGAATTATATTGAGATAAGAAAACATGGTGAACATTATCACTTGCAGTTGGATATACAGTCTACCTTCATATTCATATCCTTATTCAAAGCTCCCTTGCGAAGCGAAATTATTTCCACTGGATATCCAAAAACAACTACTGCTAATCCTCCCACCGATAAGCAATATGGAATTACTTAGTCTACAAGATTTCGACCAACGAAACCGTCTCTCAGAAACGGTTGCATTATAAAGCGTTTATTATCACTTAGCTATCTTATCGTACACGAAACCCCTTCTCTGGGAGTATCATTTGGGCCTACTACTCCAGAATCAATCAATTATCTAACAACCGTAGAGGTAAGCTTTTACATTTGCAGCCGTTAGGAAACGCGGTTGGCTCTAAATTAAACCGTACTGGTTTAATTTTGGCTGTAATGGATGCGGTTCACGATGACCTTACCATACACTAGTAGTGGATGACTAGCGACTCTGCACTGGAGAGGCTCATAATTTGTACGTTCAAATAATCTTTTCCTTGTATCACAAATCGCACCAACGCCGATGTGTTGGCTGTGGGAATGATAAGAAATGAAGCAGCGTAACTTTGCTGAGAGAGCGGTGCTTGTATAGAGATCGGTGCCTGTTATCAGCACAAATGAGATATAAGACTGATTTTATTTCGCTTTTGGCTATCTTTTCCCAGAAGCAACCTCAACTATATTCCTCTGGGCATTATTTGTCCACAGAGGGAAAATTGTTTCGCAGAGTTAAAATCTGTAGTAGTTTTTATTCTTCCCTAAATAAAGTATGCAACTCCCAACCTGTAACAGTTCACGTTTAGCGCTCGTGCTCAAGAATATTTTACAGGTTTGTTTTCTACTTACCGTTTTACGAGAGATGTGCTTGTGTGCTGTTGTGTACTTGAGCTCGTTGCAATGAGTGTTGTGCTTGGCAGAAAAAGCAAACTGGTTCGACTTATTTGCTGGAGATCGTGGTATAGTCAAGCGCAGAAGAAGTGCTTGTGCTGCGGATGCTGCTACTGATTTGCTGCTGCTGCTTTGATAACTACTTCTGATACTGGGATCCTTACTGTGGCTGCGCCGGCGCTCAAACAGGCTACACTCTATTCGGTGGTTGCGTTGAAGCAAAGTTGCAGCGTTTGACGCACTTGAAGCAGGTTTGTTTTCACTTTGCTAACACTATCATGATATTGTCACGATCACGACGATTATGGAGCTACTGGCATAACGTAGCTCCTATCCGCATGCGGTACTACTTGTTTTTTTTCTTCAGCAAATATACCACTTTAGCTCCTTTCACCCCAAAGAACCAGCCTACTCTTTCATTCTTTCGCAATGGCTCGATGAATCGATTGGTGTTTCTCCGTTTGTGAATTGATGATAAATCAATCAATTTGACCAGGTCGTCTCCTTAACTTCTTGTCTTATCGCTGGGTATGGGTTGTCTTGTCTTACTTGCAGTATCTTTGCACTATTCGTTCGTAGTATTTCGATACGCGTTTTGCTGCACTACGCTCCCGAAAGTTCGGACCCGTGTTTATTTCGTACGTTTTCTGATTATTTTTCGTTGATACCGAACGTGGCCGAACGTTATGGTATGTTTGCAATCAAAACTTAATTCCGGTACGGGTATCTGTATGTGCGCGCGCTGTGAAGTTCACAAAAGCAATAGCAGCTAAACAGGTAGAGAGTGAACTGGTATGGTGTTTGGTTGGATGGTAGGATAAGCCGTTTTGCTGTCAGTTTTAACCGCTTGTTACTTGGCCGAATCACAACACCCCGAACAGCACCACCCGATCGTCCCTTATTTGTCTTCGTCTAAACGCACTTATGGGTTAGGTTTGTAATGGCTTGATTGTTTTCTTTGTCCGCCACACTTTACGCTTAAAGCAGCTAGTGTAGTTTGATTGCAACAACAACCAAACAGACACTTATTAGAACAGAATCTAACTTCGCCGTTGGATATCAGGGCAGGAGTGAGGCTCACGATCCTCTTCCGTCAAAACGGCGGGCGTATGTGTGTATTCGTCCTTTGATACCCTTTTCTTGAGACGTTCTTTTGTTTCTTTTTCTTCGCGTTTTCCACCGCTCTCGGCGCAACTGATCTTCACAAACACAGCACACTGCGATCGCACACTACCACCTAGCGCACCAGCTTCTTTACGACGTTGGCGATCTAGCGCGGCTCAATTTCTCTGCTTGCGCCGCGGAACCAATATAATCGTGGTGCAATTATGCAACCCTCCCTAGCCCGACTCGAGAACTGACAGCTGAGCGCGAGCGTGACTGAGTGTGAAACAGCGGCGTTCTGCGGAGGTCGCCGCCGGCGGGGTTCGTTTTATTATTTTTTTATCGTTGCCCCAACACAACAACGCGAACGGAACACACGCGGAGGACGGGAGGGGATTTATTCACATCACACACAAGCTTAATCACAAATCCTCGGTGTCGGTTTCCGGTCGGTTCGTTCGGCATCCACTGAAACGAATGTAGAACAGTACAGAAAAAAGTAAGTCAATGCTAAAAAGGAAGACACATGCTACGGTCATCAAGTAGAATGGTTCAACATTGAAAAATTGATATGGACTCTCCCGGTAGGGTGTCGGTGCTCCGCTATTTTTTTTTTATGTAACCGAATGCATTTATTGTAAATATATTCGGAAAACTTCGAGACCTACACATGACTTTTCCCTTATTTTGACTTTGGTTTGGTTTGAATCAATGATCGATCATTAGGAAAGGATACGCAAAAGTGATCGTATTTTGTAAGCTGCTGCTAATGGTGATTAAGTGCTGTCACCAGTTGTATCCTACTGTCGAAGATTAGAAAAGAAATTTTTGTTTTTAATTTTTACCCTCTAACCGTTAAGCCGTTTGATGCTGTTCTACTCGTCGTCAATGTGATGGCCCCGGCGCGGAGCAGTGAAGTTCCGTTGGGCCCCACGGTGCTTGAAAACACTAATGTGTATAGCATCCACATATTATTGAAATTTCTATTTTAGGGACACTTTGCATGGTTTCCGTGCGCGCGTGAATGAGAGGAAATGAATGAAGCGGCAATAGTTGCAGGCGAGAGCGAGATGGAGACATTGTTTGACAGTCTCTCCGTGACCCCGTCGCAGAGACTGCTGGCCATTAGTAGGCACTGGGTTTACTAAGTGTGATTAAATACTTCAATAAAAGGTTCCCTAACAATCCTTTGCACTGCACTACGAAGGATCTTCCAAAGAACATATCTAGTGCATGCGGGAAATAAGTTAACTTTTTCACTTAGCTCGCTCCCTTTCATTTTTTTTGGCAAACATGGCGACAAAGCACATGAAACGGGCAAACAAGTCGAAAAATTACTGCACACTGGCGCGCATGGTGGTTGTTCTCGGGCATCACTTCTGGGGAATACACTTACCAACACTGCGTTCCTGCTGCGGCTGCTGCTGCTGCTGCTCCTGCTATGCTGACTGGCACGCTTGCTGGATATGTGCGCAGTTTTGCAACCGTGGATGCGGTATCACCTAGTCACGAAAACAGCACTGCCTCCTAGGGAAAAGTTTAGCGGACTATTAGCAGACTTCTCGACGTCGGCACTGCCATACCTTCGCGATGAAAATGAGATGGTGTCATGTGCGTCACGTTGAGTGTGTATGTGTTCAATGGCACACGGAATGTCGCTTAAAAAGCGACACACTTTTTCAGGCGCACACACAGCACTGTAAAATTGTGCCACGATTCACGGTGATTTTGTGTGTAATAATCTCCTTTATAACTCGAATCTCACTGCTTCTGCAGCGTTTTGCTGCTGCAGGACCTTTTTTCACGATCCCAGCGGCCGTCGTACCACAAGAAACGCAACACACACACACACACTTGCTCGGACGCTAGGCACACCGTCCCCGTCCGTCGCAATAATATTGCCACCCGAAAGGTGTGTGTCACACTGGTGAAAAACTTTTTCTTTCAGCCCGTTTTTCTCGCTGGTCCCACCGCCGATACGCTAAATAACACCTTACGCTTACGCACAATCAGTCAGTGTATCACTTGCGAACAACTTTCGCCCGATTAGACTACTATTTATCGTCGATTTTTGTGTAGGAAAAATATCTCACGTATAATGCTAGAGCCATTGCTCGACGATGGGGTGCCATTTGCAAATATCGTTCTGAACGTTTTCACTCGTCGCCTCGCTGCTTTCGGCCTTTGCATGACATCACGTTTAGTCCGGCGGGTTGAATGCTCCACCCATCTCGTTGGTCTGAACAAAATTTAACTCTATTTACTGTAATAACTGTGTGCTGCTAATGGTGATGATATAGATTTGTTATAACAAAATTATTATTGAACTGTACCTTTTATTTCGTGAACCATATGAGATCATTTGATTTGAAAAAGTACAGACAAATTTCCGCAGCTCGGCTGCAAGCACCAACCTAGTTGACAGCAGGTGGCGTAACTTATCGTTTCCAATAAACCGCGAAAAACAAGAACACTACACCCAACGAAGGATTGCATTTATCAATTTAATCATATTGGGCAACCAATTATTTGCTTGATGAGAAAACTTATCATGAAACTTGACAACAAACACATTTAGTCTAACGAAGCACGTAAAGCTAAAAGTTCTAGTGCTCGAGCTCATATTGGGGGGTCAACTCTGTTCACTGTTTACTGTTTTATGTTCATGTTTCCTAGGTTGTTGACACGATGTTGTCGCTGTGCATCTTTGATGAAGGTGTTTGATGAAGATTTAAGTTAATGCAGCACGAACAGTAGTTAATGTAATAAATCAGCAGTGTAGAGCTGTACTAGCATTGAAGGAAGCAGCGCATTTTGGATAACATCTTTAACAAGCATAACATTGGTAACATTTTGGGTTGATAAGTAGATGTGTTCTCACTTGTGCTTACCCTTGCCGTATTTAGTCAAATTGCTGGGAAGGCGTTTTAATTTTCCATTGTACCAGCTTGCTTAGTTAGAATATTGACCTTCAAATTATCTGCAATTGTTGCGAAGTTAATTTTGCAATTTGTCGTCTGCCAGAACAAGTTTGCCAAACCCTGAAATTAAAGAAAAGCATGATGATATGCTTGTCTCTCACAGCTACTGTAGCTATGGAAGGAAAAGGTAGAAAGGAGTAATGTTGCCGTTGGCTAAACAGAGTACACTCTACCCTCACCGAAGAACGAAACGAGAAGAGAAAGCTTAAAATATGTAAGGCGATAACATTTGGCAGCGAGAAGGAGAGCCAAATAATCTTTTTTTAGTTGGTTTAAACAAACGATGGTACGCCCTCTAACGGTTCCTCGGAAGACTATAGAATACGGTCCGCTACGGATAGGCAATGGCGAGTCTGAAAAATTGTTAAAGTTAACTATCTATTTCGGTAATTGGCGCGTTCACAGTGCACCCCAGTGTGTAGTGCATGGGTGCTATGGAGGGATGATTTGCTATAATCTTGCAAGAAGCCAGAAGGAAAATTGCATCTTGTTCGTCAAAATCAACCGTCAAGTAAATCACGGGATCGCTTCGGGGTTATCACACGGGCGCAGCACAGTTCGAACCCCCATGGGAGGCTCAAAGTCTAATTGGACGATATCGAGCAGAAGTATCGATTCGTAAATTTGGAAGGAAAAAAACGACAGACACACCGTGCTGTGCATCGAAAGTCGCTACCGAGGTGCCGTAATGGTGATGGTGGCTCACTGCAAAGTGCAACGGCGTTGGAAAAATGCAAATCGTTATACGGTCAAATAAAATTAACGCAATTTAACCCGAATCGCACTGGTACGAGGGAGAGCGCGAGTTGAAGCAAAAAGTTGATGCACCCGCTACATTATTCACCTCGACGAAGGTGAACGATAGTGTATTTGCACAACTTCTTATGCAAATTGCATTCGTAGCTACATTTTAACGTGATTTGTGAATACATCTAGAAATAGCGACGGTATGTACATATACGTTGTGAGATACAGTTATGTCTATAGTATCATAATTATTATTGTGGTTTAAAAGTGTGAAATTCTGCGAGCAATGTATCGACCATTGAACAGCAATTATCCATCGAAAAATAAGCCCATAAAATAGTTGAACATGTAAAACAAACCCGCTGAATAAAGCTCATGTTGGTGTCAGCAACCATCGAGCTGAGATAGGACATTGCAAAGTGCTACCAAGGGCGGTAGAGAAAACGAGACACCGCGTGAATCCGAGAATGATCCGCTGGGACGTGCCAGAGCGAGCGAGTTAGCTAGCGTAGCCACATCAGTGCAATGCGTTGGAGCAGTGCAGCCAGTGGGCTCACGTGCACTTTGCCAGGTCACACAGCCCAGTGGTGCCGTATGTGGTTAGGTGTTTTTCGGATCCTCCGTCAAAGGTAAAATGGTAAGAATGGACACTGCACAAATGGCGAATCGCATAAAACTTTCCTAGATTCAACCGAGGAACGAATTTAGTGTACGGTGCGGGTGGAGAACAGCCGTTTATGTACGGTATATTAGCAGAAAGTTTGTTATTCTTTTCGTTCTATCATTCTATCTGGTTGCACGAAGAAGCAGGGTGGTGGTGAAGTGAACGGGGGATTTTTTCTATCATTTTATTTGCTCCGCTTCGAACACCTCGCGATCAAAATAGGGGACCCAATTCGCTTCGGTGGTGTTTGCTTCGGAAAGTGAATGTTTTGTGTAGGAAACGGTGTTACTAAAAAACCCTTAAAGTTGTGAAAAAGTACGTTAAAAAAAGTAAGTGAATAGCAAGAAGAAGACGCAGCAACAGGAGTCTGAGGAAGGGAATAAGTGCTCGCGTAGAGGCACTGGTGCTATGTGATTGTGTATGTGTTTATGCTCCATCAGGAGTGAGAGAGCAAACCAGCGCCAGAGGGAAAAGGCAAAGTAATGAAGAACTCTTCTCCGAGCATAGATTGCTGTGCTGTTCTGTGTGTAGTGTGCCTGCTTTCCGATGTGAACGTGAGAAAACATAACAGAAAACAGCGCCGAATAACGTAGGCAGCATAGGAACTGGGAGAATGTGCAATGGGACGACGGGGCGAAGGCATAACATGTACAAGACAAAACAAACCTTACTCACTCTCGCGGGTTATGTATGTAAATACAACGTAAAAAAATAACAAAACAAAGGCGCTGGCTGGCGGATTTAGAAAGAGCATTCCAAAAAGGACAGAGAAAGGCAGATGCGAGTAGGCGAAAGGGCGAAAGAGCGCAAGAACTCGTCAATTGAACATAAAAAGAGAACGATTGAAGAGATAACGAAAAAGTTACAACAGCGGCCGACACACAATTTTGGAGCATGGAACGGAATAACAAGTGTCAAAAAAAAGTCAATAATAAAGTCATAATAATAATAAACAAGCGCGTGTCTCTGAGCTAGTTTAGACTCATTTCTACAGCTTAAAAAAACGAATTTCGAACTAAAGGAAATAGGAAATGGGGAATAGCCAAAAATGAAGCGAAAAACAAAAACGTCCTATATCTGAGGGTTTGAATATGTCATGTTTTTGCCCACGGTTCCATGTCGAAGTTACATTAAATATGTACCCATTTATATTTAATTTCATGCATTATTATTTTTAGTTTTAGTTTTTTAGGTCCAAGTCTACATTGAAAATAAGAAAAGAAAAATTAACTTTAATTTAAAACCTTTTTAACAATTTTATAGTTATAATTGTAAGAGCTTTAGGCGTCCTACATGCATTTTTTTGCTTCTTTGTGTATACAAAAAGATGAATTGGCCATTGAATCACACTTAAACAATGAAACTATGAATAACTTCTGGTAATCTCATTGTTGGTCAATTAATGCAGAGTAGAGTAACATTATTTATGTTTTCTTTGTTTTGCAGAACCCAAAACCTTCTTGAACAACGCAACTACGGCTAGCGAGAACCGTCGTATTCGGTGTTCCAGTGTTTTAAAATTGCAACGGAAAGCCACGCTCTCGGCGCGAACTTGGTGTTTTCCGTGAAAAATCTGTGATATATCCATTGCTGGATAGTTTAAGCGAACCAGAGTTCTTCGCGGGGTTCCGCCTCTAACGTTCTTCGATTCTCTACAATTATCCCTAACCCTCTCGTCACACCATTCACCCGGTGGTGTTTTAATACCGCTCGTATCTCGAACGGACTCCACCGATATCCTTTGGCGGTGCTTAAGCAGTTTGTCGGGAGCGTGTTGGTGTTGTGAAGGAAGTTTGGCGCTATCCGTCCATTGTGGGTAAACAATGATAATATTTGAGAGAAAACAATTAGCTCACTAACCCTGTAACTTTTCGTTTCACAGAGCCCGGTGCTCTGTTCTTGTTTTCACAGCCTAGAAAAACGATCACAGCCTCTGGCCAGTAAGCCAAGTCTTTCGTCAGCAACTAAAACCCCTCAACAAAGATGCTTGTTTCGGCCGGTACGACTTTTTACGAGCTGAGGAGGAAGAGTTTGGTGAACTAAGGTGGTTAAGACACACCGCCGCTGATATTTAGACTATCGCTTAAGGCAAGCGCAAGCCACTAACGCTCGAGATGAATGATATTAAGCAAGCTAAGGACAGGCTTGCCCTTCCGTTCCAACATGAACCGCCCGGAGCAGGGGAAGTAACCGTTGCCGGAGTCCCTGGCAAGGTATTGCAAGAAGGCACAAACACAAATCCAGCTGGTGATGCATATCGACGTGATGATGCGGCTGTCGAGGCCGTTATTACCACCCCTACCATTAATACCACCACCACCACCACTAGCCATGATAAAGACGACGACGACGCTGACGAAAAATCGACCCAGATTGATACTGTGACATTGAAATGTGATTTAAATGATTACCTGATTAACTTTATTACTGTTAGATGTAGTTTAGCGCAGTCGAAACTGGAGACGGCAGAAGCACAAGCTACTACCACGACGGACAAATGTCCTGCGGAACGTTACACCATCGCGCCGGAGGACGGTGCCGCGACAAATCCCGATCGCCATGTTAAAGTTAGCGCGGATATTCAAACGTCTCTGGCCTGTTCATCCTCATCCTCCTCATCCTCTTCCTCTTCCTCCTACATCCCGTTTGATGAACTAGTCCGCTACACGGAACTCGAGCGCGAGTGGACGCGGAAAGCGAGGGCAAACGGTTTTGGTTTCGAGATCCTGGCACTCGGCGTAATGCGAAATTTGCGACTGTGTGGTGGCGGCGAAGACTCCATCAATAACGGCACGAGCGCCTGGGGAACGCCGCCGGGTCCCACGAGCAACGGTGCCCTGAGTGCCTGGGGCGTGCTGCCGAATCAGTCGCTTCCACCACCCGCCTGGGGAAATGTTGGTGGAAACAATAACAATAACAACGGCAGCAGCAGCAGTAGTGGCAGTGGAAACAACCCGGGGGTAAACTCCTCTTCCAATGGCACGGGCTCTAATGGCAACAATACCAACAATGGAAATGGCAACGGTAACAATTCCACCGGGAATGGTGGTGGCGGTGGTGGTGGTTCACGAGGAGGCTCGTCGGACCCAAACTTTAACAAAACGAACGCTCAATCACAGCAACAAGGCACGCCGCAGGTTGCAACACCACCGAACGCCTGGAACACGGCTGCTTCAAATCATCGCGGAGTAGGCCAGCATCAGGCGAACGTTGTCAATAACAACGGTAACCACCATCACCAGCAGCAGCAGCAGCAGCACCATCAGCATCATCACATCCAGAACCATAGTCACCATCAGCAACAGCAACAACAACAACAGCCAGCCCCTGCTGGGCAGAATATGGCCAACAACGGTGCTAACGGCAACAACGGAGCTGGGAATGGGACTGCCAAGAACCAGCTGGAAGTGCTCAATACGATGCGGGAGGCGCTTTTCGCGCAGGATGGCTGGGGCTGCCAACATGTGAATCAAGACACGAACTGGGAGGTACCGGGATCGCCCGAACCACCTGGTGCTTCCGCAGCATCCACGGGTGCGGGAGGTGGTGCTGTAGCTGCAGGAGGTGGAGCCTCCGGGGGTGCTAATAAGGGTGACGGTGGTGGACCCAACGGTGGCAGTGGTGGCTGGAAGCCGCAAATCATGAACAACGGCACGGAGTTGTGGGAAACGAATCTGCGCAACGGATCGGTGGCACCGAACCAGCAGCAGGCACAGCAAGCGAAAGCCTCCGCTGTTCCCTGGGTACCGGCGAATAATCTTGGTGGCACGTGGATGGAAGATGACGACAATGGTGGTGGTGGTGGTGGTGGTCCGTCGGCCGGGTCAGACGGGGCGGCCAACGTTTGGAATGGTAGCGCGGCTGCAATCGTGGCAGGTACCCAGATCGCACCAATGCCGGCTCCGGTTAGTGGGTCCGGATGGGCAACTCCTGCGGTTAACAATGCGTCGGCGGGTGTGGCTATGTGGCCACCGGGATCACCGCAAAATCCCGTCCCGATGAACAACCCGCAGGTGGCTGTGAAGAAGGATGAATGGGGCTCGATTGGAGGCGGTGGGCCGCAACAGCAGCAGCAGCTAGGGCCTCCAGGAGGAATCATTGGAGTACCGCCAGGATCTGGTGGACCAGGGGGTGGCCCCGGAGCAAACGCTGCCGCCGGTATGATGGCGCAAGGATGGGGAGGCGATGGACGTACAGGCGGAGTAGCGAACCCTGGTGGAATTGGTGGATTAAATCTGGCCAGTTCGATCGGACAAGCGAATGCCCTGATCGGCAGTGGAGAGCTTCGTGGCGATCCCCGTGGTATTTCTGGTCGTTTAAATGGAGTCGGTGCTGTGGGAGGAGGCATGGGATGGGGTACGGCACCGGATCACATCGGTGGAAAGGTATCGCAAGTTGGTGGAGGAATGCTTCCGTCGGGAGCTGTGTCCAGCGGTCCAGCCGGGGGCCCATCCGCAGTTCAACCGTGGGGTTCAGGAAATGGTCAGAATAATAATGGCTCCAACAAGATGCCATCATCCGTCGGTGGGGGTTGGGATGATGTCGGCCGACCATTGCCAGCGCTTGATGAGACGGCAGCTGGAGGGATGCCCTGGGGACAGGGCAATGCAGCAGCGGCCGGAGGTGTACTTGCTCGGCAAAATTCGTCTGGATGGAAGGATGTTGGGCCGGATCAAATGATGCGAGGCGGCGTTCACTTGCAGCGCAATCAGTCCCAAGCTCCATTGCAGGGAGGCGGTGCTTTCGGTCCTGGTATTCCCGGTGCAAATTCCGCTGGTTCCGGCGTTCGGTTTGGAGGTGGTGGAGGCGGTGGTGCACTTGGCCTTGGCAAACCAGATGCCATGTCATGGGGCCAGGGTAATGCAGCTCTCGCTCGGAACGGATCCTGGGAGGACGGTGTGTCCGGTTGGGGCGATGAAAAAACCAACATGTCCTGGAATGTCGAGCTCGCGCCGAACGGAACCGGTGGCGGTTGGAACAAAACGCCAACAACTCCCAAGTCCGGCGGCAGCGTCGGGTGGCCCGATCCGAACGATCTCTCGTCCACCGGCGGTGGAGCCGGCGGCATGGACTGGTCTCTCGGTGGGCCAGGGAAGCTTGCCGGTGCGAGCGGGAAACAGCTGAACAGTGGAAACCCGCTCGAGTTTATCCGCGCCAGCAAGGAGTACCGCTTGCTGTGCGAGATGGGCTACAAGAAGGAGGATGTGGAGCTTTCACTCCGGGCGACCGGTATGATCTTCGACGATGCCATGGAGGTGCTGCGTCAAGGTGCTGGCGGTGGTGGAGGTGGATGGCGCCGGCCGCTCTCGGACGAGCATGGCGCATTGGGGATGGGTTACGATGGCTCATACTCAGGACGCATTCCTCCGCTTAATCATGCGGCCAGCGGATTGTCCTTCTCGCAGGTCAGTAGTGAAATGTGTATTTAACAGGTTTTTGGCCTCGGACTTTTTTACCAATACTAATTTACAATAACAAAAAAAAAAATGATAGAAATTGTAGCGATAATCGTGAAAAATACGCTGACTGATCGATTTTCTTACTCTCCCAGAACAATCAAAACATGCTGAGCAACATCCCCGGTGGACCGGGCGGTGGCCTCGGTCTCGACAGTGCCGGCGGGCCGGTCAATCTGGTTGCACTCAACAATCTGAAGTTTCTCTCGCAACAACAACAGCAGCAGCAGGGCACCGGTGGTACCGGAGGGCATCCGCCATTCAATCAAGCATCGCTGCTGCCTCCGGGCGGTCGTGGCCCGAATCAGCAGTCGCAGCAGGTGCACCAGCAACAGCTGGCTGCGGCCGCCGCACAACCATCCAATCAACAGCTGCGCATGCTGGTGCAGCAGATTCAGCTGGCCGTGCAGAACGGTTTCCTGAACCACCAGATCCTCAACCAGCCGCTGGCACCGCAGACGCTCATCCTGCTGAATCAGTTGCTCAATCATATTAAGGTAAAACAAAAGTGTGTCCCCCTTAAATGTTAGTAACTTCCTTCGATGGGTAAATTTTTATCATCTTGGTAGCACAAAGGCTAACATTTTCTTACCCCTGTGACTTCATTTCAGCTTTCTAAAGCAAAAAAAAAAACATACAGAACACTCTAACTATTTTTTCACTTCAGCTGAAATACACAAGAATATAATCAAATATAATCAAATGTATCAATAAACTTATCAAAACTGAATAATATACAACATCAAAGCAGTTGAACTTTTCTGAGAATTGCTTTGAAAGGAACGCTATCGCATGGATTGCTTTGTGAAGTTGTCCTCCAAACCCAACATTTAATAGAACATATATTTGTGAATTCCTGTAATGGATTGGAAATGGTTTGATTCTTTTTTTTTATACACAGCAAATACAGTTGACGCAAAGCAACCTGGCACGCAGCGGTGCAACCGGTGGCATCAGTGCCGTCCAGCTTACGTTGGCCATCAACAAGCATAAAACCCAGATCGCCCAGCTTCAGCAGCAGATTGCGGCTCAGCAGAGCATTTACCTGAAACAGCAGCAACAACAGGGGGCCGGTAGCGGTGTACCAGGACACCAAGGGCCGCCCCCGCTAATGCCATCGAATCCGGCGCTCGGCATGGACTTCCTTCGCCAGCAGCAGCAGCAGCAAGATCTCATGGCGCTGCAGGGTACCTTTGCGGAAATGACCCTCACGAAGGATCAACTCATGGCGGCGTCCACTGGTGGAGTAGTTTTTCCGCAGCCTATCGTTCAATCGCAGCACATCCCGGGCGCAGCCCATCTCGGGGCCGGGTCCGTCGCACCTGGCAATGTCGTTGTCAGTGGCGGCAACACTAGTCAGCAGTCTCGCTTAAATCAGTGGAAGCTTCCGTCGCTCGAGAAGGATCCGTCCGCTGGGAAGGATGATCTCACCGATTTCTCACGTGCCCCCGGCCCAACCGCGACGGGCGCCGCTAAGTCCAGCACTACCAGCGCCAATCTCAGCTCTCTTGGCCTCGTGCAGGATGGGTATGTTGTGGTTTTGTGCACCGTTGATTCTTTATCTTCGCAAACATTTTCAACAGAGGGTTTTGTTTTTCTTCCTAGAACCTGGGCAACCGGACGTACAAATCTGACCGATGGCTGGCCAGAGCAAACGGGTGAACCCGAAAGCAAAGACTGGTCTACCACCAACAATAACAACAACACCTCGTCGCAGGATAGTTCCGCTTTTACCGATCTAGTACCTGAGTTCGAACCGGGAAAACCATGGAAGGTGAGGGTTTCACTGTTTATTTCTGTCTCCTAAATTGCAAATCAACCCGTGCTTGCCTCTTGCAGGGTACGCAGCTAAAGATCGAAGATGATCCTAGTATTACGCCGGGCAGTGTCGCCCGCTCACCACTGTCCATCTCGACCGCCAAAGAATCGGAGTTGTTCGGAGGAGGAGGCATGGTGGCACCGGAAAAAGTGTCCCCGACGGTCGATGCTGGCGATGGCCGGAGCGGTGGCCTCAATCTCACAACCAACGCGTGGAGTTTCAATACGCCCTCGTCAACAGTGGTGGCAAGTGGGGGCAAGGCATGGACAGACAGTACCGCCGGTGGTGGTGTCGCGGTCACCAGTGCCGCCGCCGATGTCTGGTGTACGCCGATCGGTAAACCATCGGCAACCCGTGGCCCACCTCCCGGCTTGGGAGGGGCCGCCAGCAAGGGAGGCAACGGTGGCGGAGGAGCCAGTTGGTCGACGGGATCGCAGCATGGAAGCAGCTGGGGCGTCGGTACTTCGTGGCTGTTGTTGAAAAATTTAACGTCTCAGGTATGTGCAAGAAATTGTTGTTGGCTGGCGTTATCGCTCGCGGAAATTTAATTAAAAAATTCTCATTTTCATCTAGATTGATGCATCGACTTTGCGCACGCTGTGCATGCAGCACGGTCCCATCGTCAGCTTCCATTCATATCCGACCCACGGGCTGGCATTGTGCCGATATAACACACGCGAGGAAGCGACGACGGCTCAGCAGGCATTGAACAACTGTCCGCTCGGCACCGGCACGATCAGTGCCGAGTGTCCCGGAAGCGAGTCGGAAGTACAAACGTATCTGCAGCAACTGGGTGGCAGCAGTGCGTCTGGGATTGCCGGTGGTGGTGGGGCCAACACCGTAGCCGTCAGCAGCAGCACTGCTGGCAGCATCTCCAGCATATCGTCCCAATCGTGGAGACAACGCGGCTCAACCGGCACCGGTAAGAATATACAACGATATCCTGTTTAATACAATACAGTCAACCGCAATATTGAAGCATACCCCTAAAAGGGGCATTGGTTTCACCTGTATAGTTAAGTGATACAATTTAATAACTAATTATATTAATTATTTAACCGAAACGTGTTGTTTGTGTTAGACAAAAATTGAGCGTACAGGTTCGTCATTGCTAAGCATAACTTGAGTTCGGGCATTCTTGCATCTTTTACACTAATATCATCTAGTAGTCTCATTGTATCATTGTAGAACTGGAAAATTACTCAGGTAGAAAACAAAAGGATCGTGTACACCATCTAAAGAATCGCGAAGTAGTGCGTGCAATAAGAATGCTTGCTAAAACAAACATTCCAAATTTGGCCAAGCAATTTCCTAATACTCTCTGGAACGTACGTGTGATACGTAAGTTTTGATCCATCATGGCGGCTTGCACACAAGAACAATCTTCGAGATGGTATTACCTGAAAAAGGCTCTCATTTGTGATGTCAAAAAAGTTCTGAATATAAAATTTCAAATATAAAGAACCGCACGCGTAGTACAACAGGCGAGTCCGCGACAGCCGAGCGGTAGCGCCGGTTAGAAAATCGGCCCATGAGCGCCGAGGCTCACCACCTCGACGGCGTGGGTTCGAATCCCAACCGAGACCGGACCGGACCCTCCCCCTGTACGCGAGGGGACTTACTATCCACGTACAACAAGGAAACAAGTCTCGTAAGCCCTTAACGGGCAGGCATGACCAAGAGGTCGTTACGCCAAGAAGAAGAAGAAGCGTAGTGCAAGAAATATTGGTAGAAAAAATTAACTGGTATTTAAATTGTGCATTGGTTCGTTTTTTGTTCTCCAGATAAACTTGAAAGTGTGAAATAATTTATGGTATACGCTCAGCTTTGCAGCTGACTCCAGTTTTTCGTTTAAAAAAAAAATATTAACAAAGTATAACATTGTATGTAATATATTTCCATGCTGTTATCAACAATACATTCTTTTCTTGATTGCCTTCCACTCTCATAGGTGCCGACACTTGGGGCTCCGGATGGCCTCTGGGTGGGGGTGCAGGAGCCAGTACCGGAGGCGGCACGGGTGCGGCAAATCTCTGGGCTCCGCTCGACACTGCCGACCCGGGAACGCCATCAAGCTTGAACTCGTTCCTACCGGAAAGTTTGCTCGGGCCAGAATTAAACTAAACCTGCTATCACCAGAAAGATATCCAGGCAGCTGCCAACTCAGCTTGTGGCGTCCAGTTCCAGGGAGGTGGAAGAAGAAGCTACAAACCCAGGCATAGAGTTCTTCCCGGCATCGGATTCGTGCATCGCTGACTCAAGTGCAGTCGTTTGCAATACTTCAGATAATCAGGATTTTTTTATTTGCTTTGCAACACACACGAAGTGTATTGTCTATGGTTTAACAATATTTCACCATGAAACATGTTTATTACCTTAAGGTGCGGTTCGAGCTGCATTGTTCTGTTTGTTTAGTAACAGCGCTTTTATAATTTTATATCTCTCAATAAAATATTGTTTAGCTTATTATTTTCTTTTTTTTGCTCGTGTAATCCAGGTGTCTGTGGGTGTAAAAAAAGACTCACCCTCTTGGGTTCTTTCCAGTACGGCTCAACACGGTTCCCGAGATGCACGATGCCACAAACATTATGGGCATTGCGCACATTGACTCGGCATTAGCATATACCAGTCGATTTATTTGAGTTTTATTTCGCCTGCCAGAACTAAGCCATATGATGATTCTGAAGCAGCGCAAAAAAATGAGATGCAGTCAAAGAAGATTATAAGAAAAGCAGACGATTTTTAAAGAAATTAAATAGCTGTTGTAGATGAAGAAAAGCTAACAAATGTAATCAGAGCCGAAAGGATATCTCTCCTGGGCTCGTACCGTAAAAACATGCTGTCCTGCTGCCGCAGAAGAGGAAGACAGACAAAAGAAACGAGAAAGAAACGATCCACAAAGAAAACGAAAGCGTGTGTTGATGGAAACCAGAAAAAATATTTATTAATTTTAATATACACATCAATGATGCATAAAAAAAAGCCGTATGGACGATAAAATAGCGATGGCGATTGGAAGAAGAGAAGTAGAGCATTAGATTTACTATATATTATAACAAGTATACATAAATGTTATTGAATTATTTTTGAAATTATTTAGACACACATAACGGAGAGATCAATAAAATGGAAAATATCGTTTAATGCGAAATACAAGTTGTTCTAATAATATAACGTCGTGCGGTTGCGGTTTTCCTCCTACGTATCGTTGTCTAATGCTGTTGATCTACTGTAGGACACTCCGTTACTTTCCCCGCACTTGTTTCGATGCCGATAGTAGGAGAAGCTGCGAGCAAACTTTTTCGAACACCCGCTACACTCGAAAGGATAATTCCCCGTGTGTACCATTTCGTGCCTGGTGCGATCGGTGCAGTACCGAAATCGTTTATCACAGTACCGGCACGCGTACGGTTTTTCCTTGGTATGCACCTTCACGTGTTCCTTGAGCTGCGACATCGTCTTCATCTGCTTCGGACAGTGCGTACACGCGTAGTAGAAGGTGTCCGCGTGTATGCGCTGGTGTACCTTCAGGTTTGATTTCCGGTGAAAACGTAATCCACATGTTTTGCACACTTCACGCTTTTCCCGGTGCAGTAGGCTGTGCATTTTGAG
Source organism: Anopheles coustani (assembly GCF_943734705.1). NCBI lineage: Eukaryota > Metazoa > Arthropoda > Insecta > Diptera > Culicidae > Anopheles > Anopheles coustani. The sequence goes on along the minus strand of NC_071289.1, from coordinate 23,286,736 downwards.
ATTATGCTCCGACTTTAGGCCGACTCCACATTGCTCACACACGTACTTCCGGTGACCCGCGTGCTGAACAAGTCGATGGTGCGCCAGTTTCGATGCGGTCGTGTAGCGTGCGTCACAATCGGTGCACCGAAACTTGCGCGATTTATATACGGAAATTAGATGCGTTCGTACGTGCGACTCGGAGCGAAACAGTTTGTAGCATATCTGGCACTGAGCAGGACGGTCTGGATCGATGGCCGTTTTGCGGATGGCATGGGTTGTTTCACTGTGTGCGAGCAGTTCCTCCGTCGTGGGGAAACGTTCAAAGCATCCGCAGCAAATCTTCTCGGACGCATCGAATATGCTGGGATAGAGTTTGGGTCGCCCGAACTGTCGCCGACAGAGAGCGGCCTGCTTAAGTTGAAGCCTGTTTTCGTGGCGTTTTAGTTCATCCACTGATCGAAACGATTGGCTGCAGTTTCTGCACCGATTACAAGAAGTTTCGCTTGCACATTCGCTCTCTGACTCGTTTTCCCCATGCAGCGATTGAAAGTGTTCGATGAGCTTTGGTTTTGAGGTGAACGTTGATGTACAATCAGTGTTGCAGCAGAAATATATTGAATCATCGCTTCGGTCAGAGTAATCTATCCGGTTCGTACACTTATCGTGTTGTTCTGTACTACTCTCGTCCAGTACGTTACAAGGTAGCTCTGTTTCTTCGTCTTCGCTTTCACATAGGACCTCTTCTTCAAGGAGTACCCATTCTTCCGGCTCCACTTCATTGTTGGTCTCTGTCGATTCATCGTCCCTAGGATGGTCGGGCCAACTGTGCAAAGATGCTCCATCGACAGTATCGTCCAATAATTCAATGTCGTAAAACTCCACACTCAGCTCACCAGCTTCATCAACACCGTCCGATCGTACCTCCCGCTGAACCACGGTTTCCAAACATTCACTTTGCCTGCCAGAAATGTTCTTCTCACTGAAACGTAAATATTCATAATTTTGTACAATAGGAATATAGGAGGGGGATAAGCACACTCACTGAGGTCCAAGTATCTGTTGAGTTCGTAGTTCTGCATCCGATTTTCGACATTTATTCACAAACATGTAAGCAAATGTCGTTTCTTCGCTGCAGTTCGTACAGACATAGCGTGGCAAATCATCCTCTTCGGTAATCTGTGGGGGAAAATACTCCAAATGAAACACCGTATACTACAGATATTTGATGAAAAATTCAAACCTGCACACCGGCACAGAACTTTACCATCTGTGCGATACTGGTCCCATTGTTTTTGGCGAACAACGATGAACAATTGTTGGTGTAGTCGAGGCAAATTCTACACCTATACTTGGGCTCCATTCGGATAATTTCATCAACCAACGAATCGGGGAGAAATAGTTTTTGTTGAACCTGTTTGGTTGTTTGTTTACTCCAGCAACTAAAATTGTAAATATTATTGTTCAAAGACAATCTTCTGCGAAGGTGTTTCTTGTAGTGTGTTTTGATAGCGTTTTTGCCGAAAACTACAAGAAATTGAGACAACCCTGGTAACATTTTCAAAATGGAAGCTACTTTGCGTTCATTTCTGGTTTGAATATATTTCAGGCTACTTATAGTGGTCATTGCAGTTATCCTGAATGTTTTATTTAAAAAAGCAAATTTTTTGGGTATCTCTAAGCAGTATGCTTTACAATTGTGCATCTTGCGGGGAAACGTTATTTTGACGCCTTACAACCACCTTGGTTTTATTCTTGGACCGACCAATAGTGGTGGGAAAATCAGCTCCGCAACCGGAGCCGGCTCCCACCAACTCCGGCATATTTTAGAACCGGCTCTGGAACCGGCTTCGAACTAACGGAGTCGGGTCTAAACGGACTAACTAATCTCCGCGGTTCTTTCATTGGCGTAAATCATGCGACCAAGAAAAGCGGAGTCCCGTAAGCTTGGGGCCGTCGGTTGGAAGTCTGCTTCGGATCCGTTATTTCGGAACTGGTTCCGGGCTAATGCCGGAGTCGGCTCTGGAGCCGTTAGTGCGCTCCGGATTGTCCACCACTATAGACAAGTGGACGGTCGTGGAAGACAAAATCCGTTTTTGCACAGTCTACTGTAGCAGCCAATGCCAAATTGGCAGTGTGTTGTGATGAAGCTCGTCGTCGTTTGAAAAATTTCTGGTGCGGAAAGTGTGAATCGCCGCGAGTGCAAAACACGGGGAAGCGAGCGAAACGAAAAGAGGCAGTAAATCAGGCCAGCACAAATTGCTGCAGAATCCACACAGCTAGCGGTGGTCGATGCGTATTTTCCAAAGTCAGCTAGCAGCAGCAGCAAGCATCAGCCCCATCCATACCTCCCGAATCCCACTTTATCGATGGGCTGCTGCGTGTAACGGAATGCGTGCGCTCGAGGGTGTGTGTGCATGCTTGTGGTTGAAAAATTATTGGGGTTCAGATTTTGGAACATTCCGCTACGGTGGCGAGGTGACGATCGGAGGAGGAAAAAATCTTCCAACATCACCGTGCACGAAATCACAGTAGCCTGCCATCTTGTCGGCGGTGTGTGCTGGGAAGAAAAGTGAAAAAGCAAACGCGAAGTGAAAGAAGGCGAGAAATAAAACGAAATAGAACCGTCCGCCGCGGAGCAGAAGGCGAAGAAAAGTAAAGAAAACGACCGTCCGTCCGTTCGTTCGACAACGATGGGGATCGTAAAAGGTGTACCGTGGCGCGTGTGTGTGTGCGCGCGAGTGTGCCAATAATATTCGACAGTGCGACGTGGAAGAGTCGTTTCGTTGGAACGGCGGGACCAGTGGAGTTCCAAGGAATCGGCGGGGTCGAGTTGGTGTAAAACATCGGTTCCTTTAGGAGCGGACGGATTTCGGTGAACTGCGGCTTAGCGTCGCCTTATTCTTTGCCGTTGCCGTGGACGGTTCCGAATTGCAACCTGGGGTTCAACATTTTCGACCGCAGTGTCCACCACCAGTGCGCCGACCGCAGTGCGGTTCCCTCCCGTTAGTGCACAATTTGTAACGTTCCGTAGTGGTGAGAATCGAAAGTTTGGTGCGTATTTGGGCAAACAAACAAAACAAACGTGCACAAAAATAATTGTGATTCGTGTGTGGGTGGAAAGCGGTGCAGGTTGACTCCATAACGCTCCACTCGAAAAGGAACGAAATGTGTATGTCCCTTGATGGGGCACAGGCGGACGCAGTGTTCTAGTCAACAAACTGCTACGGGAACAGCATCGACAGTGGAGTAATAATATTACCACATCAAACCACATTCGGCGCAATGCAGCAACAGCGTGATAAGTAAGTCGTGGACCGCAGTCGTTCTTCCTCGTGGAGGGGGTGATACGAAGTGGGTGGGGATGCACGTACAAAATTTTGACCTTGACTTGATTGATCGGCTTGTGTGAATGCGTGCGTATGCTGTGAATACTGTTGCGTGCAAGATGTGCCAAAAGGGTGCATGTCCCGTTACTTGGTACACAGCATAAAACAAATTAATTTCCATACTGTGCAGGGGAGAGAAGCAGCAGCATGTACAAGTTTTCCACCAATCTTAAGAATAATTGACCATTTCATCGGTTCCAAAAATAGTGCACTGTTGTGTTGAGACTGAACATGGCTCGAAATGTACTGCATTTCGTAAGAAAGAGTACTGCATTTTTGGATATCGTGTTATCCTAATTGTTCTTATCTAATAGTACTGATAACGCTTTGAAAAAAGGCAATAAAATGGTGCAGTTGAGAATCATAATCATTTTGATTGTGTCAACTAAAACAGTAACACCGCTAGATCAAAATAAATGTTATCAAATAGGAAGGACAGTTGTTTTGAAAAATACTGAATGAATTGTTAAAAATAATTGAAGATTGGGGCATTTAAGGTATGCAACCATAAAAACTTCGGCAAAAGTTGTTCAAGTTTTAACTGGTCGAGCGTATCGTCAGACCATGGGCCCTAGGGAAATCCGGAACGATAAAAATTCTAAACTTATTGCACGATTGGTTAAAACAATGGATCATCTAACACAACGGGGTGAATCTCCTTCTGGAGGTTTGAAATTTTACAACACCCATTGCTGTTGTTGGCTCCACAACATTGTAAGTCAAAATATCCCTTGGTAAAAAAATTGAGAAAGTTGTTTTTGTTTTTCTTTATTCACCACCAAACGAATTCCGTTTCGACGTCGAGAATCGTCAACTTTCGGTCGTTTCTAAGCGATTGGTAAATGCTTTGCTTGCTTTGTTTTACTGGTCATTTTGGCTTGTCTACAAACACATCTACAAAGGACTAACAAACCTACTACGATGAAGGATGTGAGGACTGTCCTTTAGAATGGGGATCCCTCGCTAGGATGACAAACGTGACGTCAGAGCGAACGGCGTTGTTAGGACGCCTTGGAATGTGTTACAACAGAAGGTAACGTTTTTACTGAATGTGTTTGAGGTATTGTTAGGGCATTCCTGCAGGAGAAACAGATGATCCAGCATTACATTGATGGTCAGCAAGCTCCCGTATTGTGACTGGGTTGATCTCGGAAAAACGGGACACTGCCCGCAGATTATTCGCTCGTGAGCAGCATTAAAATGACTGGCGAGAGCCTTTTTTTTTGTTGTTTTGGAGGTGTTGGAGCCCAGATGTGTGGGATTTCATGGGCATCGTAAGCATGCGCAGTTGCCTTTCGCGTTTCTTGCCTCGTTTACTACAACATTATGGCGTGGTAAAGTGCGACGAAACATATTGCGCTCGGGAGCAGACTGAAAATAAAGGAACAAAATATCGGCGGACTCAAAACAAGCTATAGCTGCAGGCTGTGTGTGCTATTCGTGCATGTAAAACCCACCCTGACCTGGCATCACCAGTACCGAAAAGGTCAGCCTGGCAGAGGCAGGGTTTGCTTGGAGAGGGTCGAGCGAAACAAAAACGTGCACTTAATTGAATGTCAAAATATCATACTTGTGATGAAAAACCGTCTATCAATATACCTGACTGGGTTGGCTAGCAAAACGAATATTTGTAGTGCAAATCCGTCAGACGAATCAGAGTTTCTCCTCACCATGATCATATTTTTGCCATCAGCCGTTGCAATGGATTTCCGGTCGGTATGCTCTCCATCATCACATTCATTTGCATTATCGATGGGGATGCTATCATTTTTCATCAACTTTGCTTACTCGCTACCTCTGTTTTGATCTGGATTTCTGGAATGAAAGTGAAAAACTATCGACAAATCCAATGGAGTGCATTGTGGGTGAAACAACATTGTAGATAAAAAACCAACACGAAACAAGCACAAAACGTTTGTGTTGTTTTTCAATTGCAAAGGATGAATGATGATGCATATGTTGCGTTTCCTGTCCCCCCGGGGCATCCAATCGGGAAATGGGAACATGGTACCTCCACTCGTGTGATTGGCTGTTGGTTGATCCCTTTCCGTTGTCCTTGAAAAATACCTCAGAATGTGGTGAAGGATTGCTGTTGCAGCCCAAACCCCCTTCCCCCTTGGGTTGGGTGGGTGATGGTGGGGCTCGAAATCGGTTACTATCGTGACGTATCGCACTGCTCTTACTGATTATTCACTGATCACAATCTCATGCTAGGTGGGGGAGCGCTGCAAAAATGACCTTGAATTATCGTGAAACGTACCATTATATTTTGCTGTATTTATGACGAGTGTGTGTCAAGAGGATTACTAAGTGATCAATGATAAGATGAAATATACCTCATGGTTTGTAAAGATATTAAAAACTCCACAACAGCGCTTTAAGAATGTGTCTCTTTGGTGTTTGAACCAGAAGTTAAATATACTAAATAATGAAATAATTGGTACAATAATTGTTAGCTGGACATCAGAAGTTTTTTTTGTTATTCATTCTGATTCTCACCGTTCGAACAGTTATAGTTTTACCATTTTGTCCTTTAAATGGCCTATTGAATCTAGTCTTCTTGTTTTAAGCTGAGTTTGATTGGTAGAAAAATCGTCATTCCAGTTTTTGTTATCGAAAAGTCTGGGAATTTTATTTTTTCAAAACATCTAGAAAACTAAATAGGTAGTTCTTGTTGAATATTTGTTCTATATAGGTTACTTTTTTTTGCGAAGGAATTTGATTATGTTGTTGACTGCTTCATTGGTTTGTTATCGAAACAGTTGCCTAACGCTGCGAACATTTAAGATTAACTATGCTCGCTTTAAATGTATTTTCAGGGTTATTTAAATTTTATGTTGCTAAAATTAAAAATGAGTTTCAAAATGATGGATATTTTTCAATTAAACTTTTTGCTAGGAAATTTTCATTAAAAGCTCCTTATGTTTTAACATTTGGCCATAAAAAAATACTAGCCGCAACAACATTAATGGCACTTGTCACCGTGTCGCGTGTATATTCGTGTGCGTAATCTGACCTCAAATGGCGCGCATTCGAGAACGGCGTTTCCTCTCCAGCTGGCCAACCAGCACGGGAACATACCACCCTTAAACGTGGTCCAGTTTCCGGTGGCTCTGTATGAGCGTACACTACCCATCAACCTATGCGCAGCGAAAATCGCTAGCGTGACAAAACGTAAAATTACTGCGCAATTGGCGTTTGCGTGAGGTGAATTTGTTTGAGCAAAAATAATAAAAAAAATCAAACAACCCTTTCCAAAACAATAACAAGGCAAAAAAATCCAAACGACGATTCTTCGGCGATTTATGTCACACGGAAATGCCTAGGAGAAGCGAAAATGTTGACGGTTCATTGGGTGAATCCCCGGTTTGCGGTCGAACCGTTTTTGTTTGTTTGTTATCCTTTTATTCCGGTTTACCCCAGCCAGCCAAAATGAACGCAATTCACCCGCATACACCCGTAAAACGAAGTATCTATAAGAATTGCTATAGCAGTTGCACTAGCCTTTGCTATACACATCCGGTGTTCATGAAAATTCATCGGGAATTCATTCCAGCAAAACATGAACCCCGCTTTCCCCTTGGTGGCCCTAACTCTTCTCTCGTACTAATGCCGCCGCATGGTCTTCGTGCTAGCTATCTGCATGCTCCTCGCTGTGTCTGCGCTCCTGGTAGTTCCTTTTCGTTTGGGTCTTCAGATGTTCGTGGCTGGAGTCGAACACTAACCGGCGGCCATCGGTGAATACTGAAAGTATGATACACGATACACGCGTGGCCAAAGCCCGCGCCTGGATTGCATGGATTGTAATCGACTTTTTATCTACAGGAGTGCCCACGCCCAAAACGTTTAAAAGTCTTTACTATCACCGGAGTTGTTGGACAACAGTTGGTGCGTGATGGATGCGCTAGTGCCCCATCAGTTTTAAATAATGGTTAAAAAAATTATGGTCGGTTTTGAAATTCTTAATTTATTGTAACATATTTTTGACGGGGCCCGAGTATACTAGGGCTAGCTTGACTTAACGTTATAACGGCAAGAAAAACATGTTCGCCATGTCAATCAACTTAATTTTGTTCATAACGCATTGCCTAACATTTCTACTTGATGTCGTTAAAAACATACATCGAGTTATACCAAATATGCTAGCAATTATCAAATATCGAATTTCAGTGCAACAAATGCCAGTCAGCTACAGCGGGGACTCTTGCAAAGCATGAACCGGATTTAGCCACTCCGCACCATGAACACTTGTCTGGACAAAATTATAAAACTCAATTTCTTATTCGCTTTTGACAAAAAATGTTTGCTTGTTATACAGAAAGAAATATACAAGTATGCCTTTTTAGTTGGGCACAAATGTGTCACTACAAAATGCTCAACTTTGATTCAAATGTGGAACATTTTATATCAATTGTTATTCGCGGCATATTGCATTCTGTCCGTCATGGTGCCCAAAGTGCGGGTCGGCGCATGCGTGGGACGGCGTGGGTTCATGAACGTCGGTCAGCGCATGCGCCGAATTAGCCACTCCACACCATGAACACATGTCTGGACAAAATTATAAAACTCAATTTTTCGTGTTTGACAAAAAATGTTAGCTTTTTAAGCAGAAAGACACATACAAATATGCCTTTTTAGTTGGGCACAAATGTGTCACTATGATGCCTATCGCGAACGAAGTAGGTTTCACCAATCGATCGATGCATTTTTATCGGTCGATAAAGTTATCTACTCGAATTTTGCATCGCGTACGCTTTTTCTGTATCGGTCGATATAAATCTATCGGTCGATAAGGCAACCAGTTTTCTGGCTGCTAATTAGCTACTTTTCTATGGATGTAAAAATCGCATGGAAGACAATCGTCATCCAGCTGGATCCAAGTATCCTTTTTTTACTGGTCAAGTGATACATTTGGTAAACAGATGAAATCAGATGAAAATAAATAATCAATAAAATCAGTGATTTTGATAGAAATAACGAATTGTGATGCTCAGTGGTGTTAGTTATTGTGGATTCGTGTTGATTTTTTAGTGTACCATCATCAAAAATGATGTTTCAACTCGCTATCGACTGGTCCATGGCAGTGGAAAGTATATCGATCGATTGCGTTCATCTTCTAGCGTTCGCGATAGTAATATCTATCGATATAGCAACTGCTCGACAAATTTGTTCGCGTTTGACAGCCGTTTTATCCACTGATATATCGATAGATAACTTTCAACGTTCGCGATTGCTAAGTGAACCAAGTATCCTGAAAATGAACACTTGTTGGTCGATATACTATATCGATCGATAGAGCAAAACGTATCCGATAGCTCCCTATGTTTAACTTTGATTCAAATGCGTAACATTTTATATCAATTGTTATTCGCGGCACATTGCACTCTGTCCGTCATGGTGCCCAAAGTGCGGGTCGGCGCATGCGTGGGCCGATGTGGATTCATGAACGTCGGTCGGCGCATGAACGATTGGATTTACGCAGTGAACGTCCGGTCTTACAGATACTTCTTTTTATGGGTGTGTGCGTTGTTCACTGCAGTAAACGCGCGAGCGGTCTTATCGATTATTCTGTTTAAAGGTGTGTGCGCTCTCGCGTCTGCCAGAAAATGTTCACCGCAACGAATTCACCGGTGTGAGCCCGTGTACAGATACCCAATACATCCAAAGATCGAGCGATTTTGATGAATTTGAGGGTAAATCATGAATTTTTCTATTCATTTGGCTGGCTGGGTACTTACTTCGCTTCACGATTGCACCACGGGATTGAACTAAAAGCAGATTTTTCCAAAATATGTCCGATACTAATATTTGATATAAGTTCACTCGTAAACAACAGCTTTAAGTCTTATACTCAGTGTTCGTTTCAACTTTGTTTTCAAACTTTCTTGTGGACTTTTACAGCCCAATTAGAAGGCCCTCTTCTCTAGTTTTTTTCTCCGTTTTCTCCGCACTCCAGTGCCTCTCGGTTCCGGCTGGCGGAGCATCCTAGAAAAATGGTTGTGAACTATGATACGTTCACGCTTTGGTGAGTTTTCTCTTTCTTTCGTTGAGGGGGAAGAAAAACAGCAACCCACTAGGAGAGAGGCAAATGAAATGGTACTACACAATACACGATCAAGACATTCATCAAGTGCGTGATGCGTTGCAGGCAAAGTGGTAGTGATCGGTATCTTTTGGTTGATGGTTGATGGTTGAAAAAATAGCTCGGTTTTAATTAGGTTTATTATGTGTAGGTAGGGTTGCACAGTTGACGTAGTTGCACGAATGGTTTGGGTTCAATTTAAATAGTTTGCCACTGTAGGTATCGAGTAAAATTATACACGAAAATCTATATGGTATGCTAATATAAACGCACAACTTGTAATGCTATGCTAAAAATTTGTTTACCGTGCTACAACTCGTGATATTGATGGAACCATGGAAAAGAAAACGACCGTTCAAACGTATGTCCAAAAAACTATAGGAATGGAACGGTGAAGTTGTTTGCAAGGGGTTTGATAAAATGCGAGATCATTTATTTTACAAATGTTGTACCTCGAAACATGATCTCCCAGTGCCATCGGCAAGGTGAACCCTTTTAGCCAGTTGCTGCACCTAAGTATTTGCGCATAGAAGAAACCCGTCGTCTCGAGCAAGTTTCAAGCGAAAGGGCATTTGAAATCAAAACAAATTTTACGTAACGTACACACATACACTAACACGTCCCATGGGGTTTCCCCCCGCTCAGTATTAGAGGGTGTACCAGGGGCAGAGAGGCAGTACAGTCAAAAAGGGGGCCAGCACGGTTCAGTTCAAATACCTCTTTGCCGTCGTCATCGTCGTCGGTATGTTCATGTTTTTGCCGAAGAATGAGAAACGTGTTCGCGCGAATCATGCTCCTCTCATGTTGTGGCCTCATTTGCGCTGGTTCGCATCAAAACGTTAGAAGGGGGTTAGAAACGACACACGAACACAAACATACGCACAGAAAAGCTTCACAAGTTCGTTTACTTTTTTACTGAACGCTAGCATTACTTGCCTCATTTCTGTTAAGGTATATTTTAAGGTACAGTTGCGCACTTTAGAAAGCATTTGTTTGTGCAATCATGATTTGATAGCTTTTACGAACTTGTTGATTCTTTTTGCTTGGTAACTTTAACAACTTTTGTAAACACTTTACTTTCATTACATATCTATCTACATTAGATCTATCTACATTAGATAGCATGGTGTCATGAACTTTGTATCTTACCATTTGTTCGATTTGTCTATTCATCGAAAATCAATATAAAATGGAACGGAAAAATGTTATGTAGTTTTCAGCCTATAAAAGGTAACTGGTTACGTTATCAACCTTCTTCATGTTGGTTTTGTATCCTGTTGCGAGATTTTCCCCTTTCAATTTGATATTTTATGTACGAAACGTAAAGTAGACATTCATATGATGCGTCTACTGCTTTCGATGAATCCTTATAATTCATAACTACGATTACAAAGGAATTGCCTCCGAATGTAGTTGCAGTAATAAGTCGGAAGAATATTGTACCACTATTGAAAATCGCTCCACAAGGCGGTAAATTTTAAGCTATAAATTATTTAACTGGTTGACAGAATAAACCAGTGGTGGCAAACAATCAGTGCTCTGCAACTAACGATCACACCGGCACTCCAACAAACACGTCTTGTGTTTGAATGAGACAACCTTCTGGTGAATGGCTAAAGAATTCCTAACCATGATCTGAAGGAACGCGGCCGGGATGTTGGGTTGCTTTTATTCACCGTTGGCGATCGGATTCTGCTGGCTTAAGAATCTGTGGCTTTCGATTTTTTGAGCTTACCGATCGTTCGGGATGCTGATGCGGGGGCTAACCTTGCTTTCGGATTTCGCTGCCGATGCATGATGCAGGCTGCATGGGATTGGAGGATCGATTTGCATCGGATCGCTCGAAGAAGCCGATTTGCGTAGCGCGAATGCGCCCGCCACCACCATTAGAAAGAAGCACACGGGTTGAAGGTCTTACGTAATAGTTTATTGAACCGCATGTTTTTATTACCTCCCCCTGGCATTGTTTACGGGCCGCGGGTATTGCTAGTGTTGAAGGAAAACCACCTTCGCACACCGTGGAACCGTGCGCACATACACTCACACACCGGCATTTGTTGGCGGATCTGTTTTCGGTTCCATGTCGCGGATTCGCGATCGCCACGATCATCGGTTTTCCACTTGGAAAAGACGATTGGAAAGAAGGGCATTGTGCAAGGAAGAGGAGGGGTTAGTCGTTATGTGCTGGTACTGGTGGTGTTTGTGTTCGCCGGTCTGCCTGATTTATCTCATTGTGAGGTTGCGTTTGGCATAAAAATACCGTTAGTCACGAGCGGGTTAGTGGTGTTTTTTTTTTGTGATACTCCAAATTTTTGCTTACCATCGCCATTCATTCATTTGTTGCACTTGAAGGAGTGAGTGTGTGTGAGTGTGTGACTAAACGGTATTTGCCCAGGTGGCAGCGGGAACTCAAAATTCCATGTCACGTCTACGTTTCTCCCGTCTCCATCCGTTTCCACCCCTCAACAATGTGCAACACCGTTGATACGCTTAGCAGGCCATCCTACTCCCACCTTCGACCCCGGACTTTCGTACTCGCTCTTTTGGGACTTAGTCAATTTTTGAAATAGTTTTCATTTTTGCCAAACTTAAAAAAATAATGTCGATTTGATCAATGACCTTGTTGGTCATTCAAACTTAGTTGGTTCAATTTCAAACTTATTATAAAACTAATCAGATTAAACGTACTTAAAAAGCATGTCCATAATGCACTTGAAATGATTTCAGCACATTTTACAACGGAAATAAACATAGAAAAGAGATTATGCGTTCGATTCCATCATTTTCAATATGATTTACGTCCATGTATTTGAAAATAACAATGAAAATCAAATTCACACTTCGACCAGATTTTCAATCGCTCCGTGCCAAGCGAAACCGCCTACATTATTGTGGGATTTGGTTGTCCTGTGGACAAAGTTTATTGCGGGTGGATAAATTATTTTTATCACCGATTTTTCATGCAATTGTTGAATAGGCGAAACCTCAACCCCGTACAAAAAAAACATTATCAAATTAAAACAATTTTAGGACAGATAAACTTTCGCCACACGCGATTTCTGTTCAACGATCACACTTATTTTTGACCACCATAGTCTCAAACCCAAGCTCACAGTCAAGCTGTCAGGGGAGCGTTCAGTGATGGCAGCCGCCGGGACCGCTTGGTACGCGTCGAGTGCAGTGATAATAAAGTGCGTAAAATAGTGATGTTTTCAGTGTTATTTAGTGATCATTATCGTTAAGAGTGAATATTTTGTACGTGGGCTTGCTTTGCGGTTCATATTCGGCCCGAAATTGGAAGTTGTAGTGTTGTTTACATCGCTACTCTTCCGCATGGTGAGGTACTGCTGCTGCTGGCGTCCGATCCGATCTCGAGGAATTCATCGGTGGAAAACGGAAAAAGATGAGTATTTTATCATATGTTATATTATTTATCCATGTTAAGTGTTTTATATCTCTTTTTATTTGCAGGAGCTGTTTTGTATGGAGTTGGTTTTGGCTACCACTTGACCTATGTGGGTCCGACGGCGTACCTCGGAATCGCGTTAAACTTGGCCGGATCACATTTCCAGTGTTATTTTGTGTGTTTAGTGATATTAAGTGAATTTTAATATTAAGAATAGTGTATATTAGCGTCGTTAATCAATTAAACAGAAAATAAATATATGTTGTGAACAATGTATGGAACTGGCGGACTTATGTTTGCATGATGACCATCACTACACAGGGTACTCGGGGGCCGCCATTACTGACCCATGCGCATGCGCAAAATCGCCCACGAGGGCATCTCAGACCCGCTGGTTGCGTGTCACAACCAGCGCCAAACCAGCGCCAAACCACCCGAGTAACAAGAATATCCATGTTGCGCTATGAAAGGGGCGTTTTTCATGGTATCATCGGGCTCCTGATGGAACCTGCGAAATATGTAGGTTGCGTGACAAAAACGACGTGACGCGATGTTTTTTATACAATGCGCGGTGTTTTAATGGAGGCGATGTTTTCAATATTTTGTCATCATATACAAAGGAAAATTCCCGAGTCGTAATTTTATATTAAAAGAACATTTTTTATTGAAATATATTTATAAACCACGTTACAAACCGCTTATTCGCCAGGAGCCGCCTTTACTGCAAAAATCAGCCATCTCCGCACGTAACTTGCATTCCACCGCGTGAAGACACCGCGGTTGGGCTTCTGGTGCCGCTGTTGCTTGCGTTGAACTTTGGAAAAGAAAATGCATAAAAATTAGCACAGTTTTGGATTTTTTCTGATTTTCATGTATCTTAATAACGTTTACTTACCGAATATTAACGAAAACTGCCGCTATATTACTATTTTCTTCACATTTTTGGTGAACTGCAATTTCACTCTGCAAGCGGTGGCAAAATCAAAACAACTCTGCTGACAGCAGGCAAAACTGCCCAAGGCTCATAGAGCTGTAGGTTGGTTTACTTTGGCTTGTTGACATTTGGTTCAAATTCATAATTAATTGTCAAAATAATATTTTATTTTTTCTTCATTGCTTGGTAATTATGAGCAGTGTTTGAAGTGATGATTGATATAAAACTGAACACATTGATTCTATTTTGCGCAATATTTGGATCTGGTTCACTTATTTTGCTTTCAGTCACTTAAAAATGTGTTTTTTAATTCTCCACTACACTTCTACGACTGAAAGTAATAGCTCGATAGAAGATCCATGTTTTTGACATAATATTTTATTTCTTTACATTATGAATCATGATGAATCATGGTATGAGAAATGTATAGCGATTGTTTTGGTTTTTCGCTTTCGCAGTAATCAATAAACAATATTTTTTTCCAGCTGTATACAACGAACATCATAGCATTACGTTATCGATTGGTGGCTGTGCGAGCGATCGTTTTTACTCTCGCAACTGCTCAAGATAAAACATGTGCAGTGCTAATTTTCAACCTATTGATCGAGTATATACGCTGAAGCAAGAAGTTCAAAAACTTCCTGCGAAGTTTGATGTCGCCTGAGAAGCGCGAGAGAAAGTCCCTTACTGCGTTTAACGCAGCAATACATAGAAAATACTGACAGTTAAAAAAATGGTTTTCATGGACATTTCATAAAACTCATTTTTTAAGTGCCTTCATCGTAGTCATGGTTAAGTTTTGATATGAATCAATTTTCCGATTCAACTTCAGGGTTTTTGTGGTTTGAAAAGTTTAACGACATTTACCAAACCTACCCTGTTTAATGCGCCTTGGTCCGAACCTGTCCGTGTTGCAGTGCCATCTGCAAGTATGGGTCCATCAGGGGTGGGATGAGGAAATTCCTCCTGATGCATCGCTTCGTCGCGGTGTTTTGTTCGCGATGTTGTGCTACCGCTTGCAAGTATAGACTCGCGGAGAGGAGCACTGGGGTAGCACTTTCATCGCCCGGGCGTTTTGTATGGAAAAAGTTGCACCTAAACCCGCCGTCGCGCAACTTTGTTTGTCGGGCAGCGGGGTTTACAACATTTTTACGCGTCCCCAGGTGGCAGCGGGAACTCAAAATTCCATGTCGCGTCTACGTTTCTCCCGTCTCCACCCGTTTCCACCCCTCATTGGCCCACACTTTTTAAACGATGTGCAACACCGTTGATGCACGCAGCAGGCCATCCTACTCCCACCTTCGACCCCGGATTTTCGTACTCGCTCTTTTGGGACTTAGTCAAATTTTCAAACAGTTTTCAGTTTTGCAAAACTTAAAGAAATAACGTCGATTTGATCAATGATCAACAAATTGGTCAATTTCAATCGTTCATCAATTAATTAGATTAAACGTACTTAAAAAGCATGCACATAATGCACTTAAAATTATTTAAGCACATTTTACAACGGAAATAAACATAGAAAAGAGATTATGCGTTTGATTCCATCATTTTCAATATGATTTACGTCCATGTATTTGAAAATAACAATGAAAATCAAATTCACACTTTGACCAGATTTTCAATCACTCAATGCCAAGCGAAACCGCCTACATTATTGTGGGATTTGGTTGTCCTGTGGACAAAGTTTATTGCGGGTGGATAAATTATTTTTATCACCGATTTTTCATGCAATTGTTGAATAGGCGAAACCTCAACCATTTACAAAAAAACATTATCAAATTTAAAAAAATTTAGGACAGATAAACTTTCGTCACACGCGATTTTTGTTCAACGATCACACTTATTTTTGGCCACCATAGTCTCAAACCCACGCTCACAGTCAAGCTGTCAAGGGAGCGTTCAGTGATGGCAGCCGCCGGGACCGGCTTGAAGTGCGTCGAGCGCAGTGAAAATAAAGTGGGTAAATTAGTGGTGTTTTCTGTGTTATTTAGTGATATTTATCGATAAGAGTGAAGAAATTGTGTGTGGGCTTGCTTTGCTGCTCATATTCAGCCCGAAAACGACATATTTAATCGATAGATAGTGTTGTTTACATCGCTACTCTTCCGCACGGAGAGGTACTGCTGTTGCTGGCGTCCGATCCGTTCTCGCAGAATTCATCGATAAAAAACAAAAAAAGATGAGTATTCCATCATTGATTGTGTATATACATCAATAGTAATTGATTTCCTATCTATTTTCATTTCTAGAGCATCTTTCGTCGGAATCTTGTTTTGGATTCCGCTGCTCGGATGCGAATCCGAAGATATTCTCTAGTGTACAAGTGTTGTGTGTAGTGCAGTGATATGTAGTGAAATTTATGACTAAGAATAGTCTTAAGCGGTGTAGGTAATTAAAAATAAACCGAAATAAATATATATTTTGATAAAAATATTACGGAACTGGCGGACTTATGTTTGCATGATGACCATCACTATACAGGGTACTCGGGGGCCGCCATTTCTAATCCATGCGCATGCGCAAAATCGCTCCCGAGGGTAACTCAGACCCGCGCAATTAGCTGTTACATTGCGCGCCAATTGCGCGCTAATTGCGCGCCAATTGCGCGCTAATTGCGCGGGGTATACAACATTTTTATGTCACGCGTGACATTTTCTGCCTCCTGGGTCGCGTGACATTTTCTGCCTCCAGGGTATAAAAGTGTTTGCCCAACTTTAACTTGACTATTTTGTTTTACAAACACCATGAAACTGGAAAATATATTTTAAAACATCTATGTTCGGTGTGTGTTCTTAAGAGAAACAGTAGAAATAAAAAGCTACCCAAAAATCATGCTAGACTCTTTTCCATAAGGATAAATTTAAGACAGTTTTTCCCTGCATATGTTAATTTGCAACATTTTATTAATGGTGATTCCATTTATATGGTCCACTAATGTCTTAAAAAATAAAAATAACCTGTGTCAAGGGAACTGAAATAGTAAATGTTGAACGTCGAGCTTTGTTTCGCAAGATATTTATTATCGCTTACTGCGCATTTTCGGAAATCGAAAACCGGTTGAACCATTAGATTGTTTTGCTTTTCTGAAAACATACGATTCGTCATTCGTCTCGTTTGCCTTGTATGTGTGCACGAAATCATAGCTGATCTTTGTTTTGCTCATTGGCAGCTTGGAAGCTTTTACAAACTTTCGACCTTTCGCGAGCCAGCCTGCTAGCTAGCTTTGGGTGATTGTTGTAAACCCAAAAAGCTGGCAAACGGAACGGAAACCCGAAGTCTTTGCACGCAGTCAAAGACGCCAGCCCATCATTAGAGGCCTCGCAAGCTCCCCCTCCCCTCCCCCCCTCTCTAGCGGATCGGTGTAACGGTATCACAGCGTCCACGTCTTGGTTTCATTCAAGTATCTTTTAGCGCTGCCGCGAGAGCAGAACGAACGGTTGTGTGATGATGGAAGCGCCCCGAGACATTCCGTTCGTCTGACGGTGGTCATAATTTCGGTCGGAAAAGAATGGAATGTAATCTGCGTATAATTGGCAGTTCTATGGAAGCGATGGCAATGGAGGAGGAAGGGCATGGATGGGAGGGAAAATGGAATGATCAAACACGAGCACACCAGATGACCGAGGGAACGATGGGTGTCGTTCGCGCGGGGGGGAAAAGGTGATGAATTAATAAAATACGGCAACGGCAACGGAAGAAGTTATTAGCGCCGGATGATGATCCCACGATGATTGAGCCCGAAAGCTTACTGGGAATGTGCAGCTGCGTTTTTCCCTCAGATTCGTTTGCTTTTAACCCTCTGTTTTGCTCTCCCATGGGGGGGGGGGGGGGGGGGGGGGGGGGGGGGGGGGGCGGGGGGGGGGCTGTCTTCTTTCTCGCTGGTGTTGTGGTAGTTGCAAGAAGCTGTGATTTGTGTGCAGATTTGGACATTTGGGTTTTCATTTGCGGTTCCGTTTTTCCCAATCTTTTCTCCAGAGATTGCCGTGAGAAAAGGGAAGTAGAAACAATTGGACTGTCACAGTTCACAGCAGCAGTTTGTATCATGAAGTTGGTAGAGTAAGGTATAGCAAAACGACGGAGAAAGAAATTGATCAGGAGAGAACAAAGTAATTTAACGAAATGAAATAGCATAACTATCAAATTCAGTTCACAATCGAAGCATGCTGAGAGGCTAAATATATCATTTTAAACTTGGTGTAAATAGCGACTAAAACATTACTTCTTCGCTCATGTGCGACAATTGTATTGAATTGTGTGGAATGAATAAAATAGTATATTTCAATTAAGGCAGGAAGAAATTATTACTCAGCTTTTGATGACTGGTCATTTGTAAAACAAACAACTAAACGAAACCAAGCAAATATTTGAAACCAGTTGTGGCTTTGTAGTTGTCTGGAAAGTTGTAAGGATTTTAAAATTCCTCATACCCAGTAACGACGATCTGCGATCATGTTGGAACGTAAGGAAAGCTAACCATTTCCCGTCGCATTTAAAAAGGATAAGAAAAACCGTAACATTGTGTCTGATGTAGCTTTGTTAAGTTTAAATTGCTTTCTTATTTAACCTCCAATGTTCCTTTTTATTGGTTCATTCCAGCTGCTGAATCAAACGGCTAGAACAAATCGCGACATTCAACGATAGGAAGTAAAAGAACGAAAAAGCATCGACAGCATCATCCCCCCCTCACTGCTAACGGACGAGTGTAACTCACCGGATCGGATCGATCGGAGCTCCCAGTAGTACCGCCTGGAAGCAGTACTTAGCTTTGCACGGGCCGTTACCGCTTATAACCGGTGCCATCTGGAAACGAGCATCGTTTGATAATACATTAAATAAGCAAAATCTGTGATAATTCCCACCCGGCACGAGCCCCCCCGATCCCTGCTGGTTCCGGATTGCTGCGAGGGTTGTGCGTCTCTGAAAGGGGGATACAAATCCGTCCTAGGAGGTAAGCGACTTCTTCGGTGTTAGCTAGCCTAAAATTCGGTACATTGTGTTCGGAAACTAACTTGTCTTTCTTCTCTCCTTTCAGAACAAGGGCAAAGGTGCTTCATCATTCCCCTGCCACCAAACTTAAGGTTAAGATTTGACGTAAAGTGGAAGGACACGCTAACCGCCACCTTGTCGGACGTTAGCTAAGCTAAGCGGCAGCAAGGAGGAACAACGGCGAACAACGAAGAACTTTACGGGGGCGTACCTTCCCGAGAGTCGCTTGTGACACGGAGACGGTGGTCCTCTTACTGCTGCTCCCCTCATCTCCCAGGTATATACGGTTATGCACCCTGGGAAAGGTGGTAAAGCATCGTCGTACCTGTTATCCATCGTTATCATCAACAACGTCATCACAAATATCAACACTAGCCAGTGAAGAATCGTGTTTTTGTTGGTCGAGGACAATCGACAACAACAACAACAAAACGTACACGTCTTGTAGACACAAATTGCTGTCTTCAAATTGTAGGACCACATAAAATTAAAACAAAAAAAAAACAATTGACAAACTAAAGTGACAAAAGAGGATGCAAGAAAGTGTATGACACAACAAACAAGTGAAACAATCTCTTTCATCAGTGAAATCTTCCATGAGTGACAGAATTTTCGGGAGGTGATTCGTAGTGGCAGCCAAAACCCTCACCCTCCTATAATCCATTCTAAACTACAATCAATCTAGACGACATTATAGCCCAAACGTGGGTGGAACTGAATATCTTCACTGACCTGACACACAAGTATTGAACAAGTTCGCCCCCAGGAGGGAAGAAAGGAGTAAGTGTTGTGTTGTGATGGAATATCAAGTTAGTCACGCGAACAAATGTGTGAAAAAGCAGTCGTATAGATAATATTGCTATCGGAAGGGAAAAGTTTCCCTCAAAAAAGGCAATAAAGGGTAAAAAAGTTCACTCGCTTGAGGGAACAATTATTTACTTATCCAAGGCACAATACAGGGCGCTTTGGGTGAAATCAAATTCCCCTTTCCCTTGCAAGAGCAGATAGAGGGAAAATAAGCTTTAATATAAAAAAAAATCGTGTTTCAAACCTCTCACGCTAGAGAACACTTGCACGCTAAATCGCGGGCGTCGGTTTGAGTTGTGAGTTTGGGGGTCGAACCAATCTGAACACTTGAAAACTCGCCAGTAAAGACAACAAATTGTAAAAACAACAACTCAATCTGTGCTAGTGAAAACAATTATACAAAACACCGTGTTCCAACAAAACCCTCGACATAGAGGCTATTCTCATCAACAACCGCAAAAGAAAAGAACAATCAGGTTCAACTATAACGGCGGGTTTGTGGATGCATTTTACCAAGGAAAAAGTGAAAAGTTCCTGCCGCGAACCGGTGGCGGTTTGCTGCTTTGTGGGGGCATTATCGTCCATCGAACGCGACGCGATCGCGATCACCTGCACGCCGTGATAAAGCTCATTCCAACCAATCAAAACACAGTATTCGTCTTGGTAGCCGAACGCCATAAAGCTCGAGCATCAAGTGGCAACGGCAAGATACAAGGCTGCTAACACATTTTACGGGTTTGCCATTTAAAGTATGCGCCAGTTTTGACGACGCTCCAAAGATAGGAAAGCCGGGAGGTGGATGGCAGCAATATCATCAGCACACGACGGAGACTGTAATAGACCAACATACGTGTGACACACGGTATTATCCTTACGCGGGGAATAAGAACGGACGGCGAATTTCAACAAACATTACTCTGTAGTATCACGATATCACTACGGACACGAAGTATCAGCGCTAATATACCCTTCGTGGATACTACACTACCCAATCTGTATCTGATCAACAAGTCTGACGGTAAATCCCGGAGGTGGTGTATTTGTATACTTTTCGGTAAGGGGCTCGCAGTTGAAACACTTACTGGGGCCATACCATCCCCTTACCAGGCCAACGACGAGCAGAACGAATCATCATCAACCGGCAAGCGAAAGAGTAGGAACCAACCCGAACTCACTTGTCCGCGCTGAGCAGCTTGTGCCAATCGTCAACGTCTGTGAACGGATAGGCTTCAACTGAAACAGGCCATAAGCCAAATAAGCGGACGACTAGTGCACCCGGGATCCCTTCGGGTAGCAGTGGTATAACACGGGAAACCATCATCATACAACCAATTACAATCTCTCCGAATTATGACATGTGATTTTCTTGCTTACCTGACTAAATGTTAACGTTAGGATTAATTTTTATTGTCTGAACGACGGCAGAAAGAGGGAGAGAGAGGGGGATAGCGAGGCGAGTGACAAATAAGAGCAATCTCGTGTTTTAACGAAACACGCGGACCGTGTCGTGAGTCAAAGGGTATAAATTGAATGCCACGACGCTAAACACTGCACACTACTCCGATAGCAAGCACAAAGAGGCAGCAGAGCAGTTTTTTCGAGGAGTGATCTTACGCACACAAGGAGAGAGGGAGAGAGAGAGAGCAGAAATATGCAACCGAATTTCGTAAGCGTTGGCGCAACGATGCAAACTACAGACCAATCGGAGCAACGGGAAATGTACTCAACAAACAAAATGATGGCAGACACTTACGTTCCGTTCGCGGAGCTACTCCGATTGACCGAACGGCAGCGTGCACTGGCGGCCGAGGGCTGTGCCCCTCGTTGCCCCGGTCGGCTCTGCGGTGGCGGAGAAAGCTCACTAAACGGTGGCGGAGCGTGGGGTTCACCGCCGGGAAGTTCGAACGCTGTCGGGTCCGGGTGGAATGCGGCCGCTAACCCACTGGTGGGAGGAGGTTCCCAGCCCGGACAGCAGCAACAACAGCAAGTCTGGAATAGTGGCCAAGCCAGCATGCCACCACCGGTTGGACCGCCAGGATCGAGGCCGGACCAGCTGGTCGGCAAGAGAGCGGCCGATCTTTCGCAGTCCTCCGGTGGGCCGATGCTTGGTCCTAATGGAGGAGCAGGAGGAGGAGGAGGAGGTGGGCAGGGTGGCACTGGTGGCGGTTGGAATCAGCTGGTCAGTAAGCCACCTTCCACCGTCATTGGACAGCAACAACCCCAGCAACAACAGCAACAACAGCAGCAGCAGCCAATCGCAAACCAGCAGAATACGCCCGGATCAGGTGCCAACCAACAACAGCAGCAACAGCAACAGCAGCAACAGCAGCAGCAGCAGCAGCAGCAGCAGGGGAATCAGCAGCAACCACCGGTTGCACCCCCACCAGGAGTGCCTCCGGGCGCTGGTGCAGGAGCGATCGTTGCCGGAGGTGTTGCTGCTTCCGTAAGCGCTATGGCCGCGACACCGTCATCGAAGCTGGAGCATCTGAACTCGATGCGTGAGGCGCTGTTCGCGCAGGACGGTTGGGGCTGCCAGCACGTCAACCAGGATACGCAGTGGGATGTGCCGGCATCGCCGGAACCAAGCACCAAACCGGATCCATCGCTCAAGGCAACCGTCAACAACGGCACGGAGCTGTGGGAGACAAACCTGCGCAACGGCGGCCAACCGCCCGTGCAGCCACAGTCTCAGAAGACACCTTGGGGCCCACAGAGTCACCACGGTGGGACGTGGGGTGTGGACGACGAGGGCAGTGGTGAGGCGAGTAACGTTTGGACTGGCGCCACGGGTGGAGGTGGCGGTGGGGCAGTTGGAGTTGGAGGTGGTCCCGGTTCAGGTCCACCACCGGTCGGTGGCGGCAACCCGACGCTCGTTGGTGGTGGTGGTGGAGGTCAACCGGGAGCACCTGGCGGTGGTGGATGGCAACCGGTTGGTGGTGGTGGTGGAGCGATTGGTGGCAGTGGAAGTGGCGCTGGACCCATCGGTGGTGGTGGCGGTGGCGGTATGTGGCCACCGGGCGCCGGAGGCCTTACGGGAACCGGTGTTGCCCCACCGAAGAAGGATAACGACTGGGGAAGTGGCCCCGGTGTCGGTGGTGGCAGTGGACTCGGAATGGGAGGAGCTGGCGTTGGTGCAGCTGGTAGTGGCGGTGGGGGATGGGGTGAACCACGTGGCGCTGGTCTTGGTGGTACCGTCGGAGGAGGAGGTGGAGCATCGGTGGGAGCTAACGCGGGAGTTCCTCCTCATCTGGCTTCGCAGCTGGACGGCCTGTCGAATGTGGACATCCGAAGTATGCGTCCCCCGGGTGCCGGAGGAATGGAGCCGAACCGCGAGTTCCGTGGAGATCCCCGAGGCATTTCCGGTCGTCTGAGCGGCTCGTCCGGTATGATGGAGCACTATCCGATGGGCAAAATGCCACCACCGGGCGCTTCCGTTGGTGGCGGTGGTGTGAATGGTGGTAATCAATGGCCGCTGGGTGGTGGTGCTGGCGGTTCCGGTGCGTTGGGCGGTGGACCGCCGAATGTTCCGCTTACGAAATCCGTCTCTGGCTGGGATGATAATTCTCCGCCGGCTGTTCGTCGCAATCCGAACCTTGACGACGGTACATCCCTGTGGGCATCGGCAGGTGGTGGTGGTGGTGGTGGCGGCAACGGTGGCCGTCCATCGGGAGTAGTCGCAGAGCAGATGGTTGGACGCAACGGACGCAATGGACCACTGGGTGGGCTCAATTCGGGCCCGCTTGGTGGTGGAGGTGGTCCTGGTGGACCGCTCGGCGGAGGTCCGCGAATTGTTGGTTCCGGGCCGGGTGGCGGCAATCCGCTCAAGGCAGACGGCGGTGGCATGTGGGGCGGTGGTGCAACAGGAGGTGGACACGGAGGTCCGGGAGGACGCAACAATGGATCGTGGGACGAAGCATCCCTCGGTGGTGGCGGAGGCAGCAACTGGGATGACAAGCCTGGTCCGGGAGGTGCACTCGGTGGTGGTGGTGGTGGAGGGTCTTGGATGGATGGACCCGGTGGCAGCGGTGGTGGTGCTCCGGGAACTGGAGCCCCCGGAGTTGGTGGCAATCAACCGTGGAACCCGAATAAGAAACTACAGCTTGCAGGAGCGCCCGGAGTGTGGCATGATGGTTCCTCCGCCGGTGGTGAGCTAATGGGTAACGATTGGGGAACCGGAGGTCCGGGTGGAGGGGGTAAGCCTAACATGAACAACAAACCCCCCCACGGTGGTGGCATCGGCAGCGGACCGCTGGAAATCATTCGCAGCAGCAAGCAGTACCGCATCCTGTGTGAGATGGGCTACAAAAAGGAGGACGTCGAGTTTGCGCTTCGTGCGGCCAACATGAGTCTGGAGGATTCGGTTGAGTGGCTGCAGCGGAACGGCTCTATGCCAAACGTGGGCGGACTGGGCGTGGGCAACGCTTCGGGTGGAGGTGGTCTTGGCGACTGGCGTCGGGACGAACCCCATGCTCAGCTTGGCGCAGGCGGTGGAACTACCGGCAATCTTGGAGGAGGCGGTGGTGCTGGTGGCAATATGTTTGAGCCACCCTTTAGCGGTGGACGCTATATGGGTGCTGCTGGTGGAGCCGGTAATAGCGGTGCAGGAGGTGGCATTGGTCCATCGTTGCATTTCCAGGTAAACTCAAATGTGGTTTGTGAGATTCGAAAAACATGAAAACTAACCTCAACTGTTTGGCAACCGTTTTTACCTTTTAGGGTAACCAGAATGGAATGCCGGGAGGAGGAGGCGGCGCCGGGGGAGGCATGGGTGGTGGAGGTAATCC
Source organism: Anopheles coustani (assembly GCF_943734705.1). Classification (NCBI taxonomy): domain Eukaryota; kingdom Metazoa; phylum Arthropoda; class Insecta; order Diptera; family Culicidae; genus Anopheles; species Anopheles coustani. The sequence continues at coordinate 23,262,366 of NC_071289.1, read as the reverse complement.
GAATCTCTCCGGATTGCACGGTCTGTCGTCGAAGTCGCTCGGCAACTACCTGAACCAAGCGCCTCCCCCGATGGGTGGTGCGGGTGGTGGCGGTCAGGGGGCGAACAATATGGCACCGTTCAATCAAGGCGGCGGTCTCGGTGGAAATGGGGGCAGTGGTGGTGGTGGTGCTGGTGGAGGCGGTGGCCAAAGCGCGGTACAACCGGCAACCCAACTGCGCTCGCTCGTCCAACAGATCCAGATGGCCGTCCAGGCCGGGTACCTGAATTCGCAGATTCTCCATCAACCGCTGGCGCCACAAACTTTCTTGCTGTTGAATCAGTTGTTGAACAGTATTAAGGTAAGGTCGGAAAAAAATGATTTTTTTTGCATTAATAAAGAGAAAAAGGTCGGTGTTCGGTTTTGGTTTCTGATTTAATACCCACAGCGTTACAGTGGTTGATCTTTTAGTTTGGAATGGAATATCTGCTAGCTTGACACATTTAATATTTCATTCTTATGTCTTCCTTTCCTCCCAACAGCAACTGCAGATAACACAGAACAACTTCCAGCGCAGCGGTGGTTCTGGATCAAACCAAATAGTGATGAAAATTAAACAGCAGATCGCAAGTCTGCAAAACCAGATCGCTACTCAGCAAACGATGTACGTGAAACAGCAGCAGCAACAACAACAGCAACAGCAGCAACAGCAGCAGCAGCAGCAGCAACAGCAGCAACATCAACATCAACATCAACAACAGCATCCCCACCAGCAGCATCAACAGCAGTCACACCATCAGCAGCCACATTCAACCGGTGGCGGCAACCCATCGTCCCATCTTGGCGGTGGTCACTTGGGCGGAGGCAACTTCCACCGCGAGCAGAACGATCTGTCGGTCCTGCAGAACAGCCTGTCGGAGATGACGCTCGGCAAGGAGCATAATGGTCCTTACCACACTGGGCCACCAGGTAGTGGAAGTGGGGCTGGCGGAGCCGGTGGAACCGGCCACACCAGCCAGCAGTCACGCCTGAACCAATGGAAGATGCCGTCGATGATGGACAAGGACAGCAGCCATGAGCTGACCGACTTCTCGCGGGCTCCTGGCTCGACGGCCAAATCAGGTGGTCTGGGTGGCAACGGAGGTAGTGGTGGATCTGGCGGTGGGATGGGTGCATTGGGTGGCCTGCAATCCGATGGGTACGTTTTACACAATTAAAAGCGATCGGTACTGCGTATTGAGGTGCGAACAGAGTCGGAATGAGTGAATGTGTCAATTCTTCTCAATGAGTGAATTGATGCAATTCACCAAGATGATTTATTGTGGCTTGTGATGATTTGGTTCCGTGAGAATTAGTTCGCTCAGAGTTAGCGCAGAGTATTCTTTGTGAGCAAAATCATTCTGAGTGAGCCAAACCATTCCCATTGAGCTAAAACATTCTCACCGAGTTAAATCATTCTGAGTGAATTAAAGAATTGACTTTCTAACTCCATTTCACTCTGAATTGAGTCACGTTACTGAATCGTTCCCATAGCAAGTACTCCATCGACCGAAGTTCTGTATGGTTTTTTTTTTATTCCTGTCTATACAGCACTTGGTCCTCGGGACGCGGTGGAATGACCGACGGATGGCCAGATAACGCTACATCCGACATTACCGGCAAGGATTGGCCTTCGAATCAGGACTCGTTTTCGGACTTGGTGCCAGAGTTTGAACCGGGCAAACCGTGGAAGGTAAGAAACAGATACGGGTGTTACTTGTATCAAGTGGAAATAATAACGTTCAATTCAAAACTTTATGTTTACAATTTCATAACCTCAGGGCACGCAAATGAAGATCGAAGAGGATCCGACCATCACGCCGGGCAGCATCGCCCGTAGCCCGATCGCATCGATTTCCGTCGGTTCCGCGAAGGACTCGGAGCTGTTCGCAAACAGCAGCAAACCGTCGCCAACCGATTCGATCAGCATTTCCTCATCGACCTGGAGCTTCGGTGGTGCGAATAACAACTTCTCTTCGGCCGGGGTCGGTGGAGGTGGTGGCAGTGCGGGGGTCGCCGGTGGCATGAACAAACTGGGTGGTGCTGGCAAGAGTACTTGGTCGGACACTGGCGTAACCGGTGCGACCTCGGACGTATGGGGAGCATCGGGCCCCGGAGCAAACGGTGCCGGTGTGGGTAAGGCTCCGCGCGGACCACCACCAGGTTTGTCGTCCGGGAAGCCGGGTGGAATCGGAGCCGGTGCCGGCGCCGGTGGACCGGGAAGTAACGGATGGATTCAACGGCATGGTCCGGCTGGAAACTGGCCGGCTGGTGGCACGTCGGGCGCCTGGTATTCCACATGGCTGCTGCTAAAGAATCTCACCGCTCAGGTACAGATTTTTCTCAGGCTAATTTTTTAGGGTGCATATCTTAACTGAAAATGAACCAAATCTTACTGAACAAGTACTGTCAAAAAATGTAAACACGACGGTGACAACAGATTTTTTTTGCAAATACATCACGTTCACAGTGATGTTGATCCAAGCAACCGCTGCCTTATATCTAATAAACCGTTTCGATTACATTCCCATCTGTTTCTCTTCCAGATTGACGGTTCGACCCTGCGTACACTTTGCATGCAGCACGGACCGCTGCAGAACTTTCACCTATATCTGAACCACGGCATCGCGCTATGCAAGTACTTGACGCGTGAGGAAGCCAGCAAGGCGCAACTGGCACTGAATAACTGCGTGCTCGGTAACACTACGATCTGCGCCGAATCGCCGACCGATAGCGAGGTGCAGACGATTCTGCAGCACCTCGGACTGCCCGGACAGAACAATGGTGGTGGCGGTGGCAGTGGTGGTGGAGGTAACGCCAACACTAACAGTGGCGTCGGTGGAGGTCTCGGCGGTTCGGGAGGTGTCGGCGGAAACTCTAGCCTATCTCAGACATGGCGTCTAGGCGGTGGGCACAACGCTGGCCGAGTTGCTGGTAAGATATTACCGGGCTTCATTTGTTTAAAAAAAAGAACTTTAGTTGGAGTAAAAAACAAGTTTGAAAATTATAATTATAACTTGACATAGATGAAGTGTATTTCAAGTCTATTTAAATACATGACATTTGTTGCATTTTATTCTTTAACACAAATTTCCATCAAATAATAAACGTTGCAATTGCAGCTAAAAACTCCTAATAGAAAACATTTTCTGCTCCGTAGACACGTGGGGTTCGTCGTGGCCTTCATCCGGCGGTGGAGGAAATTTATGGACCCCGTTGGACGGTCCAACAGAGCGAAGCACACCATCGAACCTGAACTCGTTCCTGCCGGAAAATCTTCTAGGTGGAGAGCTGAATTGAATTGCAACAACGTAGCAATTTGCCACACTCAACACCTAATTTGGCCTCATCATGCCATCACAGTAAGTTTTCCAAATAGTTAAGTAGTCGATGTAATAGAAGCTAAGTTATTAATACGGTATACTATATTTTCGTATCTGGTATAACGTAAGAGACACGGGAAACAAAGCCAATTCCCCAAGTCAAGGCATCACTCCTCTGAGAACGGGTTTAAGAGAGGATTTTTGGCAGTGTGTGTTGATGACCACGGCCGGCCGACGTTAAACCTTAAACGAACCATAAGCGATACGCATTCCCAATGTAGCCGAAGGTACAAATGAAAAGGTTTTGTTAATTACTTTTAATTATTTGTAACACACTTTTAATCAATCAAAAACCATGATAACCTGTTTTAAATGGGTGCGTGTAGGAAGTAGCGAGGAAAGGGGGGATGCCTGTAAGCGAGGAGTGAACGCTGAAAGCAACATGAGAGAGCGGTACAATACTACAACATATACATAATTGCAAAATAGACAAACACTTTTCAGGAAGATGCTCGATAGATAACGTGAGAGTTAGTGGCCAGAGCAGAAGAGAAAACTGACCTCCAAATATTCGTAATAACGTCGATATTTTATGAAACTTTTTGTCACAGTCTGTCTTAGCAATAGCGAATGATTATAGAAAGAATGGTGAAGATTGAAAGATTTTATTACACACATACCTACCTAAATGAGTAACAAAAGATATCCTGAGTGCGCTTCAGTTGGGGGATACGTTAAGAAAACTCAGTCCTACTACTTTTCATCGATGTTGGAATGGCATGTGCATGGACTCGGATGTACACGAAAAATCGAAATTGTAGTGTAATACGAGCCGGCGGTATTGGTCGTGATCTATTCTTAATGGTTCTGGCTTGATCGGACTCGCACAACAGCCTTATATTATTTATTCGTTACTGTTTTTACCTCCACTTTAATTTCCTTAAGAGTTATTACCTTTATATAGAAGTAAGTTCGTGAACCAAGCTTCTTCCATTGATGAATATTGAAAAAAAGTTTCGTTCCTTAAATAACAGTCGAAGAACAAATTGTGTACATTAATTCTCGCTTAACATTAGTATTAAAACCTGCAACCAGAACACCTTTGCAATACGCAGTGATGAACCTATCAGATCATGATGTGCATTTAGTCGAAACCGCGAATCGTCAAACAGGGAACAAATAATAGCATACAGGTGTATGGTGTTCGACGTGTGTACGTTTATACGAAGACAACGATGTTGAAATCCAACGTGCTAGGTTGAGGGAAGTGGGATTAATTTAATTTTAAAACCAACCGAAATTTAAATATCAAACTAAAATGATCTCAACATATGACGGAATGAGCGCAGAAAACAGCAAAGGGTAAATCGATTGCACAACGTTGGGAAGATTTTCAATGCCAAGCTACTAATGACGGGGAAGAATTTCATCCTATTGTTATTTGTTTGTTTGTTTGTTTCTTTGTTTGTATTCGTTTCCTTAGTTTTATTTTTATTCCAAGGTAGGCAGCCTCACTTTCGATCTTAATACGTGTGAAGATATTAGTCAAGGTGACAAGCAAAAACCGAAACTGGAAGAATGTAGTCTAAGTCTAACAGTGAACTATTGGCTAGAATAGTTTAATCAACAAATTACCATAGTACGTTCATGATTGACATGTCCTTTCCATTGTTTTGCATCTTAACCGTCTAATCGACATATGGAAATGGAAGGCTTACAAAGGACCGTACTGACAAGAGGCTTTCGAGTCGGTTCAACTGCAATCTCCTTCCCTTAATTCAATTGTGTCTTTACTCTGTACTTCGATGTCGAGATGGTTGTGATTTTCTAATATCTCAAACTCTCTCCAGTATGGAGAAAAAGTAGTGTTCCGATGGTAGTTATTCATTACATTGTATGGATTTTATTGATACATCTGCTTTAAAGTTAAGGTGATCAATTAATGTATGCATTTCTAACACGTGTGGGAAATTTAGATTGATTTTTGGTGACACGTATCTGCCTTCCCACACATGTATTACATATCATTCATAATCAATTCGCGCTTAAGTTTGCATAAAGTTTTATTTCTATGACTTACGTTTTAGTTAAAACAAAGTATGGTTTTGCCAAGCAAAAACTAGCTCTTACAGAGTGCATCACACTACGGTGGAATAAAATTAGTAGTTTTGTACACAGCCTGTTTGACCGCCCGGAAATCAAAAACGCACAAAATTGAAATAAATTATACGTTTTCTCTCCCAGTGCGCAAACAAACCTTAAATAGCTCTTTCCTATGGTAGTGAAGTGTAACAAGATGAACCAATACGACACGTAGCGCAAAATGAAACCAGGCATTAAACTAAACAAATGTACATCTACTCTAAAGCAATATTACTGAGATCAAAGTTAAGAAGTAAGACAGTCAGACAAACGAATTTGGGCGGAGCGTGTATAAAGTTAGCACTATGTGTTGTTGGCGGAAGAAAATATCATTAAATCCACTATATAATTTTTACAAGCAATCGCAGCTAAATTGAAGACACAAGGTCATGAGATTGCTATTTGAGAGGCTGCGAATGATGGTTTATTGACAAAACCTGCCTCATGTTCCACGCTAAACTACGATGGTACAAGTCATCCGAAATACTGCTATAGGTACATTAAATGAGGAGAAAAACGTAGCTTAGCAAAGTATGAGTGTCTAGTGTCTAGCACAGATTAGTTTCGAATTCTCTTTAAGCGCATCAAACAGACAACAGACTCTAAGCATATTATTGGCTAAATATGTGATAAAACAAACCCGATGATGCTTGGTTTAAAACCAAGCACTCAAAAAAGCCTTTAAAAATTACAACAACAAACAAACAAAAGTGGAAAATAGAGCAAACCAAATTAGGCAACATAAGGCGTAAGCATACCACACACAGTCGAATAAGTACTGGTACAAGGCTTTGCCAATAATTGAAACTAATGACTCTCCGCAAACATTCGAAACAGGATTTATATACATTCAACCGCATGAGTCGTTTTTCGTTCCCATTTTTGCCTCCAAGGGGTGGGATCCAATTACTTGCTGATACGTGTTCGCGTGGTCTGGAGGAATATTATTGTTTGGTTAAAATATTAAACGGGGCTGAGGTAATAGTACAGCACGATCATGTAATATTAACCAAGGCTGTCTCCACTTAGCATACTTGTTAGCGAAAAATTGGCAGGAAGGAGGGAGCATATGTGATTTATAAATGCAAAACCTGAATCCTAAGTCCCGAAATCAAAGGTAATGTGGTACCCTGTGTATGTCCGGGACGGGATGAAGTGTGATAGTTTTGATGTTCATTCGACGGTTTTGTAACTCAGCAGAAAAAACGGGGCTTGTGTGTATTGACAACGCTTGTAAACCATATTGTTCTTGTGACGGTTATTCATGTGAACCAATTGACAAAAGCATGCAATTTGCCTCGACTTTCGTGCGTGTATATAATTAATATCATCAACAAACCAACAAAATAATTGTATGAGTGATGTTTTAAGATATCTTTAGCGAAACAAACTAACCAGCTGGGCAAAAAAGGCACCCACATACCTAAATGTGAAACAAAATGACACGCAAATGCGAATGAAGCAATTATCATAACTTTGTAGATTACAATGTTTAAGTTAATGGCGGAGGGATAGTGGGTATATTTTGGTGATTGAAAAATATCATTAAAACAAAACAAATGCACAGAGAGACTACTCGGCATGATCCACGATGATGAGTGGCAGATTGCAAATGGAATACAACACAACATAGAAAAACCGTAATGTTTAAACAAAAGGATGAACCAATAATCTATTTATAAAATAATCGATTAGCAAACTGCTGGGTGTTGTAGTTCGAATACATAGAATGTACATGAGGAAATGACATGAATTTAATCCAACGCTTCGTCGACGTTCTGTGGAATGCAGATGTTAATTTTTAAGGTTTATAATAATTGGTTAAACACCACACGAGCAACACCGGAAACGATGCGTGAATTACTTCAGACGATAAATTCAGGCGGTAACTTCATAATAGGCTAGTAACAATGGGATAAACGATTACGTATAGAAATATCGAAACAAAATTAACACAATCATTATCGAGAGTGTAGAATAAGGAATATGTGACTCCAATGATGGAAACAATATCAAGGAAACAAGATAAATGACAACAGTTAATTGAAGAATCATCGAAAGGTCTGCAAACTAGGACTGATTAGACCGACCCAATATTACGACCCGAGCTATGACAATATATTAAAAACGTTGTATTCTTAACTCAAACAAACTGTTCGAATCATTTAACACCGTGCGTTCGGCGAGGAGGTGCTAGAGTACGTGTAGTATTTTACTTTAATTTTTTTTAATAATCCAAAAATAATAGAGGCCCCTACCTCTACCACACGCATCAGCCGCTGTTGTATAGCTCCGGTACGCCAATCATACTCAATATACAACCACTTGGTTTACTGTATGTGATGCCTTTTTCCCCTCAGCTGGTGTCGGTCCGTTGCTTCAGCGTTGCTATCCAATTCCGTACTTTAACACTATACTCTAAAACGGTTCCGAATATCGCAGCTACCTGATAAGTACGTAGCGCAGAACACAGCATAAAGACGCAAAGCTGGCTAGGGCTGCGCTCCATAAAGTGCTTTTTTATGATGTATATCCCTTTTTTGGTTGGTTTTGTTCGTGCAAAAGCTCAGCTTAACACAGATTCGATCTTTTCCACTCTAGTCACAAAAAATTTGCCCGAAAGACGGCGATTGTCGATTGGCAGCAAGCAATAGATGAGTGATATAACGATGAAAAGTGCTGAGAAGCGGAAATCACACAAAGGCCAAACTTTTGCATAAACTATATTGTGCGCATACCAATGCAATATATCCTACATGCTACAAAGGGGAAGAACGTTACTTTTTTTACACTAAAAGAACAAAAGGGAGGGAGAATCGACAGAATGCATAAAAAAAAACAAAACAAACAAACCAGAAAAAAAAGATACCAGATGTAATATCTAAGCTTGCAAAAAGGATGTGTCGAAAAATCGAAGCTTAACAAACCTTTTCGTGTTCCTTGTATTTTCCAAAAAAAGAAAACAAAAACAAAACCCGACCGAAGTTTGTGAGGAAACAAATCTCTATAAACCTAAAAAAAATATAAGTGTACTTTTGCTCTTAACTCTTCTTAGTGTGAAATGCATATAACTATATACTCAACCGGTAGCATGCTGTAACTCAATACTGTGTTGTAAGACTTTTAGCAACTAAAGTTTTACGGTCGATTACTATGTAAAACATGACTTATACGTTTATCTAAATTTTGTCTTACAAATGTGTGAGCGTGTGTGTGTGTGTGTGTGTGTGAATGTGTAGATGGCTTCGCAAAGCCTTTTGAATAGGGTATATCTAGGAATTAAACAATGCCTAAATCAGTAAAAACAAGACAAACATTGGACGGTGCTCTTGTGACAAAGAATTTCAGACCTGACTATAAAAGCAACACCTCTAGTTATCGCGCTGGATGGTGAAAGCTAGGACGATTTATTATAAGTTATAACTTGTACCATCCTACACATCGGAACGAGAAAAAATCGGTCAAATATTCAAATAACAAACTAAACTGTAGCTTTAAGATCACGTGGTGAGGGAATAGAAAATTGATAATAAATAGTGAAACTAGTAAGTAAGCTGATCAATGGTATGAGTCTAGCTGTATAGGTTTGGACAACAGTGACTAATTCCTGATGAACGATGCACCCTAACCGCCGAAGTGTGTGATTAACTTTGTACGTACGGAACAGGAGAGGAAAAACTAAGCTAAGTTAAGAAAAACACTGATTGTATTTTAATGTGTATTACAGCAGGGGATCACAAACCAAGCAAACGGTAGTTGAAAAAGCCGGGTAGAAGCATCCATCGATGCACACGGTCCGGTGCAGTCACGGTCCCGATGCCAAGCCATTTACTCCAAATAGTTAAAACGTAGCGAACAACATCATCGTTAAAAGTGATTTTATCTTATCAACCAACTGTAAAATGCAGCTAGCTGGCACAAGAAAGGCCTAAGGTAATAGTGGAGACGGAGTTAGATTGTTAGACATTCAAAACAAAATGCAACCAACAGATTGTGTGAGATTGATAAAAGTCCATCAAACATTTCCTTAGTTTCAAATAGTGTAAGGTAAGGAAGAGAAGCGGGGGAAACCAATAGCAAATACTAAATCAAGTGTAATAAGACGGTACCTAAACTAATGGAGTACAGTCAAAAAGTGCGCGGAAATGATGGTAGAAGCTCACCTTAAAAAAATGTATCAACGATGCGAGTATTAAAGCACAACTTGGTTTATAGTTGGGGGTTTATCGCAGAAAAACGACTGGCTTCGAACACCCTACGCCATTTTGTTCGGTGTCGAGGTTCGTCCCAAAACATTAAAAGGCTGTGCTCTGATGTACGCGTTTGACAGAAAGGATACGCGCACACGTTCATACAATTTGAACACACCCGTTCATTCGAACTTGTATTACATAAAGTTGTCTACCGCACTATTCAAGTAACTTAAACAATACGTTCTTTGGTACTATTTTAGCATAGAACGTTAAATGATTATCCCTTGCAATCTTTAGCCCCCATTTCATGGTGGTTAGTACGCACATGTTTAGTCTATGCCATAATCCATCAAAAACTAAAATTTGCTCATACAATTTTTACTGTTGTAAGGTGGTTTGAAACTGCGAACTTATTAGAGCAGAGGTCGAAGATTTTGCGGTACAACAGTACGTTATCAAATCAATCCAATTTACACACCGACATCTTTGCCAACTTTTTGAAACCTAGTGTGACGCAGAATTCGCCTTCAACAAGTACTTACCATCCTAGGCGCATTCATTGAACACGCACGTGCATAAGTCGTGGACCAGAAGAGAAATGTTGCGTAAAACAATCGGTTTGGACTGTCGATGCGAGATGACCAGTCGATTGTGCAGTTTTTTGGTTTTTGTTAGCTATTTTAGTTCCCCTTTTCGCTGACAGCACAAAGAAAATCAACGCTTAAGACATTTGAATTACTTATCATTTGCTAAGTATTGTTTAACAATACCGAAACACATTCCTAAAGAATGATATTATTCAGGCTCTATCTATCAGATATTAGTACTAGTTATTCTATTAGACTAAAATTGAAGATGCAACAATCGTTAGGGTTAGCAAACAATGTTTTGAAAGATATATTTTACTAACTTATTTTTGACAGAGGTCCCAGAAATTTAAATCTTTACATTGAAAGCAATACGTTTTAATAACACTACATTAATACATTAGGTTTGTGGCCTTATTTCAGTACCTTAGTTTGTAATAAAAAACTTCCTTTACAAAAGTCTTCTTTTCTACACGTGTAGGACATCTGGCAAAGAACAACTTTTATCCTTCTTTCTACTACTAAATGTTACGGGTTCCTCATGTGATGCGTACAAAACTGGAATTAAATTAAACACAAGTTAGTGGAGAATTATGAGACGTGAGATTGAGGCATTAATTTACTGTAAAAGCCTCTCACATACAAACAGATCTAGTTCGATTGGTTGAAAGGTTGACCTCCGAATGTGACAAGCAATGCTGTCTAGTGCCAGGTGGAAAAATAGAATGGAAACCTTTCATATTGTGTATCAATTTTGTTTTTCATCACTTTCGTCTTTTGCGTATTAGTATTCGGATTTCGTTTTTCTTTACTGTCAAGGGAAGTAATTATCTAGAGATGTATGTTGAGTATTTAAAAAAAAATCTTTTAGAAATTAAACACTTAAATTACATGTAACAAGTTCATACCAAGGACTATCTGAAATGTGAAACAAAAAATTAAAAAAAAAAATGTCTGCAGTGCATATATTGTCTATTGACCGCTAAATCCGGCGTAATACGAGCGGCAATAAAATCTGCACGATAGACGGACTATATCACGAAATATTGTTGAAAGCAAACCAAAAAACAAAAAAAAATATGTCATGCGACAGAGAGTGCCTTAAAAACTGCCACAGCTTTGTCAGTGCTAGGATACGTAACGTTTTCCGAGCGTTTAAATAGCGTCATGAAATTGACTTTCGTAATTGCGTACCTCTCGGTCCGTTTCCGCGGAGAATCAGCATCACGAAGCAAATCAAACATGAGCTTACAGTAGTTATCAGAAGATACAGATGAGGAAAACACATTGTAGGAAGCAAACATGAAAAAGGACCCATCGAACCAGAAAAGAAAAACTTGCCAAATGTAACCCTGCAATGCGCTTTGAAGAGAATAACAATTTTCCGGCGAAATCAACCGAATGTCTTAAACGGTCCCGTGTCTCGATTTGTATCTCAAATGATATTATTTTCTCATTGCGCACTATTTTTAAATCTTATCCTTAAGCCGCAGTGGAAGGTGAACTAAAATATGTAGACCCAACGATTGGAACCATGTAGAGTGGTAGCAAACGATTCATAAATTGTACGCACGTGTGCGCGTGCCGTATGAGAGTGGCTTGGTATGATTCAAGCGCAAAGTGTAGATGACGATGAAATGAAGAAATATTTGCAAAAAAAAGAATGACGTTGAGTTCAAATGAAAAGGACAGAACACAAAGCATTTGTTGTTAGAGAACAACAGACTATGGACACCAGTCGGTTTTTTCGTTATGCAAAAATCAACTATTTCAAGGATCAGCATACAATTTTTGTTGCCCGAATGCCGATCCGGTAGTCCAGCGAAAACCCTGAAGCCAAAGAGAGTTCCAATCAAATCAAACACAACTTAACAAGCAGCGAAGGAGCTGAAGGATCGACAGCGAAACCCGATTACGGCGAGGTTTGAAACATATCACTGGCAACCTAATCAATCGTTTGATGCATGAGCGAGGGTATCGCTCTCGCCTTATTCGCGATCGCTTAGTGTGGACATAGAGGTTGTTTTCTCCCGGTTGCCGGTAAAGTGAAACGGTTTGCATTCAAAGAAAAATCCGTAAGGTTTTCCAGCCACATTGTAGAGCAGAAAAGAAGGTAATAGTGCGCCCGCCAAAGTTTGAGACAACTTTGCCAAATCGCGGAGAGTGTTCTATCCCTAAACATTCCGAGCTACTGATTGGGGCAAACATTAGATGGTCCAACTGTTGCATCCCTTCGTTACCCAAGAATGGCACCTGTTGCTCAACTCTTGCAAAACGATGGTGCTGTAAAGGCACCGTAAGGCGGCGGATGCACTTGACACGGCCGGAAATGAACTATCAGCGAAAGTACAAACGTTCGAGTTCCAAATGCAGGTTACTGCAGAGCGTGCTAGTTAATCAAACTCCAACAAACACATCCAATCGTATACGAACACCAGTCGAGCACAAACTGCACGACAAAAGGACGTTATATTAGCGCAAAGTTTCGAGACGAATGATGGAAGCAAACCATGACGATACGTATAATCTGTTATACAATGACCACAATGATGTGCCACAGGTTCACCAAACCACCAGCCCACAATTAGACAGCGTGCAATTTTGAACCGGAAAAGCGTTCGATTTGTTACGGCGAATGAAGGAGACAGAAGGGAGTGTAGGGGGAGAGGATTCATGGGTTCGCTGATAAAGCAGTCGCATGTTCCACCGGATTTTCGAATACGTCGAAATACGCAGCAAAGTATCGAAGTACCTGTATCGAACGATGCGGCCGAGATATCAGAAGAATATAAAATCTTAACTATGCTGAAAAACATTTGTGTAGCAAGCAATTGCCATAACTACTGACGGTAACATGAAATAATTGATCGAAACACGTGAGTCGACGAGTCGATCAAACTCAAACATTAATGACGAGGGTGTATAAGGACTCACGTACCTTTCCATTGCGAGGTCCAAGTAATGAATGTTGCCGGTAGAGCGTCAGTGATGGAGATGGTATCTCCGCAATAATGATCCGGGCGTGAACAAATGCCCTTACCACTCAAACCCTATTATCGGCGCATTGACTTATAGGGTCAATCAATGCTACTAAAATTGGTGCTAAATATAAAAAAAAATAAACAAAACAAGTTACGAACTTAAACCATATATATGAGCATAAAAATGCAAAACGAATGAATGGCGCCGGAGTTGCAGAATGCATCCAGTCTATCACTAATAAGTAGATCACTAATAAGGTAGTGGCTTGCTTTTAACTGTGTGGTTATATGCTGTGTGTGTTCTACTAGGTCGGACGAACGTTCCGAGACAAATATGGTGATAAATTGGGAAGTGTGTGTGAAAATACTATAACACAATTATTTACCTAATTCTAGGCAATGAAGATGCTAGACAAGGGAATGAATAAAAAACATACTAGATATATGCTAAGAGTAAGTAAGCAAAAGTTCATCGATAAGATATATATTCAAAAAGGAAACTAACTTGTAAGCATATATAGCATTAGCCAACTCTTCAAGTAATGCGCATTTTATATTTTAAGTAAATTGCTGTAATTTTTTCTGACTATTGATTAAGTGCATGCAAGGCATTCGTATCAAGTTGGAGAACCCTACGTATGTGTCGTATTGAGGATAGCGCATCAAAAAAAAAAGGAATCTACTAAAATTGTTAGTGTTTTTATTGTGCTTCGAAGCGAACGGTGGGAATGTGGAAAAATATGAGGCTATCATTGTTGCTGGACATTTGGATAAACACGTAAAATGAGATCCCTTGTTGGTGAAGGTGAACCGTGGAACAGGGTTATATATAGTACATACTTATAGTGCTGCAATCTAATAGAGGATCAATTATATACTACAACTACTGGTGGTACTGATTTAACACAAAATGAAACGTACATTCGTAGCGATTATATACTACTATGTAAGAACAACCATAACGAATCCCATAACAGAAACCAGTAACAGTGTATAACAACCAATGTGGATCAACAACCAAAAACCAATGAGAGCAGAGACTTTCTCGGGATTTGGCTGTGCACAAATTGAAAAACATCATGATGCAAACAAGAGTAATACAAACAATGTTTATAAAAATGGCAACCTGTCAATGCATAATTTGCAATGCATAGAAAACATTGTCAACAGAACCTGTTTTAGGTTGAACAATCATCTTTACTCACCATGATGCTTAGCTCAAATAAAACCAACTCTCTACAGATTCGACCAATGATTGAAAATTTCATATAGTATAAAGATAAAAATTACAAAAAATAACATTGGGTGATTGTTACTCCCACTTTTATTGTATGTATGTATGTGTCGAATGTGCGTGTGCGTGTGTGTATGTAAACCGATATCGTTCGCGTTGGACGAGTTTATGGAAAACCTTACTAACAGCAACGTTGAACTTCAACATAACAAACGGGCAATGAAACTTGTGCAACAAAACGACGAATACCACCTAAATAGAAAAGCAACATGATTTTCTCCTAGTGCAAGGAACAGTATTTTCTCTACGAAAAAGGATTTAGCCAGAAGAAGAAGGAAAAAAAAACAAATAAAAAAATTAGAATAATTCAAGGTAGCGTTAGAGTTAAGTAAATGTAAGGAAACACATTACATAGTAAAACGAAAAACACAAATAAAACATGAAAACATGCGCTCAAACCATGAGGCTACTGAATAGTTGAGAGTGAATTTATCTTGCGACAAAAACAACACCTACACAATAAAAAAAAAAATTGATGGTCATACGGAGGGGGTGGTTGTTTTTTAAATAAATCGAAGAAATGGTTTTCGGAGGCAGAAACGAGATGCTAATTCGGTTGCATGTTGCCGGACGAAGTGCGCTGGTCAATGGAAGCCTTACTACTACCAAATTGAGGATGAGCAGTAGAAGACAATTTGTAATTTGTTAGTGCGAAATAATGTACTTTTTTTTTATGGACATAACAGAATGTTTTACTGGTGTGGGAAGCGACAGGATACAAAATAAAGACAAAAGCAAAGCACGCTGCATGGGAAGCAACGGCGACTACGATGGGAAGAAAAAACACTTTGTTCCACTATTATGGGCACCAGTTTCGCTTTAGATAGCTTATTAGTTTAAGAATTAAGCCACACAACCGTACACCTTGCTGTGTTTCTTTTAAGTGAAAAAGTGCGGAAGGTTGAGATTGTTTGAAAAGTGCAATTAACTAACATTCCATGCATCACGGTGATCAATCGGGAGAAACGGTAAAGTCGAAGCATATGGTTTGCTACAGTAAAACAGTGTGCAATGTATCGTCCATAAACAACGTCGAGGAAGATGAAGAGATATTTAAAAATGAAATAGTTTTTCTTTTACACCTAATCAAAATGTACTGTTGATACTTTGACGATCGGATCGATCGATTCGATTATTATTAAATCCTTTTTTTATTTGTATTTATTCTTGACACACGTTATCCCGTACGATGTTTTGAAGACATGAGACTGATTTGTAACGATGGCATAGTTGTATTCGAACCGACGTATGCAATGGTCCCCTAACCGTTGCGAGACCAAACCAGAGTGAAATACAAGAGCAGCATAATCAGTAGATATGCGGACTCCACCGTTACGAAAAGCAAGCCATCCAAAAGCCAGAAATTGATTAGGATACTTGTTTATTTTTTAACGTGTATCATCAATGGGGAACGAGGGAGTGAGGGAGGGGGGGGGGGGGGGGAGGGTAGTGTGCTGTATGTGTTTTTCTCTTTCCTCCCGAAAGCTAGGCGACGCATTTGCAAGCAAAAGTGAACAAATTTGCGTTTCATAACAGGGCAGCAATGAAATTGAGCAGAAGTAAACCATTGTTGCCGCAACATGCGAAAAAATCAACAATAAAAGTACGATTAAGCATTGAGGTGAAGAGAACAAAATGATAGACACAAATCGATATCAACCTTAGACTTATGTAGAAGCAAGTTGTGGGTAAACTCTTGGTTTAAGTAAGAAAAACATAAAATTTTGAGGAAGCATAAACGAGAAGATGATCGTACATACCTACGCCATTTTGTTTGTATAGCGTAAGAACAATTCAGCTTGCAAAATCGATGCAATATCGGACAATGGACAACGCGTGGGCCACTATGCCACCTCATTTATTGTTCTTTTTTGTTGTTGTTCACAATAACCCTTCTACATACGCGAGTCGACTAATACCCCAGGAGGACGCCTTATCCGCTGGGTTTTGAACGCTCACCTGGAGAGAAACAGCACTAACATAAAAGAAAGAGAAAGAGAGATAGTGGCTTAAAAGAAAATAAAAGCGATCTATCAGTTATCTATCAGCTAAATAAGAAAACTATACAAAACATAATGAATGCCACCAAACCAGCTAAGAAACATAAATATGATGATTTCGTTTACAAACAGTGAACTATGTGGTCGGAAAACGCGAAGCTAAAACGTAAAATGGTGTGGGTTCAACGATACAAAAGAGAAGAAAAATAACGTTGCATATAGAGTGTGAAAAATGTTCCTTTGTAAGTATAACTTAAAGAAGAACACTGTAGCATGTCAAAACAAAAATTTGAAAATGTGGAAAAAGCATGAAAGAATCAAACAAAATGTTTGCGCCACAAGTGCGTTGTGTAATTCCATACAATATGAAATTCTAAAAATCGACAAACTTGAATGTATCTTCAAAACCGTATATTGCCACCTGGAGGCTAGTGAAAGTGTATCGAAAGTCGTATCTTAATAATAATAAATTTACTGACCATGTCTTTTAAGCTATAATGTTCACCGTGATTCACCTATAGACTCAAAATGAAACAGCAAAACACAACTGCTTCACGTTCGCTTTTAAAATTGTAGCAATTTTCGTGACAAACTTCGATGAACACTAGATTGTAAATTTTTTCCAATGATTGGTCATTTCCTTCAATCGAGTTTGTGAGTACTATTCTCGGGTGTCGTGACAGAAAAATGTGTACCCCTCTTCCATTACTACAGTAGTAATGGAAATTGTGCCAAATGAAATGTACAATCTAATCTCACCATCAAGATTATTTTCTTTTCTTTATAGACATGTCCTTTCTGTGTGAGCTTAAGTTTTTTATTTGGTCTGAAGCTTGTGTTCCTCTTTCTAACAAATCAGTACAACAATAACACATTTGAATGATAAATATAATTCAGGAAGAGAATGAACCATATTTGATTATTCCGAATTGTGTCTTGTTGGGGCATTACATTTTTTTTTATTTCACATCCATACTAGTCAACTGTCTATAAAAATCTAAACATGTGTTCGTTGATTAAATTTGCCAGTTGTAACAGCATGCAAGTATTTTGAAACAACTTTCATTTGCTTTCTTTGCACAAATAACGTGTGCCCAACGTGTTTATAGTTCTTATGAAATGTTTTTTACATTTATATAAAATAACGCCATTGTGACACTTACAGTTGACAATTTAAAGCAATTTCATCCCACTACACAACTTGCATTTCAATTGAAAATTTTAAAATTGGTTTCTCCTCGATAGTGATATAGAACTGCTAATAGAAGTCGTGTCGAGTCCAGAAGAGAAAAACTGTTTAGGATACAGGTGTTTCAGCTTCAGCTTTAATGGATATAAAGACTTGATAAATTCTTACCGTTAGTTGTCCTAAATCCACCAACTTTGTCCTGTGTATCTCTGTGTGTTTGTTAGTGTGTGAGAAGAAAATGAAACAAAATGAAAAAAAAAAAATAATATGAATGTGAATATATCGCTATGTGTTGTTGTAGTGTGAAATGTTTAGACGATCCTCCATATGCACACTTACTCTCCACATCGCCATTCAATCCTTATGTGTCACGGTGGTAGAAACCTGAATGTGAGCAGTTGCCGACATCCTATAGCCCATAGTTTCTATACTTCTTCTCTTTACGACTAGTACTAAACGAGGTCCCACCCAATCCAATTGATTCCGCAATAGGCGTTCGCGATTCGTGTGGAAAAAAATGTTAGCAAAAGTAGCAGCATATGCGAAGGGCTCTACAAAAGATTCTACAAAAACTCGAACGTGTATCACAGACGTTATACCGGAATGTGACGCCCCCGAGAGGCACGGATATATATGGCTTATCAACTTGAGATGGACGAACATTTTACAAAACCAAACAAAATTCGATGCAAATCAAATATATTATATATACCTATATATATATATACATACATTACATGATACCTATAAGTGTATTTCAGCCTTCCTCTTGTCGGAACAATTTCCTAGATAACACATCAATAAAAAGGCAGATGGGGGAGTGTGACACAAGTGATAAAAAAATTGTGAATCATATATAAGTTATATCTATCTATAAATGTATGAATGGTAGGATGGTGAAGGCGGCCTACCCGTCGTTGCGCAATTGGTGTCAGATTTTTTTTCCAATACCTTCTTAAATAGGGAAAGGAAACTTACTAAAACATTACCTTTCGAATCTATTTTTGTAATCATTACTGAGTGTAATATCGTAGTTATACAACGCAGAAAACACCCTATAATACATATACAACAACAAATCATGATTTTTTCCTTCGCGGAAAGATATCACTGGGCCGAAAGCGTACGGCGATGACCGGGAACCGTTCTTATGGACGCATGGACACAGAAAGCATGTTACATGAATCATCAAATATTACGTACTCGGGAAACAGTTTTCTCAAATATCGAAGTTAAAATGCAGATAATAAAACCTTTATACACACACATACACACACCCATATACATATACACGTACACACACAAACAAACTTACAGACTTACTGACTTAATTGCTACAGTATAGCATGAATACTACAAACTTTAACGGGAAGCAACAACGTAACGTATAAAGTGTGTCACATTGAGACCATAAATGATCGTATAAATCTCCTTACGAAATATTAATACTTTTTCCCTAAATGCGTCAGTGTGTACGTGCGTGTGCGCGTGTGTGTATGGATGTGTTCTGGTACTGATGAAACCGCCAAATTCGTAGCGCAGTTTAGAAATCCTTTCTTGACCTATGGGGAAGTGATTCGAAGGTTCAATAATTTTATTGGAGAAAAGAAACGATTAATTAGAAAAGAAGTGGAACTCAAAAATATAGAACGAAATGTAATCGAAGAAGAAGATAAACAACCCAAATATTATAACATCATCAACACAGCAACAAAGACAACAAAAAGGCAAAAAAACGTAACTTATAACAGCAAACAAAAATTCGGAAGCGGAGAGCCCAATGAACGTTTTTAATAAGATAAACTACAATCAAGCATTCTTGTTAGTATTTTGAAATCAAGAAAACCTTGAACTGTAACGGAAGGAATGCAAAATGAAACAAACAAAAAGTTGATTAACCAGTCGTGATGATTATGTGGTAAAAAGCTAACTTTTGCGAAATAATAAAAAGAAACTACACACTTCGCAAGTAACTAAATGTCAACAGTGAAAAACATACATACGACACTCATCTATGGAAACTCATTAAAATCAAGATAAATGTGACCAATCAAAATGAAATAGTGTAAGAGAAAACAATAAAAAATAGTCACTACGAGGCCCATAAGAGCGAGGAGAAGAGCGGTTTGTGGAGCCATCAAATATTAACCCCAAGAAGTACTCCCAGCGAATCCAAGACGGTACGACGGGATGATCAAACAAAACAAAGAAAACTCAAGCCACCCAGAAAGAATGGAGAAAAAAACACACAAGAATACTGCATACGTTGTGCAAGAGAGGGTTTTTTAAGTGACGAGAAGAACCGTAACAAACCATATATATATATATATTTTTTCTTCATTTACAACTTATGCCGACTGTGCAAGTGGGTAACGAATTATCTTAAGAGCACAAGCAGGAACGAACGACGTTGATATGACAAATAAGATGTGCATAGAGTGACGTAGCATGTGAACTGACCTGTCTGAAAGGTGAATAAGAAATAAACTTTAAATAAACACAATATCATGCAACAGACATAAATAAAAATAAACCCAAGTGATCATGCGGAATGATATAAAAATCACTCAAATAGTGAGAAAAGGTGAATGATGAAGAAAAACAGATAACATGAGACATCGGGGTGAAAGGGGTCGTGTTTTAACACGAGACACAAAACAAACCACACAAAACTCTGAGTAGAATAAAAAACGCTTTAATGTATTAAGATGATTTAGAAGGATGTTGACGGGGGGCAGGCTAATCTTATTACTACTTCTTGCCATCTAGTAGCAAATGACATTGCGGAGGTAGAAAGTATGAGTGATACTCATTTACAAGGGAAAACTAACAAATTAAATGAATAGCAAGATGGGTCTAGGAAGTGAATGCACGGAATGGCGCTAGAAAGTTGTAGACAGGACTGGATGCGGAAACTGTGTTCAAGATACTACAAAATGCAGTTTGAAGCGGGGTATATTAATTGAGGACAGAGGTTGCGAATGCAGCAATTATGCATTTTGAAAGGTTACTACCCAGGCCAGCGAGAAAGAACATAAAAAAACACTATCAGTAAGGAGAATCGATGGTTCGGTTTGAAAGGTTTATCTGACAAGCGACATCCATTGTTCCGTTAAGTTATCGATACGGTATGCGAAAATGCATCTTGAGGAGTGAACACGTGATTAGTTAACCAAATGCAAAATAAACAGCATCGTTGCAAACGACTCAAGTTAAGGGAATATATGAGCAATGAACGGAACAGGACATTTGTTTGCAGAACAGGGACTTGGGACGGCGAGGAATGATATAAGGAAAAAATGTAATAGTCATGTGATGTGTATTTGAAATAGTTACAAAATGAAAGCAAACATACAAATGATAAAACATTTAAGCATAAAACGAATAAATGGATAAGTAAATTAATTAAACAGCTACAGCAAATAAATGAATAAATGAATAATTATTCTTAAGGTATACAACAAACAAGGTGAAAAACCGCAATGCAATCCAACAAATATATATTAAAATATTATATACATCTATATATATATAAATATATATTGGTAAAACCCGCCACCGAAACACTTGATTCACTTCCAAAGGGGGTAGTCAGTGTTGAGGGATTGAAAGACAAATTCATGGTAAAAGGTTTATGAAGGAAGAAAAAAGTGGCTGGTGTGTGCCCAAAATGATGATACTGAACGGGAGTTATGCAGGACAAACATTCAAATAACATTTTAAGATAAAAATGAAGAAAAAATACAAATAAACTAGTGAATAATTGTGAGCAACAAACAAGCAAAATATCAATGTAATCGTAATTGTAATCGTTGATTGACAAATAAAGCATATTAAACCAAGTAAAGAAAGTTTCTTACTGTACAATGTGACCTATGTGTGGTTCTATTAAATTATTTAAGATTCCTTCATTAAATATGACTGATCATATAATTGGTCGGCAACTGCTCTGTGTTTTTGAAAATATTTTTCAAACTGTTATAAACCTGTGTTGACAATTTAGTTCGGGCGGACACTAGAGTATAAACGGAATTGGATCTGTCAAACGCTATCGGCTATCCTTTGGGATTGTAAACAAACAACAACCTATCTGGTTTGTTTTTGTCGTATTTAATTTAAAAAGGCAAGACAGTTGTTTCAACGAAATCACATAAATGTAAAATATGATAGCCTGCCGCGCGTGTAGTTTGGAATCTAGCGATTTTACCTCCATATATAGTAAAAGGAACAATATTACTCTAGCGGAAATGTTGCGCACATTAGTACCGGTTCAGGTAAGGAGCTGGTTTAAATGTAGCAAATACGTAAATGGGTACTAATTAGAAGCGTTCTTGTTTTAGCTGCCCGATCCAGCTGATGGTATATTGATGGTAATGTGTGCCGATTGTGTCGATAAAGCCATAAGTGCCTATGCATTCGTGCAGACAGTTATCCGTGCAGACAGCTGGTGGACAACAAAGCAACCGGAATGGCATTCAATCGACAAAACAATTCCCGAGACGGTAGCGCTAGACACCGCCGAAATGGATGAGCATTACAGTGACGAGGAGTACCTTCTCGATGATGATGATTATCAAGATGGCTCTGAATACAATGGAAGGAACGATGGTCATGCGGATGATGGAACAGGATCGGAATCTGATACGACCTCCCTAACGCAAAGCGTTGGTTTAAAGCATGTAAAGTACTTTCCAAAGCTTGCCGGTGGTGATCGTACCTTTCGTTGCTGTGGTCGCAAATGCTGGCTGACCTTTACGTCCCGGAAAGAACTAGAAAAGCATGGAACAGCCGTACATGGTGTGCACCAGCGAGCACTTGAATGGGATGACACATTCCAGTACGAGTGTACCGTATGTTTAACCCGTTTCACCCACCGAAAGAATCTCTTGACCCATCTCCGCCGTCTTGTGCGAGATTACCAGTGTCCAGTGTGCAGGGTTTGCTTTGAGCGACCCCGATTAAAAATGACCCACATGAAGCAGCTGCACCCTAACTACCTCCGCTTGGCCGCTAGAAAATCGTACTCACTCGAGGCTCAACCATTGAAAATATGCTGTGGTTGCGGGGAACAATTCGAAACGATCGATGAGTTGATGACACATGGGAAACAGAAACACGCCCCACCACATGGCCAGGAGCAGGACGGCTTACGGATGGATACCAACATTCAGTGTACCATATGCTACAAACGATTTAAGACACGGGCCAACCTTCAGAATCACCGACGGTCGGTGTATGTGGGGAAACCGTTCACCTGTGGGCAGTGCGGGGAAGCTTTTACTTACCTCTCCCGACTAGAGGCACACGAACAAGGGCACGCACTGGAGCGAAGTTTTGTGTGCGAAACATGCGGTACCGCATTCAAGACGAAGGCAGGCTTGATCGCACACGGTGCCATACACCGGGAAAAAACGTTCCAGTGTACGGAATGTGACTACCGTAGTAGTAAATCGTCTCATCTGACCAGCCACATGAGGCGGCATAGCGAAAACAAACCATTCCCGTGTCAGCAGTGCCCGAAGCAGTTTCGAACCAAATCGAATCTGGTCAGCCACATGCAGTCACACGCGGGGGACAAGTCGTACCACTGCCGATATTGCGACCGACAGTACAAGTACGTAAGCGACCGGACAAAGCATGAGCGTCAGCACACCGGCCTATTTCCGTACGGTTGCAGCGATTGCGGGAAGAAGTTTGTACGGCCATGTCTACTAAAGGCGCACGTGCAGGCTTGCAAAAAGAGGTCGGAATGAATATATTTGTGTAAAACGATTAACTAACATGACATTATCACTTCATGATGTGCCTGAAAGAATCTAATCTAAGTCTAGATGACGAATTGAAACTGACTGCGCTTGATAAACCCCCTTCAAATTAATTTTTTTTTTTTAATTTTGCACTATTTACTTGGGCAACTTGTTATAAATATGTTTGTTCACCTAATAGTACCAAATATGACATATTTTATTGTCACAATTGGCTCTGATTCAAACGATGTATAGTACAATTGCAATTGTAAAAAAATTTGCTCAGTGTAAGTATTATTGCAAGAATTCGTATGTGCTCCGAAACCTCTCGATTATATATAGTTATAGAGTACATTGTAGATCAACCTAAAGCAACGAACTAAATATTAGTCTTGATTTAATTCTTAAAAGTAATTTATATGTAATACATAATTATAAGTGGTTGATAGTAGGGTTTGATATGGTATCAACAATTAAAGAAAAAAAATCATGATTTCACACTTATCTTACTAATTTGCTGCCCTTTTCTAGTGGGCAACAGTTCTTCCTAGTGAGTGCTTTGTCCATTGTATACGTTTACTACGATTTTTTTTCCAAATGATGGACATTTCTTTGTTCACACCCGCAAAGCGCATCATGGCAGTACATTTTGGGTGCTTATCGCAACCTGGGTGCAACGGTTGCACTTGTGTATATCAGTGTTTTTTTTTGTTTTGTTTGCCATATTGCGAGTAAATCAAGTGACGCCAGTTTTTAAGAAATGGGTCATCCCGTGCCTCCAAAAGGGATGCGCAATACGTTGACGCAATATTGCTTCCATTTGTATAACGTCTTACTTACGGTAGAGGTATTACCAGGGTTGTTGATGGGTAGTGGGGTAGGTCACGACTGGTTGTGGTGCAGTGCGAAACTCGAATTTGTCTCTTTGAATAAAATTAAAAATAAAATTGCACAAATAAATACATCAAGCATGTGATAAAAGAAGGTTGTTCATGACATGATGAGAACAATGAAATTCGCTCGACCTAGATTGATACGGCGAGGTGTGCTGGTGCACATACAGTTAAAACAAAAACTCATGTATTCCATTACAAGATAACAGCGGTCTCACGACCTCATTAGATAATTACAATTATTACAATTGTAATAATACTGTACATTTTGAGCCAGGTTTTGAATAAAAGCATGTTCAGTTCTCGTAGCTTTTGTTCTAGATTGAAATGTTTCACCCACGTGGTCTTTGCGGATTTATTAACTTTATTCTTATTTTTCACATATTAATAAGAAAAACATGAAATTTGTCTTAACATTTTTAACGAGTGACTAATTTGTCTATTCTGTTAGTTTGAATAACAACACAGTACAGAAAATACCTAAGTTTACAATAATTTGCATGTTTCTTTCCAATCGTGAATTATTTCACTTGCCACTTTGTTTTGATATTAAACTCCCAGCATTCTGCCAGCTGAGTTGAAGCTGTCAAACTATCTAAACAAACAATCTACAACGTGCTTTTCACATGTGTGGTTCTTTTTGTAAAAGTCTGTCTACATTAGCGTATCTTGGATTTAACGAGTTTCACCGGTGATCTGATAGAGACCTGCGGTAGATTTTACTGGTAACCCCTTCACACTAACTAACGACTGTGTATACACTGCCATGTCTGTAAAGATATCTGAAATTGCGGAACTAGATGTGTACTCGTCCAATCCGGTGATGCGTAAGTTTCTGTTGAGCTAGAAAAAACACATCTTAAAACATGAGTTTTTCAACAACGTGTTTGTCCTTTTTGTTGCAGTGGAAAACATGTACAAATACTGGTGGCAGCTGTTTGGTGCCAAGGGCTTCCGGGCCAGGGATCATGCGGTTCCTGCGCTGGATGGCGACGGCTCAAACATGGTGCTCGTAGCGGGAGAAAAGCAGCTTTATAGGGGCTACATCGGAGGGCTGGACGTGGTAGGGAATAAGGAACGGGGGTCGAAACGTGCTGCTGCCGAGCCGCTGCGGACGTACGTGGCCAAACGCAATCGTGAGACCGGGCAGATGCGGCTTGTGGAGGTGGTATCGTGCCAACTGAGCCACGTCTGTCATGACAGCCCCCGTGGGCGTCAGACTACCACTGCGGCACTGGACGAGAAAACTCTTCGGATGATGCGGCAGAAGTTCGATTCCAAAACGCACCTGGCGAATTTGCAGCGAATGTACGGAAACAAGGTCGATCTCAACGTTATACAGGAGAAGCTCCAACGGATGATCACGGAGTGTGCACTGAAGGTGGATGACGGTGCAGCATTTGCCAACGATAGACCTCAGGGAGACGGCGCTGAGGATGATAAAATGATGCTCCAGCCCGCTGCGGAGATACGGGCCAAGTCAAATCTTCTGGCAACTACACTGTGCGACCTTTACAGTGCCGAATCGCTGATCGGCTCGAATGTGCTACTTAAGCTTACGGAACCGGCGAAGCAACTGCTCCAGACGCCACCGGAAGAACTGTCGATGGGCAACGAGTACCTCGAGAATCGCGTAAAGGCATTGATGCAGTCGGAAGATGTGGGCTCCGAAAGCAGCTTGCAAAAGGCGGGGGTATGCCTGTTCATGGATGTGCTAACGCGCATGTTCCGTCGGAAAATGAGTCGTACGATAGGCCAGAAGGGCAATGTTTCGCCCTTCACAGATGTATTGAATCAACCGATCCGGAAACAGTTTTTGGAACTCCAGCTTCAAGGAAATGGGACCCGGCTAGTGATCACCAAAAATACGGAAACGAAGGCGTTGTTGTACTATTTAGCGCTCGTGCTCGCGCTCGAGGAGCTTGAGGAAGTCCCTGCCAAGGTGCTTTATCAATCATTACAGATGAACAAAATGGAGCTGATAAAGTACGCTCTTTTGATTGGCGCGAAATTTAACCAACGAAGCCAAACCTTCCAATTAGTTGAAATGCCGAAAATGAAGACCGAGGCGGAAGAAATTAAACAAGCGATTACCCAGAGTGTCAAAAAGAGATGAATACGGCAACGGCGGAACTATTGTTGTCAAATAATAAAATTTATAATTCTTCCGTAAAGGTAACTGTTTTTTTAATATTTAGTGTTGGAATCTTCTCAGCAATTAGTCTTTGCTGGTCCATATAGCATCCAGTGGTGTTTCGCCCGATGATTTCGATGTTCGAGCGGATGAAAATCATGCCGCGGAGCTCGATGCTTTCTACGACACCTTCCAGGGCAATTTTTAATACAAGGCAGGCCTCAGATCCCGGAGAAATTCGAACGGTTCCGACTAAAAGTGCGATATCGTTGCACGGAACTTCTACCATTAGGGCATCCATCAGCTGTAACCGTTTGTCAGGGAGGGAAACTGTACTGCCGCATGGTCTTCCATAGCTCGATCCTCTCTATGGTGTCGTAAAACACCTTCAAGTCGATGCAGAGATAATGCGTCGGGATCTGCTGGTCTCAGCACTTCTGGAAGATCTTCCAAAAAGTAAAGGTAGTGGTGGGCACGAGTCTACAGAAGAATATTTAGGATGGGACTTTTTAGGCAGCATGATCCGGATTCCTGATCCCAAATACTTACAACCAGATGGTGCATACCGATGGCAAGCTCGATCGACCCCATCCTGAATATCTCTGCCAACAACCCACCGTTGCCAGGGGCGTTGTTCTGGTTCAGCTGTTTCATGTGACTTCAGTGACTAGCTAGTGACTTCACTTCAACCTGTGGCAAAATCTATACAATTCCGATTGTAATCTTTTGTTTTAAAAACTCCAGAGTAAATACTCTTAGTTATTTATTTATTTATTTATTTATTTTTTATTTATATCAGCAAGAACGGTCTGTTCGCATTACCAGTCGGTGCCCTACTCCGGGATACTGAATATTCTTATCGTATGTGTAGTTGTCCAATTGTATGATTCAGCAGTTATCAGTTCTTATTCATTTTTATCTTACAATATGAGTTGAAGCTGTGCTTAATTTTACTTTCGGTATTTGAATGCACTGATATTTTTTAAAAGATAATTTAATTTATTTTTTATTCCGGATCATTTCAAAAAAACTGCTAAAGACAATACATGAAATATAGATGTTCCAAAAAGTTGCTTGGTTTACTTAATAATTGCCCTGGCTTACGTCTGAACGAACTGAACGTATTGAATCTGCAAGTCGGAAGCGTATCGTGGGATTATCATGATTATGCCAACCGCTCATGTCCATCGCATTGCAGCAGCTGGAAAAGTCTGACATTTTGCCCCGGTCCGTTACGATTACCATGATTACGATTACCGACGGTCATAGGGAGGTTCGGTCGGTAAATTGTGTCGTGGCCACCGAGCTACCGAGACGGGTGGATCCTAGTGTAGACCGTTGACCGGCGACGGTGGTAACTGTGACCCAATTTCACGGTAACACCGGCTAAGGGCACCCTTTGTGTTGTGGTGGTGCCGGGTTTGGCTACGGTTCGCCAGAGAGTAAAGTGAAATAAAAAATAGCTCATTCAACAGTAAACAAATGCCGTCAGTTGCAACCGAGCTCCAAATCTATCATCGGTCCAGACGGTTTCCGCGCAACGAGGGTGAAAACGAGTGCCATATGTGTTCCCCTGTTGGCGCCCAGTGCACGCACAGTGTGGCACAAACCGAAAGCACAAGGTATGTTTGTATATGATTAGTAATGAGGTTTTGAGTTATTGTAACTTCTAACCTACCAACCATGAAAAAAAGTGCTCAAACATATCTTTTTGGTTACATTTTTGTTTACAGACCTGTCGTTCTTTAATACATACAGATCTATTCAAAACCATAGGTGGAATTGCAGACGGATTCGTTTATTTAACGATCGTTTAATTTGGCGTCTAGTTAAATTCCAACTCCGGTAGGTAATATATATAAATAAATAAATTGATTCCACCTAATACATCGTACTGAAATACATCGAACTGAAAAAGTCACAACTTCGAGAACAAGAAAAAGGGTACCTTAATTAATCAAAATATGAATGAATGTGCTAGCACATGTAAATACTACTTTTGACTTTGACCTATCCCAACGTTCTTTTAGCTTTGCTGCAAACGTACAGCAGTTTATTATTTCGGCAAAAGTTATGTTATGCACATTCCTTTGTTCCGGAGGAGTAATAATGTTACAATTCTCCCGCTCCCAGTTTCGTGATATCGACTTACTTAATTTGCACCGATCCTCTGCTTGGTTGCGTCAGACACTGTTCGAAGGCGTAATTGTAATTTTCGCTTATCGTGAGACGCGGTTCAGAAAATTAATAATTTGAATTAAAGTTCCCTGGTAGACAGAAGGGCTAAACATTGTGTCTCTTGTTTACGATAAATGTTAACAATATTTAGATAAAGGTTTGATAACTGTTTCAAGCGGTTTTGCAATAGTTTAAATGTTAACGTTCCGTTGCAATCCATTATACTGAATTGTAGTGGTAAATTGGTTAATTGTAGTGGTAAATCCACTTGGTTTACTTAGTCGGTTCAAATGATGTATCTTTCTTTATTATTTGATTCGTTTGGCAATTTTTACTAGTCTTCAAACATGACATAACTTGGTTAAATGTAGATCAGAGTGAGCTAAGATGAACGGCGTTGTTGTTGAAAATGGTAAACTCACGTTTTTTCGGGTTTTTTCTTTTGTTTGGTTTCCTATCATGGCAAGCTCTCCATTATCGGTCATTGCATTGCGGTGACCGTGCGCTTCAATCCGTCCTCCATCTTCCATATCTACTGCAGGATGTGCTCCCCCTTACCAGTTCCCATACAGCCTTAGATGCATCGGTGCAAATGCAATTGCTCTTCTATTTTCTCCCTCGCGCTTTGCTCTATCTCTCTCTCTCTCTCTCTCTCTCTGTTTCTCTTTCCAGGCGACCACAATTCGCGAGTGTCGGCCTTTTTTGTTCCACTAACGGCCCCCGAAAATAGCAACCGCGAATGGCGTCGCGTTCGAAATTCGGGATTTCCGACCGTTGTGCTCTGGGTGTATGCATCTGCGTTGAGGTTCATCGAACCCCCTCGCACGCTGTCATCACCTGTCGCTCGCGAAACGAAGATTTTCGTTGCTTTGTTGAATGGGGTTTGTTGTATCCTCTCATGTTTTTCTCACAATTTGTTTTGTGTTTGGGTTTTTTTTTTCATATTTTAATTTTTTGTTTTTCTTGTATTCGAACCCTTATCTTTAAGTGATTATTTTATGAAAATTTGTTAGAATTTTAAACTGCTTCGAAGTTATCTACGACACCTTGCTGTCCGGCCTCCTTTGATCGTAGTGCAGAGATAAATAACAAATACAAACCCACCCGTTAAATGTGGGTGGAGGATTGCGAAGTGTCTGCCTTTCGTCATGGAATTTTCCGAGTGAACTTTTATTTCTTCCCATTTCTGAGGGTGATGTTGGTTTTGTTCCGTTTTATTTTATTTTATTTTTTTGGCAAGACCTACTTTTACCAAACAAACACTGCCCCACCAGGACAAAGAACAAGGGAAGGTAATTTTTTTTATGACCAACGGTAAATCACACTTCCTTTAACCGGACTCCCCACGGCCAGCCGGGCCTTTCTTTTGCTCATTCCTGCAAGTGGAGCTCAGTTTTCGTGTGTTTCCTTTTTTCGCATGTCTTATCTCATCTCGCACCAGTTGCCAGGCGAGTCGAGCACAATCCGACGCGATGCAATTGGTGCATGTTGCAGTGGTGGTGCAAAGTCGCAGTTCTGGAGTCTACTGCTGTTTTGCTTTACTCTTTCTCCTCCCTCTTGGGTTTCGTATTTTGTTTTATTTCTTCCATCACTTACGCGAAATTGAGGTCACCAAAAACGGCGCGCCTGAGGGGGTGTTTTGGTAGGGGGCGGTGGCAGCACTCACTCTCCATTTTGAAATGGTGCAACTTTTGCCGGTTATCAAATGGACGGATGGCATTCTGAGCGTCTCCATCGTTTATTGCTGGTAGTTTTCACTTACGAATATGATTTCATCGACCTTTTCGACGTATTTGTAGCGTTTCTTCTCGCGCGAAACCTGATTCGTCATGTCGGTTTCATCACGTAATGCATTGTTTGGAAAGATTCAGGCCGGCAGGGCCGCGTCGTAATATTTCGTAATTAAGATTAACGGCACAAGAGCGACGGTTTATTCTAGTTGTTTGACAATTTCTGTCGTCCTTCACTGTCGTACGTGTATTTTTTGAGATGGTAAAAATGGACGCCTTGGGTTCAATAATATACCGCTAAATACACAGGTGCACAAAAGAGGCGGGGTGTGTCTTTTTTTATCGATGCGGTTGCGATGCGGCATGCAATTAGGTCGGCTTGCAGTTATCATCGCCGTCAACTTAAAGTCTTTGTTGCATCCCTCATTTTAAGTTCGTGGGTAGATACAGAATGTAACTAATATGTAGAAATAAAATAATACAGAGTGTATATCCTACGTAGATATCACTTGTCTCTTTATAACAAATTTATAAAATATTCCTGTTTTCATATGTTTTTGAGCTGCTGTTGGAGTGAAATATATTGTTTAAATGTATTGTATAGATTGTAAATAGTTTTTAAGAAGTTTAGGGAATTATTTATTGGAGAAAAAAAATTGTTCTTGGAATAATTAAATTCATTAAAAAAATAATAATGTTTACATTTTGTTTGGCTTCTGAAATTTCAACGAAAGGGATAGAAAAATCTCCCATTGAGTCAGAGGGCTCAAGGTTTCTATTGCGAACTGTTATGGCTACGGAACCGATCATTCCTATCGTAGACATGTTCATCACTTGACCCATTTTTCCCCACCGACTGGGTGAGCATCCTTGGAGGTTGCTGGAAGAGAAGAAGTACGAAACTGTATGATGGAAGCTGCGACCTTAATCTTAATCGCGCAGTTTGGCTTGTAGTAACATTATCCCGAGTCCGGAAGGAAAAATGAACCTTAAGACCGACAATTAGAAGATGTTTATTTGGTATTTAAAAAAATTAAATTCATTTTCTTGTGAAAGCAGAATTTGATAAAAGTGATCATGTGGTGTGGATGGTGCAGCATCTGACTGACGATCATGAAACCGCACCCTGTGAAGAAATGACACGGCGCACCTTTCACTGCATCGCGCCACGCGCGGACGCAACGACGGTTTGAAATTCAACCTGCTGGTCAGATCTGACCGCATTTCGGTCAACCCACGCCACCAACGGTGGGCCAGCAATTGCGCTGCGCTTCCCTTTCCAAGTGCGTTCGCGCATTTTCTTCCCCTGCGAATGGATCGAGACCCAAACAAGGAGAGCGAGAGAGAGAGAGAGAGAAAGAACGATCATGGGGCTTCGTTTGGGGCCCAAGGGGAGGTTCCGTGCGGCCTGTTGGCCCTGATGGCGGCCAATGTCTAGGCATTGATATTGAAGCTGGGCCCCGAAGTGAAAGCGCACGGCAATGGCGGCCCGGAGCTCGTTATGTCAGCCTGGTCGTGGGGTGTTTTGTGGGGTAGTAGTGGGTGTTGCGTTTGTGTCGAGGGAACGGCATTCATCTCGTGGCGCTGGGAAGGCGCAAACTCAACTCGGCCTCTTTGTTTTTTGTGAAGCTGGTGAAGTATTGATGCACCGGAAATATGGTGCATTTCTTTTCAATGTCAGCGATAAGAAATATTGAAAATATGTCAATGATTAATCTTATCGAAACAATATATTACTTATTAAATCGCTTCTTCTCGTGTTTTAAAAAAAATCCAAATCCCTTGGCTCTTGTTATCTTTTTAAGGTTATCTCAAACCATTCATTCTATCTGCTGTAACTCTTTCAAAGCCCATTTTATGCTCACACTTTCTTGCTTTCGTTCTGCTTGACGTACTTTGCGCAATACTCAAACACCCCAAGAGGATAATTTCTAACGGGTTCCTTTCTTACCATTTGTTGCGCGAACGTCTCAGCTGGTCGGTGTTTGCGTCCCTTCTCTACCTAACTACTGTTATAATTATTATCCGGCCAGCCGCAAAACACTCAATTATACCATTAACGTTACGGGGGGGAGCCGTTCGAATGATTGTTATGCAACCGAAGATGTGGATTAGATTAAACACTTTAATTAGCCCCAACGCCTCGGCGGGCTGTAAAAATCGATGTGCAAACCACGGCAAAGCACGTCTTTTTCTACATTGGCTTTGCGTTTGCGTTCACTGATCAGATTGGTAAACGGTATCCGATTAAGTTAACACAATTGTTTTATGATTACAGTGGTACGTTGTGCGATTTGATAGTTTTTCATTTATTTTTGTTCCTATCGATCCATTTACATTGAAGGTTTTGTTCCTACTACGTGCTTCACTAACTTCATTGTCGATCGCATATTCTTCATCGCCCCCCGGATCCCGGTCGAAGCGGAACGCGCAACCAACCCGGGAGAAAGCTCTTTCACCTGGAACGCGACCGTAAGCGGCGGAAAAGCTACCGTCCACCCCGCGTCAACGCGAACCAGTGAGTGTGAGTGAGCCACTGGGTGACGGGTTTACCTTTCTCCCAGATTCGTGTGGGTTTGCTGTGTGACCCACATTTGCGACTTCGGTGTCCCACATTCACAGTTTGCTCGTCCACTGTTCCCCGGAGTGTTGCGATCCTTCCCCCACCACAAACACAACTTATTTCCGTCGTTTGGATGAGTTTTTCCGACGACCCGATCCAGCATTGGGGAAAAGGGGTGTAAATGGACGACCGTCATTGAAAAGGTGCAGAATCATTCAGTAACGTGACTGTGCGGTTGTTTTGAAGTTGGGAAATGCATTCGTTCGTGTAGGACGTATGAAGAGGTGTTTGATGATTTACTGAATCTTTTGATGTAATAAGTCTATGGTTGTAGTGTAATACTCGGCAAGGCCTAATGAGTTACTTCGAATGCAGAATGGAGTTTTGTTTGTACAAGATATATTACTTTAAAAATCCTCTTTCTTTGGTTTCCATGTTATTTAGGAGACTTAGATTATGGCTTTTGTGAATTCGGAGTACTTGATAAAAATCATGATAAGAAAAATATTCTTGATAGTTAAAATATATATTTATATTCTGAAATGTGTTCCAGGGTATTGTTTGTTCTCTTTATATTTCTTTAGAATTGTTTGTTCTTTTTATATTTAGTTGTAGATAACTTGACTAATCTTTGCATCTTGTTTTAAAATAGGTTTCGCACTATTTTTTTTTTAATTTTTCATAACATGTTTGATAATCCAATCAAAAGAATATAGCACAGATATATAAATAACTCTAATATATTTATTCTCTTTAAAATCGTTTTCTAACGTGAGTACTTATTTACTTTTCTCGTAATCTTTTTCTCACACAAACTTGCAAAAGTACATACTAAACTTTCTGCTAATTGAAAAACACAGAAATTTAAATAAAACAATAAGCTATACATTCGGCTTTTATTTATTTTTCCTTATCTGTGTCGTTATTTATGTATTCATTAAATTGTACATGCAGTTGATCTTTTTAAATTAAGTTCATACTATTTTTTTACAATACACCAATTACACTACAACTATTTTAAAATAAACTTTCAAATGAACTCAATTAATCTACAAAAAAAATGATGTAATAGAATTGATATTGTCGATTAGCATCTTACATTTCCGTATGTCGTTCTACCTCATCAAATCCGCGTTTGTCTTATTTGGTGACCCTTCATACGTCCTTCGCTGGACACCAAAGCGGACAAACGTTGATCGAAGTTTGGATCAGTCATGATTCTTCCCTTTCTCCCCCTTGCCATCCACAAAAAAAAACGCGACCCCATCGCGAGTAAAGTCCTCCCGAATGGAAGAAAGGGAAGCGCACGGAGCTCAGCAAGCAGTCTGCTGACCTACTTTCGTTCAAACGCCATCCACCCCACACGACCTTTCCGCGATTCCTAACTCCCCTCATCCGTCCCGAGTGGTGTTCTATGCCGCGGTTTTTGGTATTCCACTGCTAGAACGGACGGGAATGCAGGAGTTTGTTGTTTCGGGGGTCGCCGACTGCTTTGCGCAACGGTGGGGCGGTGTTAAATATTCAAATTAAACGCTTCCCAAACATGACACACATACACTTCGGGCCCATATGGCTTTCGATGGCCAAATGTCGCGTGGGTCGCGCTTACTCTTGGAATAGGCACAACATTTAAACCAGAAGAAAATAAAAAATAAACAAAACACGGACTTGAAATTGCCCGCCGCATCGCACCACCCCACAACCACCCCCGTGGTCGGAAAGGCGGGGTGAAGGTGAGGATGACCGTGGCCATGACAGGTGAAAAAGGGGCCCGTGCGAGCGCGAGGGATGCTGACAACATGGCAACCTTCGACATTGGACTTGGTGGTCGTGTGGAGGTGGCATTTGTTTTGGGTTGTGTGGGGGTTTTATTTTTTTTTTATTTTGTGTTCGTGAGGCTCCACAAGTACTCGACCCGTTTTCTGTTTACCTTCCCGATTTCCCCTGTTCTCGAGCCTGTTCGCATGAGGGGGTAAGTACAGAGTCCGACAGTTGCCGTTCGGAACTCTCCCGAGGTGACGGGTTGCCACTTCCATCCCCGGGGACCTCGGTGAAGCATATGGCCCCGTCGGGGGATAAGATTGATCGACAACCGGTTTTTTGGGGTCACTCGTGGCCATCTTCGGACGGGGTAGGGGGGAGATAGGTTTGTTCGTGCTGCTGGCTTTGGGAGTTTCTCGTCGCACGTCGCTATTTACTCACCGGTTGTCAAAGCCAACCGCCGAACGGGGAATATGGCTAAAATGAGGTAAGAATGATCGCGGTGAAGGTAAAAATAAACAGCCAAGCGCCCAAAAAGTGAAAGAGAGAAGCGGACAAGTTCGTGACGAGGAAAAGATTGATGAGATTCCTCCGTTTCTGCGCTGGGAGGGCAACACTCCAGACTAGGGTGATGGGTTACCATCAGCACCTAAGTAAGAGGAAATCTTCGTCTGAAATTTTGGAACGGATACTCGGAGGCCAACATTATTTAACCACGCGATTACGATCCGGTGTCATCCGAATTTCAGGAGGATGATGAACAAACGATCATGAGGAAGCGGAATTATTTACCATTAGTTCTGTTTCCTTTTTCCTTTTAATTTTCTGCAGCCCGGTAACTGATGATGAAGATGATTATGTAATCTATAAAAATGTGATAATCTTGTTTGTAGTATTAAAAATTTATACTTTGCCAACTGGGATGGTTTTCGAAATTAATTTGAAATTTGAACCCGAAATAAGAATTTGAGATTTAATTTGCATTGGAAATAAAGAAAAGCTTAAGAGGAAATTCTTAAAAGCTAAAATGTTATTTGACTCCTCGTTTTCCTTAAAGAAAATATGGTTTCCAATTTAAATTCTCATGATGGATTATGATTTTATCTGAAAAAATGTTAAAGGAACTGGAGAAAATAAACTGCATGAAGCACAAAAAATGTTTTTATAAGACTCATGAAAGTTTTTCATATTAACATACCTGTTGTTTGTACTTTTTAAAGAAACTGTTGAACTTTTGATTCGAATATAGCAAATACATGTTTTTAGGGATTTAATTTCAAACTATAGTTTAATTGAATATCAATCTGCAGACAAATGGAAAAATCTAGCTAACTTTACATTACATTAAAAAACCTAAATTTTAAAAAGCTTATAAATGACTGCACCGAAACGACTCGCCAGACGCAAAGAAAGTGCAGAAAACGGGCATACCACCAGAACGGACCGACCGCAACGGAGCAATTTTCGTTTCCCAGTGAAATTTAGGTCAATCGTAACGGCGAAATCCGCCAGACGTTCTTCACCCCTCTCTTCCTTCAACAGCCTTCCTCCGATTCACGGCCCACCTTCATCGGTGCATTCTCTGCCGTAAATGGTGCAGTTTTCGGTTGGATCTCGCGTGCAGAATGTATATATTGCGCGTCGGTTTCGTGTGCCGTACGAAGGAACTGTTTTTCATGATGTCATCCTAATTTAGCAGGCGAAAGCATATCCAAAAGAGGCGTGCCTAATGAGGCTTACGCATCGGTTGCTTGGGGCGTAAATGCTGTACATATTATTTAATTTATTTCTCTTGTAAGTTTTCTCATTAAATTTTATCCTGTTGCATAATTTCTTTTTAACATACTGGTAATATTTTATTTGTTTACCTTCGTTTCTCACCTTTGTAGATAGTAAGTTTTGTTACAAGGCTTTTATATGTTTTATTCTCTTTAATGGTTTTCATTGGCTCAATATTAGAACGATTTTATTCACTAACAATTCGACGCGAGTGATTTCTGCCACAATGATGTATTTTGTTCACGGTGGCTTCATTACTTGCAAAATCATCCTTCGTCTCACTTCGTTTTGTTGTGTCTCTCCGTCCATTGTTCCCGTTCTGGTGCCATTTTCCTCTTGTTACCGATTGCAATTGCGCCGCCGGGCCAACTGGCGTAGGCTGGGCGTTGCAATCGTTGCATCAGCGAGCAAGTAAATAACATTAAGCGAAAAATAATAATAACAACAAGAGAGAGAGAGAGAGAGAGAGCAAAACAAAGTACCTGACCCAAATAAAACCGTTGGGGATCGGTGGTTTGCGTTTTTTCTCTGTTTTTGCTTCCGTTTGAACATTTTTTTATCTTGCGCCTCATTCATGTCTGCCTTTACTTTCATTCTTTGTTCGACCGACCGAGGGCTGTGGTGCTTTTTTTCAGCCTCGTGTAGTTGCTTCCATTACTTCCCGTGCTGGGTCAATCGGGGCAATATAAAAAAGTAAAAAAACAAAATGGAAAAAGAGGAAAAGCTGCACACCGTCACAAAGCGCCCACCATCTGATGCAGAACGCGCCCTAGATGCCGGCTCTGGCCGGTCAATTTGACGCGGATGCATCCAACTGCAACGGAACTTCCTTGCCTCCTTTCCTTCATCCTTTCCCAACCCCCGTTATCCTGTTTCCGGACTGTCTGGTATGCCATTTTCCTGGTTTTGGTTGTTGTTTATTGACTTGTTCACAATTCACGTGTGTTGCGTTAGGGTGGTTCAAATTGAGACTGTTCTATTAATCTCTGATCTCGAGTCGAGTTTCGGAAAATGAGAATATGTTTATTTTTAGTTCGAAACACAAGACCATGATGCAGTTTTCTTGCAAATGCCATGCAATATAGCACCATATGAAATAAAGGCACCCCCAGTTTACTGCACAGCTTTCCATTTCAAAATAATTTTCCGTTACATGGAATGTTTGGTATCAGTCGAGAAATTTATTACTGTAGTTTTCAGCCAGAACCTTAACACGGTTAAGTTAGTTGTCCATCGTTTGTTATTTCGAAGTGAGAAAGAGAAGTACGTTTTTCAATAAGAATTTTTTAATCAAAATCCATCCATTTAATACCTTCATAGCTAACGCAAGGAAATAATTAAACCTTTTACGGAAGTAGATAAAATAAGAATGCTAAACAAAATGAGAAAAAAGATTAAATATCAAGCATTCTTGAAACCATAACACAATGTTTGTAGTAAAACCTTCGTTTGTGGTAAACTTAAACGTTATCGTTTTAGACGGAAAATGGTCATAGGATGTTTTAGAAAGAAAGTCTACATTAAATTATTTTGTTTCTAAATCAAATTAACTGCTTCCTGGCCACAGGATTCCTAACATTTATAAAATTTCAATCAATTTAACTATAATTTACCATAATATTATTTCATTCAAATGTTTTTTATTTGGCTTATTTTATGCGAATTTTCATGCAAAATCATCAATAACATTACCAGAGAATCCATAATAAAACTTTGTAAGATCAAAATTGATAATTAATTGATTTTTTGCTATTCAATCAAATAACTTTTCTGTTGTTTTACTGAACTGATTTTTTTTTTGCAAATTGTTAGGAAACTAAAAAGATAATTTAAGGCACTATTTCTGTGAATTGTAATAAATGTGCAGGACATTACTTATGCTTATCCGTATATGCTGCTCAACATCCAACAGCGACAATGCTGAATAATTTGCATTTTATTCATTTTCTTATTCCATCTTTTTCATTGCAATTTCACAATTGTAAAATTGTGTCAATTCAATTTGAATTTACATCCCCTTTTGGATCATAAAACGCCTTGATTACTGGCCATTACTTCGAAGTAAACATTTGCCGTTGGTGGTAATTTTAGAGCAGTGTCTAAGTGCACACCTTTCGACCAAATAAATCGTCCCCAATTTCCTGTCACCTCCTGTTGCCTAGAAACACCATCCTTACAGTTGAGGAAGTTCTAATTCGTCTCTTCTTTCGTTGGTCAAAATGGAATTTTCCCGGTAAACCATGCCCTGGTAAAGGCTTGCCCGTTCTCCACTAAGGCACCAGAAACGGCACACTATTGCGCGTCGTCGTGTCCATCGCAGTTTCTCGTGTACGGCCTAGAACCGTAAGCCATGGTGGAGGCCATCCCGGTTTTGCGCGTTTGAGTGTAACGAAAATAAGACACCGACGGAAAGCTAATGGGCCGCTTGAGGCCAGCGGTACAGGGGAGGTATGTTTTGTAATTTCTAATTCTACTTTAAGCATCCCCAAAAATAGATTCAACCTCCACTCGCCGAGACTTTTCCGCCATTTCCTCGATCACATCATCGCGTCCGGCCGCACGTACGCTCGTACGGCACGATCTCGGATGTTGAGGAAGGATCTGATCTCGAAGGGCTGGGCGTAGTAGTAGATCTTCTTTTTTTTATTTTTGACGAAATCAAGAGACACACAAATTACGTAAGATTGTTTCGGTTCGAAGTTTGTTTTCGTTTCCTCCGACTTGTTTTTTTTTTTTACCGGTGCGCTCGTGTTAGCGATTGTGAAACTTGCACACGAGCGAGCTAACTTTCTTTTTCGCTCATTTGCGGTGTTCTGTTGCGCTCTCTCGCTTGTTAGCTAATTAATTTGGCGAAATAAAACACACCGGAAAACGAACCGATCAAGATGAGTGCCGTTTGCATTTTTGCTGTGTCATGGGGGTGGGCGTCGATGCTCGTTTTTGCGATGATGGTCAGCTGCTTAGGGTGGCACGATGGTCAGGGAAATTGGTTCAGTAAATTGCAATGTTGTTGTTCTGAAAAATGAAAGATTTATTTTAGTTTGTTGCAAATGGAAGGACAACTCTACATAATAATCTTAACAAAATTCGGTTCTTGTGCTATTTAGATTTTTATTGATAGAAACCATATCCTTAAGCTTTTCTATAACGTGTCTATTTGTTTTCGTTAGGAACTCGGAATTTTTAAACCATTTTACTATTTATTCTCCTATAGTTTTTTATTTGCGTGTAGTGAAGCATTATTTCAAATGAATTAAACTGAAACGTTAAACACAATCAAAAATTAATTTAATTGCTAACAAAATATCACACGATTGGACTCAGTTCTTCATTATGCTTTAAATTCTTCAGATGGGTGTTCTTTAAATGAAGATATTAATTATTTGATTTTTAAAGGTTGGTCGTTCACTTATTTTAGTATATAATTTTAAAGCTTTACTCGTTAAAAAATATGGTCCATATAGTCGATTAGTCAATCTAGGCGAATCTGCTGTGAGATTGAAAAGGAGCAGGAATGACGCCACCGAATGCCTAACGACAGCTAAGCGTCTCAAATATAGCACAGATTGCTAACTAGCTGCCGAAAACGCTTGCACGCTAAGCAGGTCAGCACGTGGCCTTGGACTGATCACGTAAGAAGAGAATCCCTACCTACCCACTCACTCCATTCCGCAATCACAGCCTCCGATCCGACCGCGAGAAAGAGTGAAATTTCAAAATCACGCGCTTGATATTGAACTAATTTTAATTTCACTCCCATTTTCCTCACGACCAACCGGGCGCCTCCATCCGCTACTCGACGTCGAGGATGGGGGACGTGCGTAACCCGAAACGAGAACATGTTTCGTGCGTGAAGAAGAGACATTTGTTGCACCGTTACGCGGTTACGTAACGGTTGGTTGAGATCGTGCAAAAAAAGAGTAAAGGAGGGCGCGTTCGCTCCTCGCTTCGACTCACGCGCGTGTTTGTTGTCTGCCATCTGCGAGTCGCCGACGAGCGGAAGAGCGATTGTGAGTGAAATTGACACCGATCAAGAACGCGTAGCAGGCGAGAGGCGCGAACGGAAAAGCGGAAAAGTGAAGGGTGATAGTGTGGGATTGCAGGATCGTCAAGGAAACGTGCCTCCTACGATGGGACCGCGTGAAGCCGATGCCGATGTCAACGGCGACGGAGTGGAACGTTGGGAAAGTGAAACGCAATGATGCTTACATTGCGTGCCGACACAGTGGGTATGATGAAGGGTTTGAGTTACTATCAGGCATGTTTAGATTTAAACATGTTCAATTAACAAAAATGAAGTAATTTAATGTATGAATTTAATTGTTTTGAGCAATAAACATTTTGGAAACATACTAAATACTGAATTTGAAATCAATTAAAAACGTAGTTTAACAAAACACAAGATTTTCTTTCGTGCCACTATTATTTGACTAAAACAGACCAGTTTTTCATTGAATTTCCCAATTTTTTTCGATATGAATTTGTTATAGTTACGCCGTGGCACGATGCGTTGCGTTCAGCTTTTTGCGAACCAAACTAGAATGCTACACTTTCGCGCACGGCTCGGCCCGATGCGTTGTCAGTGACGATTGCGCAACTCGAAAGCGGAGCGAGAGGAAGAGAATTTGTTCAAGGATGCGGCTGAATCACTTGAGTTAACCTGGCCGTGCGAGCGAGTGATACCGCTAATGGAAAACTAGGCCACGCTGATGATTTATTTTGGCCAAGCGACGAGCTAATGGATTGCGAGATTATGGAGGGTGCCGTTCAAGAATCAAAACCGTGATTCAATTTGACCTCATCGTAGCTGTAGTAAGTTTTTGAGCTGACGTATGGGATTAACAGATACGGAGAGTTGGCAGATTATTCAATATTTTCAATTTGAGTTGAGTTTAAGTTCAATTTGAGAAACACCCTAACCACTGACAATTTGGTTAGTTTTGTTTCACTGAGCAATTTTCCATTTTTTATTTTCTTTCACTCTTTATATACATTTTATTTTCGCCTCTTTGATTTAATACTTTTACTCCATTTGTGAAGGTCTAATTCTTTCTTATTGAGTAAAATAGATTGAAGTCAGGCTAATGGCTAATGGTTATGGCTAATTATACAATCGTTGGTTTCGTAAGGGTTTTTATAAAGTTCAACATATTGAAACATAAAAGAACAATGAACGGTGCATTTAAAAATAAAGAAACGACGAAAGTAACAAACAAACGAACATAAAAATACCGAATTCCCCAACAAGCGATAAATTTTGATGTAGATGAAATATACCTTCACTCGCATGTCGTTTGTTTAGATTGGAATGGAAAACTTATTTTTCATCAGGATGTATTAACTAAATACCATAATGAAGGTTTTTATCTTTAAACCTTTGTTCATTTATAACGTTGTTTTGATAATGTCAAGCTCTTGTCAAGCTCCAGAAGATTTGGAAACAAGACAATAACTCTCTTACGATGGATGTTAAAGTAGAGGCGGAAGTGAAATACACCCAATCCGTGTACTCAGTAGTTTACACTAGTTCTAGCGGCTAGAAGCCATCGTAGGCTGTCACCCTGGACAGCATATGAGACGGTGTCACTCTCATGCTCGATTACAGTTAGACAACCCAGCGACAGCAATCGTAACACGACGCGAGGTGATGATGATGGTAACGAGGAGATGGTGATTGGTAATTGTTTACGACGCCTTACATCGCCCCGACGACGACGACGACGACGACGACAACGATGACGGTGTGTGTGCTGTAACGGTGCCAATGGGCTAATCTTGAAAAGTGGGTCTACCCGGGGCAATTCGTTCGGGCGGTTATGTTTTTTTCTGTTTCCCTTCGCCGTTGTGACAAGGTGGCGCTGGCCTACGACGCACGCCGGTAAGGTCAGGTGGGTAAAACTGTTGTTTTCACTTGGCTCCGGCTAGTGTGTTAGTTTTGCTCGTTGACCCTCACAACAGTGGTGCCGTCGGTTGCCGGTGCTCATTACACCGACAAGGTAATTGAGCTTCGTCGGCAAAAAAAAAAATCGAGGGAAAAATAAACAGATAGGTCGCACGGACTAAGCCGCTTGTGCTTGTTTATCACACTATTACGGTTTGTACGTTGCCTGACGCCCACGGACACCAGCCACACAGACACACGGTTCCATGCGTTCAAGATGAATAACGGTAAATTCAACATTCCGTCATTTCCGTCCTTGCCCGCGCGAATGTCGCCGCATTTGGTCACCTTCGCCTGCACCGTGCACTAACACTTATACACTCCAAGTAGCTTCTTACTGGTTACAAGGGTTGGGTTTGTACAGGTTTTTACTCCATAGGTTTTATTTATTGGTTTTATTTACTCGTTTATATTTCATTTACTCGTTTATGAGTATGAACTAGAAAACATAATTTTTAAATCTTATATTTGGAAAGATTTTATAGATTGTAAAAAAAATGATAAAGTTAGTTTACATTGTTTTGGTTTTGTAAATATACAAACGAAAAAAATCAAGAATAGTTTATCAAAATAGTCTTTTACTTAAAAATTTATGTTTTGATTGT
This sequence comes from Anopheles coustani, assembly GCF_943734705.1. Lineage (NCBI taxonomy): Eukaryota > Metazoa > Arthropoda > Insecta > Diptera > Culicidae > Anopheles > Anopheles coustani. The sequence goes on along the minus strand of NC_071289.1, from coordinate 23,219,308 downwards.
GATTACAAAAGCACTCAAGAAACGAGACAGAGAAAACATCAAGTTTAAAATATTGTCCTTTTTTTTCATTAACTGTTGATGTTTGCATTAATTTGTTTTCTTGCAATCCCTTCGTTCTGTTGTTTAATTTAACACTATATGTTTTTTTCTTCTTCTTTTTTTTCTTCTTTTTGGCGTTACTATCAAGTTGGTCATGCCTGCCCGATAAGGGCTTACAAGACTGGTTCCATTTGTGCACGTGGATAGTTAGTCCTCTCGTACAACCTGTTGTCACTGTATGTTTACAAGGTTTTACTAATCCTGTTTTATCACAGATGTTTGATAAAATGTTTGCTAAAAAGTAAACAACTGCATATCTAAATTAGGTCATAAAGCCTGTCTCATATGAAATTGAGCCAAAGAAAGCGCGCTACTGTAGCGCCTCTAGTAGCGTCAGCCGAAAACTAATATTTTTAGTAGTATTAGTGAACAGTAACAATCAAGTTGTGCAAGTTTCAGATCTGTAATATTGTTTTTCGCTAAATGCCGTGTAATGGAAATTGAACGACCCAAAATAAATCCGCACAAATAACTGGAGCGCCGGTGGACAGATTGGCAAGGCCTGGAATCCATAATAAAAGCAAAGAAAAATTTCAAGTATTTTTCTTTTGTACAGTTATACATAAGGTTTGTTATAAAAATAGGTTTTTACTTTTTGGGTGTTCCCTGTTCTTAAAAATTCACGTACTTTTTTTAGCCGATTTTTCGACCTGCCATTATTCCAAGGTTGTCTTGGAGTGGTACTGGGCCAATAAGATCACTTGGTACCAAAACCAAATTTCTCAGAGTTTCACCCCATCGAAAAAATCTGGACAATCACAAAACTTCGTCTTAGACAAAGTGGTGAAACAGTTACAGATGTTCTTGGCAAGAGGAAGTTAACGGAGGTTGCGAAAAGGACACCGTTTTCCACGACATGGGCGTTAATGCAGGAAACAAATACAAAATACGTGAATTTAAAAGAACGGGGAACACGTAAATAGTAAAAACATATTTTTGTAACAAACCTTATGTATAACTGTACAAAAGAAAAATACTTGTCATTTTTTTGTTTTTTATTTTAATGGGTTCCCGGTATATTGAATTTGCTCATTGCCTTGGTGCTATAGTATTTTGTGCGGATTTATTTTTGGCCGTTCAACTTCCATTATACGGCATTTAGCGAAAAACAATAGTACAGGTCTGAAACTTTCACAACTTCATTGTTACTATTCACTAATACTACTAAAAATATTAGTTTCCGGCTAACGCTACTAGATGCGCCACTGTAGCGCGCTTTCTTTGGCTCAATTTACTATGAGACAGGCTTTATTATCTTCCTGTTTTTGGTCGATAACCTTTCTTCCTTTTTTATGCCACCTAAGGTGTGTGCGATCGTTCTCGATGGGCCCACGTGTCGACTCGGAAGTAAATACGAAGCCATTCGGACGTTACCGCCAAACCAATGTTCGTATACAGGGCCGACATGCACCGCAGTCGTTACTGCCAGGCTGCTGTCATCAGGTTTAAAGCGTACAGACACACACGTAGAGTAAATTTCCCCGTTCATTCATCCGGCATCACGTAATGAGGCCGCCCATTTCGGTCGTCGGTTGTTTACGGTCGAAAGAATAAAAATGGGAGCTTGTCGGTAGGGAAAATCCAATTGAAAGCAAGTGGCGCACACAAACGAAACCGGTGGAAAGGTCGTGAAAAAAGGTTGTTGTTGTGGTGGAATGGGAAAACGAAGATGGAACTAAAATAAAAGCAAACGATACTTAATGAGAATGTAAATAAGTGCCCCACGGTACCAGATTGCCGAATCTTTCCGCCAGTCATGGGCTATTTTTGGACGTCCCGTTTTCTGTGAGTGCTGTGAATGAGGGGGATGTTAAATTTAGTGGAATAACACTAAAACAACACTCTAGTCCCCGAAATGAAACCACACCCAACGCGGTGGGGCGGCTTTGTTGTGTAAGGCGAATGACCATTTTATTGAATGAAAAATTGCACGTTCCTCTTGCCACAATTGCGCCACAGCAGATGCAGTGTCAGATGAGTAGATTTTCATGTGGACTTCTTGATTCTAGGAAAACAGCTTCTCGGTTCTGCTTGCTCAACAGTGCTTGACAGAAGCATTCTGAAGAAAAGGACTACATCATGAGGGGGGCGTATATTTTTGATAAGCTTACTCATAGGACTATTTAGTGAACCTAACGACACGTCATTACGATACTTTGCCTACTGCGACGTTTGAAACTGTGGCCGATGCAGATTTTCCGATGTAAACAACGTTCTTGGAGCGTAAATTATTGTTTCGTGTAGTGAGGAGGCGCATCCTTTTTAATTTCTGTATTTTACTTTATTTCTACTCAATCAACCATTTAAGGAAAACAATAAATAAAATTGCCTCAAATAACATCTAGAACAACTTTTTTCTTCTTGAGGCTGGTTGACTATAGGACTTTCACCTTTGCCACACGTTGCCAATGGCGTTTCCATAACAACCCGATCAGTGACCAAGTTTCCCTAATGCCCGCCAATTCAAACGATATTTCCCAGAGGGGACTGGTTCCTAGAGCCCTACCCTTCCACTGTCCCCTGACCGCATTACCGCCGGCGGGTGTCTCACGTTTTAATAGTGCAGCAATTGGGGCCATTACATTACGCGCGCTCTGGCCCAAATTTGTGCGAATCGATTTAACCTAGAAACACAAGCTGGATGGTGGCGGGCGAAAACCCGAGCGGATGAACGTCGGAACGCAGCGGCTTACACGCATACACCCGTTTCTGTGGTTCTGCGGTAGTTTGTTGATGGTTTCCAAACGCACTGCTTAGCGACCAAACCACGCGTCGTTTGTTTGTTGCTGTTTTGCTAGAAAACAAAGTGTCAAACAACCGGAAAAAAAACCATTGGTGTTACGCCATTTTATTTACCACAAAAAGTGTTTTCCCATGTGGGAAAAAATGTCGGTTTTTAAGTATTAAATGAAAAGTTTTATTCAACCTAATTACCTTTTCTCAAACACACCAGGCGCCTCCATGAGCTGCACTAAATATCAACCGCACTTTCCCTCCGTTACCTGTAACCGTCATTTTCAAAAACAAACCAATCCATTCCTCACTACTCGCCCTGAAGTTGCATGTGGCCTTCCTGGCGGCTTCCCCGAGGCTGGTAGAAAGGTACACTAGCGAAGAAAAACGCGCACCACCAAGACGTGAAAGTCTTGACCTAGTGACTTTGTGCCCTTTTCCTTGACTGGCAAGAAGGCAGCCGGCTATGTAAACCGTTGTGGGCCCGAGTGATTGCTTGTGTGTGTGTGTGCTTGTGTTTTGTATTGTTTTTCGTTTTTTACTTTTCACCAGTCCGGTTCGCTCGAGCAAAACATGGGCATGGTTGCTGTAATGGCTGCCGTAATGGTTTGGGGTTCCATGGAGAAAAAAAGAGGAAGGAAAACGCATCGTTAGCAAAAGGAAAGTCTCTCGCAAGGGCAGTCGCACGCGAAGGGTTAAAATGTGTAGGCAGTATCGTGTGCCATTCCACGATGGAGGCCTACACACGGGGAGGGCATGCAGGTTTAGGTTCGGGACAGAGTCAAAGCAAAAGAAAGTGCATGATAGCGAGTGCTGTTTTTTTTAACTTAGCCTTGTAAACCTTCGTGAAGGTCTCGGCTGTTTGGACATACCGAGGTAATCTGCGTTTAGCGTAGTTTTTTATTTTCTTTAAGATCTTATAACATAAACGTGTTGTTAACAAATGTAACATGCAAACATAATTTATCGAAAAATAATTTCTTGTTACAGTTTAGCAATGTCATAGATGATTTAACTCATACTAAATTTTATACAAGTGTTACGACCAAGCCGTCTTCAATTAAAAGGTTTTTTTCTGTCTCAGTAAAATAATTTCCTTCAAACATTTCTTGTTTGGCTATTTTACGTTGCATTTTATTGTAATTTAAAATATGTTTTGAACATTGAAATAAGAAATTTTTTCAACATTACTTTGAATACATATTCCTAAACTCGTTCTTTGAAACAAATTATTCTATTCCTAGGAAAAAAAGTGTCCGAAAACTTACTGAAAATTATTAACAAAGTATTTAGAAATGTTTTTTTTACAACCACTGTAATACGACTTTGCTAAAGACTGGTTGGTTTTTAAGCGATTTGATATTGGATGAGATCCACAACAAGTTTATTTCTCCTTCCAATCAATAGAACTTATTATATTGTAGATACCGTGGTTATGATGGTAATTCAGACTGTCATTGAGTTTTGTATAATATCGTGCAATAGTTAATTAGTTTTAGGAAATCGGTCTACTTTTTGCGTGGTTCGCACTATGCAAAGTAATATCAAGAGGCCCTTATGTTGACCGTACCTAAGGGTCTAGCAGATTAGGTCAACCATCACCAGCACCATCATCTTCCGTCGCTGTTGAGCAATCTGTACCAAAGACGCCGAACGGAAAGCGAAGTGCAAGCTCAACCGTGCGGCGTTGGGAAAGCGACACTAAAATTTCTCTTTTTCTTTCGCTTCCCTTCGACCGCTCCCGACACGCATGTCCCTCCCCCCTCTCCAGTCCGGTCCTCGCGCTGGTGGAAGCGAAGTGTAACATTATTACCATCACTCGGGTGGATTACTTCACATCGGTGGATGATGTTTAGCGTGTTGTCTTCGTTCCCATTATTTTTTTCCAGCCCCAGCCCGAGCCCACCTTGGACTTGGCCACGAGCGATTAAGAGAGAAAGCGAGCTGGGAGGGGGGGGGGGGGGGGGGGGGGGGGGAGAATTCTTGTGCAGGGAAATCTGAACACCATCGCGCGATCCGTTGTTTGCCGTTTGTTCGTCGCACCGAAGCTCTTGGGCACATATAATGAATGCTCGTTCACAATCGCCCAGTTTGGGATGATTACAAAAGCGAGGAGCGGATGGGGGGTGGACAGGTAGTTGGGAAAACTGAAGCTGAGCTTTCGATGAGACACGGTGAACCAGAAACGATTACGCTCGCGGAAACGTACGCAGAGAGCCTGGGAAATGGGTGACGAAGTGAGCTGACAGTGGAAGATGAAAGTTTCCTCGGAAGACTTTACGCCGCGATGCGCTGTTGATTTTTCTGCTCAACCTGGAACGATTTCGTCGGTAAGCTCTGATGCGGTGGATCTTGTTTACCGATTGGGAAAGAAAATTTAAAAACAGTGTTGATATTTCGAAGCGACGATAAATGAAAAAGTTTTTCGCTTTTCTGAAGAAAAGATAGAAAATCGAATTAGATTGTAAACTTGGTTGAAAAAGTAGCACATTAAGAACATGAATTAAATCGATAACATATAGTTTAATTTAATATAGTAAAATGAGAAATACCTCGAATTGTTTACTCTTAAATATTATCACATAATACATTAAAATCGAAGATGATTCAATGATTCAATCTTGATATATTTGATTTCGTTGAAATTGAAATAAACAAACAAATGTGCAAGTAATCATTGATAAGGTTTTTTGTATGTCATCAAACGCATAACAGAGAGCACGAATCGAAAAACAAATACAAGTGAAAACCGACCGAAAAACAAACCTCCCATGAAAGTGTGGAATGGTCGAAACGTGAAAAGCGCACCAGTACTCCGGATTTTGGTTTTCCTTCCCGAGGCTCACCACTTTCTCGTGACACGATTCATTCGGCGGCGTAATGATACGTGATAAAATGAGAGCATCTCTCGCCTATGCCGGCTGTCAGGAAAAAAAAGAGGATTTAAAGCGAAAGTTTCCGCAGAAAGGGTAACAGAAGAGGCAGCACCAAAGCAGAGAGAAAACGAGGGAAAAAAGCATCAGCACTAAACCATGTGCAACAAAACAAAATCGAAGAGAAAACCCTACTTTCCGATTCGCGCAACCGCCGAAGTCCACAAGAGGCACAACCTGCGGAACCTTCTCTATTTCTCGTTCCGTTCGTTCGTCCGGCCGTCCACTCCGATTGCACCCTCTCGCCTTTCGGTTCATTTGTGTAATAATTTGTAATTTGTTATGAAAGTGAAGCGAAAGCGTACCCGTGTGATGGGCGGTGCTTGATGGGTTGATAGCATGGGTCGGGTTATGCTGCGCACGTGATTAGAGATTCCTTTCGCTGCTGCTTATGCTGAACGATGCCAATGGCGCAGGATTGATTCGGTGGCGAGCAAATACACCCCAATCGTTCGATAAGGTATGTGTATTCGGGCGTTGAGCGGAGTGTTGATTTTCATTTTCATTTCTGTTTTGGACATTTACATTTGATATGGAAAGTAGGAGAAATTATGTTCCATTTGCACGTTTTTTCTTAATTTCTTAATATTCGATATTAAACTTAGAAATAATTTTTGAAGTCCTAACTGTCGTGGCATTGTCTTAGAGATTGATAATACATTCTAAGTTACACGAGTTTTGTTTAATTATTGCCCATTTTTTACATTTTAATTTGATATTCCACGTACTAATAGTTATCATGTGTTATGTTTACTTTGGTTGAATAATTTCATAAACATATGAATTTGGATGCGTTTTATTTGAATTCGTAATTTTTTATAGCTGTTTAGCTCATAAATGTTTTTCTACTGTTTTATTGTGCTGCCATTCTTAGATATAAAAGTTCCCTTTTATTCATTTTCGTTCGGTTCGTTTTTTGTTTAAATGCTTGCTTAGGAAATCGGTACACACTGTTCCGTCGCGACCTAATGCCCTTTCCGGACGGGATGGAAATGCAGGAAATGGCCACGATTCACGGTCGCTCCGAACCTTCCCCTGCCCCAGCACTTGACCTCGAAAGGCGTATGCACATGCTTCTCGTCGCGCTGCGGTTGAGTGTGAAATCGTGAGTGAAAGTGTTCTAAATTTATGCTACGCCAGCCACTCTTTGGTCCAACGCGTGGGCCCTCACTCGTAAGGGCCGTGTCTAAACGGCGAGTGCCAATCGGATTGGTGGTTGGTGGTCATGAGGAACACGCCAGGGAAGGCGAAACCTCAGAACCGGTTCCAGGGCGGTACGATGACGACCGGCACGCCATCATCATCGCGCGCTCGTTGGCCTCATTTGGCCTGGCTCTTGGGCCTTTCGTTCTTATAGGGCTCTCTATCTTTATCCCACCCCGCTAGCAACCCATTGACCATTCGCTGTCGTTTCCCATTTCCCGGGCGCGTTCCCAGCATTGTGGCACGACTTTTCCGGTTTATGATTTGCAGCTGCCAATGGGTTTCGGATTCAGGTTATGCTGCAGCTTTCGCGTAACAACATGGGCGCGGGTCAGGAAATCATGACTTTGATAAGATTTTATTTTACAGCGCAGCTATCGATAGTTTATCTCTCTTTTACGTACATTGCGGAACAGCCCTTAACTTAATCGGAATTGCAATAAGCTAAACACTCGACAGGCAATATGAAATGTTTGAGTGTACTTTTCGTTCCTTTGAGGGGCAACTTAGTTGATCAAACCATTTAAGAAAGATCAAAAACCCTATCTCTTCAAGTGTGAATGTTGCAACGCCACTTTAAAACCTATGTAAAACATTATCTTGTTATGGTGCCGTTGTTGCTAAATTTAATTGTCTTACTTTTCAATATATCTACGATCGATAAATGCTATTTGTGATTTTTACCAATTTTTCTTAAAGTGTGTGTGGTAGTCGTCCGACTAGGTTTGGTTGTGGAGACAGTCTATGAGGCATTTAAAATTTAATTTTCTTCAAACATCAAGCTGCTCTGTGCAAAAATATAGACAACAAAGAAAGTTTGATTTTTAGTATTCAAATAATCCTTTCAAAATGTTCATTTTCAATATTCGATCAAAAAATACACGATCAACTAACACAAAATATAGGATCAAAATTGTAGCACATTTGGAATGTGTTGTTAATACACACAGAAATAGTTCGATTTAAAAACACAAATTTTGAAACAAAAATTTTTAAAATGATATTCGCTTATACGATCAAACAAGTTTTTGACTAGCAAACGTAGTAGCTAAATTTAATACTTATTTATTTACTTACCAGCAAAGCTCATTTCATAATAAAGTATTAATAACTACCAACAATTTTGCTAATTCTTAATATAATTTACATTTTGAATGCTGGTTTTAACACATCGTTGCTGAAAAGTTGATAAATCAAGAAAGCAAACTTTGAACAGCGTATGAAGATAATATTTAGACATTATTCATTTTTACTCAAGCTGACGTAGAAAAAACCATGGTAGTATTACATTGAATTATTATTTGAATTATTATTTTTATATATATTTCATTGAATTATTATTTTTATTCTTATTTTTATATTTTCTTTATTATTTTTATATTTTCTACGAATAATGTCTTCCGGGCCCATTTTTTCACCCCATTGATCTTTCCGTTTGGTCTAATCGAGCTTTTTCACGAACATCGCATGATCGCTTTCCCTTGGCCTTAACATTAGGCCCGCTCGTAGCCGGTGTTCAACTTTTCTCCTCTTCCCACGAAACTTTTCCTCCCCCAGCTTCGGCCGAAGGCTCGCGGGTTCTTTCACCAACGCCGGCCTTTCACAGCAACTGCCGGTGAAAGATCGGTCGGAAAGTAACATTTACTTTTGACACACAACCAAGCGTTTCCACCGCGATCGGTTTACTACCCCAGACCCCCTGGCTGGTGGTGTTTTCGTTCGTAACTTTCTTTTCATTTCGGATCGCTCCCCCCCCACCGCGCGTACCCTGCCTTCCTCGTCCGGGGGTTCGGTTTGGGACCGGGTTTGGACAACTTTTCTCGACTGACCCAGTTTCCGCACCCGGGCGAAGCGACCGGAAAAACTCTCTCGCGGCCGGCGGGCGGTATGAGATTCATGGTTAAGATTGCCTTTCAAGCTGCTCTTACGATCGGAGGTGCCTGGTCGTCCGCGGTTTTCTTGTTCGCTGGCCTCGTTGCGACCGCGAAAAAAGGGGGCCTCGTTCAAGCATCGTTATGGCTGGTTTTCTTCACAGTTCCACCACACGCACACCCGCTGCCGGCACTTTTCTTCCCTGGCGCATTTCTTCCCCGATGAGAGTGATGCTGCACCGCCCGCTCGCCGGTCGCCTATTATTATTCCACATTCCGTAGCATAGCGTGTATTTTTGGCTTGTTTTGGAGAAAGTTTTCTGATTCCATTTTGCAATTTTTTTTCCGGATGCTTCCCTTTGCTCGCTGTTGCTATTTTTATCACCGCGGCGGGAGCGCTAGCTTTTGGGAAGGGTTTGCCAATTTTTTATTTTATCACAAAACCACAAACAAACGTTTCGTTAGCATACGTCGGTACTGCTTCGCTGAAAGAAACCCTAAATTCAAATCGTTTCGCAGCGGTTAGCTCGATCGGATTTCTTTGAGCAGCAAAGTTCCTTTTCGTCTATTTGTTGTAGAGCAACACACGCTACCATGCGTAAATTGGAAAGCCTTTCGCCACTTTCCGCCTAAAATGAAAATCCGCAACCGCGGGTATCCGAAACCGCACTTGGATCGAACACTGCAAATCAATCCGCAAAATAGAGGAGAGAAATGCACCCTAATCAAAAGTGGACATTATTTTGTGGTTTGTTTTGCCACGGGATGTCTTGTTTACTACAGCGGTTCACCTTTGAGTAAACTGCTATGAGGTACGGTGAGGTAAAACAATGTGTAACAAAATCCTCAGAAAATTGAACACTTGGCTAACTTGCGTTAATTTGCAACGTTTTAGCTAAGCTGAATGTTATGTGGTAGTTTTGATTACGAGAAAGGTTTCCTCGATCGGACTTTATGAAAGTTAAAGTGGAGAGTGTTTTATTTTGCTCCAGTGATCGATATATTTACAATGAACTTTACAAAACTCGCGTAATGTGATGTTTTTAGTTTGGCATTGTCTGAAAAATTTGCGCAAATGTGTTTTTCGGTCGGCGAGTGATAAATCGATTTGCAAAAAAAATTGCGCAACCTCCTGCCTTTTTGTTGATTTATATCTTTTTACTGTGAAATAAACCAATTCGTAATGATGATTTTTAAATATTTCAAGTAGACACATTATCAACTTTTGCATTTATGCATTTATGCTTAAACATCCAAAATATCAAAAACAAATTGTTCAAACAATTGCTTTGCTAAAATTTACTCTGAATAACAACTGCTTCAAGAAATGATGCATCTACTTTTAACCTAGTAAGGGAGTAGTTGCTAGGTTAAAAGTAGATGGAGAAAAGTGTCGAGGAATGACGTAAGATGTTTTGCACTTTTATAATATCCCAACTGAAAATTGGACCACACTAAGACCCCGCCCAGGTGCGGAGTGCAGTTGTTTTAACAAATCACGTACTGCACCTGTGATGCACTCGCGCATTGTTCGCTATCAGCAACGCGACCAATACGACTAACTCACACCATCGTATTGCCATCGCCATCTCGTCTGCGGATGCGGTCATCGACCCAACCGGGATTGGTCGAAATTTGACCGACGGAAATGGCGGAACGCCAACACCTTTCTTCGAACGTTGCGCGGCCCACGGTTGGCGTCCCCTTGGGTGTTTTCGAGTGTGGGTCATGCCAAAACAGTCACCTCAAGATCGATAACGATGGCGCGATAGACGTTGATAAGCGGCAGGAAAAAAGCGGGATCTTTTCTTATCTCATACCTAAAACGACGACGATAGCGATGATATAGAAGATGATTATTTGGCCACTGTTGAGTAGATTGAATGGACAGGATGTCTACTGTGGGCCTTAAATATCTATTTTTATGATGCATTTTAAGTCTGTCGTCGCGATAATGCTGCTTGTGTTTCAATTTTTAAGAAAGAAAACTGAATGAAATGAATTTGAATTGAATTCTTGAATTTTTTAATTTGTTTTCATGAAAATCATTCAACATTTATGAATATTTTTCGTATTTATATTTTCGTCACAAGCAATCAAAATGATACTTATAACATATAGTTTTTCTTGCATTACCCATGCTATGAGATATAGTTAAATAATTCAATGATTTAGAGTAATCATTTGGATTGCTTTGAATACCACTATAAAATCTTTTTCAATAAACATTTGCTATGGTCATAAATGTTGGTGTTATTTGCAAACAGCTGCCTGAGGCAGAGGTTAATCGGGTTCATGTCATTTCTGCCCATTGCAAAAAACAAAATATCAAAACCGTCACGAGAGCCAAATTAAACGGCCAAATGTCAAATGCAAAGAGACAAACGAAACACTGCAAGACGTAATGAAAATAAATGGACAAAACGATGCAACTGCGCGAAAAAGGACCAAAACATGAAATGATAGCAAACCAGCACAATCTGCACGTAGTTTGGTAAACAAATCTGAATCTTGGCGGGCATGGTTTGAATGTTGGCCAGCAGGATGATGGATGAGGTCGTGCATCGGGCTGGGGAGGGTGCGGAGGGTAGTATCAGCTGAGCATTGTCAACATCCGGGGCCCAACGAAACCCCACGCCTCGCGCATCCTTCCCTCTATCAACGGACTGCGTGTCTATCAACCTTAGTTACAGTGCGAGTGTGTGTGTGTCTGTAAGAAAGAGCGAAAAAGAGAGTGGTAGAGAGAGAGAAAAAATATCGCAGGTGAAGCAAACAAGATAATACCATCCGAGAGTGTCATAAACATTTCGCGAGAATGTGAATTTATTTATGGAATGCTGTGTTATCGCCGGTTTCTCGAGAGGTTGCTCGGGGGGCGAGTAAAGGGTATGAGGGAACCAGGGTACCGAGTGTGGGAAGAAAAATATGCCAAGAATTGGTAGCGAATTAAATTTATGTATTACTGGCACACATTGATAAGTTTAGTTGGGGGCCATTTTGAAAATTGCCATGAAACATGTCGAGCAACCTATTACCAACAAGAATTAATTCTATTTGTTTTCTCTTTTATAGTATGAATTGTACAATAATAATAAATATGATATATTTTTTATTATTTTATTTGCTATTAAAATGGATTTTATGATTAACGAATACTTTTCCTCACTTAATGCTGAAATACCCCCGCTTAAATACGTCTACCGGTTAAAAATATTTCGGCTTCGAAACAACGGTTCTAAGCACTTATCAACTTTCGTGTTTGCCAAACGCGTACTGACGTTGCGTACACACACCGGAAGCGAGGACCCACGCTGGATTGCATAATGTTTTCGGGATCCAAAAGTCAAACAACCGGCGGTATCCGCACGTTGTTGGCACGTTGTTTGATTATTTTTTCGGAGCGCACACACGCACACGGGCACGTGTTGATGAAGCTTGCATTTGGCAACCGAAAGTGTGATAAGTGATATTGTGTTATTTTCGCCTCCAGTTCCTACAAACAACATCTAATCTGCGGTCAGACATGGGGCGCGTGTCTTCTCTGTTGGTACGTTTGACATTTGGCGACCGCGTTCTCCGATTGTGTACACAAGTCCACTGGACTTATTTCGATACGGAGAAATGGTGACTACGAGTTGGGGATTTGGATGATAAATATAGAAAAAATTGAGCAGCATGCGAACATCTTAAATATTAAATAACAGGAAACTAACGGGGTCTTAGGTTGTAAAAATATGGTTCTTCTAATATGATTTCGATTTTATACACTCTTGAAAACTTGTGGTACGATCTATAATGCTATCTAACAAAATAAGTAAAAAAATAAAGACTTAGTAAAAAATGGTTTTGAACTTTTCCGTTCAACGCCAACATTTTTATTTTCTAGCCTCGAACAATCATCATTCCAAATTTTTGATAGCAAAAGAAAATTTCTACAATCGCGTACTGGCATGATCATCATTTATGTCTTTTTTCTATTTCCCCTCCATTTTGGAATTTATTATAGATAAATATCTTATCTCATGAGTTCCAGGAACAATTTTGCAACGTTCTTCGAATGCTAATCTTGTAATATTCTTCTAGAAAATTATCTATTGATACTATGTTAGGATAGATAAAAATGTAATGTTGATAATCAAGGAAAATGTAAAAGGTCAAAGATGATGTAACCGTAGGTTCAAAGAACAAACCAACAAATCGCAACGAACCGCCCGGGTCATGTGAAAAGCCCCGGTTAATGATACAATTTAACCCACGCGCCGTCCCAGACGCTCTCGTGGGCAAATGGCGTCGCAGGAAACTCAATCGTCTCGTTCAAGAGTAGGGAAAAATGAAACATGTGCAGACCAAACTAAAAGCCATAACAAAAAAAAACTTCAAATTTTCAAATCACCCTCCGGTTGGTTGGTTGGTAAACGATCTCTCACACACTCGCACCGGCTGCCCGACGGTCCATTGACCCCGTTCAGTTGGGCCAAGACTGCCAAATCTGTCTCGGTGGTGCGGTTTGTTGCTGCAAGTTCTCTGCTTTCTATCCTGCTCAGCCCGGCTTGCCTTGACTTCGGTGTGCATCGAGCGAATGCCGCCGAATGCAACGGACGGGGCCCCACACCAACACGCAGGCATATGCCATGGGATGCTGGCGCAAAATGCAGCTGCGTGCACCTTTTGTGTCCCGTGCGATGGTTTGTTGTTCCCGTTCTAAGCCTTTTTATTTGGATTTGAAAAAAGCCAGTTTGAAGAACAAATGCAAGACAAAATTGAGAAGAAAAATGGTGCTTAAGAAAAAATGAACACTTGTAATAAATGTATACTGAAATAAACAACAGCTCGTACGTACATAGGTACATAGCATACGTTTATGCTTTGAAGAATATGTTAACATTTTGAAAATTGTTCGAAACAGAAATTTTTGTATCTGATTTTCGAACCATAAATGTGTAGCACCGTTATGCAAGCATAAGTTATAATTTCCAGGAAAATTGAGATACAGATATTTTCATAATCGCATATCATGTTTTTATCACCAATGACTCAAAATACTCTCAGAGTATCAAGGGGTGACGGTTGATTGATAATAGAGTAAATTAATTTGAACCTTATTTATACACTTAGAAAAACAAATGTATTTCATTTAGCTATTCTTGTTTTAAAATCCGTATTTAAATTTTACAATAAGTTTTTTTATATTCTCTCTTGCTTTTACTAACTTGTGCATCTTGGCCAAAATGCATCTCTAAAACATCAAATACAAGTAAAATTTAAATTGAATAAAATAAATAAGTCGCAAAACAAGCTGATGGCCAGAACCCGAACCATTCCAGGGTTTGAAAGGGAGCTAAGATTATTTGAGAAAGAAAGATTCCCTCTCCTGGTTCGCGGAATTCAACGTAATTCTTCTAATCATATTAAACACAACCAAAACAGAATGAAGACGGACAACGTAGCAAGCAGTGAGATGGAGCGGGTTTGTTGACCTTCGTTTGCCATCCTTTTGAGCGGCCGGTTTCGAGTTGCATTTATCTGGTTGCAATCGGCCCCCCAATCCCTCTCTATCTCCTTTTCGCCACCTCCGACGCCCTTTCGGCTGTCTAATGTTCGTCTACGGCCGGATCCTTCGCATCGTCGTCCAGCGAAATTTGGAGCGGTATGCTGCTGACAGGATGAAAAATACGACACACACAAAAACACATACAAATCAAGTGCAAACAGTGAACAAAAAAAAGAACCAAAAATGCGCCGAATTTTGCCACCGTTACACATACAAATCCCTTCCCCGCAGCAGGACGATGGCATCGATGAAGACGACGACCGCGACGCCACGACGCTTGGGGTCAACGAATAAAAAGCAGTCTTCTGGCGCAGCCAGAAATAATCGAGAGTTTTGGCGCGCAATCTGTTTACGCCACGACGACGACGACGACGACGAAGACGCCACGCGGCCTCTCGGTTAATTTCTGCGTTCGCGATTGTTGTTACGACGATCAACGTTTGAAGCATCGAAGCTTCTAAGGAGAATCAGAAAGCAGAAGGGCGGAACAGTGCCTTTAGTGAAGTTAGGTTAAATCATAAACAGAAAACCAAATTAGATTAACTTACATATTGTTACATAACTTACCTGTATACAATTTATAGCAAAAAAAAAAAAGTGTAACAAGATAAAAATATTAGTTTGTCTAATTTTAAATAAACAAATAATGCCTGCATCTTTTGTTATACTTAATAACTAAGGTCATTAGCTTTCTTAATACCTTAAAATGCAATTAATCGGAAATGAAATTCTAATCTAATCAGCAGTGAAGATATTTTAGAAACCTTCATCTACACTTAAATTTGTCCATAAAAGTCAAACACGTGACACTTTCCGGTAACACAAGCGACAAGATGTTTATCCCGAATGTTTCGCAATATGATGTGAAACGATTTCATAATCATGCTCCGCGGCCCGTTTCCCTCAGCTGCCAAAATTCCGTCAGCACCCTTTCCCCCTATTCCGAGGCAAGACAGGGAAAGATAAAATAAAGCGGTTTGCAACTGTGTGCCCCATCGCTACGACGGGGTTGAAATTGAATTGGCGTTGGTTCGTTTTATTTCATTTCGCCCGTCGGTCGTATCCTCCTCTCGAGGGTGCATTGCACTGACCGTGATCAGTTAGCTCACAGGAACACATGTACACACACACACACACACACACACAAACACAGGGGACATAAGATGACAGCAAGTGGTGTAAGAGGTAAACATATTTTGAGAGTCATTCTCGTCGAACCACGTGTCTCGGCAGCTGCAGGTGAGCTGAGAAGTCTTTTTTATCAGCAATCTCGCTGTGTTTTCCTCTTGTCCAGATCATTCGAAAATAAAAACCAAAACACGTATTAACCAGGACTAAAATTTGCAAAAACATAATTAAATAATATGAGAAACTTGGGACGGGTACATGTATCGGATGATTCATTAATCGCCGTGTTACATTTTTGGGGTGTTTGCATATCGATGAACAACATGTTTATCGATCAATCGTTTATCGCTCAGCAAAGAAGCAGTTAAATAAGCATTTGTTAAAATAAATTATCGGCTAATATTCTTCAAATATTGCTTCAGCCAACGGCGAGCAAACAAAGAACGTAATATTACGATAGACGTTTCGTCATGCTTGTGTGTTTCATCGTGTTTTGAGAACAAGACATTCTACATAAATTTAGCACCCCGTATTGGTGATGCTAGGGCCTGGATGGATGATTCATTAGTTCTTCAAAGTTTGTTCCTTCTTACGCTTCGGTGGGTTATTTTATGATTGGTTCAATTGGCTATCGGATGAGTCAGGTCGCGAAGCTAAATAGAATGTTTTGGATGGTTAATATTCTAATAAACTCGATCCAAAAAAATCACCCTCACAAACAACCATGTCGCTCTTTGTTTTGGGGTGGCATTTCCGGTCTACATCTGGGAACGTTTTCCAGTTTGGTCCAGGTACAAGATGATCGGAGCACAACAAGGAAATTCCCAGACTGCAATCGCATGAATCTGGACGAGTCTTGAACTTGCCATGAACTTTGCTGGATGACTTTTGACGGTGACTCATCGTTAAGGCATTCTCCTTTCGATGACTTGCAGAAGCACGTCATGTTGGAAATATTTTATACAAGTAGTGAGCTTCCATCTGGCATTATCTAATGTTATGGACGCATGTTCTGGTGTGCTCTTTAATTTTTCAATTTTATAAATTTATTATGTAACCTGATCGTACCTACACTACCTTTTTGCGTAACGCCAATATCGATCGTACGCTTTACCGAGCCTAATCAAGATAATGAGTGTAGAAAAAAAAGGTACGTAAAATTGCAAAGGTTATCTCAAATAATTAATTATAAACGCACAACCTTGACAGGACCGAGGTAAAAGATGGTTGTGTAGAAATGTGTTCCCAAACGAGGGCTAGAATCTATCGTAGCTGTAGCAATTCAATAATGTCGCCATTACTTTGCGCCAGCTTCAGGGAGATGAAGTGAAGGCAAAGTAATTCATATTTAATATTCAAATTAGACCGATTATCCTCCGGTTGCTATGCTTACCTCGTTTTGCTACTTTGTAACGGTGGCGTCATGGGTTAGTGTATTCCGATGAATAAATTAACCAACGTTTGTTGCATAACAGCGTCTGCTAGGAATGGATAAGACATAGAAAAATGCAGTCAAATGGATTGTATGTCGAAAGATGTACATATTCATTTTTTTCTTTCTTCATTTTAGTTGAAGAATTTTCTAGTTAGAAATTCATCTGGCATTTCGGATGACTCAGTCGGGGTGAAAGATAAAAATAAAATCTATGAGGCACTGCCAGTGGCAGCCCTCAGAACGCAATGAATCTGTTTGGCGCGTTGAAAACTCAACCATCACAAACTGCTACATAAATATTCGACCATAAATGGCAAATTGTATTTCTCTAGCCACATGTTTACGGACACGGATGCAACGTAACGCGAACCCGGCGCCTGAAGCATACAAAATATTGCAATAATGCAATTGCAACGCGTCTGCCGAGTACGACCGGATGGATGCAATCCGCATCGTATTGCCCCCCGCCAGAGTGCACACAGTCCGATGCATGGCAAAAGCAAGTGCATCGAACAGGGGAGGGGGAAGGGGGGGAAGGATTCGATTCGTTTCTGTCCGTTTTGTTTGTGTCTCGTTTCACGCTTTCCGTTCGCCTGGAACGCCAGCGCAGGGGCACGGGAAGTGCCGGCATGTTTTAAAAATAAAATAAAATATTAAAAGCCCGTCTCCCCGGCCGGCCATCGAGCATATGCAATGTGCTACACTCCAGAAGCGCGAAACGGAATCGAACTTTACGGTACGGTTGAAGGCCAACGCGGGCCACCATATTTGCCGTGCGGTTGAGTGCAACTGTGCAACACCCGCTCGGTGCAGCGTTCCGTTGGGACTCGGGAGCAGTCTGTTAGGCAGCAGGGTGTCGGACCCGATGCACCAGCGACCGCCGGGTGCGGCATTGTTGATGCTCGTGGACTCCTCATACGGGGATGACTGTTGAATGATACGGTTATGGAGTACACATTTCTGCGCATATTTAATCAAAGAGAGTAGATACTTCTTGCATCGCGGCGTTTATAATGTTGGATTTGTAGTACAGAAAACATCAAATTTATGTTTTTAAATGAGATACAAATTGTTTTCCCCATCAAAGACAAAAAGGAGGTAACAAAAATATTATTAAAAAAACTAAATCTAGAAAAATGTGCTACTGTTTACTTAGGTTGCAGGTTATATTTATTTCTACTATGTCCAAGCATTAGATAACAAAGCAGAAGTGATGAAACTCGAGAATTGTAGCGAACTAAGAATTGTTAGAAAGACTTATCAATGCATTTTTCTCCAGGAAAATCCAGCACTTGTTTAACACTGCGGGGGTTTGTTGTTTCTGAGGAAAATAATAAAATGCAAGACTAAAAATAGTTTTTCATTTATTATACTAACACACCGCCAACAGGGTCGATGATCTCGTTTTTTACATTTTTATTAAATTGAAAACTTCAAATCCAGATAGTGAGAGAATGTGTGTGAAAACTCAATATGTGTGGTGGTTTAAATTTTAAAATTAACCACATCTTTTTGGATCGGGTTTGATCTGATGTCAGTTTTTTATTGTTGAATTTAAGGGCGTAATTTTAAAATACGTAACTGATGATGATGATGAGCCCCACCACCTACTCCAATAAAGGTTGGGAAAATAATGTACTCTAACTCTAACTCTAATTTGCAACAATGGTTTGCTTCTTTTCAATTTCTACATATTTTTGATCAATTTGTAACTTTGTATGTTTTTCTTTGCCACAAAACATGTAATTGTAGGACATGTTATTATTTGCGGTGGATTGAAAACTAAATTGATGTTAAAGACATTTTTGTACGTCATACGATTTCAACTGGAAATTGTCCTAGAATTTCTTGATTCTTTTCTACTTCGTAATATTTGTTAATTCTTAATAGCAATGTGCATTGCGTACGAACAAGTTTCTTCAAGGCCGAGAATATCAACGCCATTCCAATGTTTTCCATATCGCTATGCTCTCCGTCCCAGACCGCCCCGCGGACACTTTGGCGCATTTCGCTTTCATTATATGTTTTATCCCATCGCCGTCTCGCCCGTGTACCCACGGCGCACCCAGCAGCGCCCCGACCAGACAATCACTCAATTAAGCAACCGCGAACCCGAACCCAACCGTTTCTAGTTTTTCAATTGCACGCCAAGAACGTTGACGCGCCGAATCGGGAACCCGTGTGCCACGCGGAAGTGAACCCGCGTGTCGCTGCAATTGTGCGGCCAATTTGCTGGCGGCCAATCCGCTCCGCTCCCGGGCCGCTCGCCGGCATCAAATACGGGTAGGGAAACTGGTTTCGATGTATGTCAAGTTTGACGTTTCGCAGAGCAAAAGGCCAAGAATCGGAGCATGGCGGAGCGGGAATGGGAGGGGATGCAAAAGTGGAACCGCGATCTAGGCTGGCTTGCGTCTAAAAAAGGCAACCATGGCGTCATGTCCAGCCGTTGCGAGTGTGTGTTTCGCGCCGTTCTCGCGTTGGAACAAGGAAACGCCAAGCGAGCGCAAACTTGAGGCCGTTTAGGAAACCGTTCCGCGGCGCAACTATCTGTCGTGCGACGCGATTGCGTAACCTGCCGCTTTCGTCTAATGCCGTTAGAAGGCTGGGCCGTTCTGTGCTGTGCTGTAGCTATTTGTCTGTTTGCTGCGTTTGCGCCGAGCCCGGGTTCCACTTAGCGAATTTCTGGAAGGGCACGAGCCAACGGAAACCGCGGTGGTTTTTTTGGGTGAGGAAGGAAGCACCTTTTCGGGCTGAATGCTTTTTGGGCAAACGTGATCCGGCGCGCCGATGACCTTGGGCCGGATAAGATCTGTAGGGGACTAATGGTACGGAAGTAAAGCGATAATTGTAGGGACTTTTTTTTCCATTAGTTGCACCCCTTCAAACTTGTCGAGCGAGATTTCGATGTTTTGTTCTATCTTTTTTTTTTTTAATTTATGTTTTTATGTTAAAACTGTGACACATTTTTCGAAATTTACTATTTGATGATCATGCTTACAAAATCAATATAAAATTATTTTTAACACTCCATAGCACTTCATAAAATTTTGATGTTTAAAAAAATGTTGTTTAGCTTAGATTGTCGACGCAAAGGATTAATAAATAAAACATTCCGGGGTCGTACTTATAATTTATTGATTATTATATGATAATAAAGCAGTATCAAAATGAACGACCCAATGGACAAATGATTTACGATAAGTAAACAGTCAACGGATGTTAACTGTATGAAGATTTTTAAATAGGAATGTATGCAATCACAATAAAAAGAAAATTAACAATTTTTAAACCGTGAAATGCATCAAAAGTTAAAAAACCGTTTTGAAACCGCGAAAATCATAAAAAGTCGATAAAATTATGTTCACAATGTAATTATCTGTAATTTAAATATAGAAGTGGAAATTGTCAACAAAATTGTTGTACATGTCTTGTAGGAGTAGTAAAGGAAGAGAATTAACAAATGAACATTTTGGTGAAAACTCCATAGATCTAAAAATCCACAGACTATTTACATAAACTGTTGATAACATAACTCATTTTGGGATTAAAAGTTGCAATTTGTCTAAATGTTTGAATACTAAGTTCTGTAAATCTGACGGTTCCGTTTTGGAAAGTTCATGCATTCAATTTTCTGTATTGTTTTCCATTCGATTACGTCGCTCCTAAAGAACGTTTTTCGTGACAAGAGCGAAACGGGTGGATTCCAATCCATGTTTTGTTCTTCTAAAAGCAAGCTTAAGCACGTCACCCGTTTCCTGTTCTTGAGCATCGGCATAAATTCTCTCACTCGGCCTTCTTTTCTGCCGATCCAAACATCTTCGCCCATCCATTCTTAAAATTGCTTTCAGCTTCCGCTGGCTTCGTCGATTCTTCCGCCGGCTTCGCACCAACGGGCGTTCGCGCTCGTTGCGTCAACATGACAGGCTTGAAAGGCTCCCAGGTAAAGGCCACGTTTTGCTTGTTGGATTATTTTTTAGTTTTTTTAAATTTATAATGTGCCTTCGCTGGCGGTCCGCCACGTTCCTTTCGGTTTTCGCAAATCAAATTCTGAGTAAACAGTGCAACCAAAAAAAAGTGCTATGGTTCGATCACCCGAGCCGTTCGAATTCGTGGCACCGGTGGGGACCGGAGGCCAGCAGTTAAAACCGCGGAAGATCCGCAGGATTGAGTAATCGCCGCCTAATTTAATGGTGTTCATCGTTGGCGCTGGCACAGGCTCCGTGCGGGGTGCCGATGAGATATCACTTTTGTTCTCACGATCGATACACGAAGACAAGGTGCTGCTGCTGCCGTGAGGAGAGTTTTATTACCAACGCTTCGACTGAAGCACCAATCAGTGGCCGTCCGTAGAATATCGCATTACAGCCCGCGGAGGTATGCGCATACGATACGGCGTATTTCTTATTTAACCGGTGCCGTCAAGCGCAAGATGCTTGTCCTTCGGGTCGGGAGGATACGTTTATTCCAAACCGTCACTAGGAATTTGAATTCCTCTGCGTTCGACGCAAGTCGGTGTTTGATGACGCACGTAAACTCGTTTGAAAATGCGCAGGACTTTCAAAGCGTCGCTGATTATGAGTCCGATTATGTTTTGAAAGCTGCTTGATGTAATAATTTTATAGCAATATTTTATTATTTTTATTAAACTTAGGGGAATTATTTTGAAAATCGTTCGGTGAAATATGTAAACCCGAAAGATTTATAAAAAGAACTCGTTCAAATAACGATATCCTAAGTGTTCTATTGAAACATCGATGTAATCAGAAACGTCATTAAAAATATTAAAAGCTGTTTAATTCGTTGTATTGATAAAAAGTGATCTCTTTATTAATAATTACTAATATTGAAAATAGTCAACGAAGTCCATCAAAGTCCTAAGTGATTTTTAGTAATTTCCTAAAAGATTCATTCTAAAACACAGAAATAATATAGAATATACAAATCGCTTGCGACGAATAATTTTGAATATGTAAGTCCAACTACGATTAGAATATTGATTTGCAGTTTTAATCGACTAGTATTCTGAAACACTCGGTCAGGGTGGTCGATTTCCGTAACAGCTTCGTTTCCCTCGACAAGATAGAAAAGCAAAACCAAATTCAGTTCAAGCGATTTTTATTGGAGGATAAAATGTTCGTGCTGGAAATGATCTTAAACTATTAAGTGTATACTTTTGAGGTTTAATTTAGCTTGGAATTGGATCTAATTGATCAAAAGGATAGAAGAATATAGATCGAACAAGAATTATGTCGAATAAACCCCTCGAAGCAGACCATCACTGTCAAACATTATGTCCTTACCGCGTTCCAAACATGAGTGCGGCTGCACTTAGTCACCTGAGCAGTGGCAAAGCTCGACGACCCCAATCGAAGTTGGGGGATGAAGGCTTGCCTGATGGTTTGTTGTTTCAACCCCTTCACGCCGGAACTCATGCTGACACTCACGCGTGCTCCACGCGAAACCGTTCGAGCGGATGTTCGATCGCCTTTTGCGAATTCCTCCGTCGGACTCCCCACAGCATCGAGTCACTCTTCGATTCCGCAGCCCCCCTCTGCTCCCCCACGTCGATCCTCCTCCCATCGCTCACCGGCTCCATCCTTCATCCTCCGGTCCGATCGGGGAAGTTGATTCCGTACCGTTTCTTTCCTCCATTTGTAATGAAAACGAACGACCATGAACTGTTATGTATTGTACGATTCGTCGTCGTGGTCGTCGTCGTCGTGCTGATTCGCATGAGGAGCTGTTGGGCGCCACAATGTGTGTGCTCCTTCTGTGTCGGGCGTGTATGCGTGTGCGGTAAGTGTAGTAAACACGTAATATTAATAATATGCCATAAGACCGCCACGGCTTGCCGCAGCCCGATTGAAGGGCACACTCGATGTGTCATCTCCGTTTGGTGTGAACAGTCATATACGCACACCCCATTCGTCGTTGTTGGGTGGGGGGAGGGATGGGACATGTGGAGGTTAAGTTTTCCCCACCATGAACCAACTGCACTTGCATTGCCCCCAGGACTCGTACGGGCTGCCATGATGCTCTTCGCAAGTCGTTCTAGCCTCTTTCGGTGTCACTGTCCGCCATTTGGAGGAGCCCTTTAACCCTTGAAGCGTTTTGTATTACTGATGATCCTTTATTGCTCGGACTCGTAATTGCGAACTAGTTTTACGGTTATTGATTTATGGGCCTCTTATTAGTTACAACTATTCCTTTTTAATCCCAAGATAAATCCCAGTCATCTTTAGTGCTATTGATCCTTGCTCAATCTTTTAAGCCGCTCGTTTCCGCTTATTACTTAAAATCGATGTTTAATCACGCACATAAAATAGCACCTAGATAAATGCATTTTTAAACACCACATGTTACAACAATTATAAAAATTTAAAAAACGATAAAATCAAATTCAAAAATGTTTTTTATCATAAAAATTAATTTATAACAGTTGTATCAAATGTTAGACTACCAGCTAATTCGTTTAATAGAACCTGATGGCTATCGCGGAGTCATCTAATACTGCTGTTAGTTAGTTTCCCGGGACGGTAATAAATATCGAGATTCAGCGAAGAGTTAAAACTGTAAAAGTTCAATATTTGGGGCAAAAATGTTTTCACTAATAAATATGTGCGTTTAAAAGCAGAAAGAAAATTGCAACTGTCAATTGTTGCTAAATTTCCAAATTTTATTACTCAATCTGCCAAGTTTATCCGGGCCCAAATATTTTAGTGAAAGTGCCAATGCACAGCTTACGTACGTTCTCCGGACAGAAAAGACGCATAATTTAGCAGGAATTGTTTTAAGAACAAGATGGAAGGAGCGCGAACTGTTAGACGAAGCTTGGTGTTAGTTGCATGTTGGCGTCTTGAAATATGTTATATGTTTAAAATTTGATAGGGGATGTTTTTAAATTCTCAAAAAAAAAATGAGATTATCACAACGAATACTTGGAATTGATTGAAAAAAAAATTAGAAATGTTCTCATACCTTTTCCGTCATACTTTGTGCATGCAAGGGTTTGGTAAGTTCCGATAATAGAGCCATGTTTCAGCACAAACGAACCGCCCGGCTTCCCGGTACGGCGTGGGTGCCGGACTGGGAACCGCCGGCGCCCACAGGGATTCAAGGTCTCCGGCTCTCCGGACGTCCAGTTACGAAAGGTCTGGCCACTGGCAGAAATTGACCATCGGCTGTCACGTTGCTTTAATTAAGCGCAAATAGCAAAAATCCCCTTCGTCCGATCTCATCCCGAACCCATCCTGGTTTCGGTCCGGTTTTCCCGGCAGCCTCTCGGGTGCCGGTTAATTTGCTTCCTGGTTTCTTCTCCTTGTGCTTTTCCTCTCCTAGGGTTGAAGAAGAAAACAAAAACCCCTTGCCCGTTGGAACACCTACCTACCTTTGTTACCTACCCACTCTTTGGAGGGGAAGCTTCTAGAGCCGGTTCTAGACAGCCGGCTCCACCTCGATACAGTCCGCCATCGAAAGGGAAACTCTTCCGGGAATGAATGGTTTCCTATTAAAGCGGCAAATGTCGGACTGATAGAACAGCATGCATACACACACACAGACATAGACATACACACACGGCTCGCCATTCTAGCCGCAAGTCCTGCGGGATCGCATCGTGATGCATTTATCAGGTGGTCCGGTACAATCGGCGTGAATCGCGGCGGGAGACGTAACACTGGCGTAACATGTTGCTGGTAATCAGCGAGAAAAAAAGGTTGTCCTGTCCGTACCTCACACAGTTATGTACGAACTAAAATCGGCATGGTTAAAATATCGCTAGCAAATATAATGCAAATAGCAAATATAAAAAGGGAAAATAGAGTCTGGATACAAACAACGTTTTGAATATATCACCAATAATGTATTGTTTGTATTTTGTAAGGCTCTAATAAATTTAATTTCTTGTAAAGATTTATGGTTGCTTCAACTCCTCTTCTACATTCTTGTTTTGTTATACTTCAATAATTTTCATGTTTTACAAGCTATGCATAATATCGCCTCAAAGCTTTTGAATAACTTTTATATCTTCTCATCGAAGTATCTTTTGTGCCACTCTATGATAAATTGAATAATTTTCATGGGTTGAATCGTATCGCCACATTTCCTACCCGAAGCAAATAAAACTTTGTCTGGCATTGTCTGGTCGGTTTGGTAATGTAAATCAATTGCAATGGTTCAAGATTTATGCTGCACTCCGGCACGGGGGCCTCCGCATGTCTCCGTTCGGTTCCTGCGGATCGTTACTAGTTTATTACTTTATCTTACTGCTTAACGTCCACTTTTTACCCTTTTGCGTCGGCCTGGGTGAGGCCCGAAGGTGCTAGTGTTTTCTTCATCCAACTCACTTACCGTCAATCTTCGCACCGGTCAGCGATCTAGCAAAGGGTGCTTTTAGCAACAACCATTCGTCTGCCGGGCTGTCCGCCCGTCCTGTCTGTCCCGTGTCTATGTCGCTGTCATTTTAGAACGCCTCGGAGTATTTTTATTGTTCATTTCCACTCTGGCACAAATAGTACCAATTAAACGGCGTACTGCACCGAATGGATGCATCCCATTATCGTGTCCGCCCGTGGGAGTGGATAACTTTCTCGCAGCTTCCTTGGCACGATGTTTACTATCGTTCATATGGCTCGTAGGGTTGGCGATCCCGACGCCAGCAACTAATCGACCTGCCAGTGCGGGTGCGAGATATGATCGTATCCTTGAGACATCGGGCTGAAAAATAAGTCCATCTCGCGGATGGATAGTTTGGCGTTTCCATCTTTCGTTGCAGACAATTCACTTCGTGTTGATTGTATGCCTAGCCGTTTGCGCGTAATTTATAGCTTCATTTTATCAGATGATACTTGGTGGACTCATTGGCATATTCTAAAGAGGATGAACTATATATAGGCTCATAAGTGTTATAAAACATATCTTTGAAGCTTGAATAAATTAAATAATACTTCTTATTTACATTTATATTGCATTGAAAATAAACCAACTGTTTATTTGACGCTCAAATTTCGTATTAAGCATGCATTTAAAATTATTTGGTCAATGCGTATTAACTTCAACAGAAGTCAATAATGTTTCTTGTAATTCTAGGAAAAATAAAAAGCGTTGTAGTAAGTCCTGTTGAGGAAACATTTTTTAATGGGATCTTAGTTTATAGTTACTTGTACATATATTAACTGAAGACTGATTTTCCGTGGCTGAGATTTCGCGTTTTTTTGCAATAAATTTTGAGAATTTGTTACTTTTCGAATTTATAATTTAGCACTACAGAAAACAAATAGTTGAGAGAATCAATAACATTATTTTATCATTACTTCTTTGATAATAAACATAAATAAGTGATCTTTAGTGAAAAGATTCATTAGTTAATAGTAAGCACATTGATGTAAAGATTCTCTTTTCGTATGAGTGGTTATGTCTGCAAGTTGTCCAACATAGTGAAAACTAAATTCATGTTATTTGGAATGTGTAAGGTAAAACGTATCATAATTTAATTTACTTATTTAATGGTTGTGGCTTGACTATTACATGTTGCTACTAATGCTAAAGCAGACTAAACATAAACTGCATGCAACATTTTATTTGCTAATTTATTTGTATTTACACAATAAACATATAAGATGACTAACGCTCGAGTAGCAGCAATCCCAAGAATGTTTCGCACGCACTTGAACGGCGCGCGGCTCAAATCAAGAGCACCGCGATGCTCGAGAGGCTCAAGTTGTGCTCACCAAAGACTGCAACGCCTTTCGCCTTCTGCGCCCTCCCTTTCGCTCCGCCCAGTACCCACTGGACGGCCACACAAGGCATGCTGTTCTTGGGCCATTTCGCCATGCTGCAGTTGCAAACCGAAGGCGGCAGCTGAGAGCGTAGCGCGAGCGACCGGCACTTGTCTGCACATTGCACCCGGCTCGACTCAAGGCCAAGGCACCGGCAAACTGGCCGCCAACCGCCGTCGGAGGCCGCGAAGCCGCCGGAGCGTGGAAAGACGAAAGAGCATTAAATGGAAAAAATAAAAATAAAACCTTTCCCCTTCTCGAGTGCGGACGCTCCGTGCAGAATGCAGCCAAGAATGGGCGGCGAGCGACGAACTGTTTGCCGAGTCTACCCGTCTGCACGCCGGCCAAACACTCCAGGATGCATCGACCAGCGGAACAAAGTTGGCCCTTGAGCGCGTGCGACGGCGAGGTGTGTCTGAGAAGATGCTTGGGGAAGCATCTTACAGTCGGTGCCCGTTTTTAACACCAGCCCTTCCGTGGTTTTGTGTTAAGACTAGTCTCACAGGGTAAATTGTAGACTATATTATCTTAATACATATTATACGATTGTCTGTTCAGTTAAGACCGGTTAGTGGTTGTAACTCACCACAAGGTACTAAATTATGAATTCTAAACCGATAAAAGTTTACGTTAAAGTTAAAGTTTATGTTAGATATGACAAATATTTATCAATGATATATGTAGTTTAATTCAACATAGTTTCAAATAAAATATGATAAAAGTTACAACTAAAATTAAACAATACATTAAGAGTACACTGAAGGTTGTTCGGACTTTTTCCATGGAGTATATTAAATAATTATATATAAAAAATGGAATATTCAGGACAGTTCAAGTCATATAAAAACTCATACAGAAATGAAAGCGCAATACAAATTATTATATTCGAATTATAGTTATTAAATCTTGATTTCGGCCGAGATTTGAAAGACTCGGATTTCAGGTAATGTGATAATATTTGATAATAATAATAAAAGCTCAATGTAATTTTACATATTTTACCTATTTTGTCATTCCAGTATGCATATGCAAATCGTTCCATACTGTACCGTCTCTGTGTGAGCCGTTTCGTTTCCTTCCCGTCGTAGATTTTCCACACTTTTGCTCTCGTTTCGCTTCCTTCTGCTCGAGTTTGAACCGGCCTCGCCTAAAACTGGAAATTCGTTTGGCGCGGAATCACGCAGCACAATATTTTCTGCACTCTGCACATTGGTCTGCCCGCCGATCTTCTTCGGTGTCTTCTTCTATTCGGGGGGCCTTTTGTTTGTGTGCGCAAAAGATGCACAGGGGTTTTGATGAAGGGGAGGAATCTCCGAAGGAACGTAATCGAGCAAGACGAGCATCGGATGGCAGAATCGTAAGCAGCGCAGCGAAGACGCGCGTTCGCTTCAAGCTGCCTCGAGCATATACACACACATACAGATATGGATAGTTATGCTGTTGTGCGCTGCGGAAACGTTCTGACGAGCGCGCAGCCCCCTTCGATGATGATGAAAAGCGAAAATGGGTTACATGGAATGTGAAAATGAGCCCGGGCAAGAAAGAATGAGGTAAGCGAGAAAGGAAAATCTGAGGAAGCGAGCAAAGGAAACCGGGTAACAAGTGAGGATAATTTTCTTCAATTACGCACACGTACAGCATAACTTTTCGGCCACGATCATGATCACTGTGGCAGCGTTGCATAATAGTTTTCATAATACGTACACTCCCTTCCGCGCCCGTCATGCTCCCGTTGTTCGGACTTCCTGTGCCGGCGCACACACTCGGTGTATTAACCCGGTTATCTCGTTATCTTCCCGAGCATTTTATTTTTATTTTGTTTTTCTCCACCCGTTGTTTATGCTGCCGCCGGGCGAAAACATGCTTAGGTTTCGGCGAGTGCTGGACGAAGTACTTCAATGGACGACTGATCTTCCGATGGCATAACAAATGTTTTGGAACTTACACTCATAGGAGTAATGGTCAATGATTCGTGGAGAGAAACATTTGAATATTTTTGTTTAGCTAGTATGTGCTTCTTTATGTATGTTAAAAAAAATGTAAACAATATTCATTTTAAAAACTGCTCTCCTTAAAGTAATGAATATTACTAAGAGTGTTCCGAACTTTGAATGTTTATTCTTGTTTTTACTTTATGCACAATCGTTTCAATACATTTTGAATAAGCATGTGATGTTTATTGCATTTTTGAAATTGTGTTATATATAAAGCTACATAATTGTACTCCCAATAGTTATTGCATTTATCATTGCATTTTTTTACAAACGTTGTTATATTTTTATCATACACTGAACAATACTTAATTGTTGTATTGAAAACTAAAGGCCTTTGGTTTTCTTAAACTGAAGACCTTTTTTATGAGAAATAATTATACAGTTTATATTTATAGATTTATTTCATAATTGTTTGGTCTGATAGCTGTTTGTATTATTTACGATAGTTTTAGTTGTTATTATTTTCTTGTGCAACCATTTTTAGACTTTCTTTCTTTTAAAAACATGTTCAAGGTTCTCAATTAGCTTTATCAGTTTTCGAAAACAAAATTTCGTATTGGGTTCCGGTTATTAAAATTTTAAAGTTGTTTGAAAATTTGAATGTTCACTACAATGAAAACTAAATATACGTAAATTGTGCGTATTTGTAGAAAACGATTAATGGGGTTCTATGTCTTACGTAAGTCTGCTGTCTGTTAGAAAACCGGTCTTGACCTATCCGCGGCTGCATAGGTTAGCAAACGGTTCGATTACGAAATTCACACGAGACCCGACCCGAGGCATCCCTTCACAAAGGGACGCGACCAGGACGTACGTGCCAGTGAACTGTGGAGTTAGGCAAAAGAGCAAAACTACTACGACCCAGACGGATGGAGCGAAGAACACACGAAATGGAAGTTTCCCTCCAATTTTACGTCCACCATTCCGACCCCGCGCGTCACCTGGTTCCCCTTGACGCTTCGCCAACCTGCCGGGAAAAGGCTGAGGGAAGCAAAACTGCGCCGCAGACACGTTCTACGGCGAATCCCTCCAACCTTTACCCTCCGGCCAGACGAATCCAGCCCTTCCTTTTCCCTGGCGGTCCAAGGATACCGTCGAGCGGCGGACCAACAACCTCTTGACGGAGCGCTCAAATACAAGACTTTGTCGCTTGCACGGATGTGTTGATGAAGGTTGCTTTTTTTTCTCTCTCCTTCTATTATTTCCATGTCCTTGGCCGTGACGACGCTCGTCCTGGTACGCGCCGAATTTCAAACACACAAGTGCACACACACTCGCACACACGCGCTCTCTCACACCCCAAGGACATCCCGAACTCGAGACGAAAATTTGCCACCGAAACGGAAATCTTCACACATAGCGATGGGGGTAAAAAACCAAGCCTCGCGATTATCTCACTCTCGCTTTAGTTTCAAAACGGTTCAGCTTCGTCTCGCAAAGGGGCTTCGATGGGTTTCTTCGACGCAACTGGTTCACCTGTCACGGCAGCCGGTACGGTACGGGATCCCGTCGTCTAGACGAACCTTCTGCTGTTCCGACGGGGGGAAAAATCGGCGCTCCGAGGATCGAATAGGGGTTTGGTTTCTGACGAGACGGAGGTTGGTTGTCTGGTTGGTTTGGAGAAAAAGAAGCATCAGCAAACGAAGGGAAAGAAGAAACCAAATTGCGTCCAGGGAAGTGGTAACAATTTTAAACTAGCGATTGGATAATTAGGGTTTGGAAAAAGGTAAAATAAAAATTGGTTTCTTAACGATTAATCGCAAGCGAAAACGAAGCTTTTCGATAGGAATTATTTAACTAGAAAACATAAATTTCGCAGAATCCATCACATTTAATGATGAAAAATATTATTTTTGAAATGAAATTAATTTTGCCCGCAAAAAGATGTGATTTTATGGGATGATGGTTGGCCAACACGGCTTTGGTAATAATCAACATGTGCGGCGCACTTTATGATCGGCCCCAACAGAACACATCGGAAAGGAGCACATTTTTTACGGCCTCCGTTTGATTTACGATCATAACTTTATGGTCTAACGATGTCGGAAGGTTTGGCGGACGAAATCCATCCCATTGACACTGAGCCCATCCGCTCAGTTCGTGCTTATGGAGCGAATGGTATTACGGTTGATGGTTTCCAGGGGAAGTATGAAATATTCCGGTCATAAAAAAACGATCCTTGAGGCCCATCCTAAGATCAGCCCGGAACCATCCTGCCATCCCCAACGCCGTTGCCAACGCGATCGGTAACCGAGCAAAGTGAATGAATGAATTCGGGGAGTCTGGAGTCTTCTTTGACTGGCGTAAGATTTTGTCCTTGCCTTGATGTCGCTGTTTAGATGCAGAATTTTTATTACGTTCCTCGTCCGGGCTGGGATAGAGAGAGAGCAGAAGAAATTCGCAGAAAATGGGTGATCCGGAGCAAACGCGTTGAAAACACCGCATCTCGTAAAAAGTCAAAAAGCGAACTCAAATGACCGAAACCGGCGCGGTCGCATTCGGCGGCATAATTAATGGTTTTGCAAAAATCCTCATTTCGGGCGAAGTCGTTCGCGAGAATCGACAACGGAATCGCAAACGGAACGCTACATAGCGGACGCTCGGTTGGGTGCGCAAGGGACGCAAACGGCACGCTACCGGGGTGGGCGAGACGATATTCTCGTCTAGAATATCCAGACTGTCTGGAGTGCTTGCCGGCAAGGGGCAGCGAGTCGGTTTTAGGATGGGTTAGGATTTTCTTTTTTAACTTCTGCACCATTCCTCTTTATTGAGTGGATTAGATTCCCCCAGACGGGCAATAAAAGAAGCGAAACAAACGCACACACACTTACAAGCGCGCCGTCCTCACAAAGAAAGACGACTAGGCAGGAAGTGTTCACCCCGGCGCATTTTAGGATGCGCCGGATGGATTTCTTTGTCGTGCTGCTATTTCTTCCTTTTGGTCTCCTCTGCGGCACGGTTTGGTTTCATAACCTGCGGGACAACCCGAGCTCGAAGATCCGAAGCATCGAAAGGAAAAGAAAGATCATCGTTTCGATAAACAAAACTCAAAACGACCACTTTTGTTCAAACACATTATTGGATACTTACCTTCAAATATTTACGTTAGAACTGTTAAGTTACATTAAATCTTACAATCACAACAATAAAATGATTTGCAAAATGCTGTTCCACGGTTGTCTCAATAATGTGTATTGAAAATTTTAAAGTTTTGGTTTCTCACAAACAAGAGCCAAGAAAACACATAAGCAAAGGTAAAGAAGAGAACAAAAAGGAAAACATATAAATAATAGAAATAAGTAGATGAGCTAAAAAAAAAAGAAAGATTGAATTAAAAACAACATCTATCGATATTAGTTAATCATTGCAAAATATAATTGCTACAAACTGTAAGCAGCAAAAAAAAAAAAAAAATACGAAAGTACGACATTTCACTACTTTTCTCTAGCATATTCTCCACCCCATGGAATGTGCCTCGTATGTGTCAATTGAATATCCTTTTTTGTTTGTATGCATGCCTCTGAAGCAATTGCATGTGAGTGTGCCAGACCGTTCGCCCTGTCCCGAGCGGTCGTTGCTCTTTAGACTAAAGTGATCGTTTTTTGTACGTCTTCTAACTACACCATGTAAGGGGGAGAGTGTTTATGGACACGAAAAATGAAAAAAAGAGGATTCAAGGCAGAAGTCAAACAGGGCAGTTCTTTTAGAAAAAATAAAGCAGCTGGTGAAGAGAACTGGGTGGTGTACAATGGTAGTAATATGTGTTCAGATGTGTGGTGTTTAGTGTGAAACGTTATAAACGTATGTTTATGGTGTCAAGTATTATTCTATCGTACATTCAATTATTTACAAGCGAAAATTTTGAGTTCTGTGATGGAGGCGCCTTGTACTTTGTAACGGAAACGTAATCAAAATCTCACACCATGCAAAATATCACATTATCAGCTCATAATCGGTTAAGCAAACATGCAGAAACTCCACTCTTCCTTCTCGTTCGATGACGCGAAAAGAAGTACGTGAACCTGAACGGTCCACCCTTCAGGGGCTTGTCTCACTTCCAAACGCTCACTCCACGTGTGCTGAAGTGAGAAACTTGGGTTTTAGCCCCTGCACCGAGGTTCGACCATCGAACGAGCGTTCTGCTGTGCTGTTTGCCAAACCCTTCATTCCGGCGGAACCGCGAACAAACACAAAGCGTCCCACCGCACCGGCTTCATTCGCTTCCCATCTCTTCTAGTCTGTCTGTCGGTAGGATCTGCCCCTTCCCGATTCATCTCCGTGTCTCGTTGCCGGTTTGCAAAAAGAGGAGAAAAAACAAAAACAAACCGCCATTGGCGCAAGCAATAAACGAACCGGCGTGACTCGTTGCAAAAAACGAGAACGAACGCATCGAAATAAAGCGCATAGTGCAACGCCGGCATCGTAAACGTACGAAAAAAAGGGGGAAGAAAGATGGTTGTCTGGAGTGAGGAAGCCGTTGGAGACTGACGGGCAGAAGAAGGCAATGGGATGTAGAGTAAACAGGGTGCAAAAGAAAAGGTAGGAGCGAATATTCACAAGAACGTGCGGAAAAGAAAACGAACGATCGTCTGATCAATGGGGGATGGGATAGAATGTTCGAAAAATCGTTTATCGCAGTCGTAAAAGTAGAAGATTAAGCATGTAACAATTTTAAAAATATAAATAAATAGAATACAATATAAATAAATAGAATTAAAAACAAAACCTCTGAACATTTAGAGAATAAGGATTAAAATGAATAAGGACTAAATCTGTAAAATAAGGATTAAGTTCATCAAACCTGATAACCGATGTGAATATCGAAACTTAACTGTACCATTAATATAATTTGTTAATTGACCACAAAAAAAATGTATTTCGTTAACATTCAATGCCATTCGATGAAATTGAACTAAAAAATGTCCAATGGGGATATTGCTCTACCGTGACCATAGTGATGGATTCCACTCGGTGTGAGAAGCGAAGGAGTGAGATAAAACGCTCACTATGGCGAGACTCAAGACGCACCAGCCGAAACCCGGCTGCATTCGAATGCGTGCAGCAGAGGAAGGGAGGCAGTTATTCGTTTGTTCGTGTATATATCGCTGCGGAGTTCACTGATCGGGCCAGGGATTGACCTTGACGAGAGATACACCGCCCGCCCTGTTCCCGAGGGGTGAGTGCGTGTGTGTTCATAGTATGCAAAATGTTATGAACCTCTCCGTGCGCCATGTGCAGTGGCGAAGGAAGGAACGAGAAAGCTCGCTAAAGAGATGAGAGTAACAGAGAACAAAAAAAATGCTGCAACGCGACTGACGCTGCGCCGACATTTTCGCGCCGGGTCCGGAGGGGTGATGGTGAGGATGCGAACTGGGAAGCGAGTGGTGTGGAGGATGTGAAGAGATGGTCGGCGGACGGAGGATGGACGATGATGCGAAAAAAGTGCAGCAGCGTCGCCGGTGCTCTAGATGGAAGCGCCGGAACAGCATAAAATACTGCCGTTTGACGTTGTTTTACGCCCGATTTCCTCCTTTTTTGACAGGTGACTTGGTTGTCGATTTCACGTTTCGGTACAACAACACGCCCGGCTTGTTAGCACTCGATTGGAGCAAAGAAGTTAACACTTTTGACAAGCATGGCAACGGGGTACTATATGGTATCAGAATTTGTGTCTTTACAGTTTTTCACAGTTTTACTGATTTCTTTTACTTGAGATATGGATTATTTATTCATTCTATGTGTAAATCTCTAAATGATTAATGTGTAAATTTAGATCAGGGCTTGCAAACTTTTGTCTGATAGAAAACTTATTGAAGAAACATGCCATGCACACTGGCCGGACCTATCGAGAGTTCCAACAGAAAGGTGTACAGAATTTGGAATAGAATTAAATGGGTTCTAAGAACTATTGAAATAAAACTAAATGGTCTTTTAGTGCAATGAGTGTCACACTTTCTAGAAACTCATTTGAATAGATTAGAGATGATATTTATGGTGTGGAGTCCTTTTTGTGAAAAATAACAAGTAGTCAATCATAGGAACTATGTGAACTATTGTTGACTTTACTTTAAGTTGATATTTTTAACTAGTTTATAAACTAGCCTATTGTCACAAAGATATATTTTAAACCAAATTGTTAGAGTAGTTAAAATCAAGTGAATGTCTTGATTTGTTTCTTCCAAAGAAGCAGTTAAACAGCATACACATATCTGTTTTTTTATTTCTCTAAAAGTAACGCGCCGTGATTTTGGCGAACTCTGACTTGGAAACAATCTCCCCCTCTAAGCGGCTTCGTCTCACGACTCTCACTGTTTGTCGCCTCGAAAACCGAAACAACAACAACCAAACGCAAATCAAGAAGCGCCCGTCGGGACACGCCGAATGGTTTTCAAATCCTAAACGCGCCAAATTCCTGCCATCCTGTACGCAGCAGGCTCGTGGTGTTGGTGAGTGGCATTATTTATTCGCTTCCTTTCGCCGGCCGTTTTGGACCCGCAGTTACCGGTATGAGGGCGATTATGTAACGCGCCCAGAGGCCTCGGCGGCGACACCCCGAATCTGCCGAAGGACGGCAGCAAAAGGGGGACGTAATTATTTGGACTTTTTACCGCTGTGTTGGTGAGTGCACATTCCCGTACGTGCGTTCCTTGACCTTTGGATTTCGGCGGCAATGGCGGCGCGTGACGTAGTCGGCGTGCAATCGATACGACGACCGCCGCGTCGGCCATCATCGCCAGCGACGCAGTTTTGAGGTTAGGTTAGGTGTGTTTTTGCGCGATTCCAATAGTAAGGAGGAGGGGGCCCCCAATTACGAGTCCTTTTATGTTATGGCCGCACCGGGACGTTATTGCGGCGAGACGGTAGAAAACGGTGTTTGTGTGTGTGTGTGCATGTTTTGGGGCGAATGTTTTCGTTGGTTGTTATTTTGGAGTTGGTTTTTTTTATCATCCGAAACGCGAAGTTGGGTCGCTCTTTGTCGCGCAATAATTTCGGTCGTGCCCAAAGTGGTGGGAATTTTCGGAATGGACGACGGACGGATAAAAATTGCCGGAACGCGCTCGTGTTTTGGCCGCTCCTTCGCCCTCCCCTCCCTGCCACGGGGCCTTTGTGTCGGTGGCAATGAACCGATGAATCTCGGCACGGGCCGTGGGAAAGGCAAGATTCGACCGCCAAAAAGGTCAATGAAAATGGTTGGCCGAGAAATGCGTCTCGCCTCGATATCCCTTGGAACGATGATACATTTTGATTAAATGATTTACTATTTAAATATTTATCAATTTGCTTGCTTTTATAAGACTTAACAAAACAAAAACCCTGTCATAATACAAAAAAAAACGTATTAATTGCGAAGCTGTGATTGTTACCTAATTCACATAGCACCAGGCACCTCCATTCAGCTGTTAATACTTTTCTCGTAGCGATTCAGAAGTTTATTTTTATTGCTTTTGTTCATGATCATAGTAATTGTGGATTACTTAACCATCAACCAACATGGATAAAAACAAAGTAGGGAATGACTACAAATGCGGTAGAATTCCGAGCTCGAACACGCAATTTTTACTGAATCACGCAATTCAAATGGGCGACTGGCCAGCTATGAACTCAATGAAGGGAAACAACTATTCTTAGGAAGCTTGAATGCTTATGTGAGACTTATGTTCCGATGAAGAAACGAAGGGCAGAAAACGTTCCCTAGAAGCGAGGAACGAAGTTGGCGTCAGAAAAGTTGATTTGACGCTAAAAGGAGGCGTGTGACTTTCCGATGTGGCGTTTGGGTAAGATTTAAACGCTTCTCTAAAGTGCAGAAGTATTTCCAATATTGACCGTTGCAGAGTCGAATTGGACATTTAAAATGGCTATTTTATTCCTGAGTTTCTTAACCCTTTTTGCATATAAGGGTATTAAAAGTATTTCTAAGATGTACTTGAAAAAATCTGTTATTTGAACATTGTATTAACCATTGTTATGTTATGACATTATTTAAAAAAAAAACAAGCAAATCAACTTTCGATTAAATAAATCTCAATGTCCACTTAGGAATATTTATGTTGCACATGTTTTGCGCCACGGTACTCAGGATGTATCCGGTTTAATTCAACACTTTCAACCTTCCGTCCCACGTCTATGTGGTTGTGTTTGGCTTGGCATCGGTGCGGGTGCGGTACAGCGAAGACTGTGTTCATTCAATGTTCAACAAAACGGTTTCCCCGTCCAGAATTAGGAGGGGATCAAAATGAAGTCAAAAAGAAACGCAAAACAAAAACGAGCAGAATACATCTTCACCGGTTTAATAAATCCTTCGGTATTTCAGTGGGAATGAGGCACAGGGCGGAATGCGGGGTACTTTTTTGCGACAGAAAGTTCATGGCCCCCGTGTGGCTTTGTCGATTGGCACCAGATGAAGATGACGGTGCAGCACGACACGGTCCGAAACCATCGTTGCAGCACCGCTTGCAAGTCATAATAAACATCCGACTTAATTTTTTCTCCGGACTTGACCAAGAAGCTGTCGAGACGGATATATTAGAGCGATATGAGTAAACACGAACGATCGATTGCGATTTTGTAACGATCTTTTTCCATTTTATTTCGTGATTTATTTTAACCCTGTTTAGCAAGAATTTTGGGTTTTACGGGAGCAGTTATAATTTCATTGATGAAGTTCAAATTTTTCCCTGTATTAGTTGGGCCTGGTTGATAACTAATGTGTTAGACACTGAGAAAAAAAAATGCTAGACACCCTTTTCCGGTCGATTCATTTTCAAATTTTTAGCTTGCAGACGATGAGTGCAAAAAGGGGAACAGTTTTGTACGGATTCCCGGATCCTTTGTTCTCCAAGGCATGATGTCTGAAGGTGAAGGGCTACGCCACAAAAAACTCACACACACACACGCTTAAACACAGTAAGAAGTGACTATGGCGAGATGCCAGCATATCGTTCGTCAACGTCGCCGTGCTGAATGGAATCCTGATTTTTGGCAGTTTCTTCCCTTTGATCACGCGTGAAAAAAAGACAATTACCGAAAATTGTAAACCCTTCCCGTTACCGCATAGCCCTGCTAAGAACTGACAATGGACAAAGAAAAACGCCATCGAATTGAGGAACCCTGTTTTCCGGTTTCCTTGTGGGACGTTTGTGCCAAAACATTTCATCACTGGCACTCGTGATCGCATTTTTGTGCGGATTATTGTCGATAATCCGGGTTGGGTTGACGTGTTTTATTAAATTGGAGAGTAATATTAACGAATGCAGCCTATTATTTACAATTTACAACATCTCGTAATGCATACAAAATTAATACAAAAAAGAGAAATAAATTTTAAAGGATATATCTTAAAATTATGTTCTTGGAAGCGCTCAAAACATTTTAGAAATAAATACGTATATGTTTTATTTATTCAGAAAATCTACAAATAGTACTGGATAAGATTTTCCAGCACTGATCATTAACTTCTCTATGAAAAGTCGTCTTCAAATCTCAACACATCAGTCCCCCAAAACTGGGAAACCCATTCTGGTTCATTCCCCCCGTAGGGAAAACAAGCTCTGCGAACATGTCAGAAAAAATGTAAATGAGAAAATGATTTGATGATGAAGGGAGTCTGAGATTGAAGACCATTTCGGATAATCACGCGTTTCCAAAACCGGAATCCTTTCCCTTTTGTGCCCAAGAGTGCTCCATACTGCCGATGTGAAACATTTCCGGGTACTTCCTTCAAGGCCAACAGTAGCAAACGCCTCAAACAGGAAGCGATGTTTCACGCCAACAGCAAAACAAAAGAAAAAAAAAACAAACACCAAAATACACGAAAGCCAACGCCACCAAAAACAACCCTTTCTTTGCCCTTGTTTACGATGGCCTCTTTTCTGCGTGTCGGATCCGGGTATCGTACATTCTTGTGCCAACAAAAGGAGGGATCATAAATTCTGGAAGCTGACGCACCATTACATCACTCTATTTGTCAGTCTCTTAGGCACGTCCGCCGCGCGCAAATCGGTTTTCGGGTTGCCGTGTGGCACCTTTTTATCTTCGTTGCTACTTTTTCTCCGTTAAAAAATACCATAGCGGGAGTGAGGCTCGCGACGTTCACCGGGCGGATGCACAAATGCTCTTTTTTAGGTGTTAATACCGACCCTCCGCTCTCGCCAGCACGATGCAACTGCACAATCTTATCTGGCGCGCTCGTAGTTACGCAAGTGCAGCCAGCGTCAATGAACGATAACGTTTCTGTTTTTTTTTTTTTCGCTCCACCGTCCTCATGATAATACACTTTGTACATCGGACGGGATGGGGACGATTGCAGCAGCGACCACAGCGTGATACTCACTTTTGTGCAATATTGCAGATAGAGCCGCTGCAGTTTGACGTGGGGTGATCTATCTTTATTGACATTTCCTAGCGCGAGAAAAACAAACTCGTTTATTTCTTGGTTTATTTGCACAATTGTGTCAATTTTTTACCAGTGTTGATGCTTGTTCGATCTATTTGGGCTTTTGCTTTATGGTTCATAACACTATACGAATTTTAAATTGAAACAAACGTTCTCACAAAAATTACTCTCAATTCGGGAGCTCTCCGAAACACCTTAAAAAATTGTACATAAAAAACGCTTGATCTATTCGAGTGCCGCCTGGTGTATAATAATTGTAAACGAGTCACGTTACAACAAACTTTCCGTGCAATAACACTAAACAGCGGCGAGGCGTAGGTCCGGTGACGATAGTGGAGTATCACCATTAACGTTCGACACGTGTACGAGGATGGGCGCAAGATAAGGGAGCAAGAGGCTGATGGGTGTATAGGTGTATCAATTGTCACCACCTTAACGTCGTTAATGAATTACGCGCCCTGCGATCGCGTAACGTGGAAAAAATATTTAAAAAAAAAAGGTACCAACGGAAACGGGCTGCTAGCGAAGCTCGGTTTGGTTGCGTGCCGTTAGCGCTCACGTTTGCGAGAGTTTTGCCGAATCGCAAGGATGTGCGAGGCACGTGGCCGTGAACCTGATAGGGCCGGTTGGAGTACGTGTACTCCAAACTCCGATCGGTTTATCAAAGGCTAAATTTAATCACACCGTATGCACCTCTCCATTATGCCATAACGTGTAGTTTTTCGGGCAGTTCTTTCCCTCAGCTATTGTGTTGAACTCGAACGTCTCCGAGAATCAGACGTTCTCATGTCCTCAGACGTTACTACAGAGTAGCAAAGTCTTCTGTGTAGCGTCCAATCCTTCGCCCCGTGCCAAGAGCTTAGCATTTGCCCGAAGTCGCTCGCATTTGCATTCGGTCGCACGCGGCCCGACGAGACGGTGGCATCCGTCGGTCGGGCGTCGAGAAACGTGATCCTGGGGTCGCCTCGGTCGATCTGATTAGATTAACTAACGTGCCGGGCATCCTCGCAGACCCCGACCGGAGGACGGACCGTGGAGGTTACGCCGCTGGGTATTGCACAACTGCGCTGCTTACAGCGTAAAACCTTGCCCCCCGAGGGCGAAGAGTGTTAGCCCTTCTCGGGCACCGACGGGCAAGGGGTTGCGCGTGAGGGTGTAAGATCAAGGAACACGAGGCTGCCGATTGCTGCGGAGGACGTTGGGTGAACGACGCTTATGTTATAATGTTTCTTTTGTGTATCACTTGCAGCAAGGGAAAGAAAGTAATGCATAACATTGGACGGACGAATCTCAAGCTGGGACGATTTGATTAGGTTTTCGAAGCGGCATGTCACACTTACTTGTATGATTGATTGTCACAGGAGGAAAATTGAATTATGTTATGAAAAGGATTTCGATAACTGCTCGTATTGAAAACGATAAAATATTTTTTTTAATTTAACAATTATTTTATTATTCAAACCATCGAAGAGAAAAATATGAGCAAAATATTTGTGATAAATTTGAATTGTGTGCATTTTATCATAATTATCAAAAGCGTTGGAAAAGGATACGCTTGCCTTCTAGTGCAACTCACGTATTTCCGGTCCAGTAAGTCCCAAGGCCAAGGAATCATTCCGGGAAGTAAGGTGGTGCAACCGTCAGATGACCTTCATCAAATACGTATTTCAGTGGCGAACGCAAAACGCCATCGTTTGCATTTTCGATCGCGTGAGCCACGTTCCAGGTCACTCCAGAAAACATGCATTTTCCCTACAGGCCTGGCTGGCCAACGGAAACGTGCCACCAGGGTCTCATGTTCGTGTGCGGCTTTCGATCCAGCTCCCTTCCATCATTAGTGTAAAAAAAAAACAAACAAAAAAATCTGCAAACCAACCGATCGGTGTCGTAATCGACTGACATGTCGTGTGTTTTGGCAACACCAAGTAGACGAACATTCTTAGCCTGTTGCGCCAGACAATCCGAACCGTTGACACAGATGTTGTTTGTGGTTGGATTGAACCGTTCGTAAACAAAAACTGGTGCATAGGTGGTGTTGTTGTGTTGCGGCCTGAGTTCGGATGTTTGCAATTGGAATCTTGATGCTATTTTCGGAACGAACGGGCTGATCAATATTTGTTTGCATGGAGCGGAGATTGCATATTTGAGCAGATTCAAAAATAGCCCAAAATTCGACATTCATGCAGCCCGATTGCACGATGATTCAGCCACGAAGAGATACCGACGAGATGGCAAAAGAATTTTATTAACAGGAATTAACTGAATCGTACATCCGAACGATAATGATTCCCACCGAGGTGAGAGAAATCGTTCTTTTAGAAGCCGTTCGAAGCGAACTCTTTCGTTATCCAGATTTCCGCGACGCGGGCCGCGAGCAAGGCGCACTAGATTGGGCACGTTTCGCTCCAATCTTCCAGGTCGATCGTCTCCGAAACGTGACCGGCGGTCCCGGGTGCAATGCATTCAGCGACTGCACCTCGTTTAGATTCCCTTGATCCACGTGCGGGAGCTTTCGATTGATTCCGGTGCATCGCAATGAGCCGATTGCGGACTCCGGTTCATCAGAGAGTGATGCAAACGCAGTTTATGATGAGTATGATCCGTGTAGAGCTGGTGTTAGGTAAGCATTTCACTCATATGGAACGCAGTCAACATTAATCTAAGTTACAGTTTTCACCTATTGAAAAATACTTAAAGCGAAATCCTACTTACAGTAAGTTATAATTTCACACATAATGAGAAATAAGAACAATTGGATTTCGAAATGAAATAACGTTTCTTCATTGCCCATTCCATTTTGTAGTTCACGTTTTATGGTTAGGTATCTATTGATCCACAAGTATAAATTTCTATTGAGTTTTGAAGCCTTTTTTAAAACACATGGGTTGCTTTTAATTTATCCAGAACGATTCCAGTATTAGACAAACCTTCTAATAAATAGATTAGTGATTTAAATATTTTAGTTTTGGCCTGCTGACTGGCGTTTGCCGATCCCTGCCTTAGGGATTGCTTTCGA
Organism: Anopheles coustani; assembly: GCF_943734705.1. Lineage (NCBI taxonomy): Eukaryota > Metazoa > Arthropoda > Insecta > Diptera > Culicidae > Anopheles > Anopheles coustani. The sequence continues at coordinate 23,177,176 of NC_071289.1, read as the reverse complement.
TGGTTTCCAAATTTATGGCTAAATGCAAACTGAACCAAGTGAATAATCGTTCACCGGATGTATCTTTCCTGTGCAGAATTATTAACATGCAGTTTCATTTTATTGTAATTCGATCAAGACATACATTTTTTGTGGTGAAGGGTTGGTAATCTTGTACGACAAACAATTGTATTTTGACATCACTAAGGATTTGTAATATTAATTATTCTGATTCAACAGAAACTTTTATACTTTTAAATGATATCGGGCCACACTATAAGCCAAATTTTCTTTAAAGCTAGCAGTTTGGCTTTTATTTATTATTTTCTTAAAGGGCTAGAAAAGAAGCATTTTAACCTTTACAACTGTCTTGAACCCATAGTAGATTTGAAAGCATGGAATGCACGCTTTGATGCAAGTTCAGAACGGTGACACCTGCGAGTGCACGGTTTGTAGAAGGTAAAACATCTCCCCTTACGTTACTCCTTATCTTCGGTCGCTTTGGTTCGCTTGTTGCTGGCAGAAACTGCTGCCGTCATCATCGGTAGACGACACTGCGATGAAAAACATTTGCCACGGGTAGCGCCGGCTCGCCAAGCCGAAGGACTTGCACGAGCGCGCGTTGAGCCAGCTTCACGTTGCACGTCACGTGGCTCGGTACGGCTCCAATTTCAAAGTGGACGACTGTAAGTTTTTTTCCTATCGTGTTTTTTCAACGTCGCCATTCGTCCTCGCATTGGGAAGGATGAGTGTAAGGTTGTTGATTTCTCGTTTTCTACCCTAACCGTTACACAATGCAAATGGTCGTAATGTTGTATTATGTAGCCCCGGGGAAGGCACTGGAAGCACAACCTTCAGGTCAATGGAACAAGTTTTTAATTGCACGAACTTTAAATATAACTTTTACCGTTTCTACCTTTTCTATTTTATAAACTCCAGAAAACAATTTTTATATTGAAGTCGAGCGAGATGTTGGCTTCTTTTTTCTAGAACAGTATTTCCTTCGATCAAAATATCAACTATGATCTAGTAGACCCATCTGAGCTCCATTTCAATCAATCCAACGTCAAATCCGTCGAATGCATGAGGTCAGCATGGATAGTTCGCGTTAAACCGCCTTGTGGGAACGGTGCAACGTGACCGTAAGGGAATTTAAAATGTGACACGAGATTGCAGGCGCTAGAAATAGGGCAGGACTGGCAGGGATTGCATAATCGATTCCGATCGTTTGATCATTCCATCGGAGGCATGTGTGGACATTGAATTATGGATGCGTTTCGGTTTCTCGTTGCTGTCGCGTCGAAGTTCGACGTTACCACTTATTTTAATGTCTTCATCTGTCACAAAATGTAGAGCTAGGTAGTACATACTTTAGAACTCACTTACTCTTCCATAGATGAATTATAATCTAAGATTTTGATTACATTTGTTGATCCTTTCCGCTTGAGATTTTTTATACTCTATTCTCTTTTACCAGTGTTCATTTTTTTGATCTAGATTATTCCCGGTTATTGTTTCGTTAGCAAATTCCGCGTATTTTGTGTTCTTGTTTTCATAATCATTTCTTCATTTCGGACATCAAATAAACCATAGATCAATAAAAATATGTGTGGTTAGATTGTTTGTTTCCAGTTGTTTTTTGACAGTTGAATTATAAACTCATTCCATGTTAAAATTGAAAAAGCGTTCAAATAATCGAACCTTAGTTTACAGTTAACATTCAACGGAACATTATAGAATTGGTTTGGAAGCTGCTGAGGATTTAAACTGTCAGATTAGAGAGTACAATCTCTCAAATTATAAATAAAATGCCAAAAAATAATAAATTCGTTTAGAGTTCAAATACAAAACCAACTACCATGTTTACTGATAGCGAACAGGCAGGCCTCGATCGGACTAGAGGCAATCAAACAGACCACGGGCAATTAGCTACAACCGGGCTACCGCTGATAACCCCACGCGTGCGGCCTTCCCGAGCTTGGACCAGGCCTTCTTCCGTTCGCTAGGTGTCCCCCGGGGGCTCCACGGGAAGTCAGGGAGCAATAGAAGAGAGTTACCGCTTCCAGTTAACGACTCGCACGAGCGCACCGTTGTCCCTCCGTCCCGATTCCTGTCACCTGATTGTCAACTGAACAGTGGCACTTGTTTTTTTTTTACTTTTAAAATTTTTAGTGGCGTTGGTTTTCCAGCTTGAATTTCAAAATGTTCCACAGCCACGCGCACTTCCTTTTTCCCTTGGCTGGAGTTTGTGTCCGCGTGTGTGTGTGTGTGTGTGTGTCCGTTTACGTGGATCGATATCGCGAATTCGAGGCGCACTAGGTTCGGCCGGCTTCGTGCGCCGGTCACGTGGAGGGAACACGTGGGAATGGAACACCCGGTATCAACCACCTTCCGGCTCGTGCTCATCTGGTTTGTTGTTGTTGATTCGTAGTAACGTAGCGATTTGGTTTCTGTTACACGTGTGTTTTTTCCTCCCCGCGGGTCGTGTTGTTTTCTTTTCATTCCTAATCCCAACCACATACCACACGCGCACACCTACACACACACACACACACACACGGGCACGGAGATGGGAAGCGTCGATCGGATCACGATTGCGAAAGCAGTTCGTCCCATCCGACGTGCGGCACAAAAACGCGACCAAACTACGGTTGGTGCTGCTATCATCAGCTACTCTGTTCTAGGAACCAGCTAGATCAGTGTTTCTCAAAGATAGGCTTGCGTGCAATGTTAGTAAATTGTGTGTTTAGTACGAACCGTTATGTTTCAGTTAGGGTTAGGCATAAGGATTATACTTCTACGTTTTTTAAATTCATTTCGGTGCTATCCAATGAATGTTTTACGGATTTGTCATTTATTAGATGATTTTATCAAAAATGAAATCCACCACGAAAAGTGACACTCTCTTTGTTATTTTCTATTCGGAAAACATACTTTAGTTAGTTAGTTGTGTGTTTAGTAGTAGTTAGTAAATGGTGTTTTTACTTAGCATTAGTGGTACTTCCACGTTTTACAAATAAATTTTTGTTTTATTTACCGAATATTTTATAACCTTTTCGATACATCTAATGATTTATATGATTTCTTAAATCTTGATCTAAAGATAAATTCACCTGAAATATGTAGATTTGTGTATTATTTTCTGGTTCAAAAACTCGCCTTAGGAACGACTGCGCCAGTTGGCGACGTAAAGTTCGCACGTTCCTTAGTGCTACCCCGGTATGCAAGAACCCATTCCTTCCCGTCCCCCCGCCACCCCAAATGGAACCCGCGGCCAACGTGAGGTAACCGCGTGAAGGAAGGAAGCGCACAGCGTTATGCAATTGGTGCCACCCCATCGGGTTTCGCGTCACGGGGCCCCAACAATGTTCCCGTTCGCGCCTGCCGATGATACTGTTGATATTCTGTTGTGTACGGTTGTGTTGCTGATTGCGCAAAATGCGCGCGCAAACGGCCACCGACACGTGTCGGCCCGTTGGCAATTGAATCATCGCACCGTTTTCGGACGCCATTGATGGCGGTGATGGCCGCGTGGTTCTGTTATCTGCTGCCTGATCCGCGTACTTGCGTGATGCTTCGTTATCTACACACCTTCTCGGCACCATCGTGATAGTAAAAACTACATTGAAAGTAGTTTACGTCCTATCGTTTTAGAATAGAATAGTAAAAACGCAATGTTTTCCATGCAGTATACTCTTTTACATATTGTTTCAAGGAGTCGGTGATAGTTTGCTAATAACTTCCAAAATGCCAGCGTAATTATTAAATCAATTTAATAAAAATGTGCATTCAATTATACCGAACCAAAATAGACCAAAGAAGTTGTATACCCGTTAATCTCTTGCAAATTTAAGCAAACATTTTATCATTTCAATTAATTGATTTGATTGATTAAGTAAGAATAAAGTTATAATCTCCCTTGGGTAGTAAATGTTCGTATAAATTTTAGTTTTTGAGTATAGAACCACACTTTGTAATGAAAGCACTGTGATACAGATGGTTGTACAAACCTTCAAAAATCACTTTGACTGTAAATGAAGAAATGTATACATTTGTTGGATCTCTAAGCCGTAGAATAATAAATTATGAAGATTAACCTCGAGTTTAAAAAATATTTGGTTCAACTTTAAAACCAATGCCAAACGAGTAAAAAAATGCCTGTACTACCCTTACTATAATATAACTAACCTTAAGATAAACATGTTTGTGACCCTTTTGTTTAAGCAAATTACAATTTTAGTTCTGACAGTTTGGTTACATTGTAGATGCTAACCAGTTGTTTACGTGGTACTCTAATCCACCCGCAATCATTCTCGAAGGGAATAAATAAGCAGCGAAAAGCAACTCGACCATAACTTGGAGGAAAACATACACCGTGTCACGGCGTGACGCGATTATTATTGCGCACCGCCCCTCAAAATTGCGAGCCCGGCAGAAGTCTAAGGCACCCAAGTCCAAAAACGGACGGATTTCGAAGCCCCGTGCGGGCGAACCTGTTTCGGCTGTAACATTAAACGCTTCATAGGTTCTACCACTTCCGGGGTTTTGCTGGGGTTTCCTGTGGTGTGCCGTGATGTGTGTGTGTGTGTGTTTTAATATGTGGCGATACTCTCACGCTCGGCCACTACAGTTCTGCCTGTCACTTACATAATCAGTCGATTGCCCAATCTTAACCGACGCCAGTTGTCAACCCGTTTCTCCCTACCCCTGCGATCGCGATCGGTCTTTCTGGGAACGCACGAAGAACACGCCTAGAGCTCGCCCGTCGTACATAATTCTAGCATCTCGCTGGAGGTTTAATAATAAAATTCATCCAACGTAACGTGCGGCTGCGGCCTTCGCTCGGACCGGAGCCTTCTCGGGCTGGTCAACGAACGAATTAAGGTCACGATCGTCGTCGACGATCGGTGTTCCGCAAGAGATGGCGTCCGAGGGGTGATAAAAATGGGCATCATCGACCGTTTAAGTATCGTTAGCGGTGTCGGTACGATGCGATGACGCGATCCGGTCGGGTTGATGCGCCCCGCAACTTTATGTCCAAACTTGGGGTGCGGCAAATCTACGACCGTTTGGATTGACCTGAAGGCGGTTCGCGGTCAATGTAGGACGCAGTACTATTTCGACGTTTTTGGCAAACATTGTTAAAGGATAGATTAGTTCTCTTTTTATGTAAAAACATGTTTTATCTTTTAATGCTTGACATTTTAAGGCAACATTTTTTCTCCCAAACTACAGCCTATATCTCCCAAACCGACAGCATTTCCGCTTCGACTTAAAAGCATTGAATTCGCACATTTTTTTCCCGCTGAAAGGGATCCTTAATCGATCGGTTTGTTATATTTACTATCACCTTAATGATAGCGCTCCGCCGAGATATTGTTGATTGTAGTTGATGTGCGCCAACCGGGTGACTTTCCAAAACGATGCTAAAACACTTTCTAAATTCCATTCGCTTAAAATCGCTTTGGCCATTTTGCCGGGCAGTTGTTTGATTAGCAGGAACCTTTTTTTTGTGTGTGTTATCAATAACTTATCCACCTTTGGCGGCAGGGACGATTGGCGATAGATTTGGCCGAGGGGAAAGGCTGTCAATAAAAGAGAAAGTTCTTCATAGCGAATGACGCGAAAACAAATTTGCTCAAAATTTGAGAAAATTCGCCAATTAGTTATGATTTCGCCGGCAGCATAATTCGAAACTATATCTTTTGGCAGGGAATGAGCAGTGATAGAATAGGAAACCTTAAACAGAAAATTAATTTTGTATCCATAAAAAGGATGAAACTTTATTTCTTAGAGCTCACATACTGAAGGCGTACAATTTATTTATCAGGTCGTTTCACCGGCTCATGATCTTTCATCGTAAACAAGGCTAAACTTCCTTCTGATGTCTTTTGTATTTATGTCGGTATAGAACAAACAATATTGTTACTAATTAAAAGTTACGAACAGCCTGTAAGTGTAAAGAATTCTTCAAGTTAGAATTCTGATCAACAAGCACCCCGAAACAGTTCTTCGTCCTTCGATCTTCTATTCCAATGACATACTATACCAAGCGACGTCTTATTATGGAACGAGGAAGCTGGATCGCTTACGGCGCAATGTTTACCTAAGTAGTACGTGAACCGTTACAAAACTGACAGATGCTACCATATTCCCAATGCGCACACATTGGAGCTACTCGTTGTGAGTATCGTAAACGCGGGATCACCTGGGGAAGCTAGTTGTCAATCGCCAAGTGCTCGGAAGGTCAACAGTAAAACCTCACCCAGAGTGACGGAGAAACCAGCGACGACACGCGCAAGCTTAGTATATGTACAACTGCTGATTCGACATTGTGTGGACGCAGGTACATCGCGACTACGTAGTAGTTTATCGGTAAGAATGACGACACGTCGATGATGACGGTTGTCTAGGGGGCCGGAGGGGATCGTTGATGACTTGATGGTAAACAACAACTACTACTACTACCAATGGAGGCTCACAGATGGGGAACTTCCCTGACAGTCATCACGCTAGCGCTCTCACTGCTCGCAGCATCCGAGACACGTAGTCAACACTGTTGGAAGATCGCGGCACGTAACGCGATTCCGTCATGATTCCGGTGGCCGCTAGAACACTCTGTGCCGGAAAAGTGTACACTGGAGGCACTTGCTTGGCGGAATGGGGTAGCCTGCAGTATTACACAACGTGAGCTAACGGCTTCCGTGTTGCTGTGCATTCTATCGTTACGACATTTATTGCACGCGGTGAGCAGCGCGCATCTTGCCCCCGAAGGGTGCGATAGCAGCGATCAGTTCCTGCTGTTTGCTTGGACCAGTTTGTTTGTCGATCGTTCTCGGCATGCTCGTTTTCCGATGTGCTGTTTCATCTGAGCATGCTTGGATTGTTAGTAAACAGTTTGATTGTATACCGATGGAGGATGTTTCCATGTTTGTGCATTGGAATTACAAATAGAGACTTCGAAAAAGAATACTAATGAAGGAGAACAGAAGTAGACACGAACAGTTAGAAATGGATTGTAAAGCCATCTCAACTATAACTCAATTCAGTTTTTATCAATTCGAAGAAAAAGCATATTTCAGCTGATTGTGTTTTTTTTCGTAAGCAAACTAAAAAATGTTAAATTCTCCAAATAAGTGTTCCTTGGTTACAATGATGATTTATTGTGTAAAACATAATTACGACAGAGGAAAAAATTGTTAAAGAAAATTAAGGATAAATTAAATCCTTGGAAACTGAAGAGGTTACTGTACCACATAGAAAAAATAAAATTCTTGGGACCACAGAAAGCATTAAGCTAAAGTTGTAAAACATCTAAATATATCTTCACAAGCAGAAAACCACACAAGTTGATGCTTTGATTAATGCCTATAATGACTAATAGGACGTAGTAACCAGATGTCTTGATCTATTGACTCATATCCAGTGACATAAAATATCAACATAACCACGATTAACAACGATTACGCGTACAGATTGCAACTGTGTGGCCATCGTTCGATTAAGTGTGAGAATCATGTTCAATTCAAAAACTCGTCCTGGAAGCAACAACAAAATATGGAATACTTTAAATTACGCCATAAAAATAAAACCACAATACTGAAGATAAGGCGCCGGCGAAAGATTATCGACAGCGAAAGAGAAACGTCAACAAAACAACCAAACAGAGACACAAAAAAAAACAAGCCAATCGCGGTTAACTTCGCTAGAGAGAAACTTTCCCGTCGTAAAGCTTCCGTTCCACCTTCCGTCAACACATCTCTTGTGGCCTCAGCACACTTCGTCCATACAGCCGGCTCATTTTCGGTTGGTTTGGAGCGTCGGGGCGGGTTTGAGGGTTGAAGGTGATGGTGGTGGTAGTTTCAGCTTCAAAAGTTTCAGGCCAGTCAATCACCCTCCCATGGTCCGGGCGACCATGTCCGTGGCCGATGTCAAGGTAAAACCCGGTCAACTACCGGCCTGTCACGGTGGTATGTGTGACACTATTCGTTACCCGGTGACTCAGGAAAACCGCACTCACGGTTCGGGCCGTCGTGAGTTGGTTTCGAAAGTTTAGTCATTTTTTACAACTTTTTTGTTTTGTTTTCTTTCGGCCTGATGCTATTTTTCCTTGTGATACGAATATTTTCATAGAGCGTCAACTTTGCTTTACACTTTACACTTTATTTTACAGTTTTCATTTTTGTATATCGTATTTACTATGACGGTTTATTTATTGGTTATACTTCTAATCAATTGTTTGTTTAATTGTTCACGTTTTATATACTCTTTATCAACTGGGGTACTATTATTTTGGGAGTCATAGGTTGATCAATAGCATTTGCGACTGACTCATTTTTCCGGTGGTTAATATTATGACGAAGAGTCGTATTTCCTAGCATTACTTGTCTGAATCGTACCAGTTAAGAGCATGGCTTGTTTTTTGTTCAACTCCATCTTGGATAGCTGATTCTTAATTAGTTTTATGAAATTTGGCACTACTTTAATATTTGTAACTTTTTATAAAATCTTACTGTCTAGTTTTAGTTGAATAATATAACAAGGAATACACTTTTCCTTCCAGGAAGTGCGACAATTTCACTCTTTTATCACACTTCGTTCTTCCATCGTCTCCCACTGCCCCCAACATTTCCCACCCCTCTCGCGAGGACGGTGCGTTAACCTCTTCGGTATTACATCCTCGTGCGTGCCTGCACGGCTCAACACCCCCTCCTTCCCTCCTTAACCCGGACTCTAAAGGAAGGAGAAACTGGGCCGCGCTCGGGACTCCACGCTTATGTTATGCATAATGGAAAAGCCCCACCTTCCTGCCGATGCCACAGCGCCGCGTTCGATGACCGCCGGTTTCGTTCGGTCATCCGGCAAAGGCAAAGGGATCGCGATGGCGGCACTTTCGCGATGGTCGCGAGAGAGAAAGCGTCCGGTTTCGCCGAAAAACCGAGCGAAATGTCCACCGTGTCCAATGACGTGTCGCACGATGGTCCCACAGCACCCGGCTCCCCTCCTTGCATCCCTTAGTTCTCGCACTGTTCAGCGGGTCCTTCGGTCAACGCACTCCCGCGGTCTCGTGGTCCATCTCACGTGAGCTCCGATGGAAAGTTTGGCAGCTCGGTCGCATCCCCCGGTGTCGGTTGTTTGCGCCCGTGTCCGGATTTCCCTTACGTGTTATTTATTGTTCTTTTATTTTTTTGGGGAAGGTTTCTTTTTCGGAGGCAATGTGTGTGTATTTTCTTTTTTTTCTACTCATACACCGGCTGACACGATAAACAGTTGTACAAAGAGATGACGCTAGCCTCGGATTGTGCTGTCCGGTTACTTGCAGCGAGTTTCACTCGGTGCGGTTGTGAAAGTATTATGTATTTTTGGTGGTAGAAATAACTTCCTCGACGAACGCGGTTATGGAAATAGTTTGCTTGAGGGAAGTTATTTAATTTACGTTTGTACTCGGAAGTAGGTAATTCAATTCAAAAGCGTCTTTCCTCGAAAGTACCACTTAGTTAGTTAAGATGCATTATTAGGTCGACGTTGTTGTGGTTTTTGACGCAAGTAATGTTTTCCCAAATTATCATTAAAACATTTTTATTCTACCAATCAAAGTTAGGCTCGCTTTTTTACACGATAGTTAAAAAAACCGGCACCTCAATTTATTAGCAAATGTATGTCAAGCATGTCACGGTATGTCAAAAGTCATAATCTATCTGTTTGCCCTCGAGGAAACAAGGGCTTTTATCGGCGTGGCTGAAACACACCGAACCACCTACTCCTTTTTCCGGCGTACCCATAAGTTACCCTTTTTTCCGTTGGGTCACATTCTAGCGCTGCAACCAGCAGGATCCTGTTTGGCCTGCATTTGCTAGAAACTCCGGTTCTAAACCTCGATCGAGTGGTTTGTAACGCCCCAGCGATAGCGGTCGAAACAAGTTTTGGGTTTAATAAAATTAACCACAACAATATCTTAAGCCCCACCAGCACTTGAACTTGGAGTTGCTGGCCATGGGCAGCGGAATGTGCGATCGGTTTGGCCTTTCTGTTTTCCTGCACCCACCAGTGGGAGGGGTGGGTGTGTGTGTCTTTACAGCAAGAATGTTATCCTCTAGGTTTGACGGGGCGTCACCGGGGCGTTTCCTGTACGTGTAATTCGGTGCCGTAATGTGTCAAGGCGGAAGGAGAATGCAACCGTAACGGTCGATTTGGATCAGGTTTTGGTTGGGCGTTCGGTATGTAGGTCATGATAACCGATTGTGGGTGTATACTATTGTAGCAACATGTTATAAATGTACTACAGTAAGGCACCGATCGTTGAACGAGTAATTAAAAACCTATTTCTATGAATTTAAAATTAGTTTAAAATGAAACAAAAATCAAAAACGTGTAATTATTGTTATGCAAAAATATCGTTAAAATTGTAATTTTTCCTTCAAAACTTTCAAGTGTTTGTGCCATTTTAGTGCCTAAATAGTCAAAGATCCATGATGTATTTCATTTGGTGATTTTTTTATTTGTGATGTAAGAAAAACGTCTGTGATTTTCGTCTCGATAAAATTTTACTAGTTATTGTTGAAAAATGTGTCGCTCGAATTGATCATATTTGTACAAATTTCATTTTCCAATTGCTTAGCAGTTTATTTTGAATGCAGCTCATTATTTGTACACTAAGTGTATCTGTCAACTATTTTAAACGTGATTGATCTAATCTAATTGGTGGTTATAGATTTACTTATTTTATATTTTTATAGCTTTATTCGGTCATGGTAATAGTTATATTTTGTTATGTTTCATACAAAACCTACGCCTTTTGCATCCACATTGTTGTCTCTCGTTTGTAATTAATGTTTCAATGTTTCTGTTTAGTATTTTGTAACGGCGGATGAATTAACCTCGCGCGTCGTACATAATCACGGTGCCATCAGGGTTGAGTTATAATATTTTCTCCACCGCTCGGCGCACTGAACCTTTTCGTGTTACTTTCTTCACACTTCCTTTTTCTTTTCCGGCTTCCTCGTGCCGCACCTCGCCTTGCCATCGCCCTCCAAAAACTATATTCCTTCCGATTTCGATGCTGTAAGCACGTCCCAAAAGTAAAATCAGCGTCACCACCGCGAGGTTAGTGCCCTTTCACTTGCCCAACTCATTTGCACATTTTCGAAGATTTACAGCAACCTCGCCACCCCGGTACTCCCCCGGGTACTCTCGATCCGTGTAGGACCGGAACCTTAATCGGTCACTCGGATGGCACTTTCTCCAGGCGTGACGTCGAAAGACTTTTTCGTTCGATCTTGCACTCTTTGTCTTTCTCTTTCCAATGTTTACCGCGCGTCTCTCTCTCTTTCACCCTGTCCATCGATCCTTTTTTTCGGAACTATTTTTTCCTTATGATTTTATTTCTTGTTTTCCCTCTTCGCCAACACCTCCTTTCGTTCTTCCCTTCCTGGCGATCATTCCCGGGCTCAGTGTTTGGCTGTTTTGTTTTTTCGTTTCGACTCGGCTTTGGGTTGAGGATTTTCTCCCCACCGGTGGAGAAGCATACATTCGCACTCCTTGTCGGGAAACGACCTACAGACGTCGTTGACCGCGAGTGGCCGCGTTCGAAGTCAACAGAAACGCAGCGGAAGCAAAAGGCAACACATGGGACCGTGTTTGGTGCGTGTCTCATTGACGGATTGACGAAGTTATGTCGGGTGCTTCCTTCACCGGCGAAGCGAAAGCTACCGAAACTCGCTGGGTTGGGCAAAATATTGCAGAAACGCGGGAGTGCGGTTGGAGGGAAGGAGGAAGCGAAAAAAACAGGGTTAAGGAGCGGTGCGAGCATCGCGAGATGTTTGCTGATCGCAAGTGAAAAGTCAACGTGCTTTCGCCCATTCGCTGGCCGCGATCGCTTATTTTGATGCTCGTGTGTCGTCTTCTTCCGTTTCCCTTTTAGTGCCGACTCCCTCCCCCCTTTCCCGCACCTTTTGGGTGGCGCTTTTCTCTTCCCCTCGTTTCGGTGTTCTTCGACGGTGGTGCACCAAAACGAAAGTTTTACCATCCAGTCGCCACCTCCTCCTTGGAGGTAGGGACATCTCCGGGAGGGATGGGTTTCTGGCCCAGCCGGGACCGGATTTTCATACCGATGGGTTCGCGAACCGATGTCACCTCTCCGTGCCATTGTAATGGGTCGTTACTTCATCGTAGCGGGGTCGGTGGCCCCTAGGCGCGTTCGTGTGGAGAAAACGGAACTGGATGGATGGTTTTGTAATTTTTCGTCCTCTTTGCATCAGCTACCCATGCGGGAAAGATGGAATTTTCTCGCCATTAAAAATGTAGCGCTCTGATTATGGTATATTGAAAAATAGATAAACTACATTTCGTTAAAAATTTGATCCTTAAGTCTGCAAGTTTATTGCATGATTACGATAAGATTGAAGTTATCGTTTAACTTAGTTTAACCTGGAATATTTATACCTAGCATAGGCCTGAAAGAAATTTATTTAAAAAATTAAGCTGAGGTGTAAAAAAAAGGAGTTCAATAGCTCAAATTCACAGGTCAAATAAGCGATTGTTAACCAAAACGAAATTCCACAAAACCAATGTGTATGAACCAAATTTGACCTGTTTTGTTACATAAGTGAATCGTTTCTTCATTTTCTATTACTTTTCTATTTAAAGCCAGTAGTAACAATAACTGTTTAAGCTGATCTAGAATGTGCCAACAAGCACAGGCGATTGCATTGCATGGCAAACGCAGAAAACGAACCTCCAACTTCACCCTTTCTTTCCACACCCATCCCCTCACGTCAGTCGCAGTGTAATAATGCATTTTTAAGTAAAATAAAGCCTACTTTAGCGACCCTAGGAAGCCTTGAATGTTTGCCCGTGCTTGGTTTATTTCCTCATACAGTGTGCAGCGTCCGCAGGCGGATTTGTGAAACCGGGTGGAGTCGACACGAAACCGGCGGTGGACCAGGTTTCAGGTCAACTTTACTACCGGATTCTTGTGGCCACCCGTTGCCATCGATTCGGTTTACAGCGGCATGAGCTCGAAGTGAAGCGTTAAGTTGTTATAATCCGGGTTTGTGTTTTGTCTTTATTGCCCATAATTATCGATACGGTCGACATTGGCAAAAAAAAAAAGGTTTCGAGCGAACGCCCGGAGGGGAAGATTGGGCGAATGAAAGGATTCAACATAAAGTCGTGTTTCAACTGGGTTTCTTCTCGTCTAAAATAATTTTTAAAAAATTACTAAAACGTTATACAATGAAATCAACCAGTTAAAGCTACTCCGAAACTGAACATGCACATTAAAATCTAATCGGTAGAATTTTCTTACAACAATACAGACTCTTCAAGGACTATGTTAGTGCTATATGCAAATAAGTTCCATGCCCAAGAATGGTTGGGCTGGTTCGGAGGATAAAACCAACCGTGGGGTCCTATCGAAAGTGCCACGAGGAACCGCATTTTATCATTTCCATAAAGGCGCATGCAAACGCCAACAGGAAAATGCACTTCCATTTGTCCCCTAATCAATCGCCGAAGCGGAGGCCAACCGGCCTGCAAGCAACTCCCTCCCCCGCCGCCCATGCTGCGAACGGGTGCAACATTTCAGGTGTTCCGCCCGGGTGTTGATTTGCTGTCCAGTGCCTCTGCGAAAGGGTGCACCAGAACCGCGCGTGCCTACATTTTATTCTGGTTTAAATCGTTTGATAAACGGTAGACTTCGGTTCGGCCGGGGAGCTGTTGGGGGTGAAATCTCTTAGACTCCCAGCGTATTATCCGTCACGTTCCTCAGGTGGCCTAGAACGGCTTGCCCCACGCGGTCCCGGTCGGGGTGCCCACATACGGCGTCCAAGAGGGAGACCATTTGTCGTGGAAGTGTCGTAACCGAGCGGGCGAAGCTAATGTGTTTTCTCCTGCGAGGCAGCAAGACCGGAGGTCGGAAGAAAGTGACAGTCGCAATTAGCAGCTCTCGTCAGCGGGCCTCCGGATACGCCCTGCCCTCCCTCAAGCTTGACCGGTTTGCTGACATTTCCATGCCCCAGGGCGTGACTACCTCCCAGCCGCTCGTGCAAGGACCTTCCCCCGGCGTCGCACAGAAAGCGAGCAATTATACACAATTTGACATACTCCAGCCTCCAGGCTTTGGCTCCGCGGTGAGCCAGAGATTTATTCGGACCCGGACACCCCAGTTCGCTTCGGTTGGTGTTTTGAATGTCATGTTTTGTCGCCGGCCGAGGTGCACCGAGAAGAAATAGAACCCAGTAATAATAGCCAAGGCTAGGGCGCTCGATCTGTTTGCATTGCAACGGGTTTCGGTGGAGATAATAAATATATCCCCTGATTTATTTCCTGATTTGTAACACGACCGTTGGGGCCGACCGGCCCCTACGACTCCCGCTGATGCGTTTGGGCGGCACCCTTGGGCTGGCTTTTGTTGCCAGCGATTTGCTGGCTTCAGTTGGGCGTTGGGCGAATGCATATGCTATTGTGCACCGGATGGCCTCGTTTCAGGCACGAAGGAATGTCACCTGCCTCGCCACAACGAAAAATGAAAATATACATATTAGAAGAATAAACCAAACACACGACACCGTTTCATCCGGTTCTCATTAAACTACGTGAAAGGTAATGCTTCAAAGCGTATTGAACCGCGATCTTATCTTATTACTTAATGTACTAAGTACTTCTATATTTTATCACATTCAAAGCCCGGTATAAAGAAAAGAAAAGTATGCAAAATAAACGTATGCTTAGTTAGTAGAAATGAAATATATTACCTTTATCTTCAGAGTTTGAATCCAAGCACGATTTTTCTGTAGTTTTGATTTTTAAATTTTTTATATCTTCTAAATACAGCTTTGTATTGCTTATCTGTAATCACGGACGTTTCTAACGTCCAATTGATGGATGGATGAAAAAAATGAATTTACTAAAAGAACATTAAATTTTTTCATACTTAGTCTAAATTGTATAATACAAATCATTTTACATAACAATAAATTATTGCGGAAAATTTTGTTAGAACCTATCTAGAAAATGATAACAATAATTCAAAGTTTTCTTTCAACCCGTACACTTGGTGTTAAGTACACAATGCCTCTAGTATAAAGGTAATCACAGTAATGAAAATTGGACCGTGTTTTATGTTAGAATGGATTTCTATTTAAAGCTAAATCCCCCATTAAAGCGAAATACAAAATTTGTTCTTGCTTTAAACCACTTAGAAAGACGATAAGGTTACACATATGCATGTAGCATATAATTGTCTCCAATCTCCATGAATACTTCTTGCTAAATTGTTTTCAAATTTGTATAGAAAATGCGTAACACTTAATGGAAAGTATGTTGAAATTTAATTTTTAACCTTTACCACAGTATCATTCCACTCTTGCCAACGGCAACTACTAACTTCTAGCGCGATGTGAATCATAAAAGTAGACCAACGTTGTTAAAATGAAAGAGAACGTGGGATTATTATTCCAGTCGAACGCTTCGGGCCGGAGGTAGGAAGTGTCTCAGCAAAGAGATCGCTGTTCGACGCAGAGCCTCCGTTTGAGTGGCCTGCGGCGCTGGAAGAATCACCGTTATGTTGAAGCATCATGGATTGGGTGGTTGGAGCGTGTTTTTGTTTCGTTTTTTTGCTACCCTCCACCGGAGAAAGTAGCATAAAATGGAAAGTGCACAGCCACATTAACACCGGCACACGCACGCATACGGGCCGCGATCGTGGAAAGTAGAACGCACCGATCGTGAAATGTTGTGTAGAAGCGCCATTTGGGAAACCAGCACACAAACCCGATCCGAAAGTGGAGATCTTCCGATTCGCTGTGTTACTTCTCGGTGTCGGTTGTTTGGCCAGCTCCGCAGCACAGCGCAGTGTTGAATAATAATGATTCGGGTGCATTTCCGTCCCGGTACGCGGTGGAGGCGGAGGCCCGGAAGGGTACGATAGGTGCGATTCGGAACACCCGCGGGGTGTGCCAAGGGGTCGAAGGTAGCGGGGAGCGAGCGATGGGAAAAGTGAAGAAACCATGAGTGAAAGGAAAAACAATCGTTGACCGAATTTCGAAGGAACCGACTTTCCAATCGGGCGATGCTCACTCGTTTTCTTCACTCTCGCACCTTATGCTACCAGCATGGAAGCATAGATTTCCCCCGCCCGGTGGGGAAAGCATCCACGCGCAAAGATGGCAAAAGTGTGCCGAAGCATCCGCGTGCCGTGGTGCGTTGTTTTCCTCCATAACCGTAGTCGCCGCACGGTTTCCTTCCAGTTTCCGACTTAATAATGCGATCATTACGAAACCTGTCAACGAATTAATTGCTTCCTGTTCGATTCTTTGCCCCAGTAAGAGTCGATCGGTCTCCCGGGAAGGAATAGACCATAATTATGCTGGCCAGGAGGTGCTGGGAGAAGGGCTTTTAGGAAGTGAGCTCGAGAAATTATGCCATTCTTGGTGATGCTGATGAACATTGCGAGAAAACATCGTTTTGTGCAATCAATTCTGTTCTTTTAACTCTATCACTTATATTTTTGTTAGTAAATCTATATTTCTCAATAGTTTAAGCTCAAAATCTGTCAATATTTCACAGTTACAAGTAATTTCCTTTTCTCTCAACTATTGCTGCATTTTTGTAGTGATTTACTTTCAATCTTAATTGTTTTTAAACTAGTCATAACGCATTCCAGTAACGAAAACTGATACCCTCAACCATAAAGTTGAAGAAACAAAAAATACCGAGGTTGGCTTTTAAAGCATGGAGTACACTTTTTCCTTACCTTCACTGCGTTTATTCATTCGTTGTATACAGTTACCTACAAAAAAGTGTACCTTCCTTTTTTCCCTCTGTTTGGGTTTGGATTTGTGATCTATTTTTGTCGTAGTAATCAAAATATGGCAGGTGAACTTTACACGTGTGATTTAACTGAGCAATTTGAAAGAAAATTGCCAAAGTTAGTTTAATTGTGAAAATCGCGAAATAGTACATATTCCAGAAAATTGACATATTCCGGAATTAAATAGTAAAAAGAAACAATACACTTGCGAGAGGCATACTACTAATACCGCTACAAACCTTAAACATAAACAAAAGAGCTACTCATTTAATGTATTTCAATAAGATAGGAAAATTTTTTTAAATCCTTTCAAAAAGAGCTTTTTCTTACAACGATAAGACCAAAAAGCTATCGAAAGGTTAGTTTAAATTTTATAAGAGCCGTGATACTCTCCTCTTCTGTGAGCCACTGTACTGAACGTGTATTTTTTCTTTTCTTTTGATAAACCTCCAACCGTTTGGTTGCCAATGGGTCTCTTATGCATCTCCTTGCTTTCCCGTGGTGACGAGGTATCTAGGTATCGGTTGCCGAGGAGAATACGCGCACCCGACCCAACCAAAGGAAAGAGAAAAGGGTCAATTACTATGATGCGCGACCAGCGGGAAGTACCGGTAGGGCAGGTTAACCTATTTTTACGTTCGGTTTTCCGTGGCGATGCTGCGTTGGGGTTTGACGGATGCTGCAATTGTATCAAGTTACGGAGATGAGGAAAAAAAAATAATGAAAGGTATTCACCTAGTTTTTAATGAATAATAAGAAGACTATAAAAATGTCTTGATGAAGCAGCCTTATTTTGCGACTGGGTGCAATAAGTCGTTTTCATAGGTTTTATCAAATGCTTTTGAAAGTAAACCAAAATTGTAAAGAGTAAAAAAAAGTATGTTTCGAACCTTAGTTTCTTCAAAAATATGCAAATCCGGCACCGAATGTTCATATTACCTCCCTAAGCGCTTCACTTTCACGTATAGGCGAGAATTTATTTGATAACCGATCTGTTCCCAAATTCAGGCGCCACAAAATGTGTGGATTGTTTTCTGTTTTGTTTTGCATCTTTGTAGGTCACTCCCCACGACACCGTTCCAACTCCACTTTCCACCGGGCGTCGGTAGAGAAATCACGTCTCGTTCTGGGCCACCACCTGATCCTCCGGCAACTTCCCCCGATCGGGGAGGCTGCTTTTGCTAGCTCTCACACTCTCACTGCTGTGTGGCTGCTCAAACATGCGATCACTATCTGCGGGTATCTTTTCCGATCGCTATAGCGGTAGCGTTTTCCGAGCCAAGACTCGCGACTCCAAGTCACCGTATTTCTATTTTCTTGTGCTCCTTCGCGACAAATCTTGGCGTGGGGGCTTGGAGATCCCCGAGCAACGTGAGTGCCTCTGTCGAGTCTCCCGGTTTCAAGAAACTCTAGCAACGAATACCTGACGAAGGTGGGTTTGAACTACCGAGAGAAGTAGCATTGGCTTCCCCATTGCGTGGACCGGACGAGTATCGACCGATTCCCATCTGTGGTTGCTCACGAAAGTGGGATAGTGAAAGTATAGATCGCACGGATCGGGCCTATCGTGGATGGAATATAGGTTATGACATAATTAAGTCACTACCGGTTTACACCGCAGCTCTAAACCGCATTAACATTCTTTGCAGTAGATTCTCCGACATCATTTGAGGTTCGCTTGATGGGCTGGTGGGATTAATTTAATTAGCTTGTTCGCTTTTATTGTTTGATTTTATTGTTTTTAGTTGGCCTATTTCAATGAGATTTTTTCATTATTTCTCTTAGTTTGTTTTAGATTTGTATATATAGTGATTGTAAATTTAACTAACTAGTAGCTTTGTTGTTCTTAAACAATTCGAAACATTTCAAAAACAAAAGAACATAAAACAAAACAACCCAAACATTAACCCAGAATCCATAAACAGGAGAGCTCATGTACGGGATAATATCACGCCATTGGACGGGCTTCGAATAAAAAACCTGAACAATGAAAACCTTACTTCATTGACAAGTTTAAGTTCAACTTCGCAAAGTAAACTTCACATTTCTAAAAATTCACACCCGGTTCAGGTAAGTACATCGAGCAAGAGTTTTTATTTTAAGTCAGAAAGAAATTTTCATTTCCTTTCCACCTAAACTTTTCAAGTTCCATACCGGCTTTACTGTCGGTTATGTGATCAAAACGTGGCCTAGGCATGTGTCGCGTGTCCGTCCACGCGTGTGCCGTTTTTCCCGCTCGCAGAAGCTTTACCGGCAGGCGGAGTTTTCCCTCACTTTTCCTTGTGCCAATGCGCTAATGCTGGCGGGTCAGGCCTAAACTTTGCCTCGCTATTTTTACTGATACGTTTACACTCTTGAACCTTAGCTTTTCTTGTGGTACACGACTATTTCGAGCTTTGAAGCTGCAACAAGCTGGGTGGAAAAACACTCGCACACACGTGCTCTGGACTGCGTGACGAGGCAACGTGACCGGAGAGAGTCGATTTTCCCGACAAAAGCTATTTGTTGATGGGGGAGGAGACAATGGGACTGTAGGGTATTTCTTTTGTAGGGTCACTAACTTGAATCAATACTTCAAAATTTTATAGTCTATGTGAAGTTGGCTTTTCGAGTATTTTTATCTATTAATTATAAAATTCAATTAATCTTAATTTTACTAAATTTGTATTTTTATCACCTATTTGGAGAACTATTGATTGTGTATTGTGTAATGTGTTTTTTCCCCGAACGTTTAAATGTGTCTTGTGACATTATTTTTTCCCCTTAAATAATTTGTTGATAGTTGTTTACATAACTTGTTCGTTTGAATGAAATTTATGTGCCTGCCGATATCCTGCTCACACATTAAATTATCCATTCGTCTTTTTTTATCTTTTCTCTTGTGATTGATGAGCCACACGTTACATCAATAGAAGAATTACAAGTTTTCAACAAGAAAACTCAATTTGATTAAAAACAAAAAAGAAATAAAAATCGTTTAACCAAATGTTTACCATTTTTTGCAGTTCAATGGTTGACCCTGCCGTGTAAAGGCATAAACTGACAGCGGCAAAGCGAAGCAATCAAGCGTTCGTTTGACGATAAAGTGGGAAAACCTCAATTTCTCTCTATCGTTTGCTGTTTTCGATTGTGTTCTCTCCCCGTCGAAACCGCCGCCGATGACGCACGAGAAATGGTGAAAGTAGGTAAACCTTTCTTCCACCCATTCTTCACCGAGCCGCGCGAGCAAATGCCGGCATCTTCCGAACTGGCGCCGGAATATGCACGCTGAGGTCCGACAGGTTTGTCCACGGTTATGCGTACGTGTGACGGTTCTCGTGGCGACCATTCGACCCCAAGCGGATCTGAGTCGCAAAGAATGAAGCCTTTGGCGAAACGGGAGAAATGGAGAAAATAAATAGTGAACTGTTTAAGTTGCCCTCCGGCTAGTCCATCGCTCGTTGGGCCAAACATGGTCAACTAAAAGGCTCGAGGTTTTATTCGCTCTCGGTTGGATGCAACCCAACGCAAACCATTTTCTTGTAGGTGAAAGTTGATCGAAAGGCCAGCGAAGAACCGGCGGAGAATGAGAACGGGGAAGTCAACTGGTTAAAACTTCACCTCCAAGAAATGCTTTTGGAAGTTTAATCAAACGTCAAATCAGATACATTGAAAATTGCATCTAGACAAGAACACGAATAATCTGGAGCGAAGTAAGAAGAAAACCACAGAAATGTGATGCTTTGGACACTTTTGTTATGGTATGGTTTTAATAAAAGCCCAACCAATTCGTATGGTGGTAAACAACATAGTTGTTTTTACGAATATTCTGATTTATGGACTCCTGGATAAACTGAAATAGTTCCAAGCTAGTTGCTACTTCGCTACTTTACGAACTTGTGTTTCAATATTTGGAAAACTAAAAATTCAAACAAATGATTCAATTTTATTTCAGCCAAGTTTACTAGTTTTATCTTTTGCTTAGACAAACATAATCGTGATCCATTTCTATGGTGAATCATTATGTGTTTTATTATGTGTAATTTTTATTGTTTAACCAGGCGCCTCCATCACTTAACTTCAATGGTAATCAAAATGAATCACACATGAAACATTCATGTATTAATTTTTCTCCAATTCAAAACACTCTCAATTAAGCCATGTCGTAGTAAATACTACCAACCCTCGTGAACAAGTATTGATTCGAACAGTAGAAAGAATGACGCAATGTTCAAGCGAATGACATTCAACCGACGCTGGCGATACCATTGCTGTCAAGGTACCGTTACATCTGGATTGCATCTATCAGCTGCATGGTCGAGCTGAGGGACCATGATCTCAGTTTGCACGTCTGCTGCACTGCAAGTAAAATCATCGAATGAATGTCCTTCGAGCCGTTGGCAAGTGTTTCCTGCTCGTTTCTGCCATGAATAGTGAATAGTGGGCGATTAGTTGTCCCCGGATGGGATAATGAGGCAGCAGCGAATTCAAACTTATGCAAGGTGGTGGAAGAAAGTAATATTAATCGAAGAACGTTCGAGCTGGTTTGCAGGACGTTTTTCCGGAAGATGTTAAAACGGCGCTCCATAAGAGGAAACAGATGGTCAGTGGTAATCTTTGGATGTTTCATAGATACGTTGCTAATTTTTATATAATTACTTGACTTTAGATACATTTTAAAAGAATGATATTTTATAGCAAACTATTTTTGTGTCAATTCCAAAGCTAAACATTATTTAAATAAATCAATCAATATGTTAAGATGTAAAAATGCAGCAGGCAAGAAAAAATACAACAATAAACCTGTCACATCATCTTGTTATTGCATCTAACAGTAATGACTCGGTGCGGCGCTTAAAGCCTACGCAAGGGTACGTTCTTGAGCGAGAGTACATCCGGTATGCCATCGGATGAACGATAAACGTCAGCCATTTGCATGCCGGCGCAAACAATTGCGAAGTGACAAACGAAGGATGAGTGACTTGGATTCTAACAGTTGCAGTTCTGGCGAAGTGTATTTTATTTGCACACTCATCGACAACAATCCGAGCGGCCAGGGTCAGTCGCCGGAGGTGGTGTGTTGTTGCCCACAGTCTCATCTTTCGTAGATTAACGTACTTTTTAATTTATATTTGCATTTTCGCGACTTTTCAGACTTGTTGAAATGAATTTTAAGAAATTTTCTGATAATCGTTTCATTGCTTCAAGTACACATGCGTTTAAACCCACATTTTTCCGTGTCTGAAAAGTAACCGTCTCGTCGCCAAGTCAACCATGGTCCAGTACTATAAATCATTGTTCACAGGCGAGATTATTAGCGCGACCACTATTGCATCAGGCTGACGGAAGAGTGCACCGATAAGCCAGCCGAGAAAGGACAAACGGCTCGTCGTGACAAGCGCGGCAAGGCTTTGGCCGTGCCCTAGAGCGAGGATCTTGAACTCCGACGAACCGCTACCCGTACCCGTCTTCCTCCAAACTCGTACCGTCGCCCGGCGGGTAATTATTAATGATGTTATTCAATCGGTGCTCGACGCCGATGGCGTCCAATGGATGAGGTCGGTTGTGGAAGGGCCGTCTCCTATGGGGGGTTTCAAAGTGTAAATAAAAACCACACTTCTCCTTGCGGCTGATAACGGTGAGCAAGTGTGTGGGGGGATGAAAACTAAAAGGCACTCCTCCGCACCCCTTGAAGACAAAGAAATCCTCCGTCTGGGCTTGTTTGGATTTCGTTTGGTTTTGTTTTGTTCTGCCAGCCATGGCGGCTACATTCGCGGAATGCATAAGTTGCGCGCGCCGTCGCGGCGTGGCAAAAAGCGAAATTAATATTCCGGGAATCGTGAAGCATCTTCCGTGTGGTCGACGTCGTGTCGGCAGCGTCCAGCGTTCTGGGAACCGGTCAATGCGCCAGCAATTAGTATCCATCTAGCGCTGACGAACTCGTTCGTTTAGGCCTGCTCTGGACTCGAGATCAATCGCTAGTGCTTGAACTTCACAGAAACAGGACGTTTACGATTCTGATGGTTTGCCAAAAAGCGATGCTTTCTAGAATGGACGGGGTAGGATTCTAGGAAATGTTTCGGAAATTCGCTGCATAGCTGTTCCAAATTGATGCACGGTATTTTCATAAATAAATTTCGAAGAAGGGCTTGTAACAACTTGAATTTTCAGCACTTAATTACTTGGGGTCCGCATTTATTTTCAACCAAAGAAGACAATTAAATTATCTAAAATTGATCTTTAAAAACATAAAATCACAAAAGATTTAAGATATCGTTTAAGATATCAGTAAAAAGAGACTCAAAAGCCATTCAGGGACAAAAAGAAAGGTACTTTTTTTGAAACTGTATCAATCTTGTTTAGTGAAACGAAGGCGTATGTCCTACAAAAGGTTTCATTCCTTTCTAATTAAAGTAAATTATTAAACCTTAAAGTTTGTACGTTTTTTATGTTATGTTATGTTATGTTTATTGTGTACCTTTAAATCATTCAAGAATAGCTTCTGTTGACATACCCTTTATTATATCAATAAATATTAATACATTTTATTAAAACATCTTGGTATAACTTGGTATAACTTATGCTCTGATTTAAAAAAAACTATACAACTTCAATAAAACGTTGAAATAGGAAGAGACTTTGTTATTTACCAACCGACACTCATCAACCACCGCGGCTAATCACATCCTATTAGGTAATCATTCTTATCAGTATCATACTCTACAACGCAGTCATCTCGGTATTAATCGCTCTTCAGATTCTTCCCGCTACAGTGTTGGCCTATTTCTTAGCTTTCTTTATTCACTACCGCTCAGTTAAGTGGCAAATTCTTGTGGTTTTAACGCAATTATTCCTGTTTTTTCCACTATATCGACGTACCTTTCCAATGTTTCCAAGGTGCTGGAAATAGACTAATAAAGCGCGCATTTCTTACGATTGATTGCTCCGGGTTGCGTTCCCGTTCGGCGTAATCGAGTCGGCCTAGAACACTATCAGTGGGGATTTCTTTTTTCTAATTCACCCATGCTGCCATTGGGACTGGGGCCGAGGCTACTATCAGTGCGGCCTCGATGTGTGTTACGTCACAATTCGCACTTCGTTCGAACGTTGGCGGCGCGGCGGAGCCGTGAAGCAGTTTCTTCCGGCAAGTGATTATTTCACTTTGCTATTCTTAGAGTGGGCTTAAAATTGGCTCGGTAACGGGCCTATTCGATTGGGCTCGTCCACTATCTTTCGCGAGGCGTACGGTGGAGCATTCAGGCTATAATTTCATAATCCACCACGAAGTGGATTGTAACTCGGTTCTACCCATGCACGTTGGCTGCGGTTTGAAGGCTCGATGACGTTTGATCTGTTAGACAGAGAGCTACCGCAAAGTGGAGCTGCTGTTTGTACGAATTATCACCAATACCCCGCTTTGTCAACTGGCTCGAGTTGCATTGTTTACGGGTGCAGCCATGGGAAAAACCCTCGAAATGTTGAATGAAATCCGGCTAATGAATCGATGACCCAATGGTGCGCTAATCAAAGCTTCCGCTAAAGATATCTACGAGCGTAAAGCTTCTACCAGCTGTTGACATTAGCTTCAAATGAAATGTACTTTTGGATTGCGCGAAGAGTTGTTCGAAAAGGAACAGGCAAATAAACGCCCGAGTGAATCAAAATTAAATTACCAAAGTGCTTTTACATGGACGGATAAAATTATAAAATGAATAAAATTGGTAATCGCATGGAAATGTGAATGAATTGAAATAAATAAAAGCGAAGTAAAATAGAACATGTTTAAAAAAAACCTTTGATAAATATTATATAATCATCAAATCGATTCACAATAAGCTCATTCCCGAGGAAAACAACCAAAGAACATTAAAAAATTATCAAGCTGAATCATGAAAAACAAGACGATGAAACCATTTCGCAAAACCTTGTAGCTCCTGAGGGGTAACAAAAACACATCATAATCTGATGGCCTTCGGTGCCGGGACCCCATCGGTGACCAACTGTCACAGTTTTTACGCCTCACGTACTGAAACCCGGTATAAGGGCGGAAAGCAGCAGGGGAGAAACAAGAAAGAATCAACAAATAAACAAACGAAAAAAACGGGCACACCAGCAAATTCGAACAGATTCTTACAAGAAGTGAATTTTGATTGCCGCGTATCGGCTTGGCATTTCTTGGCCGGCCAAGAAGCAGAAGAAAAAAAAACAGTAAATATACCGCAAGAAATAAGTGAACGAAACGAATAAAAAACACCCTTCGGGGATGATCAGAACGCTGGAGGGAGGAAAAAAACGGCACCATCAACGGGCAAACCAACGCCACCAATATTGTCGCCTTGGTCGGGTCGTCTTATTATCACTTTTTTTTCTCGAATGAGGTCACGACAGCAGTAGAAGTTTGCTTTGAATTTTTCAAACCATCAAGCAGATAGCATTCATTATGGCGTATGTGTGTTTGTCCATGGGGTAAGTCCTCGCGTATGTCGCGACGCGAGCGTACTGCTGCCGGCCCCAAATGTTTGCATTGCGGAATTACATCAGCGATTGCCAGCATTATGTAACATTTATAACGTTGCGCCCCGCGTTCGGGCTCGAGCGTCTTGGCCACCATGTCCAGGCTCCTTGTGGGGTGTTCTTGGTGTTCTTTCGACCATTTTCGACACCCGCTTCGCGTGTTAACCCCGGACCGGAGCGAGGCGGGCGCCAACTGTGCCAGAGAACGGGACGACGGCCGAAATTCTTGCCCAATTAACATATTTCATTATTTGTTTGTCTGTGGTTTTTCGTTGCCTTTTTTTATCGCTCCACAGCGCTTTACGGTGCTTATTCTTTGCCGCTGCCAGCAGTTTGAAGTACATGCGAGTGGGCAGAATTGTGCAACGGAATTCGGTTCGACCCACGGCACGTTCTTTTCGATCTGCATTGTAGAATTGATGGCAGCTGGCAGGAGCGTTAATCGAGGAAAGCATGTTTATAGAACTGTAGGTTGATCTAAAACCTAAACTAAATGAATAAATAAACGCGCTCTCGTTAAGCCAGATTATCGTCAACCATAACCTCTTTCAGTGGAAGTTTATGTTAGTAAAATTATTAGTTTTTGATTGCGAAAATGAATGACATCATCATAAAGCCTTCAAGTCCAACGATAAAAATGCAAAAGTATTGAAGGAAATTATTAAAACACAGTGTACATTAACTTTCAAACTAATAAAATAACTTTTACCATCAGTTTAAAATGTACAAAATAATGATCTTGAATAGTTGATTAGAATTTTTTGAAGATAAAAAAACCACGAGTTTTTAAACAGATTAAATCAACATATGAACAATTCTTTCTTTTATTCTTTTAACGGTTTCATAGAAAAAAAAAACAATATTACAATATTTGATCCTATCGTTAAAAATTCAGGTATGTTTAACGTAAAAATCAAAATGCCACCCCAATATCACTGACCTAAAATCACTTACTTCCTTCTTCACGTTGTTCGATTCCAGTATTTAATTGATTGATCCCAATTCGTGCGTGGAAAACGAAAAATGTGCAGTCAATTTACTATGCACTTCCAAGCCCACGGTGAAGAAAACTCACACACACACACAGCCGGTCGGTCGCCCAGTTTCGCGCGGGTTGTTTATGTAAATTGAAACGAAATAAAATAAAAGCACTAGACACGGGCACGTTTTATTTATTAGTATTTTTATTCGCCACCCAGCGCACATTGTTCCTTCGAGTGCTCAATTATACCATCCCTTGTCCTCCACTTCCATTCGTTTACCATCGTCCTAGTGAGCCAAAACCGCCACGCCACGCAAAAGTGCTTCCGATTGCACGCGGCCACGTTTTCGCGCCGAACGACACCGATTTTTCCGATGACGCGAACGTAATAAAATAGGCCACGAGCGCTTTTCCGCCCGACAAACCCCAGGGTTTGTTCCCCTCCCCATGCCCGCCCACCCGGGACAGACATGTGGCACTATATGGTGATTACCTAACCGCCAAAGTACTCGGCCGCCCGAGTGCGGTTTGCCCGAGCTCACGTTATTGAGTCATATCTCGCGGGAAAAATTGCGCCGGGTGGACCTTCCGAAGGGACGGGAGCAACCGGGAGCGGGAGCTTGCACGGGGGCTTCAACTCAAAACGTTTGGCTCGAACCCGTGCACTCGTGCCCGAACCAAATTACTAAACAACCCACACACGGGTGGACGACGGCCCTAAACAGCACAGTGTGGTCGAGAACATTTGTCTACATAGATGGGAAGCGTTAAAAAGATGGGCTTGATGAGTTGTAATTCCTTCATTTCATCAAATTTTACTAAGTAATATTGATGTTCTTAATCTTTTATTGGTTAATTACGTTCTAAGTTACTTTAAAAATATTTATGAAAATTATATAAATCAAACACTCCTTCAAAAAATCTTGTAAACCATTGAATTAATTGGAAATTGATATGATAATGTACATATAATAACATGTAAAATATCTTTATATGTAATTTAGTTGTTTTAGTTGCTAATAAAGTTATATGCACCGTATTATGTACACCGTCTCAACGCGGTTGCCCTACACATGTGTTTTTACACATCGACGGGGATGTAACGCATTCCTGTAAAATGTCTCTCGGTCTTCCGAAAAGAAGTCTCGTCTCTGCTCCACTAGCGTCCAAAAACCAACAACTTCTTTCAGATAATGCCTGGAAGTGTCCCCATGGTCGCACACAGGTATACAAACAGCATCGAGTGTCATAGTCAGATCTCACATAACGCAGAACCGATCGGTTCTTGCAGACGGCGAGAGATTGTTAAAGGACTCGTCGACCGGAGGTATAATTTCATCACATATCTTTTCTTAATCAGTGGGTTATTCCTTCCTTCCTATGGGCGGATGGCCAAGAGGGTCGCGATTGGATCGGGAGATTGTTTTTGTTTTTGATTGGATGCCATTTTTTGTTGTGTTCCTCTATTTTACGCGTGTTTTATTCTGTTCTTTTTTCTTCTTTTCATGCCATTTTCCCTGCTGGCGTTTGCCACTGTTTGCCAAGGTTGAAATATTTGTTTAATGCAACACATTTCAAACCATTTTTTCGCAACCAGAGTTTGCACTTAGATTGTTTTGTTTTCTCGTGTTTTTTTTTAACGTAAGCAGTAAGAAACGAGTAATCTATCTCGAAAAGTGTGCCAGTTCTACTCGCCTGTTTGCGTTGTGTGTTCCTTTCAAAAGTCGATTCTCTTAATCTTAAGTCATCGGGGTCGCGCGTCGATGGCGCAATTGCTGTAATTTTTGTGCTACATTTTAGAAACTTTTTTCCGCGGTAGGTTTGTTTGGCCAATTCGTCATCGGAGGCTTGCTCTTTGGCTGTATATGGGATTAAGCACACACACATCTGGACGCAAGGATGCCAAAAAACCCTTGACTCATATCAGATGGCAGTGACGTTCCCGTATGAGAAGTACTATTTATGGATCATTTGATGTGACTCATTTATAAAACTCGTTCCGTATAATTTGAACATTTCCGAACAAAAAAAGTTTCAGATGTAGTTCAAATACAAAAAAAATCCTGTTTTGATACGAAGGGTAACACAATACAAATTACGTCAAGTTACATTCAATTACGTAAATTTTGCCTGAAACACGATCTAACGTGTTTTACCAATCAATCAATTGAATGTTCGTCATGTATAAAAGGGGATTTGAAAACAATAAAAAAATAATGTCGAACGTAGAATTTCTTTATCAACGCTCTAGATAACACATTGACGTGTGTTTCGATGATTACACTTCGTTATGTGCGGGAGGAGAAAAAAGAACGAAAACAAGGTGCGTTACCATGAAGAGTAACATACAAATAAACGGGCAGGAACAACTCTTCTGTTCTCTGACGCCATTTGATGCAATTGGCTGCGTGACATCAGCTTCCTTCCCATGAGGGCAACCTTATGCAAACCTTCGCCGTTGGGAGGAGAATAAAGAACGCACGTTCGCGTTGCACTCGCTCGAACGCTGGGACAAACTTGCTCCCGATGCTCTAGGGTTGCACAAAGGGCAGCCATTGCACATACGCATTGCATTGGGAACATAACGTTGCGACACGTGCATGCGAAGGTACGGCGCTGGCTGAAAATAGAACCCTGGAGTGGATGCACCGCACTTTCCTTCAAGGCGCCACCAGGCGAACATGAAACGGAGCAATAAATAGGGATGTATTTATAATATTAAAATATTTTCGAAGGGGAAAAATATTTTCGAAGGGCGGATGCATTCGTGTGGAATGCAGAAATCAAGAAATTATTTGAGATAGTTTTTTCGAATGCTTTGTTTTCTTCACACGCTTTTATTGACTTTAGTATTCTGGTTAATTTTGTCACAAAAATTTGTTGTTTTTAGTCAGCTTTTATTTCCATTTCAAACTTTTGCAAACGACCAGCTATGCTAACTCTCCGTTGCCTGCGCCATCCAGGCAAATGTATCCGTAAGTCCTAAAATAGATGTTGCAAGGAGTGAATAAACTCCTTTCGAATGCTAACGGAACTCCAAGAAAAAGTCTGAGGGAAGGAAGAAGGAAGGGCCTCAAGTAGTAGGCTGCCATGAGCACAATTATCGCACGGATGAACGCAACGGGTGTCACGTTGCGGCAACGGTTGTGTTCCCCACATCCTCCCCGTCAACCATCGCATCCTGCACACGTTTCCCCTTTACGAACGTTATCAGCAGCAGGTAGTAGGCGGCCCCACCCGCTGCCACCACCACTCACCGGAACCTGAACGGAGCGGAACTTTTTGATGATGCAACGTGCCGTCAGCAGGTTTGAGAAAGGAATTGATCGGATTCGTCGTAACGGGACGAAAGGAAACCCGAACCGGAAGGAAATCATTTCCACGGATCGCTTCTGAAATTCCCACACACTCGGGAAGCCACTTTGCAGAACCGGCTTCTCCACGTGCTCCGGCCAAGCCCAGGGACGCCCCGCTCCGCCGTCTTTCATGAACTTCGCACCGGGCGGTGAGTCATCGGATTGCAATGTGCCATCCTATCTCGTGCTGTCGAGGCACGCCTGACGTGGTCGAATGGGAGGGTGAAAAATGTCGTGGCGATACTTGTTGTAAATCATTTTTCTGCTCATTGCGAGTAATTATTTAATTTTTGGTTAACATAATGACGATGTAATTGTCGGTTAGTCAACGTAACTTTGCCATTTAAGTGGTTAAGCTACATTTATTTTTATTTGAAAAAATCCAACCAACGCCTTAGTTTGAACAAAACCACGGAACAGTTCTTACAGAGTACACAAACATACCATGTACTGGATTAAAAAACCCCACACACTATCCTAATTTTTCCCGACAATAGATAAAACTTTTTAATCGGAATTAGAGGTAGCTTATCTAAGTTACTAAAAGGCACAGGCACGTGGTTGAATTTTTCTAACCAAACAAGAAACGATCCATAACGGGGTTTTCGGTACTTTCTCTCTTAGATTAATAAAAACATTTCTTATTTGGGGTGTTGGATACAAATTATTAAAATAACGGAAGTCTGTAATCTAAATTTTTCAATTTTCCAGAATCAAGGTTTCTATGTACACTATGAAAAGATGTGTTTTATAATTTATTTTGATGTATCATCAATATGTCTCGCATGCTTCACATAAGTTGAAAGGATTTTAATTTTGTTTTGCATCTAAATAATTTATATTTGCACTTGTCACGAGCATAGTGTACAACATTTTAGATTGTTTCTGTTATTTCATAAATTTAGTTATTATTATTATTATTTTTTATTATTATTATTATTATTAAAATTATTATTATTATTTCTATGATTGTTTTTTTTCATGTTCATGCTTTTCTTGTCAAACCTTATAATCTGTGAAAAACTAGACTTAAAATAATGGTAAATATTTAATATCTTTAAAGAATCTGTTATTGTTCATTAAACGTTATTACCCAAAAGTTTATTCAAGTTAGTGAACGAACAATGGAATGCAGAGTGAAATCAAATGACCGGTTCACTTGATAACTTCTCACCCGCAAGTAAGCTTGACACTGCAGGATTAAATAAGCCAACGATGGACACCCTTGCTTGCGACAGCGGATTCGGTTCTGCCAACTGTACTGAAAGCCTTGCTCTAGCCTCGCCACCTACCGCCATCGTCGGTGCATCTGCAGCAGTGCACTTAAACGTTCCTGCCGTTGCGAGCCGCGTGTCGGCGTGACATTCATCTGTACATGCGTACTTCCATCACTCGCTTCCCTCGCCGAGGACCGAGGACGGATCTTACGATTCTTTGTTATGCCCCACAGGGCAGGATGGTTGGTAGAACGCCACTTCTCCCATACCACAACCCCAGCTGCCCTTACTCCCCCTCAATACCCAGGCACCCGCTTGATAAAGAAAGCGAAACCTTCATTCCGGTACGGCACCGAGGTACTACGGTTACGACAACAAAGAGAACCAGCGACGTCTGGCCGATATCTCCCCCATCTCGAGCCGCCCTGCGCTGCCACTTCCTGTCTGCTCGTACTTTGTTCCCCATCCCCTTTCCCAGCCCTTTTTCGCGTGAGTGGTCTCTTTTGCAATAGGAAACCACCAACACATAGAAGGGACCTCCCCGACTTGCCATATGTACATCCTTGTTCCCGACAAACAAAAACCAAACTTTGCGCCATTCTTTGCCCTTTCTTTTTCTCTCTATCTAACTGCCGGTAACTTTCTTTCTATTTTTATACATCTCTCTCTCCCTCTCTCTTTTTTTACAGACACATAAACACAGTCGGAATGCAATACCATCGTCATCTTCATCACTGACCTGGCATAATTTCTCGACGGTTGAGTGAATGTTTGGCGGCACGCGTCTCCCATCTCCCTCTCCCGACCCCTTTCGGGAGGAAATGAGATCCCTGTCGAGGACGCAGAGTATCCCTTCTCCCCTCCCCCCCCCCCCTCCTCACCACCCCCACCGTTCTTCCGACGGATACATTTTGTCTAGACTTGGGTGATTCAGTTGACTTTACCTAACACCAAACCGTTTCAAAAATCATGTCCTTGCGTATTCCCTTCGTATTGCTCCCTTTTACCGTGGGTGAAGATTTAAAGTGGATTCATCGAACGAGCTCTTCATTTTATTTTTTTCATTTTACATCATTTAACACATTCCCCAAGGGACAAACCCTTGCCTATCTAGTCCGTCTTTTTAGTTTTATAATGATTTCCGTATTGCAACCAACCAGTCCGGGACCATCTCTCCATCATCCGCTGAGCACGGATGACGCATACAACGGATACCACCGGTAAACAACGAAGCAGACAAAACGGACGGGAAGAAAACTCCACCGGCGGAAAAATCCCCCCCAGCCCTGCTGCAGACTGTGGGCTCCCCCATTGATGGCCGCGGAAGGTGGTGAGATACCGACGCGATTTCCGAAGCGCCCGAGAGCGTGTCTATGTGTGGGTTTCCGTCTCATTTTGCTTTCTTTTTCCCCGCTGCAGCTTGCCTGCAGTGTGAACGCGAACAGCACACCCCACACAGGCCAGGGGGGGGGGGAGGGCAGAATAACACAAAGCAATCATGATATGTGCGCCATTGCCAGCAGTGCGCCCTCGGTGTTGCGTTTCGTCGGCATTTTGTTATTGCTCCGATTTTCCGTCCCGTTCGCCACTTTGCGGCGGCCAACGTGACCTAGAATACAAACGCGCCTCCCGTGAAGCACTTCGAGGACTGAGGGTGGGGTGGAAGGGGGTCTACGTTACTCATTGCCACCATAGGGAGTTGCATGCACAGGTTTACCCAGGGTACACGGGGCGAGCACATTGTGTGAGGAAAATCCTTCTCCAAGGGAAACTTGAAGAATTTCTTGTGATAATTTTACACGTGGAAAAATGGTCTCGATCCGACCAGTAGTTTAGAAGTTATGGTCGTTTGAAGATCCACCCTCCCCCTTGGGGGAGGCAGGCCATACAACACCCTGACGCGCAATGAATAATTCGTGGAATGGAAACGCGGTATGAAAAGAGGTTGTTCGACGCAAGGGTAAGTGCGCGTCTTTCGACCAGACAGTTTGAGTGGCGCGTTCGGGCGCCCGCGAGCTGAGTGCCCCGGCTTCGGGTGAGTTCTGCGAACGCGTGCGGTTCGACGGCGCGGATGCTTCCTGCCGTTGTGCCGGATTCGAACCCGGCTAGTCTTGTACTAACTCGCAACCGGAGCAGACGTGAAAAAGCGGCGCCAGCCTTCTCCGTCGGTCCTCGACAGTTCGAGATTGGAAGAAAATAGAGAGCAAACAGTTAACAAACGCTAAACGCAAACAAAACGGTGATCGCGTTCGTACGGAAGAAAATATTTTTCTAGTGAAATTACAGTGCATTACCCAACATAGTAGCCGACCCCAAATAACGTCGAAAGTTATTTCCCTACGGCATATAGAGGAGATACGATTTGAGTTGTTAACGTGAATTGTGAGAAGTGTTTGGCACTTTCGAATCAAAACCGTCCCGGTGGAACGCTTGGTGCACCATAGGTGCATCGCAAAAAAAAGCATCCTCTCGAGCGGGTGGTGGTGGTGAAGTGGTCTCGCCAGCTCCAATCTAGGAAGACCTTGGCTGCTAGCGCCGTAGGCTACAACGCCTACAGAGCGACGCATAACCGACCGTGACCGTGGGCCAGACCAGCCCGTTGTCCGTGGTCCGCGTGCGCCCAGACACAAGTGCATTCAACTGGCGGTGCAGTGCCGGAGTGTGTTAAAAAGAGAGAGAGGGAGCGCACAGAGAGCCGCTTTTTGGTGCAGCATCAAATACACAACGCTCGAGCGTGAAATAAAAAGATACAGCAAGCAGAAACCGTAATTTGTTGGCGCTCTATTTTGTGTTCGGCCAGAGATTCGGTGTGAAAAGTACGTATAGTTCGTGCGAAGTTCCGGATGCAACTGCATTTACTACAACATTGAAGTGTCGAATTTCTAACGCCTAGTGAAGGTGGCATCGGAATAGAAAATTATAATTGCCTTGTGAATATTAAATTGTAGTGCGGAATAAATTTCCGAGCGAAACGCGAGCGTAAGAGTCGCCACGTTTGAAGTGTGATCGTTGTTTCTGTGGTCCGTTGCGGAAAAGGTAGAGGAGGCAAGAAAACAGAAGTGGGTCATCAGAAGAAATCGGAAGCCGACGAGGCGCAACAAGTCTGAGGGGAATAATCGTGACGAGCAAGTGTGTGGCTCTGGGAAACGAAAGCCGCATCCACAAACACCAAGTTGTGCGTGAATTGTGAAGTGTATTGAATTTATAAGCCGTAAAAAAATTAAGGCTGTACGGTAAAGAAGTTTTTTACACAACAAACGCAAAAAAAAGGCCAAGTCACAAGGATTTACTCTACGCGGTGGAAAAGTGGACCATTCTGAAGAGTGGGCCTAAGAAAAGTGTAAACCGAACCACACACAAACACACACCTTGTCGCTGTCGATCGACGGTACGACGTTCAAAATCAGCCCCAACGGAAGTGCTGCTGCTCATCGTTCTGAGAAAAAGAGTGAGTTTTCACACAAATGATTTACAACGCTTTTTTTTCACACAATCACACAATCTCTTAACAAAGTGGGGTTTCTTGAGCTCGACTGTTCTTTGTAACCATTTTACACCGGGCTTTGATTGTGCTGAGTCAGAGTATGGTAATATTGCGGAAAACCGTTCCGCGCACGTCAGCGAAGTCAGCGAATGGGACAGTTGCATCAGATTCTCCGTATTACCTCACCTCCTCGTTGGGGCGGGATGAATCTGTTTGATCGTCCGGTTGGTAACGTCGTGTGTACCATTTCTACTGGCATAAAGAGAATCTTTGGACAAGCCTTGTGCGATAATGTTTATAGCCGGATTCGAAACGGATAGAGGGAATTCACACACGACAATTCGGTCCGAACTGCTTTGATCTGGTACGATCAGCTTTGCGTATCTCATGACCATCATTGTGCGATCAGGTAGTTGTGTGATGTCCTTGATGTGTTTCTAATAAAAAAATAATCGACTAGATCGTTGACCAGCCCGTACGTAACGGTGATAGGATTTCGATCGAGTGTGCGTACCGTTCGTGGTCCAGCTGATAACACACGGTTGACACACTGCCCTTTTGACATCACGGGGGATTTGCTTGGTGTGCGCCAGTCGGAAACCCGCGTGCGTCGCAACAAAGTACGAGGCCATTTGCATTTGGGGACGCGTGCTTCAAAGGTGGATGAAAATAGAGATTGTGTCATCGATGAACGCGTGTGCAGGCCACGTTCCTGATCCCGTCCCGCACCCGTGCAGCACCCGGGATGAACGATCGATCAGATGATCTTTCGTAGTGACTTTTTCGGATCAACTGCGACACACTCTTTGGGTGCCCTTTCGGAACATTCGAGACTTTTCGAGAACCGCTAGGATCCGCTTGGGGTGTTTATTGTAGGCCCGTGTAGGTGTTGGTAGTGGCTTATCAGTTGCGTAAGAAATGGTGCTCCACCATTCTCCGCGCCCGTACATCATCCGTATCCCGTTTCATTTTTATCTCTTTCGCTCGTTCCCTCGCCAGCATGCTGTTTCACTCGTACGCATTGGGATTGAGTTCATCCAATCCCGAACCGCGCGTGGTCGAGGCCGATGGCCGATGATGTGACAGATTTGAAAATGTTTTTTGTTTTCGCTCTCATACGGCAACGATTTGTTTACGACGACAACGCGATGGCGCGATGAACTGTGACCTCTTATCCCCATCCTCTCTGCCCAAACCCGCTTCGGTGTACGACTTGGTCGATCGATACACCCTTGCGCTTTGGCGTGCCATGGCCAACCGATAGAACCTTTCTATAAAGCACCTTATAGCACATTTTAGTTTCACACGTCAATAGTCCACTTACAATGTTGGCCTCGTTTCGCTCCGCCATCCGTGTTTGTTTGTGTTTCGTCGCTAGGCCATCGGCCATCCATTTGGAGGACACGTCCCGCGGTCCCTTGGCCCGTTCCCCAAAGCGCTCGATGGACGGAATAATTCTCACTTTCTCACGGACCCTTCTTGAGCTAATCGTGTACGATTGGCCAGAAGGGCCGACGGTGGCGATTGCGGATGATTTACTCACGCTCACTCGCCGCCGCCGCTCCCGGCACTCGAATCGAATTATCTTGTTATTGTCCGTGAAATGGTTGCCGTGTCGGTGTGGTGTGTTGGACATTCAGCGCCACCGCGGGCCAGAACGCCGTCTCTGACGTCATCTGCCACGCTCTTCGGTCAATGTACGCGGACGGTAGAACGTGGCCAGTGCTGCTGCCGATGATGACGATGGTTACGGTGATGATTGTTGTTGTTGTTCTCCCGTGCACACCGTGGTCGGTGGTTTGGTTTTTTTGCCCAATATTGTGAAACACCCAGCGATTCTTGGTGCGATTACACATCACCCCTCCAACCACCCCGATCCCGTCAGCCTCCACTCCGTGAGTCATGGTGCTGTGTGCGGTGGCAATTATGATTATTACATTTTCGCCACCAGGGGAAGTTCTAACCAAAATCCGATGCAACAAGGCGCCGGGAAGAGAAAAACCAAAGCACATTCGCCTCATTTCGTTTCTTTGACCCCGAAAAGTGAGGCAATTTTCGATTGATTTCATCATCAACAACCTTTTCGTGAGCGTAACGTTCTGGGCACGCACACACACACCACGTCTTTCCGTTTGTGGTTGGTTTTCCTTTTCGTTTGCTCCACACGTGTACCGATGCTTCAACATTTATCGCTGACGAAACCATTCTGCAACATTATGCCACACTTGCGTCGGACACGTTAGAACTTGTTCCTTCCTGTCCGAATATCTGAGGGGTGGTCGGACAATGTGCGGCTCATCCATTTTCCCACCATTAAGTGTTGTGGGTATTCCAATTGTTTGGGTGGGTTTTGTTTTATAAGGACATTGTTTACTTTTTCAAGCAGGAATGAAGCGAGCAGTGGAGATAAGAACATCATCAACTGGAGTGGTTTTGACAAAAAGAAAAAAAAAATAGTTAAAATTTTGTTTTTTTTTTTATTTGGGTTTCAAATGTGTTTGTTGCCTGTGATATAATCAATTGGCTTGTTGCAAACTCGATAAGCACCCGAAACGTAGGCAAACCATTTTCAACACATCATAACTGCGCTTGGGATGGAGAACCAAATTCGTAAGAAATAAAAAATACCAAACAAAACAAAAAGCGATGGTTGAAAAACGAGAAACGCGTTTCCACGCGCGATCAAGGTCGGTCAGCGACGCCATTTGCGCGAATCGGTACGAAAAATCCCTCCGATCCTACCCGGCGGCTGTCAGATGTGTTTTGCACACACAAGCGCACCCAATGTAGAGGAGCGGAGGAAAAAAAGATGGAGGAAAACAAACTACTCGCGAATGAACCATGAACTACGTGAAGGCAGAGTGCGGGGCCATCGGGCTCTGGCGGTGGTGGTTCGAATCGAAGGTGGTTTACCTCGTGCGCGGTCGTGCAAGCCAAAACAAGCTTCCCCCACACCATCGATGGGGGAAGGGAGGTGTGTGGATGGTGGGGGTGAATGCGTGGAATAATAAATTAACACGCCGCCCTCTCTTTCGTTCGCTAGAGGATGGATCCATCTCCAAACACGATCCTCTCGCGATCGAGATCAGGCGCCCGCATCTTCTTCCGTCGTTCGATCTCGCTAATCGCTGGGAAACATCATCATCGTCATCATCATCATCATCATCCGCTTGTGGCGCGAGGAAGAGGGCAACGAAACGCCATTCGGCAATATTTAGTGCACGTGCGCGATCAGAATGACGTAATTTTGACGTTTCTGCGAAGCGATACGCAAATGGGGAGCGCTTGTACCTGTTTTGGGGTTGTTTGGAATTTTCGGGTACAGCTTCTGCACGACAGGTTCAACAGGTTTGGCAGGGGATGATGGAATTTTTGCGAGAACATTCCATCTGTGGTGGTCAATCGTCGAAAGACCGGGTGATATCAGATCAGATGAACACCGTTCGACGTGGAATCGAATGCAACCCTTGGCATTCAAATTTCAGTTTGTTTTTACACATATTTCATACTGTTCCAGTGTGCCATTTGCTTAACTTAATGTTGCATTTGTTTTCGTTCCTTTCGGTTCGGTATTCTATTGAAGAGATTTTTAAAAGATGGCGTCTTCATTAAATAAAATGCAAGATAACCACGCTACTAAACTTGAAGGAACATGGAAGACGCTTGACATTCCTGTGGTGTTTGATTTTGATGATTCGCGCGTCCAGTATTAACTGGCTGAAAGTTGAAGGTGACTCATTGGGAAAATCGTCTCGAGAAGATAGAAAATCAAAGAGATATGGCAAACATCAGGTGAAAGCTTCCGTTTACCTTCCGGAGTACTTCAGCTGAAAAATGTATTACCAGTGCGGTTGACCAGTGAGTCACCACCTATCACCTCCATGAGAATGTTTGCTATATCAAACGTTTACATTATTGATATTGATATGTAGCATTTGTACCACAAATGCATCACACAATCAACCAAATTAAGTCATGAAAGCAAGAGGGTTGGCAGTAAGTCGCAGTACGGCGATCTGGATCAACAAAATTCTGTAATGGCGACGCAAAAGCAAGGTGGTAAATATTGTTATTATTCGTTCCGATTTAAGGAAATTCCTCGCTACGCAGCAACGTTCTGTTGCGCAATAAGCTTCCGTTCGGAAAGCATGTTGATATGCGTATTAAAAATGGTTTCGAATAACTTAGTTGAGGAGCTGGATTCTCGGTAACAGTTATAAAAGGAATTGTTGAAAAAGGGAAAGTTTTTCCTTGAAAATTCAAGAACCGATGCGGGAACATGGCGCTATGGCATTATCCTGTAGCTTTGCGTATTTTTTTTTTCTGGCCTCCCCAACCATCTGCCCCTTCCACTACAAACGCAATTTGTCATCGAAAGATATACGCCGATTGCGATAAGAACCAAACTATGAACACCCCTTCCAAAGGGGGCGGGGGCAAGTGGTACCGTTAGACGTTAGAAAGGGAGCAAGGCCGCGAAGTAAAATAGTAGCAGAAGAAGGAAAAAGTCAAGAAACCGGCCTGCTCCCGGACTCTGACTGATAAGCGCGAGCGCGATTGCGACGACGACATTTGATTCATGAAAATTGTTTGCGCGAGCCTCCAAGAATGGCAACAACTGACGCGAAGAAGCGTCACGGCCGTGGCGTGTTATGGATTTGTTGCGTCACGTTTCCTGTTGTGCCGGAGTTAGACAAAAATGAAAAAATCGTGGCAAAGGGGGGGGAGGAAAAAACACCACGCGTCGTAGAAGAATTATCATGCGCGCCATTCTGGTTGTTTATGCGAGGGTGGGCAGCGTTGCGTAATGCGACGAGACGTCTGATAAGTTAGCGCGGATGGAAAGTGGGGAGTGGTCTGATTAGGAAAAACAAAGGCTTCATTCGGTAGAAACTTATTCAGTGATATAAACACAGAAGCAGTGCTAATTTTAGCAAAGGTTGGGATATTTCCTCCATTTGATTTTTTCTCTTGAATGTGTGTCGCTTTCATTTACAATTATATATTTTATGATGCCCTTTTAAATAGCAGAGCCTTATCAATTTGCAACATCTTTTGCTATTGAAAAATATATGTAAGACATCGTAAACAACATCAAAACAATCTCTCCAAAGAGAAGCGATCTGAATTCTTTTGCGTATTACACCTTCGCGTTAGAAATGCATTGGGGCGATGGAAAACCACCCGGTAAGAACGTAAACGGCACGTTTACGAGGGAGGAAGAAAAAAGCAAGCAAAACGTGTTCACAACAATCCCGGGGGGGAAAAAAAGCCGATAGCACAACACGAGCATCGCATTCACCTGATGGCGATGATGCCGATGATGACGATGGCGGTTTAGAGTTGTTGTTTCTCGTGGCGCATTCCAGCGCTCGTTCGATCATAACAACTATTGTCACATGTTGCGTTCACGTGCCGGCCCATCGTTGTGAATAAACGAGTTTCTCTAGAGAGAGAGAGAGACCTTCACGATGGGCTGAGCTGTTTATTTGTTTGCCCGCGAACGAAGTCGAGAAGAACAGGTTGCTGTTGACGTTGTTGTTGCTTGTAAATATTATTTATTGAGTGTGTGTTCTTTTGAGGATCACTCAACTCACTTTCGCAAACGTGATCGGTGGGGTGAAGTGTGTCAATAAATTATTGAAGGTGAACCAGGGTCTAATTTAATTCAAGTACTTCAATTGATGTATTTAGTATTAATTACATTTAATAATGTTAATCATGTTACTGATGTTTCTCTCTTTCTTTCTGTCTTTTCTACGTCCTCCACAGATGCACTAGTGCAGCTAGATTCACCCGTCCCGAGCAATTCTAGTATGATGGTGGCGGATTTCGTAACGCGACAGCAAAACGGTTCGCCGCTGAACGGGGAAATACCCGGCCAGAACCACAACTCTAACTCCAACATGCCTGGTAAGTGTTTTTATCATTTCGTTTTGTGGGTCTTTTATGTTGTTTGTTTACAAAAAGCACCAGGCGCCTCCATTCAACCACGTGTTCGAAATGTTTTGCTCCCATGTTTGACCGTTTTGTGTTTGTTTTCTCTTTCTTTCTCTCTGTGTCCCTCTCTCTAGCCCACAGTGCCTTACTGATGAGCAACAACAGCAGCAACAGCAACAGCTCGGGCCGCGCCAGCCCGCACACGTCGTCGGAGTCGGAGTTCCCGCAGAACGGCTACGAGCTGGCGGCGCACCTGAAGCGCAAGGAGCTGTTCTCGCAGCGCAAGCAGCGCGAGTTCATCCCGGACAACAAGAAGGACGACAGCTACTGGGACCGGCGGCGGCGCAACAACGAGGCGGCGAAGCGGTCGCGCGAGAAGCGCCGCTTCAACGACATGGTGCTCGAGCAGCGCGTCGTCGAGCTGACGAAGGAGAACCACGTGCTGAAGGCGCAGCTGGACGCGATCAAGAGCAAGTACAACATCTGCGGCGAGAACCTGGTCAGCGTCGACCAGATCATGGCCACGCTGCCGACCAACGAGCAGGTGCTCAGCTCGACCAAGCGCGTCAAGCTGGCCAACGGCAGTGCGGCGGCCGGTTCCGGCGGTCGGACCACGTCCCCGAGCGGATCCACGATCGGGTACCCGCACTCGCGCAGTCCCTCCCGCCAGTCACCGTCGCGCTCGAACGGTCGCGCTTCGTCCCCGCACAGTCCGCCACAGGTGGCCACCAGTTCCACCCCGGCCGGCAGCCTCGGTTCGCACCTCCAGCAGTCGCTGCTAGCGGTGGTGCAGGCAAACGGGGCGGGTTCCGGTGCGGGAAGCGCTCCGTCCTCGCAACAGGCTCCGGTTATCCACGCGAACCCGAACGTAGAGTCACCACCACCGGCCGCGACCGCCAGCGCCCTCATCCAGCACGGTGCGATCCAGCACACGAACGGCACGGCAGGCTCGGGAGCGAACGCTCCGGGCACAACAACTTACCTTTCGCCAATGCACATCTACCGCAATGGCACGATCATCGAGTACGAGCGAGTGCTGGGCGAGAAGGGGTCCCTCCATGCCGAGCAGGGTAGCGGCCGTAGTCCGATCCGGCATGAGCTGAACGAACGCAACGGAGACGACAACCATCACCTGCAGCAGCTGCAACAGCATCAGCAGCAGCAGCAGCATCATCATCAGCATCAGCAGCAACAGCAGCAGCATCATCACTACAGCCATCATCCGCGGGAGGTTATCCGGGAGTCCGTGATCGACCACCATGCGCACCACCCTCAGCATCATCAGCATCTTCAGCAGCAGCAGCAACAGCAACAGCAGCAACACCATCCTTACCATCACCATCGAGTGTTGGTTTCGGCGAACGGTGATGAGCTCGACCGTGACGAGCGTTCGCCATCGCCGGGTCCGCAGCACGCAATGGTGGCCTCGTCGGCGGCTCCACGCTTCGGCTCCCCTACCACCACCACCAGCCCCAGCACGGTTTCGGCCGTCTCCTCGCCCGGCACTCCACCCTCGTCCGGGCTGGGAACGAGCATCTCCAGCACGAGCCCGTCGCGGTCGCCTCCGGCGCATCCTTTGGCGGCCCACTCGCACCCGCACCACTACTCTCCGCACCATCACCCGCATCACCACCACCCACACGCCCACCCGCTGCATCACCTTGCGCCCCATCCGCACTTCGTCGTCGGCGCGAGCTCCCCCTACGCGCCGAGCTCCTCGACGGCGCTCCCAGCCGCGGCCGGTGCCCAGCTTCCGTACCCACTCACGACGGCAGCGGCAGCCGTGGCGGCCTACGCAAGCAGCACGGCGGGTGGTGCGGCTGGACTGTACTCCGTGTCACCGCCACGCTCCACAACCGAGCTGGCCAGCGCTTTGTTGACGGCGAACGTGCTCAACCTGAGCCGCCGGGCACCATCCCCGATGTATGATGGGCCGGCCAGCAGCAGCGCGAGTACCAGCGCCGCCAGCCCGCCGCAAGCACCGTCGGTGGCGAGCACCGGCAGCACATCGGGTGGCGAGGACGAGCCGGACGTGCGCGATCATCGCGATCTGCACGAGCACGTCAACGGCAACAGCAGCCTGCTGCCGGTGAAGCTGCGCCACAAGACGCACCTGGGCGACAAGGACGCGGCGACGGCCCTGCTGGCGCTGCAGAACATCAAGCAGGAACCGGTGGCGCTCCGGTCGAGCTCGCCCGCCTGGGACGACGGTGACGGTGGGTCGTCCGACGAGCGCGACTCCGGCATCTCCACCAACGAGTGGCCGACCAAGGCCGAGCAGAAGATGATGGTGCCCCTGCCGACGTCACCGCCGGCCGCCGGCAATGGCCCCCCCGGCAAGATCACCTCCATCCCGGCGTCGGTCGTCATCAGCAAGAAGGCGGAGGAAAACATCCACCTGCAGTCGAAGCTGGCCCGGCTCGAGTCGGAGGTGGCCACGATCAAGAACATGATCTCGAACACCGCCGGCAGCGGGTTCGGCGTGACCGCGGCCGCCCAGTAGTGTGGCCCGGCTCTCGGCCTCGGTTCCTAGTTCCTGATAGCTGAAGCACACGAAGCAGGGAAACGAATCGATGCAGGCATCCATAGTAGGCCGTACACGAGCACAGGCGGCAAGCATTCCTTAACTCAAGTCTCCCTCAAGGGAAAGGGGTCCCCCCCCGCGGGCTATAGCGTCCCCCCATTTATGTTAGTGGGTTAGTCGATCCGGGTGGAATTTCTCGATCTCACGATCTCGCAAGACGGCACGGGCACGGTGTATTTTTTTCTTGTTCGCACGCGCACGCAAGGCGATGGCATGGAAGAGAAGGCGAGCGTATCGGGCCTTGGGAGAAAGTTGCGACAACATTTTATGTGTGTTGTTCACTCTTTTTTCTTTCCTTCTTTCTTCGCGCCCTGCGGGAGAAAGGCGTATCGTTCGGGGCAGTTCCTCCACACGTGTGTGTGTGTGTGTTTGTTCGAAGAGAAAGCCCGCCGTTGAAACGCTTCGCCACTTATTTCTTGCCGTCTTTTGATCTTTCCCTCGCTTCGTGTGCTTTCTTTACCTTCCCAGGTGTGTGAGCCGTCCAAACGATGGTGTGTAGATGGCTTTGAGCTTGCGTCAAGTGAAATGGTTTCGGCTTGTTTCTTCCAACCAAGCGCAGTCCTTTTTTTTATTATCTTACTTTCTCGGCTAGCAAGTGAATCACTTGTGGCCAGAAGAAAGCGCCCGGAGAAAGAGATGCAAATGTTTTATGAAGAGGCAGAGGGAAGAAAGGAGGGTGGTAAAGGAACACGATCACTGGATGATCTGCAGATGAACGTTTACCCCTTTTTTCTCTTTCTTGCTAAACTAGCTGTTAGGCACGCATAATATGTGTTTGTAGAAAAACCAATCAAAATCGCTGGAAGCTTATTACGGTGAAGGGAAGGGTAAATATATTCCCTTTGCATTTTTCACCGAATAACTATCGGCACCACGCGCCGCAGCGAAGCGATGCCGGTCCCGCGTGACGGCAGAATATGCATAGGTGGTAAGTTTCTTTTTTTTTTAAATACAAAAACAAAGGTGTTAAACACTGAAGCAGAA
Organism: Anopheles coustani; assembly: GCF_943734705.1. Classification (NCBI taxonomy): domain Eukaryota; kingdom Metazoa; phylum Arthropoda; class Insecta; order Diptera; family Culicidae; genus Anopheles; species Anopheles coustani. The sequence continues at coordinate 23,133,347 of NC_071289.1, read as the reverse complement.
CTGTAAATGTGAAAACCGAACTACATCAAAACATATTTATACATCGATCAGAATAGGTATTAGAGGAGCAGAAGTCGAAGAAGAATAAGAAGACGGAAAGGCTACAAAACAATGCTAGCAAAATTGCAGAATTCGTTTTTTCTTCGTATATTATAAACTCTAAACGACGGCAGCGACATGCAAAAGTGTGCAGTCGTAATAGAAACTGTAAAAAGGAAATGAGGAATCACACATATACGCAGACCCATGGATTGTGGTTCGCTTAAATGAATTAGGGAGATACAAACGAAAACATAAACATAAAAAACAATACAGAATACTGGTTAAACAAGGGAATCAAATGCGCGGAAGGGTAGAGTACCGAAACCGTGGCACTCTTCACGATGTGCACATATGTAAGATACTGTAGAGTGGAGTGAAGTGACATGAGTTTTATCTTCAGGGAAGATTATCCTAGAGTGTAGTGCGACGGAGAAAAACTATAGCTGTAAGTGAAAAAAAAACATTACTCGTAACTGTACGCATATTAATCAATATATCAAAAGAGTCTATGGATTAGGAAGAAAACAAACTCGATGGATTCGAAAGGATCGGATGGAGGGAGATGCCTCGTTCTTTACTGCATTTTGCATTGAGGGCGAACCAATTTTGAGGTAATATTAAACTGAACATATTTTTTATCAAATATTTCTTATTACACTAAAACAACCCCTAAACGACAGCGTTGAGGGGATGTAAAAAGAAATTAGGATAAGTGAACAGTAAAATAAGATAAAATTTATGTAAATGTCTACAAATGGAAAAAAAGGATCATAAATTGAACCGGAGGAGCAAACTTTTTCGGAAATGTGATATCGTAGGTTTGGAACTATTTTATACACTCGTACGTACTACACATAAAACAAACAAACAAAAACACAGAACACATACAAAATGTGTAAGATAAAAAATGAACCCCCCAGGGACAAGGTGATGATGATCGTGATCCTGCAGCTTTATCCCAGGCTCAATGGAAAACCTCAATTTTTCGGGGGTTTTACTCGTATTTTAATTGCTTTTACAACTGACTATTATTCCCAATGAGACGATTCTTTGCCGACGAATGTGCGTTGGCGAATGAAACGCACGTTTCCGTGTTATTTTTGTTTGGTTTTTACATTTACTTTTCGCTAGTTTGTTTTTTTTTGCTTCTTCTTACTATTACCGAACGCAAATGATTATTAGTATAACCAACCTGATTATTTGATCGATATTTAAGTTTTCTATTAAAAGCAGCGCGTTTCACCACGTGAAAACGAGTACGTCATTGGTTAATTGCTACAGTTAACGATACATCCTAGTTGGTGACCGATTCCTGTTACCAACAGCAAGTGTTGAGTAACGTGCAGTTCTCGTTTTTTTTTTATAAAAATATATCTACGTAAGAGTTTACGGTAAATCAGCAGCGCTCCTTTACCTATATAAGTGTCTGCGATGCTGACGAAGGATAGTCCCTTTTTTATTTATTATATTTTTATACAAAACAAATCATGAAACATGAGAATAAAAATGAAAAGATGCAAACAAAACTAAACAACGTTTTACCTTTCTTTCTGACTCAATCCCAACGCATCCAAGGACTTCTGGTGAGAAAAATATTCAACTGAAACTTTTTAGAAAACATACTGCACATTTAAAGACAAACATAAGAGAAATGAAATTTCTACAGGCAAACAACGAGCGAAAAGCGGGTAAAAAAGTCTTTCAATCGGTTGGAATGTGCGAAGCATAAAGGTGGCCTTATCTTATGTTGTGTCATTTTCAAGTTTATCGAAAGTTTTGTTACTGTTCCAGTCGCTGTTCAGATTTATTTCTGAGACACACGTTTGTTCCATGGTTCTTCCCGTGGTACGCATTGCTACATTTCTTGTATTTTTTTGCTCCCGATATTGTTAACGCCCTTAGCCATCGTAGTTATATCACTCTCGGATGGTGTCCTATGTAGCGCCCACACTTGAAAACCAGCGAAACATAATCATCTTGTATGCAAGAGGTAACGCGTAAAAGTTGAAACTTCGGATGCTGAACAAAATATTTTATTTACGTTAACCTTACGTCTTACACATAGAATGTATGGAAGGGAAAAGTAAAACAGGAACAATAATATCGGTGCGATATCACGGGATATTGAAAAACACTCAAATGAAATAGACATACGATGTTCTTATATAACAAATGTTTACTGTATAATTTGTATCAAATTTACGTATGAAATACACTCACTTTACTAAAAATATGAAATACGATCTTTTCAATTTTCATTTCCTTTATCACAAGGTGGAATATCTTCAAGTTGCTGTTATATTTATAAATAGGATCGCTTTTTACATTTGCACTCATAAGGCTGAGGATGATGGAAATACTTAATTTATTATATTCGCACAGCGACTTCGTATATATAGTAAAATCGACAGTTGGTAAAAAATTATGTAGTACCGTTTTCCTCAAAATAATGAAGCCCATTTGGTTTCAAAGAATGCATAGTTCTTTTCCAGACAATGTGATTTTATGTTCTTTTTCCAATTCCACAATTTACAATATTTGATAACATATGTTATGTAACACTTGATAAAAATCGTTTGAAATTTTTTTCTACATTTTGTACACGACTTCCATTTGCGGCAAGGACGTGTGCCAATTGGTCGAACAACACCTTGCATTGTGATACTACCTACACTCACTGGACACTCTGCATTCAGCAGATCACGTTGCATCGTCATCGGTGGTCACATTGCACGGAAGGTGATGCGCGTGGCGTGTCGTCACTCCGGAACCCGTTGCTCGCGAAATCGGCGAACGTGCGTTCTGGCGGCCGCTGTGCCACTTACGCGATCGCCTGATGTTGATAAGAGGCACGAGAAATCCCGCGGCGAAGGCTTTCTTTTTCCACCAGCCCACGGTTTTATAGCTGTTCGTTTGTGTTCTTTTTTCTTAAATCACTCTGGTGACAGTGAATGCGCTATGAGTAATTGCCATTTGATGAAATTGTCTCAATAATAATGGGCAGAAAAAATCTGCCACAATAACATAAATTTGTACCAAGTAAGATTATGTATTAAATTGCAACATTTTAAATGGTTATCCACTAGTACCTGCTTGTTGGGTAACCGTCATAATGGAAAATGTATTTATGCTGTGTGAATCTGCATAAAATATCATGTTCGGCTCTATGTTATTCACCCCATCGGCAAACGAGAATGGCAACGGAAGTGAATTTGCCAGCGCAAAGTTCAACAAAAAACCAGGTAATACGTTTAACTGCCCCGTCGATACAGGAATAGCTAACGTGCGAAGTCGTTCCTCCCTTTTCCGAGCCCGAGATGGTTCTGGCGATGGCGAAACGGTCACTCGACCGTGAAGTGATGGCGTAACCGACTTGAGAGGCTTTAACCGAGGGCACCTTCCAGCACAACAGTGGAGCTATGGTGCCCGAAAGACCTTGCTCGGTGCCGTTGACCTATTTTACTCCCTCCCCGTTTTATGCTGCCTGATTGTTAGGCTAACTAACCGACACACTGAGGGTGGTACTGGAATGTCGGAACGGAAGCAAACGTACCATTCTCCTTTATTTTTGCAGACTATGCTACTTTCAAAACCATGGTGAAAGTGTTCATTTGATTCAAAATTGATTAAACAATTCAAGATATGCTAAACCCTATGAGCATTATTAATTTTTATAGAGTGATTTAAATTTTAAATTTTCCTTAACCCTTATTTCAAAGTATTTGAGAATGTAGTCAATTATTTAATCACTCTTTTTCTGCGATATTCAACATCTAACAGACACCCGATCGCATACGTTCCGCTGTTATTATCATTATGCTAGCCCACCCGCCTTCGTTCCATCGATTGCAACCGAACGGAGGTTAGCATTAGTTGTGCAACAGCGACTAATAACCCCTAGCTTTAGCGAATTGTCGAGCCACGTGAGCCACGAGGGAGTTCAATTTACACGTGAGTAATGGTTAGCCTATGTACTAAGTGTACTTTCCGGGTCATACAGCTTCTAGTTCAAGCAGTATCACATCAAAAGCCTTTGTTTTTTTTCTCTAGTGTTAGTTATGTTTTTCAGTTTCTTCATGAAAGAAATGAGTCAAAATTGGTTGACTATGGATTAATATCAAATTAATTAAATACATTATAGGATAGATGTTTGCAAACGGTAGGACACACGCAATGCAATGTACAATGAACGAAACGAAACGAAACGAAAAATGCCAAACCGAACGAAAAATGCCAAACTTTACCAGCATCATAGCTACAATTGAATTAGAAAACGTAAATTAGTATTAGTTTCCAGGCTTTTGTGTTGGAAAGATGACATTTACAATAATTCAAGAAACAGGTTCAAGCTTAAACAAGTAAAAAAACTTGTTAAAAGCATTCGATGTAATAGTTATTACAATTCGTATCAACAATCGTAGTGTATCGTTCCGTCGAGGTGCACGAAAGTACACCTCAAGAAAGCGCTACCAGAGTAAAGAAAGAGCACGTCTTGCTGCACCAAAGGCTGAGAGAGCAGCGAAACTAGAAAGCGGAAGAAATTTAGGTTAAGTGAACGAAGGAACGGGCCAGATTTGTGGCGCTGGCGGACGATGGGAAAACGCGAAACCACATCGTTGGTCGGAGTGAGAATGGCAAACAGTGAGCAAAAACAGTAAAAAAAGAAAGCCACTCAAAAGATAGAAGAAGCGAGAGAGCAGATCGCGATCACCACACGGCTCGATGGGAAGCTTTCTTGCTTTCTTTCCCGACTGATCGTCCGCCGGCAAAGTGACACCGTTGAAGATCGTGCTGGAGAAATGGGCCGCCCATTTAGTCGTTGCAAGACGGCGCACGAGGCGTGGATGAATGGATCCGATCGGGGCTGGTATTGTTTTTCGCTTCACTAACCCAAACACTGCACTACTGACGCGGTGACGTTGTTTTCCCTCGGCAGATTTCTCCCACTTCTCCGTTTCAAACCAACCGATCGCTCCGCGGCCGGGTGAAGTAATAATGAAAGAAATTTGTGAAAACAATTACAAAATAATGACCGCACGGTTTTGCACGGTTCAATTGAGTTAAGCATTTCTTTTCCACCGTTTTTCCACGTCTTTCTTTTTGCTGCCCTTTTTTTTGCAGCCTGCGTCCCTCCGATGGGGGCCGTTTCTTAGGCCCGTTTTGCAATCGTTTGTGCGATTTCGATTTCTTGCGTTAGAGGATTTTTGTTTTTTTTTCTGATTTAATTACTTTTCTTCTGTAATTGCGCACGAGTTTCTTTATTGCAACATACAGCTGGATGCAGTTGGGTGATTATCTCATGCGTTTTCCAGTTTAGATCACATCACTAATGCAAGAGCAGGTACAGATTTAATTGGTTTTTGAATTTACACTTTAAACGAGAGCAATGATTTTCGAAAAAAGGCGCACAACTTAATTTAATGATAAATTTACAAACACAAACATCGATAATGTCGTGCCATGCAGTTTTTAAAGAAGTTATTTGTTTTCTTTTTTTTCACCAACACTTGTAACCAAGAAGTAATATTACATTACAGCATATCCTGCGGTCAATTGCATTTATGCGTTCGATTAACTTCCCGAACAGGGGGCTGCATGTAAATGGCACAAGTTGTTCATCAATCAAGTTGTTTCACCAATTATGCAAATAATTAAAATATTAACCTTACTAGCTAACCAGTCAAAACCGCTCGACGAACGTGTTATGATAATTCAGCTTCAGGTCAGTTTATCCTTGCTTTCTTTGGCTATATTTTCTTCGTTCGGCGAACATTCTTTCACCCGACGGTTTCGATCAAGTCCACGGACGTCAGATCCGGTTGTGGCGTGAAATTCAGGACACCCCACGGAAGCACGTCCCCAATGACTCGCCCATATCCTGGTGAATCTGCAGAGAATGGGACCATACGTGCCGTTTTAAGGTGCCAGCGGCATTTTTTACATGCTGTGCATAATTGCGATGGTCGGTTGTCATCGGTGATGGATGAGTGGGATGGTTTTTTTATCTGCTTTCACCAATTACCTCACCGTTCGGAACGATTGCTATGAAGACCGGTAAGGATTGGATCTCCGGAATGAATAATATGTGTATGGAATTCCATTGCTTTGTTGTCGTATATGATGTAAAAATTCCAATACAGATTTTTAAACCTCCAGAACGGACCTAAGTCTTCAGTAATCAGCTTGATGGTGGAAAAGTTATTCTAGGAATGATAATCGAAATGATTTCAATATTGTTAACTCAGTATCATGAAATCTTTACTATTCTATAAATTTTAAACGGCTTAACCATTCTTTTTTTACTGAGCATAAACGTTACAGAAAAAGTGTATGACATGACAGTTTTTGGTAATGTGTACTGCATCAAGAAGCTAGTATTTTTTAAATTCATTATATTTCTGGTACAAACTGGAAGAACATTTTGAACTAATCTGCGCAAACAAAGGAAGTTGAAAAATAACTGACATTGCAGAATGTAATAATCTGCCGAAAGGGATCCATCGAAAGACGTAATCCACTCCCGTAATCGAAACAGTCGTGCGGTCGGAAGGATGCACCAAAAACAACACAACGATCACCGCACTTTCACCCATTGTAAAACGTAAATTTTCCTCCACCGTGACATTCGAGATCCACCCCATTTCCCCCCCACGGGAAGAAAGCGGCCGGGCATCAGCTTGTTTCACTGCAAAGCTTGTTCTCTTGTTATTTTATCTCATTCCCATCATCATCAGCATCATCATCATTGCCATCAATGCTCTTTTCCGCGCTGCTCGATTGCTTCGTGCATGCGATTGGCCTTTCGTGCATTTCTTGTGGGTTTGATTTTCTTTTCTTTGGACTTTTTGCTGCTCCACGCCGCGCAATGGATGCAATGAGAATAATAAAACCAACAGCAACAGTAACCAGTTTGACCTACATACTTTCTTCTTTCGCTCACCGATCCACCGCTGCATGTATTTATCTGTTACTCTTTCGTGCTTTCTTTCTTTGCTTTCTCTCGTTTCCATCACTGTTTTGCTCTGTTTCGTATTTCGTTTTTTTCATTTGTTATTGTTGTCGTTCCTCTTTCACTGTTTCACATTTTTCCCCTCGCTCCTATCATTCATCACGGGTTTGTGGGTTTGTTGTGGTTGCTTCTTCATCGTGTTATCCTCTTCGTGCGCTTTTCTGTTCCGTTGACGCAGTTTTACGCGTTCTTCGCGGTTCGTTAGGCACGGTACGCCTTCGGACCCGTGTAAAAGAGAGGGCTGCTCCAAAGGTAAGCATAGGAAAGCATAGGAAAAAGGGCCACCGGGAAAGAGAACCCGATACCAAAACAGGGCTCGCACAAGGCCGGGGTGGCTGGCGGCGTCGCGCTTAGGGCATTACAAAATTAATTATTCTCCACTGGCGTGCCTGACTTCAACGTTATGATCGTCATCGTCGAAGCGCCTGGCCCCCAAGATAATCATCACCATCATCATCGCGCGCAACGAGTTGTGAAACAGTAAACCAAACAGGGACGCACGGGATCAACTCCACGCAAGACCGTTTTCCCCGGTTTTTGGGCAGCTTTGGCGTTCTTTAATTCTCTTCTTCGCCGCGCCATCTCATCCTCGCGCTGGTGTTCGCAGGGAAAGTGTGCCATGATGTAATATTTGTTCGGTTTGGGGTTCTTGTTTGTTTGATTTCTATTCTGTTAACTCGGTAATTGTATCGTCTCGAAGTTGGCGTATTCATCTCATAGCCTGACATTTTTCAAACAGAGTGTTATTATAGCTTAATTGAAAGTCGCTGTAAGTAATTGTGTTTTTCATCATTTTGAAAAATGCATTTTTTTTACAAAACTTGAACTTCTTTTAGCTTTACTAGTATTTCTGTTGTAAAGTTGTAATTTTTGTACAAAGATTTATACTATTATATGTATATTTTTTACGGTTTGTACCTGTATGTGCCTGTTTTGTCTGTCAGTAATTTATAACTGATTTACTATTTATGATTTTTGAACTTATTATTATTTAAACTTTTTTTTCACTCCAAACGTTGGGTTCCTTTGACGCGATATGTATAAAAACACATATATGCTATCGGATCCATTCGATCGAAGTCATGAGCCTCATGAGGCTGTATCTTAATTCTTTTAATAAACTCTTATTAAGTTATTTAACTTTTTGGAACGTTATTTTACATGCCTTTATTGGCAATTGTTATTCAAGCTATGCAAATACGCTTTTCTAACTGTTAGTAATAAGATACATATTCAAATTGTTGATCGTTGCTCAACTATTAACCAAATAAAACTAAAACAAGAAGTTCTTCTAATTATCATCACAAACTACATTAATAATTTCATATTATTCATAAATAACTATATAAGTTAAGAAGATTTTACCATTTAAATACATTTTAATTGAATGAGAGAACTAAACCAAAACAATAACTGATTCAAGATGTCTCCGTGGCGAGGTTCAGTAACTCGTTACTTTGATCACAGCATTTGACTTGGTGGATGTTTAGTTAGCGCGAAAGTAGGTTCTTTCCGTCCATCGGGACCGGGAGAAGAGCCGGGCACGGGAGCTGGGGACAATCGCGCGCGCCCAAAAAAAAGAAAGCAAATATAACAGGGACCCCATTCACAGCGTACCACGGTTCGTGAGCAGAAAAACAAGCCAGTCAACCGCGGCGCAGCGATAGATGCGGGAACACTCCGCGATAGTCCTCCGCATCGGCATCGTCGTCGTCGTCGACGTTCGCGTGATTATGCTGTGTCGACCATTATGCTAGTGTGGGATGGGCGGGGGGCTATGCTAGGGGACACACACACACACGGGTGGTTGCGGGCCTCCGTCAGCACGACCGCGAATCGAGGCCATTAGGGAACGGCAAACGAGAGAGAAAAGAAAAGTTGACCTCAAAAAGCAACCGGCCGGAGCCGGGGCGGGGATGCGGCCGGAGAAAGGTTAGGGCCAGCCCGATCCGGGCGGGCTCAGGGATCAGGGTCGAGCTGCACGAATGTCGCGGTCCGGATTTCTAGGTTAAGCCATCCGTCCGCCCGTCCGTCCGTCCGTCTTGTTCACTGTTTTTGGATGGCGTTTTTCGATTTTCCTCGCGTTCCGTTTGCGTCGGAGCGTTTCGTTGCATCCGCCTTTTCCGTACCGACAGCTCGCTGCCACGGTTTGCCGAGCGGCTGTCACAGTGTAATCGACTGTTCTGTCGGTGCACTTTCCAGTCGCTGAACACTCCCGGCCAAATCCCACCCAGAAGAGCCGGCACTATGTCTTTTCTGTCCGCCTCGGTGCGCATGTTTCGCGATGAAATTGGGCCAAATGTCGTTCGGATCGGTTCTCGCTGCAGCATGGATGTCGTGGGTTGAGTCATCTTTTTTATTCCTCTTTATTTTCGCCACACCAGCTTGCCTCGATGGTTAATTAATCCAGCCCAAGAACCGTTAGATGCAGAAAATGCAGCTGCATCGGATCATTAGGGTGTGTGGAGTTTTGGTGGAGGCGTAAGGATGAGTTGGATGAAGCGCTTTGTTCGGTGTTCCAGGGTTGCATCCACTGTGATGGATGTGGCTGAAAGTCTTGAGTTGTTATTCGCCACGTGCAATAGATTAGAAGCTATTCTAAAATTTCTTCGTTTCTCAGCAATCATTTTCATTAATTAGAATAGCATGGATATGGATTAGCCAATCTTAACAATTTTAAAGTTGAGATGTTTTAGGATTCTCGAAGAAGTTTTCTTTGAAGAATTTTAAACAGTCAACAAATCGACTTTTTCTCTTCAAGTGAAACAGGAATATCGGTATGAATAATTCAAAGAAATGGGTAATTTCGCATCGACCATTAATTAAGGACTTATTATTAATAGCGTAGGAAATCTAGGAACCTTGAACAAGGAGAAAATATTGTCGTTTCCCATCTTAAATAGATTTTGAATAGTAAAAAAAGAAGATAATTGATTAACATGACTTTAAACATCGCTCGTCTGGTTGCTAAGGAACAACATGTGATCGGCAATTAGTAGCATAATTTAATTCAATCAACCTCTTATCGTAACCGAGGGCAAAAGATCCTACCTATATGATTAAGTCGGAGGGCGAAATTATCGCCTGTTAAGGTATGGTTAATGAATTCACGAACAAAACAAACCAAAATAACGCACCGAACAGGTTTTGCAGCAAAACTATTGCAGTTAATCGCGGTGCTGGCGGTTAAGGAAAGAGGTACTGTTGACTTTATGAGATTTACTATCGTTCCCTTCTTTGGACGGCACAACGAGACGTTAAATAGTACGGTAGCGAAATGTCAACCAGGTGAAAACCTGTGGTCATCAACGACTGGGGAACCAATTACGCCAGCCTAGGATCTATATTACCTACAGGAAATATTATAGACGAGGTTTGCAAAGGGTAGTTCAAATCTGTGTTACTGTAGACATTTATTTTAATATGACTTTCAATGCTTTTCTCGTTAATTTCTCTCATTTTAAAGCATACATTTGAGCACATTAGATGTAGTCACCGATAAATGATTTAGATTTCGTGTTGAAAATCTTTTTGTTAATTATAATTTAAACACTACTCGTTGAGCGGAGTATTAATTTTGTTCTATATCTTCTTATGAATTCTATATTTTATACTTTATAAATTATGTTTTATTTGAATTTTTGCGATATTTTTCCAATTGTGAACTGATGAGAAACATTGTTTGAACTCCTTAAACCAACTTATTTTATGTTATCAACTAATTGATTTTAAAACAGCATTTATTAGTAATATTCGAATTGTGGTTTAAATTGCTCATGCCATTTTATTTTAGATCCAGAAAACATATTCATCTTGTTATACATATTGTTGCGTTTTGTAACAGCCCCAAAAGCCGCGATGCGTGAGTGCCGATGCTGCGGCGCAGCTTTGAACTTGAACTTAACTTTGTAAAGTTTATCCGGCGAACCGACACTCAACCGAAGCTGGGAGAGCCCACAACGCCGCAGTTTGCAGCGGGGCAAACTCGCGCGATTCGAATGTAACGTTCGCCTGCCACGTGTTCGCCGTGCAGAAGCAAAAGTGGAAAAATGGTGGGGCTTCCGATGGTGCTCTTGTGGCCGGTCGTGAACACCGGCCGGGTTTGGCGTGGGGGATTTCGCTGCCTGCGCTCTTCTGTTTATGCGCTACGAGCCGTGGTTTGAACCCGCACCGGTAGCCTCGAACTCGACCGCGGTGGCCACTGACATTTCGCTTCAATGGCATGCAACGGTTGGCAGTCGCAGCCGTTGGCGTCGCTGGAGTCGATCGTTTATTCGCGCGGTTACGAGTGGCTGCGCGCGCTGAATGTCGAATCCGTGCGCTGGATCTCTTCTGTGCGGCCGTTTAGTAATTTAAACATGGCGTCCGCCTTCGGTGGAGGTTTTTTGGGGGGTGGTGGAAATGGGAAGACTGCTGCTAATGCTTAACAGGTTTTAAATGGGCTTTATCGCAAACAGAGTGATCTTCTCGACTTCTTGTGGTTTGTATAATTGGAAGGAGATTTTCGTACAAATTGCTTGTTTCCAAGAGCGGGCACTATGAATATAACTGAAATTGCTTCCTTAGGAACAAACTTTGTCTTAGGGACGAAAAATGAGAGAAGCTCCCCCCCCCCCCCCCCCCCCCCCTCCCAATAATGTGATATTGCATTGTCTCTCTGCATGCCGAAAATTGTCAAATTAATGTTTAATTTAAAAATGTTGAGATAATCAAATGTATCAATCGAACATAGAAAATCGGACAACAAAATTATGTACAGGCATTATTTTCAGCATGCCGAAAGCCTGGGAAATTTAATAAGTTAATTACGACTGATAGCGTCAAATATTGTCAACAATATTTTCATTTTAAAATACCTAAATAGGCAAAATACCTCTGCATTGCAGCCGGTACGGAGATGACCTAAATTTTAAATGAAATTTCATCAAGCTCAGACGAGGATGACTAAAAAAAACCGTGTTGTTTAATACAAATAAAAAAAAGGCATCCCAAGTGCACCCGGCTGCCATCGCCCTGCTGGCTGGAAAGTAGAACGGACGATGCAAGATATATTTTATTCATGCAAACGAGCGTACGTACGAACAAACTAGAGACTCGGGAATGGACTACTTTCGTGGACGCCTTTCCCCCGCCGAGCGGCGGATGATGCGAACGTGGCGTGGGAGCGACCAGCCGCCCACTTTATGCACCCTTTCCCCGGCCCCCGGGGGGAGCTTTACTCGAGCACCGTGACATCGTTTACAGCGGGCCGGGCTCGATTACGAGTGATTGCTGACTTTCTCCCGACGGTTTTCCAACGGTGGCTGGCGGCAACTCGCGTGGAAACCCGACCGGACTGAAATGGAAAACCACCCGGATTTGGAAAGATCGACCGAATTCAGGGATGCTTGCTGGTTGGGCAGGGAAAACACGCTGTAAACGTTGGGCGAATGGAGTGTGTAATACGGCCGTGCGATAATAACACTGGCCGTGGTGGAGATTCGCGCACAAAAAAGTAAAACCGAAAATTATGTAGCTGGGCTGCATGTGTACTCATAATTGCAATGGCATGCGTTCGAAATGATTGCATTCCACTGATGTTGCTTCAGCGAGTGCACTTTCGAACCGTCCGGTATTCCTCATGTGATACAATCATTGTTTTAGTTATAAGGCTGATAGATTTTCTATATTTATATTGATAAGATAATTTAAAAATATTGCTGTTCAACATTTATTTTATCTTCCCCTCTGAGATATTGTTATTTTACAAAAAGATAATACAACTCACCTTCAAAACAATCCAAGACAGTAAGTCAAACACACAAACGGTGTCATTCGATTGCGTGCTTTTAATCGGTTTTGCTTACTAAACAAGCTTAAAACATGACGAGAGGCTATTCAAAATATGACGGGAAGGCCCTACCCAGTGGGGACACGATTCAATCCAACACTCAACAGTGACTTTGGATAAACCGCCACCCTCTCCCTTCCCAACTGCCTGCTGGGTGTCCTTGTCATGCCCTATTTGGGGCATAGATTGGACGAATTTCGACTACCTAATGGCGTTGGACGTAGGGCTTATGAAATGTTAAACAGTTCTTAAGAACAACCGCGTCAAACGTGTGGAGTGGGACGACACAATAGTCCGATGACGTCTTCGGTCCATTTGTGGAAAATACACGATTCCAATGACGACATTTTTTAAAGATCAATATGAGAGAATTTTAGAAAAAAAATGCCTGAAGCCTATATTCACTCTGTCTGCTTTATATTAGTTATACTGTATATCAGAGTCAACGTGTATTATTTTTTTTTAATAAATGATTTAAAAAATACTCGACGAAAAATACAATTCAAGGAAATTTATTGTTTGAAGTGCCTGTAGCATCTGGTAGAATTTAAATGAGAATCATATATTGTTTTGTTACCTTCTTCTTCGACAATTATTGTACGTATCAATAATTACAATTTCTTTAAAATAACACTTTAGAAGCAATCTAATATCCAAAGTTTGTTTTTTCTTTTTCGAATATATTCTATATTATACCACGTGCTTTGGCCTAAAATTAATGAAACAAATCGCATCCTTAGCAAATGAAACCTGTTATCAACGCAAACAACGGAAAAAGGTTCTCCAGTGCTACGTTCATTCTGAACAAGACGATGGAATGTGGAGCTAACATGCATGTGGAAGCCGTTAGTAAAGCAAGCAGTAAATAAATCGAATCAAAACATCCGCGGTTTGCAATCACGTGGCAGCGCGCTCGTCGATCTTTGCCTTGATGAACTCGTCAGCGCACACTTGATGCAGCGGAGGCTCGTGGGGTTCGGGAGCGAACGATGGATGGGATGATTGCGTAATTTACTTAACGCCAGCGTCGGCAGTGTTGAACGGAAAACTACTGCCGGAAGGTGGACGAGTGGAGGCTGGAATAGTGGGACGATTGGTGGCGTCGTCCTTATCGCCTGATGGGTCCGCCGAGTCCGTTATCGGTCAGCCGTCGCAGGGTGTCTCTTGCCGGATGGCTATGGGATGATAATTGTTATTTAATACAAGAATCGCCGAGTGTGCATTGGGGTAGAGGTTTGACCCAACGAACGTTAACAATTTTTTTTTATATGTAAATAGTTCCGGCAAGTAAATGAAGTTACTTTGTGAATATTATTGCCGTTCAGTCAGAAGCTTTTTAAACATGAAAAATATTTTATTTATTTTCATTCGATGTAATAGATGGAACTATCCTAAATGTTCTAAAAATTAAAATGCTCATTCAGGACTACTAGCCTAATTAAAGGTGTTTTTCAAACATCGCCACCCTTTTCACAATCGCCTCAAAGTAATGTAAATATTTAATATTAAATATTTCCACCGACAGAAAATTAAAATTTTAACTCGCCGACTAAAAGGACTAATTCGAGGACTAAAAGTAAGTAAAAACAGTATGTATTGTTTATTAGTTTCTGAGGTATGAGTCGATTGTTCGGTGTTCTCATTCTATCTGGAAAAATAAGTAAATAAAGGAAAATCAAGTAAAAATGGAAAAAAATAAAAATATGGATTAGTAAATATTCTAAACATCAATGGAAAATTTATTTTGAATATCGTTTGTTTAGTTGTATGTAATTATCATTTTACATTAGTTTTAACACAGTGTTTGTGAAACACCGTTTTGGTTATTTGAAATGTAATACCTGTGTTTATTTACAATACATTTTTACAAAGTCAAAAAGATTGATTGCACTTAAAACTGTCTAACACAATGCGAAATTCCAAATCTTCCAGTATTTTAGATATGACATGACGTACAAATATTATGACGTAAGCTTTCGCTAGAAATTTGATAGAAGTTTTCCACCGTTTCAAACGTCTCATATGTGACGACCCTTGGCGGATCATATGTTTTCTTGGGAGGCTTTCGTTAGAGCAACTATGGGCAGCACGACAACCTTGCCAACGATGTGCCAACCACGGTCAACCAACCTCGGTCGCTCCTTCCCATCCATCCATCCTTCAAACAGCTCTGCCGGCGGACAGCGGGACAAATTGTGCACGGGTTTGCATTTTGCAGTAAACCAAACAACAACAAACCACTACCGCGCTAGTGTCCTCCGGTGTTTGTCGAAACAAAGTCACACCCTACCCGCCTGCCATTGTCAGCCCTCTCCACGCCTCGGGAGGACGAGAGACCCCGTGTCGTTAGTGAAACTCAAGCTCACCATACGTAGATTCCGTGGAATGGACTTGGTCGGTTGACTTTGGGGTGGTCAGTACGAGGAATTTCTTTGCCAACATGGTAACGTTTGAAGGGAAGAGACGGTGGCTAAACTTGACCTACAGGGGTAACTTCATTCGAAATACCTTTTTACTTAAAAATATTCCACTATGTTTGTCAAAATTCTTCAAGTTCGAATCACAAACATCAAACAAGCAAGTAATTAGCAAACTTAGTATGTCAAGTAGTGAAGTTCTGATTCTGGTGTAATAATTATGAGGTGTTTATCTTTCCCAGCCAATTCCAGCCAACGTGTGCTGCTTTAACTTTTATTATAATTTTGATAAAATACCGTTTTTATTTTACTTGTTGGCAAGAGAACAACATTAACATTAGTAAGGAAAAAACCCAACCCACCAAAACAAAGATTGTGTAATTTTCCATCTATCGATAACGATGCTTTGGACGATCTAGTTAACTTTAAGATTGTTGTTCTTATAATCATATTTATAAAATGGTTGAAAAAAACAGCTGTGTTAGTAAATCTGTTCTAAGAAAAGAGATCCTTTAGTGGACTGTGTGGTTAAAATAGCTTACAAGTTGCCAAGTCAACGTCGCCGCAATGATGCACACACCCCTTCCGCATGAAGGTCATGGCCTCGACCAGGGCGATGCGAATATGAAGTTGCCGAGTATCAAGCAAAATAAAAAGAAAAAACCGAACGACACATAATTGACCCTTGCGCGGTGCCAACTGGGAGTCACTTTCTTGCCACCTCCGTTGTGCACTATCATCATCATCATCGTCACCCTGAACCGGGCGCACACGATAGTGGTTAGCACCGGCAGCATCATCATAACCGTAATCATGCAGCAATGTTGTCCGCCCCGGCCTGGCGCGGCTATGTTTACATGCCATTGCAGCCTTCCATGCCTGCCAGTGCTCGTACTGATTATCTTTCTTTTTCTTCCGCTCCGAAGGTAACCGGTTTCCACCGACGGCACCGGACTGAGGCCAACGCGTGGCGTCAAAACACGGTCAACCTCGGCTTCCCCGTGGCCTACTGGCCACTGGTGAAAGTGAGGGAGGAAGCGAAGAAGACAGTGGACAGTTGAGGAGGCCTCGTGCTCCACTATGCCGGAACGTGTCAGTGTGTCACGGGGCAGCATAGCCGAGAGTACCGAGAGCATAATGTTGCCAGCCTGGCCGGAGTCAGAAATGGGTTAGTGTTGCATCTTTGCAACAAATGGGAAGAAAATTTTACTAAATCAACGATTAAAAAATTTCTTACGATGAAATGGTGTAATGAATACTACATACAAGAAATATAAAAATAAGTTTCCCGATTTTTCACTATTTCAAAAATGGAAGAAATTTGTGAAAGTCATTTTTCCCACACGAAGCAGACAGTTTCGGGCGGATTAAAATATCGTAACGAAAATAAGCACTCTCTTACCTCACAGAGGAAAATAGTGAAGTCTTTGTGTAGTTTTAAAGTCACAAAGTTTATATAATATTATTACATGATTGTTAATAATGGACTCTTTCATATATTCTAATGCTTATGTCTGTTCGTCCATATCGTTTGCTGACCTGCTTTTGCTGCCATCCATCAACCGATCGCCCTATCAAAAGCAGTTCGGTGGCACTTGATGTGCGATGGTTTAGCGGAAGAGACGAGATAGAAATTCCTTCCCATTCAAAGATTCCTGCGTTATCTTGCGTGGCAAGGTCAGCCTCCCGCTATCAAGACACATTCCAGTGTCAAGCCTGCTTCACTTGGTTAATGTTTGCGGTGGCCAAATTGGGGTGTTTGTTGCCGATAGCAACTCCAATAGAACCCTTATCCAACCGTGAACTCCTAAACAGCGTGATGATCACCATGACACTTGTCTGTCAAACGTTATCGTAAGTTACGTAAGAATGGACTTATTTTTAGCAGATTTAGGAAAAACAGATAAGCACGGTGACTGGCAGATAAGCTCATAAAAGAAAAATTTGTTTTGGTGACAATTTTTAATTCGTTGAAATAAGTATTCATGAACAAAACAAAAAATACTTTCATCAATTTATAATTCCTAACTGCCTGCCTTTGGAAAACGTACATACTTCTTCTTTTTGCGTAACATTTTCAGCGACATGCCATGGCAATAGCATTTTCCCGACCCGGTCACGTGGCCGCAAAACGAGTTCAAATGACGCCCATTGAGGGAAATGTTGCTGCGCGGCAACAATACGGAAAAACTTGTGCCGCTCCTCTCGGTGGCCTTTCGATCTCGGACCGTTATTACGTATACCCAGTCGGCTTTATTTTACTTTCTTTCGCAACACCTCAAACCTCCTGTTGCAAGGCGTCATAAACACTGGCGGGACGTGTCATGACAAGCAGAAGAAATAAAGGAAATCAACCCACCAAACCCACTCCAGCGACGCATGTACCATTCGCCCTTTTCGACATACGGCCGGAAAACGTGACTTTTCATCGTCGCTCCCGTAGCGGTTCGCACCATCTTTCCGCCCGGAAACAAAGCTGCTCCTGAAATACTCCAATCCCCGTTTCTCCTGCCCTCTGTGAGGTCGCCCCTCAGCAACCCCACAGTGACGCGGCATTAGACAACGAACCGGGAAAAGGATTCGAAGCCGGGGGACCGACCACTCGCGGCTCGAATTTGGTATCGAAACCGGTGTTGGCATCGATAATTAGCACCCGTAAACCGGTGCCGATGACTTAATGGAAGCGCGCCGCTCGGTCAAGGATGAAAACGACCGGGCCGGTTGCGTTCGAAGGACAACGCGGTCGTTGGCTTTCGGTTCGATCGGTGGCAGCTTTCCGAAATGCGGAAGCGCCCGGTAGGCACGATCGGTTAGAGCGTAATGGTGGTCGGGTAGTTTTTTTTTTCTTTGCTCGAAGAATGCCTATTGCTTGAGCAACAGAAGTAATCGTTGCGTAAGAATATCAAACAGAACGTTCGAGATAGCAGTTTGAAAAATGGATCGTCTCAGTTCATTAGGAACGATGAAAAAGGCGGCTGCCAAACGGCAGTAAAAGGGAACAAAATGAAACATTTGTAAACCATTTTTATTCAATGGTCAAAATAAATAAAAGATGAGTTGTAGAATTGGAAAAAACAAAAAAGATTAGATAGGCTTTACGGGGTTTTCTTACGCAAATCTCATTCTAAATTAATCATCGTACATTGAACTAAAGTTTCATTGAGTTCAATTAAATCTTAGTTTGTACACTTGACAATGGAATAAATCATTACAATACAACTCAGAATTTCGTATGTGAACTTTCTCAAAATTGAAAATAAATTAGTTATAATGAAATTTATTTCTTTGCAAGCGATTCCATTGCAAAACTGCAGAAAAACAAAAACTAACAATAAGGATCAATTTCAGACAAAGCCAAAACTACAGATATGATTGAAGTTCCAACTGAAAGAAACGTTTGAATTTGTATTTGGCTTTTTACCATCAAAAGAATAAGTTATAATAAAATGCAAAATTTTGCTGGAGTGTATATATTGATGAAATATTTGTTGAACAATATAAAAATCTTAATTTTTATTTAAACGACTAAATATTACTAAATAAGCGTGTTTGTTAAACTTTATCTCATTCCTTTGTTTGTCAAATGCATTAGGTATGTAAAGCTTTCAATAAATTACATTTTAAGTATTCTTTTATAACAAAAAACATCTTTGAAATTGAATGTGACGTGCATGTTTATAAAATGAATCTCAAGATGAATAAAAACACTTCCCTAAAAGTACACCCAGCGTACAGTTGCTGACATTTTCCAACCAGTCATCTTTTCACCTGCTCGTGAAGCATTTTCACTCGTCAACGTACTTTCCTCGATCGGTGAAAATTGTACGAATGCACCAAATCTTCCAGAATCACGCGGACGGGTCGGCTTCCACACGGCTAGCTTTTCTCAGCTGGCTTCCGGACGCAACCACAGCTGTTCGCCGGATGTCACGTTTCGCGACAAGTGGCACATGTTCCACCGATGACGGCGGCAACGCCGACGCTCTGGTTGCGCTTGGCGCCCAGGACTTGGTTACGAAAACGCTTCCCCATCGGGCTGGAAAATGCTACCGCACGTCAGAGCGATTCCCATCACGTTACCATGCCAGGTGAGTGGAAAACTTTCGGCTTCCTTTTTCGCATTAAAAAAAAAACCGCACACACATCCATTGAAAGGTGTTGTGCGGGCAAGCGAAGAGGGTGTATCCTTTACGCCTTTAGGGTAGTCTGAGAGTGAGGGTGGTGTTGTTTCGTTGAGTTCACGAGGCGGCAACCGTTGTGCAACGGGCGGTTTCGTAACCTTTCGCATTGCGTTCGGCTGCAGTATATTTGTCTTGATAAGTTGGAAGAGCAAGAACCAGACATTTTTGTTGTCTGCAAAAAGTTGTAGAAAATACTAGAAGTACTTTAAGAATGTACTTATTTGGTTTCATTGTTTCATGAGTAAAGTAAATAAGTGTTATAGAAATAACGACAAGGATTGTTTGAATAAACAATACCTATATTTGTAATATGGTAAGAAAAAAATACTTTAATATGGCTTATTTCATGCATAATAAGCTACAATTTCGCGTATCTTCACCATCTTAACGGTAATTGCTCTTCTGCTAATCGTATTCCTTCCGTTAACTTCTTCACTTTCAACCAGATCCTTCTCGGTAGGGTCAATGGCTGCTTAAAGGCATCATTTTATGCGTCCTTTTATGCAAACAGTTGGCCGGTGTAGGCAAAGGTGATCGTTCTGTGGAGAATGTCTTCGGTAGGAAAAATTCTGCTACCATTCCAAGTGGCTTATGAAAAGCAAACGAGCAGCTGATTCAGCGTTCGTCGTTACGAAACAGTTTGTCATAAATTATGGGGGGGGTTTTTCATGGTCAACTCGCAGAGCAGGGGACAATCGGACGAGTGTCATTGGCCATCCGATCGATTTATGAAGATGCAATGTTGGTAAGAGAAAGGGCCTCTCTGGGTCGATTGCTATTCCGTGAACCATTAACCGAATTTACAAGTAGGTGGAATTGAATAGAAATTTAATGATAAAATTATGGATCGAAGGAAACTTAAGCATTATTATTTAGAATCAAAGGAATGTGTTAATGGGGTGAAACGTTAGATATTTTAAAATTTTCTGTACATAAAATGGGAATATAAAATATTGCGATCTTTTTTACTTCTTATGAACCTATTTCAGAAGTTCACCGAAGTAATTTACTACATTGTTCGTCCATGCTATAGTACGTTGCTATACTCCAGCCAACAACGTTGTCCTGGGAAATAGGGAATAACCTGGAAACACGTCTCTATAGCAACGCTACTGCAACGATCTATGCACTGTTTGTTTTCTTACCCAGAATAAATCCTGTCTTGGTACGCAAGGAAGACTTTGCTTGGCTCAATACTAATACCTTTTAAAAATAGCGACACAAAATGGCTGAAATTGTGGAGTTTCAACCGGACGATGCACTACACCATGGCGAAAACGTCCAACATCGATGCCATCCTTTGGTAAGTGAGCAAGACAGTTAGTAGAAATTTATAAAGTAAGAACCACTTCTGTGTTACTTGTCATTTGTTGCCCAGCACTTGTCTTGGGTTTCTGGGTTCAATCCACGCGTTCCACTCCTTAACGTGAGTAGCCGCAGGGACCGGAAGGAGCTGGTCCTGGCGTCGGGGAGTGCGTTACTATTCTACTCCTACGACGGCGAACGGGAGAAGGTATTTCCAGTCACTGGCCATGTAAGTAGTCACTTTTTAAACCGTCTTCGCTGTTTGTGAGATTGGCAACTCCTTTTTCTTGCGGAAATAGAAAGCCGTCGTTAACATGATCGGATGCGACGGAAGTGGCCGATTTGTGGTCAGCTCGGACTGCTCCTACAGCATCAACGTGTGGGATCGAGTTCCGGCGTGCGGCGATGGAGCAACTGGTGGTCACAAAAATCCGATTGCTATCAGGACTATTTTTGAACCGTTTAAGGCGTCCGAAATAAGTGCGGTTGCGTTGAGTCGCGAGGGAAAGTACCTGCTAGCGGGCGGGGGGACGGGCGTTGGTGGTCCCGACCAGGGTGCCCAGCTGAAGTTGTGGTCGTGGACGGTGGGTAATGATTTCCCCGATGGTAAGTTAATGTGAGGAAAAACTCAATTAACTCTCAAAGAGGATAAAGTCGTTCCGATGTTTTAAAGATACGCTAACGCTTCCGGCGCGCCTTGGGCGTATCAAGACGATACACTTCTGTCCGGACCGTGGCCGACGGCACCAGTTCGTCGTGACGCTGGGAGCTGGCGTAGTGTTCGGTGCTTGGGACGCCAAAGAGCAGCGCCTTTCGATGCAGGTCCCGAAGCGGCACGGTTTCCAGGACTACAACGACTCGGCGTTCGTGGAGGGCACCGACCGAGCCGTCTCGGTGACGGCGGCCGGTATGGCCATCGTGTGGAACGACGATCGAAAGACGCCGGGAGACGGTGCCGGCAGCGAAACGGCACTGCGGAAGGAGTTCCTCAAGTATCTGCACCTCAAGTACGCCGCGATCAATGTGGTTCGATCGTGCGACGAAAAGATCGTCACCGGAGACGACGACGGGGAGATTCGCTTCTACGACAACTCGATGAAGATATTGTACTGGTTCAAGCAGGAGGACCTCGAACCGATACGGACACTTTCGTTTGAGCTGGTGGAGACGCGCAAGAGGAAACCTCCGGCGGCAGAGCCGACCGAATCGAACGGAGGCGAGGAATCAAATGAAGGAGGAGGTAAAGCTATAGAGGGAATGTTTTATTAATCATAAATCACATTTATTAATATTTAGTGTTGTTATTTATATTTAATTTGATATTTTTAGTAAGTGAAGATTTCTCATTTTTATTAGTTGACTTTCTGGAATCAAATGGAATGTTGAATGGATTCATACAGAATAGAATGGTGATTGGTAAAGTTATTTGAACTGATTTTATTTCATTTTGATATTTACTTCGAAACGAGTTTGAGATCTTATTTTAGTGAACTTTAATTGATGAGACCAATCAATTGGTCTAAGCTAATTGTTTATTATTATTAACTCACAATTAGCTTTGGTTAGAAGATTTAAAATAATTTTTTTCAAAATGTTTTTTTAAAACTTTTTTGTGAATTTCTTCATATTACTCAAAAAGTATACATAAACTTAGAATTTCCATTGAACTGGAAGTTTGAAGAAAATCTTAAAACCCAAACAAGATGTTTATGTTCAAACTTTCCTTCATTCGAGATTTAGCATGTGAAACAAAAATGGTTGGTTTTCCTTAAAACATGTATAATTTTGGTAAAAAGGTGGTGAGAAAATCAATTTCAAAACTTGAATCTATTCTAGATAGAATATGCACGAAGGCATAATGTTTTCAATGGTTTAGATTCGACACGGTTTAAAGCAAGTTGATTATTCTAATCAAAACATACTTTTCTGTTTTAGAACAAACCGAAACACGTACACAACCGGACATCAACATCGAAGAGATCGCACCGAAGGACGTTTCATTTGACGCCAAACCGGTGATCGTGCGTGGTTTCGTTTCGGCGACTAAGACGGGCAAAATCTACGATATCGACATAGTGTACCACAAAATTCAGGAACTGTTTCTCCCAGCGCCCAGCATAATAACGGCCTTCGACGTGCATCCCCGCAGGTACCTTCCATCGGATTCCATTTTTTTTTTAGTGGCTCTGGTAGAGATTTGTTAAACGCATTTCGCATGCAGGTCGGAGCTGTGCGCCTGCGACGGAAATGGTCGGCTGGTTGTCTACGATCTCAAGACGAGAGCGATAAAGATGACGCTGGACGTGCCGATTCAGAGGACGCGACGGGGAAGAATCATCACCTTGGTGTACTCTCCGTGCGGTTGGTATTTTAGTAGTTCTATCACGCGTCAAACTCTACCACTAGCGTTTCTTCCCCTCCCACAGGAACCTTCTTGGCCGGAGGGGCCGAAAATGGATACCTGTGGATGGTGGAACCGAACATTATGATCCTGGCCGGCGCTAGCCCTCTGCAGTTCGTTAACGATAAGATCCGGCGGGTGATGTTCTCATCGGACAGCAAGAGTCTGCTGTGTGTGGTGAGAAGCGAGTCAAAGAAAATTTCGTACGGTAACATTTTTCCCTCAACGCTAATTCATGACCCGCCCACAGGACGACAGCAACACTGTTACACTGCTCCAACGGGAAAAAGACGATTGGCAGCCAACGGGTCGATGCGCTACCCACAGGATTGTGGATCTTGCTTTCCTAAACCCAACCGATTTTGTTTCCATTGGGGATGATCGCGTAAGTATAAAAGTTGACATCAGTTAGCAGCGATTCTATTAACGGTAGAGGACAAATCTGACTGAGTTCGACTGATTGATAAGAAGTACCTATAAGTCATCTTACACAACCTTACACGTTTTTTTTAAATATTTAGTTTCTAACACAATTTTGTTGGTTAAGACGCGTTACACAATTTATAGAAATGTATACTATTCTCTCGAAAATCGTTAACTGTCCCCTATTACTCCTACAGTATATGGTCAAGTACACAATTGATGACGCCGACATGGCCCAGCTGGAAACTCTTTCGATAGTGCAACGGCAAAGGATCGAACAATCCGCTCGACCTACCGGGCTGCTTGTGATGCCCGGCGGTCAACAGCTGCTGGTCGCCAATGACCAGCTCAAGTTCAAAGTTTTCCACGCCAGAACGTTCGACATACTGCACACCTATTCCGCGCCATTCGTCGATGGTCCTGCGCGTTGCTTGCGGGTAGATTTTCCTTGTTTTCCTTGGAACAACAATTCGAGCTTTAATTTTGCTTTTCGTTTTTGTGTGCGTTTACAGTTGCTTCCTGGGGAAGATTTCTTCCTGTTCATAACGCACAACAACATCTATCTGCACCATCTGCCGATCGATGGGAATCCCTTCAAGTATATGGCCGTGCGGGCCCATCCGAAGCGATTGAGCTGGATGCAGCTCACCTGGACCGAGCGGTGTGCGTTCGTCTTCGGTGATGGCGATCATGCCGTTAGCATGTGGAAGATCAACACGGGGTATGCTTTCGACCGCGCAAGAAAACCCACTCCGAGTCATGCGTAATGTGTTTTTTTCGTTTTCCGATCTTGCAGTCCGGTTCTGGACAATCTGAAAAACGTCGGAACGGGATTGGATCCATTCTGTATGCTCCTTCCCGGCGGCAAACGGGGCTGTTACGTGCGCGAGATTTTGAGTTTGTTCTTCTACAATCAGATCTCACCGAAGAATTCCGATGGCGATGCGGAGCTTACGGTAGATGGCGTTTGTCAGAAGACGTGACATTATTAAACTAATTGTTTCTGTTGTCAAATTCTAGCTTCGAGATGCAATGGACACCCGGGACGTACCGAACTATATGCGCAGCATCGGTTTCCACATGAGCGAATATGAGGTGAGAGATGATCGTCTTTCCATTTACTTCTCAGCACACGGACCCTCGGATCGGATTTCCTAAAAAAATACAAAAAAGATTAGAAACATTTCTAGAAACAACATTATTTATCCTTACCAGATTATTATCTTCTGTTCGTTGTAATCCACAATTTTAAATTGTTTTATTTAAATGAAATAAAATAAAATGCATTATTCGTTCGTCCGCTACAGGAGCAAAACCTTTGCAAGGAAATGGAACTACTTGGGACCTACTTTCTGACATTCGAGGAGGTAACCAAGCTGTTTCTCAACCACCGTCCATCGTTCGGTTGCCCGCCGAATGCCGAAGACATCCGGACCGCTGTTACCTCCATCGGTGCGACGACTGCCTCCGGTTCGTATCATCCCCAATCAAGGTTCCCAAGTTCGCTTCTCAATACTTATGTGGCACGCACCATTCCTTCCCGCACAAACTTTCTCCCAAGGTACGAAAGTCGATTTGGTCCGACTGATCACCATCCTGTCGGCCATGGGCGAACCGATGGATCCGAAGACGTCCGAGTTCTACTGCCGGCTGCTGTTCCCGGCTGCGTTCGAGTCGAAAGACCTTCCGGACGATCTTCAAGAAGACCGACCAACGGAAGAATGCGAAGGTCGGGGTCATGCCGGCGGGAAAGAATGCTCCAACTGTATCCCCATCGATGTGTTCACGG
The DNA here is from genome assembly GCF_943734705.1 of Anopheles coustani. Classification (NCBI taxonomy): domain Eukaryota; kingdom Metazoa; phylum Arthropoda; class Insecta; order Diptera; family Culicidae; genus Anopheles; species Anopheles coustani. The sequence goes on along the minus strand of NC_071289.1, from coordinate 23,107,950 downwards.
ATAGGCTGTCTTAAAGCAGGATCGGTTTTCGCGGTCTTCAGTTGCGGGGAACGATAGAACTTAACACCTTTGCCAGCTTTGTGTTTGTTTCAGGTTAATCATCTTTTTATTAATCTTTCGCTTGTTGTTACATATGTGTTTTCTCACTGTATACAATTGTTTTTTAGTTTTGTTCGCTGATATCTCTTTTTAAATCCTATCTAATATAACTCTTAACCTAAGATATCCTAGCTCCTAGGAAGGAAATGAGATGCGACGTATTGGGGTTCGATTAGATGGTAGAAGGTGTGAGAAAAAGGACGATCCTCTACTAACTGCTAAGGCAAGCACTAAGGAAAGGAAGAACTAGTAAAATAGAACGGATATCATGAATCAGTAATAAAGAAAAACAGTAACCGACCACTATGGAAATAATATGTAATGCTTTGGAATGAATGGCAATGTAGAATTCAAGCTGGCAACCACTTGCTAGAGCAGCAAAACGTGAATTAACGAAAATAAACTTATGCCCGTAAGTGATGCACGCGATAAATTCCGAATTCTGTTGTTGAATTTAATATGGACTATTCCTCGCATCGTAACACCAAAAGCTGCCATATCTCACCTTTACCCTAAACTAAACCCTTTTCCTCTCCTCTAGTTCTGAACAACACTGCATGCTCTGTTCGCAGCTGTGTTTATGGAGTGTTCGGGTGCAGTGTCTTTGTACCGGCCCTTGTTGTCATCCGGACCGCTCCGAACCGAGCAATGGAACTGCTCTGCCAACGGAGCGATGCGGGAAAGAAGAAGGTTTGGCGACGAACACACACACAAGCACAGCTACTGGCTTAATTGATAAAATCACAAAATTTCCTTTCGTTCTTTCACATGCATTTCAGATGGGTCTTGAATTGGGACACCGAGGTCCAGTTATATGTCCTTTTCATGCGGTGCCCATCGATCGTACCGTTAGTTCGTGACAAGTTCTTAGTAGATTCTGGCTTGGGAAACTAATTTTCCTCTCACTTTCTCTTTGACTTATGTGACCATCTCAACGTAGCCTTAAATATAAATCCTGTGATACTCTGTGTAGGAGGGAATATAAAAACCTAACAGTTGCTAAACATATCGTACAAAATAAGGAGCACTTACATCCTATCCTAGCAACCTTCTCTGCCACCAAAGCGTGCCATGCTTCTCTTACACTAAAATATGCTTTCACAATGAGGTTAAGACGTCCGTCCGGGTTTGGTTAACGATTTTTCGAACCGCGTTCTGCGTCGATATCGTATGTGCGTTGATCTGAACAACAATAACGGCAAGTTTACAGCCTTTCGTTCCGTTCTCCGTTTCCGCCTACTTCACATTTATTATTTTCAAATCTTCTCACGCTTTTCTCATCTCTTGATTGTATCGTTACACTTGCATGCTTGCTGCTTCTTTATATGATCACTTCGCTCTGATCGATATTATGTTTAATCACATTATTTCTTCGTAAGCTGGGGTTATCCTCCGTTGTTTATTTTTTCGTTTCCATTCACTGCTTTTCCTTATCGTTCCTGTTTTTATTCCTGAATTTTCACAGCATTTTTGTTCCTCTACATCCTGATTGTGCGCTACGCGATCATTTTCGTTTTTCCCTGCCGAGTGCGCCATGACATTTTCCGACGGATCACGATCCTGTGCGTACTTTTGGATTATTTTGCGTTTGGGTTCGATTTTCTCGTACATTTGGTTTTGATTCGCATCACCTATATACGCTTCAGATTTGGATTGTACACGACCGATCATTAATAAGAAAAACAAAAACAAATCTTACACCTTTGCCATACGTACGCTATATTCCGAAAACCGTAACGTTTCTAGCTTTCGGTTTCTTTACGAGAGTTTGAATTTTGTTCAACAATTTCTTCAGTGCGATCTTAATTCCGTTTTACAATTTAGAAATTACATTCTACACGAGCATCTTAAGAAAAAAGAAAAAGTTACCAACCATGTTTGTTTTGCGTGTCAAAAGAAAGAGAGCGAAATAATGTCTAATAATGTATAATAAATAGATATAAAACAAAAAAGAAAAGAAGAAAAGTCTCGAATTAAAGGTATTTTTCGTGTGAAAACTGATCCCGAATCATTTTCCACCGTTCAGGGCGCCGTTCTTCGCGTTTAATTTTTGTGCAATACATTAACATTAGAAGTGTAATATTAATAATGCTTCGAGTAGCAATTTCATCCAATGACCCATCAACAACGCAATGGTAATCGGAGAGAAAATAGTATTATTAATTCTTGTTTGAAAAACAACTGAAAGTTCATGGTAGTGATTTTACTCAGAATAAAATTATAAATCGAATCCTTACAAAGAAAATAGAATAGAGTGCTGTAGTGTAGAAAGAAAGAATATGGAATGAATTCAACGATCTTCAACTATTGGCTGGGCGACGCTGAGTAACGTTTGGAATTTAGCGTCTTTCTTAGTTCGAAAACGATAAAACCCGCTTTTTCTCCACTAATCTCGCTTTTGTGCTGTTCACTTGAACATGCTTTCGCATGGGGCGACATTCGTTTCGTCTTTCTATATCGCGTAGATCATCTCTATCCACGATTGGACAGGAGGATTCGCTTGCTTAGCTCCGCGAAGCTTTCGGTGTCTGGTCTTCCCCCCACGATGAGAAACTTCAAAACATTCACTCGGGAGAAAGGCTTTGATGAACCAAAACTAGGCTCGGAAAGGCACAGGTTAGCTATCTTGAGCATACGAACAACAATTCCATTTTCGGAGAAGCGGACAGGCGACCTTGTCGCAACACGGTCGGTTCCGATGCAGGGGATATCGTTTGGAGAAGTGGTTATTAGGTCCCTGACCCTGGCCGGTTTTAATAATCTTTTCCTTTGTTGCTGTCTCGAATACCGCGTCGATTTGGGATGAGGTTTGTGGTGCGCTTTTTGCGCGAATATGACCGCAAACGACGATCGGATGTGGTAAGCTCGCTGAGGACCGATGAGCGTATTTTACGTCCTGAACCTGAAAGGAGGGTGGAAAAATGTTTTACTTATGTTATATGTGGAACCTTTCGCAAATTGACTTTCACGGATGAACATTTGTGTCTTTCATTTTACAGAATTGTTTTCGATTTTTTAGTAAAGAAAAAGGGACTTTTTCAACAACAACTGAATACATTTTAGTGCACTGCAATGTAGATGTTTTGACGATTTTTTCGACTAACTCGGTTCGTTTCATTGTTACAAATTAATGTTCTCGAAATCACTTCCTTAAAAGCGTTTCTTAAAAAAAAAAAAAGGAATTAGGCTTTGAAACGTATAACCTGTTTCAATTTACGACAACTTTCGTGTTCGTACCTGGCGTTTGCGAGTGTTCGAGCGTCTTGATGAGTTTTGCCTGCTCCTTCAGCTTCTTCAGGAGCACCTCGTTCTTTTGCCTTTCCATGCTGAGTTCGAGGCAGAGCTGGGCCTTCGTTTTCGAGTCAATCGGCGAGAGAACTCTGTGAAGAATAGATTGAATAGATAGAATAGATTGAATGAATCATAGATTTATCTTAATTCGCTAGGTTTGTTAACGATGAACCAAAGTTGTTACGTACGGATGGTTGAAGATGGTCGTTGACGAAGGACGCTTTTCCGGGTTCGGGTGCATCATCTGTTTGATAAGGTCGTTAAAATCCTTCCCGATGGAAGGCAGATCGGGAAACTGTCCACTGCGCAGCTGATGCCACCTGGAACCGTTCTTCGGCAGCGCGCCACCACCGGCCGCCTCGTACAGTGTGATGCCGAGCGAGAAAATGTCTCCCTTAGCCAGGTTGGAGTAGTCTTCCTGCAGGATCTCGGTCGGTAGGTAGCGGCAGTCACCCTCCTCCACCTGCGGATCGTTGATGGACGTGACGTGACCAAGGTCACCGATTTTGTACGTCACCAGAAACTCGTTCTCCAGGTCATCGTACACGTCTTCGAAGCCATCGTCCGGACACTCGGCGGGTAAGTGTTGCATCGCAAACGCAGCCTGCCCTCCGTGTCCGGATCGGAGAGGCGTCTTGGAGAGGAAAATGTTGCCCGCCTTCAGATCCATGTGCACGAGATCGTTCGAGTGGATGTACTTCAGACCCTCGGCGATGTGCAGCAGCAGCGTTCGCAGTTCCGACTCCTTCAGGTAGCGCTCCTGCAGCACCGTCTGCAGACTACCTCCGTTGCAGTACTCGTTCTGGATGAGCATGTGGTTGTTCTCGGCCCAGGCCGAGTAGTACCGGACGACGTTGTCGTGCTTGCCGAGCACGGCGTGCGCGTACACCTCGTTGAGGGCCGTCTTCTCGAACGAGCTGCCCGCGACCGGCCGGATGCTTTTTTTGATGGCGTAGATGCATCCGTCCAGCCGGTTCAAGCACTGGTATACCTGTCCGAACTCGCCCTTCCCGAGCAGCATCAGCTGGATGAACTCTTTCTCGTACCTGGAAATGTTGCTGTCCTGCAGGGCGAGCCGCTTCGGTGCCTGCCGGTACTCGCCGGACTCGTCCTCGACCAGATTGAACGACTTCAACGTGTGGTTCATGGTGCAGTCGTTGGCTTGCTTCATCGCGAACGGTGTCAGCGCACCACACAACGGGACACGGCCGCCTGCTCGATTAAGCCGGTTGTTTGGAAACCCGGACGGGAAGCTCTGTGCTTGATGAAATGCACCACCAGTACCGTACGTGCCACCCAGAGCCGCTTTGGCACTTTCCGGACCCTCCTGCCTAGTGCGCTTCTTCGTCCGCATAAACATCGCCGGAGGCGTAAAGGGGTTCACGTTGGCCGATGGTAAACCGACATCCAAACGGCGATGCAGCGGAACCGGTTTCGGTTTGTCCGCGATTAACACTGGCTCGCCACCTTCGATCGATGTGCATAGAACGTCACAACCTTCCTCGGGTGTCGCCGCTTCTGCGGCGGGCGGAAACAGATCCGTCGCGCACTGGCCAAAAACTTGCCGGCGGAACATTGTGTTGGTGGACTTCTGGAGGATTGTTTTCGGAGTGGCCGGTGTGTCGAACAGACGGAGCGCCCGCACCTTTCGGTACGGTGGCGAGTGGCTCGGTTGTTGCTGTCGATTATGCCCGTCAGCAGCGATGTCCGCTGGTTCCGGCGGTGGATTTGGTTCCGGTGAGTTTGAAAACGAAAGCTTACGAGGCATCACCACCGGTCGGTGCGGGGACGGTGGCAACTCGAGGCTCGAATTCATATCGGGCGAGGAATCGATACCACTGCTCTCGGTGTGAATATCCATCGGAATCCTAAAACTAGTACGAGCGGTGGAAGCAATTGTTATTCCGGTTGACCCTGCCAGGGTTCACAAACAGACACAGAAAAACACACGCAATGCACTTCAAGCTCTATGAAACGTAACTCTTTAAACGACTTTCGAATTTTCAACCTCTTTGCAACAAAACGAAACGAATTTTAAAACGAAAACATCTAGTGACGCTACAAATAAAAATCGAATTCTTCCGTTGACAGAATCGGGATTCGGAAGATTCGAAGATTCGATCCCTAGACGGATTCCAAAGATTTGAATCCCATTTGACGGATTCTAAAGATTTGATTAGATTCTGACTCGCTCCTAAACTATTTGAATCGATTCACTATGATTTGAGTCGAATTAGTCACATAACGAGTCGATTTAGAGACAATGTAATTGATTTCAGTTTAGTCAAATCGAACGCTGGGTAGAATGGATTATTGGACATAGATTGAGTTTTTTGCGTGATGTGCAAGTTAGATCAATTCAACCATTGTTTGTCTAATTATTAAAGTAACAAATTAAATGAAAAATTGGCAAGCTTGGTAAGCACGCATGATATGACGGAAAACGATTCGTATGTGAAGATCGGGATCTCAGAATGAATTTGAATCGAAAGATTCGAATCCCTGTAGGGATTCAATTTTTCCATCACTACATCAAACGATGTTCTTGGCTTGAAAAAACTATCGGGTTGTATTATTTGACTGCTGACCGTTCGTTATTTCAAAAATCGAAGGAGCGGCAGTGTTGCCAGAAAAAGCAAAACAAATCAGTGTTTACCAAGGTGTTTTGAACGAGCTTAAACCATCTTGGTCACAGATAAAAATAATAAATTTGAAATAGTTAATGCATTTTGATTAATTAAAGTCAAGTTTAACATCATACTATTCACATAAAAATATTTTTTAAGGTAAACATTAGTACTAGCATTTGAGAAAACTATTTGTTCCAATATATAAATGCCACAGTTGATTTGGCGTAATTTTTAAATTTGAAAAAATCGAACCGTGTACGTTACGTCAAACAGTACTTTGCAAATTGTTGAAAGCCTTGTAACTTTAAGCTTAACGTTCGTTGTTTTACAACACCACCCTTTTTTCTAATAAAATGTTTATTTTTTTTAATCAGAAAATATGGATCATTAAAATGTGTTAGGCCGCAACAATAAACTTTAGAAATTACTAGCTGATCAACCCGATTTAATCCGGGTAGAAAGACAATTCCAAACGAAAGAGTGTTTTCATTCAGTATCTTGAGTTCTACAATTTTAAGAATGGCTTTCTTATAATTATGTTTGGTGTAAATTTATTAGATCGATTTTGTGTGATTGAGAAAATTTGTAGGAAAAGAAAGACGAAGTCTGAGATCTGCTAGTGTGATTGACAAGCACTGTGATAAACAAAACTGGAAAAAATGAAGAGAAGTTTGTTGTGTAATATTTTAATTTGAATGTTCATCCCAGCATGTTTATCGTTTTACTCATAAAATCATACGTGGTCTGAAATGCAAATATTGCCAGCGCAGGGGCGACCTTGAGCCAGAAACATCCCGCAACAGCGATATGCGTGTGCCAATCGGGAAACAATAATTGCCGCCAAAAAACACCCATTTCATTCGCAGCAGCGGCCTTCAAGGTAGACCGCAACCGACGGTCGAGATAGACAAACAACACATCAAAAGCGCATAAAGTTTTCCTGGCGCTGCCATCAGATTATCTCATCCGCCATCGTGTGACAACCGCCGCCACAGCCGAGCGGCAGGCGGATTTTCCCCGAGCGTACGGGAATCCGCTGGGAAAAACCGTGTCCCATAAATGCGCCTTACGCCAAACATCCTTCCGTACGGGACCTGGTACGGTGCGTGCTTGAGCGTGTGTGAGTGTGTATGTGTATACTGGGCTTGGCGCCTTACACAAAACCCACCCGAAGGACATTGGACCGATGCAGATGGCACAGATTGCCAATTCGAGGAAAGGAAATGATTCGCCGTACCTTCCATAGACTACGGCGTTTAGGAAAACCCCAAACTGGGTTAAACTAAATTATCTGTCAGACATGCTGGATGATCGTGCAGGTAACTTTACCCTCCATCGTCGGTGACGACGAGGGTAGGAAAATCATTATCAATAATGTGTCAACAGTTTTACATCATAGTTTTATAATAATACAATTTCTTGTGGATGAGCAAACGGTAAAGGGAAGTATTGGAAACGAATGAAACAGTTAAAATAGTTTACGTCAAAAAGAAATACTGAGCTCAAAAGCCGTCCAGACGCGTTGATTGATGTTCGACTTTCCAAAATCGTCGAACGATTGATGTGCGTCACCGACAGGTTCGATTCGAATTGAAAGATTGTCCATCAAACATGCTTTCGAAAGGTACGATCGGAATACATTCTCCTCATTATATATCTGGCCGTTTGGCCTGCTTTTCGCTGGATTTGAGCGAAAGGAGCTTCAAAAAGTAATGGGCAAAATGGGAAGGAAACGAAATGTGTCGCGATCCTTCTCACTCTCGCCAGAAAGGAATACCGATGCATCCTTGGTCGGGCGATCGGGTCGAAAGAAGCAGCGTACAATAAGAGGGGAGAAAATGACCGTTATTCTTACGTCAGTTGTAGGTAAAAGGAATTCCATAGATATCACTCGCAAGGGGCGAACGGTGGTGAGCCGGTGGTGGAAGTGATGAACACTTGGGCACAGGAAATAGCTTGCTGCGGATTCAGGATCTAGCCCGTAGGATCCCTGCAAGATTCTGCAACGATGGCGACAGCCGAGACACGCGCGTCCTCCGGTGACACGAAGCGCGTTGACTCGCGGAGGTCCTTTTTCGGCTCGCTGGCGCTGGTATGCGTTTGGAGTTCACACACCAATTCATCTGTGTGTGTGTGTGTTTGCGGGTATATGTGGTGGAATGTGCGCGAAAGGAGGGAGAAGAACACAGCGAAGAGAATGGAACAGAACATGGAACGGATAAGGCAAGAGGAGACAGATCCGAACCGGAGCGTATTTGAAAGGGACACACAATTCGCTGGCAGGATGCGCAAGGAAATGGCGGAAGGAAATGGTCAGAAGTTCGGCGAGTCGCAGCGAGTAGTTGTAGTCGGGTCGGTAGTGCCAGTAGTAGTAGTCGTAGTAGTAGTAGTCCGCCGCATACGGAGATAAAACCGAATTCGTACAAACAGACGAGAACCGCGGCGCCACATTAGTTCTATTTCTATAATATTTTATCTCTTTTCGTCTGGGAGTATTTGCCAAAAAAGCGGTATATTATTTATCATCGTGCTGTCTTTCGCCGGACGGGGGCTCGGTTTGGGCAGGGATGGGTGTGAGGTTTTCAAAGGAACCAATGGTGGCAGGGCGTCGAGAGGCGCCGGGGTAAGAACACGGGTATTGCCGTTCTGGCAGGTCGAAGGCAGTCGAACCGGGTCTTAGAAGAGTGTCTTCTGGTTCGGTCGAAGGCTTCCGTCGTTGTCGGGGGCTCGATTGGTGCGATTTTTGCAGACTGCGGTGACTCAACCACCCGGGGCCAGCCCAATGGGCTCTCGTCCTACACCACCGTAGGACCCCCGGGTGCGTCGTTTCGGGCGAGGATATGTGTCGGATGCCGGCAACTGCGGGTTTTCTTCGTGCACTTCGAATGCCGGTGTCCAGCGGTGTCAATGTGCCTGTTGGATTTTGGGGTTTTCTCCATCTTGTTTTCTCGCAGCTTTTTTTGTTGTTGTTTCCTATAGCGCAAAGAGAAGAAAATTGGAGCACATCTTAATACCAGCGTTCGATGATATTGATCTTGACGCTGGCGACGAAAGGTAGCCACCTCCGTCCGGAGGGAAACAGTTACGTAGAGTAAAGTTGGGGCTAGTTATTCAAAAAGCGGTCAATTTGGGTAGAGATAATGTTTTGAACAGGGACACAGAAGCAAAACTGACAATAGTTATAATAATTTGAAAAATGAAAAAATTGCCACCAATTGACTAGCTATTCTGATTTAATTAACGAAGTATATTCAAGCAATCAGCGTTCGATGAGTTTCTTTGATGATTTTGGGAACTTTTCATGTAAATCAATCATTTGTATTTCTAAATCGTTATCTTTAGTTTGGACAATTCTTTAACATTGTTTTATTATGCATTAATATGCAATTTCTGTAGCTTTAGTAACATACAGCATTCTTTAATATGAATTTTTAGTTTTCTTTAGCGTTAGAATCTTTGTTGGAAATCTGATTTTTTTTCTTCTCTTTATGTATCAAAATATCAAGGCGTAATATTTCGTTAAAAAAGACTAAATGGTTTTGAGAAAAAATTTGTTTCAGATTTCATTTCTAAATTAAATTAGTGTGTTTCGTGTGCTTTGCAACTTTTTGCTTATTCTTTACGCTCATTTTAGAAGTTTTATTTTATATTTCTTAAATATTATCATGTCTACATGTGGGTTAATCCGATGGGTTTGGTGGTCATTATGATTTGCCTGTAAAGCACACTATTAATGATAACTAAAACATTATTGTCTCTGGCTAATGTTCAATTAATAACATCCTTTAAGTTTGTAATTCCGGTGATTATATTTGTGGTTTTATTCACTATGTATGAAATACGTATTTCATGCATCTCTTATTTGGAGTTTAACTTCGCTCTTAACTCCTTGCTATCTTTCTTTTTTCTTTCTTAATCTGTAAAGCTCCAATCACACTACGCTAGGCCTCACGAAATGTGCCGATCTGAAACCAAGACGTACTGTTATTACTCAATCACCTCAGACGACCACATGCTCGCCAGCTTCTCATGGAAATCGTTTGTCCCAATCCGATCGCTTTTGCCTTTGCATTCTCGAAGATGGACGATGTTCGGCACGAAATTTGCAACCTAATTCCCACCATATTTCATCCCCCATCCCTACTCCTCCCCCCCCCCCCATTCTTGCACCCACTGCGGAGACCCTTTTTCCCGAAACCAATAACTCACCATCGACCTCATAAGATAATCGTTTCTCTAGGACACTTAATGGCCGATGACAATTTCAGTGGAGTTTTCCCTTCGAGTACCTTCTCCGTTGGTGGAGCTGTTTGGCATGGGAAAAGGACGGAGAGAAAAGAATTGGCAGAACCGGAGCAGTCTTACTGGACGATACAAGATACAAAGTGGCCCACATCTTCCATTGTTCGGCCCCGCTTCCCTTTGCCCGCCCGGTGACCAATAATGGAAGAAGAATTGAAATGAAACCGTCGAGCGAAAATTTGCAAAAGATGTCGAACGGCCTTCCACCCCACTCGCAGGGTCCACAAACGGGCTTGACTCCATCCCCGCTTCCTTTCCCGTCGCCCAAGCATCGGGCGAAGAATGATAAATGTTTCGCGCAAATTACCATTATTACAAGAGCACCACAATTATGTGCTGCGCTTCCTTCCCCAAAGGAGGCGGGAAGAAAACAAGAAAAAAAGAGATATCCTAACCTCCAACGAAACGGCGAAAAAGGTTGGGAAAATGATTAATTGTTCGTCGCACTCCGACGCGACACGAACGAGCGCGAATTCGGCGATTCCCGAAGTCGCGGCATGCCGGGTTTTCGGTGGCGCAAAAGGATGGGAAACTGCATAGAGCACGCGCGGGGTCCAGTTGAGGGTGAAGGTTAGCCACGGAAAGGTTCCGGAGCTTTGGGGCAGAAACAAAAAGGGCACAGCTGAAGGGCGGCAGACCACCTTCGGAGTTTGGGAAGAGATGTTTGAAGGACTCGACGCTGTTCGTGCGCTGGTTGGGCTGAATATTTTAACATCAGGTGCAGTAATGGCCGGCGTGGGACCGGGCCGATGGGCGCACTCTGGCCTGTAAGTGCCCCGGTTGTTAACATGCCAATGTATCGATGTTCAGCCCGGTGTACTCCGAGCGGGCATGTTTGTGTGGTGCGCTCCATCCAAGGGTGGTGCGCTCTGCGGTGTATGTCCACCCCCGGAATGCCGGCTGATAATTAATTAAACACAGAGGAGATCCATCTTTCGAACGGATTTGTTGCGAAATCTGGGCTTAGGCTCGTTCCTTGGCCGAGAAACTGAAAGATTCAGCATTCGAGTCCGGTACGGAAACGGAGCTAACGTTGAGCGGAGTTTTCTTTGCTTCAAGAACTGGGAGCCCATCCAATAATGCCAACTTAATGCTCACCCTCGGCAGGTTGTTTTATGTACGACTAGGCGGACCCATCGTTAGGCCTGCCGGACGGCTGGAAAAGGAGTCATCCCGAGCAGGAGAGGGATTTAGTTTCGGTGGGGCAACACACTAGTGTGAGATAAATTATGGACTTATTTATGGGATGCCAAGTATATTCCTGCTCCCCCGGAATGCATTGAAAATGGAGTGCGTTCTTCTTTCGCATCGGGGGCAAACCTCGCCACGGTCGGCTTTTGCGACAGAATCCTTACGCAATCGGTCGTCGGCCAAGGAGTACGCCGATGTGGTTCTGGTTGCTGCGGTGGATGCATTTTACGTACGTGTGGTCAATAAAGCACAGCCCTCAATAAGATATATCGATTTCGTTTAAACCACATATGGTCCGTGAATTAATGCAATACAAACAGTATCCTTGTCGGTGCCCATTTTCGATAACATTTTCAACCTTGTTTTCTAGTCATTGTCAACATTGCTACGTTGAGGATAATTTGCGTTATGTTTATGTGAGTAACTGTTACCGATAAATTGGAAGCCTTGTATTTAAGTGAAGTTTGCAGCGTCATATAGATACATACGGTATCCAACCCACAGGTACAACGAACGAGAAGATCATGTTAACATTTCTTACAATAAGAGTATTGCGATTTAATTACAGTTTTGCCCACCTGTTATGCATAACGAAAGTAATTCGTTTCCAGATGATCGAGCTAGATGTTTTTTTAGCTGATTATTATGGATTTAGTGAAAGAAAAACAGTCACCTAGAAAATATTATTTAGAAGATTTTATATTACGTAAGTTAACATAAATGAAGTTATATTTTTGTTGATTGAAGTAAATATGTATTAACTTTTGGTAAAACAGAAAAATTAATTGAGGCAAGTGAAACTATAATCAGAAAAATGGTTGGAGCGGAACAGTTAAAAGGCATCTGGACGATCCGATCAGTAGCTCCAATTTTATAATCAAAACATAAACTCCTTTCACAAAACATTCAGTAAAACAGTAGTTGTGTATTAACAGTTTTTTATTTTTGTTCATTTTATTTGTCTTGAAGATATTTTTCGACAATTTTTTATCTCAATAGTTTTGTATTAAAAATAAACTACTCATATTCATTACTGACTTGTTGTGATTAAGTTATTAGCTGCAATGAAAGAGTTGTAATTAAAAGCCAGTATTATTTTAAAGGCATTTAAGTAATGCAATTTTGCAAACACCAGATCGATAACATAAGTTACTACTTCTAAACCAAATCTGTTGTGGTGTCATGTGTCAATTAAAGCATGCCCAAAATAGAGAAGGATTCACCATCAGCATCCTTTTCTCTGAGTAGGGAAAATGGGAACCTCTTCTGCATTTGCTTTTCTTGGACTCTTCACCATCGTCTGTGGGATCTCCATCACCAGAAAAGGAAAGGTGTAAAAGACTTGGTATAGTTTTTTTATCAATTGGAATACATTCTTCACAACGTTTTTGGAGTTGAAGAAAGCTATAGAGTTTCATGCCAACCCAAGTTACTTCAGCAACGTAAAAGATTCACGTAGACGGTCGGACTTTTGGGATCGCTTCGAAAGAATTGGTCGAAGCTTTTTGCTTCCTTAAAATGGGGTACTATTTGGAAACCCACACCGATTTCTAAGGAACTTGTCGGATGCAGAACAAGAGATCTCCCGGATTGCCGGATTGCCGGTCGGAATTCCGACTTTCCCCAACCACATTCGTCGGGGGCATCTTCGGGGGAAGTTCCAGAACCGGAGACGTCCGGTTCCATTTGCACCGGGTTTTGTTTTGCGAAGAGGATACCATTTCCGATCGATGGGTGTCTGGTTTTCGCCATTTCGTCTTCATCGTACATCATTGCCCTACGCTTGAAGCTTCCCTTCCGTGCCACTCCCGGGAATGCTACACTACACCCCCTGAACGGAAGAACGCTCCCGACACCGACACCAGACCGGGATTTTCGCCCCCAGGAACGCAATGTGCCGGACATAAATTGACAGTCAAGTAGTAAAACTTTCGTTAATTTGGACAGCGAGAGAGTGACAGCGTGGGTCGGTGGTTCGGGCCGACGCCGGACACACGCAATGGACGTCGAGGATGATTCGATTCCGTTCCGTCGGGACTCGCTTTTAATTCCCAGCGTTTCGTCGTGCGTCGATTTATGAGACCGCAGCCAAACATTGGCCAACTGATCGGTTTAGCTGCCATAAGTCTGCTATCGTGCTTGCGTGCGTATGTGTGTTCGTTATCTACCGCATCGTCATCGATCCGAGCGCGACAGGATTCGTGGCAGGATGGTGGCGGGGCACCATTAACGCGGGCGAGGCAAGATGCTGACGTGGTGGCGTGGGGCAAGACCAGACGGCCAGACAGAAGCGATTCGTTTGATGGCGGCCAGACAAAACACGACAGTCGCATCGAGAGCACGTTGGCATGTCGGGATGGTTTGGTTAGTGTCCCTCCGAGTGTATGGGTTCCCGGGATGCGGCAAGATTAGCGGTGGAGCGAACCGAGTATCGATTTTGTGCGGTAGAAATTGAAATAAACAAGCCATTAAAATGGGGTTCCTAGCCACCGATTTCATTGTAACGATAAAATCTTGCAATTTGAGCAACCCTCCCCGAATATCTGCACATTCTTGTGCTAGGTTGCGTTCGGCTGCATTCGCTTAGAAGCACATTGCGTTCATATTTTATTGCACAATTTCGGAAGCATTTGTCGATTCGCTAATCGGCCATCAATAATAATCGGAGAGGTAGTTTGTGTCAGCGGAGATAAACATGCACGAAGAGGCAACGTTCGTTTAATTTGATATTTTTTACACATACATGCTGAAAGTAATGCCCGGTTACGTTTGGGGTTTATTCATCATTTGGAAGCTATCATCTGGTTCTAGGATCCCAAGCTATGTTTTATTACCAAAGATCTATATGTCGTAAAAAAGTATGTAAGCTGTTAAACCATTTAAAATAGTAACAGTTGTAAAAGTTATTAATAACTTTAAGTTTTACATATTTCCGGATTCAAACTATATATCAAAATTTAAAAAAAACACAAAGAAAACTAACTTGTATGGACTTAATGCACTGAGCTGAAAAATAGAAACAAATTAAAACCTAACCGAAACAAGCTGGTTTTCGCACAGAAAGAAAATGGAGTTTTTGAGTTAGGGTTTTAATGGTAAAGAAATTATGTTTTATAGCATTTTTCAAATTAACATAGCTCAAATAAATAAGTTGAGTGTTTTAAAATAGCATTATTTTCTTCTTGGGTTATTTAAAAAGGTAGGACAGTTGCAACTTTTAAATCAATCTTACATATATGTATCTCATTTCCTATCTGTGGCTGTATGTGTTTTCAAGCAATGGGACTCCTGATGGAGGAAAAACCAACTGTACATACGTTTACTACCAAATAAACTGCTAAGCCGTCACCATCATTTCACTGCTCGGAGATTTACATCCTTCGCGCCGTTGGTGACAACCAATGTTTTGCAACATTAATTTCGTGCGAAAGTTTTCATGTGCCATGAAAATCATAAAAAAAAACTTTCCCACATATTGCCCACTGTTTCCTGTCGTAAAAACAAAACCCCGCTCGCACGCACACGTACCCGCTTGAAGGAGATAACTTTTTTAACAGTCGACAGTCCGGCAACTGGCAACACCTTCGATGGCAAGAGAAAAGCCCCTCCGACAGCGAACACAGTTTTCGGCTAACTGAATTAAAGTCCGATACAATCGCCGTTTCGCCGCGAGCCAATCGGCCGTTCCGGAAGTGGCAAGTTGTGGCCGTAAAATCGGTGCCAACTTACCCGTGCCCCATCACATCTCGCTGTGCCGCGAATCGGAGGCACCATCGCCAGCTCATCGCGCCATCGTCCTCCAATCGATTGTCCAATCGGTCTCCTCCCTCCTTTCCCTCCTGGTGTCATTGGTTTTGCTTAAGATGTCACGCCGAAAGCGCTCTTTTCCAGCTGCCTTTTGGGCTGCGGGTTGTGGTTATGTGACGCCCGAGGTGTAACCACCCATTTGGTGGCCTTTTCACGGCCTTTTCCGGCGTATGAAGCGCGGAAACGGTGGCAGCAGGAAAAGGGAAAGGGTGCAGCAAAAACTGCCCGAAACTTGCTTTTTTTATGGACACTAAATAATCAATAAAGTAAATGACAAAGTTTGGCATCGAAGCATCCGAGGAGGCGAGGGAATCAGTGACATCCCTGGGAGGAAATTTCGGGACGTATCATCCGTTCGGTTACGGTGCTTTTAATCGGCATTAGGGCAAGCCGTTCGGATGGTGTGAGGCTTGCGTCAGCTCAGCAATCTGGTTCCCTGGGCGGGCTTTGCGTCGGGCCCGGATCCCAACATGCCGACTCGGGCCCGTCCCACGTGCAGTAAATCAAATGTATAAAGTCAATTACTGAGCCCCGCGCAAAGTAGTCTCCGCGGAGCAGTCGTTTTGGGGGCTCGTTCGGTGCTGACCTGATTTAATTAGCTGGGACAGCTTGTGGTGTCAGCGGGGCACGGGGTGGAGGCATTCCTTGGTAGCGGTGTCATAAACTCCTTGCTGGCCTTGGCGAGTGCCAATGTTACGTCAGGGTTTTTGCGGTGGGAACCGAGCTGTCAGCACGGTTTAGCCAGAGAATATATTGAGGTCATCATCATTCATCCGCGCGATCCAGTAATACAGTAAGTGAGCTCAAACTTTGGACCGTTACAGCTCTAGGAATGGTTTTTTTTCTGGAACTTCCACTTATAGACAGTCCACGGAGTTATGTCACTGCAGCCATCCATTACATCCTTTTGTGAAGTATGTCCATATTCCCACGCGAACGCTTGAAGTGGCTCATAACTGAAGCACCCTATCAGGGAATGTGATAAGAAACCTCAAAAAGTCATTTCGTTGACACCAAGATGGCACGAGTCATCGCAGTAGTTGCAGCACTTAGAACTGCAATGTTGAGGACGCTAACGTGCTGGTGACGGATCCAAACGGAAAATGGAACGGAATTCTCGAGGTTTTCTGAAAGAAAGGGTTTCTCGCCAGTTGACTGAGTGTGTTGTGGCGCCGAAAAGGACAAACGTTACTTTACGTTGGTGATTGACAAAACCGCCCCAGACCTATGGCATCGGGTCATCGGATCCCGCGTCATGGACTTCGACGCACTTGCAAGATCTTCCGAGTCTGATTGCTTTTTCTGTGAAATCGCAAGGATGGAAAGGATGAGTTTGCCACCCAGGAAACCAGGTGGGGACGACGATACGGTGGGGCACGGGCCGTGCGGTTCCACGAGACCACAGACTTTGGTCGTCCTGGTGCGGGATTGCAAACCCTGCAACCGTTGGTGACCGTTCTCTCCGTCTCTTGCCATGGTGTGGTGCATAAAATTGCTTCATTATTCTCACGAGTGTCGTTCCTCGGCTACCGATAACAATGCTGACCGGGTGTTGCGGTTGATCTCGTCGTGGTTCTCGTGGAAATGTGGAGCACAGTGGAAGGTAGCCCGGTTGTGAAAGGTGTCTTCCGGTGCTTTTGTGGTTGTCGTGCTGGGCGCTGTCGACCGGTCTATGCTCCGATTAGTTATCAGTCGTCCATGGTTTGGGCTTGTGCACCGGGTGAGGGGGGGGGGGGGGGGGGGGGGTTGATTGTGGCGCAGTATGTTGATGTGCTACTACCTTTGCTACATCGGATATTGGAGCTATGTTCACAGGCGAAAGTGAGATAAATCTCCCTGTTTAGTTTCCTCGTCCATAGCAGGGAGATTTTTCGGTGACTTAAAAGTTGTAGAAAAATTGATGTTCGAAATATAAATAAAAAAAGTGATATGGCAAAACAAATAAAAAAAATTTATGTGGTGTATTGCATTTATGCAAACTGAATATGTATATTCATCTATACAGAATATATAGACAAATTATGCACAAGTAAAAGTATACATACAAGTAAAAGTATAAAAGTAAACTTTTTGTTACAAAAAACAATAAATAAAATAATGTTAAAAAATTAATAATTTTATTGTATCATTTCTGACATTCATTTTATTCTTGATATGTTCATTATACTATGCTTTCAAATGTTCATCATTTATTTCCAATCGATTTTATTTTTCGATCGTGAAATTTAAAATGCATATGAATGCCCCAAAAACATGCATTGTATGCGACCTACTAATGTATACCATCCACTAAACCTACGCGCAATTGGCGAGGTCGATTCGTTAAAGCATCTGCTGGGGTAAACTCTTAACGGCTCGACACCTATGCGAGCAAGCGCAAAGCTGTTGCCGGAAAATCGGTCCACTAGCACCTACGTGCTAAGCATCGGTGGTTTTGATAAAACGGGATTTAAATCCTCTTTCCGTCCCACACGTTAAAGGTGTTTGTGGCGATCGGGAGAAGAAGGAAACCACCGTGTTTGGTGGAATTAACCCTTGATCATTGGTCGATTTGCTTACTGGAACTTACTTACTGCTGACAAATATTTCGACAAATTATTAAAATTGGAACATATTTTCATACTATGCTAGGTGGCTGTTGGGGGAAATGGGGAATCATGGGGAATCATCAGATCAAAACCGATCAGTTAACAAGTTAACAAGGGAGATAAAATTAGAAACGTAAATATTTCAAGATTATTATTATCAAGGAAAACCATTCTTAAATACTTTGCAATCTTCACGTCAGTAAAGATAGTTTTGATAAAAGATGAAAAAATAAATAATATTGATTGGTTAATGAAATACATAAACAATAGAATACATTTATTATTGTTAATATAAATATGTAAAGTGTTAGGTGAAGCAAATATTTGGCTTATGTAAAAACCAAACTAACTCACTTGATATTTATATTTACTTCAAATTAAGCCCCGTTTGGTTATCGTGTGCAAAGGTTTAATAATGAGCAATCCCAGCAATTGTCGGATTGAATTCATTCATTATCTTTCTTCTCATCGAGACCTTCTACAACTATCCCCGGTTGTCCAAGCTTTTCCACCAGCAGTCAGCTCGGTCGCTCGTCCTGCATGGTCAAATACATACAACCAGGGACTGCATGCGGCCGGAAAGAGTCGCTGTTCCGGTTCTAATTCATAAATTATTTTCCAATTTTGGGCTCATCGTTCCCGTCCCGTTAGTCAGCGCGCGCGGCGATAACAGCTTTTGATTTAGCGATAGGATAATTATTAGCCGCGAGCGTCAGCGTGGCACGCCGAGTGGCGAAACATGCCGAAACGTGGAGCAACGTGGACCCGGGATGCCGTAGCAGATGGCTAATTTATCGTCGCGGCCAGTCGGTCGTGAGTTCTCGTTCCCGTTGCGATCGGGGTTTGCCATTTTTGGTCAAATATATAAATGAAAGAAAAAAGAAAATTGAAAACGGGGTTCGTCAAAAACACAGAGCAGCAGAGTATAGAAGGGGGGCCGAGATCGGTCGGGAAAAATGGGAAAAGGGACGATCTGAAATCTTCTGGTGTGCTGAGCCGTTGCGTCGGGTTCACGAGCGAAGCGCGAAATGTGACACGTGGCGTGGCGAAATATGGTGAAATTATTATTTCCCATTCATTTATGTTAATTGCAGGGGCCATCGTGAGTTCCGTGGGCACCCCGAAGCCGCCCCGGAATGGCCCGGGATACCCCGCCGGGGCCAGATTTATGTCCAGAAATTTATTATGAACTAATATTTTAAACGTATAATCATCATGTGCCGCGGTGAAACTGTTGATTGTGCCGTATCGGGCACACCATATTGTTGGTGTCCCTCTTTCCAGTGTTTTGTTTTCGTCCTCTTCCCGGAACGAACGATCTCCTTCGTTCCGTTTCGCCATTCTCAGGCTCTGAATTGAGTGAAATGATTTCGTGCCTCGCAGGGCCAAAGGTTTCATTCCTGGGGGGCGTTTGCATTGGTTGAGCGTTTGTTTTCTTTGGCCGAACCCTTTTGTTTGAGGGCCAAGAAATGTAGTCTTCCTTCGAGCAACCCCAGATACCGCCACAGGTTTGTGCTTACTCGGGCCACTTCGCAACACTTGCGCCTCGGATGATGAGGTATGATTTGTGCTTTATTTTTATTGTGATCTAAAGGGTTGCACAGCTCGTTTGTCTTTGGCGCACCCCACGATCGGACGATGGCGAGATGCGTGGGTTGGCAGTTATCGTTATCAATGTTTTGCATTGTTTGAAATATGGCTCATTTTTGTCTCGGCTTTCGCGGACCCCCCTCGTTTGAACACGTAACTCGTTTTATAACGCATAATTAAATGATCTTCATTTGGAGTGGTATGCAGCGTTTTTATATGTATGGCTACATCTAGCTGGATATGTCTAAAGTGCATTGCTCGATATCAAATAGATGCAACTATTTAAGATTTGCAACGCATTATTTTAGTCTTATACTTGATATACCTTGTGGTTTTGATGCAAACATACCTGTTTCTAATTGGTTTGCTATAAAAACAAAATTTATACTTAGTTTTCAACTCTCATTACATACCTATCGTTACAATATTTCGTTATGGTTCTAAGCATTAATTTCTATTCTATTCTTAGTTCCAACCTGTCGATGATTAAGAAACGTTGATGAATGCTATGGAATATTCCTTTACGTATAAATCTGGCAAACTTGAGCTTTGGAGGTTCGAGTCCCCCCGCGACCGCTCAGTCCGCTCACCGTTAAATCCACCACTGAGCACCACTGTTGTGAGATTCTAAGGACGGAAGTAAATTGCTACACCTAAAAGAGTTGCGGATTATTAACTTCAATTAAACAATTGATTATTTCAGTAAGTACTAGCCTGGTCTTTAATAAAACTCGTTCATCTTTCGAAAGCCCACGGAAGTGCTCCTCAGAAGATTTAGTAAAAGGTTCAAATCATGATCAGGTTGTCCTGTCACCAGAGCCCAATGTCGAAATATTTTTTTAAAGACTCTTCCTTGTTCTTCAAGTTAGCAGCAGTTAGTTTCTTCATCGGTGTTATCCGATTTACGCTTGTGCCCAGCATCTTCTCCTGTCACGTCAGAAACATGTTCCTGGAAAGATGAACGTCATGTATCTAACAGTTTGATGTAACTTATAAGTGTCAAGAACACAACATTTTTCATAATTATTCCAATTATGATCGAAAAACGATCTATTTTCATCGTAAACCATCAAAAACTGTACGAAAAAAGCGTATTTTTATTCATAGTTAAATGTTAAAATGGTGGCACGCTTCCTATATGTAGTTGTGGCATCGTGTACATATAGTGGTGGTGGTATAGAAAACTTGGAAAAGACTGATTATATTTTGAGTGTAACTTATTTTTGAAGCATATTTCATACCGACCGGCAAAATTACTCATAGATCAATGCATTGGCCTCATAAACCTCTCATAAACCAATGCATTTTGCAGTTGTTTATCCTTAAGGAAATCATGGTATATCTGATAAATTCATAATAAATCCAGTATATTAGCACAACATGTTGGGACAATAATAATTTTGGAGCCTTAATTTATCATGGAATGGGAACGTTTATCTTTGGAATACTCCTAAGAAGATCAAAGAACATTTCATAGAAGAACAAATATCTCCATTGTATTTATTTGGTCCCAGAGATAGAATTTGATTCCACTGCAACCCAGTTACTAGCACCTCTATGGGAGCACTTACTCTGGCGATTATAAGAATAGGATGGTTTGCTAAATGATGTTTTCGGCATTTTGAGAAGAGAAAAACATAATCAAAACACCAATGTGAGATGCGCTGAGAAAGTTAACTAACAAATCACTAACCTGTAACTCGCTAGAAATTAAAATAAACAAAACGGAAATTGTGCCGAATACTTTGTTTTCAAACAACCAGTATCGTTCGTATCAAACACGGGCTATTTGACGTGCCTGTTTTGAGTGTAAATAGTAAAACGATAAAGATGGAATGAAAATGACTGACCGCGTTCCATCGGACCTAGGTGAATAAGCTGTCAAAGGTTCGTTTGGTAGTAAGATTTTGTCATGAAATTTTTTATTTTATTGCAAAATCCTTTTTCTACGA
Organism: Anopheles coustani; assembly: GCF_943734705.1. Taxonomy (NCBI): domain Eukaryota; kingdom Metazoa; phylum Arthropoda; class Insecta; order Diptera; family Culicidae; genus Anopheles; species Anopheles coustani. Next base: position 23,086,500 of record NC_071289.1, on the reverse strand, counting down.
TTTCTTTCACAACATGCCTTCTGCTTTGAAGCCTTGCTCATGATCTAAATGCATACTGTGACTACTCGTGGGCTAACGAGTGCTTGTAAAGGAAATAATCTGGCAGCAATAGATCTTCTCCAAGTAGAATAAAACCAAATACTAGACATTTTTAATGGAAAAAGAAATGATTGTCACAATATGGCCTTGGTGATAAGGTACACGTTCTAGAAACAGATGTTAACAACTCGATCAGTTGAGCTATGATGGGAGAAGACCGGATATGTCCTTCATGGCGCGTGGCGAACCGAAACACTGCATGGGGGATGCAACGAAAGAAACATTGCAATTCCCCCCAGTGTTAGTTCTAGTGTTGTATTTGTTTGTTTTCTGTAGAATGCTTTAAAATTGAACAACAGATACAGTGTTCGATGAACAATGTCATGATAAAAAAACATTACACTTCAACAACATAACTACAACACCTCACGTCAAAGTCAATTTTTTATCAATTTTTAAAATAAGTCACAAGGGATTTCATACTGCGCTAGCCCTTCATTTAGTATCAGCATCTCCGAAACAAGCCATTGACAAAGCATCAGCACATCAATGAACATTTGTAAACTCAATTTTATGCGTGGTTCAGGCAGAGGCTCCAAAAATCTGGTGTAAAAACTTAACTGTTCACTAATTGGCATCTAAACGGGTACTGAGAAGAAATGCTCCTCGTTCTGATTCAAACCTGTTCGTCTACCTCGACGTCAATGCTCTACGTATAGGCTTCACGACCCGACCAGTTGTTTGTTGAGTCTGTGGGGTTGCAAGAAGATTCCAACATACACAAACCCATACTAAAGCATGTTTAAATATTTAACCAGATTGATGAGATTGACGCATGAGAGCCGAGTTTTAGAAAACCGCGAAGAACTGAAGAAAACTCCGTCCTCGTAGAGGACAATTTCCATATGAGCTATTTCAATATGCACTGGATCTTGCAGACAACCGCTTCTTTATCGAATATATGAATCAGTTAATTCTATAAAATACGAATTAAATTTATGTTTTTACATTAGCTAACATGGATCAGGTTGAGGTTGTGCAATCGTCGTTGTTCATGGCACCTGAAATTAATGCCGAATAATGTACAGTATCGAAGCTGTGAACATCGAACGAATCGACTAAGTGATACAGTTTTCGTCAGCATTTGGTTGTTTGTCTTCATTTTGCGACGTAGCTTACTTTATTTGAACAGCCTGCACCTCGCCAAGGAACAATGTTTTTTTTAAGGCGTGCTTTGCTTACGGTTGGCTCAAGACACAATTCTACGAATCTATACAGCTTGTCATCGTTTTGGTTACTTTATGTTGACAGACAATACTTTTCCAAGAAACCATTCTGTTTTTCAAAAACAGAGGGGCGTGTCCATCGGCCTTTCCAAAAATCTACTGCTATTCTCAGCCAACGTCATTGAAGGCCAACCAATTTTCACAACTGCAGCTTCTGCCGGCGTGGGATGTGCAACGAAAGACATGACATACGCATCGCTTTGCGCCGCCTAACATTGTCACGCGTCTACACGTTAATTGCTCAACCGATAAGTGGTCAGTACTTGACGCATGCTATTTCTCGACATTCGTCTAATCACGATGATGAGTCATTGAAATAAAAGCAATCACCCTGAAAGTGAACAATTATATACCAGTTTTCAGAAGATTTATGATGGTGTCCTTGTGGTGCGAGCAAACCTAATACTTTGGAATTCAGTTAGCTACTGTTTATTAACACCTTGTCGTCCGGAGTCTCCACAGTGGACCAATCACACTATATTCGGGTGATGACAGTTCTGAGGGCATCGTTAATAAGTGTCGTTCATTCTGCTGACGGAAAGTAATGAAACAACGATCATTACCGAACAAACCCTCCGGTATGAACGGTAAATTTAAATTTTGGACATTATCATGGAATAATATAAGAAATATATAAAATTCTTGTGCCACGGTGTTAGTGGTTGAACTCCTCCTAAACGGCTGAACCATTTTTAGTAAAACTTTGCACACATGTTCTTTTGGCATGAGAATAGGCTTTTAGCGATAGCTCATGTCTGGAAAATTTATATTTTTTAAATTAATTTCGATCATATATTGGTTCGCTTGCAACATATAAAGATTGTCTTTTCCTGTTTAGATGGAAACAATTCGGATCGTTAAGCAGTGTTTTCTCAAGTTAGGCGTGCTTCATCCCAAGTTTCACGTTCGATGTAAGAATGTGTAGTCAAATTGTAAGAAAAATAAAGAAAACCTTTAGGGATGGTAATCGATTGAACTATTTAGCTCACTTTCTGGAGAACCATCAGATACGAGTAAATCTTCTTGTAAATCTGTGGGAGGAGAAACACATTTGTATACGTCGCAATGAAATTGACCCTGCAAACATTTAGCGTACCTCAACGAAGTTGAACAAATCAATGGCGGAAAAGCCATCGGACAGAACGACCGGCCGCTGAGCGCAGAGCAGCACTTGCTGAAGCGTTTTCTGGTGCTTCGTCGACAGCTCGTACCAGTTGACGTGGTAAATTTCGTTGACGAGCTTATCGTTCTGGGTGGTTCAAGAAAGTGACGTGGAGTGAGCGAATGGATTTATTCTACCAGTTAGAAAGCGTGACAAACCTTAATCGAAAGATAAGTTCCCAAGGAGCAGTTGATGAAAAGCTGCATGGTGCATATAAGAACGATGGCCATTCCGGGGTACCAGGGAAACTGTGTGGATTGAGAAAGTGTACATGATTTTTATAAGTACTAAAAGCAATGGGCAGCTAACTTACCCTCACAACAATCGCCAGTGAACCGACGAGCTCAAAAATAATGCAGCCAAAATTGATAAAGAACTGTGTCTTCAACAGAATATCCATGTCGGTGACGTATCTATTTGGGAGCAGTGCGTGATCACCAGAGGGGTATTAGATGGAAACAATATGAATATTACTCACTTGGTATGTTCCAGATGCTTTTGTACGATGGCACCGATCAACTCTTCGATCTCCACATCACGCTGCCCACGTCTGTCCCCAGAATTGCACTCGACAAGCTGCGTTAGCCTGCGTAGGTAGATGATGATCAGGTCCATCTGGCCGGTAGCATTGACGATGAGAAAGAGCAGACAGCAGTCGCACGCCATCAGGCCGACGACACCCTCGAGGACTTGCAATGACTGATAGATCCAGTTAATGGCGAACCCGAGCGGACTGCGAAAGTCCAGGAAGGGTAGATAGAAACCGAACGCCAGCAACAGTTCACCCTTTACCAGCGGCATCAGGATGGCGTACGTATTGATAACGATGAACACTACCGAGAAACCAAAGGCCAGGATGCGGATGAACACCTTGCACATGGTAGCCGTGTGGAAGAGAGAGTCGTTCACCTCCGGATATCGAGGTGCCTCCTTAAAGCGGCGCATATTGTAGAGATGAAGATCGTTCAGTTCCGGACAGGTGAAGGCTTCGATCTTCGCCAATCCCTGTGATCCAAGTAGGCAAAGAAAAGGAGTGAGACTTTTTCGGACCACAGATTGTATTGGATAGGGAGGATATATAAACAAAGCCGTTAGATCTACCGAAAGAAGTTACACGAATTCGCTCCTTTAGGAATTTGGAATAACTTAAGCCGAAACATTTCGAAGTTATTGAATCGCACCTGTATGGCAATACCCAACGTTACGAAGCAGAACACGACATCCATCAGAGAACCCCACACGAGCGCGATGGAGTACACGTTGACGAGCAGGTACAGGATCAGATCCGTCACCAGAAAGATTAGCCGAGCATTCCGTCGCGTGTAGCCCGGCTTCATCCGCTCACCACCGCAGATAGCGAAGCACCGGATCAGAATATTGCACGCACTGTCGAAAAGCTCCAGCGGAGTTTTGTACTCCGCACGAAAAAGTGCCTCCTGGCGCTTCAGGTACCGGATCCAGAACTTCATCTTGAACCGGAGCAAGCCACGTTGAAACTGATCAACTCTCAGGTGGTTACAGTTTTCTTATAATGTGCAATTGTATATCCCATGTACACTTCTAGGAAGGTAGGTTTCCTTAAAGGTATTCAGCTAGCGGTTCTTAGTGAAAGAAACGGAATTGGTTATGAGGTGCTCATTAATTATAAGCGTTTCTTTTGTGCTATTAGACACCTGTTCAACCTGCAATGAATAGAATGTGGGAAAAGAATAGAAAGAGAAAGTTTAGTATGTGAGGTTAGGGAAAGTTAGGGAACTTCAAGTCATACTGATGAAATCTTTGTAAATATTAATATTTAAAAAATCAAATTAAATTAATGTCGAAATTTCAAGGAATTTGAAAACGTCTTTAAATTAGCTAAGGAAACTATTGAATTAACGATGTCAAAGATAATGCATATTTTTCCCAATGAACATTATTGAAAATTTTCTTACCGTATCATTAGAGAAAATTTGTGCAACGAATAGGTCGTCGGATACAGGTCAAATTAAGCATTGATTAATGTATTCATCATGGAAGATTTGTTTTGGTAAATTGTTTCGAACATTGTTGGTGCACGAGCTGCAAAACCGTGATTTATCATCGATTGCGAATCGGCATCAAACAACGCCATTGGCTGTGAGATTCTCCGGAGTCAATGAGAACGAGTTAACCAACCAATTCTTTGGCCATTCGTTCCGGTAGCGTCGATGATTCATTACCATCACGATCACGCTAAATGAAGCACTTAGTTATGCATCAAAATTGACGTCCACGGTTCGGTTGGCCAAGTAACCGGACCGATTACAACCCCAGACCGCGGCCTGCAACGTTCCGCATAATGATAGTAATCAGAGTTCGGGGGTTCGTTTTCGTTGGCCCTGGGTCGGACTGGTTTCCCTTTCGGCTGTCCTGGCGCTCGCAAGCATGCAAATTCCCCCTCGCCAGGCATTAGAGACGCGAAGGCAAATTTTAAAAGCTTCAATTACCACACACAAATGTAAGCTGGGAGTTTTCTTGCGCGCGCCCGTCTCGAAGAAACTCGCTTGGGCAACGCAGTTCTTACCTCGAAATCAATTTTTCATGGCATTCGTTGGATCGTTTATCATCGGACACCACCCCGAAAGTCGGCTCGAGGAGGAACGATCGTTCGAAGGAGAAATAAAGGACGGCGGTGGGCTCTTCTCGGAAGGCTGCCGAGAACTATGCTGCTCGGTCGCGTTTGAAGCGGTCCCTCGCCACCGCCCAATGCTCAAGCATTTTGTAGGTTTTCGCTCGCTTAATTGTGATGTTATTTATTGTTTATAAATTCACTTTTAACCACAGACATTACCCGGCCACGAAATGGAAACTCGGGAATTAAATTACAAGCAAAAGCAACGGGCGGTGCATCCTTACAAGTGATTCCTGGACGCGTCGAAGCGCTCGCCGGGCCGCGTTGGAGTTTTGGATGGGTTTGTTGGCAAATTAATGGCTTTCCGGAAACAAACCCAAGCGTCGCGGATCGCCACGTTGTGCTGGTGTTGTTTTAATTTTATCTTTTTTTCTTTCGAAGGTCCAACGAATCCTTGCGATGTGATCGTTACTTTTCCCAGCGTCCCGAAACCCAATCTCGCAATCGGGACTCGATTTTTGAGAGCGATAAAGATTTACGACCGATCACGATGCCGTTTTGATCTCACGAGGTGCAGCGGTGCAATTGCATTCCGGTACCGAGGAAGTATTGGCACCGCCAAGACGGATGGGCTGGCTGGGAATGGTGAAATAATTCAATTACCAAACCGAATCGCACGAACCACAGGTTCACTTCAGGGACCTGCACGCAATGTACGACGGTTGAGGGAGATTTTAAAAGTGTGATAGATTTGTCCGCCATCGCGGCGGTGCAAAGCCACGGCGAATGGCGTTCCGAACCGGTCCCGTCCGGTGTTTCGGATCGAGAGTGCGAAACATATTATTAAGAGATTTTACATTCAATTAAACAAGTTGTGATCGTAAACATTTTTATGCGCACCAAAGAACCGTGCCGAGGTGAAGATTTTTTCTTTTATGCTCATGATTTTATTTCTCTTCCTCTGTGCTCCTCGGGTGCGAAGCAGAAGTCAATGCACGCCAGGCTCTAAAGAGGAATTCATTTCTCGTACGTGCCGCGTTGGCAAACGTGTCTTGGGTGATGCGCACAGGTTACCGAGGTGGCATTTTATGACCGCAGTTTGAAGCTGAAACAAGTTTTACTAAAAAAATAAATGCCAACTGTTGCCATTTAAATTTCATTTATTTTGCTATGTTTGTAACAGTTGAAAATAATAATCATTTAACGAGTTCATAACGAAGTAAGAATGTGCTTGGGATAGTAAAACAGCAATCGCAACTCCACTGAATAGATTGACAAAAATATATAAAACGAGGAATATAAAGATTTTTTTATTACCAATTTTTTGAGGACCACGCTTGGACCCCAGGGATTCTTTCCTTGAAATCGTACAAGTCATCGATAACTAGAGCAGGGACTATAAGACGTTTAGTGAACTTTTGAGTTCTGACATGATGAAGTTAAACAGAAATAAGGCAAAAGTGTATAATTTGCAGTATAAAGGCAGATCGTTTATCAAAGATATTTAAAAGCTTTTAAAACCTATCGCTCAAATTAACTGGTTCTAATCAATCTATCAAATTGTCCACCTGTGCTAGTGTTGATAAGTCATTCAAGTTAAAAAACAACAGATCACCATCCTTTCACTTCTAAAAAGTAATAAAATTAAAGTAGTTAGCATTCTTAAAAAATCTCAAGTTCTTCCATTTCGAGGGAAACCTGAGATAAATATTCAACAATTGAATCGTTTCCGTACAGTAAACCTTTCGATGGTAGAATGTTGTAATAAACCATTCGTAACAAATGAAAAATAGACGAAATAGAGTGAAACTATTATTTTTCCGAATTCGGCTACGAGTTATAACTTATGATTTCATTCTAATTTAAAGCGGTCGACGATTATTTCTACTTAAAGCTTCAATTTTAATGAAAATTGCAATGAAATTAAAACTTGGAATAAAAATAAAGAAAAAATACCACGAATCTTTATGCTGAATTGGCGACACTTTCATGAAAGGCTCCAAATCCAACGTGAAATGTTTAGATTTTTGTGGCAGAAGCTTTCCATTTTAAATATTTACTCATGATTTTGCTTTGATTCCAATCAATTCTGCTGTAGAATCTTGGTTCGATCCGGTACCGAATGAAAGTCCTCCAACCGGCACCAAGTCCTACGCTTTTCCCGCGTGCCTATCACTTTTCCCTCTAGAAGTTGCTCCGGTCCGGCGGAAACGAAAAGCCGTATGCGAAAAGCTCCAAGTCATTGGCGACACTTCTCCGCGTTGCGGAATTCACCACCGTCTCAGCTCCGAGGGCCACCCGGTGGAGCCGATTCCTAATGACATTCTTCGTCCGACGAGCGCGATTGCTTCATTTTAGATTCTGTTTCGTCGTTTGGGGAGGGGGAGAGGATGATCCTGGCGGGACGTCCCGTGGTGGTGTGTATTAAGTTCGCGCGAAAGCTGCTTCTTTCCCTTTCCTTGCGGTGGAGAAGTCAGCACTTTCGCCCCGAAAAAAAAAAGATGGCTAGCAAAATCGGCTAGAAGGGCACGCAATACTTTCACGCCACGCGTAGCGCACGGTGTGGGGTGGAAGGTGGGCGCGGTAGCGATGGGGTTGGACGCCGACTGAGTGGGCGGAAGGCGGGCTGGTTGCGTTACATAAAGAATAATACAATAATATGGCTAATGTAGGCAGACTCGATGTCGCCTTTTAAGATCAGCAGAATTGTGCGCGCCATACGCCGGTGTTAGGGGTGAGCTCTCGAGGGCATCCTAGAAAGGGGGAGGGATGGAAAGGAGGAGCCGGTCTGATTGTCCGTCGGCCCGACGCACGCTTTCTACGTTGTTTTCTTCGCTGCTCCGTGGCTCGTGGAACTCGTGGATTCGGTCTGCCATCCAGCGTTCGCCATAAAGTTCGGCAGCTCTCGATCAAATGTAGATGAGTTGGCACCCTTCGATTGTGGGGCTCATTTTCTTTGCGGCAGTTGTGTCTTCCCTTCCCAGCCCGCTGTTTACGCGTGTCTCTTTTCCTTCGGATGGGTGGCGTGAGGAGGGAGAAGAAAAAAAATCTCCCAATCGGTAACAGACGGACTAAAGTGTCCGGTGACACGCTCGCGCGACAGCGTGACCCAGGACCAGGAGATCGGTGGGTGGGTTCGGGAAGGTGGACACCGGAACTCCGGGCGGGACTGGCAAGAGATTAAATGCCACACTATTATTGGCTGTTCGCGGCTGCTTCCTCGCTTTCTCTCGATGTCAAAGGACAATCAGGCGACGATCCGGCCCCAGGGGACGGTGGTTATGATGATGTTGATGGGAAAACAAAAACAAAAAGGCCAAACCCCGGGTCGGCCTAACGTAAGGGGCATGGGAGTTTCGTCAGCAGTTTTCTAATCAGTTCGCCGAACTATTATTTCATCGTGCTGCGAAGTGAAAACTCTCAATGATGCAACTCGTTCTAGGATGGTGTAGTTTTGGATTTTCATATTTCTTGGAAGCAGTAAGCTTTCCTTTTAATGGTATCGTGTGCATCCATGCGGATTTTCCCCCGCTCCATGAAAATCGGAATGTTCCTAAAAATAAACACTTCGGTTTAGAAGTTCTTGGAAGCACATCGGCATCATCCATCGGAACGGATGGCGCGTATAGTTTTAATTCGTGCCAAAATTCATCACTTGCTGGACACTACTTTGGCCATTCGGGGGATTTTCCAAGAATCTTTCTCTCCCGACCCAAGTGGTACCCGACGAAATGACTGTTTATTCAAATTCAATATGGCTCTCAGCAATTGCCCAAACACTCTGTCGGTGGCGGAACTTTCCGGGATTTCCATCCGCAGCGTTACTCGGACGAAGTAACTAGAAATCTCACCAGACGCTGCTGGATGATATTGTTGTTGGCCTTCCAATGACTCAACTCTAGGGCTCCGGTCGACATGCAGACGACTTTCGATGGCCGCTGAAAGTAGTTCCATGCCGTTCCGGTTTCCATTCCACCTCCTCATTCCTCCAACCAACTTCGTTCCACTATCGTTCCGTACATGTTTCAACGAGAATGAAGTGGAAAGTAACCACCCCCATCGGATGGACGCGCGGGGGTGGACAGGACAGATTCAATTCCATCGCCGCCACCAGTTTGGAGCAGCTTTCTTTTCTTCACCATCTTCTTGCATGTTGTAATGCTAATCTCCGCTGATTGTCAGCCCTGAGAACCGTCCTCGCCGAGCGCCAATGAGGGTCTTGGGATGAGAGCTACACTCTTACAACCCGGCCATTAGCAGGCAAAGCAGGGTTTGCCATGAGGGGTGGGAAGAGGTTGGCGCGAACGGTGCAGGGTTGGGGATCCCCGAGACTATCCAACGGCTTCGTTACATTGTCGCGACTGATAAATGGCACTTTTGGGAATACGCTGCGTGGCCGAAAGTGGCGAACATTCTCGGCCCGACGCGATTACTTACGCCTCACCCACACACACACACACGCGCGCGTCGTTGGTCGTCCTGCTGGAAGGACCTCATTTTTTTTCCCACCATCGCTATTTCGGTGCGGTTCGCCTACACGGTGGGTGTGTCGTGACATTTTAACAGGAAAGAAATATGCAAACTTTATTCATTTGTCGGGCTCGTGTCGGGTTCTCGGCTAGCCTTGTCTGCAGTTGCGGCCCGGCTGATTGGAGATTGGGATTTTCGGATGGCATTGTTGAGCTGGGAGATATTTTCAGCAGGGATATGTGGTTATAAGAAAAGCTCGCGCCTCATGTGAACAAATTTGAATGCATTGAATGGATTCATATAGATGGGTTAAAATGTGTACACATGGTAGAAAAACTAATTTTAATATAATTTCCAGAAATTCTTCTTTTGAAATCGTCTATTTTCGTTGACTTTCGATTAGTTTCGATCAATAATTAGATATGTTTTTTAAGTTGTTAAAAATATAGTTCAATTATAAGTATAGTATAAGTTCGTATTCATGTAGACAAATAATGTCCGATGGATCTAATAAGCAAATAAATAAGTAAAACAAATATGCTGTTTTTCCATAGTATAGAAGTGGTCACTTTTATACAAAACATAATGTTTGATTTGTACCTTGCTAAGGTATTTTTGTAAGTTCTTGCTATTTCTTTAATGTATATGATAAGGCCTTCGTATTAGATTTACATGAAGCTGCAACAGATAGTACACATGGAATTAAAGTTATTGAATACTTATTTGATGCTCCTTGACTATTGCAAAACTCTTAGTTTTGGTAACACACAGACCAAAGAGAATTCGAAACAAAGAAAATACATTTCATCATCGCTTTGGAATGAAAGGATTCATCAACATATGGTAAGAATGGAAAATTAATATTTTTATGATTTAGGGTCTACGAAATTATTTATAGCACCAGATATTCGGAAAAGTGTAAAACCAAAAGTCTGTTCAATTCTCTCTATAAACCAATATATTTTTAGCTCTTTCTATTGCGGCGAGGTTGGTCCTTGCTTGAAAACTTAAAAATTGAACCAAAAATAACATTACAGTGTTGAAAGGTAGGACAAGAAGTGGGTAGGTAGGAGAAGAACAACAACCATAAAGTGCATCTACAACCATAAAGAACGATTTGAGTTTATTCCCAATTCATTTATAAAAAATGACAAATAAGATTAAATCACTTGAAAATTGCGCCAAGTTCCTGCTAACAGCATCAAACACGTTGTGTTTATTAGCGGGGAATCGCGATCTAAATGTTATCAGATGCTAGGAAATCTTGCAATAACATTCACCATTTAGCGTTTCCCAAGAACGAGAGAGATTCGTTAAAACAAAGTTGGGTTTAAAATTACAAATTATTTCCCACGCCCCGGTTTTTCTCACCATCGCATTGTTTGCACTTTTGCTTCTTCCAGGCAGCAAGTGAATATTGCATAAAGTTGTTGAACGTGCCGTCGAAGCCCTTGAACTACTCATAATGCTTCCCCCCCCCCCCCCCCCCCCCCCCCCCCAATTCCGCCTCGCCCCGGTGGCCAGTCCTTCAGTCAGCGATGAGTAAAATCATGTAAAATTTACCACCGTTTGTGCGTTTGTATTTGTTTGACGAACGAGCGCAGGCGAAAAAGGAGGAAAAAAAATCAACAAAATGTGTGTGCAAAACAGGGAAGTTTTCCGTATTCCCGCGTGAAAAACAAGGGAAGCCCCTAGTTTATGTTATCGTGCGCTTCCCGGTCCGATTCGGATTGTTGTCCGGTGGGAGGTCGTTGGAAAGCGATGCTCGGGTGCAAAAAACCCGTTCAACCCTTCATCGGTGCTGCCCGAGTTTTCCATACCGATGGAGGCGCCCGGTTGCCATCTGGCATGGGTACACGTACGTGGGTGTCCACCGACACCACCGCCATAGCGCCGTGAAAATCCCTTCACATACGGAACGGAAGTGCACGGTGAACTTTCGACGAGCCATTCTCGCGGCCGATGAATAAATAAAATCCGCTCGGTGAAATTTAATATGCCTTTTGTTTATTTGAATATTTCATAATTAGACGCGAACGCCGGCCGAGCGGTGGTTGAAATTCGTGGAAAGTTATCAGCGACCAGCAGCTGGGGTGCTTAAGCCGAGCGGCGAAACTAGCGATCGGACTTGGGAACGGGTGTGTTTTGATACTGGAACGCTCTCAGTAATGGTAGTTCTGGGAAGCAAACTCGATTCTAGAGGAATTTTGATAGTCCTTCGAATATCGTTGGTATGAAGGTATTGTTCCGGGAAATATTATTATGAGTAAAAAGGGGGTGATTTCTTTGCCTCCATTAAAATGGTTCTGGTTGATATCCAATCAGTGATTATGTTAAATATGAGATTTCATAAGTATTTTTGAGTTTTAACACCTCGTTGAAAATAGTAAACACATCCGTCGAGTAAAAATCAAAATGGGATTATTTATTTCAACAAACATGGTTTTTCTGAAAATGGAAGATGGCTCATAAATGCTTCGTTTAATGAAGAGAGTGCACTTTACAGTCAATTGATTAGTTTATCTCATTAAGTAAATTAGTCCTCCTACATTAGAAGCTAATCTGGTGGAAATGAACGAGATTTCTTTAATGCATATGAAATATTCACATTCAAACCGGGATATTTTTCATGTTGCATCTATATTTAAAATACCCCGTTACGAATCTTACTGGGATATCCATTTCGTTGAAAACTATTACCCAAAAACACAGGCAGAATTGGTAAATATCAGTCTCGAGTACCTATTTCTGACAGTTGATTTCGGCATTGTCACGTTACTGTGAACTCCGTCCATGCTGCATAGTAACGTTGGCACCGAGGACACGCTCTGGAACGTCCTCGAGGCGAGAACGAATCGATGGCAATTAAATTATTCAACAAGATGCGCTTTCGAATTCAAATCATCATCACCATCTGCTCGAGCAGTTGGTTGAAATGCAGTTCTAGAACGATAGAGGAAAGGGTTCACAGGGGCAGGGAGTGAAGTTTCCGGCTTTCGGGAGTGGTAGTAATCGATAGCCTCGACTGCACGGTCGGTCGGGCCCGCAGCGGACAGTAAATTCTACTTTACTACCGTTCGCCGATGACAGGTGATGTGAGATATGCAGCCAAAACCGAGCATGACACGTCCGCCATGGGGCGGAGAGGAACGAAGGGAAACCTGGTGGATCCCCATCGAACGGTACTGTGTATTACTGTGGTATCAGGCGGTGACTATTGTGTTCCGTGGCCTCGTTGCAACGGCGATACATTTGGCTGGGAGGGAATACTTTACCAAACAACAAGATAGGCTGGATAACACCAGCCGGGATACGGTCGACACAGATTGGTTGCCTGTGTCTGGTGCCCACATATGGAGACTGCTCTGGCACAAATGACGGACAAATCAAATAAACGGCGACATAGACCTTGTGCCGGATTCGGTTAGGTGGAAGATTAAATTTTAACAATATTTCGTTACATTTCATAGACCTAGTCAATTTGGCCTGTCAATTTGGAGATTAATTTTTGGTACAGTTTTTAGCAGTAAGTTGTTGGGTAAAACGATCTAACGAAACCAGAAAAGATACTTCGTTGAACGAGCAGCAGTGTGACAGTTGAAAGCATAAGCTATATCCATTTTGAATCGATCCATAGAAAATAATGCTAAATAATGCGTTTATACTTATTTTCATTCTTTACTTTCAACTTACTGTTCACTTTAGAATTGTGTATAAGAACATTGAATTTTCTGTATTATGAAACCTTTCTTTTAGCTATAAGAGATTTCTGTTGTAAACGTTTATCCTTGAAATATGGTTTTTAGTAGCATATTTCTTTTAGTAGTATATTTAACATATGAGTGTAAGAAGCAATTTTGAGATAAATATTGAATTATCACAATGAAATACATACTTGACAGTGAAAAATGGACTTAAAACGTTTGGGTCACAAATGAATTACGATTATGAAATAGTTCAAACGCTGAACCAAAAAATCCTTCTTGTTCTGTATGCTGTGTATTCTGTGAGACATAAAGAACATCTTCACCAATGTTTATAGGATTTCGGATAACAAACTAGGATAATATCGATAGCAAAAAGCGTGATTTGATAATTACACTTGTTCATAGAAACATGTTTCAATTATTACACAATACTACGTCTCAATGATTTATCCAATAATTAAAATGAAATTAAATAAAATATACGTTTTAAATTGAAATCGAACCGAGTTGCAGAACTAACAGTTTCCTTAACTTTAACAGCAAAATGGAGATTCCCTTTAAGGTAGTTAACACGAGCCCCTCAAACAGATTGATATATTTTGTTTTTGGGGCAAAAGTTTCAAAAATAGAACGTGTGTGGTGTTTTGCGAGCGTAGTTGGATGAATTTATAATGACGGTGAGAGGGAACCTCCACCCGGCTCGGAAAGTTGTCCTAAGCAGGCGAAAAGACCGGAACAAACCGTCGATACGAACCGTGGGACGTACGAGATTGACCTCACGATCGGTTCGTGACATGCCGTTCGCCGAAAGGCTTCATCGTAAAAAGCTTGCAGCAAAAGCAGCGGTTTCATCGGAGTTTATTTGAAACTCGAACCCCGCAACCAAACGTTGGGCTTTCGGGCCGGTACGATTCACGAACTAATCAGCGTGGCCGTGATTGGAGGTTAGCTCGAGTGGATGCAACACGGGTCGGGCGGAAAGGACAACGGGTCGGTGGGGGGAAGCGTGCGGAAAGTCCTTGCGAAAAACGGCGAATCCCGTGTTCCCGTGGTTGGCGGAGGTAAACGGCTTTCGCGAGCGAATCCGCAACTTGAGTGTTGAAAGCCGTCCTTCCGCCCTGCCGCCCTTTTGTCACCCTTGCCTTTTCGGTTCGGTTTATTTTTCCCAGGCCGGGTGCGAATTCCTTTTTTCCCGCACACTAAGCCACAACCGCCGCGTTTCGACGCTCATAAACACGGAGCGAACACTGTCGTCACTTTGCCGGCGCTTTCGCAGCCGAAAAGTCGGTGCATCTCTGCAAACGTCACGGCATGCTCGCTCGCTGGTGGCCGAAGTGCGGACCGGAAGTGGAAAAGCCGGAAAAGCTAACAGTTCGAATTTGACTGTACAATGCATCGTATAATTGAGTTTCGAGTTTTGCACCGGAACCCGGCAGGCAGCGAAAAAGCTTCTGGCCGGTCCTATTTGACTTTAAATTTGGGTCAGTCAGAAGGCCTCACCCTGCGTGCACCGCATTCCCTTTCCCTCAACACCAACAACGATGGCGCAGTGGCGGAGGGAAACCGTTTGAATCACCGTCGACGGGGGCATGCGACCAACAGGCCTTTTCCCGGTTGCCGAAGGCCGACGAAGTCGTGCCCGGGAATGGGGCTGAACGTGGGGGAAAATACGCCGGATGTGCCGGGATCTCACTCGACGCTGGCGTCGCGGATGCTGAGGTCCAGCGAGTGTCCAGCGCCACGATGCCGGAACGTATTACGGTCCACTGCACGGACGGCTTCGGTTGGGCGTTCGGCTTCGGAGGAGCCTTGCCGGCGCTTTCGGGCGTATTCCTGTCGTTCCTAATAGTGTCAATCATGTTTCACTGTATAACCTCAGGATGGAAGACACATAACCTCTTATCTTATGAAATGACTAAATTAACCGGCGAAAACTTCCAAACAACATAGTTCCTGCTTTGAAAAATTATTTGGTTGGAAAGAAGATCCTTACGAAAAGAATGGAAAAGAATAAATCTCACCATTGATCGAACCATACGAATAAGCTTTTAATAATAAAAATGTATACCACTATGCATTCCGTCACAAAACATCTTTGCCCAGAAAACTACATCACAATAATAGAAGCGTGACATCTATTTCAAGAAAGAAAAATGCAGCATAGCAGCGGAAACGGAAGCCGTGTTTGGTGAACACGGGTGGGGAGCAAACTAGAATAAAACAAACAATAAAAGTTTGTCATCAAATTTAATGGATTCTATGAATATCTGCAATTCAATGTATCTCGCAATCGGCTGCAGCATGCATGTGCATCGAGCGTGCCACCGGTCGTGACGATGGGGTCGTCATTCTAAAACCACCCGCCCCCCCCCCCCCCCCTTCTTCACTCCACTCCCAGTTTGCTTGACGCCAACGCTTTGGCTTTTTGCGGGGGGAAAAAAAAGTATCCGAGGAAAAATCGAAAAATACCGAAATGCTGTTGGCAATCAAAACGAAAGCAGAAAACAAACAAGAAAACTCACACTTATCCCTACATAGGCCTTGCTCCAACACCGCATCGTGTCCATTACCCGCACGGACACTTATCTTGTCCCGTGTTCGAGCTGCCGGGGGGGTTTTCCCGGTCGAAAGGGGATGGGGGAATGCGAAGCGCGGTACCGGCCGGAACCGGAGAGGGATGATCGTAGTGGCAATAGTAAAACTTTTTCGCGTCCTAGTTTCGCGCGAGTTCGGGCAGAGTAAAGCGCATCAGTATGGGCCCGCTGAAGGCAGGCTGCCAGAAAGATGTATCCTTGCAGCACTTTCCGAAGCGACTCGGGTCGAGGACACGAGCTTGCGAACGCGGCTGTTTCGCACGATGAGAGCATTTTTTCTCGAGAGCGAGAGAGAGGGCGAAAAGGAAACAGAGAGAACAGCATGGTTTGAGTTTGGAAAATGGGGGGAAAATTGAAGGACCTAACTTCCCCTTCCGATGCAATTTGAGCTACAAATAGTTCGCTGAGTGCTCTTGACGAATTGAAATGAGTTACTCTTATCCTTTTTGAAGGTGTATTTAAAATAACTTCTAAGGTTATGATAGTAATCGAACAAACAAAAAAAACAACAAAAGTTATATACAGCGCATAGAAAATCAAAGCATTCATAAGTCTTACAGAGACTATGTCAAACATAACACATAAATAAATGGAGTTATTCATAACAATAAATTATTATTAAATTGAATTGTTATATACTTCAACCATTTTCAAAATTACCTAAAGCTACTAACCTGGACTTTTCGAATTGAGTTGCTAGTTATTATACAGATGCTGCTACAATTAGTGTTCCTAAATTGATCTATTACTCAGTTACTGTGCAACACAGTTATTGTTGAACGTATTTGGAAAATCCACAAAAAACCTAAGGTGTACATTTATAAACACAATTTTTGATAGGTGATTGACTTACTGACTAACAAATTATCCACATGGAAAGAACGTTTGGTATATTGACTTCTGTGAATATGCTACATACATCTAATCAAGAGATGCATCCAAACATCTCCAACATCAATGGCTTGCCAAATTGTGATTATTTACAGAGCTCATCAGCTTCGCAACCATGAGATGTCACTTCCTTCAAAATGGTTGCGGGTAGATTTGCTTGCCTCAACTTCTAACAAACTTCTAACATCAGCAAATTCGCAAAGTTTACATATTGAGTTTCTTCCCAATAATAAACAAATGGTTCGCTACGCCAATAAACTAATCTTCTCTTGGATTTCTGTTGATGTTTATTTTCAGCAGTGTATAGCCTTGGATAGCTGTATATGTGCAGTTAAAAATTCAAGTTCAGGTGTATTTCAAAGCAAGATTTTCAAAAAGTTGGTTTACGTGTCGGTTTCTCGCATCTTTAAACAGTCAACAGTTTCCGAAAGGACAATCACGCAGCACGTGGTGCTTCATTTGAACGGTTGATGCGTTTTGACAGTTGATAGAAAATTACCCACGATTGCTTTGATCCCCGGGAAAAGACGCAAAAGATCCCTTCCAGCTGATTGCCTGCGCTGACGGAAGCGGCTGACAGCTTCCAGCGTCGCTCGGGCGCCCTTGCCTGGCTGGGGGTGTCTGTTGCGTTTGCGGAGGGGTTTGTTTTGGTGTCGAGTTTTCCCGGCACTCGCCCGCATTTGACAGATCCGACGCGGACGCAGCCGCCGTACGGGCGACGGTTGGGGCGCATGTCCGGCGCAACTATTTTCATTCGCCTCTTTCGCCGTCCTCGAACGCACCAACCTTGGCCCCGAGACCGATGTGCGATGTTGATGTGCGGACTACAGGCACAGCGTTGTTTGCTCCTATCAATCCGTTAAAGGTCGCTTCTTTTGCCGTTTTTGTACCTTGTGACGTTTGCCGTTTCTAAATTGCCATTAGATTGAGTGCCCAGCAATTCCCGCAAGTGACTACGATGGATTAATTAATCGCAAAAGTCTGTGGTTTGCGTCGCTTTGGATGTGGTGAACGATGATGGCTGCATGATGGCCTCAGATGCACCAGTGCTGCAATGAAGATGCTTCGTCAAACGATACCCAAGTAGTTGAGGGAATAGAAGTGAGCCCAGTTCATCATTCAAGTAGCGAATCTATTCTTCGCAAGCTACAATAAATCCCCTGGAGGATGTGAAAGTTTCCTACAAGGCGTTTGAAGTAAGTGTCAGTGATTAGAAGACGGGAAGTTCCGCACAATATGGTATCAGTTGTTACCAGTTGTGGTGGATCGTTTTCGCTAAAGCCAGGTGCCTCACATGCAGTGTGATAAGAAAAAATTCCTCGGAAGTGAACAAAATAGACACTCCTTCCATTTCGTAGCCTCAAGGGCGACCATTTACAGTGTAGTGTCACGGTGTTATCAGTCTACCTAGCATACATTCCAACATGTCAGTACAGGTAAGTAACGTAGGAGCATCGAAGGAAAAATCCACCTTGCGCAGAAAAACCACAAAGGAACAATTTCTAACATACGATAAAACTCCCCTTAACCTTCACCCCAATAAGGGTGCAAGACTGCGTTTAGGGAAAGTGTTAAAACTATCCCCTGCACGTAAACATCTCTTTGTTATGCATTCCAGACCTTGCCTTGCATACGCACATAAGGAGATTATTGCAATGCATGTATACGCTCGTGTTGATAAGATAAACGGTGCATGATGCGTCAATACGACTATCCGCTTATCGGTATCATTCACTGGGGCAATAGCACACAAGTAGGATTGGGTAGAGCTATCGGTGCGCGGGTCTGTACAACTTTGTTAACTAGTTTAATGCCTGCACTTTCCATCTGGTTTTGGCCGGTAGTGTTGGCGCTTCCGCATTTTATCGACGTCATTCGTCCGTTTTAGCATCTTAATAGGATTATGACAGCTTTATGAGGCAATGTGGCATTTTCAATATCTGAGCGAAACTTTGACTCATTGTTATTTAGTTTTGAATTGGCTAGCATAACGTTTTGAGTTAGCTCTTACAACATAATCCTACTCGAAGCTTTTTGTACAAGATCTATTTCCTGCCTGAAGTAAATATTCTATCCAACTTTTGGATTGAAACCCGAAAAACATTATTTTGCGTCGCTAGAAGTGATAAAGCACAGGTACTGGTTTAAAGTAAAATACTCAGTAATGCTAACACACTTTTCTTTCTTAAGCATTTATCATTCTTAGCTAATGTCTCACACAAAATACCAACCTTATTGGTTGGTTCAAGTTATAACCAAATGATTCATCTACTGTACTTTCCAACGATGTTGTTTCCATTTTACTGGCATCGATTCCAGCAACGAAAAGCACATAAGCGACTTTTAACTATACGTCACGTGTAGCCAAATGAGCTACCTGGTTTGGAATCGTTTTATGACATTCAATGTTGTTTCCGCACGTTCGTAACACTGAACTATATTGCCGCATTTTAGAGGCAGCAGCGGCGGCTTGTTTAATCATCATCGGTTTACATAACCAACCAATGAGTTGGACCATGTCCAGACAGGGTTTCTGTAAACTCCGTCCCATTTCATTCCAACACGTCACCGACGGATGGATGATGAGTGAGGAAATGAAGATGATCAGTAGCACGCTTTACGGCTATCGCCAGTAGCTTCATCGTTCACTGCCATAATTCTCATCATACTCATAGATTTCATAGAAGTCGTAGTTGCCCGCTTTTGGAAGCGTTTGTGACCGCTGATTGGTAGTTAACGAGAACGGCCTGGAGGACGTTACGATTCTCATCGGCATATGCGAAATTGCTTCCGAGTCGTCGAAGGCCCGTCCGACATTATCATGGCCCCCCGATACAGCACTCTGCTTTTGCCTAATCGTTCCCAATTCGAGGTGGAGTTGGTTCTCGGTATTGAAGATAACGCGAATCGTTATCGCGACCGCACATCTGCACATTTGCCATCTACCGAGTACAAACAGCTCGCTAGGTGGTCGTGGCGGTGGCTTATGAATGGGCGCCAACGCCAACAAACTCCAACCCCTTGTTGTGACCCGCTGCGCCGCACTTACGCCGACAAATTGGAGCGCGCGCGCACATACACAATGCGATGTTGTACGCGGAAAGCGTCGTAAGCAGGAGAGCGCTGGTTAGTCGCCCTTTTCGTACACTGGCAACGTGCAGTGCGTCATCAGCTACGATCCCCAATTGTTTACAAGATGCCTGGCCCTATCTCTCTCCCTCGGGGCGGGAGATCACGCTGGCAAGATGATCACGCTCGCGGTTTAGTTCCGTGCGATTTGCGAACGTGACTAGAGGTGCTTCCGTTGGCGGTCTTGCGAGTGTTCGAGCGAGGGTTAATTTAATTCGTTGCGTGAAGTCTACGGTCTAGTAGAGCAGTGCACGAATCGAGTGAGAATTGAAATGTACAACAGCCGTGCTTGGCCGCGTTTGAGTGTTGTCTAGACTTGCTTTGGGTTTTCAGGGGAGATTGCGTTGTTTGGTTTGTTGAGGAAGTTAACTTGCGTTGCACGAAATCGAACGCACGGAAAAGGACGGCTTCCAAGTAGGTGTGCTGATGTTGGGATGGCACGCTCTACCTGCTTGCCTCGATCAGCTGTACACAATCTGACGTATGCTGTTGTTGTTTGGATGCGCTCGTTCACAGATGACCAGATACAAACAGGCGCAGTTTGCCGATGAGGACAACAGCAGCATCGGATCGATACAGATCAACGAGACGACACGCAGCCCTACGATGCACATCCGGTACCATGCGGCCCGCGGAACGTCGCTTTGGAATGCCCGGAGCAAGCTGGAGAAGGTGCTGATCCTGCTGTTGGCGTTCGCGATCGTGCTGATCGTGGTGCTGAGCAGCTTGCTGGCGAACGACACGACGCGCATTCTTCACGTACGCCCTCACGTGGGGTCGGATAAAGGTAGGCAGCAGAAGCAGAACCTATTTTTAGCTCAATGGCCGATGATCAACGGTCGCGTGCGAGGAGCGGACCATCGCTCGCTGGGAATTTACCCTTGCTTGTTTCTTTGCCCGCAGACCCCTTCGGTGTGGAGGAGCAGACGCCCTGCCTGAACCAGCACTGCATCTTTGCGGCCAGCGAAATTCTGCACTCAATCGACTGGAGCGTCGATCCATGCGATGACTTCTACGCATTCTCGTGCAACCAGTGGATCAAGAATAACCCCATTCCGGATGGGAAATCGATGTGGGGCTTGTTCGGGAAGCTCGAGCAGCAGAACCAGCTGGTGCTGAAGAACGCACTGGAGCGTCCGCTGGCCGAGTTCAAGTCGAAGGCGGAGAAGAAAGCGAAGCTCTACTACCAGTCGTGCTTGGACGAGGATGAGACCATGGAGAAGCTCGGAGCGGAACCGTTGCAGAATCTGCTGCGGCAGATTGGCGGTTGGAATGTGACGGCTAATGCTAGTGGATTCGACGTCAGCCGGTGGTCGCTTCAGAAGACGTTGCAGACGCTTCAGATCAAGTACAATATGGGTGGACTGTTTGGTTGGGCCGTCGGTGAGGATGATCGGAATTCCAGTAAGCATATCATACAGGTGAGGATGGTGCTAACGAAGAAACCACTATGGACGAGATCCTATTGATGCTTGTTTGTCTTTTTCACAGATCGATCAAGGAGGACTCACGCTTCCATCGAGAGATCACTATCTGAACAAAACCGCCAACGCAAAGATACTGACGGCTTATCTGGAGTACATGACCAAGGTGTCGGTGTTGTTGGGAGCGGATGCAACCGATGCCCGGCGGCAGATGGTGCAAGTTATCGAGTTCGAGACACTCCTGGCGAATATAACCACACCGCAGGATATGCGCCGAGACGAGGAAACGCTGTACCACCCGATGTCGCTGACCGAGCTGCAGGAGAAGGCACCGTTCATCAACTGGCAGGAGCACTTCGAGGAGGCGTTCCGGTTGGTGCGACGAAAGATAACCGAGAAGGAACGGGTGGTGGTGTACGCTCCCGAATACCTGGAGAAGCTGAACGTGTTGATGAAGGAGTACACGGCTACGGATGAAAAGAAGACGTAAGTGTGGAGTTGTCGAGTATGAACCAATCGATTAATACACTGTACTGTTTGATATTCTTTGTAGCATTTTAAATAACTATCTGGTGTGGCAGACGGTACGAACACTCACCGCTTGCCTTTCGAAGGCTTTCCGGGACGCGTACAAGGGCCTCCGGAAGGCGATGATGGGCTCGGATGGGGGCGAGGAGCTCTGGCGCTATTGCGTGTCGGACACGAGTAACGTACTGGGATTTGCCGTTGGAGCGATGTTCGTGCGGGACGTATTTCACGGTGAC
This sequence comes from Anopheles coustani, assembly GCF_943734705.1. NCBI lineage: Eukaryota > Metazoa > Arthropoda > Insecta > Diptera > Culicidae > Anopheles > Anopheles coustani. Next base: position 23,064,441 of record NC_071289.1, on the reverse strand, counting down.
TCGAAACCACAGGCCGAGGACATGATCAACCAGGTGCGGGATGCGTTCAAGGATAACTTCAAGAACCTCGCTTGGATGGACTCGGAAACGAGACGGTTGGCGGTGGAGAAAGCGGACGCGATTAGCGATATGATAGGTTTCCCTGACTACATATTGTACGCGGAAGAGTTGGACCGAAAGTATCACGAGCTAAAGATCGAACCGACGAAGTACTTCGAAAACAACATCAACTATAATGTGTATAGTCTGAAGAAGAACCTGGAGAAGCTGGATCAACCGGTCAACAAGACAAAGTGGGGCATGACACCGCCGACGGTGAACGCGTACTACACGCCGACGAAGAACCAAATCGTGTTCCCGGCCGGCATCCTACAGAATCCGTTCTTTGATATTAAAAACTCGAAGAGCCTTAACTACGGAGCGATGGGTGTGGTGATGGGGCACGAGTTGACGCACGCTTTCGATGACCAGGGCCGGGAGTACGACAAGTACGGTAATCTGCATCAGTGGTGGAACAATCACACGATCGAGCTGTTTAAGAACCAGACGGAGTGCTTCAATCAGCAGTACAGCGCATACCGGATCAACGGGAAGCCCATTAACGGGAAGCAGACGATGGGCGAAAACATTGCCGACAACGGTGGTCTCAAGGCGGCTTTCCATGCGTACGTCAACAACGAGCGCACGAGCTACACCGACACCGACACCCTGCCTCTACCGGGGGTCAATATGACCCACCGGCAGCTGTTCTTCGTTTCGTTCGCCCAGGTATGGTGCTCGTCCGTCACCGATGAAACAACCACGCTGCAGATCGAAAAGGACGCACACTCCCCGCCAAAGTACCGTGTCATAGGTCCACTGTCGAACTTGCGCGAGTTCTCCGAAACGTTCAGCTGTCCGCTCGGTTCGAGAATGAACCCGTTCGAGAAGTGCGAAGTGTGGTAGGCCCCCATTGGGGAACCCTTGATTTGCTTTGCGTGAAGGGCATTGTACTACTTATTGCCAAACATGTGGCGATACAAATGAGCCCCTTTGCCATCTTTCTTTACGGTTCGGGGACTATGGGGTCGCTTGGGAAACAACATTCCCTCGGCTATTCCCGATATAGAACTTTGTGGTTTTTGTATGTTCATGATGTTGCTTGTTCGGGAACAAAACATGCGCTCTAATGTGCCAAAATATCTTTCGAACGGGCGCGAAACGGAAGTGGGCTTAGATATCAGTGCCATCTTGGACGGGTCATGCTGATTATATCAATTAAAAAAATAGCACATCTAGGCTAGTTGGAACCAACATTTCCCAATCGGTGTCGGTTTGCTGGGCAAACATGGTTGCCCCAAACTTATTGCAAAGCCGCTGGAGGTGGTAAATAGAATATCTATTTTTATTGACATTCTACGAAAGAAATCCAATGGGAAAATGCGAAACACGTGCGTGGTATGTGTTGCTAGACATTTTACGGTATTAGTTCGTTCCGCATGTCTCCTACTACTATGAAACACAAGATTTATTGATATAGAAAACAACTACTTAATGCGCATAAGGTTATTAATTGTGATTGTATCTTAACTGAGCAAAACCAAAATGTAGCAGATAAACCAAATATGAGGAGGGGGGATGCACAAGCTGGTGCAAGATATGTTCAGTGCCGTGTCAGCGCCAGACTCAACGCAACCTATCTTTCGCTCGAGAAAGGAAGACTTGATGGTAGTGGATTGTGGATGTTAGTGGGTAAGAATTCAACGTTACTGACGAATTACGATGATGTGAATTCTGATGATATAGATGAAAGTATAAACATTTTGTACGTTTAAGGGCAAACATGGACACGCACATACACTCTTACACAACCTAAACACAAATAAACAGAGAAATGAAGTACTACTTATCCTAGAATGTACAACTGTTCCATAAAGTGTGTTTTTGTTTGTCTGATATTATGGAAATTAAAATTGCATCGAGGTAAGTATAATTTTCATTAAACAACGAAGCACCGTACGGTAAAAATTTGAGAGAAGATGTTTCATTTCATAGAAAAGAGATGCAACAAACAATTATAATATATAGTTTGAAAAACAAAAAATGTAAAACTTTTTACATTGATCAAAAATCGCACTGGGGTGTTGCAAACACCTATCTACCTTGTTTGACTTTTGCTCTTACTAGTTCATGTTAATCTATTGCATTCCGCTCTACGAGTTGCACAATTGTGCCTCATAATGTTCAATAAAGCGTGACATAAAGCGGCATGAAAAACTGTGTTTTAACAAGAATAGAAGTTTATTTACCTAGATGGACATGTTATACTATGGGGTTACATATAAACGAACAACGAAAACACGATTATTTTTGTTCACTATTTATTCTCCCAACTGTTCCCCATGGGTATGTTGATTTTTTTTAATCTGGCAGTTGACAGGACAAACATATTTTCATGGATTTTATTGATATCTCACCATATATCCATAAAATAAACCATACAATTTTTGTCTAGTAATAATTTGTGTTTTGGAGTGAACCATTATTATGTTTTGTTGTAAAATGATTTGCTAGTTGATTAAATGTAAATTTTCTCTAGTTTATTTCAAGTAAGAAGTGGATGCAGTATACTTAATTATTTTACTTAATTAGTGTGTAGACAAGAATCCAAAGTGTGAAGATGAGGATGAATTTCTATCTTCGTAGGATTCTGAACAAATAATATCTGTGTTTTCGGATGTTTGCTAATTTGAATGAACTCCCAAAATCGATATCTTCCACAACACAGCTGTTCATGGAAATGATTTACTTCATGGAGTTCCAGAGTGACCGTCCCGTTATAAACTCCCCCACACGAGCTCCTCGATCCAACGAAGAAAGGGAGCCACCCTGATGAAGCGCAGTTTAGTACAAGTTCTCTGCAGGACAATGCCTACCAATCGATAGGGACCCTCGCCACCGTCCGCGCCCCGCTCCTGTACCATCACCATGGGCGCCAGCAGTTCGTCGTAGCATGGGCTGTCCGGCCGCACACGGTGATGCCCCCGGTCCAAGGCCTCAATCCCGGCGACAGAACCGTTCACGGCCGAGTAGAGAAAGATTTGGCCCAGAGCACCGTCGTCGGCACCGGCCCAAAGGCACACAAACTGACAGGTGGACAGGCTTGGAGGAAGAAATATCGTTTCAATTTTGCAGCCGGACAATGGGAAAACAAATCAATTCCGGCCGATTTGCCGAAGGTCCTCGGCGAACTACTTACGGTACCGGGCGTTCCAGCTCGATTAGTGCGAGATTGCTCTGGTCCGGCGTTTCGCGGTCGCCAGCTGCCGGCGGGTTGTTGACAAAATCCGGGTGTTGATGGAATGTCCGTATGCCGCAGTCCGTCGCGCGACCGGCCGCCTCCAGGATAATGAATTGTTTCGCCGGTGCTGCAAAGTTTTCACACGAGGACATTGAGTTCAGTTTATTTCCGAACGCCCATTGCCTCCATTTCCTTATTTTTCCAACGGAACCCGAGGCGGGGGTTCCGAAAGTGATTTATTTGGAGCTGGTCGATTTATTATGTTGCGGTTGCGAGGGAGATGCATCTACAACCTTTCCTTCCTGGAAGGATCTGCTCCACTTACCTGCGCCTTTGTTCGACGGAACGGAGCAGCTGGCCGGTGTCAGGAGAAACCGGTCACTTATCAGCACGGCAAAGCAATCAATCACCAGCCGGGGGTATCCTTGAGGAAGCTCGTCGAAGTGGCTGCGATCAGGCCTCACGACGTACGCCAGATATGAGAGGTCCTGCGAGAGGTCGTCACATTCCTTCCGATACCGACGGCACCCTAGCGAGGGGGAGAGGGGTGGATAAGTTTCAATTATTGTGCCACCAATCGTGCCAAATGGACCAACCAAGATGAAGGGAATCTTTTTAGTCCATCAAATTCGATTGATCTTGCTCACTTTGTTCGCTGACCCTTTCCATTCTTTCATCCACTCTCGAATCTTGAGTGAATGGACGTTCTCGTTCCGGGACCAATGTGGCATCGGTGTCGGTGGACAGTGTTACTCCTTCACGCTGGGTCACGTGCTCAATCCAATGGCGGTACTTTGGGATGCTGACGAATCCGGCCAAACTTTTGGTGTCGCAGCGAAAGGACTGCCCATCGGCGGTGTCCTCCTGCAGGCCCGTGAACGATACGATTCCGAACGCCGTCCAGCTGCCGTTGATGATGGCCACAAACGCACCTCCACTGTCACCGTTACAGACGTTCGTGCCTGGTCAAAAGTTTCCTTTATTTAGAGAACATTTTACAGTGAACTAAACAGGCGTCTTGAACCGAAGTTGTTGAGTAAAATGAGGGATTCTATAACAGTGATTCTTAAAAATACGATTTGTTTTGCTCATACTAGATTTTGCAACATTTTTTGGTTCAGTTTAGCCCGTTCAAAGTCATTGCTATATATTGTATCAGGATGGTTTAAAGGCGTTGGTTCTCGTGACCGGCTTTAAAATATGTTCTTAGTTAGACACTAAATATTCCTTGCCTTAATTTTTTAAACTACTCATGAGTAGAAGACACTCGATTTGTTCGGAAAATGTGTATGAGCATAGTCAAGATTGTTAAACAGTATGCCTACAAACACTACACAATATACTAAACTTACCATTTTGCCAACCAGCACAGAACATTCCATCGTACAGCACGTGAGCAAAAAGGTCCGGATCGCTTTGCAAGCAGGGTAGGAAATCGATGATCGGCATTGCACTGGCTCGAAGTGTTCTTGCAAGTAAGTGGTCCTCAGTACGGCCCCAGCCTGCCACGATTCCACGCCGCGGCAAGCTAGTTTCTCCATCCGGTAGGCAGATCGGTTGCACGAACTCACCGAACTCGACAACCGTACGGAGTGTCAGAAGAGCCACGTCATGTCGAGGAGATCCAAGTGAGTAGTTCCCATGCCGGACGATCCGCTGAACCTGATGTTCTTGAGAGTAACGCGCCAGCACGAGCAGGTCGTGCAGTCCAGCCCGAATCGTCAACTCACTAGCGGCCAGCTGAAAGCCACTGGCATCCGTTACGCAATGGGCGGCCGTTAACAAGGTCCGGTCACCCACGATAAAGCACCCACAGACGTAGGAGGCACTAGCTTGGGCTCGTTCCAGTCGGTAGAGCGCAGCATGCCACGGAAATTGTCCTGGCCAGCTGGGCTGACCGCGAACGATCGTCCCAGGGACCGCCACGAGTCGGGTTCCACAGCGAGGAGGTGGTTCCACGAGGTCGACGGTATATTGACACAGCAGAAGGCCAAGCGATAGCAGAGCGATATGTAGGAGAGATTCACTGGAACTTCTCATGATGGCACTGATCGACTTACTGATCGATCGAAGGTCGCGATGCACGAGTGGAGGAGGATGATGTGAATTATGACAACGCACGAACGCACTTTATTTGTGGGAGAATCGAGCATTTAATGGAGTAGGTGTTAAATTATTATCTTTATGTTTTAATTGAATTTAAAGTCACAAGATGCGTTGAGGAGCAGACCTTTTGAAATTAAGTTAATGTTAGAATTTTATTACCAATGAACGTTGGAACGTTTGATTAGAATTTTATCACCCGAACTGAACGTTTTAGTTCCAATTACAAATTTTATAGATTCCTTGAACTGGTCAGTCGATTGGTGGAAACACTTGTGGCATTATGCGGATGTTATTCGACACAATTAAAATGTCTACTGAACACATAATGATTTTGCTAACTTTATTGAAAGTATTTTATTGCTTTAAAGTTTACATTGGAAGATTGAGTTATTTTTCGAATAGTTGAGTTTAGTTGTTCAATTAGCGTGTAAGATATTGCTTGTTATAATTTAAGTAAGAGATTTAGTTATTTTTCTCACCATTCTAATCTCGTATTGTATCTTATGCAAAAACATGCATTGCATCAGTGATCGTTCGGGCTTAGGGAATTTTTCGTTTCTACCTTAACCTATTGGAAACAGAAAAGTTTTTACTTTGATGATAATACTGTTTACTTTCTGTTTAATAATTATTCGCAATACTCAGTTCGCTTCCATCCTCTGAACTAAACGGATGCGTATTTAATTGCTTCATCAAACAAAGTGTTGTAGGGATTGAGCCGAGATAAGATAGAAATTAAATAATTGATCGAAACAAACAAATGAATGAGTGAAATTATTCGCAAGCTAGATGGCAATGATAATTTGGAACTATAGCCTACTTGAACGGAGATAGATCTGCGTTTGGATCAAAGGAAAAAAGTATATATATTGAAACGAGAACAAACGAAGAGCAGTCTTGTAAGAGAAGTTAAATTGAGCGGATGAGATTAAGAAAGAAAGGAAGCAAGAATAATATTGTCGAACTTGGAGTTTAAAATAAAAATTTATAAATGTTTCGTGGAGATCACGACAAGTGTCAACCGGCCTGGGTCAACGCTCGGGTGTATTTAGTCCACCGAGCAATAGCAGTAGTGTTGTGCAGTGTCGAAGTGTTGTGTAGCCTGGAAGTCTGTTGTGTCGCTCGAATTAGTAGCTGTCCGGTGCCCAGCGCCTGTTTGTAGAAGCTTCTGCGTGCCATTCTTGGGTAAGTCTAAAAGTATCGTTTCATAGCTTCTGCTAAGTTCATAACATTTCATAACCTTTTGGGAACCGACCCACGAGTGCTAAGTGCCCGGATTATTTTACAAATTGTTTTGTTTTTGAAATTGCGTGGCTTAATGTTTGACGAAATTTGTTCATCTTTGCTCGTTGTCTCATGTTATCAGTATAAGTAGTAAATGTTATACGTCGTCGGACTACCAGGCTAAATATCAGGCACTGAATAGCCGAGCAAGACAGACAAGAAAGCTGAAGAAACATTAATACGGCTTTGCTGTTCAAACCAAATTTAATAATAACATTAGCAATACTCCACACTTAAACACCGTCCGCAGATGAAAGCTTTGGTTTACTGCATCGGAAGCTTAAACCAAGAACAGATGAAAGGATCGAAAAACCACTTTACCGGAACCAATCATATCCATTGTCGATCCTTGACACTGGGGGGAAATTCTGGCACACTGGTGGGGGATTTTTAAACCATCCCTCCAGGCTGTTCCCCTTCGCCTAGCTACCTTTCCACCGGGGAAATGGAAACCGATTTGTTTACCATCCCATTCGGGGCCCGTCAGTCTACGCCGGCATTCAGTTTCCTTTGGAGCGTCGTGCCACGGTTCGGTAGTTTTCTCACGTTTTTCTGATAAAGCACCACCTGATGGCCATGGTAAGAGGGGGTGGAAAAGGTGATGGTTGGAGGATGGTTTTCACTGGGAAGGAATTGCTGGAGGCCGTGATTGCCGACGCAAGCAAGCACCGGAGCTCGTTTGCGCTTGAGAAATGGGACGTGCAACAATTTGTTGTTCCTGTATGTGGCTGTGCGTGTGTGTTTGGGAAAGCAATGTGGAATGTTGTTCCTGACGTGTGGAACTCACTCGTCCCTGTTCGTACCCTTCCGCCAGCTCACAGATTTTTGTAATGCATTCCTGCAGATGCCGTTTGGCATTTGAGACGAAGCGAAGGCGTCCATATATTTGGCTTTTGGGGTTGGAAACCCGGTTCCTCGTTTGGCAAATAGCAAACCGATGAAGACCGAAGAAAAGTGGGTTGGAAACGGGTGGAATTTCATTCGGCAAGACTGAACGTGGAAGCTATCAGTGAAGATTTCCTCTTCATTAGACCAACGAACGTAACGAATATGTTACGGTTTCGGTGGACTTGTTTCCCGAAACACCTGACCTACCCTTGGACAAGTCCGAGTAAGATGGAAAAAAGGTTTGGAAAGAGAAAGGGGGAGGGAGAGATTCGAAGGGATTATCTATCAATTTCAAATTTAACTAACGAACGGGCTGCAATCAATAGTTGCTTTCGATTCGATTTATTTTTCCTCTGTCGTTATCTCTTCGACGTGGCTGTCTGCTTTTCCGCCGAGGAAAACCTGCTGTGGGATGTTTCGCTCCGTGGGTATTTTTAGCTGGCCAGTATGTTTGAAAGGCTGGTCACGGTTTGCGTCCCGGTGGTAATGTTGTAGAGCAAGTAAAGAAGATACTGCTTGAAATGTAACCGATTTGTTTCATGGATGATCAAGGGTTTGATCTGTATGGTTTAGATTCTACTGTACTTTCTTTTACCTACTTATCAAACCAAAATTTGAACCTAAATAGTGTTTCTGTAAAGATTTTGATTGTTTTTGTAGATTAAATTGTTATGAAAATCTCTGTTGATTACGATAGCACAAATTAATAAATATAAATTTATTTAAAGTATATTTAATTCAATTAAAATCAGAAATAAAAATAAATAGGTAAACAATGAAAGGAATGATAATATAAATGACAATTGCTATTACTTTTTGTTTTTTTCCATCACCTCAAATATTTTAACGTAATCAATAAAAGGAAAACTGTTCAATTTTCGCAGTCTAACTGATCCCTGTTGTCATTTTTCGTCGGTTGGCGGTTTCAATTAGCAACAAAGTTTCATTTACGCCATACAACAGCATGTTTTTATTATGTGCAACGACCAGATTTTTTTTCATAAAGAGGATTGGCAGAAGCAGTCGATCATTGCCACATAAAATAATTTAAATATTAAACTACCTAAGCCTAAATGTGGCGTATCGCGCGAAGCGAAAAACAAACCCGAAGGCCAAGGTTGTCCGTCATGGTGGCAGTAATAAATTGAAGCACTAAACATGTCCAGCCCAGGGCAAACGCGTCGGACCTACCGCAGCGCGGTTGACAATAATTTCGAAAAATCGCCCCAAGTGCAGTTTTAATGTCTCTCGTAATACTCTTGACAAGGAGAAAATAATGTGCCCGTGTTACGATGGTGATCTGGGTGATGGGCCGGTTTTTCGTTTTTTTTTGTCCACACCATTTCCCGAGCACCATCAACGATTGGGGACCAAACGGCTGTGAGACGAGAGGATGTTCGGTGATGGTGTAAATTTTATCGAAAAAGCATTCCGATACGCGCAGAAACGCATTGTCCGAGCGATCGTCCGCCGGCACCGTTGTTGGCGTCGCGTAAGAGATTTTGTATTATTATTTCCCATTAGCATTCAAATTGACCCCGGCACGCCGAGGCGCAACCGATGATGGATTACGTGGCCCGCGGAAGCTGCTGCATCTTCTCGCGATAGAATGCTTGCGTCGTAGAAGCGCGTCGAGTGAAATCCTTCAGGTGCCAGGAGTTCACCCGAGAATGGAGATGGACTGAGATGCCGAAGAAAAAACCAACGTTCCAACAGAGTGACGGAGCGAAACGCGAGGCGTTCGTGCGAAAGGATTGCGCGGAACATAAATTATAGCGCCTGTTTCGCGATGCACTTTTTCCGGACCGATGCCTTCGGGGCCGTTTCGGGTGGACGGGATGGTCCGCGGAAATTCATCATCCGATCGATTACACGCCGACAATGAGCGATCGATAGGGGAGAGGATCTTCTGACGCGAAAAGGGAGATGAAGAAAGTGGCGAGAAGTCGAGGATGCCTCTGTCAGTCTCTTAATGGACTTCGGAAGAACAATACTGCACTATGGGAATCGGAAGTTAAACTATAAGTCAAGTTAATAATTTATATTTATAATGATGTTTATTTTATGTTTGTTTTATGTTTGAAATATTAATAATTCTTTCCACCTTACAATAAGAGTGCAAATTTTCCGCTGTATTACTTTTTTCATGATGTTACTGGTTAACTTAACATTTGAAACCGCAAACAGTCCATAGCTTGTTGTATTTTTTCACTTCTCAATTCGGAACACACACAGTGCGTTGGCGAAGAGCGCTGATCGGACGCACTCGATTGTTGGCTGCGGAAAGTTTTGTTTACTGTTTTTTATCATGTTAATTTCCATGCTTGGCATGCTTTAATGAGTCTATTAGCATAATATCGTGCCGACATCATAAATTGCAGCCCGAACGAGCGGTGCAGGTTGGCTTCCGATCCGGTCGGTGCATCTTCACCGAAAGCAGGTGCGGAAAGGTGTGGCCTCTTGAATGAGGGGGCGGGCGGGCGCTAATGTAGTTGTTGTTATCCCCGACGGGATGTTGACGTTGGTCGTATCCTACGGACATTCGCCATCGCCTGTTGCGTTCGCTGGCTGCCGATGCACCGTAAGGGTATGGTAGCTTTTTTTTTTATTGGGAAATTACAACCAATTTAGCAGAATGTATTTTCTCTCTTCTACCCGAAAGCAGCGAGCAAGATAACAAAACCGAGGGACCTATTCCCTAGAGGGTGGGCTTGAGGGTGGACAGGCTTGACGGGAATTTTAATAACGGTCATAAATATGTCACGTCGAAATAGCTTCGATTTTGGAACACTTGTGTTGCAAAGGGTTCCAAAAAATATGCCCTCCTTTTGACGAGCCCTGAAATCGAATGAACTTCTTACAGATATTGTGTATTGTGAACGCGGTACAAAAAGCGAGTGGAAGGCGGCGGAATAATTTTAAAGCATTAAAACCTCATACATCAATCTCTCGAGGGATCTAAATCATACTAATAAAGCTATAATTTTCTCGTTTTTGCCAACTGATTGGAACCACCATAAAACTTGTGCTACTCTAGATTAGATATTGTCAAAATGGCACATTTTTAAAAGATTTTAATCCTTTCACGACCAAGGGAAATATTTTTCCCATCTACAAAACTCGTTAATGTTTGTTCAATTATTAACAAAACGATACTTTTGAAACGAAACATCAAAGAAAACATTATGTCAAAGGCCTCAAATGTCTTTCTGAACGAATAAACAAAAAAGAACTATTAAAATTAATTGCCCAAAAACCAAACCATTCGTGCGTTCAACCAACAACAAAAACTTAGTATTTGGCAAGTTGATGAATTTATTGTTTTTTTCATAGAAATGGCTAAGATCTTTTTTTAGAATGTGGAAATTTTTTTTGTTTGTAGTGGAAAGCAAATGAAATAAATTCCGATATCATAACTATACTGGTCATTTATTGACTTTTATGGTTCATAGGGAAAAATATTTCCCATGAAATTATAAAAAACCTACACATACTGCTAGGGTTTTTCTGGTGATATTCTCTTATTTTACACCCCAAATAGCCAAAATATTGTGTTGTATTGCCAATTTTAGGCTTGAATAGCTTACGGTCGTGAAAGGGTTAAACAGTAAATTAAGTATTTTTAAAAGTTGGCCATGGCCAAAATTTCTTTGGGTTTAAGTTATTAACTTTATGTTATTTTTAAGAAAGTGCCTTAAATGTTTCTTGCATTTTCATAGTTTGTAGTGATTGATATAAAAGTGTACAAGTTATCACATATGCCAAATGATGTAAATAATATGTTTGAACTTTTTATCCTTCAAATGTTTGTGCAATTGCAAAATAACTAAATTGAAATCTGTCAAAATCAATATTTCTTAATTTTTTTATTTATATGATTGTTTTGTTTAATGCTAATTCATTTTAAAGTGAACGCCTAGGTTAGATTAAATATTTAAAATACTAGATTTTGATTAGTAATTTTCAAATTTTGAGTACATAAAAAAGTAGGTAAATAATCTTCAACCAGATAATACAATTTTGTAATATGGAGGATAATTATTTACTTATTTGATTCCCCCTTAATCGATGACCGAGACATGTTTGAAAATCTCCTTGCTGTTGAAATTGAGGTTTCCATTAAAGAGAAAATCAACACATTAAGGATAGCTGCTTCGTTTCATTCTGCCAATACGGAATCTGGATGCATGTTTGGCTTGGAACAAAACCAGAGACAGAACAGCTGATGGGTAACTCGAACGGCCAAAGTGCAATTGCAATTGCATCGCTGCATTCGCTCGTCGCCTGCTGCCATTTCTGTTTATTTAAATATGCAAATAACGAATCGAGGGAACCAAATTTACGAAAATTGCCCCATTGCATCCCCCACAACAATAATGGAACGCTCTCTCGGCTGTGGCTGTTGGTCAGAAATGGTTCAATGTTTCTACATCGTCCGGAAAGTGGGCACATCGAAACGTCAACCGACGTGCGTGTGTCAGTGATCGCCGAAGTATGCAACCGAAGCAATCATCGGTATCGTTCTGGAGAGCGACATTCAAGATCGAGTGAGTGTGTGAAACGGGGGCAAGGCAGGGTTTGACGCCCACTTCCGGTTTGGACTCGTTGACCCCTTGATTAACCGATCCGCTTCGATCCGTTTGTCGTGGAATTGTGCGGTGTGTCCTGGATCGTGGTCTATAATTGGACCAATTGTAGGGGCCGAGAAGGATGAGGTCTCGCGGCTGGTGGCTTCCGGTTTGCGCCGTCCTGCCAGCACCATGTGCTTTCTCGCTCGGAAAATGCACCTCGCAAACGATCATTCGAAGCGTTCGCAGGGACGTCGAAAGGATACTTTTTATCTTTCATTTCCTCACTCACACGCTCCCTTTGTCACTGAATAGAAAAACGTTTCAAAAGGCCTACGGTGTGACCAAGCTGGGGCAAAATGGAAAAGCCGTTGGAACAGGGAGAACGGCGAGGACGAACCGGAGAAACCACATTCAATCCATTAAACGATGCTTCATGACGTTGGGGTTTATCGTGCGGTTGGTCGATGCCCGGAAATGTGTCCGGCTCGACTCGACGGCCCGGGATGTGTTTGTACTTCGCATGCTTTCAGCTGGTTTTCCTCCCGAAAACCCTCGCCTAATGGGGTGCCCTCACGTGGAGCACCATCGATGGGGCAGCGTTCGGTTTGCGGTCGATAGGCGATGTCAGAACAAATCGTCGGCTCTGTTTGTGATTTTGAAACGCATCTGACACGCTCTTGGGAATGGCTGCGAGCCTTCACGGCTTTTCCTCGGCTCGGTGGTGGAAAGTTAGGTTGATCTGGCTTATCCAATTTTTGTCACCGCCCCGTGACAATTACGAACCATCGTCCGGAAGGTGAAAGGGCTGCCCGCAAAGGGACACTCCCGGAATCTAATGGTTCTGTCTACGGTTTCGCTAAAGTTTTGTTTCGGTGAAAATTTAAACAATTTACATAAACCACTTTTATTCTGCACGTTGACGAAGTTTATTCCTGATGGTGGCCAATGTTTTTTAAATTACTTTTGTTATGCTTGCTCTTTAATGCCTCTTTTTTTATATTTTCATTTCTTTTGTTCACTCTAGGGTGGACAAATTGATTTTCCTTTAAAGAAAATAGAACTTAAGCAAATCATTTAAAGAACATCTTTGCTAAAAACGATGGGTCAACATGGTCGGCTTAGGAGATAAAAGGACCTAATACTAATGTACTTTAATCAAAAAAGAAGTTTTCAAGTAAAGTTTTCCAAAAAGGAGTTTAATATCATAACTGATCATTTTTATGTTGGTTTTGATAGTCTTCACCATTCTTGTTTGATGTCTTTGTATTTATAATCTTTTGACGCATCTTTATCTCTTTTCCTCATTCACAAAGAGATGAAAAAAGTTGTAACATATGAAGCGAACAGAGAAAACGAACAGAGAATAAAAGAAGAACAAAATAAGAAACGAATAACGAAATCGTTAAAATGTTTAAATCGGTAGATTCATAATATTTGACACACGGCTGGGTTGGTAACATGGTTGATGATCAAAGCTTGATTTCATAACCAAAGAATAAGAATTTAATAAAGAAGTAGAATTACAAAATCATAAACCTGGTATACTATTTTTTTTTTAAATTTTAGTAAGATCTTTTTAAGTTAGATCTTTTTCACAAGAGATTATTTCCTGATAGACAAACACATTTGCTGTGCGTTACATTTCACTGGCGAATGATTATCATTGCCCTCGTTCAATATCACTCCGCTTTTCCGAATCAAATTTTCATATGCTAGCAAATTTATTTTTCTCTTTTCATCTATGCAATACCAGTGGAGTTGTGTTTTCCATACCCCTCTATAGAGGGTGAATTTCGATTTTAATGTTCTCCGCGCTGGTCATCGAGTGAGTTGTTCCTTTCTATTTAACTGGCTCGCTGTTTTTTTCCTACTTCTTGTTTTGATGGACCGTGAACCTTCGGGCCTTTTCCTCGCGAGCCCTCGTTGGGTGGTAGAAAAACTTGATAAAAAAAAAAGAATCTGCCAGTCGGGGGAGGAAAACCCCAAATGATCAGAACCAGGCCACAAGAGCAAAAGCGACCGTCTGGTTCCCGGAGGAAGAATAAATGCTTGTCATTATTTTTAATATCGGGCCGAAAATTGAAATTTTCCTTCGATCAATCTTGCCCGGGCCGCGTTGAGGGGGTAGTGGGGACACGGTCGGCCGTGTGCGGGATTGAAATGAGAACCTTCATCACGCCAAAGGGCTATAGCGAAATGGCGATTTTTGATGGCACGAGCCCTTTTGATGTTTCCGTGCTCGGGTAATGCGCCATGTGGCTCGTGACCGGAGCAGGTGGCTTCGCGGAAAAGGGGTTTGCCAGCCGATACTCGGAAACGATGGACAAATCATCGTCCATCTGCCTAGTGAGGCTCAATTCGAGAAGCGGGGCAAATTGCTTACGTAGATAGAAATGCCATGGTCGCGTTTTAGTCGGAAGCCTTTGCTCCACTAAATTTAGAACCAAACAGTTTCGAATCTACGCAAAGGGTTCCGTCTGGGCATCCTTCGGAAGTATATGGTTTTGATGCTGGGCATGAAAAATGGCCCGAGCCTTAAAACTCTTTGCACACAGACCGATTATCTAGAAGATTAAGTGTATGTAAAACTGACCCGTGCGTTAATAGGAATCTTTTTTTGAGCAACTTTTCATGGTTAAAGCTGATGGTAGCGAATTTAAATTGACATTTTTAATATGTTTGAAACTTATTTATTATTTCTGATTATACTTTCCTCACTCAATGAGAATATAAAAGAACAGTACACTGTGGAATAGTTGTTTCTATTTAATAGTGAATGGTTTAGTTTATTTGAAAGTTTCAAATAGAGGTATCATTATTTTTTATTCTATTTGTTCTTGCTCCACTTGTGCAAAACCAACCTAGTTTGAATGCAAAAAAGATAATTATTTCGCTATAACATATAGTCAGATATGCTTTAAAGTTTTTTTACAGGCATACAAGTACTCCTCTCTATCTTTTTTCTTGAAATTCGTTTCTTTCGTACATATATAAAAGAGAATCCTGATGATCTTCATCAAACAATGTTATCTCGATTCGCATACATCTCGACTGCGCGAACACGATGCTCCAAAAGACACCAGACCGTACGCAAGATGACGAATTATGTTCTTGCCGAAAATCCTAAGTACTCGAGGCTACCATAAGGCACCGAAACAATATGCTTGCCTTACCCAAGTCGAGCCCCATAAACTTGAAAACACATCCACGTGGAGGCGAACCGATGCCGGCGGAAAGAAAAATCCACACGCCGCGACGCAATGAATCGCAAGTTGCTGCTGCTGGTACGAATCTGCTCGCTTTCATTGGCCTCGTCAGAGGCGTTTGTAACTTTCGACAATATGCTCCGGAAGACACAGGAAAGATGCGTGTATGTATGTGTGTGTGTGTGTGTGAGTGTACGGCCGAACTTCGGGTCGAGAGGAGCAAGTTTTGTGCAAAGTAACTTTTGGCAAACATTTTCATCGGTTCGGGGTACCGATAGAATGAAGTTGCAACCATCGTGGCGTGGCGAAGCGAAGGCGATAAAACCTTAAACACCCCCGGAACATGCCTTTGCTAACGCCCTTGTTAATGACCCGGAAGTTCGTTCGCAGGAAGTCAGGTTCGCATCGGTGTTGTAGTTGCTGGAAGGCACGCAGTTTACAATGTTATCGCCGTTGTTTGGGCCACTCTGCTAGATCGTAAAGTTTGTCTCACCGTTTATTGGCTGAAAGGGGGAAGATGTTCGTTTTGGACACTGGGCATGGAAGGTGCATCAAACACAAATATTCGTCTTTTAATGTTGCAATAAATAATACTTAAAATCATCCTAAGAAGATGATCATCAATTAACACTCTTTAAAAGCAGTAATTCATCGCTCTTTAAAGGTGAACCAAATGGTATCCGCCTAACCCTATAACACTCTACCATTCCAACACAAAACGGCCAACAACAAATCCGGGAGGATTGTGAAAAACCACCAGAGTGGTGCCTATAGAGTTCCACAAGTCTTCTGCTTTGGGTAATGCTGCAACAAAAAAGAAAAAAAGAAACAAGTCCAAACTCTTTCGTCCCACTAAACCCGAATGGGTGGAACGTGCTCCCGGGAAAGGGAAAGTCAGCCCGATCGTATCGCAAAACCGTATGCACACAAGGCACACCCTGCGCACCGGCACCGGCATCGTTAACAATTACGATTACGTGTGTTATCATGTTATCTGTTTGGCTAATAAGATTAAATTTAACGTAATCTCACCTAATCCTTCTGCTACTTTCGGCGCTAGGTCTGGCGCTCGAGGCGCTGGAACGGAAGTTCTAATTATTTTCTTCCCTTTAGCCTGCCACGGCTTCGGGGACTTGCGGCTACGAACCGTGTGTGTATGTGTGTGTTTGTGTAGCGGTGATTGTTGAAAAGATAGTTGGAGCAGGGTAACCATGTTGGCTGAATCTGGTTCCGCTGGCGGATGCCGGTTGGTTCTGGCGGTTCAGATTGTCAGCTTCTTTGTCGCCTGGAAGGTCCCTGTTGGAAGTTATTTATTCTTTTTGTTTCCAAAGGACCTCATTTGATTGACATAAAGAGCTAAGCTGCCGGGTGGTACACGGTTGGCCACTTTCCGAGCCAGATTACACGAACCCGACGGTTGCAGCCCGTTAATGAGGGACGCCACGTCGGCCACTGGAACGTGGACGTTGCCGGGAAATTATTCTCACGACAGTGACGTTGATAGTAATCGGTTCGGACGAGTCAGATTAAGCGTTTGTTCAAGGGAAATTCATTTGAGCTGGACCATTGTTGGGGATTCGATGCCGGGTTTTCCCCTTCATGGTGTCTGCTCTTACTCTTGCTGAAGCTTCTTGCAGAGAAGGCTCCTTATAGGGCCGGTGACCAACTGTATTTCCCATCTGCATTTATAACACATAAATTTATCTGCATTTAAAACAAACCACCCCGGATGGGAGTGTTCCTCCAGCCGGTTCGGGGAGACGCATTCCGTGAACAACGCGGCACAAAACGCCAGCCGGACGGAGTTTGCGGAGTTTTGCAGAGTTGAAGAACACATTATAAAAATCTCCACAAATGTGTTGGCGCCCCATTGTCTGGCGTTTCTCGTCTCCAAGAGACCCCTCCGTCGACTCCGTCGGACGTTCACGCGACCGAGCATGTGGCCTCTCGTTCTTGCATTCGCCACTTCTCTTCCATCATGCTCGTAGTCTCCATCTTTCTCTTTCTATATTTCTTATAGACAGACTATTCGAGAGGACATCACACGGGGTGTATGTAAATCCTTTATTTATTCAACATTTAGTCGAAATTGGTGCACTTATTGTTATTGTGATCAAATTATACCGTATCCTAGCAGCCAACGGCTAGACTGCTCTGGCCTTTAACTCCAACTTTTGCCGGCTGCTCCTGGTCGAGTGGAAGTGTACGGAGGGTTTAGGAAAGGTTTGGACGATTTGCAGCGGTGGGGGGGTTGGGAGGAAGGTGCGAAAGAAATAGCGCAAGATGCGACACACTCTTTTCGCAGTTCCAGCCAAATGCGCTGCGACGCTTATCGAGTGGAAATTGAAATGATTACTACAGCACCCAAACATACACCGCTGGAGGAGCTGGTAAGGGTTGTTAAAAGATGACCAGGCCAGACGTTTAACTTCTGCGGGAACAGCGGGAAGATCAGGCCGACGACGCAGGCAGGACGAACTCGTGCATCGGGGTGCCCCGGACTCCGAGGCCGGTGATTTGGAACAGGGCACCGGCCGGTGGCTCCTGCGGCGTGGTCAGCTCCTTGGCGGCCGTCGTTGCGAAGAGGATGTCCAGGTTAGGTCCACCGAACGCCACGGAGGTAACCTGGGCAACGGGCAACGGGATCTCTTGAACGATTTGGGCCGTCCTGCCGAAAGCGGAACGAAACGTTGAAATGTTTCATCAAAATATTGTATGTTTGATAAAACGAGGTTAAAAGACCCGGTTACACGAGCCCATGCTGATGTAAGAATTTACATTAGAATCTAGTATAGTTGTGGGAAATTAAGAAAATCAAAGCCTCAGTCCAGTTGGAAGATTGGAGACATTTATCGGGCCGAAAAAAAGGAACTTTTGGCCACTACAGGCTTTACCACAGGGATATGTTAAACATTGGCTGGAAATAATTTGTAGCACTGTCAAGTACTTCTAAAATACGGTTTATGAACCGTTATCATCGTTAATTTCATTTTGGAGATCAGCTATTCAAAGTGTTTGGAACTAACAATCAATCAATCAATCAACCACGCTATCAATAATTTAATAAATCAATAAGCAGAGTAGTTTAGTGGAGTCAAGATAGACACTGCCTTTAAATTCTTCCCATAATAAACAAAAGATGCCCTAAGTTCAAATGATTTAAAAATATTTGCTCGTTTGCAGAACTTTGCATGAATATTGATATAATATTTAACTTTATACTGTGTGGGATTTGAATTTTTCGTTTCTTAAATCAGATAAAACGAAAAAGAGAAGAAGTTTGGTTTGGACATTTTTGAAATATTACTTACACAGATTGGGAATTGAAATGTATGTTAAAACATTTCTTGTTATCGATACAACATATTAGATGTTATAGATTATATTTAGATTGAATGTACTCTACTAATTCATTTTGTCAGCGTTCAGTTCATAATTCTTAAATTCTCTTTTCAATTGTTAACTTCTTCACTTGGGTACTTTTTTTAGTTGAAAAACAACTTTGAGGTGGAAACTATTTCCTATCGATCGCAGAATTCGAATCTTGAAGAACGCCTTTCTAATTCCTGACAACGCAGCACTTGGATCGCCTTTCGCCAATCGATAGCAATCGTACAGTACGTCATGGTTAAGCGAAAGATGAAGACCTTTGAGCCCCAGAGGGTGGACTTACTCTGGATTAATCTTGATGATTTTCGAGCCGGCAAACACGGCCACGTACAGGTTTCCGTCCGCATCGCTCGTCATGCCGTCCGCAATGAACTCCGTCGATGCCTCGTCATCCTTCAACTTTATCAGCACCCGCTCGTCGGCTGGCGAGATCCGATAATGGAACGCACATAGGGAAACACATGCACAACGTTAGAGCCGAAAGATAGTCTGCCGGGAGAGCCAAATCGCAGTGGCCGGGTCACGCTTGCTTACCCAGATTGCCGGCCGCATCGACCGAGTACTCTTTGATGTCGAATGCGAACGAGTCGATATAGTAGAACTTGTTTGTCCGCACACTCCAGGTCAGCCCGTTGGAGATGTGTACCTTGCTCTTGAGCTGCACTATTTGTCCACCACCGTCCAGCCGGTACAGCTTGCCGTCGTCCATCTCGAAGTGGTTCCGGGAGTCCTCCGCCAGCATGGTTCCGGCGTACAGTCGCCCCTGGGCGTCCACCTTGCCATCGTTGAACCGGTGGTCGGTCTCCTCCTCGCCCAGGTCGGCCAGCACCTTCCCGAGCGTGGCTCGCTCCGACCGGCCATCCCAGCTGACCAGCACAATCCTCCTCCCACTGCCGACGACGAACTCACCCCGGCGTCCCTTCACCGGAATGACGAACGACGCATAGGTACTGCCCTCTGCCGGAACACAGTCGATCGCACATCACCAAACAACATTTTATAACCTGGCCGAACACACCCCGGTGCCTTACCAATCGACGCCGAGTAGGTTTTGCCCTCCTTCCAGTCATACCGGTGCAGCGTGCTGGTCAGGATACACACGTAGTACAGACTCTGGGACTCGACGTCCCAGTGCGGCCCTTCGCCGAGCTCCAAAAATGGACCAGGCAGCACGTCAACCTTCACCTCGTTGGCCATTGACTCCAAAATTGTACCTTGGTACAGCTGCCAAAATTAACTGCTCGATCAAACAACTATGAGGTGCGCGTAGGCTAAGCAAACATGCCGTCGAAAGCTTATCGGAAACTGATAAAATTGCCCCTAAGCAGCCGTTATCGAGTCGATAATGCAGAAGTATCCATCAAAGCAATTTGATTAGATTTATTCAATATCAATAGAGTTGGCCACTTGCCGTACCTTTGCATGATAGAGATAACAGGGTCTTTATTATCAGCAATCGACTTCCGGAATCTGAAACTCGCTGTGATTAAAGGAACACAACTCTATTACTTGGATCCAGAAGTTTGGATAAAAATGCTTCTGTCAGTAATAGATATGTTAAGTAGAACTTTTTAATAGAGACTACTGGTACTTTGTGTGTGTGTGAATGTTATCGTTACCGCCCCTCGTTGATGTGTCAAGGATGTTATGCAACGATCTTCTATTTATTCCAGATATACTTTTAAATAACATGATAGATGGTTTGATCTATCACGCTTCTGCTGAACCCAATGGCATTACTGTCTTGTTTTCTTAAACACTTGATGAGCTGATGTTACCAGTTTCTTCGTTTTGTTTGCAATCTGTATTGAACTGAGTATTGAGAAGCGAACCGTTTTTGTTTACCTTCCTTGTAATCAATGCGATGTAACTCATATCTGTGCGACTGGTGAAATGCAAATAGACACTTGCAAAACCTAACGTTCAGCTTCAGTGCTTATCAGGAATCAAACAATTTTCTTATCAAAGAGCTTTTGACAGTATTGTTGGCTATATAATATCGTTCGAAGCAAGCGCATTCGCACAGATCGAGCACGGATAGCGACGATGGCCGAGAGTTATAAAGTGGAAACAATCCCGCCATACACGGAGTTGGGTGAAGGTCCTCATTGGGACATTGCGAGTCAGAGTCTGTACTACGTGAGCCTTTCCAATGGGTTGATCTATCGACTGGACTACAAAGAGAACAAGGTGTACTGTGCTTCGATCGGTGAGCTGATTCGTCACGCACTTGCCCAAAGTGTCCGTCAAAGGCTGATTTGTGATTTGGTTCTCCTGCAGATGGCACCAAGCAGGCCTCGTTCATCATCCCGGTGAAGGGCCAGCGGGAGTGTTTCGTCATAGGCGACGGCGGTCGGCTGTTGATGATCCGCTGGGATGGGCTTTCGAAGAAGGCGAGTATCGTGAAGGAGTTGGCCAACACCGGTCCCAAGGATACGCAAAACCGGTTCAACGATGGTAAGGCGGATCCATGGGGTCGACTGTACGCCGGTACTATGATGCATGAAAGTTTCGGGAGTCCGTTTGAGAACGCGACTGGCTCGCTGTATAGGTTCTGTCCGAGCTCTGGCAAGCTGGTGGAGCAGGATCGGAACATTTACATCTCGAACGGACTTGCCTGGAACCGGCAGACGAACAAGTTCTACTACGTCGACTCGGGCGCGAACAACATCAAAGAGTATGACATTGATCTGGACGGAAATCTTGGTGAGTGAAGTGTAAGCTGCACCGCGAGTTGAGCCAGTGTTTGACATATTCTTCCCATCTCCTAACCGCCAGTCAACGGGACGATTTGGTATGACCTTAAAGAGCCTCAAAAACCGGGTAACGTTCCGGCCGGCTTCGGTGATGGTATGACGATCGACACCGAGGGCAACCTTTTCGTCGCCATATTCAATGGCTACAAGGTGCTGAAAATATCACCTCAGTAAGTGATCGAGGGAAACCGAGTTGATCTCCAAGGTTTGTGGGATTGAGACGATAAAACTGATGTTTGTTTTTCAATAGGAAAAAAGTACTGCAGGAGATCAAGATTCCGGCCCAGCAGGTAACATCGGTTGCTTTCGGTGGTCCAAAGCTGGACGAGCTGTTTGTCACAACGGCTTCGTTGACGTTCACCACTCCGCAAAAGGATCCGGCAGGCGCGACGTTCAAAGTAACCGGACTGGGAGCGAAAGGATACCCGATGGATGAAATCGACTTGTCCAAAGTGAAGACGCCATGAAGTTACTCATTTCGTCTTAATTGTTTTTTTAAAGCTTTTCAATGTTTTAACAATTTGTTTTTCTTCATTTTGCAAGTTAGACGAGTTAGAATTTCTATTGATTTGATCATCGATTCATTCATATCCTTCTTGGTTAGTGAAAAACTAAAAAAAATCGTGCCTTCTGCATTACTTTTCGTGATTTTATATCTTTAAGCGCAATAAGCATATTTATCTTTTTGTGCATCTTTTATGTGTTTATAAACCAACCAAAAAGGCCGTAATCTACACAGTTGAATACATACATTGGCTAGGGTTAACACTGGTTTCAATCCTATTCAACGTTTTTAAATTATTTGATTGCTTTATTGTTTTCGAACACATCCTTCTCGGCGTCCAAGTCAACACGGTTGTACGAATGGTTGAGTGTCTTTGCTCGCACAGCAACCGTCTTGAAGATTAGTAATTATTTTAATTAATTTCTCTGCGCTGTCTCACAGAGAATTCCACGAACACCGAGGCGAAAGCGCACTCACGAATTAGCCATACTCGCTTCGCAAACAAGACAGATTTCCGCTGTTTGATCTGATCCTTCACCGGGCTCATAGATACAACTTTTGCAAACACGCGCACCATGGCTTCCGCAGCGGGACGAAGACTTTATCCCACTCCGCGCGGACCGCGTGGCGAAGTGTTCTGACTGAAAGATGACGAATCAAAGAAGTATATGGGCGCACCTCGTTCCCTTTGACCCCGAGGCGTTTGCCCAAGACAGCGGTGCGACAGTAATGGAGGCTGATGATTTATGAACAACGTTCAAGCCGTAATGAAGCAGGGAAAGATTTTTGTTTTCGGAGTGAATTGGAAGAAGACGGGCAAAAGAAACTCGATTTCCCAATGAAGCACAAGGACGCAAGGACCGGTTTGAGGGAAAAGTTTTGCTTTAGAGCTTGTTCCGCCGGAGCTTATTAAATTATATTGTATCCATTTAAGTATGCAACAAACAAACAGGACGGTACTAAAATTAGCAGTTCCAGCGAGGGTTAAAAATTGTCCCGACAGTTTCGTGCACTTTTGAAGCGCAAATAAATTAGTCAGACATGGAGCCAACCCGGGCGAGAATCTCTTTTTTGTGCACGTGTCCTTTTGATTCGGGAAAATCTAAGCTGGACACAAAAAAGGAACGAAAAACGTACACAAATTGGTCATCCATCCGGAAAATGGTCAAAGTAATTGACCCCTTGCCGTTACGGATCAGGTTTCGCATGCCTGCGGTCGCCATGAATCATCGCCACCGACGAGCTGGCCATGTGTTACGGTGTGTGTGTGTGTGGTTGTGTGTGACTTCCCGGTTGACGGCACTGGTCAAAGGATTGTTTCCCTGCCATTTACGTTCACGTTGTCCGCGTTTTTCGCTTTTTCCACCTTTTTCCTTTGCCACTGTCTTGCTCTCTTAGCCGCTCTATTGCTCCTTCGGGATGTCCGCTGTCGTCCGGCTTTCGGTAAATATTTGCCTTTCAGTCCACTGCTCCGACGGCGATATGATTTACTGCACCAGGGTTTGCAAAAGCTAAGCAGTCGCAACTCCGGAGCAGTTTTAGCAGTAGTTGCTGAGTAGTTTCGCGCTGATTTATGGCACGAAAGAAACTTATAAGCTTAGCTTTAGCTAAATGCTTCCATGCCCTCCCAGGCAGCACTCATTTCCACCGGCGAGTGGAAAAGCTACTTAACTTCTGATGATAAATCCAACCCCGGGAGCGAAGGTCACAGGATTCCAATTCCCTTTAATGGGTTCCCGTAGTAACAAGGACAGCCGAAGGATGATGGATTTTTTTCTTCTTTCCTCTTTTATTTTCGAATCCCACCACCTGCACCGTTTTCCACCGATCGGTGTTTTTTTTCCTTCTTCCTTCAATCGGTTTCCCGTTTCCCTGCCCGCGAATGGAATTGAAATCTCCATCGTCCATACTTGTCACTTACAAGAGTACGTTCTGGCTACATTTTCCTGCTTCGTTCCTCTTTTCTCATCACTTTTATCGAGCATCGGGCTTACAGCTTGATGATGCACTTTATCGCCCGTTGCACTTCCTCTCTATCTTTTTCCCTAAAATGGATACTTTGTGCCGGAGCCAAAATGAGCTTAGTACTGTCCAGATCCATGTACGCTTCATGCATTCCCTCCCTCTTCCTCCTCTTTTCCTTTTCATCTTGCTCTGGAGAGTTTTCTTTTCCGTTACTGGCTCGAGCTGAATGAATTGATTATGAGTAGTAATACAACTTCCGGACAGTGATGGATTAACAGGTTTACTTACTGCAATTGAAATTGATGGCAAGAGCTTTCAGTGCGGTTAAATGGCAGCAAGTGATCGCTCGACTCAAGCATTAATTTTGTTAAAGATAATAAACCTAGAAAAAGAGTACGTATTCTTTTCATGAAATTATCGCATTGTTCAATCGCCTCGGAGCAAATATTCTTTAGCTTTTAAATTGTTTGATTGTAAACAAAGTGCTTGCTTCTTGGGCTAATCCAGACTCATACTCTTAAATAACATGATAGATGGGTTGAGCTATCACGCTTCTGCTGAACCTAACGGTATTACTGTCTTGTTTTCTTAAACACTTGATGACCTGATGTTACCAGTTTCTTCGTTTTGTTTGCAATCTGGATTGAACTGTGTATTGAGAAGCGAGCCGGTTTTGTTTACCTTCCTTGTAATCAATGCGATGTAACTCATATCTGTGCAAATGGTGAAGTGCACAAAGACACTTGCAAAACCTAACGTTCAGCTTCAGTGCTTATCAGAAATCAAACAATCTTCTTATCAAAGAGCGTTTTACAGTATTGTTGGCTATATAATATCGTCACAAGCAAGTGCATTCGCACAGATCAAGCACGGATAGCGACCATGGCCGAGAGTTATAAAGTGGAAATAATCCCACCATACACGGAGTTGGGCACACGTCCCCATTGGGACATTGCGAGTCAGAGTCTGTACTACGTGAGCGTTTCAAATGGATTGATCTATCGACTGGACTACAAAGAGAACAAGGTGTACTGTGCTTCGATCGGTGAGCTGATTCGTCAGGCACTTGCCAGAAGTGTCCGCCAAAGGCTGATTTGTGATTTGGTTCTTCTGCAGATGGCACCAAGCGGACCTCGTTCATTATCCCGGTGAAGGGTCAGCGGGAGTGTTTCGTCATAGGTGACGGCGGTCGGATATTGATGATCCGCTGGGATGGGCTCTCGAAGAAGGCGAGTATCGTGAAGGAGTTGTCCAACACCGGTCCCAAGGATACGCAAAACCGGTTCAACGATGGTAAGGCGGATCCATGGGGTCGACTGTACGCCGGTACTATGATGCTTGAAAGTATTGGGAGTGCGTTTGAGAACGCGACGGGCTCGCTGTATAGGTTCTGTGCGAGCAGTGGCAAGCTAGTGGAGCAGGATCGGAACATTTACATCTCGAACGGACTGGCCTGGAACCGGCAGACGAACAAGTTCTACTTCGTTGACACGGGCGCGAACAACATCAAAGAGTATGACATTGATCTGGACGGAAATCTTGGTGAGTGAAGTACTGCACCGCGGGTTGGGCCAGTGTTTGACATATTCTTCCCATCTCCTAACCTCCAGTCAACGGGACGATTTGGTATGATTTCAAAGCGCCAGGTAACGATCCGGGCGGCTTCAGTGATGGTATGATAATCGACACCGAAGGTAACCATTTCGTCGCCATATTCAATGGTTCTAAGGTGCTGAAAATATCACCTCAGTAAGTGATCGAGGGAAACCGAGTTGATCTCCAATGTTTATGGGATTGAGACGATAAAACCGATGTTTGTATTTCAATAGGAAAAAAGTACTGCAGGAGATCAAGATACCGGCCCAGCAGGTGACAGCGCTTGCTTTCGGTGGTCCAAAGCTGGACGAGCTATTTGTCACAACCGGTTCGATGGCGTTCACCACTCCGCAAAAGGAACCGGCAGAGGCAACGTTCAAAATAACCGGACTAGGAGCGAAAGGATACCCGATGGATGAAATCGACTTGTCCAAAGTGAAGACGCCATGAAGTTACCCATTTCGTCTTAATTGTTTTTTGCAAGATGTTTAATGTTGTACGATTTAGTTTTCTTCATTTTGCAAATTTTATGAGTTACTCTTTTTACAGATTTGCTCCTTGATTCATGCTTGTCCTTCTTGGTTTGTGATTTTCAAATCATTCAACAATTTGAGTAATGGTTTTCATTATTTGCTGTATTGTACAGCTTTAGGAGAAATTTTAAAACTCTCGTGTCTTTTTAGTTTTTACTTTCTTTTTACTTATTACTTTTAAAGTTTTTTGTCTTTAAGCGCAATAAGCATATTTAACTTTTTGTGCATCTTTTAAGTGTTCTGTATGGCCATAATTTACACAGTTGGATACATAAATTGGGTTTTCGAACATATGGACAAGTCTGCTTAGTGCAATTGAAATTGATGGCAAGAGCTTTCAGTGCGGTTAAATGGCAACAAGTGATCGCTCGTCTCAAGCATTAATTTTGTTAAAGATAATAAACCTAGAAAAAGAGTACGTATTCTTTTAAAGAAAGTCTCGCATTATTCAATCGCCGCGGAGCAAATATTCTTTAGCTTTTAAATTGTTTGATTGTAAACAAAGTACTTGTTTCTTGGCCTATACAAACACAGCTTAAAACTAACACAAGCAGAATATAAACTTAACTAAATTCACCTTAAAAAATGGAACTTGGGACTTATCCCTGAATTGACCCTGTAAACAGTGTAAAATATATCAGTCAAACAGTCTAAACACGTTTAAATGATGTTGAGGTAAATTGCTGTTCAAACACTCACTTTTATTTGATGTAAATTATCCATCGCTTCACTTGGCGAGAAGATTTATGGCGATTGTGGGTTATCCGTACCTATCGTTTCTTACGATTGCGAGCGTTGTTCAATACATCATTTAATAAACTGCCTGCGAAGAACCAAATCCACCGTCAGGAGTTGTGGGGATGATTGACTTAAGTACTGCGGCATTATTGTGGTGATAAATTTTCCCAAAGCAAATTACCATTTCCGTGCACGTAATTGATCGCTTTATATCACCCGCTCGGTACGTTCGGGGGCCTTTCCGACGCGAACCTCTTGTTTTCGGCACTCCATTTCACCAACAAGACAAGAAAAGAAGGAAGGAAGCAAAAAAGGTGACAGCTCGGTGAGAAAAAGTGTGTTTATCTTTTTTAATCTCATCACATCATCTTGCCGCCTGCCGATCGGTGCCCGCCGTGTCTTCGTCCCTGCCATCGTTGCTTTCGTTCCCGCAGATTATCCCATCCCATTCGCGACTCCCGGACGAGAACGACGCTCAAGCTTCCCGAACGGAAGCTGCGCCGCTCAGCGCTTCCTTCCGTTCACGGCGGCTCCGAGGAGGGACATTAGGGTTGGGACGGGTTGGTGGTGTTTGGGGAAATGAATGATGAAAGTTGCCTTCATTGAAGGTTATTATTCATTTTACACAATTTTTCTTCGGCTCCCCCGCACTTTTTCCCAGCGCCGCCGGGTCGGCAAGGGAGAATGGGGAAGCGCTGGGAAAACATAAAACGCAGCGCTCATCAGAAGTCGCACCGAACGAGTGTCACAGCTTGTCCTCGGCGTGTTCCGAGCGCTCGTTACGGGCGCAAGGATGAGCTTTGAAAAATTTATGTTGTAAACATTTATATCTTATTACGTGTAAATTATTTATAAGCTGTAACCACATTAAGAAACAGACGGTCCCGCTCGAAGACAGGCCACATTGCGGCGGGAGAAATGGGAAAGCTTACACTTAGCGCATGAAACGGTTCATCAAAATGATCGCTTCGCATTTGCAGATCATTAAATTTGTGCGGTTCGAGGAAAAGGTTGGAGTCATTTTCAATTGTAACCAGAAGAGCATATTTGATTAAAGAGGTAATTTTACATTGAACTTCTTAATGTTTGTGCTACAATAAGTGGAGTTGGACGACTCCAAAATGTTTCTTCATATTTAGATAAATTGAAGCTGTAGAATTAAGAAAAAGCTGTAGAGTAACAGTAAAAAAGTTAATAACAAAAATTGCAACTAGGCTGATAAACGTTTTATTAATTTCCATGTCTAGGAATATCGATAGGGGAATAAAGCTTTATTTTTTTTATATGCATACTTCAAAATTTATTGGACCTTCTAATAGATTATTTAAGTATTCTTGTTTCTTGTTTAAGAGTGGAAATGATCCACTTCCGTTATGATCACTCTTTCGCCTAACGGAAAATTTGTGACAAATAAACCATATTGTTTCCTTAATGTTGATTTTATTATTTGTTTGTTGTTTAATCAAATTGTTGCGTTACTCAATTGTTTACGTACTTTAGAATGCTTGCGTTGGTGAAATGATAACATGCTTTAGTTTTTAGTTGTGCGTTGAGTACTATCGTTAAGCGTTACCATTTATAACTTATCAACTTCCTGAGCACCCTAAGCACTTCACGATACTCGAAAGTTTTGTTTTATTTACGCAATTTTAATTGTATTGCAGAGAAGGTACGGTTTATTAATGATTAAGAAGAAAATTTGCATACTTCATATTTTCCGGTTTCGTGCATGGACGGTTGTAAACGGAGCGGACGTTAAAACATCGTAAAACCCCACTACGCACGTATCGGCGAACCCTTTGCACGGGTGCTGATAATTTTCCAGCTCTCGCCGACAAAACCCTTCCGAGAAAAAAAGCGTCAGCGGTACAGCGGTAACGTAACAAGTTCAAGTTCCGGCAAACAAATCCTTTGAGACAGTTTTTATTCTTTTGTTGGTTTTCTTTCCCACCGGCACACTGAATCGTGATCTGTCGAACAAACTCGCGGGCAATCTGCCATCTCCGTAGCCTCCACTGGTACGTCTCCGTAGCCTCCACGTGTTCCACGGAACCGCTCCAAACAATGATGGCCAGCACGTCCGGATGACGGTGCATAACCGTTACTCTCCCAAAGGTATTGCAAACGAAAAGCAAAATGAAAGCAACACCCGGTTAATGTAGATTTTAGTACCTCACCTCGTGAAAAGAATCCTCTGGAGGCTCTTTTTCATTAGCGGAGAATGTGAGAAGGATAGGGAGTGGAGAAAGGGAGGGCCTGACCATGGTTGAAACTCCCCAGAGGGCCGTAGAAAGCAGGGCTTCCGCACACACCCCCAAAAACTCCGGACATGAACTCCGGATGCGAAGGAATTTATGGAAAGTAGTCAAAGTTTAGGTCAGCTACGAGAGTGTTGCGCCAAAAGCGGTTGGCCTTGTTCGACCGTGTTCCACCCACGACCCCGGGGGTCCTGTTACGAAACGCACCGGTACCGGTGGGTGGTGAATTTTATTCCCCATCTTCCTCTATCCCCAACTCCAGCCTTCTTTGCGGGGTCCGTGGTCGCCCAAAATTCCGCTACGTCCTCAGGTGGTCAGTGAATATGATAAATCCTCATAAATCTCTCGGCCGAGGCGGAACCTTTGCCATCGGAATCGTGACCCAAGTGAGCTGACCGGAGGAAGGCTACGTAATTTGGCCAACCCCGTCACACAACAGCCAGTCCCTTCCTCCCTGTATGCTATGGTACGAACAATGATGATGTCCTGCTATTAGAAGGTGCTCACTTTTCCTTCCTCAGCGGGAAGTGATGATTTTGCATTTTGTCTTTTCGTACTCGGGTGAGTCTTTCTTTGGGCCGCTCGACGCTGACATCCTCCAACGAAGTAGGTCGTGGTGGTTCAGAGTTTTAAAGTTCTGAAGGTTTAGAGCGTAGGAGAATTTTTTGGTTACTTCCATGAGTATCTCTAAGACACCGACCGGAAGCGGACCGATCGTAAGAGGAAAATTTGATAAAGTGTGGACTAATAGGACAGGGTAGGACCTCCATATTGACCTCTGGTTCACTCCCATCCGGTTGGCTCTCTTCACTTGCTTAATCGGTGAAGTTTTCTCGAATAACGGCGCCTCCTTTCGCATGGAGCAAGATTTATGCACTCGAAATGAGCCCCCGTAACCTCATTCCTACCTTATGTTTTGCTTTCGCTTGCCCCACGCATGCCTAAGTGCTTCAGCTCAGGAAGTCCGGCCTGTCCTTCATGTGGCTGATGGTTTTAGTTGTAACTTTGAATGAGTGCAATAAATTGTGCAGCCATTCAACCGTGGGGGAGCCTCCAAGAGTGGACGATCATAATTATCGGTGGCACTGGGGGAATGGTCACCGGAGGGTGCCAAAGGGTGACTGTATCTGTGTGTGTGTGTGCGTTTGCTTAAGGATACGATCTTCTGGGGTAGAAAGCCTCAAGCCGAGCTGCAGAAAGGAACGACGGCGCGGCGGGAAATTTATGCAGGGAATTACTTTGCGTGTTGATTTATACGGACATAAGCTGTAAGGTTCGTGTAAGGTTGGCTTTTTAAAGCCCATCGCCACCCTGCCATCGCGTCTCTGCCATCCGCGTTGTAAACTTCCTTCATGCCAACATTCTGGGGGCTCGTTCGATCGCTTGCATGAACCCAGCCGTTCGCAGAACGTCTAAAAATGGACATTGTCATGCTGGCTCCTCTGGAAAGGGAAAAGAGGCTCTGTGGGGCTTCCTTTTCGGGAGGGGGCAAGCAATGTGTAATTTTTGGCAGCAGCTTACATTATCCCGCGTGCAGCCAGCCTTGGCCCACCCAAGGCGCCAGCCCCGGCCGTTCGCGCTCAGCTCCAGCTTTCCCGGAAGCGGCTGCCGGACGGAGTGTTGTAAATGTTGCAGTAGTTAATAAAATATTACTTCTTCATATCGCCCGATAACCCTGCGTAAGTCGGAAATTGGTTTTTGGCAACTGCTGCCCTCGGTGCTGCCGGTGCAGGCTTTCGTGTCCGGGCAGATCCGGCGACCAGCGAGCAATCGGAAAAATGTTCCTCTGTTGTGCCAACGTGAGCCTTACACTGCTGAAGATGTAACCGTGGATTTGGTTGGGCTGTGCGTAAATTTAAATTTAATTTCACTGCATTCATTGCATTAGATTTGATAACATGCCGTCCGTGGAGCTGTTTTACCGGCTAAGTAAATGGTGCATTTGTTATCTGTAGTTACTTGCGGTTATTTATCGGTGAATTATGTGATTTAAAATTAACTTACTCAAGTTATGTGGCACTTATTTTATTTATTTGGATTACTAGGAATTTTAACTCCAGCACAAGCATAATTACAACACAGATCATAATTATCGCAAACAACTGGGCAGGCATTAAAGCACTCCCGCGGATCATTCTTTTCTCTCGACTTCTGTTGCAATTTGCTATTCGGAAAATACTCTGACTGCTGTTTTCCGCAAATCATTCTGGATTGCAGGCGACAAATGCTACGCACGGAGCTGTAACGAACCTCGGGCTCGGGAAACCGTCCCGTCTAGCTTTAAAGCTGCGGCGAAGTTTTCACTTAACTATCCCGAGCTGGCGCTCAAATACAATTCCCGGAATGTGCTTGGTATAATTCGCATGACGACAAGACGAGGCACAAAAAAAAAACGCAGGGAACGATGCAAACCCGCGTGATGAAAAACGAGGTTTACATGGTTTATGGGCAAAGTTTGGGACGTGGCGTGCGGGATGGGAGCAGGAAATAAAACATATCGGTTGTAATTTTTATGTACTCACAAAAACCAACTGAAGCGAGCTAGAGCTTACGGCGAAAAGAGGGGGGCACGTGGAGTGGCACGGTTGGTTCACAAAACAAACTGACAGCACTATAAAATACTATATCGGATATTTTTTTTATAGTTAGCTCGTCTATAGAGAGGCGGAGTTTCCACTACTGGAACGCCAAAATGGATCGAGAGTCATTCGACCAAAACCCGGGACTGGATGGAATTTCGCTTGTGGAAGTTTATTATGGCACTGAATGCTTAATTAGTGTGTCAGTTATGATAGGAAAAATAGAGGGAAAAGCAATCCAACCGAGGAATTAGAGGAGGAAATCCTCGCAGTAAAAGTATTTGGCATTCAGAGGAAAAAGTTTGCACACGCGCAGCTGCAGCATTCAATTGTGGCGGCACAGAGTGATGGAGTGAAGAGAGTTGTTCGCAATTTCACTGTATTTAAAATCAAAATAAAGGAAGTTGGTTGAATGCACTTACAGCGCATCCAAATTATAGAGAATAATGTACTGATTAAATAACGCATTGGCTTCAATTTAGGTGATTTTGTTTAAGCCGTTTCAACAGTTTGCAGTTTAATTAACATTAAAACAGTATGATTTTTTCACTAGCTTATCACATTCACTATCTAGCCCAATACTAAGCTGAAAATTCTTACGCAACGATTTATGTTACATTTTAATTTAAACTGAATGTAACTTGAAACTTCAACTTGCAACTTGAGTTTGTTAAATTGATATTGAACTTTTCTTACAAGAGTTTAATTTTACAAAAAAAAACCTAATCGTCCAACAATTCAGGTCGTGTGAACTTTATACTTTTTTATTCATTGACCAGAGCAACTTATAAATAAGGAAGGTTTTGGCTCTTCAAAGGTTAGTTTTTATTGCTCTGGGAATCTTGGATGCTTTAGCCAGGGTAATTAATATTTATCCAAAACAAACTCGATTTTCAATATTTTTGTCTACTCTTTCTTAAGCTATTGTAGGGTCGCGTATAATTCATCAAACCTTACTCAACAATGAAATGATCATCTGATATTCCTAAATTGACCGTTTCGCGGATGTATGAATTTTAAATAACGGTTAGCTAAAATTTAAAAGTTTGTTGATTTTAATTTTAATTCAAATGTAAACGATTCTTGGATTTTTTTCATGAAAACCTGTTTAAAGAGATTGAACAAGTTATAGCCATTTACGAAATTTTTTTCTGCCAATCTTTTCATTCCAAAATCTTTGTTTTAAATAACTCAGAAATTGAGAAGGAATTGATTATGCAAACAAAAAACAAAGTCAGGTGAAAGAGAAAGTTATCCTTCCTGAAGCGGACAGTCTCAACGCGTTGTTCTACATGTTTTGGAAATCAGATTTTACGATATGGTTCGTCCCCGGCCGGGTCGTAAATCAATAGCAACATCTCACTTATCGGCGTTCGATGGTCCAGGAAATGGTGCCCCGCACCGAACATGGATAAATCCCTCCGGCGAAGGCAACAGATGTTGATAGTGATACGATAGAATCACTTTCCATCAGACTAGCCGCTTGTTTGTGTGTGTCCACCGTTTGTTTTCCAGCACCTTCCGGTATCCCATCAGATGCCCGTATGACAACAGTGGATGCTTCCATTCAGCGATCGATGTTTATTGATATTCGGTCCGAAATGGAGAAGAAGAAAGGCGTTCGATCGGAAAACAAAAGCGAACAAGACAAACAGACATCAGCAACGTGCCTCAAATGCACGCGCATATATCACACGGCACCGGTTGGATGCATCGTGGCGGTGCAAAGTGCAGCACGAGCCGCGCAGGAAACGCGAGCGGGGTGAAAAATGGAACCGAATAAAGATTCTAAATTTATCGATCAGTCAGCGCATGGATAAATCGTCCGCTTCCTCGAGAAAGGGAACGAGAACAAACACCAGCCTCCTAAAAGAAGCTAATCCCTCAGCCTCTTGGGGGATCTCACAAGGCGTTCCCGGTACGCCTTCGGTGCAGCTCGTTATCGTCGTCAGCCGGCTGATGCTTATAAATGAGCCAGCCCGTGGACAGCGTTGGAGAAATGGACGCGATAGTTTAATTACCCCGGGGTCGCCGGAGGTTTTTGTTTGTCGCCCGGGATCGGTTCCCGTGCTTCGTTCATTAAAATGAGTTAGTCCACAAAGTGCACGGTTGACGGTGGCCTGCGCGTTGGGGTGTGTCATTCATCTTGGCCCATGCCGAACCGTGTTTTTCCCTTCCCATTGGCATGTGGTTGCAGACGGGCGGCACGTCGTAAAACATAAGACGACACCAGAACACTCCGACAGACGTTCGATCACGATCTCGTTCTCCAACCGCCGTTGGGTTGTTCGTGTCTTCGGGATAACGTTCTGAACGGGAGGGACGGTAAGGGGTCGCTAATGTTGTCGAATTTGAAACTGATATTCCAACGACCATTCGATTCGATCGAACACTGCTCGGTGGTACCTGTTTCGATCATGGGCGGTTAATGGGTGGACAAGATAATAATGGGCAAAGGTAAAGATGTCGCCTGCTTTGGAGAACGGTGGAATGGAACGGCTCGAAGATGAGTCATTTGGATGAATTTTAGGGACGCTTAGGTGTGCATAATGGTTATGTTGAATCGAACCCACCGTGAATGGGGCTTTTAACTTAATAAGATAATACACGTCTTTGATGCATTATTAAAGAGTTTGTATAAATCCCACATGAATTATGAACTTGACGTATTGAACGAAAAAAAGGTTTTTAATATTTCCTTAACCACTTGTATACAACATGTTAAAACGGTTATGAATTTTAGAATCTGGGTAAATATGAATCTCAAGCATTCTCCCTACAAGAACATTGATAGAATGATACGAATTATTATTTAAAATAACGAAAAAAGAAAGAAATATTATTTAAAATAACGAAAATATCCTATGACCAACATTTAAAATATATCAATTGAGTTTTATCAGACCCCGACTCAATGACACAGTCATTAAAAGGCCAACATTCTAGAAAAGGAATAATCGAAGTTGATGCATTACAATAAAGATATTATCTAATTTTAAATGAGGCCACAATTAGATAATTGAATACACGGTCCGTGGTCCAGTTAACCTTTTCGCAAATATGTCTTGGTATTCGAATCAATTGCAATGTGGTTTTACGGCTCGCTTAATGCTTAAGGATTCCTCTATTCTATTATTTTTTCACTCGCCAGATAACTTTCGTGCTTGTGCATTCCAGAACTTGCGGTTTCTGATGTTTGGTTTAGCGATTGTTGATGTTATGTCTGTGGTCATGGTGTAGATTGCGATTGGTTGTGGTTTACTTGAGCAACAACAATGTTATTCAAATGGGTCAAAGTGTAGCGCATTCAATTAACAAATCACTTTTGCACAATATCCCATCGGTTTGCATTTCGGATGCAATTTGATTTGTAAATTTGAATTGACCATAAATTGAACGAATATTATACTATCACAACCGTGTTGTGCTTATACAAAACTTAAACATCTGTTTCCTTTATTTTGGCTTTATTTTTTATATAAATGTTCAATAGTATGTATAAGTGTATCATTTTTTGTAGATAGGCGTGAATTCCTTTTAGTTTCACCATTCATCCCATTTTGGATGATCTTCATAAATATGCTAATGAACATGCGAAGAGCTCTGCAACCGCTTTAGCGAAAACGTTCCACTTTGCACATCGCTCAATTTCGTTAAATACAGTTTTTTTACCCATGAACTCGACCAAACTCCCTACACCACCACCCTATAGCCGCCCGCCATCAACAAACAACTCTTTCTCCGCGCGTGTGCTGCCGCCAGGTTTTGTTATGAAAAGTACGTGCCACCGTGGGCAAGAAAAGCGCGCATATTTCAAGCTCATCAACTTTGCGAAGCGACCTCGAGCAGCGTTCGAGAAGCAAAGGCATAAGGTTAGCGAGATTATGTTGTCCTAGTGAGACGAACGAAGTGGAGCAAAACAACGACCGCGGGGAGCGGGTGGACTTTGAGAGCCGTCGTTTGAAGTTCATCGTTTTTGTTTGAGTGTTTTCATCGCGAAAGACAACATCCGACCGCGTGCACACGGAAGAGCATAGCTTCCTGTTTAAGGATCGCCGCTCTTGTGGGTGTGCGGTAAAAATATCTTTTTCGAGAATGCTTTCTATGCGTATGTTGCAACGTCATATACAGGATCAAGAAAGAACACAAAATAGGAAGATAACAATCTTGACGTTAAATGTTGAAGTAGAACATTTAAAAATTGCATATTAGTTGCATTTTTTCAATAATTTTGTTGATTTTAATATCTTGAAATTATACAAACTTTGTGTGGGGCTACAAAAATAAACTTAAATGTAACAATTCCTGATTACTATCAGAATAGGTGTTTAAGAAATTTGGTAAATTTTAAAAGAGTAAAAGAAATATAGAAAATGATAGAAATGATAGAAAATTACAAACCTTACTAAATAAGAATTATCTTCGATACAGTTTAAATACAAAAAGTTTCAATATTTTTCTATGATTTTTAAATGTATAAAATATAAAACACCTCAGCCAGTGATGATTCGTCCCGATCGAATCAATGTCGTAAAACCGCTGCCCGGGAAAAGCGTTGCATAGATCAACGCAAAGCCCAACATAAATCATTTGATTAGCTAAATACAAGCTAACCTAGAAAAACGTCCTTCCTTGTCTTTCTCTGTCCTGTCTCCTTCTAGTGGATGCTGCGAATGAAACTTCGGGGACGAATTATGATGGAATTAGCGTATCTCGTGGGATGGTTGTAAAACACAAACACGCACATACACACATTCGCCCTTCAGGCAGCCGTGACGAACGATCGGTTTCGGGTTCGAGGATTATGTAGTTCAATGGAGCATTTTCTATTTTTTTTTATTACTTTATTCCCAACCGAAATCACGCGTTTGGGCAGCGCTCGAATGGAAGTGGAGCGAAATAAAATTAAGGAAACAAGACAACCGGTGAATTGTAAACTTTGGCAAGAGCGGGATTTTTCCGGGCTCACCGACCGGTGCACAACAGCGGGTTGTGTTCCCGCATGGGAACGGATGTGACGGAATCCGTCACGGTCCCGCGCGCTGTTCCCCGTTGGGATGAGGCTTCGAGTTTTACCATAATTCGGCAATCAATCATCCGCGCTTAACCATAAACCATATTCCCTTTTGGGCCTAACGCGACGGTGCGATGTTGATGATCGCGCTGCGTGTCGATCGGAGAGTGGAGGAGTTTTCCGGATGCTCCAATGTCACGCTGCCGGTCGGAAGGCAATAAAACTCGACTGCACCCCATAAAACCCCGATTGACCAGATTGGGTGCGTGTTTGCTTAGCCGACCGCATGGGTCTGAGCCAAAGGTCCTGAGCCGGTTTTTCTGAGGTCGAGAGAGTGAAGGCTAATTTAAAAATATTGAAATTTTTATAAAATAATAAGAATATGCTCTAATCTGATTTTCAATAATAACAAAATTTGGTAGCTAAATTCCAAAAAATGTAGAAAATTCTGTCATCTCTGATGTTCTTGCCTTGCATTTTAAAGATTTCTTCTCCATTTTCATGTACGATTAGCAACCAAATGTACCGTTATCAGACCATATTAGTCACAACATGCTGGCACAAGGCTAATATTTCACTCGACGATGAACTGAGCATTACTCATCCACGAAAGAATCATTTGCACAAGAAAATTGGTTCTTAGGACCATGTGAAATGGCGACGAAACGCACGGAGCGGGGTGGGCAGTTTGGGTCGACAGTTTTCAGTAGGACACCGGATTATTGCTGTCCACGAAGTGGGGATTTTTTTTCCTCCTTCTCTTCGCAGCCCTGCCGATTGTCCGCGAGGCCGCTATCCATCATCTTAATGGTGGCCATTAATAGATTTAATGAGCAATTTGAGCGAGTAAATTTTAAAAAGCCTCCTGTTCTTGCTCCTTCCAGTGGCGGCTGGTTGGACAGTGTCCGATCAGGATGGACGAATTGACCAGTCTTTTTGCGCTTTCTTTCTCTTCCGAACTACATTGAACGGATGCGAGTATGTGCCATGCTTGCTTTGTCTATTTTTGCGGCCACTCGACGATAGTTATATTTTTAATTCGCCCGCCAGAGGTAGGGGGTTCAGCTTTCAGCAGAAATAATGCAATTTAAAAGTTGATGAATAACCCTTGGACACTTCAGCGATTGACCCCGGCTCGGGTGGTCAGTTTGGCCATTTTGAAGCACTTCCCGGAAAAGTATAATGGACCGAGTCAATATAGCGCTCGGAAGTAATCGGCTCGAAAGGAAACCAATTCCGACTAAACGATCGTTTGACACATGGGCCCATCATGAAAAGATTTTCGGATGTCAAAAAACAAGGCCTTTCGCCAATCGCCGACCAATCCCGATTTATTTATAGCGTTCTGTGTAAATAGTTCGTAGCTGAAAAGAGTGTAGCATAATATATTATCAGTAAAGCAAAATGAGGAGCGCAAACGTTTCATGGATGTTAAGTTTCGCTAGTTTTAATTTCTAGCAAGTCAAAGTAATTAAAGACCAATCAATAGGAACTTTGTTCGAGAATTAGTGTAGCTTGGATTTTTTAAAAATTTTAATAAATTACGAAAAAAAAATTAATTAAGGGCTAAATTGTAGATGACAAGTATAAACCATCAAACAAGTTACAAACAAAACTAGATTATGGTCGAAATCTTTACACATTGTATTTCTTCAGTGGTTGGGTTAAAGAAGATAAAAAGAAAAATTTTGAATTCAGGAAAATCGAAACATAATAGCCATACTCCTGAATAAAGGCGATTAGGAACTATTTGCACACACTCAAATGCGTGAAATTTGAATTTAAATTAAAATATAAATACTTAACTTGAAGTTTCATAAGAATGATTGGCAGAAATAAATATGTTAATACCATTCTATTCGAACAAATAAGAATAAAACAACGTTTGTGGATATAGGACATCCATTTACTTCTGATTTCAACACAAACAACGTCTGTTGCCATGGAACATTCTTTCACTTCTCATTTCAAAACATCTTTCGATAAAATCAAAAGCAGTTCCAGTTTCCATCGACACCCATTGTACCGAAGTTATTCTTGTACCGGAAGAAACACCTTTCTGTTAATCAACCCAGACCCCGAGTCCCGTTTGCTGGCTAAGCCCTCAACAGCGTTGATGACAGTGAACAATGTTTCCTTTAATGGCTACTCCGTCGTACATTTCTTCCGGCCCTCGGATTGCACCTGAATGAAGAATCGGGGGATTTCGAAGGAACGGTCCCCACCAACACGAGTGGCAACTTCTTAAACCTCGCTCCTCCCGCGTGGCCCGGGACCGGACTGTGGAGTGGATTGAAAATTAATGCCCATGCCACATTCTGCCTCCGCCATTCGGTTTCAAGCCCCAGACGGAGAGGCTTTGTTCGAGGAAAATCGAAAGAAAAAAGCAATCTTAGCAGTCTAGTTGACATTTGCGTTGATGATATCGTTTTGTCCCGGTCCCTGGGTCGCGTTCGGAGAGCAAATCCGGTTGACAGATATTGATCGTACATCGGATTCCGGAGCGGACGGAGTGGTTGTCTTGGGCCGTTGGAAGAGTTGGTATTAATTTCGTAGGTGTACGGGCGGCAGAATCTGGATTGGAAAAACGGGGCATCGTCGGCCGTCACCAGGGATTGCTTTAGTTGATCGTAAAGTTTGATCGTAAAATTATACGGAAATGACTTTCGACAGTTAATTAAATAGAACCTCATATCCTGCGATGCGTTGGGCACGGGATGACATCAACATGTGCCTGCGTCACATGCGCCGCCACTCCCCTAATCATCCCCCCCACTCGGTGGTGTAAGAAGTATTTTTGTTACCAATTTATTTTTTCCTGCTTTTGCGGGAATCGCTCGATATGAAACAGTTCAATTTTTGATTCCGTGGTTTCCTAGTACAATGTTTGTGCTTTCTTAAGAGAGGTTGGGCGGGAAGTTTTTCTGTTGGAAACGTGAAACACGTTGTCAGAATGTACAGAAACTTTGATCGAATCGATTCCATTGGCATTTCGGACAAGGAGGGTACAGTGTTCCGACGACGGCGTGGACAATCTCTTCAACGACGACGAAGACGACGAAAACGGAGAAGATGTTGTTGATGATGATGATGTCGCGTCCGTGGTTGACGTTTGAGGATGTCAACGCACCCAAACGCACTCTATTCGCCTTGGGATTGTGGAAAAAGTGGTGGAAATGGTGCTGAAGGTTGTGGTAATGTAACGCTTAAAAAGTTCCGAGGGAATTGGCCAATTTCGGAAGCACGAGTCCAGTCGCAGCCGGTCGGCGAACTGGCTCGAAGACGAAGTTTTGACCGAATTTTCTTCCCCACTTGCGTTGTAATTATTCAATTTCAGTTGTCCGGCGGTAGCGGTGGACCGCGATGAAGTCCGTAGTAAATTTCCATAATTCGTCTACCCGCCACCCCCACAACATGGGTGTCTCCCTTCCCTTCCCAAACTCGTACCACCGAGCTTTCTTTCTTTTTCCTTCATGGAACATTACAAAAAATGATCTTACAATCTTCCCGCTCGCGGTGGGCGCAATTCGGGGTTTTGGGGGATTTTCTCCATTTCATTCAAGCCCGGGAACACTGCCACTCCTGGGCCAGGGGAAAGTCCTGGTCCTGGGTTTCGTGGAGACAAAATCTTCATTTATTTTCATTACCATTACACCTCATAATGACTGTTATCGCGTGAAATAATTATCCTAATTAGCATAATTCAGTAGCATCTTCTCTCTCGATGCCGCGGCTGAACGGTGTACTGTACAGTACAGCTCATTTCTTAGTCTGTTACAGCGTAACGACCACGGTTTTGGTACTTTAAGGCGGAGTAGTACTGTATTTTGATACCGTTTTTGTGGTTATTACACTGCACTAGGGTTTCTTTTTGTATTGGAGGAATACGTAAATTCCTCTTAAAATTCTTCCCAGCAATACTATTTATTTTTCTCTTTTATTCTGAAGGATAAAAGCAGTGTTAAATAATATTTGTTACTTTAACCTTGTAAGTACAGTATTTAATTTGATTCATTTCACAGGTTTTGTGAAAGTGTGTGTTGTGAAGTGAAGTGAAGTTTTTTTGCTGGTTGATTCAGTATAAGTTTATATACTTGAGCATACTTTCCAAATCGTAGTGTAAAATACGTAGTACTAATTCCACTTTTCATTATACGCAGCAAAAACAAGCGTGAATCAACATCTCATCTATTTGTGCTTAGTTAATCATAAAGCCTGTTTTCTGATGCCTAACACAATAACCTGATAAACCCATTACTGTCGTCTAAATAAAATGGTTAACCAGACATGAGAAATGAGTTTCTTAAATAAAACGCAAAAATTCGCCACGCATCATCTTTTTTAGAATAATTTGAACATAAACAGTAGCACTTTTGCAGAAAAGTTCTTCGGTTGCACAACATACAGATGCAGCGATGGCTATTTTAAATTATGGATGGTTTGGTGAAAAATTATTTAATAAAATGTGTTTGCCAATCAGAGTGAGAAAGAAGGTTTCAGTAAAAATTGATATTGCAACATTTTACGCCACCTATACTAACGTGATTTAACGGACCGAACCAACCCTTCAAAACAAACAAATTAAACAATTAATCCAATTAGGTCCTGCTGCAAGTGACAGCTTGAACCGTTCACCACCACATCATGCGGGTTCATTTTATTTTGTTCCATTTTGTCTGGATCGCCATTTATTTGCTCGCCTCCATGTTCTGCCGTTTGTCAAACGGCAGTGTTTGTGTCCGAGAAGCAACAATTCACGACCGACAAAGCCCTCGAGCACTAAAATAAACACTTTAACAGCTGAATGGAAAGCCGTTGTTCTGCGCGAAAACCCCCCAAAGCAGGATGCTTCATTAATCTAAAAATAACACGGTTGTGGGAAAGACCGACGGTGGCCCTACCGGGTGGAGAAGGAGGAAAATTACTCCAAAAAGCAGTTGCACAAGTTGCAATTGCACCGTGCAAACTCGGCTTCGCCGGCCATCGACGATCTAGAACATCTGCAGAGCGCGCCCAGCGAAGCAGCTTGGCAGCTGATGTCGACTCGAGTGGGGGTTTGGCTCCACCCGAAGTTTTTCCTCGGGGTTAGGCAAAGGATTCTATTTATTCCTTCCCGTAACAGTTTTGCGGAAGAAGCGGCTTTTTTCGCTCCCCTTCCAAACTTTCTTCCGGTACCATCTATTGATAGAACGATAACCGGTGCAATGAGCATGTATGAGGCCATGATTTAGTTTTATCGCACAGTAGCAAAAAGGGAAGCGGGATGGTAAAAGGTGGGAGGTAGCGTAGGAGACAAGAGGTAGAAAAATCGACCTAAATTTTCACCCTCACGCCTTTCGCAAGAGGCCCATTTCCCACACGCCGCGTCTACCGGGCGCACACTTTCTTAGCCGTTATCCGGCGAGATACTTTTTCTCGAACCGTTTTTCTTGCGCCTTGCGGTGCGGATATGCTCTGACTTTGGTTTTCTTGCTGGCACCTCTCTTTCTTTTCCTCTTTTGTGCCCTTTTTCTCCCGTTGCCCGAATGTCAAATTTCCGTTTTATTTTTTCCCAAACATCCCACTATGCCTCCTTCAGTCCGTTAGGAAATCCATTTTCTTGAACGCGGAAGTATTTTGCCCGGTTTTTTTTTTTCTTCCAAACCCTCCACCCGGGAAGCACTTCGCGCAGGGATGTTGCTCCATTTTTCATTTCACCAATCAAACAATTCACGCTTTTCCACAGCTTCACCGTGGGATGGATTTTTCCACGTCAACCACTCGTCCAGTCACTCGCAACGGGAGCTAAACCGGTGCGTTTTGGTGAATTGTTTGTGGATTTGTGTTTGTGGTTATCGTTTATCATCGCTCCTTTCGGGCTGCCTCCGTCTTGACGGGTGCAAGAACGAATGTTCCTGTTATCGGAGAGAGTGGAAGTGTGGAAAAGCGTGTTAAAAGAGGAAAAAAACAACCCCATCTTGATCGTCCTTCCGCGAGATTATGTCAGAAGCACACGAGCGTCCGACGCTCCGATTTCTTATTGTGTGATGTTTTATTTTATTTTACTTCCTCAAAAGTTCTTCTACTTTCTCCCTTTCTTCCACTATCTTGCTCTTCTCACGAGATTTTTCTATACCGGTGCCTTCTCTGCTGCCGCAAAGTGGCAAATTAAATCGTTTCCCATCGGTTCGACGTGCTCTAGGAGCCTTCCCCTTGGGAGGTGGAAAAGAAAAACAAAGCAAGAACCATTTCCTCCACCTTGCAGACGGTCGAGAACTACGGGCACAATTGATAGAAATGATTAAGGAACTTTTGTGGCGAAAGTTTGAGCGATAAATTGCCTCGAATGTCTCGGTGTAGGTCCTGCTGTTGATAGTTCTGTTTTTAAATTTACGAATATTAGTTTCACAAAAGCAAGCTGGTACTTGTCGAAACGAACATTCTGTGCTTTTACAATTGCATAAACATTTTTAAATTCATTCAATAAGTTACTCCTAGTAAAGTGCAGAGTGTAATGTTTGCTAAACATAAATTGCAAGCCAAATTGTTGACCAATATTTTGCATCGCATGTTCAATGTCTTATCAGCAGCGTACCAGGTACATGACCTCATTTTATTCATTTTCCTAAAAACAAACCATTACAAAGTGGAAAAATCGAAATAAAGGATTCCTCTTTCCTTAAGTTTTTCTAACTTATTTAGATTATGTTGTAGATATTTTTATTATTCAATATTTACAACCTATAAGCATTCAATATTTATAGTTTATGTGCAAGTAAACCGTTTTGTACAATGTTTCACGGAAAGTTTAAGACTTTTCTACATCTTTCCAAGTTACAATTTTACATCGATCGACTGACTTGTTCCGTTTCATAAAGTTTAATACTCATGTAAATTTTCTAACTTTCGCGTGTTTCTTTTTCGTTCCATGGAGGTAGCTGGAGCTGGTGCGGCATCTTTGAAACTGCAAGTCAAACTTCATTAAAAGTATCACTTAGAAAACTTAGCAGGCCGCAATCATTCACACGCCCCTTTTGCAGCCTCCAGGAGTGCCCTCGTCCACCTGTACACTGCCAGTGTCATCTCGAAAAACTGTCCTCGACAACCTGGTAATGTTCTTGCACGGTTTCGCGTAAGTATGTAGAGTGCTTCGCAGGCAAACTGATTGTGCCATTATTTATGAGTGTAATAAAAATTAACTTTCCACCCGTTGGAAAGTTTCCACGGCCGCCAAGAAGCCGTGCATCGCCCAAGGTACTGTGCAGAAGTCGATGCTCTAGTTATGCTTCCGTGCCGCGTTATGCGTGCTTGGCCAAGATATTCCTGTGCATGGGGATCGGGAATTTAATTTTTACATCTCTCATTGCAAGTGCCCCTGTCGAGTGCACCATTGTAATGATGGCCATTAATTTTACTACAGGCTTCATTATTGATTTTAAATCCTTCCAATGCCTTCTCAGACCTTCAAAATGAAACACTCATGACGGTAACGTCGTTGTCTTAGGGGTGTAGAACCTACCCACACGAGAGCTTCTTTTCCCTAAGGATCGCTTATTTTTCCGAGAACCAAAACCAAACAGCGGATGGGTTTTGCCCACAGCGTTGTGGAAGAACTTCCCACTTCAAGCATCGTTGGATGGAAAAACCCCAATTTTGCTGAAAAACGTGTCAGAAACTTCTTCAACTCGATTGAACTTTTCTAGGGCGATGTTTTCTGAATTCGTTGTTTCCATCACTGCGGGCTGCCAAAAGGCAATACTGCTAGCTTAATTAGATTGTTTTTGGAGGAGGCGTCATACTCCCAAAGCCAACCGTAGGGAGAATGTTTCGAAGGGATCGCCCTTAATTTTCAGGCCAACAATATTGTAACTATTTAAGAAGGGGTTCTGGGTTGAACTGTTTGTTCTTAAAACTTTTGTATGATTTTTATGTTAAATTGG
The DNA here is from genome assembly GCF_943734705.1 of Anopheles coustani. Lineage (NCBI taxonomy): Eukaryota > Metazoa > Arthropoda > Insecta > Diptera > Culicidae > Anopheles > Anopheles coustani. Next base: position 23,019,853 of record NC_071289.1, on the reverse strand, counting down.
TTTATTTGATACAGTCTCTTGCAGTGCCCTTTTGCAAAACTGTTAAAATTCGGAATACGTCACAAAGGGATGGATTGTATGACAGAAAAACGGGAAATGTTTATCTTTGTCTATATTTTCCGATAAAGAGATCACAGAGATCCAAAACAGATGCTCAAGAAACTCATGGAATAAACTAAATAATTAACTCTAGAGTTTTTAACATGAAATAGTATGCACAGAGAAGAGTAATAGAGTGTATTTAATTTTATTCATTAGTAAAGATGCTGGTTTTAACTCTATTGGCCAACAATTTTAAATAAAAAATGTAAATGTGAACAAAACATGTTGCAAAATCAACACAATGAAGGCCTGAGATGATAATTTCGTTAGCTCCATTACCACGAAATACCAGGAACATTGACAGTTATCACATTTATTTGGTTAAAAAGATTCAATAAACAAATAAGTGGTGGTAGAAGATGTAAATGCAGTCACACCACATATTTTCACTTTAAATAACCATCAAGCATGATTCAACATTAAGCGATAGAATCACGCAATGATCACTCAAATGAGGCAGTCCTTTGCATATTCACCAATTCACACTTGCACAAACATACGCCTGAAAAACGGTAATGAAAATTTCTCGCCAAAATTCAGCGTAAGTTGAATTTAACCCTCGAGAGAAGGGGGAAAAAGTTTTCCACTGCTACGCATAGCCGAACTCGTGTCGCTGTCGGCGTGTGAGTGTTTGGATTAATTAGTGCAATGTGGGTGAAATATGCTGCAGCATATGTGTCCACCAAGCGCCTGAGCGGGAGGTCGTAGGAGGTGCTTGGAGGAAGGAAAATTTGCCGGAAAATCACCCGGTCGACCGTTTTGTTGCTGTGTTGCTTATTGCAGCTCCCAAATATTTCGGTAATTAATGAATGTGATAAATTATCCCGCCTGCTCCACCCAGAAGCACCTTGTCGCCGCTGCCGGAAAATTGCCGTGACCCTTTGACACTCTGACACGACCGCGATCGACGGGCGCGTGTCACCCCACGAAAAGAACAGATCTCGACTCGCAATCGATGACGTTTGTGTACCGAACCGGGTGCGTTTCGGAAAATGGCGCAATAAATTTCGTCTCCACTGGGGATCATCATATCGGGCTCACAAGCTAACGCATCATCCCGCCGTTGTTGGGTGGAAATGTGGGCCACCGTGAAGAGCAGCGAAGCCGTCGAGCCTGGTCACCATTCCGAAGGGCAACTTTTCGGGCGACACTGCAGCTGCACTGATTAGCGTCGGTGGCGAAAGTCACACGGCTTAGGAAAACAGAGGAGCGGAAAGAAGGGGGGGGGGGGGAGAGCCGGTTCAACAGCTGGGTACGTTCCGGGATGGATGAGACTCGTAACAATTTATCGGAAGCATGGGAGCGCCGACATTATCCAACATCATTACCATGCTGATTGTTTATGTGCCGTTTGGTGATGGAATGGGAAAAATGGGGGAAAATGCGGAAGGGTTCGCGCTCCGACGGTCATCACTGGCACCGTCTGGTGACGAATTTATGGCCTTAGCACTAGAAGGAGTTATTTTGACGAACGTAAATATTTGAATGTTCTGTGCATCATAACAATAATCGTTGGAAAGTTAATTAATTAGGTTGGGTCCTTTAAAATGGATTTACTCAAACTGACTAGCAAAATACGTTGTCACAGGTGGCATTGACAAAATCCAGACAGCATTGAAAGAAATAAGAGGAGACAAATTCCAATAACAAGTGAATTCATTAATCCCAAGAGTTCAAGGAGGATAATAAGCATTGCTCGGTTATTGGTTTAAAATCAATCCGTTTATAATGAATCTTAAAGTCTTTGATAAGCTTATATTTTTCAAGTCAACAACCTTCGATTACGTTTTGAAATCAAGCATTTGCAAGGCGTGCTTATTTGACTCCCAATATGCTTTCAAACAACACAATAATTATTTTCAAATCAAACTAAATACTTTGTAATACTTTTTTTGATTGTACTGAAAGCATAGATCGACAATCAACGCAGAATAGGATGTGTCACTAAATGCTTATTGAAATTTTAAATATCTGTCCAAAAGAAAACAAATCAACAAAAACGGTCGGCAGTTCAACAGATGATTTAAACAAAATCCACCAAAAAATTGCAAATAGAATATTTTTATTAGTGAACAGTTGAACACCTTTTGATCATTTGAACACGAAGATTATAATTTGAACATATTTTTGAAGACTTTATCAAAATGAAGAGAACTGATCATTAAAAATGGTTTGTTGGGCATTGTTTCATTATTTCAATAATTTGTTCAATAATGTACGCTATTTGATAGTGAAGAACATTTTCACGAACATGTTTTACCTTTTCTTCGTTTCATAAAACTGTACCATGCTATGGATGTTTACTCTCAAGAGATAAAAGGTTCTTATAAATAGATGAAGAATAGTCAAGCATTATAATAAAGAAGATATTTATTGGAAGAGATTTTTGAATACTCTGTAACATTAAAAAGCATTCAAGTGCCTATAGTTTCATGAAACAATGAGCTTTCAAAGAATCGAAACAATTGTTTCGTGGTTTCTTAAGAAATACCCAAATGCAGGCTGAAATGCAGGTTGCCGCTTTATGCAGTCAAATGAAGACTTCTGCAATCAACGTGATTCAACAAACTGCACGATGCACTTTGCCAGTGGATGCAGCAAGTCCAGTGTTTCTCCGTTCTGCTTCGAAAAAGGGTAACTCAAATTCCCCTCCACGGACGGGGAAGTTTGTAGCTCAAATCTCCTCCGAATCTCTTTTCGGCTCGAGCATAAAATTTTATGTTGCGCTCTTCTCTTGCCGCTCGGAAGATGCTCGCCATGCTCTCTCGCGGCTTCCCGTTCCTTCGTCATCTTTTCCATGTTCTGTGTTATGCTTCCTCGGTGCTTGCCCTTTCCTCGCCTGGTCCTCGACTGGGCTTGTCTTTGAACGAGGGCAAGCATGTTGCCAGCATCTTCTCCCTGCAGGCGCCCGTTCGAGCAGTCGCAGCATCGGCATTCGAGCAGTTGCTCTTCGTGCCGGCGTTGGTCGTGGAAGCGTCCCGTTCGGCCCACGGTCGTCGTCGTTGATTGTGGCTCGTCGCGCGAGCGATTCCGCGTTCCGGCGAGGACTTTCGGCCCTGGCGCTCGGAACGCCACGCTCCATTCGTACTCGGGACACGGTGCCGTCGGTATCGCGGGTTTTCTAGGTGGTTGCGTCGTTCTGTGCCGTTGCTGCTGGTCGCGCGTGCGTTTGTCAGTGTGCCTGTGTCTGTGCGTGCCCGTGTGCACGGCCGTGTGACAGTGTAAGTGGCGATGGGGGTGGTGGGTGGACGGGCTAGTTGGTGGGTGGATGGGTGAAGCAGTTGTTACTTGGCGCACTTAACTAATAATCTCGCCAACCGAATCGAAAAGGTGCCGAAATTGAAGGAGCTGCAAAGAATTTCCCGAAAGCTCCGTGACTGGGAAGGTCAGTTTCTCCAGGATGCAACTCGTGCTGTAATGCAGTGCAGTTTCGGTGATAGTGTTGCACTGTTGGCAGAGATGCGGTGTTGTGCAACCAACACCGGAGGTCATTCACAGTGCGCTGCTTTGATCGTTGATTTAAAACCAACACTTCAGTGAAAGAAAACACAACATTCGTTTCCTTATGTTGAACATTATCTGGCTCAACCTGGTGTGAACTCATCCACTGGCGCCAAGTCTACCGAAGTTTAATAGAAGTCCTACTCCGACAATCGTAATCCAATAGAACGCAAATGTGACATGAGAAGTGTTTGGCAGGCGAGGGGTGAAAATTGACGGATTATCCTGCGAAAAGCGGCACGAAGGCACGGGACGCAAGTTTATCCAACGAAATAGCTAAGCTTCTCCCTAGACAACTGTTATTGACGGTTGCGCAAGACCTGCTGTCCCGACACCTAAGGCGACCTTCGCCAGCTGACGATTTCCATAAATCGTTGCGTGGCCAGTGCCCATAAGGGCGAAAAGGACTCCTCCGTATTTTCCTTGTTTTTATTATAAATGTATTCCTTTGTTCCTATACTTACCCGGGTTCGATATTTATAGTGTCCACTGATCGTCTTTAATGCTCTTCCTTTGCCTCCACAGCTAAGCGCCGCGTATTTTCGTGTAAATTGTGCGAGTGGAAAAACGAAAAAGAAAAATAAAATTCTACGGGAAAAAAACCATCCAGTGTCCCATCGATTCGACCGCGAAGGAAGGCTCAATGCCGCGTGCGTGAGTGCGTGATTGCCGCCCGTAAGTGACCCGGCGGATCGGGTGCAAGCTTTCCCTTCGGTCCCGACGGTGAGCAAAGTCCGCAATTAACAGGATAATCGGCCATCGTTGCAAGTGCCCCTTCCCGAAAGAAGTGGGTGGCCGTTTGAAGTGGCCGACTTTTGCTCGCTCCTTCTGTCTCCCTCGGTCGTTTGGCCTTTCGGTGTTTCGGGTCAGATAGGATTGCGCTTCGGTGCGCGTGATCGGAAGTGGTTAAGCGGCCGGTGTTGGTGCAGTAATTGAATTAGTGCAAAAACGACACGAGTTTTTAAGTCAACCCAAGTGGAGCTTTGCGGTCCGGAATGGTTGCGTCCGCACGGTGGCAAAGGGAAATCTAATTTTGTATGAAAACAGTGTGAAATCAAAGTGAATGGTGCGCGCTTAATCTGAGGAAAACAAAAAAAAAAGAAATAACAAACTTGTCGCATTAGGCAAACAGAATAGATTCACTTAACGGTGATTTAAAGTGTCGGAGAAAAAAAACGGAAAACACGATCGCAAGCCGTGCAGGGAAATCGGTAGCAAATAAACGAGATTGAAAAGTGCACTTGAAAGGCGCAAGAAAATTGAAAAGTAAACAGAGGCGCAAAAGAAAGTAATAACAAAAAAATAAACCAAACGACCAAACGCAATAAAAACGAAACCGCGAAACGTGAAACGAAACAATCGCAGAAACAGAAAAAAAACAACGCCAAAGCCGGAGGAAAAAAGGATTACTCGAAAATATTATTCTTTCATCAGCCGGAAAGTAAAGCGAGCGAGCCAAGGATAATAAATCTCGTCCGCTCCGCCGGCACCTGATATTCCGCCCGCGACTTTGTCCCGGCCAGCAGAAGCTTTCGCCCCGGACGGTTTGCGGTTTGGCGTTTGGATTGCCGTTTATTTTGTTGTTGGTTCTTCTACCGGCGCTCCCTCTGTCTTCCGGGTTTTGTTCCGGCGTGTTCGGGTGGCGAGTGCGGAAAGGAAAAGTGCGGTCCTTGGCGGCTTTTCTTTCGGATTAAAACAAACAACGCGCAGGCAACCAAGGCCTCTATAATGATTGTGTAAGTAGGAAATGCAATATTTTTCCCTTTCTTTTTTGTATCACTGTGTTTACGATTTCAAAACGGACGGAGGACGGTGGAAAATGAAGCCGTTAGCAAGGGGTAGGGCGAAAATTCGTTATCAGCGCGCTGCTGTCGGAAATTATGCAAGACATTATTTTATGGCTTCTGCGAAACTATTTAAAACGAAAAAGGTAAAGGATGTGTGCGTTACTTTAATGAAAGGAAATTTAAGAGAAGAATAGGAAGAACTTAATATCTTTCTTATTTGAGCTCGGATTCAATTTTCCTGACCAGGCATTTTGCAGAAAATCATCAATGGTTACGCAAATGACTTGTAGCATTGGTATAAGTATCATGAAGGTATTTTAATGGTGTAAGATTTCGAAAGATGTAACATTACATCTTGCTGGCATTGCTGTAAAGTGTAAATTTTCGTTCTTTCTATCAGACTACTCTTTACTAAAAGCCTTAAAGTAAATCATTGCTTTACCAACTAGCTGCCCCTAAAATGATGACTAGCCCTCTAGAGACTCCTTATCAAAAGACGTGCAGAAATGTCTCAGAATATAAAGCATCAATAAGTCTCCCATCATTTAGCTGCTTCAGTTTAATGGATGGCTTTTATCTAACTCCTATTCACCGTGCAAAAACCTATTGTTCAAAGACAACATTTGTGTTCAAAGTGCGGTCCCTCGAGGGACCTAACATCAAGAACGACATCGTGCATTCCCCCCGAATGATGCTCATTTAAACGATTACCCATTAGTGGAAGCTTTGGTGTCGCAACAATGAAACCAGTCTTCACAAACGGTTCCAACTGTTTTATGTGACTCGAACGCAAGTCGATCGGGGAGATACTAAATCCTTTCGCAAACGAGCTTTGCAGTAAGTGGCAACTGTTTTGGGAAGCTCCAAGACGCAGGCCCTCGGTGCCTTTGGGGGCAAGGGATTTCGTACCATTTCATGGGAAAACGTGAGACTTAGTTCGGGTTTGGAATGGGATTTCAATGGACACTGCTTGATCGAAGGCAGGTGTGTGGCCATGGAAGAGCCACTCGAAGTAAGAAGGATCGTGCATCGACTGAAGTTCTCAGTTTTTCTCGCATGTCAACTTCACCAAGAATGAGTCCTCTTGGGAGCAGTACTGTATTTGATCCAATTACCCAAAGCGCCAATATCTGGGAATCTCGCCAACGTTCAACTGACTATTCGACGTTTAGTGTCATATTCTCAAAGCTGTATCAGAAGAGACAATTGAGACATCTGTTGAAGTTTGGGTAGAAAATGGTACAAAAGACATGATTTTTTATTGATTTTATGCTGGGTGGCTAAAGTTCATCTTATACCAATTACACTTTCCAAGTTTGAACTTTGAATTGAGAATGAGATCTCAGTACTTTCAGTGTTTTTGAGAAGTTTTGGGTTTTAGGTTTGTGTGAATTTGTTCCTTTAAAGGTACGGAAAAAATGTTCATGGTCAAATTGAAAACTCAACTAGAAATCGCTTTTTGCCCTCTTCTACTGCAATGTTTCAGGGCAGTTAAAGAAAAACTGTTAGTTCCTCATTCGGCTTCACAAAAACTATTAAGACTCTTGCATGGAACATAAAAAAATCAACCTCCTTTCAACCAGAACCACTTGTGAACGTAGCCCACTGGCGAACAAACCGAAGAGTAGATAAAAACAGTGAAGGAAAACTAACGCTTGCCTGCGGTCCGAACGAATGATATTTCTTTCTCCTCTATTAGCGTCGTTGGGAAGGAGGACTCCACTGGGAAAATTGGAACGGTCTTTGCATCCGGCATCTAAGAACTTGCAGACATTCCGATGTTGGCCGGCCAGCTGCACGTGTGACGTGTGCCGCAATTGAATTTTTGCCCAAGCAAAAGCTGCCACCCACCCTCCGCCACCCACATAATCTCACCGAAACTCTCCATTTTCGGCACTAATGTGCTACCCGAATTTATTACCTGGTAATTGATATTACCGGAGGAGAAGAACACAAATGAATTGTGTCCGAGCAAAATTTTTAGAACGTTGTTTGGAAAACGAAGTGTTTTCTTCGCAATCGGCTGGGTTGGGTGCGAATGAGGTTTAATAATAAGTTTTTCAAAATTCTTTTTCCGCTAAAAAGATAGAACAACATCAAGCTTGGTAAAATTTTCTTTTTTCTAATTTTTATGGACATCAAAGAATAATGTTTAACGATATGAACCATATTCTTACTAGTTTAAAAATGTTCTAAATAAAGAAACAGCAACAAGCATTAGACTTAAGTTAGCCTTGCCTTTATTTGCTACTGCAAGGCGCAAACAGTTTTTATTGTACTCGTATTGAATTCGCCTTTTTACTGAATGCTCTTAATTTTTATTATAATTTTTTAACTTTAATAATAATTTGTTATAAGTTATGTCGAGTGTATGTTAAACGGTTGATATTTAAACTACAATTCAAAAGATAACTTAATAAATTTAATATAGTCTGTTGAAAATGAATTCAAAACGGCAATAAGCAATATTGAAAAACAAAACATTTTATTGTTTTCTAAAATGTTGGCGAATCCTCCAATTCAAATAGGATTCATATAAAAACAGAAAACAAAGCAAGTGATTAAATCGGTAACCAGAGCGCTGGAAAATGGGATGAAAAGGCGGCTCGAAGGCACTTAAATATGCCGGCAAAAGTCTTACAAGGAACCCACCATCTCGAGAAGCAATTTATCAGTTCATTATTGTACACACTTGGAAACTATGACGGGGCAATTACATTTAAATTCATTGCACCTAAATAATTGAGCAGCCAGCAGCAGCGCCATCGAGTGGCAGCCCGGCATTTCGCTCATTTTCCGCTGAGCGGCACGGAGAAACGGGCCCAGCAGCGGGGGCGACGGCAGTAGCGGCGACCGTTGTACTCGTTCTTATGCCGGGAAACTTGGTAAGGCTAGGCTCCATTGCTTGCCACCGCGCGACTTTCGGCGAACGCGGTGCAAAATGGCGGAACGGCCGGTGAATTATGGCTTCTTGAGCTTCGACATTGCTGCACGGTTGCTCCATTACCTAAACATCCTGCCGGCTGAGACGGTTCGGGTGGAAATGCAGGTGCATTGCACCGACCCAAAAGGAGAACCGTGGCCGGGCCGAACAAGAGTACGCTTTCCCGCAATTGCATTCGGCACGGTTTCTACCAAACGACCTTCTCGAACGACGTCCGAAAAGTGCCCGGACATAGCCTAGGGCGAGGACTATTACGAACCGAGGGCGCTTTCCTCGAAGTCGACTCTTGGCTGCCATGGTTTTCGTTCGCTCGCTCCGGATCGCCGGCAGTTTATTAGATCGTTTATTAAACGGCCAAAAGCTGTTGTTGTCGGCCATCGCGCTCTCGGGAGGACCCTCTTGCCGGGATGGAAAACAGCCAAATGAAAATGAAACGAATTCGTACTACGAAAGACGGGGTGGTCAAGGTGACCGCAGTTGGGCGAGGGAAAATTGAATTCTCACCTTTGTTCGGATTTTTACGATGGCCGAGGGTTTTCCGAGCAAATTGAAAAACACGGTAGGGTAGGAGGTACGGACTGCTCGGGAGCATTTGTTCTTGTTCTAACCACAATGAACAATTAATTCGCCTCTATTGGGGAGGGAGAACCAGCAGTGGGGCTGGATGATGGAGGGCCGTTTGGTTTTATCGTGCGCTCGGTTTCTTGGGCCAGCGAGAGCCGAATTGAACCATCGTCAGGCAATTAAAATATTTATTGTAGGTATTATTTTTCCTATCGCCTAATGGATGCCCTCGTCGACTCTAATTAATATGCTTCGATGCATTTGGCACAGCATTTAAATGGCATTTATGTGATTTATCATCAAACAGCAAGGTCCTCAAAAGAAAAACAAAATCTCTTTTTTATGTTTGACAAGTGTACTACTCTAGTATTTTCAGCAAAATAAGCCGTTTATTAAATAATTGAATGTATCAACGAAGTTGAATATGTTTCTTTCGTCTATTGCACTTTTTTTGTATTTCTCATTGACAAGGTTTTTTATAACATTGAAAAGTATTTATTTGAAGTTAACCTCTAATTTTTATCTCAAAAAACGATTGCATCTTCTAAAAAACATTGGATTAGGTATTCAGTTCAAATTTCAAATTTATCTTTAGTAAAAGGACTGATATGCTAGCTGGATAGGAAACAAGAATAATTTTTCATGGTTTTTATTAGATATGGAAGATCCATTTGAAATTAATCCGTCTTATCTGATCTGACTTTGGAGAAAGTGTAATAATTAAATCATTCTTATTTTTTAATCAGCTATAGCTCCTTGTTTTGTTCGTAAGTAAATGCGAATTAGTTAAACTAATCTTGAAAAAAAACTTAATATGTCACGTCACATCTCAAAAACTTGACTCAAACTTATCGAAAATATCTCACAAACAGACATTAGAGCCACAAATCTCTACAAACACACCCTCGATTGTTTGTGAACAAACAGGAACAAGGAATTAATATTTTAAACCCAAAGCTTATCTATTCAATTTGAAGGACAAGATAAGCGGTGTCTTTCGTATCAAAACGGATCACCTCTTTCAAGTAAAACAAATCAGGATCAAACATTCATTTGAAGACCTCTGTCGAAACGAAGCTCGGCATTCAGCGCGCCTTTGGCATGATGCAAAATTTATTGACCAAGCCAACCGGTGGCCAATTTGCGGACCGTCCGTAAGGTCCCGCGACCGGGCTTTGGTGAGTAATCCCGTTTAAATTTCAAAATAACGATCAAATTACTACGCCCGGGTCGTGCCCCGTGTCGGGTAGCGAAAGCCGGGGAAACGCCGTCCATTTCGGGCCATAAATTATCGGCAGAAGGGTCCCGGTGCATGGGAAGGGCGAGTATGCGGTATGCGAGTAACGCAGGAAACCATTTTGCCAAAACCATAACCTCACTTACTGCGACTAAACAAACTGAAGGCAGCCAGAAGCCACCATTCGACATTTCGGACGGAGCGGAAAGCGATATCGGGCTGCTTTCGACTCAACGCGCGCGACCGGTTGGTGGGAAAATCTGGCAAAACGAATCCGCCACGACCGGGCCCTATCTTTCTTCCCAACTCTTCCGCCAGCCTGTCCTCCGACCGGACATCGGCAAATCGGCAAACGGAACGGAGGTTAGCTTAGGCGCTGGAACACGGACGGTTCGCCGATGCAGGTGCGGCCGGCTAGAGATGGATGGCACGTGGCATGGATTTCGCAACGTCGGCCCTGTACGATGTGGCTGGCAGCACTGGCCGGAAAACCCGGGCGCCGCACGTGAAACTCGATCGTTTTTGCGCAGCGAAATGGTTGTCGGAAGCCCGAAAGTACACGTTTATGACATGCGGAAAATCAATATTTGCCCCGGGACCAGCTAGGGGGTGGGTGGGTACGCCTGAGGCTCTAAATGGGTGGCGAGGGAGGGGGGCTGTTTTGATTTCGTTCAGTCAAAATGGCAACCGCGGTGTTGGTGCGGGCAGTAGACCTACCGTCGCGTTCAGCGGCCCGGGGGGCTCGGAACGAGTTTGAGTTTTCGAAATCGAACACAGACGAGACACGATTTCCCTGGCTGGTCCGTGTATGGGGTTGAAAAAGGCGAGTATATGTGTATGCGTGTGTGTGTGTGTGTGTGTGTGTATGTATGAGGTTGTAAGGACCTGGGACAGGCTTTAAGCAAATTTATAGTCGCAGGTTAATTGGCACGAATAAAGTTTTCCACCGCCAGGAACTTTCGGAAGTCGTCTAGCGATATTTTTCGACAAAATCGTGGGCGCCCAACCCTTCACTTTCCGTTCTTCAGTGCTCGCGTAACACTTCTCGAGGTACCGCAATGGAAAGGAAAATACTATCATATCGCTACCGGTTATGGCTGATTGCTTTTTTCCGGTTGAACTGATTCCTTTTGATCGAGAGCGGTCGTAACTGGCAGGTAGCGCATTTTACCAAGTCACCGCGTTGGGGAGCTGAAACAAAGTAGAATCGTGCCAACTACATGGCTCGAGTGGTAATGCGTGGATGTTATTTGAACATTTTGGTGTTTGTTTTCGGGGTATTATCAGCAGTGTTTTCAATTATACCAAGAACACATATTTTCGGAAATTACAAATAAAATTTAACTAATCGAAGTTATTCTATGAAATAAAAGAATTATTGTGAAGAAAATTGAAGGCATCTTCTAAAAAATTATAACTTCATTTAAAATGGTATAAAGGTTACAAATAATACATAGCGAATAATAATGCGTAGATTAGTTAGACATAACTCTTTGTAGTACATGGAAAATATTATTCAATCCATCGTTATTTGTAACCAGCATGAATGCATGAAAATATTATATACTGAGCAGATATAAGATTTGTGCCTACTTTAAAGAACGGCATACAAGTATTGAATATACTTTTACCATATGCGTGATAATATTTGCATGCTTCAATGATTTAAAGATTTAAACAATTTTTTATTATTTTTATATATTTCTTTTTGATTCCGATTTATTTTTTTTATATTTCTTTTTGATTCCGATGGGAAATGTTTCTCATGGTCTTCGACGATGCTAAAAAATTTATCAAGAGATCAAAGTTAGGATGAAAAACCAATGTGAAATAAAAACGATGCAACGCTAAGGACGCATTCGCATTCCCCCTTTTCTTTATGTTTGCAATTGAAAAATTGCACCTGCATTGGTTATTTAAGCTGTGATTCGTTTAGTTGATATGTTTCATTTGCATAAAGATACTTAAGCTGGTGACCAATTAAGCGAAGGTCATCTTTTTCTTCTTCTTGGCGTAACGACCTCTTGGACGTGCCTGCCCGTTAAGGGCTTGCGAGACTTGTTTCCTGTTGTACGTGGATAGTCAGTCCTCTCGTACAGGGGATGGTCCGGTCTCGGTTGGGATTCGAGCCCACGCCGTCGAGGTGGTGAGCCCCGCCGCTCATGGGCCGATTTTCTAACCAACGCTACCGCTGAATACTCGTTCGTAATTTGAATCTTACTTCTTATTTTCATGTCTCATTTCTTTTTTCTTGCTTTTGATTTTTGATCTCATTTTTCTTGCGTTTGACTTGCCAAATCATTTACCGTGCCTAAGTTTACAGTATGCGTTACATATGTGCATTAAAAACGCCAGTTGTGTTAACTGTTAGAACTGCGGTACCATTACACCTCGCTTAGAAGCGATAAAGTATGTTATAATATACAATCACTCGATAAAACAATCTTGCAAATTATATAAAACTGAATCTTTTTTGAATGCGTTAGATAAAAAAGAATGAACTTATTGCATTGAATAATTCAACTTACTATGTTTAAAACATTTTATTAATTTTACCATTAGTTATCAAGTTCCAACTAGGCTCCGTCAAGTTTCTCGTTCGAACAGCCATCGTATGCTTTCACTGGGTCAAAGTTTGGGGTTTTAATGCATTTCGCAAACATCCTTTCTTGCTGATTCTTCCATGTGCAATCAAATGGATTATTGTTCATGAACAAAGTATCAACGTTTTGTGATACTGTATGTATATCAAGCTTGCTAATCAGGTTATTATTGATTATTCAGGTCAGTGCTTGATAAATTATTTAGACCGAGACTTAACTCTACCAAATGCTTAAGCTTCGCCACGGATCGTATGTGAAAGTGTGTAAAACGGTTTCTAATCATAATAAGGGTTTCAAGTTGAGATAACCTCTCTAGACACCGTGGCACATCTGATAACCTGTTTTAATCAATGAACAAAATCCTCAGCAAAGGTGTTTTTTATTGGCAAAAGTCTAAACGAGTGAGAACGTTTCCGGTTAGTCTTAAAGACGATAGCGAAGAGCTAGTAAAACGCCCAACCACTAGTTCGATTACATTTCTCCTAAATGTAGCCCATCGCAACCGAGAGCACAAACTAAAGAGCTCCAAATTAAGTACTTGAATATGATTTTCATCTAACACAATATGATCCATCTGCGGATTACAAGGAACCTTTGAACTATTTATGATGTAGCGAATCTTATTTTTCTTTAGCTTTAACGTTTTCAGAGAATGCATTGAACAGAACGGAGCCAAGTCCAACGTCACGATCGGACTCTCGTATATAACGATCACTGTAGCAGCGTGTAAGTTGCGAAATGTTGAAGGTATTTCCTTTAGAAAGCTGGACAATATTACCAGGTTGATCAAACGATTATTTTCCTCAATTTCGATGCTTCTTAGGCGTGAATTCAAGACTTGTAGACGTAGCAAGTTGCATTGTTTGGGGAGCATTATTTCCTGCACGATTGGCGAGTTTTCGATATTTATGTTTTCCACGAACTGACCAATGTTGTTCAGAAACTCGTTAGTAACAACAATTGATCGTAAGTTTACGAATTTCACCACGATATTACTAGATGTAGGCAAATGTCGAAACATCCACGTTCCATCCTTTTGAGGCTTCAGGTTTTCGATTACGCACGTGTATTGACACTCCATTCGAAAGGCTGCGACCATGCTAAAGTAAGACACTAATTGGAGCCATCTGTAATGAAACAAGTGTTTTAACTGGACATGCTTGCAACTATTCGTGTTTTCATTGCAACCTATATAAAATATGGATGAAGGGTTCATTGTGAGTCGAATGTGTAAGCAAAACTGAATGAGTTTCTACACCTTGTGGGTAGAATTACCTCTTTTTCGTAGAGTACGTAGACATTGGGTCATAGTCATTAATTGAAAAATATTTTTTATGAGATTGCTCCATGACATTAAATAACAATTTTCAACCTTAGCTACCACCAATCATAACTCACAACTACAAACAATTCCACCATCAGTTTGATTTCATATTGTTAACTGACTTGAATATGGCTCTAAAATCTCTTGCACACATGAGCAATGCCTGCCAAGCTAATACCAAAGTAATACTTGACAACCTCTGTTTTTCTACCAAAATAGCTTGCCTTGGTATTGCTCATGTGTGAAGTATCACCGCAAGTTGTCGACAAGTTGTCGACGACAACATTTGAGGGTATTACAATTGGGAGCGCGGAAACGATACACTTCTCGACACTGCCCCATACAAAAGGTAAACAACACTTTGAAAAAAGCGAAAAAATGGCTGGCCGTCTCGACGATCCAAAACGACGCCACCTACGTGTCGAGACGATGCGCGGAAACGAAACGACGCGGCTAGCCATTTTTTCGCTTTTTTCAAAGGTGTTGTTTACCTTTTGTATGGGACCGCGACGAGAAATCTGACAGTTCGGATCGTTTCCGCGCTCCCAATTAAAATACCCTCAATTGTTTCAAATTCTATTCGATACTCATTTGTTCATTAAAAATAAACAACACCAGTTGTGTTTGAATGCGAATGGTTGTTTACGCTTGGTAGACTGGTTTGTTTACCTTTTCTGTAGTAGGCCCCGGTAGCAAAATCATCATGCTCTCTCGTTCTGTCCAATTGACAATTGATACCAACAGAACGAGAGACCATGATGATTTTGCCACCGGGGAGGTAATATTGAATTGTCAAACATTGGTGAGGTTGCAACCAAAAGTTTTTGGTTGAGCAAGATTTGGTTGAAAATGTTTTCGACAGATGGCGATACCATAGAATCTGCATATTGGCAATGAACGTTGGCGCCAACATTGTTCATGTGTGCAAGAGTTTTAACAAGTAGCGTGTGCACAGGGTGGTTTAAGTTCTCATGACGCGTACTAACAATACCTTACCATTTTCTAATAAAATCGAATCAAAAAGCAGTTAACATTCACCGCAGTGAATCTAAAATTATAAAACGACCAACCAGTCCAATGGTTGGCAACAAACGATTGCTTTCTGTCACGGAGAAGTTTTTATTTTTGTAGAAATGAAAAGAATAATTCTCATCTCGTACTTGCTCGCTTACAGTGATAGGAACTGAGAAGGTTTTGGTATCATAGTTCTTCGCGTAGCACTTTTAAAGTATCTGGTAGGTTCGACAAAGGAAGAAAACTCTATTGCCAACAGGCTAACACGTTATAGCCTTGTTACCAAAACTGCGCTATTTGTACTCCACAAGGGGTTTAATGGATAAGTTGGTTTGGTAGAAACACGGCAAACACAATTATAACAATAAAATACAATATATTGCCCCTTGTTGTGTTCCTATGCTCTTGCCAAATTTATCGCAGTACGTTTATTGATGCTCGTTTTTCATTTGAGGCTAATTTTTTCTTTTTCCATTTTCATTCTTGCTTTTGACTTCTGCAAATCATTTACCGTGCCTAAGCATATATGCATTAATAATACTAATTATTGAGGGTATTATGATCCAGTTCCGCGTTATTGCTCGAAAGTTTCCGCATATTTGCTCGAAAAGCAACCTGGGTATTAATACAAGTATTCCAAGGTATATAAATATATAGTTTTTAACCATTTTCGAGCACTTTGATTTTTAATCAATTTTCAAAACGATCGAGTTATTGGTGTTTTTTATACTAAAAGAAAATAAACAACTGATTACAAATGAAATGGAGTTACAACTATTTTCAACTTACATTTTGCTACTTTGATTCTTTTTCCCTTCCATTATTTTTCAACGGATCACTGGATCAGATTCAACGCATTAATGATTTTTGTGGAATATCGTACGATGCATACCAGGTAATGGGGAAATTCCATCAAAATGTCAAGGAGCTACAATCAAGGTTGCCTTAAACATATTTTCTGTTTTGAATTTTGTATGTAGCTCAGAATGTTTTTTCTTCTTTTGAATGAAAATTGAATTGTTGTCATAGTGTAATATGACAAACGCTTTATTATCGTAATGCGTCTGCATTTTTGTTAAGAAACAAATTGTAAATTGTGAATGCTAATTGAAAATGGCTAAATAAATCAAAGTGACTTGTCAAAACACAACGTTGATATGAAAAGTGCATCCTGAATTATCATGTTCTTGGTAAATACCATCGCACGACATCCCCTAGTGGTACAAGGCCTCTCTCCGAAGAGAGTTTGTGTGACCGGAAGGCGGTATATTATAGATCGGTGGTCACACCTGTGGCGTGGTGTTTCCTCGCGCTACCGCTGCGCCATGGGCACCGCCATATTTATTTTTACAATTGAAAAATTTACACCTGAATTGATATTTTAATTTTTTATTCGTTTGATTGATGTGTTTTAGATGCCTTTATATGCATAAAGGCACTTAAGATGGTGATCAACTAAGTGATGGTTATATCACTGATCTTTTTCTCATGATTTATTATTTTAGTTTAACTAAGTAGAGATTTTCGATGATGTAAGTAAATTCGGTGAATTGCTTATACATGGAAAACAAGAACGAATTTAATTAGTTGAACGGTTTGCGCGAATGATTTCGATTCAATCTAGTTCCCTGTCGGCTAACGTCCTCTAAACTCCCACGAAAAAAAAATGCCTGAGGCACGAAAGTCACCCTTCCGGTTGTGCAAACTCTGCATCCCTGACTCACCGAAGAGGTCACCGGAAGCAGCGCAGGATTGTTTCACTTTGCTTTCAAAACTGCTGTCTCTTTGCCAAATGACTAGGCGTGAGTCAACGCTTTCGCAACGGAGGGCGGTGCAAAAAAGCAACCGATTGCTTGCGACCATTCGAACCCATCATGCGCTGACGATGCGCTCGCTGTGGCCTGTTTGCACACATGAACATAATGACCGAACAACTTCATCATCATCGGGCGCACATTTGGCGCACGTGCTGCATCGGCAGAGCAAAGGGGCGCACGATTGCATCATCACGATACTGCGCGCTTAATAGCCGGTTGCATTTTTCCTCTGCAGCATTTCGCACTCGATCAACCGTACGCGCCCGAAGTTTTCCCGGGGTAGGTTATCCCATTTTTTTTTTCTCTGCCGTTACTCTCCTCCAGGTCGCCAGGCAGTAGTGAAGTTTCAATTTTGGTAGCATGTTAGAAAAGGGCTTTGTGTACCCGTTTTTTTTTTCAAGGAAACCCGCTCAATTTTTGCTTCCTCGTGTACCGATTTCCTCGGTGCTGTTGAAAGGCGTGTGCTTCGCCCGAACCGCCGGGCAAAAAACTGCAAACACAATAAATGGAACCGAAATCAACAAAGATCAAGCGCAGGAAGCGAATGGGAGAAGAGAAAACAAAAATGAAAAAAACGTGGTTGAAAAAGGAAACCGTTGCCAACGACACATGCACACAAAACTGAAAACGACTGAAAACAGGGCTAAGCTTCCGGCGAGTCATTGCCAACTGTTAGTTTTCCCACTCCCCCGGGGGGTTCCTGATTTTTCCGGCGAGTTGGGGTGAGAAAAGCGGTCGCTGACCACGTTCGAACGCAAGGCGGCATCCGAAAAGCCGAAAATTGTTTAGTTAAAGTGGTCGAAAATTTTCCAGCATTTTCAGTTCGAATCAGTGGAGATTGGATGGAATGGAAGGGGGTGGAGTTAGGAGAGGGGGGGGGGGGGGGATGAGTTTTCCACTGCATGCAGGCATGTCGGTTGCAACAAATACTAACACTGCGCTTTTCCCTGCAGCTGGGAAGGAAATTACGGACGAAACGGTGATGAATGTGTACAGCAAGAAAGCGAAAGGGAGCGAATGAGGTACGGTGCTGTTTTACCAACTTCCCCACCCGCGGAGGGTTTGTTTTCCCACCTCCCTGCACACCCCGCGTAAACAAGTTCGTTGTCGAATCCTTGCAAGTTCGCTTGAACCAACTTACGCCGTGGTTCGGACGCTCGGTCAGTTCGCTGACCAGCGTTTCGGCTCTGCCGCCGAATATCCATACCCAACGTGACTCCTGCTCCTAAGACCAACCCTCTTCCTCCCTTCCCATCATCCGTTCCCGTTGGTAATGGTTGTCATGTTGAGCGCTTTTCGCTTGGCATTACTCCAATCGCAAGAAAACGCTTTTTTTAATCATCTCAAAGTTTTATCAAGCGTTCCCGCTGAGAGTTTGGGTCTTTCGTTTTCCCAGCATCCTTTCGGCAGGGCCATATACGCATTCAGTCGGTTGATTTTCCACAACCTTCGTTCGCACACTTTCCCATTCAGCCCGCACCCGAACGCGGTTTTCCTATTTTATTATATAGTTTTTTTATTCGACTCCTTTTTTTGTTGCTAGAACACTTCCACCCAAACGTTACCAAATTGTTTCTCAACGGCCATTGCTGGATTTCCAGTCCCTCGCGCTCGACTCACTCCTTTACAGGCTATACTTGCGCTCACTTATCCCTCCCTTCCGGCTCCACCTTTCTCAGTATTCTCGCTATCGGCATGCTCGCCTATGCGATCTCTCGGTTGCTAGACAGTTGCGTCGAACTTTCCAGTCTTAGACGAGAGGAAGAGGGATGAACTAAGCTTTTCTTGTCTGCAAAGATTCGTCCACCAAGTTCTCCACTTTTTACTTCTGTCGATCAGGTTTCTCTCGTCCATACAGTGAGGCAAAGTTAAACTTGAACATCTTAAATTTGCATAGTAAGTTTGCATACAATATTATGAAAATAATTATAGTACAAGTTCATTCGAACTTCCAAAGAAGCTCAACTTGCGCTAGCAAATACTGTTGATCAGTCATATAGAATCTCAATCTGTGTCAAAATGATCCTTGAAATGAAATGATATGAAATGAAATGATGAGCTGAAATTGTTCTAAAGTCCTGGATGATCAGGTCTAATAATTTTGATCTATTTAGGGCCAGCATATGTAAAGAAATTTAGTACTTTTACAAAAGAATTAGTCGTATCTAGGAATAAAAAACCATGCGGAAATTGTACCGGAAAAGGTATCTGTTCTGCATATTAAGTTCGGATAATCTCTCTTTACATTCTTATAAATATACATATATTGACCCCAAATAGAAATCATTTTCCGTAACCGAAATAGGTAATAGTTACAATTTAAGGTGTCTCGTTTTGTCTGTAAGCCACTGTAGGGATGTGTATACCCTTTACGGCCATGTGGAAACGTGTATCCATTCGCTTCAATCCTCAAACCACTACCCGAAAATCATTCGCCTGATAATTTTGTTTCCGTTTCTTTTTCTCTGATTTCCACACTCTGGCGTTAGCGCTCAATAGCCTCCCTTCCAGAGCTTTTTTTTCGCTTTATTTTACTAGAGGCTTCCCCTCTCGGCCCCACCGCACCAAACGATAAAAATGTGGACGCGGAAAATAGTACGTGGCACGGATGTCCTTACACGACCGGCGTTAAGCTTTCCCGTGGCTACTAGACGCCAAAGCGAGCAACGACAATGGGATGGAGAGAGAGAGAGAGAGAGAGAGAAAGAGTGAGTGAGAGCGGAAAAACGCCGATTGTGTGTGTGTGTGTGTGTGTGTTTGGTGGCAATGGAGCGAGCGGGTGGTGGGAAAACAGAAAGATAGAGAGAGAGAGAGGGTGAAAAATCGCGCGAGTAGTCGCTTTTCGGCTTGGCGCCACGGCGTCCCGGAGACATAAAGTAGATCGTTACAGACGCGCACGCCGCACAAGCTCGTCCCAATCCATGTGAGTGAACTTTTTCACATTTTTCCTCCGCCGTCGAGGGTAAAAAAGCGGGAGGGTGGGAAAGCGGTTGGTGCGCTTTTCCTCCGACATGAAACCCCGTGGAGGTTCGCTTTGGTACGCGACGACGGCGCGTGCTTTTTTTTGTGTGAAATAAAACGCGCAGACCATTGGCGCGATTGGGATAGAAAGGAGAAACAAGATGGAACCTAAACGAGAAGAAAAAAAAACCTTGCAAGGATCCGAAACCGAATCCCATGCAGCGACATCGGAGGGGTGACCGAGGGCCAAAGGGTTGCCGCCGTTGCGGAGATGCAGCAAGCATAAATTTACTCTAGTCGCTCGACTGACGCTTCCGATGGCTTTCCGCGAAGGGCCTGGCTTCCAACGATGTGGTGTGGGGAGAGGGGGGACGTGCAGACGACATGTACACACCCCTCGGCGGACTGGAAAATCTCCTCCCATGGCCGGCGGGGGTGAGGAAGCGGCGGGGAAAGTTTGGCAATTCGGCGAACGGTTGATTTATCCGATAAGGAACTCTAGTAGCCCCCAGAACTGCGAGCGATTTTCCCGGAGGAAAAGCTCGGCCGATGGCGACAGAAGGCCACTCGGAAGGCGCGCAAAACGCCAGAACCGATTTGCGTCTCGGTTTTTCCCTCGGTCCTTGGGGGATTGGTTTCATGCGGGTGTCAAGTATCCGTGTGGAGGTAATGGCGATCCACCGAGTCAAACCCATCTGACCTCCATTCGATGATTGGAAAATGCGGGTTGCGGGCGTGCGGATCGATTGCGGAAAGATGATTATTTTTTATCCCCTTTCCCCTTCCCCGTGCGGGTCGGCGACTCTTAAGAATTGATTTTTCCAGGTTTTGTTTTCCATTGGCCTGCGGTTGCTGGGGGAAAAAAAAGATACGTGTTCGCCTATCTTCACCTTTGCCGCATTGTTTTTCCCTATCTGGAAGCACATTTTTGTGCGCCTTTTTTGCGTTAGGCTTTTTTGTTCCTCCTCCTCAATTTACATTCTTTATGTTCCCTTTTGTTTTTGATCGCCTTCGAATGAAGAAGCAACGAACCCCTTTTTTTCCCTGACGGCTCTTCATCACGAGCGACTTCCAGAAAGCAGTGGCAGAAAAAGAAACGATGGATGGACTGGAAAACTGGATCATCCCCAACGTCGTCGTCGGTGGCCAAAATTCTCCCACCCACCGGTGGTAGTGGGACATACCGTAAACATAAAACATCCGTGCGGGATTATGTTTCGCTTTATGACTCAATTGCACAATAAATTTTGCAACCATAAATACACGGTTCCCGGGAACTCCACCGCTTTATGGTGTATGGCGTGCGAAAGGATGGTTTATCATTTGCGGTTGTGTACGGTGGGATGGTATGTGTACAAAAGGAAGGAAGGGAACCACAACCGAAAAGAAAAACCAGGGGATGAGCAGGCGCTAACCGAGCAAAACAAAAAAAAAGAGAACACAAAATACAAGGATGCGAAAAAGTGTCCAATTGGGTACAAAGCGTGGAAAACTGGTTCAACGCGGTGGGATTCACACTAAAGTATCCGATTGGACGTTCTGCAAAAAAAAAAAGAAACAGAAAACAAACAGAGAAGCAAAAATCACTCAAACGCAGCGTGAAGGGATGAATTAAAAAATAAATAAAAGCTACCATAAATATTGTAATACCACTGCGTGATGAATTTTACTGCAGCACGAATAAATAAATGGACGAAGCGGGAATGGAACTGTATTAAGTGCTGCCTACGGAACCCTTCCGCATCCGATGAAAAGCGAGGGGAAAAAGGGACATTTTAGCAAACGTATTAAAACACAAAAATCACAGCACATACATTCTGTCGAAAAGGGGCAAAATTGGGGTTCGAGCTACCACTAACCTTGGCCAGCCCTGGGGAGGAAATATGTTCGGCGCATGGTGGGTGTTGAAACCTTCCTTCGCAAGAGTGATGAAATGACTGATGTTGTCGAATTTTATTGCTTGTTGCGGCGATTGAAAACGCGATTGAAACGAATTGCGCAATGTGTGATATTTCATTGCGATTGTCAGAAAAAGGGTTTAGAATTGCAAAGATAAAACAGTTATTATTTAAACACTACAGAAAAGCAAAAAAGAATGAGTGATCTTTTTTACCTATCGCTCACTTACTAGTAAAAAAAATAAACTAAAAAAATACACTGTGAATTGATAACAATGATTTTTGTGTATCTTCTATCTCCACTTTTCTACAAAGTAACCTGTTCAACTGTTTGCTTGTTTGTTGCTTGGCTCTAGTTTTGACTTATATTTTTCGAACATCCATGGTAGAATTTCTACCTGATGCTATTTTGTTACAGATTCGTGCTATAAACTGTTTTTAATCATATTTTTGCATACTGTACACTTTTGTTCAAATTGGCTTTTACATTTTAACTTGGAGACTGAGAAGGTTGCTTCTAAACTTTTGGGCGTTTTTAAAGTTGTATTATTCGTGTTGTTTACATTGTATCTTCGTAGAAATGTGGACAAAGAAGATGTGGAATCCATTGTTATCAATTCTATATTTTGTAAAATTACTAGAAGCCAGACAATTACTCTTTTTCCAGCTGTCCAACTTACCGCTTTCCACAGTGTACTTTTCAACTTTGAAATTAATTGGCCATCAACAGTTTCGGGCAAGACATTTTAAACACCAAACCTTCGTCTGGCATGGAGCATCGACGCATCAATGCTTCTATTATCATTCAGAAGCTACACTCACAGATTGTTCCATCGGTTCCAATTCCGAGAATCACCGCTCGCTAACGAACGTTCTCGCATGGCGCGTGTACTAGAAGGAGCAAGTTTTAAATGAAATTCCACTAAACAAATGCTCCAGACTTCAGCTTCACCGGAATCACCTCGTCGAGACGCCGGCAACAGCAGCAGCAGCATAATATGCTAATGGGCGCCGACCGAAACCGAAACGCCATTCGCCAGCCGCGATTGCATTATCATCAAAACTTGCGGTTGGCTTTGCATTTGATTGCGGAGAAAATTCGCTTCATCAAAACTTTCCAAACGAAGGCCGGCCACGCCGAAACGGATGCAATATACGGTCGTCGACGTGTTTTCATAAATGTAATCATGCAAACAAGTTTGTTCGTAAAACACTTATCAAGTAAAAAATGCGAAGGAACGGTTGGTGAAAAATCATTTTAAACTAGCTCCTTGTGTCCAACTCGACGTCAAGGGAGGTCTATTTTCTTGTGTCGATCATGTGATCGTTGGTGAAAATTGGTTCTTTGTCAGCAGTTTCGGAGTTCTCCCTTACAACCCGGTGGTCGTTTCATTACATCAAGCTTTCACACGAACAATCCAACTTAAAAATAAAAAACAAATCGAAATGTCGAATCCGTCGTTGTTCGGCTTCTCTTAAGGACGAGATTTCGCACCCAGCCTTCCGTCGGGCACTAAAAGTGCAAGGAAAATTTGCATTTAACGATCGTCGCAGAGACTGTGTGCATCCCGGGACGTCCTTCTACTCCTGGAATGAATGGCCGGATGGGCTGCAAGTTACGATTACGACTGCAACGATGGTGAATTGGGATTGGTTGGGCTAGTAATCAGTAAAACGTGGTCTAATGGACGTGTAAATTACATTTTCATGTTTCCTTCCTCCGGGGGTCCTTGTAGCGGGAAGCGGGAGAGTCCTAAAGTGGAGGAAGCGAGCCGTTACACACGGTGACAATCGCCGCAATTGCAATCCGTTTCATCGCCCTCCCGAAGGCTTTACCTTGGTTTTTGATCAAACAATCCGTTCGGCTGGGAAGTCTCCCAGACGGCTGCGTAAATTGGAATGTCGTACTATAAACTGTAATTGAAAGCAGTTTACGAGCGTCCGTGGTCAACGATTCAGTGAAACCGGATTCGGTGGGACGCAGCCGCCCGTTTCGCCCGCTTCTTTACGGCTCGGTTTTACGATCTTGTACACTGTTCCTTGGGTTTCTTCAGCCATTCTCCACGCTTGGCTTCGTAGCTTGTGGCTCGTAGCCGGTCCAAAGTCAGCCGGAACGACCGTCGGATTGATGGTCTCCGTTTGAAGTCGGGGTCCCACGTTTAAGGATCACACATTCGCACCTTACAAGTTTCCCCACACGGAACGACCGGTGGTGATGAATACGGGATGGTCTAAACGGCATGTAGACATCACGTAGTTGACGAGAGAAGGTGACTGTGTAAATCTGCCCCAAATGCAGGCTTCACCGGAACGCGTCGATTGCGACACCTGGCGGGGTAAAGTAATGCCACTCATAAAAAAAAGAAAACATGCCCGAAAAGAAGTAAAAGAACCCCTCCAAAGTATTCCCCTGCCCTTAACGCTCATCATCTTCCTTTGAGCTTCCGGCGACCGTCGACGAGGTTTATGGTTCTTAGATTGACGTTTTTCTTCTACACAAAAACATAGGCATACACACACACACACACATTTTGGTGCAGCTTCCGGTAAACGCTGCTGATACACGTCCTCGGCCGACCAAGCTTTTCATCACAGACCCTCTTTGGGTGGAAGTTGTTGTGTGAGGCAGCATCCATCTTTTCGCTTGAGGTTGCGTCGCTTTGTGAAACGATTTGTCAACCAAGTTGGGGATTGGGAGGACACACACACACGCTCACGTATTTTTTGCACAGAGGGAAGAGAATGCCCCCCGTCTCGGAAGGGAAAGGCAGCCATCAATGGTCACTAACTAACGAGCCGGGGCGATGTAAAGATTTAAACACAAGATGGATCGTTTCGAGGTTCTAAAGTTGTGGCAACTTCGTCGTTCGACTTCTTTCCTCTTGTTCGTCCTCACCGTGCATACTTTCTGGGGTGTTTGAAGGGCTGTGGCCCCAGTCGGGGATGTTGTTTACCATGAAAATGGGTACCCTCTAGGGAGGAGAGGTATGTTGAGAGGCGTTTTTACTGTGGAGCCATACGTAACCGAGCGCCATCGGTCCGCTACGTTCGGTCCCGGAGCAAGCATAAGAAATAAGGCATCCATCCTCCGCGAACTCCAACCGCGGAAAATCATGAGATTGGATGAATTGCGCCGGTGAAGACGGTGAATATTTTGTGTTTTTCGCTCCACTCTCCTTTTTATGGCCCGTGCTTCGCCTTTTCTGGTCCATGCTAACGCACAGAAACGGTTGGAAGGTTGCTATCCACCAGGGATCAGCAGCTCGACGGAACCGTGACGGATGATGAGATGATGAGCCGCCGGTCGCTGTGTGTGTGTGTGTGTGTGTGTGTGTGCACGAAATATAAATTTATTTTTATTTCTTTTCTATCTCGTACACCCACCACCCACCGTCCATGCTTTTTTTTTTCTTTCTTTTTTGATGAGACAACTTTATTCCGCACGCCTGCCCGCACCGAGCAAGGACGTACCGGTGGTCATAGCCGGCAGCTATTTGTCAATCGTCTCAAGAGGCATAGGCCGAACGTATCCGGGCGGAAGACAACGATCCAACCCGGTGGTTCCTGGAGGATGTTAAAGTATTTTTTTTACTTCTTCTTCTTTTGGTTTCCCTTGTCCCCGAGGGGACGTTTTGTACCAAAACAAGCGGAGTCCAGGCTGCCCACGCCATCCATCCGGGGGTGTCCTTTTGTGCGCGGGCGTACTTAATCCTCGCACCGTGCGCCCCAACAGCGTGGTGTGCGGGGAGGGTGCGAAAGTGGGCGAAAAAAGGACGGTGGTGGGGAAGAGAAAAAAAATCCATTTCCGGCTGCACAAAACGAGCCTATTCTGTACTGGGCGCTTCAAAACACACACACACACACACACACACACCAAAGCTCCGAGGCCAGGAGCGGGGGACTCTTGAAAGGAAGGAAGGACAATTTCAAATAGCCCCCGGAGGATCGGATGGGCAAGCTTTCGGAAATTGTCTGCGAGTTCGACAAATCGGGCCACGATAAGGCCACCGGTTGGAGGCGTCGTCGACGTTGATTCCGTCTAGACGGAGACGACGGAGAACGCCATCGTAGAAGAACCGATCCGGGGCCAAGGCGGTTTGGGGTTGCATGTTTGGATAGCGATGTGTTTTGCTTTATCGTGCCATACGACAAAAACACACCGGGCTAGACGGATGTGTATGACTTTACTTTGCTGTGGATCGGTTTTCTCGAGCGGTGGATTGGTTTAGAACGAAACTGGAAGACAGAATAAAAATAGAAAAGTGCTTGTACCGGAAAATGATTTTGGTGAAGGGGTGAACCTTGATAAGCCGACTGGAAACAATATAATTGTGACACAGTGGAGGGTTTTTATCGTCAATCCATCGATGGTCAGTGACTGCCTTTGCCAGGAGACCTTTGACAGAGTATCGATAAAATAGCAATTGTTTAAGAGCAATTAGAAGCAGTTATATCATAATAAAAAGAGATTCTTTCAACAATTCAATGTTCTATTTAACAAATTGGAGGGAATTTAAGTATAAGTTTAAGTTAAGGAATATTTTTTTCATAAATACCAGAAAGCTAACAAAAAACAAACAAAAATGTGATTTACAATAATTTTCTTCGCAATCAATAGAACAACTTTATGATAAAACTAGACAAATAAAGAAGATGATTTTCAACAATGAAATTTTAATTTCATCAAAAAAAAAATCAATTGGTATTTAAAGCTTGTGTAAATTGAGAAACTGTTTTTGTTGACTAAAATGATAAAATGAATACAAAGCAAATATAACATGATTTCATAACACTGCTTCACTGTCAAAGCTAGTTTTAGTGGCTTTTACAAATGAATGCAAACATAAATTAAAAGCTCGATACTTTTAGGATTTCAAAAAACAAAAACGCCGCACCATTTGAATGCCAGACTTATCATTTCATTCCTGCGAAAAGCCCTTACGCGAAAACCTGCTGGCCGGAATGATTGTGAACTTCTTTCAAAAGCTCCATCGTGGAAATATACCTTTTACGCTACTCAGCAGGAAAAGGGCAGCCATATTTGGACGGAACTGTAGCGGGTTGAATGCACAAATTGGTTTAGCTTTTTCGCGGTGCTCAGTGTTTTCTTCGACTGCCAACCCGAACTCACCCAATCATTAGCGTGCCATGAGAAACACAACTCTAACCGGTGCTTGTTTCGCTTGAAGGATTCTGTGGTTCTGGAGAGGAAAAGGCAAAAGAAAACCTCCCACCGCTTGGTGGAGATCACTTGGGCAGGAAAATCCCGCCCCTAGCGTAGACAAGCGCGCTTTTAATCATTGCTTATGGATCACTTGACTGCAACATTTTAATTAAATCACCCATCATCATCTTCGCCCAGCTTCAGTGCGCCCTTCTTACGAACCACCCGTCTACGACGGTTCTGGAAAACGTGTAGTTTTCCTCCAGCTGTCTGTTTGTTTTTTTTTTGCTTTCGTTACTTTCTTGTGGGCTCCCTAGTTTCAGTTCGGTGTAACCGGCCTCAGTTGGGGCGGCCCGTAGGGAAAGGTGATCCCAAAGTTTGTGGAAATTAAATTTGTTTTCATGCTTTCCACAATGGCAACTTACAATCATATCACGGGTGCGGCAAGCGTTCCACACTGTGTTGTTTATTTCTTTTTCGTTTTGCTTCCGTTTGTATGTCTACGTTGCAAACACTGATTCGGTTGGAATTGAGGCAAATAGTTACCCGTGTGTGCAGACAAGCTTTCACACATGTTCACATATTCGCGCGAAAATAATATCCTTTCCGGTGACACATAGTACAAGTTTAATAAATTTCCCACGAGCGAAAAAGTAGTAACGAGATTAGTTCCGAAAGAGGATTTGTCTTTTCTTCGTATTGTCCTTCCCAGAAAGAAGCAAAACATTGACGAAATAACCTTTTTCGCTTTATTTTTCCCACCGATGTAACGTCACAGAAATTTGACAACGTCGGTAGTAAAACTTTAATGGAAAAGGAAATTCTTATACTTAATATCGATCTTGAATTTCCTTTTTGATTCAATCATTTTCCGATAAAAAATCATACAATAGAAAATTGACCTCATCTAAAACTCGAGTGAGCTTAATCGCACTCTTAAAACTGAAGGAAAATTTAATCGTCTAACCCCGACACCTAAATATACTTTCCCTCTTCGATTCGCACGCAATAAACCCTTTCCCTACGCAAGGGTTCGTGAAAACTTGCCCTGAAAAACAATCATTTTCCAAGCCGTGCCATTTTCGGTGGCCCTGGCCCCGTTGGCGAAGAGGCGTTTTCCCGCATCTATGTACTGTCGTGTACCGTTTAGCCCGAATCGGAGCCACTTGATGGAAAACAAATTCAGTACAATTTTCCCCCCAATGCTCCGCGGCGGGCCACAAATTTGACGCCATTCGGAGTCCGAGCGCCAATCCAATCACGAAGGTACCTGATTAGTTTCGGATTCGGGGCCATTGCCAGCCAGTATAGAGCCGGTGCCCTTCGCACGGTTCGGATCCACCTTTCTTACTCCACTGTTCGCTTCTCCCCCCCTCTGGTCCAGGATATTTCCCCGATGCATCTTGCTTGGCTCCATGGATTTAAATATTGACGGGCGAAGGCTCATTTATCACACACGCCACAGTAGTCCAGCACTCGGAAAGGGCCAGGGAAGGAAATCTATAAACCAATTTAAAGCAAATTTTGCCGTTCTGATTTTTGCCGACCCTTATTCATGTTTTATTTTTTCCTCCCGTGTTGCTTCAACGATGCTGGCCCCTCGAGGAGCTGATGCCAAAACGGCGATAAGAGTCGTCAATACTAATCCGGAACGTACCGAAGGCAGCAGTGGTGGTTTTTCTTGCCATCGTTCAAAATAATAAAAAAATGTTCACAATAAAAACCCCCAGAACGGATGCCAATGCTACCTTTCCAATGACAAGTGTTTCTCGGCCAACTGCTCCGGTCTCTACCTGGTGCACAGGGAATGGAAAGAAAATACGACTCGAATGAAAACGCAATCCGGCCCCACCGGCGCGAAGATATTCCGATAGAAAAGCATACTTTAGCGATTTTCCTTAAATAATTGAACGAGTACGGCGGAAAGGAAAAATTGGAGAAATGAATGATGGACCAGAGATGGTAGAAATACCTTTACCGATTTTTTGTTTTTTGTTATTTGCTATTGCACGGAAAACCCCAAGGAAACGTGGTTCCGTTTGGCGGTAGATGGAAATCTCTGCGCTCCGGAAAGAGCATTTATTTATTTTCAACCGACTCGACGCTCTAATCGAATGATAGCGAATGGCATGCGAAGGTTCATAAATTGGCTGCATTGCGCTTTCTGAGCGGAAAGAACGAAATGATTGGTTGAGAATTGTGGATTTGAAAAAAAACCGAAGAATACTCCGTACAATAATTGGAAGAATTGGTAGGATTTTCCTCCTTTTGCCTTCTTGCTTATCAATTTGAAAGTAAAAATAATTGTTAAGCTGTACATTTGCTTGTTCATTTCTTTAATATTTGTGCTCATCGAATAGAATTCTTGAGCTGTTTGTTTAATTTGAAATACTACTTTAAATAGAAGATTCACTTTATATTTTTATATTATGTTTATGTTAACGTAAAACTCAATCTCTTAACATAGCAAATTATTGATGGTGATGATGTTATCTAAAAATATATGATTATTTAAATCTCTTATCGAGTTTGATCTATAATCTTTTTCCTTTGCAACTTTTGCTCGATAAAATGAATTCGTTATTATTAATACGGTACAAATAAAATGTTGCTAGTCGGAGCTTTATGAAAATGTATTAAAACAGTGTTGTTAACATCACCCACTAACTATAAACATTGTTAGTCTGTACTGCACGTGTTTGACAAATCTTTGTCATATTATGGATGTTATGGATATTAATAAATGGTTCAAGCTTCATACACAGAGCAACCCTGCTTTAAACTATCGTAATCCTGTTTACGCTTATCTTTAAGCATTACTCTTCTCGCCAGACGATGCTGGCGCAGTAATCCTCGACCAAGAGCGCCTCTCGAAGGGTTTTGCAACAGCCGCAACAAATCAAAATCTCATTTCCGAAGAAATTACGTGCATGTCTAATATTTTCGACAGCACACAAATAGGAAATGACTGTTTCCTTCACCTAACGGCCCAATTTGTAGTCGCTCGTTTTTCGCCCCCGCCCCTCCATCGGTTCCAGCACCAGTTTCAACGTTGCCCCAAAGGTTTTGGCCAGAACGGTATCCAAAAAGAATCGGAGAGGAGACCGTTTAGCCGCTGTCTGTAGGAGGAAGCGGCGAACTACTCTACGGCGAACGATCTCGCCCACCCCCATTCCGAGGAATGGCGGAAGTGAAGCTCATGTTTTCCTTCAAGAGTGGATGGGACGGCATGGGGTGGTCGGAGAAAAGCGAAGACTTTTCAACCGACGGCCGATTAAAGCGAAGCACAGTCGGCAGTGACGGGCAACACTGATTCGCTAACTCTTGCGGACCCGTCGTGTTCTGCTGTTTGCTTTTTGCCGCTTGCAATGCAATGGAGCTTGCAGAACAACATTCTTAAAACAAACCAGCCGGAGAAGGTTTGGATTGTGCGACTTTGTATGTGAAGAATTGATGCTAGGTGCCTCTGTGTGGGGCAAGCGGAAACTGGGGAAATAATATCGATCGCGATGTGAGTGTCGGAAGGGTGTTTTCTGGAACACATGTTTCTTTTTCCGACATGCGAATGAAGCTTTAAGTGCGGAAATCTGTCTCCTTGCGACAGATTGTTCACAACAAATAAGTTTAATTAATCTTAGCCATGAAGCATTGTTTGTTTTTTTATTTTTCAAGGCTCTTTTATCACATAAGGAAGCCAAGAGAATAAATAGACATCTCTCAAATAAAACAAGAAACATTTAAATATCAACATTTCGTTACATCCACCGTTCTGTGAGTGAAGCATTATTTGTGTAGCAATTAGAATCCAGCTTCAAATGGTGCAGAAGCCTAACAGGTTCAATCATTACACTGGCTTTGGCAACATTCGGTTCTGAAGATCCTGTTCGGGTGGCTCCTGCTTCTGCGTTACATGATTTATCAACTGTGAAATACGGTGTTCGTAGCGCTCGTAGCCACCCTTGTGGCTTTTCCCGCTACGATTGCTTCCGAACGCCAGAGCCGTCCTGTTTCGAGTCCTTCGGGTGGGCGTCCTTTTGGCAGCCCAGGATGGATAAGCAAACAAGTCAACGGCAGAGTACATATAGCTTCTCATTCAACACCAAAGTGTGCGCGCAGTAAAAGGCACAAATACACATCACACAAAACAGCTGCTAAGAGCGTAATGAGAAAATCCGAGATCCACTTCATGTCTTTCCATTTGCTCGACCATCCCTACCCCCCTCTTCCTACCACTTTGATCACCCGCTTGAGGAGGCGTAATTGTGACCTCGCCTTCCGGAAGTAGCACCCTTCCTCAATCCCCGCGGAAAAAGCGGATGAGTGTATCTTCATCAGATCGTCGTTCCACTGACAGGGTGACAGCTTGCGAAACAGCAGAGACTCTCGCCTGGCCTCTGACGTGTGCGGCGTGACATCTGTAGCGGTGAGGGCTAGGAAGTGTGGCACGGGGTCGAGGCATAACAAGACGAAATGAAGCCTGGATTTGCTACCATTTACCGTTAATCCATTATCCGCACAGTGGCTAACAGCTTTAAATGCCGGACGGGCTCGCGAGTTGCCGGAAGGTTGTTCTTTTCGGAAGATTGCACTGTCACGACGAAGGCCAAGGAATGTCTACATGGGGGAAGGATGGGTCACAAACACGCTCTTGCAACGTGCCGTGGAAATGTTGCTTCTTGTGCTTCCATATTGGCACTTTGTGTAAAGGAGAAAGGACTTTCGCAGATAAAGTAAGGGATGGTCCTTGAATATCCTTTGAGGCACATATTTTAAAATCTATTGCCTTGTTTGGCAAAGTGAGAAAAATATCATATGTGGTCTAAAGTTAATGAAGATCCATTAAAACAATATTTTAACTTATTTTGAGTTATAAAAATTAACAAAACTAACTTCTAGTAAACGAATGCAGTTTGAAGTTTTTCACCACATAAAAATGTGCATCAAAATAATACAAAAAAGGCTTTTTAAATTATGTTAAAGTAATTATTTCTACTGAGTATTCCACAGAAGCTTTTTCAACATGGAGATAAGAGACAATTCAGAATATACATACCTTTTCATAAGGAAAAGATTTTCTGGATGAAGATAAAAGTGTTTTATTGAATTTTTGTAAGCTCAGCAAATGGTTTAAATTGAATTGGAAGAAATAAGTCATAAGAGTTATACAAAGATCTAGAAATAATTTAACCAAAATTTATCTTAATACCACGAATTTTTCAATTGAAACAAGAGTGTTTTGGTATATTTTGAATTATCTCAGATAAGATCTTTTGCATATTATTTGGTTGATTAATTAACTTAGGAGACCAACTTACATAAAAAAATATTTGCTGTCTACGTTGCTGTGAGTTTCATTCTCGTGCCAAAGAAATCGAGTCACTTTCCGGCGCAAACTTACCCTCATACGTAACGTTTCTTACCGACGCACTGTGATCAACGTGGTGTAATGCCAATGTTTGTCGGAGGTAATGTTTACCCACGCCTAACCTAACCGGCGACACCTTGCACCAACCGAAACCGAAATCAACCGGAAAGACACACCGATCCCCGGTACTCGAACTCGCTCCAAAATGCGAAAATGTAAATGAAAATCCTCACTTTGTGCTCATGAAATATTAAACTGTCAACCGCGGTGTCAGATGTGGGCCCTCCGGAGGGGTGGGAGGATGGGTTAAACGGATCACCCACAGTACACCCTTCCACAAACGAACGGCACAATACCGAAGCTCGCAAGGGTGACGCTAATGGAAAATGCCAAATTACCTAAAGGTAAGGTGCCGCACGTGGAACCGGATTCGCCTGTCGGGGGGTTTGGGAAGAAAAGGCACCGAAGCACTTAAGTCAGCACTAAGTGCCATCCTCGATTAGCGGTTGGATTAGTTCCGTCCCGCCACTAAGGTGGAGCCTAAGAAGGGTTTAACGAATTCGAACTATTGATTACACTTTTCAGTCGAATGATCTTTTCTCGGTGTCTTGGAGACTCTCATTGGGAACTGGAAATTCCGCGCCGAAACCTCAAAGCCGTCGGGAAAGTTAATTTTAAATCCGAAAAGTAGAGCAAATGCTTTACGATGCCTCGTTAGGCGAACGGATAATTAATCAATTTCAAAACACGAGTACTCTATTTTATCGATAAACGTCTCGAGGCATCGCCATTTGCGTTCGTCTCGGTTGGAAAGACACTGCCAGGCGGTGGATTAATGTTTTCGGTTTTGGGTGGAGCCTTTGATCGTCTCTCTTGAGGTATCTTGAGCCTAGTCCATTTTCTTCTGACATCGAAATTAATTTGATAGGAGGCGGTAAAAGCTTGTAGGATCAAATCTGTCATTAACCATCGCTCACCAACTGTAACGAAGCACTGCTATCTCCCTCATACCAGCAACTCCTCAGCTATGCTTTCTAAACGTAGAGATTCCAAATAATACTTTCAACTTACTTACCCTCCGAAGGTCATACGTAGTGTTGGTTGCGATCCAAGTTAGAAAATGTTCTATTTAAGTACCATAAACCGAACGCACCTGAAAAGTTGTCCTCTGCAGATGCGGAAAGGAAAGGGAAAGCTTTATTTGCTAAGCTTGTTTGAATATTTATTTACTGTTAGCCGTAGGATTTAACGTCGGTAATATTCATGAGAGCCGTCCGTCCTTATGGTTGGTTGGAGGAAGCAAAAGTGAGTTTGAAAAGGATTACTCCTCTAGAGTGTATAAACAACTCAAGTATCCGTAAAGGGGAAATCTTTTTTTAAAAAACATGGGATAGATTATTTAACTGTCACTTTAGCTTTAAATGTTCAACAATGAAATGAAGTGAAATAAAATTAAAATTAAAATGCAAACTGCTTTGAAGTGTACTTAAGTTTTGCAGGATTTATTGTGGCAAGTTTGAAGTGATACCTTTCTTTACTCAACTTGTTCAACAGTAAATGTCAAAATATTAGCTGTCGAATTGTTAACCAACATAATAAAATTGTAAGAAATCCTCATCTTTCTTTCGAGAAAAACGAAGCCTGTCGAGTAGGTGATTAATTTGGAGCCTCTCCATCGCTTCTAATAGATTCCGGGGGGCCATAAATCAAACTATCGCCAGTTTAGAAAATTTAGTTCTCCGACAGAAAAGCAGAAACCTCTCGATCGGCTTTCCATAGATCAACGCATCGGTGCGATAAACCAATGCTCGGTTCACCCATTTCCCGGGGCCACTTTTCTAAAGTGTATCACTGTACGGCGCTGGTTTCCCCCCCTGGCACAGGTTCGAGGTTAAATAAAATCATAAAACCCTTTAGCCCATTTAGCACCTGGAAGGCAACGCTACCGAAAAAGGGCCGCTTATTAGCGTTGCGATTGAGACTAATGTTTTTCCGTTCACGTTTCCCACCCGCTCGCCGGCAGTGGATTTCATTAAAGCACTCTTTCGACAGCTGGATTCGCTCGGAAAGGGATTTGGTGTGGATAAAACCAACTCAAGCAGCATTTCCTACGCGGGTAGAAAAGGGAACGAGATAAAGCTAAACTTTCTTTCCCCGAAGAGCGGGTCGAACACCTTCGGCTGGAGAAATTGTCTTCCGGTGGAAGCCGACATTGGCGGCATTCTTTTCGTTCGCCACCGAAACCGGGCCGCCAGGCTGGGGCTGCATAAATTATGACTGATTTGGTTCAATTTATTGGCTCGACTCTCTCCAGGGAGGATCATCTGCCCCCCTCCCCATTCATCCGCCGCGTATCCGCCTGCGTTTTAGAAAAAGAACCCAAAAACCGAAGGAACCCTTAAAGAACTCGAAAGAGAAAAGGTCCACCACCAGCCGGGGCGTATAGGCCACGGAGGACCAATAAGTTTTATCTTCGGGCATCGGCATTCGTGGCCGGGCGAACTCCGAACCCGAGCGGTCCAGTTTCTCCCTGGGACTGTTTACGGGTTTTACGGCCTTTTCGTAAAACAATTCTCCGGGGGATGAAGTTCATGTGTATCGGCAGCAGTCGAAGGCATGTGTATCCGTGGCACTACCTTTCTCCTCCTCAAGGAATAGCTACAACCCAACGAAGGGATCCTTTGGTAGGATCCGCTGGAAGGTAAATCCTTCAGGAGTTCCTCCTTCTGCCCCGGGATGGGCAGTCTGCATAATCAATCGTCAGCTGGATTGATTGACTTTCCGCAACAACGTGCGTACGGGAGTCGTTCCGGGGGAACACCTTCGAGGGGACCTTTTTGCCCTAATCCCACGTCAAAAGATCGGACAGCATTCGTATGTCAATGGTAACCATTTCTGCGAATTTTCAATTCCTGGACGGAAGCTTCAATGCATAAAATCGGTACGCAATAGATTCCAGCTTGTGGAGCATAAAGATACTAGCCTGAATGAAGGTGATATGTTGGAAGAAATAACATTTTCCTTTAGATTCTCATTTACTATCATTTCTTTTTGTCCGATTTGACTGCTTAATTTGATCTTTATTTCGAATTTTGACTATTTTTCTTGGATCTGTTTCAGCTTTAACCCTACTTTCTCTTTAATTCAAACAATTTAAGCCAAGCTAGTTTTTTTTTCAATTTACTATCAAAAGTATATCCTGATTTATACGATGTAGAAATGTCCTAAACATAGAAATTATATTTATTTGAATACAGTTTTTTAATTCGAGGAGATAAATTAATGTTTTCTTAGACATAAGCATTGCTTGATTTGACAAAATTTAAAATAGTTAAATGTTTAAATTTAACTATATCCACGACTCTGTATCTGTCTTTCTTGGGCATAACGAAAATTTACAGTTTTTCAATCGATGCATTAAAGTTGTCTCCCTGGGCATAATTGATTTATGCAATTTTTTCCAAAGGTCTTGTCTCTGATTTAAAAAAAAAGCTCGCTGATGCACGCGAGCATTAAAGCTGGTTTTCCCATTTTCCCCCTCCGTGTTTTTCTTCTCGCTCATCCTCGTCAATTGGCTCAAAACACTATCGGAAAACCGGTTGTTGGTTCAATCGTTTGTCATGTTTGGCCAACGATGTTTTGTCGCTCCTGCGCGGCGAAGAAAAGCCAAACAGTCTCGGATGAAAAATCACCAACGGCGCACGATTCGGTTCCGCTGCCTAATTCGAAAACGGCTCCCCGCTAGCCCGCCAAGGTTAGGCAGGAGACGATGGGGGAACGTTGTTTATGTTGCGGTTTGTTTTGATCGGAAGGACACGGCCGCTCGGGAAAAGCCTGCGTGAAAGGTGACAATTTTTCGATTGCATTTGTGTATGTGTTTGTGTGTGTTTTTTTTGTTTTGTCGGTTTGTGTTACGCTCCTTCCGTTTGGCATTGACGTTTCGCGCAAGCGGTTGTTTGGGTTGACGTTTGTTTTGAGTTCGGTCGCACGAGCGGTTGGGGAAGCTTCCTTTTTTGTTAGTGTTTTTTACGCCTGCGGTCGCCCGAAACGAGGACCATCCGAAGCGCGGCAAGGACCGAGGTGTGAAGCAATGCGATTAATTCATTTGAATTCATTTCCATCAGCCGTCAAATGTCAACTGTCGAAAAGGGGGACCGACCGGGACAGGAAACGAACCGGAAAGGCATTGATTTGATAATTGGATTTTGCGGATTTTTTGACGAATTTTGCAACCTCTCGTTAACCGGGTGGGTTTTCTGGTGAGCGCGTGCGGATGTTTGGTATTTACGGTTGGTTTATGCTTGCAGGCTTTTCAAACTAATCGGACGGGTGATTCTTCCCAAACAGTTAGCTGAACCTGTTCAATTGTAATATCAACACATTTGTGTGGAAAGCATGTGTTGGAATTAAGTTTTCGTAGAATTTGTTCAATTACGTTTACAAAGCATTCAAGGAATTCGTTCGATGGAAATAATATAAGGGATATTTTGTTAACACTCAATTTCCTGGTGATTTTCCGGGAAATATTCTGGTAAAATTAGATCCACATGTTCCTGTCCCCCATGAGTGGATAATAATTTATTTTTCCTTTTCCACCAAATCAAGTTTCCACCTAACCGTATCGTTATGTTCCGATGCTTGACCCTGAAACATTCGTGGGAGTGTACTATTTTTGTTGCATTTTCTCTCAACTCCCGGATGTTGCCCCATTCGGTAACCGATCGATGGTTGCCAACGTCTAGCTCCTCCCGAAAGCCAACGTTTCGAATGCCGCAAAAGGTCGCTAATAATCCGATTGCACGTTTGTTTACGTGTGGAATTACAGGTTTCCCTCAGTCCGGCGAATCTGGCGATCCATACCATAGCCTTCGGTTTGAATTCCCAACGATGCGTGGGGAACGTTTGATTCGTTTTTCCAAACGACACACAACACATTCGATCGTTCGTGTTGCGGTGCACAAAAAGCGGGTTTTCCTTTTTTGGAAACGTTGGTGAACCTGCGAATCCAGTCGGAGGGAAAATTTTTAGCCGTCTCCCTTCACATCGGTAGCGGTATGTCCGCTTGCTGATACCAAACTGGACACATTTTCCAGTCTGGGGTTTTCCCTGGCGAATACTGCTACCGATGGGAGCATACATCTCTAGCGGAAGTGTTCCTATAGGAAACAGGGAAAAAAAACTATTCAAACAATCCGAAAACATGCGTCACTGGTACGCGCTTTTGATAAAGGTTGCGGGATCGAAAGGCCAGCGCTGTCTTGTCAGTGTCAATTTTCACTCATTTCCACCGAAACAAGGGACAGAACGGTCCGAGCCGTGTCTCTGGTTTGCGAAACCATGGTACCGTTTGAGTGGAAAGGTGAGTTTTTACGATTTGGGTTGGTTTCAATCCTCCAACGAGAAGATGTCCTAACGGCGTTCAAATTGGCTTAGTTTCAATTGGTTATTCTTTTGTTTGCACATGGTTAGAAGTAGGTTAGTCTGTAAACTTTAACTTGTATGTTAAAAAAAAAGAATTTTTGAAGATAATGTGAGTAACTAAAAAACTTGATTTTTTTAAACCAATTAACCATTTTTGTAGTTGATTTGCAATGTTGTTTTGTACATTTGCAGAAAGTTTTTTTACAGCCACTAAAATCAGTACCCGATTTATGCTTCTCTTGCTTCTTTTTATTTATTTAAAAAAATAAACTTTTTTAACTAAAACCATAGAGAGAACAATTCTCATGAAAACGATTGAAAAGGAGACGTACAACACTGTTTATTTGACGTTCGGAGCGGTTATCGAAAATACATTTTTACCTAATACCCATAGAAATTCCAAAACCGTTGAAGGAAAGCTCGAACCCGGACGGGGCGAGCTGAACAATGATATCGATAAAATGGACAAAATATACGAGCCAGCCGTTCATCGCGCAACGGGAAAACACGATTCCCTGAATGTTAGGTGGAAGGATGTTCCGGACACCCAGACTGTTTTTTCCCCAGAGATGGGACGGCAAGGAACGCCGATGGACAGACGATACCGGATGGACGGACCGGAAATGGGCGTGAAGATGGATGGCGGATGGCCTGAATACGAGAAAGCAGTGGAAGACCAGCACGGGGTCCATATTGTTCACCAGCCGGGGAGTTTTCCACCCCGTTCTAGCCTCCTTTGCCAGCAATACTCCTTTCCATCGGGATAGTGTAATTTACTACAAGTATCCTTGCTAAAATATTACAACCAAATTGGGTACGAGAAACATCAAAACGAGCATCCGTGCGTTTCTGGTAGATGTTAGGTCTCTTCGGCCTTTCGTTTGGTTGCTACACTTCAGGTAAAATATTTATTACCCAGCTATTCAGCTATGTCCAACATAGGGTTCCTCTGTAAAACGATGCAAATCGGATGCGTTTCAACTTGTTTTGTTGTTACAATGACATGATATGACGTGATGTGTTGATGAGATACAACAAGCACCGTTTTGTCAATTGCCGGACCCAGTTGACAGGACACTTTACATCCCGCGTAATGAATGTCTGTTAGATGTAACATATAAAAGAACAATTTATGCGATAGATCATTCTTCTTTATTAGAGGCAAGTTGGTTTTTGATTGGACCAACTACATTGAGTGATTGAGTTGGACAAAACTACAAAATAACAAGCTTTCAGTGAAGTGTCCATCAGAAATAAGTTTTATTACTCCGTCAAGGTTGATGCTGGATAGAGATTGACATATTCGGCAGTTCTAACAAATATGCAAGTGAGCTCACAT
The DNA here is from genome assembly GCF_943734705.1 of Anopheles coustani. NCBI lineage: Eukaryota > Metazoa > Arthropoda > Insecta > Diptera > Culicidae > Anopheles > Anopheles coustani. The sequence goes on along the minus strand of NC_071289.1, from coordinate 22,980,812 downwards.
TTATTAGAGATGTCCATTTAAAAGTTCAGATGAATTTATAGTATTATCCGTTGTAATATTGATTACGTTCACGAATTTTGCTAAAGCAAACTAAACAAATTCACACTTTTAGCTTCGCTCCATTTGTGAAATGGTTATTCTACTTATACTAAAAACTCAAATAATGTGATGTTTCAACAAAAAAGAAAAGTTTGACGAGAAACCCATGGACAATATAGTAAACTAGCATCAAAAATCACCAGACCGAAGCACAAAAACGGCCAGCTCCATCATGGCTAAAAGCTTAGCCCTGACGGACCAATCAAAGCCAATTACATTCGTCAAAGCAACGTCAACGGAACAACGACGGTCCGGATGTCGTAACCAATTGAGTACACACATTAGCAGTTGGGAAACGTGGCACTAGATTTCCGTTTCCACGCTGCACGCCGCTGCAGTAACGAACGACCCGGCGGGCGGTTTTCCCGGTTGGCGGAAAATGTGGTCGTTGCCTGCTAGCAAGACCGGATCGCAGAAAAGAACGCTCGCAACAGCTGCAACGGTGTACGGCACCGCCGCAAACGGAACGACATCATCAACATCATGCACCGGCCGGAGTTGTCCTTCCTGGCGACGGCTCCATTTTGGGCGACTCTGGCGCAGCATTCGAAGCACGTGCGCTCAAACTAAAGCATACTTTCACGTTCATCATTTCGCTACGTAATAATCGTGACAGGGGGACATGTTGTGAGGGGAAACCAGCTGCCCCGCCGGGTGGGCCAATCCGGTCTAAGCAGGCGATTTAGCGAATCGGTGAGAGAGTCGGGTCCCTGGCGCGTCCAACCGCAACGATGCAATGCGCGAATGCAGTGATTTTTGCCCGGTGCATTTTCGTCTTGTGATGCTTTATTTAACAGAACGCCTGCATTTGTGGTACCTTTTCACTGAAAGCAGTGGAAGATAATCTACGGTACCTAGGTGTACGGACGAAAGGCCGGCAGATCGGTGGAAAGGTGATTAGTAATGCAGCCTGCAATTTCGTTGCATCACGTCGCAGTTGAGGGCAAAGACAGGATGCATTGCAGAATGGCTGTGAAGTCAGTTGGAAGACTGACACGAAGTCGTCACTGCGGTAAGGTTCATTTTTAAACCCAATGAATCGAGCACGAGTCATGTAAATGCTTGATTAAGTGTGTACCGCTTCAAGCCGACGAATACATAACTATACTTTGTGAAATGTGTCCATAATGAAGCAAATTTTATGAAAGATTCGGCACTGATCAGGCAAAGACCCACGAAATCACGCTAGAACTAGACGTTTATTTACGAGCATAATAAGGATGTGAGTGAGTAGTTCTAAATTTAATCGATGTGTACCTCCGATTTGCAGGAAACTTATTTTGAAATATGGTCAATTTTTAAACACCATTAGATAAGTTATAAGTTTCCTTACGCGTACTTTTAATGAATTTTGTATGTAGCTAACGCAAGTTCCTTAAGTTTTCTCCGAACGTTAAAATCTAAAAGCTTTATTTTTTTAAATAAATTAATTTAAAATTTTCCATAATAAATAAATGTTAAAAATGAAGGTTTCCAAGCATAAGAAAAAAATCTAAGTAACCATGGGTTCTGTGACAATTTAGGCAGCGTTGATTTGACAGACGAAAATGGTGTATAATAAAGCGTGCAAGTTTTCAGTGCTTTTGTGCAATTTTAAATACCAATCTATTAGCTAAAAATATTCCTGAAACCCTTTAAATTTGACTGCATCGAAAGTATTAAATTTGAATTTAAATGGAATTCAAGACTATGAACTTATGTTGCGTTGTGTATTCTTACTTTCAAAAATGAAGAAAACATTGAAAACCCGAACATTGGTTGTTGCATTGCAGAATTAGCTGTCAGGCAAGTTTCCAATAACTATAACCATTAATTCCGTCCAGTAATAATTGATCCTTTTCATACTTCACTAACAATAGTCTCCGTTCAATTGTTTCCCTATGAAATATGAGTGCTTTGTCCTGTCCCTCCCACCGAAAGCATAATAATCGGTTTGAAATTTCACTTAGGCGTCTGCAATCATCGATTTCAATCGATCGCGGAAGATGCCCTACGGTAGAGGTGAAATGAAGTTCTGTGGCTTTCCGTGATTTCCCGCTGGCTTTCCGTGGGGGCTTTCCGCGGCCAAACAGTGACGAGCGAGTGTGCACGCTAATGACAATGCTTTTGAAGTTCCTTACTAAGCACCCTACTGTTGACCGGAACGAGCAGTGGCGCTTCTTGCTGAAGCGATCCTTGACGTGGCACGTCCACTCCTCACCACCTGGAAACCGGTAGTTTACCGTTTCCTCGAGCCGCACACCGTGCAGGTAATTAGTGGCACTAGAGGTCTGGTTCCGATCGATCCGGCTTCCGGTTTGTGCAATAGGTAGGCCAACGACTGGTCGAAAATCATCCCTCCTTTTCATCGCGATAAGTTGATTGGCTTTGATTGATCTGTGCGGTGTGGTGGAAAAGTCATACCCGGTCCGTCCTGCGGAGGAAGCCCCCGAGCGGCAGATGCTCACTTGCTAATGACTGCACTTTCACAGCGTTCTCCGGTTCCCGACAAGTGCCACTTGATCGTTGATGGGCGATTGAGTTGCTGCCAAGGTTGGTGTTTATGATGACTTGTTATTGTCGGCTTTATGTTGATAAATCGCCATTATTACCACTATCTTAGCTTCGTTATTGGTCGAACATTTGAGGTTTTTGTTACGTTTTAATCCTAGTACTTTTAACGGTGAAAACTTAACGTTTTCCAAATGTGTTCTCAGTCTCACTAACGTTTTTCCTTTTATCTTTTCAGGTAAGTTTCCCCTCATCGAGTTTGAAAGGATCAGGATATATAACCTGACCCGCATGTGGCAGCGCAGATCACTTACCAGATTTATGTATGGAGTGAAGAGAAAGACGCACGGAACCAGACTCAACCCATCCACCCCCGACGACTCAATTAGGTTTGACACAATTAAACACTCACTCGCAACACAACTCTTCCGCTCGGTTGAGTTTTCTTTGAAAGTTCTTCGACGGTAGTGCGTATCCCTCGGGGAAAAGCAATAGTTTCGGTACGGAAGGCAGCATAAACTTTCCTCCAAGGGAAGGCAAAACTTGTGCTGCGAAATGGCCCACCGTGAGTCGGACGATCGTAGCCAGAGAGGGTCTCCCTTCAAGTGAGCGGGCCTCCAAACATTAGCTCGACCATTTAATTAGCGCCCCGTGATTATGTTGTTCGCCCGGCTGCAGATTATGTGCCCGTACGGCGCTCTGGATCTCTGGGTGAAATCGCCAAGACAGACCGACCGACCGAAATGCAACAAAGATGGAGCTTAAATCAACAGCTAGCCTCGAGCCTTACGTTTGGTTGCCGGGATCGGACCAAGGATTCGCCTCGGTGTCGGTCCGGTTGGAGAGCTCCGGAAGACGAGCAAGGAGACGGCCCGTCCTAGTGCGTTTGTCAGTTTCGCATCCGCGGACGTCGGTGGTGGTGGTGATAAATAATCAAACGAGTCCGGAAAGTGGCAAGGAATGAATTAATTACTTCCCGTTGCGCTGAACATGGAAACAAGGAATGGGAAGCGAACATTAGAAGAAAAAGATATACCGGACGCACAACAGAACAACTTTCAAGCGGCTAATGAACGGCTTTTAGCGAAGGTTCGGGTTTTGCGTTAAGTTTCGACGCTTGCGGGGTTTAATGCTTTCCAGCCAGTGGAAAGGGTATTAAAACTTTTTCCACCATTCCGTGGGTTGAATGCGTTCCAGCTGGTTTCTTGGAGATTATAAACGATGGCGAGTGGCGTATTAAGTGGATTAACGACGGGCAAAAATCATCAATGATTACCATCAATGGTTGATGCATGTTGCAATAAGTTTCATCATTTGTTTGCAACTGGATTTCGCTGAGTTCCAAAAATTGAGAAAAAGAACGAAACTTACTCTCCTGAAGTAAGATAATATGATAATGTATGTATTTATGTGTGTATTTATTTATTAATTCAGACTATTACCTCAACTTCAAGAAATAATGAATGCTTACGCAAAATGCACACTATCATTCTAAAGCAGTTTAGTTACTGCTTAGTTTGGCTTCCTTGTTAAAATTTAAAATTAACGTTTTTGATATTGATACCTTGCAGAAGAAAATACATGGAATAGGCGGATGAAACCATATGAAACAAATATCTATTTAAATAAGGAAAAATCTGAACTGCCAATCAAAAATCAATTTTCATCGCAAGACGTACTAGCCTCTTTCGGAGGACGCTCTAATGGTTATCCAGAATCCATCTGCGAATGTTCGGATTCGGGATATTGATTTTAACATGCTTCTCCAAATCCATCGCACTCAATCCCGCCGCTGGCGATCGTAATCTTAATTGTTTGTTTGTTTTCCGACGCCATTAGCCGTCCAACCTTCAGCGTCCACCGAGAGTTGGAGGGACATTTTTCGACTGCCATTTAATACACCACACCGCCCGGCCTAAACTTACTCTCGTTCGCGCTCGTGGAAATGTCCCTGCCCCATGGATGGTGGGCCCCAAACGGGCGGTGGAAAGCGAAGGGCAAAATGAAAAAAAGAAAACGAGAACCGAGCGAAGAGGCACAAATTGGGCGGCCCATTAACGCGACGCGACTACGGTTCCCGTCCCGTTTCCGGAAAGGAAAGACAAGGATTCGGCCTCCAGGACACGCTGACGCCGTCTCGTTCCGTTTGGAAAAACGAGCGCAACACAATGGAGAGAAAGGAAAGGGCCAAAAAGGTGGGGTGGTAAAAGGAAAGATAACGGTGGAAAATCGTCGGTGAATATTTCATCGGCACAATCACATAAGTACATACTTCAATATTTATAACGAAGTTTAATGGATTCGGCGAGCGGTGGGCTCGTGATCCGGTTGCGGAGTTGATGAAATTTGAACGGACAAAAGCCAGTGGCGGCGTTTGAAAAATAAATAAGCAGAATGAAGTCAAAGGAGGGAGTTCCGCAGTCGGCTTCGGGTCCTCGCAAGACTCGCTGTCTCCTCGCTGGGCTGCCGATTAGCAGACAGCTATACATTCGGGCCGGGGTTTCAGCACTTTGATAGCATGGTCAGCCCCTTCATGACAAACCAAAGCCTGATAAAATCTGTCTCAGCGCTCGTTTCGAGCGACATCGTTGACCGGAGGGCAAGGTGAAGGGAGGCAGGATCCGACGGTGTGGCCAGGATGTGATGTAAACATTTTAGTGCTCGACGCCACAAAGTCCCTTGTCGGGCGGAAAAGCAGTAAATTATTTCCACCGAACCCGTACGGCGATACCGTTTTTCGGGTTATCCTTTCAACGTTTCTTTTTGTTATTTTAATGTTTTGTTTCCATCGTTTGGGTTTAGTTTTGTTTTTTTTTTTGCACTTCGTCGCTCGAATTTGGCCATTTTGTTTTTCTTCCTTTTTTGTTTTGCTTCCCCATCCCACATCGACTGCAGTACACCACGATGAAACTGTCCGCTTCCCGCTGAGTGGAAACACCGATGGCTGCTAGCTTGCCTTGTCTTTTGGCCGTTTGTTTGTCGCCGGATAGTTTTCCACTACTGCAACCCCCCCGACCACCATCTGCTCCGCTTCGGAAACAGCCCAAACACCCCATTTGCTGTTGCGCAGCCCATCGCCACATTTTGTACGACGCCCGATGGCTCCGTCTTCTGCCGCAGCCGCCGCCACCGCTACCTGTTTTACATGTTTCCAGCGTGCCGTCCGGACCGGGCGGCCTATCCTGTCGCTTTTCCGGACAACTTTTACCATCACCCGGCGTGCCCGGAAGATTGGCAAAGTCTCAGCGATCTTTCGAGAGAAAAAAACACGACTCGAATTCCGTCGTGGAAAACCGGAACTAGCGAACTTGCGCCGGCATCGGCACAAAAAAAAAACGGAACGAGGAAAAACGGAGCGAAAGGAATAGATCTTTCTGGTGTGCCAGTTTTTTTCTCGCGACCGACTTCGAGAGATATCCTCCGCACGGTGGCGGAACCTAACGGCCGGTTGTTGTGCCATTCCATTCTCGCTTTTTTGTCACTTTTCTATTTTATCCCTTCTCTAACACACATACATACAGGCGGCAGTTCCTGTACGATGCGCTAGCGCTGTTTTATCACCCGGGCTCTGCGCCACGAGAACGACCCGAAACCCGATGGCTGGCTGCCCTCTGGGGTGTAAATCTCGTCCATTTTCCACCCTTCCTACAGCTTTCCCAATTCTTCCCTCCCCCTGAGCCAGCTTTTGGCGATCCTCGTCTGGGCGTTGCGGTCGAATGCGCGTTCCCATTGCGGGGGGATAAAAAAAGCGACCGCACGATCAACAAACACCTACCGAAAAGAAAGCAAAACGAGAACAAAATGTCCGCGAGCCACCGTCGTGTCCACCGAGCGAGGGGGGAGAGAGAAAACTAAATTTGTGAACTGTTATTGTAGCTTACGCAATTGATTGCGAATGGCACCCGGGAGGAAAGAAGGTGCTAAAAGTTTAGTGTCGAGGCTGAGTTGTTTCCGTGGTTTTGGTTTCCAATCCCCCCCACTTTTTTTCTTTCGAGGGTGGTGGTGGGAAGGAGTAAGATAGGGTTTTCCCACCCTCACGTCGCCAACCTGACCGTCTGTCAACGACTAAATTAACGGCAGGAGGCTGCCTGGTCGCGCTTTCGTTCCGGAGCTGCTCGTTGATGAACGGGTTCCGATTTCCGGCTGGCTGAAGGTGGCCTTCGTTTTCCTCTTACACTCTTTCTCTGGGAAAATAACTTGCGGGTGTGTTTTATTCAACGAACGGTTGGATTCCCGTATTTCGCCCAGAGGGTTGTTTTCGATCGCTTTAAATTGTTCGATTCGACGATTTGCATGTTGTCTTAGGTGGAGGATTTATTTGCACAACGCCTAGTTGTTAAAAGTAGTACATTGTATGTATGTTATTGTTATTCTCAACCAAAACTATCACGTTTTAAGCAATCGTGTAATAATAACAATGCCCTTTTATATTGATTAGTCGTACGAAAAATGAATTCTCAATCGTAAAATTGCGATATTTTAGTTTTACTCTCAGTTTTTAAAACTAAAACATTGAAGTCCGTATTTTATTCCTTTCTGATGTCTTCCTATTTTATCCTTAGGAGCACTATGGTTGATAATGTTAAATTGATTACATCAAACATTAAATTTTGGTCAAATTGCCAAATAAATTTGAATGTAAATAACACCAGAAAACATTTTTCTTTTTATTTTTTTATTTATAAAAAGGACTTTGCGCCTTAGATGTTTTTATATTCATTCTGTTTCATGTCCTTCAGATTAGATTTCTTTATAGATGCTAATTACTTTCAAATATTTGATTACACTGTTTTCGCTTATGGGCTCGTTACGCTAGAGAACAATATGATGTGATAAAGTACAAAGATGAAGTAATGAAACAACCAAATCTTAGAAAAACAGCGAATTAATATTTTTAATCGGTTCATTTCTAGCAGTTTACTTATAATCTATGATCGCAAACAATCGATCCAGTAACACCATCTCAAAGGGTAGAACAAATATGGCTTTCTCAAACTGAACAATTAGTAAATCATTCATTCCCTTGAGCGAGGACAAGCAAACCGGATCAGTGGCAACACGAGAGCCTTCCGGTTCTTCTCACGATGGAACTTTATGTCCCCTTTCTTTCCCCCGCAAGGAATCCGTTCGACGGCGATGAACACGAAAGGAGGGCGGAAAAGGACTCAGCGGAATCGATTTCTTCCCATTTCCGCTTGCGAGCACCCGTAACTCGTAATCATGTTTTTGACGTAAAGCTGGTGGCAGAACAAATCTGCTCGCAATCCGAGCGCAGAAATCACTGTGGCTTGACGCCTAATGAGATTAACGTGACGAAGCACCGCGTCGTCCAGGATCGTTCAGGGGCGGTGCTTCCTTTCCGTTTTGTTTGCTGCGAACTCTCGCTGCGCCCGGAAGCCCGGCGCGGTCGTCCTCTATCGGGCGCAAATAATAGATGAAGAAAAATTGCTTTCGGGGCCACTTAATTTGGCTCGTTGTCGTTCACCTATATTTTCGTTAATTTATATCTACGGCTCCATCGATGTGTGCTGTCTTGCTGGAGTTGCGGAAAGCTACGGCCCCGGATAAGCGTGGGCGAGGGACAGCGTCGGTGAACTGAAGGAATTTACCCTCCTTGAGGGTAGACACCCAGCTTCATCGGTTCCAGATATCCGGAAGAAGTGAGGTGTTGTGCGATGTACACAGCTGCTTGTCAAAGTAAGGAATCAACTTTCATCGATAAAAATTTGAAAATTTCCCATTTACCATTTACCAACAGCGTGCGATACGAACCCAATGTAGCCGTAAACTTTTCCACAACTGCATTCACGTTTGTGTGAAGCTGCTGCAACAGAGGACGGGACAGTTTTTCAACTATTCAATATCATTGATTGTCCTCGGGGCCAAACTCCCCGCAGCAGCGCCGAAGGAACTTCCGAAGCAAGAGGGCGAAGGTAACAAATTGTGACAAGGATATATTTCATCGTACTGTCACCGGTTTCCTGCTTCCTGGGGTTCGTGTCGCCATCGCCCTCTTTCCCCGTCCCTTACCCGCAGATCCTTACTTGATGCAGCATTTACTTCGACCCGTTCGACCCCAAACGCGACGCTACCTCATATGCTTTGCACCAACATCGGTGCCATCGGAATGTCTCACCCGTGTGTGTATGCCAAACTGTGCCGTCCTTGCTGCAGTGAGCGGAACATGGCAGTTACTTTCCGGTTCATACCGAGCGCCACATCTCCGAACTTTATCTACCAAACCGGTGGAACCGGGCCACATATCCTGGCACATTCGTGCGGATCAGGATACGTGTTTGGCGAGGCGAAAAAAGCAATGATCTTGTTAGTGCGATTAGAAAAGTTCACACGTAATGGATTATTTGAATTATTGGCAAAGCTTTTACATTGTTTGTTTCTTTTTTTTTGTGCTAGATGTTTGAAATTTTGTTGACAAACAATGTCGTCTTCTAGTTTTCTGGGTGGACATACTGTTTGCTAGGATTTCTGGACGACTAAAAATGGAAAACAATTTTCCGCAAATGGTAAATTGTTGTGTAGACATGACGACTTGTTATTTGAGTTATTCTGGTTTGTTTGCTCTGTATTTATTTTTTTTAAACATTTAATTTTTCATTTAGGTTACTACATTTTGTTGTTTTATTTTGATATGAGCATTTTTCTCACTCTTATTTTCTTAGAGCTTGTGGTATTATTTTCATTCTCCTCACATTTTCAAACTTGGAATATTTTTTTCATAAAAATGCTCGGAACAATATCTTGCATCTACTTGACGAACAGTTTCTTCTCGTCTTTCCAATGCAGTGCAATTTGCGTGAACCCATCGCATTCCGGTCGTTGTCCGGTACGGTCCCGGACCCCGAGAGCCACTTAAAGCAACAATCAATTTTATCGATTTTCGTCTTCACCTCATCCGTCCGCTGCATCTCCCTTCACTTCATAACCAAACGGTTCTTCGGCCATCTTCGGTAGGAAAATTCTGCTCATGTTGTTTTGATGGTCTCATCAAATTTTCATTTCCACCCCCTGGCTCGGCTCGCTGCACCGTTTCGATCGGGGCTGGCCGTGAAGCGGGAGTGCAGCATTGCCCAACCCTGGTTCTGCTACTTGTGTTTTGTTTCGTTTCGCACTGCTTTCCCAACTTTCCCGGACATCAGCTGGCGTTGTGGACACTGACGATGATGATTTCCACCGATTCCTTGACCCTGGTTTGTTGGAAGAGCGTATTTCCCGAGGCAACTGCTTTGGCATTGCCAGGTCTGCGTTCATTGTCCTTCCGGGCAGGACGAGTGAAAATCGCTCGGAGGTGGAACGGTTTTGCCAGGCACATAAAAAAAACTAACTGGTTTTCCACCTCACGACACTAAACATCGATTACCAAGGAGGTGCATGGAAAAAAATCAATTTTCTACTTCTCTTGAGATCTGACACAATTTCTTCGCTTCCTTATTGAGCTCTCCATAGCAAACTTCATGGCGTTGCTTCGTTTGCAGTATTTGAATTTCAATCTTTAAGATTTTTTTCCGGGTCAATGTCCACCGGTAACTTTTTCTCGGTGTGACTGCATTTGACACGTCGCTCTTCGCTCTTTTGTTGTACCACGCTGTTTCTGCAGTTTTCCCTCGATTGGAGTGAATCAAGCAGAGCGTTAAATACAAAGAGCCAAAAGTAACCAGGCTGGCAGCAGAAGTGACCTTCGATGGAGTTTTAGTCTGATGCCGAAACGTTCAAATGAACCACTTCAAATTAAACATCAAGCTAAAGCCAACATTTGTTCACCCGTCAGATAGCTTCTTATGCAAACTGAATGCTTCTTAACGCGCGCAGCAGAGTGGATAAGGGGAGTGGTTTTTACCTATTTTTTTCCCATCTTCATTGATTGGTAATTGACTCGTGTAAGCTCCTCGAAGGCATCGCATCGTGGATTCAACGAGGCGATCGAGCTAATTAGCATTGTTTGTAGCTCATTATGCGCCATTCAGCTTCATTAACGTGAGTTGATCCATTGATTATCGACCTTTGCGTCTTCATTTGCTGCGGAGGAGTTTCCGATGGTTTGTTTAAGTGTACAGTGAAAAGCGTATTAAATTGACTCCCCGATACTGTCGAACCGAAAGCTAAAAAAAGCATCAATGACGCGTGCGGATTTCAGTCACCTTTAACCTCTGTTAATTTAAACAAAAGTCCTTTCTACCGATTTTCTTTCAGTGATCCCCTAAGTTAGTATGTGTTTAAAATTCAAAATAAATCTATCATACAAAGGGCTTTCATATTGCTCTTAGCAAACGCCGTCTTAAAAGTCAGCCCATGCAAAAGTGTTTACTTTTAACCGGTGAGACAGGAATTTTTCCTGCTCTGAATAACATTCCTTGCTCGTGCTTGGCGAATACGCAAACATCCTTCCACCCAATGATCACCGATTCCGAGGAAAGCGCTCCACGGATCGCAAAGCATAAGCCAATTTTTCCAACGAAGGATTTCCCCCGCAGACACGCGCGTGGAACGTTTTAAATCCGGTTTCTGAAGTGCTCCGGCAATCAGGTTCAACCGCGGAGTGCATAGATCTTCCGGTACGTCTTGGCTCACGTAATTCGCAATTGCGCGAACGTGAAGGCACTCGTAGCACTCTCGGAAACGCCGCCACGGTCTGCAACTGCCTTCCAGGGAAATACTGAAGTTAAACTGCTCCAAGGACCTTGGCTTGGGCTTTGCATCTTTGCCTTTGCGGTTGAGTCCTGCACGGCGAAGGCTCGGGTGGTGCCAGCTGCTACGTTAAATTTTATATTTAAATATTTTTATAATGGAAAATAGTTTATCCCGGATTTGCTAACCTCACCCGACGCTTTGCGTTGAACTTCGCTTTTTTTTGTACATCTTCTCTCTTGAAAGATAGAGCGAGCAGAAGGGAGAGCGGATCTGCATGTTGCCTGTATTTATTTTTCGAATAAACTGAACAAAAAAACGCAGACATAGGCAAAGGACGGTAACTGCGGACCACGTGCCACCCGATTCGTAGCGGAACGCACGCTGTTGCATGTTGCATTTTTCTTTTGCCCTTCCAAGGATCCGTGCTTTCTGGAGAAAGATGCCGAGTGGCTGCATTAATATTGTTTGCATTTCGTTCCACGGAATTTTGCCCGCGCGCGTACTTTGCCGCCTTCTGCTCCGCACGATTCGGCTCGACTGATGTTTGCAGAAATAATTTCACCCGTTCACTGAATGTGCTTTCCCTTCGTTTGTGGCGCTCGTGTCCTTGCCAACGATGCCATCGCCATCTGCTGTACATTATTGGTTGTTTTTTTCTCGCGTTACAGGAAAACTAGCTACGATGTAAATCACTTCGGAATGACATTTCAAGGCATTGCCAGTCAGAGTTACTTTGAGTCGAAAGATTTCAAACGCAACCCGTCTGTTCTTCAATTTTTTACTTTCTTGTGAGTTGATTTGTTGTGCATATTTATAATCCTACTTTTATAGCATTAGCATTTCTGGAAGATAATATTATCCAATTTGCATTAGGGGATTTGTACATTAATTCCTTAACATGAACTCAAATATTATAAAATTGAGAGGATGGTAAACGTTTGTAAACGCATCATGTTTGCTAGATTTGTAACTTCACACAGAATGCGACAAGTAAAACAAATCCCATAAAATTACCTCCACCAGGTGGATGATAAGTCATGAACGTTAAATGTAGTTAAAATGTTAATAGTTGCTGTATAATTTCCTACCACCGAGCCGACGTTTGAGGAGCAAACAAGTTTTACAGCTGTTGTTGTCTCGTTGAGATACAATTTCGTTGCATAAATTAAAACTTTCGAAACGATGAGAACAGCTTGTATTCAAGCAAGACAGAGCTACGGTCCACCGAACAGTTACTTCTTGCCACGAAAACGTTGTTCGCTACCGGTAATGTTTACGTATCCTTGCATATAATCTGTGCATCTTTGTGCCCTTCCATAAAAAAGACCACAAACATACGCACACTCGCACGCACCAATCCCTCAAACAAACTCATCCGGGGCCGAAACATGGCTTCACTTTTCGGGTTACACATCAAATTTATGGTGGGTTATAATTTCCTGCAAAATTTTCACTCACCCACTCCGAAGCAGCTTTCCTGTTTATTTTCTTTTTCTCAGCAGTCGGGAAAGTATGAAAATCGCATTTCCGTCTACCGGGATCAGGCGACGCTTCGGCGTCAACGTTCGCTCGTCTTTTGCCCTCCCAGCAGTAGGGGTCAGTTGCGGTCGGTCGGGCCGGGGTCGATTGGGCAGTAATGGGCTTCGGGACCTTCCATTTCCGTCACATTCCGTCAGAGCGGCTTCCGTAAATCCTATTAGCACTGCTTAGAACGTTGTCATGCTGTAATGACACCAGCGAAACCGAGCGAACGGTTCGCCGGGAAGGGAGGATTCCGGCAGGGAAGTTATGAATAATTTTCCACTCCGAAAAGAACCGTCCCATGCAACACCTCCCTCGGCTGGTGTCCCAACGAACGTCCCCTTTTTTGTTCGCAAAAGTGTAACTGAAGGCCACCCCGGACTCCCGGTTTGACCGACGGGCAAGACGCTGGTGGGCGGGGGGGGGGGGGGGGGTATTTAAAAATGCAAAAGACGTGCCGCCGTTGCAGGGCTTCGTAAATGAACAATCCTTCCTTCGAAACAGCCACACATGCCGGGTCGAGTGTATGCTTTGACACGTACAGCAACGAATCTGCAACTGTTTCGCCGTCCGGACCGTCGAGTAAGCGAAAAAAAAGTGGACATCCCTCGGCTTGGCAGTGGACGTGAAAAATGTCCATCGGACAAAAATTCCTACTCATGACACACACGAAGGGTTAGGTCTAAGGCGACAGCACAAAAACGAAGATAAAAAAAATACCCAACATCGTTCCCCTTCCCGAGCATGAATTTGCATAAGCATACATCAAGCTTGCATTGTCCGGGTGCTGTACATGCTGGTCGCCTAACGCTCCCCCAACGCCACCCCGGACGATCCTCTTCAAAGAATCAGTACGGTCGCACAGTGTTTGTTTGGCACTGGCGACACTCAAAACTACCCCAAGTGAAGCCTCAACTTGATGTTTCTTTTAATTTGAACGTTTTTCGTCCCGCTGGCGAATCGCTCGTGGGAAACGTTCTCCATTGTGCCGTTTGTGTGCAGTGTTAATTTCTTACTATTGTGTGGAGGCTTCGTTTGGAGCTCGTTGTTGTTTTGAAAACGCGACAAGAAATAATTCTAGTGTCACACAAACTCGCAACGGTCGGTTTAGTTTTATTTCGAAGCAAGTTGAAGAGCTGAAACTTTTTTCCAAAAAGTTCCCTCAAAATTTAAGGATGTTTTACGGAATCTTTTTGGGCCAAACAGATTGATAAAATACGTATTGCTTTCAATCGTAGGAAAAGTATAATTAAAACGTAGATAAGTTTGCTTGATCTATAAAGTTAAAAATTACATCTCAACAATTATATTCATTGCAAATTATCAGCCGCAATTCTACGATTGCTATTGTTTTTTTTTTTATTTGCTATTAAAACAAACGAGAAATAAACAAATAAACGAGATACATATGAAGGAGAACAGGTAGCCAGCTGATAAATAAGAAACAAATTGGAATGTTTTAAAAATGCTCGATCAAAACTCGTTAAAAATATTTTTTAAAAAGAACAATACCAATTGAATCCAACACGTACGCTTTTAATTTTTGTCTTTATTATTTACATTTATTATTCACATTCTAATAACATCATTGAACCATTGAAATGTTATATTATATTTAAATGTTTTATCAAAAGCGATGTTTTCGAGTCAACGGTCATACTTAGAAAACATTAAATGATCACGGAAGGCCAACATATCCATTCAAACGGTGTGTCCACAAGCGTGTGACACTAAATGGGTAGACCAAAGGATGAGACACATCGAGACAAAACCAGACCGGGACAAGTTGTAGGCAATGCGCGAGGGATCGCCTTTACGCCAACGCCAGCATATCATATCCCCGTGGGGGAAAGCCAAAGTTTTCGCATTTTTTTTATGCGGCATGCGCCATCCTTTTTCACGTGCCCATCGTGGCAGGAAAGGCAGGATGGGCAGACGGCAGAAACTGTCACAGTTGCTCTGCCAATGCTGCGGTCAGAAGTTTGGACAGTTAGTTTCACTTTTTTATAATTTGTTTTCGTTTCTTTTTCCCCTTCAACATGATGAGCAATGTTTTCCCTTTGGAGAAAGCGCCCGAATGCAAGATGGGAGATGAAAAAAAAACCCGGAAAAAAGAAAACAATCTGCCACACAGCCCGTCAGTCCTAATACAATTGTACGGCTTTGGCGGAGCGGCTCATCCTGGCAGGTAGCGCCAGAAGTTGACCATGCCCGAGGGTCACATAAGACATCGCACCGTCTCATTCGATGAAAAATGACGGAAAAACACCCGACCGCACCAACCAAAGGATGGGCATCAGGGGTGGGTGGATGGTCCTAGGCCGTGGTCCGTACCGCGCGGTCATCCGGTCCGGCGGGCCCTCCCGAGATCAGCCTTTAAATATGTGGCTGGCTTAACTCCAGCAACTCTCCGGTCGCAGATAAGAGGGTGATTTATGATGACAGGTTTCCGGTGCCTTTTTTTCACGTGCTCCGTGAAGTGTGCGCGAATGCCTCACACAAGGGAAAACCCCCCCGGCCAGTGTGTGGTGGAGCTCCCCTGCCCCCCTCACACTCTTCTTTGCATCTTCTGGACGTTTCTGGAGCTGTTGGTCCCTTCTCGAATGTGTGACTCAAAATGCTACCACACGCGTGAGCAGGAGTTCTGCCAAAAGGGCAGCTGAAAGTGTGTGTGTATGTGTGGAGCCGCCGGCGAAAAACTTTCGGTCAACTTGCGAACGCGTGACCCACCGAACGCTCACTAGGCCGGTCAGGTGTTCCCAGGGCAGCGCAAAAGTCCGTTGAGTGCCGTTGTAAATGTAAATAGTCCTCATTGCTCCTAGTGGTCTCGTTTTTGTTTTTCCTCCTTCTTTCCGTATGCTTTCCTCAGATATTTCTCGCCTTGCCTCCCCCACACTTCGTCCAATCTACCACAGCTGAATGTGCACTGAATGCTAATAGAAACATTCTCACCCATGTCTCACGAGATACCTGGCGTGGAGGTCAAGGTTTCGGTGGACTCCCCCCCGGGTGCCGGGCCGGAGACAGGTTGTTTGAGTTTGACTTTACCTTCACCTGGGGGGTCTAAGATTTTTTTTTCACCCGATTTTCTCTCCTCCTCCTCCTTCGAGACGTATTTCGTGGTGATGGCGACGGGCTAGGGTAAAATGTACGTGTAAGAGATACTAACGGTAGATTTCCTTTTTTTCGTTTGTTGTTGCAGTCCTAATGCTCTACGAAGTCGTTGAGTTTATCTATCAAAAAACTCTATGGCACAGCAATAGAGGAAGATACTTGCAACCAACTCACAGAAGAGTTGGCCCAATAAGTTTTGAGATAAGCATATTATATTCCGTTGAGAGAATCATACACCAATGTAATTAATTTCCAAAGACCGTTAAAGAGAAACTGCCAATCTGGCGTGAAGTTTAATGCATCATACTTTATTGAAATAATTGCATATTTGAGTATCAGGTCGCTTACTTTTTTTAAAATTGTGGTGATTCATTATTTCCTCTAGTTTTTAGGCTTTAAGCCATTTAGTTTATGGTTTTTTACCTATTGATAACAATGTTTTTAGTCAAAATCTAAATTTTTATCAAGAAGTTTACTTCAGTTTATTATATTGTATTTCTTGGATCGAAACAGGACCAAATTTATTTCTTGTTGGAATCATTTTAATTGAATTTAATTTTAATTTGTACCTAAATTCGTTTCCGTTGCTCATACTTATGTTTTAAGTTACGTTTGTATTATTTAAATTATTGAGGAGATTATTGTATGAAATAAATCAAATTTCGTCAATCAGTTTAATGTTTTTATTCTTGCTAACTTTTATTTCAAAGAGCATGCAACTCTTATTCGTCTTCTGCAACATTGCAACAGCAACCTTTTAAGTCAACTGCTTATTCAATAATTATCTCCACACTGCAGCAACAGATGTCTTATAACAGCCATAAATGTGATTCAACAGTTGCAGAAATCATTCCCGACACACTTCAACGTCCTCGGGGTCCTCGAAAAATCGCATCCAATTCATTCACAGACGACACCACTCGAATAGACGCCACCAGTAGAACACCCGTTGATGACTTATCCTTGGATGACCCTGACTATCCTCACGGAACGACAGGAAAGGACACTCATCAGCGATGGTACAGTTTCCACCAACCGGGCATTGGAAAGCAGCTCTTTCGCCACTTCCGAGCCAGAAGCAGATCGTTTCCTAATTATGAAAGCACTTCCGCGCTGAAATACTTTCCATTCTCATTGAAGCACACAAGGGTAGATCATGAAAGGAATGGTGTGTTTCTTTTCTCTTTCGTGCCCAGCTGCTCTACCATTCCTCCACTGGGAAAGCCGGAAAATGGTGATTCGATTTCGGCCGGGACGGGATTTCATGTGAAAGTCAGCTATGTCCGTCGTTGGTGGAATCGGAGGACAGAAAGAAGAAAACGAACGCAATCCATTCATTCCGTGCACGTTCTGACAATGGACCAAGTCCACCGCGTTACAGACGACCGAAAGGACTTGCGAGACCAAGTGCAACAAGAGGATTGTGAAGTGGAAGTCTATAGGAAATGTTCAAACACCGGGGAAGGGAAAATGAAAAGGAAAAAAAGCCGAATGGACAGGAGCAAAAAAATTAACTCCCCACAAACCGGAGCGTCCTTATCGCCGCAACCATCGGGCCACTTCATCGGAACTCTTTCGCCCGGAATGCGGTAGGTGTCCTTTCGGCTGCGTGCTTCAGCTGCTGCACCACTTCACGGGACGGTTCTTTCTGCTCGTTTCATCTTGAGTTACTTCAACCCATCGGGCGCAAGGTACTCCGTTTCGCAACGAAACGTTACCGGTGGCGTGCAGGTGATCCGTTTAGGTTGGTGGTATGATGGGATTTTTTTTTTCCTTCTGTCTTGTCTTTTCACTACCCGGAAAAGCCTTTTGAGGTGAAGCTTTTTCATGAAGTGCGCGTGTGGCCCGGCGTCGCCGCCTTCGATCGGGTTCGACCAGGTTCGAACTGAAAGTCAATCCTCTTAGAATTATGTGCTTTTCACCTAGCGAGACCTGGTAGCCTTTTTCCAGTTCGATGACGGTGGAAAATGTTTGCCCTTTCTTTTCCCAGCCTGTTTGTGCTTCTCTTTGCTCTTCAAGCAAAGCAAAGGAATGAGTCTAAGTGCCGGTGTCTGGCGACTGCTCGGGACGGAAAGTGAACATTTCCGCGAACAAAACCGGAGATTATTGATGGGCGGAACAAAATGGCGCTCGCCAGGAATGTTGTCTGTTCTTTAAGTACAAATAATGGATAAGTTACGCGAAGATATTCCACCTTGTACTATTGATCTATAAAATCGGTTTAAAAACTCATAATTATTACGACGTAACATTTCCTTGATGCTCTGATTTTATAGTGCGTTTTTCTTCTCAACACTCATTTTCCAACCGGAATCCAATGTGAACTTTTCTCCTCGCCAGAATATCATTAATGTCACTCGGATTGTGTCACCGTTTTCCCTACCAAAAACAAAATACTTTCCACCTTATCGGGCGCACCGGAACAGAACTGATGGGAAATTGATTGATCTCGACGGGTTCGTCCCGGTACACATCCACCCGCCGGTTTGCGTGTTTCCGTGTTGTTTCTCGGGACGACAAACGCCTTATCGAACCACCGCCATCCGCTATTCCATCGTTCCGCGCAACGAACGGAAAGTTTGGTCTGCGCGCGAAGATTGGTAAACAAAATTAATGTTGTCATAAAGTTGGCGCAAGACAAAGCCCGAGGAAGATTAATTGATATTTTATTTCGTTTCGCCTGTCTGGGTTCCGGATGGGAGCGGCCGGAGAACCCTTGGTACCCGCATCCGTTGGGATTTTAGCCCGCGCCAGTTTTCCATCCATTATTACTTTTACCAAATTTTGCCTACGTGATCGTCGTTACAAAGCGATGGTATGATCATGGCGATAGAGGGCAAACTCTACCGTTTTCGAGGACAACGTGGAAAACTCGCTGGCGGGGAAAAGGCGAAACAAATTCTACGATTGCTACGAGCACACGCGGCACCGGGCGCCGGTTCGGAGGCCGAAGCGCGAAAGGAAAACTTGGGAAATGAGCGCCGATTTTGATTTATTACGACCTTCATTAACATCTTTCCCGGGGCAATGTGTCCGCCCCCGGGGAAATGCCCGGCCGCAAACAATCCAAACCGGGTGGCGAGCAAGGAACTGTTCCATTTCGTCGGTTCGGTTTTTCGGGTTTAGAAACCCGCCCGCGCCTCCCATCCGCCCGTCCCGATCCTGAACGGTAACAGGTGACTGAGCATTAAAACCCTCCACGCTCGTGGAAACTTTGTTGTGCTTTCGCAACCCTTCGCAAATGGCGTTCCCTTTTGTCCCTTTCCTAGGAACGATCGATGCAAATGTCGTTACCACGGGACAGGAAGAGGGCAGGTGGTGGAGGCGCTATTCATTGCCCGGCCGAAGAAATGGCAACTTTGTCAAGTCAATTATTCGCGTGCCACTTTGCCGTTGCTCGGTTTAATGATATTTTTCGACGGGACAATCATTCAATTAGCTTGATTTAATGACCCGAACCCGTTCCAGGAACTGGTTGACGACTGGACACATTAAAAAAAAAGAGCGAAATTTTTGCATTTTTGATTTCGTTTCCAAATAAAGGAAATCAAATAAAAGTTTACGAAAGAATGCTTTCCAAAACAGTTGAATACGTAGGTTTGTTTGTTTTATTTCGATTGGATTATTACGGAGAAAAGTAAGATAAAAAACTCAATACTTGTCATTTTAAAAGTTGATTATTGGTATTTTCAAAACCCTAAATTGAATAACGTTGGCCAATTTGTAGTAAATAAAGAACAATTTTATATAAAAATACATAAAAGGATTTATTAGACCTACCTCGTGTCTCACAGATACCACTCCCAATACCACTTTCATCAAAATAAATAGAGGCGTTGTTTAAAACATCGATCTGTAAATTTATCTGAGCGACACAATCAGGCGCCGACACCAAAGTAATACCTCTCCGTGATGGTTTACGCGATTTTGATGGATTTTACCCTTCGTGGAATCCTAAAGCTCGATGAAAAAGCTGTCACGCTGCAGTGCAATCATCATCAACGGTACATTTACGCTCGAGGGAAGAACGTTCAACGAAATTGCATTCTGAGCGAAGTTTTCGTGGAACAATTTCTTTTGTCGATCTTTTCTCTCAAATACTTCTATTCTAGTGACTATATTAAGGGTTTTTTTTTCGATGAAAAACGTTCTCTTTTTGCAAAGATTCCCCAAAGAGATGGCATACACTCCTCTATATCATCCAGGCATATCCTCCTACGCAAAATAGATCAGATGGTAAAGGCGATTCGAATAACATGCTGAAGCCAGACAAATTGAGCGTCACCTTACATACTCATGTCTTAACCTGAAGCGAGGTGAATGATCCCTAGCGATGAAAGCCGTTGTTTTTAATAAGATATTTTTAGAATTTTTAATCAACCTTCCATCCACAGTAGCTCAGATTAATTTTATTTTAAATCATTCCGTGATTTATACCCAAAGAAGTTCTAACATCATCCTAGAGAGTCAACTTTCATTGCAAATCCCAACGAACACGAACGTTGATTATTCTAATTTGTGGACAAATATTTTCGTTTTGCTGATTCTCACAGTTTCCTACAGTCGCGTTAGGTGTATCTATTCTCGAACATTTCAGGGAAAATAAGCCCTGGAAGGCCAAATGATCTTCCGTGCGGCAAACGGCACGCTGGCATACGACAAGAAGCTAATCTTGTTATCGTATGATAATAGCTCAGCTTACACACGACCTCCAAGCAGCCTCCGGGAGGAAACGCTTTTCGCGGTCAGCCACCATTTCTCACTTGAACCAGCACGTGTTCACCAGAGGCCGCCGGAAGTGCACCATTAGACAGGCGACTACATTCCCGTTCGCTACGGGGAAACGTGTATTTCGTTTCTTTGACTTTCCGAAATGAACCCTTCAGCACGAGCAAGGAAAGGTATTCCGGTTCGTCTTGTTTCACGCCATTTGGATACAAAATCACGGATCTCTTTCTACGAAACCACCCTCAGACCGCTCACTCTTCGGTGGGAAAATAAGGTGCTAACGGTTACCGTAGAAGAAATAATTACTTTGATGTTTCAGACCATCAATTATGGCAATGAGTTCGTTAAGTTGCAAATAAGAACCACCCTCCATTGTACCTGCTGCTCTGTGAGTTGTGAGATCTTTAACGAAATGATTCGCTTTATCTACTGGGGAGCTTAAAAGATTAATGGTGGATAGTGCAAGTAATTTCATGTTTCGTTCCGTCTTTAATACAACCATTGAGCAAATCGGAAAAGAAAACACGGAAAGACGATGGTTTAAACCTGCAATTGATTTGGGATTTGTAATCTCTCTAAGTGTATTGATTTTTCGTTTGAGATCGTTAACCTTTATGTTATCTGAAATCAAACAAAACTCTCCACAGAACAGAATTTTCATTTCAGTTGTGTTCAATGCTGATGGTGAGCTTAAATGGCTTTGCCATCAGTAGAATGATTGAAATTTTTTTCAAATAACATGTAATTGTTTTTCAAATAACATGTAAGTTTTTAACTTTTGTAACATGTAATTTTTTTTTAAATCTGTTCAAATTGTACAGAAAAGGGTATTATTACAGATTGTACAGAAAAGGGTAACAAAGATTTTTAATAGAAGGTCTTTTGGGGTAGTTTTTGTATTAAATTTCACATTTAACAGAAACATAGGAAAACATAGTCGCCAAAAAACCCTTTCTTTTCTGTTTTGTTGTGATTGGAACAGGGTAAATTCGAAATTTTATGAGCTCTATAAGCTCTGTAATAAGCTCTGAAATTTAAAGACTGAAAATTTATTCACGATGCATGGTGCAAAATAAATCTTGTATGTATATTATTACATTGTCTTTCTCGCTATTTCGACTGCTATATTCAACTGACACATACTTTTAGTTCTTCTCACTTTTCTCCACCCTTTGCGATATCGTTGCGCATTTTTTACTATAATCAATAATTGAAAAAAAAAAATCTACAAAAAGCCGTTTTATTCAGCCTTCGGGATTTGAGAGCAACGGATCGAATCCAATGAATATGTTACATATTTTACTACACGAACGATTATGCTTCCAATTTATTTTTATAATGCGATTGAATCCAAAATGAACATTGAAGGATGTTCACTTTGTAAACATACTAAAAATAGAATACTGTGAAATAACTAACGTTTGCAACCATCAAAGAGAATAGCATATTTTACTTTACGTTACCATCATTTGCGCGTTGTCAAATGCTACCACTGGCCTGCGCCATTGTGACTGTTATTTTATTCAACCAAAAATCTCCGCCAACCCCTTGCGGTACCAACCACGCTAGTTTCTGTTTACCATGCAGCACAATCGCATACACACACAAACGCGCTTGCAATATGCCAGAATTTGTGCATTAATTATGAGCTGCGGACCGAATTCGGCGTCCATCCGTTCGTCCAAAAACCTGTGCATCCATTCGTCCAGTTGGAAGACGTATTTAGGTCGCCGTCGTCGGTGTGGACACTCCATTTGCGTGAAACTGTCGTCTTGTTTGACCCCTACCTACCAGCCCTGCTCCTGCTCTCCCTGGCAGACGCATCGCAACCTCGTACAGCAAAGTGTTTACCCGAGAAATGTCCATCAGCGCACATCTAATAATCATTCCCCGGAGCGAGTGCGTCGTTAGCATACCAGCAACAACCTCGGCGTACATTGACGCGTACATCTCCACCCTTCTTGGGGCTAATCTGAGACCATTAAAATCTGGCGCAGGCCCCACCAGCACGAAGCCGAAGTGTGCAAACAATGACCATCGTTGGCCAAACAGTTTACCTTTCCAAGTGGCGACCGAATCGAGAGCGCACTCGGTGGCGATCCTTCAAACGCGTCACGGAATCGGAATGGTTGCACAGAGCCGTCACCAGCACCATTATCACCGAAGGCGTAGGTCGCACCGATCACTTTGGCGTTTGAGACAGTTAAATATCGCCCCAACAGCAGGCGACGGTGACGGCGCCATTGACAACGGCGTCGATAGACTGTGTGCAGGGCACGCTTTGTTCGTTTGCGTTTCGTTAATTAAACTCAACTTACGGCCAGATTTGTCCATCTCCAAGATGGGTTTTTGGAGAGGTTTACGGGAAGGAATATTCAACGATAATGAGGCCACATTCGTTAAAACTCCACGTGCGCAGTACAGCACGAACGTCATGATGCTTTTCGTCGACTGTAGGCAAAGTGGAGAGGAACTGAAGGCCTTGTCCTCCTTTCCAGAACGATGCCCTCAACCGGTTGGGTACTTGGTAAGAAAAGTACTTAATCTTCTACCAAGGTTCAGCAGCCGCCTCCGTTTCCGGGGATTATTCTATCCCGGTCGTCGGAGGTTCTTCTACAATTTAATTCCGAAAGCGTCACCTTCAGCTCGGTCTCCCAGAACCTTACGCAACACCCGGACGACTAAGCCTGCCGGAGCGCGTGATCTGTCTTCATCCATGAATTCCGGTGGAAGAATTAACTCCGGCACCTCTTGTGCTGAACAACGTGCTCCAGCTTTACACTTCCCAAGCAACAAATTAAATTTTCACCTAGCTCGAGAGGTACATTCCCTGTTCATCGTCTGGCAGTTGGCATCTCAACCATCTCTCCATGGGCCGTTCCCTCACTCTCGGTATCTTTCCCGCAATACGGTGAAGGAATCATTCGGTGGAATGATTCTGTCGAGCTTCTGTTGCTACTGTCTCCCAGAGGTAAGAGGACCCGGCAGAGCGTTGTCGGTCCTTGGAAAATATTCTCGGGGGCCCGGGTAGGTGCATTGTTGCCATTCATGCCGGTGTCCATCATGGACAGCTCTATGACGGTACCTTGTTTTGTCGGGTATATCTTGCATCATCTCAATTGCAGCCTCTCACTTTCCTCATCATTCCGACGGCAAACATGTAATGCAGCATAATTTAGAAGCTGAATTGCACTTGCCGTCTAACGCCGACGCCTGGTTGTCTTGTTGTAATGATGATGGACATGAGGATGATTTAAAGAAATATATTTCCAAAGGGAAAGTACATCTGGCAGGTGAAACGATGTGGTTACCTGAGGAAAGAGAATTTCAACCCTTAAGCGCCTGATACGAGTGTCTCTCTCCATGACGCAGTCTTTTATCCTCCGTTCTGTTCTCTTACGTCCTATTCTCGTTCTTGATCATTACAAGATGTTCTTGAGTTTTGTAGCAACCCTTTCATGTAGATATTTAAAGTCTGTTTTCTCTGGAAATATTTTTCTTTTTCTCCAATCCGAAGAAGGAATGGAGAAGAAATCCAACGAGTATTGAATCATAGGGGCACGCTTTTGAAGTGTCACCACTTTCAGTTGAATAAACAATTGAACGCCTTCCGTTCCCTACCAGCCACAACAATCATTTGACATTGTTTGCAGTCAACTGTGCCTGTAGGCTTGCGCCGGAGATGAGAGTAATTCGAAGCAATAGCTTCTTACTATTTCACGATGAATGATCAACATGATTTCATCAGAAGCAATTGGAATAGATAGAAACACACTCATGGCGCGTTTGATTGTTCTTCATAATGCTTCGTCGTCCGTTCGGACGTGCCGTTCGGAATTTTCTTTTGATTTATTTTATTACTTCACGGTTGTATTCAGTACTTTATATAGTGAAAAATAAATTCTGCATTTTTCTTTTGATCTTCCGTCCTCCCTTAAAAATGAACCTCTTCAAAGCGACCGAAGCGGATGGCATTAGAGGCACTACATAAATACAAATAAAGACCTTAAGCTATACATTCCAAATGCATAGTCTAACCTTTATGTATACCTCACCAATTTCAACATCAATTATTTTAAAAAGCGTGGCTTGTGAGCATATGAATACACTATTGAAAATGTAAATGATGTAGTAGTATTCCAATTTTAAGGTCTTCTTATCATGATTTGAATTTTAAAGCAGAATGAAACAAACAGTAATTTTGATTTACCATATTATGTGTTTCTTGTCGGAATATTTTCGCAGTCATTGCCATGGTCTGTATTCACAGCTAGCATTTATTTTTAATTAATAGAATTAGCAGTAGGGTCTATTATCCGGAAGAAAGAGACGACCAGCTGACGGACGCGGCTGATAAAATGATAAAAGGGGCTCCAGCAGGGACAATGACTTGGTCGGTTCAGAACAGAGAAAGCAAGCACATGTAAATTTTTTAACAACACCATGTTTAATAAGTTGGTGCTGTTGGATCATATGTTTCAGTAGTTTAAATTTAATATGGAGTTCTTAGTAGGAGTCATTTTAAAGCTCCGTTTTCATTCCTTTAACACATTTTTGGAACAAACTTGAAGTCATACCCAACTGGTTATGAAATTTTACCTTCCTATGTGGGATCAACCCTGCAGGACTTTTACTGCCCTGAAATCGTTTTAAAGCCGTTCCAAAACCGCTCAGCCCATCGGACGGTCCGTCGATCAAAAGCGTAATGCCTCATTTAGGAGGAATTTAGTTTTACGACATTAATTGCTCGCCGTCAGCGTTCCCTCGGCTTACCGTGCCAGCACCGGGAACGGACGGTTCCCTTTTTCAGCGATGCGATAATGAGATAAACATTATATGACTCATCGGAGGGCGGCTTCAAAGCGTCCTTTCGCCGTTCCCAAAGGCGCACGAGAAGGGTGCCCGACCGAACACCAGCCAAGAAACCAGCCAAGACCTTCGTAACCCATCTTCCGTTCCATTAGTCCGAAGCTGCGAGCGCGCAGCTTCGTGTGGCCATTATAATCACCGCCGAAACGCAACGCAACGGTCCGCATTCTTCGGGCATTGCTGTGGCTGGCAACCGGTGCTGGTGGAACCTTTCCGCCGTCGGAATCAGCGGGAGGAGAGTGATTGTTCGTCCTGCCGGTGCGAAGGATCGGTTTCAGTCTCAAAGCCTGCCATGGTTCATTAAAGTCTTCCGACAATCTCCGCCGGAGCGCTAGCGCGCTTAAGTGCTGAAGGGTGCTTCCCAGGCGATCGGGAGTCCGGTGGACAGGTAGAGATGGAATGGTCTGTATCCTTCCGTCCGTTAAAAGCGCGCGTCGCCTAGCATCGGAAGGACCCTCGGCTACCTCTACCTGGAACGCTGTTACACACCTTACGTCGCTTTGTTCTTTTCTTAGAATAGGATGAGAGAAACCTATCCCAGAGGTTGCATGAGCGGTGTAGGAAAGCGGAAAATAGAGACAAGTGCAAAGAAAACAATCAACTCGAAACCCTCCTGCCTCGGGCTCGTGGACACTCCCGGCCAGCGAACTGACCACCGAGTTTGTATCGTTTGCCTACGTCCGTCGGACAATCGGTACAAGGCATTAGCTACGTGTAACAACGGTTGCACGGCGACTCGAAAGGAAAGTGTTGGTCAGGCCAAAGGCAGTGTAGAAATAAGGACGCCCAGAGTCAGCATTAGCGCGCGTCAAAGGAGAAAGCGCTTGGACGGGCGAAGATGGGAAAAAGGGAGTGACACTATGTAGGAGTATGTGTTATGTTTGTTTTAACACTTGAAATTAATTACTATCATCAGCTTCAACCGCACAACAGGCCAGAGCATCATCGCCTCCGGCCATCGGTTCGTCCGCCACGCACCCACCGATTTCTCACCATCATTATCATGGTCGACCGCCAACCGCGCGACGTCCGAAGTAGCTTTACGTACGTGCGCGAGGGGAGGAAGAACAGAAAGCAGAGCCCCACCTCCCCCAGAGAGGCAGCATGTTGTTGCAATGTGGTTCGTTCGTTTTGTCCGCCTCGGCTGGCTTGTTGGCTGGTTTGTTGGCATGTTGGCCGGCCAGTTATGGTTGCGGCACGTCCTGAAGGCAGCCGAGAACACATTGCACGCATACGGTTTTTGTTGTGTACCGGACGACGGAAAGTATTGTTGTTGAGCCTGTTAAATGGGCCTGCTGTGTGCGTTGGCTGTTGAGCTGTTGTTCTTTCTCGTGCCTAAACCACAACCGAACCTGTTGCAACCCGGTGTGCATGAAAAGCCATCGTTGGGTTTGAGATTATTGCAGCTTAGAGGATATCGTTTTGCAAGAAATTAGCTTTATGGACGTTTAGGAAAAAGTGTAATCCAGGTTGTCTTTAATTAATCTTTGAATGGTTTCCAAATGCCACGATATAATCTTGAGCTCAATAACACTCTTGTTTTGCCAACTCAGAGTAAGTTGAATAGGCAGAGTGTATTACTTCGTCATACTTTACTATCATACCAAACTGTTGAGTCAAGTTCTCGTCTAAATTTCTATGACATTTGTTTTACAAATTGGTCTGAAATTGTGGACAGGCTCAGAATTATATTTTCAATTGGTTTGACAAAAGTTTCCACCATTTTGTAATTTGTAGATGTACATTTGAAATAGACATATTAAATTAATTTTAGATTTAGATTATTTTTTATTATGACAACTGAAGTAAAACTTCTAACCCTAACCGTGTTCTACTTAAGTCAACCGTTGCTCGAAAAGCTTGCTACAAACCTCACTCCCCCCGAAACCCAAACACGTGCTACAATAATATGCATGTATCAACACGTTTGTTGTTTCCTTGTGGGCTGTGGAAATATTTTCCCTTTTCCCGAACTCCACGCTCACGCACACCCACCCTCAACGACGACATTTGGGGGGGTGCTGAAAGCGACCCGGAGCAAGGATTTGTTACCGAAAACGTTTAGTCATCACCACATATACGCACATTAATCTTTCCCTCACCGGTCCAGTGTGTCCTTCGTCCTATTCACGACGCCCACCAACATCGGAGACCAAGAACAAGACGTTGCTCTGGAGCACGAAAACACGCAGCGTTCGACAGCTGCTCGCCACTTGACACCAGCAGAGCTAAACAATACAGCCACCAGTGGGATGGAAAGCCAAGCACGGTCACGCAGGGAACGGCCACGACTTCCGTGTCCTAACATTTGGTGCGTGAGGTTAGGAATCTCATTAAAGTGTGTAAACACCAATCAAATTTATCTTGGCCAGCTATCGTTTCGCTCGGTCTCCCGTGCGGGGGCCACACCCAGCCTTTCGGTTCGAGCTTGTGGCTTTTCCCCAACCAACCCGAGAGATTCGTCGGAGTTTCTGCGGGGTTCGGCTGGTGGACTTGGTGTTGCCTGGAGATCAAGGACTGGTTGGAACTCTCCCGAGGGAAGGTCATTTTTCAATGCCCAAAATGAGGCGTGAACGGTTGACTCGATGGCAGAGAAGGGATCATAATTCAACACCCCTATGGCCCAACACCCGCTGCTAAGAAGGTTCGATAGAAAAGGTGGCTACAGGCGGTAAATCATCCCCTGAGGGAATAAGATGAAAGAGTTCCAACATATGACGTTTGGGTTCTGAGAACAAGGACGTAGATTTAGAAACAAAGCTGTTGTTGAGATTTCGAACCGATTATTTCGAAATCGAGATTGGGTAATCCCCTTATGTTCTACATTTTGTTAAGTTGAGAAGAACGATATTACAATCGATTGGATCATTGTCAATAATTAATGAAAAAATTAAAAAAGGGGTGCAAGTTGCTTAATACAAAAGATTTTATGACAGATACACAAACAAAAGGAGATTTTGAAGTAATTCGCATGACAATAAATAAGCATGACAATTGTCGATTTGAATGACATGTTAAATGTATCAACATTAAAATAATGCTTACATTAATTGCAAATATGATAAAATTTTCTACAACATAACAAAAATATGTTTCAATCATTTCAATTAAGATCTATTTTTATTCTTCTCTTTACAGGTGAGTTTTTTGACAATTGTTTCATCCGGCTGCTTCGAAGATCTTTTGCACCGGAAATGGTGATGGTGATGGAAGGAGTCATTGGTTGTACCTATTCCAAAGCTGACTGGAGCTATCAAAGCGGAAGAGTTCCGCCCCATCAACATGCTTCACACTGTCGAAAAGGTCCTGGAGGTTGTTATCAAAGACCAATTGGTGCAATACCTGGACCAGACCGGACTGCTGGCCCGGGAGCAGTCGGGATATCGGGAAGGACATTCCTGTGAAACTGCACTGAACCTGGTGCTTGCGAAGTGGAAGGGGTTGATGGACAGTGGACAGCCGGTGCTTGCAGTTTTCTTGGATCTAAAGCGGGCATTTGAAACAATATCGAGACCCTTGTTGCTCACAACACTTCGACGATTCGGTATTGAGGGGAAGGAACTCAGTTGGTTCAGCGATTATCTGACAGGTAGAACCCAGAGGACAATTTTCAAAAAATCTGTTTCAGATCCCATTGAAAACACCCTTGGGGTTCCACAAGGAAGTGTTCTTGGACCAATTTTGTTTATCATGACATCATGATCATTTTGTTTAAATGACATGAAGCAGGTCTTACGTTCCTGCGAGATAAATCTTTTTGCTGATGACACAGTAATATTTATATCGCGAAAGGACGTGAAACAGGCAGAGTCCCTTTTAAATGCAGACTTGGTGGCTCTGGATGGCTGGTTGAAATACAAGAAACTTGCATTAAACATTAGTAAAACACACTACATGGTGATGTCGAGGAGGGAGTGGATCGGCCAGCTTTCCATTGCCATCAACACGGAACCAATTGACCGAGTCTCCCAGGTGAAATATTTGGGAGTCATTCTTGACGACGGACTTACATTCAGTGCACATATTGATGGGGTCATCGCTAAGGTGGCAAAGAAGTGTGGGGTGATTAGTAGACTGGGGAACAACCTAAATTTTTTTGGGAAAGTTCACCTCTACAAATCCATTATCTCACCACATTTTGATTTTTGTCCATCAATATTGTTCCTCGGCAATCGGACACAGCTCAAAAGGTTGCAAAAAGTGCAAAATAGGGTAATGAGGTTAGTGTTGTGTTGTAGTCGGTACACGCCGTCTGCTGTTATGCTGGATGTTCTGCAATGGATGTCGGTAGAGCAGCGGATAGTGTATCAGACTATGATACTAATATTCAAACTCCTGAGGGGCTTGTTACCGGGGTACCTTGGAGAAAGAGTAGTTAGGGGTTCTGACGTTCACCGGTACAACACTCGAAGGGCTCATGATCCTAGAACGTCGAACTTTTCAACAGTATTTGCCAGAAATTCTTTGTTTTGTAAAGGTATACAATGGTATAACAGCATGCCTAGAGAGATTGCCGAGGCTGCAAACGTTCGCGAGTTCAAGCGCTTGTGTGCCGTGTACGTTAAGCAGGTTGTTAAGTAGCACCCAGTAGAATGTGCAATGTCTCGTAGTTGTCTATTGTGAAAATTTAATGTTTGTAAGCATCGCACTTGTCATCACGATCTCACAGATGATGATGATGAGATTTTTGTTTTGCAAATTTAAATGTAAATAAAAAAAAAATGGAACAACATATCTTTGAGACACGCGCGCGTAAAAGTGGAAATTTGAAGTTGATCTTTCTGTAGGAACTGCATCAGTCGCTCTTGTGCAATCACGTGGCAGGCGCCTCGAATTCATCCATTGATGATATTTTCGACGTGACCAACTGTTTCGCGGATAAGGTTTGCTTAATTTGCCAATCCTGGAAAGTGGTAACTCCCCTCCATATGTTGGATAAGGGAGATACCGGCTACACGAATAGGAGAGAGCATTTTTTGGCCGTGCACTCCGGAGAGCGGTTCCACGACTCCTGTCTTATGGAAGTTGTGCTAACCGCTGTACGCAAGGAAAAGAGAGCTGACTGGTCTTTTTCGTGAAGGGTCACTTTGATCCCACCACTTCGTGATTTGCCTTGGATATTGCTTACAAATATCTTATGATAACTCCGCCATTCTCAAACCTGTGTTGGGGTAAGAGGTGGGACTCATCATCATCATCATGTAGTTGATTTAAATAGATCAATCAAATAACAATGGGGAAAAAAAAACAACTCACTCGCAAACATTCCCACAAACAGCCAGATTTATTTAACTTTGTTTAATCAAGCATAACCAAATCTGAATGAATCCTACGAAAGCGCAGTATGAAACAACAAACCGTTTAAGGTTCGTCCGCGAGCATAATATTTTCCTTTTTCACAAAAAAAAAACTAAACCACAAGTACGAATCAAAGAAGCGGTCAAAACGAGCTTGGGGAAAATCACAAACGGGAAAAAAAGGAAAGGATACAAAACCGGGTCAGGCGGACAGGCGCCACCGGGAGGTGAGCACAGTAAAGCGTTTAAGTACAATACATTTACTTGTACCAACCCCCTCTTCAACACTCTTCTTCACCCACAATGCTTCTTTCTGTATCAACCAAGGGAATTGTTTTCCTCGTATCCTCCGGCCGTTGCACTCCCTTTAAGCGAGTCTGCGTTTTTACTGCTCCACCAATCCATCAGTGTGGCCACAAAAGGGAAACCTCCTGACCCGGATTAGGTTCGCTTTTTTTCGTCAATCCTTCGCCGTTTGGAGGCAAAGCGTTTGTTGTGGTGTTTTATACTTTTTTTACTATTGTTTGTTCACTGCTGCTGTGTACTCTACGTATAGTACCATAGGGAGTATGTTTCGAGGTGTATATAAAACGAAATGCAAAATATTTCGTTTGCACATGTTTCTTCGAAAAATTGTGAAAATTTGATCCTTTTTAGTTTTTTTTTGAATATAATGCAATGGTTTAACGTACAATGTTACATCCATTTTGTTAAGGAATAAATAAGGTTATCTATTCATCGGTTGTGCAAAACCTTGCAAAATTGGCAAACGTCAAAATATGGTGTGCCTGTTCCTTCCCGATGTTGGCGTGGGTCATGAACATATTTCGCGCACTTCGTACCGACGTTCTAGCAAAGCCCGGAAACTTCCTCTCGGTGCGGCTAAACTGGCCAAAAAATGACCGGTCTTTGCATTGGCATCGTCTGGCACGATGATGATCGCCCAAACATTACCGTCCCGCACCATAAACAACAACGTCGCAGGTCCCGTTTTGGGCGGGCAGCATGATCTCTGGTTTCAGTTGTGCGAAACGGATACGCAACGCTCGTTGGAACAACGACCCGTCGAAGGAAGGGACGCCGGGACCACCGTCGGTAGTAGCAGTAATCCATTTCCTCGGAGCACATAAATTCGCTCCGTTTCGTTTCGCGCAAACTTGGGCGTGGGTGGGATTATGCGCCCAACCTCCGACGATTTGGGCGCAAGGCGAGACTGCAAGGAGCATAAAAACAAATACCCACACGAAAAACCAATAAAACAAAAAGATATGCGAACCGTAGGCCTGGGCAGTCGATGCCCGATTGCAAGGATTGACATGATGAACGGGAACGGCGTGTAGATAAGGCCCGTAAGTCGTAAGTAAAGCTGATCCAATAAATTCAATAAAAAATGACCTCGCAAAGCGCCGAGGCCGGGGCCGATCCTCGATTCGCAACCGATACTCATTTTCCGTGGCTTTCGCTTCCCAGCGCCGTGGGTGATCGATCGCCTGCCAGCCCCGCGTCCCGGTCTAATCCGCAGTTTAAATCGAGCAACAAATTGATGCCAAGCCACGATTTCGACCCCCCTCCCCCCTTTCACCATTTAAAGGGTGGGAGTGGCCCCACAGCAGGTTCGATTGTTATCCGGGTGGATCCGCTTTATCGGGCCACGATTTAAGCGTATCGGGCGCATTTTCAATTGAGCGCTGGTTGTTTTATGAATTTGTATCAATTTTTCTGCCCCATAATCGGACGTCGAATGTGTGTGTGTGTGTGTTGGGTTTGCTTTTCGAATGATCCTCCCGAAATCGGTTCGTTAAAGTGCATCGATGGAACCATTTTGCGCTGCACTCCGAAGTGCGTTCGAGCGTGAAGGATTCTTTTGTGTGTGGAATTTTTATGCTTTATTCGTGTCCCCTCCTCCCCCTTCCCCAAAAATCCCTTCGATGGCACACTTTATGAGTTTATGGAGCATTCCGGCACGCGTGTGAAATCGCTTTCGGGCGTTGCATAGTTTCGGTGCACGTACAAACTCACACACACAGAAACCAACTGGTCGCTGATTGCTGTAGTCGAGCATACTATTAAGCGATTAAAATGCATTATCGGTGCTTGATGATGTTTTTCTTTTCGATACGAGGGGGTTTTTCATAATTTTGCTCCAATTTTTTTTTATTATTTACCTCAGCACCCCAACAGAAATGAAAAAAAAAATGTTGGAATGTGCGAATGCGTGCATAACTTTGGTGCATATGGGTTTCAATTTTTTGCCCCCCTTAGTCGGCCAGCCATCTCCATTCCTTTCGACGGGCAAGTACCAGGGGGCTTTTCATTACCGATCACACTCCGATTTAACAATAAATAAACGATACGTTATGTGTGCGCCACAACGCTTTTTATGTTTTCATCCTGGTCATTGCTGGTCAGGTGCTTGCCGCGCGGTGTTTGTTCCGGCGCATTGCATCGTGAAGAAAATGATTGAATTTATGTTACACACCTACAACCCCCACCTCCCTTCCCACCACTGTGGAGTGTCTGTGGAGTACAATTAATTTTAATTACTTCCACCAGAAGCATTTTCCGCTGCAACACGGCCAAACGATTGGTAGGTTTTGTTTTTATTTGCGTTTTTTTGTTTCGTCTCGTGTTTGTTTGCACGAAACTACCATTTTGGCACGATTTACCGGTCGGCACACGTGGAGTCGACGATGGGCCGCATGGAGGTGGGGAGCGTGGGAAGGATGCCGGGTGGTCGGGTGATCCCGCCATCAATCGATTGATGCCGACCGGGGTGTGAAGCTTAACATTTATTGCATTTAAGCCTGTTTAGTCACTTTCGTTTGAGTGATCAGAAAGCGTTCGGTGGTTGCTCGGAGGGATGCACAAAGGTTAAAATATAATTGACCACCTAATTGAAAATTAATTCAATGTGTTTCGTGCGCACGCTGACACGGTGAGGATTTATTATAATGGACACCTTGTTCAAACGCGCACTTGAAAGTTCGTTAAAAACGCATAGCACGTAACATTTAAATCGAAATTCACATTTCATCATAAGAAGGATGGCTTTAAAAATGGTCCACCACATGATTTAATTAATGTTTATCTTATTTGATACCAAATATGCCAGAAGAACAGTTTATGTGGTTTTTTTTTAAATTTCGTTATGCTATGTTTTTGTCAAAAATCATTTCACTTGTTTGTTTCATCGAGATTGTGACAACAAAACACCCAAATTTTATCTCACTTTTGAGATGAAAACAGAAAATAGAACGTAAACCAGATATTTTTGTTTCACAAGCAAGGTTTTGCATAAAAGTTATGTCAAGTTTTACCATCCGCAGTTTTATCTCAATCCTTTTTTCTTATTATAATGACAGTTTTCGGTACCCTTCCCATTAAAGGCTTATTTGATTTTCCTCTTCTCGTACGTTGATGGTGAGTTCTCTCGTGCTGAGAAGGGATTCGAACACACTCAATTTTTTTTAATGATTGTTTTATATGAAAAAAAATTTAAACAAACATTTTACAGCATAAAATAGTGAACAAAAATTACTGGTGAATTTTAAGCTTTCTCATAATTTCACAGTAGGCTTTCTCATAATTTGCACTCGATTCTAGTACATTTGCTTAAAGCCAACACATCTAATTTTAAATACACAAGGACTGCTACCATGTATGTTTTGTGTAGTTAAAGTGTAGCAAGTCTTAGAAAGCCAGAGAAGAAAATTCAGAACTCCTTGGTATCTTCATCGTATCAACCTTCTCAATCACCATTGACTCAAGTAAAATCCGGTGAAAAGGAAAATCTAACTAAAGTCGCCGACAAAGTAAGACACCGTCGTCGGAACACGCTACAGGGTTCACTTGATGTGGGTCCATAAACTGGCACGTCATCGTCATCACCGTTATTAGCGTTGATTACGGGAACAAAGTGTGCCCACGCTTCGTCTTGCGCGCGCGGAATCGTGCCTCGGCTCAAGTGAGGTGAACGTTACTTCAAGAAGAGAAAAACGCCTTTTACTGCGTCCTACCTCAAGTAGTAATCAAAGCACTTGCGGCACTTTTACGCGCCACACTTACTCGCCAAAAACCCGGAGCGACTCGGTCCGACTGACTGAGCCATTTCACCCGCACGACCCCCTCCCATCGCTCCGTTGGCGCAACTTTCGCGTGATCCTTATGATTAATGTCGTATAATTTCTGGCAAATTAATTCCAGATTACGAACGCTGCGGGTGAATGCACATTGGTCAGGAAGGCCCGGAGCAGCGGGAGATGGCCGGAGGGCGGGCCGATTCGATGCGGGGGTCAAAGGTTTCGGTCGAGTGCTCGCATTCGGTTTGGAGACTCCTTCGGGCCAACCCGAGGCACTGGATTGATTTAATCGTTTGTCGGCGCACATTAATTTCCGCTTTAGAGGCCACCTGAGCGTCGGGAGCATTAAAAACCCGGGAGCAAAACGGGAACGGCACACCGCCTCGCGGCGGGCGGTCGCAGAGGGCAGGTGAAAGATGGCGCCGACCTCAAGACCTGCGTTGGGGTAAATAAAGACAGAGCAGTGCGGGTGACAAGAAAGGCGCGTACCGTGGTAACGATTATTTTCCGAGAAACGACACCATTTGCTGCCGCCGAAAAACGCAACCCCTGGGACTCGTTGGGGCGGTAAATTTGGACTTAAATTTTCTCGCACTTTTCCCATGCCTTCCAACGGCTTCCTAAGTACCAGCAGTCTCGGCCCCTTTTTTCCCACAAAATACTCTGTCATAATAGCGGCACCTGCCCGGTGGCGCTTTTCCCTCCCCGAAAGTCGGTGCGACGAACGCGACGGTGTCCTTTGAGGCAGAAATAGACTGGTGTTTTTCCCTGTTTTTCCGGTTTTGTCTTTGCTCACTCGTTTATTTGATTTCATGTTGGTGTTTTCTTTACCGTAACCATCGCTGCTCTCCACCACACCCGTGCCCGTGCGAACTTTTCCCATTTTCCTATTATGCTAATTTAGCTCCCTGTGGCGTAAAATCAATTCTTACTCCCCCTCCTTATTCCACCCACTCCTGTCTACCCAAATTAACCCACCCACCGTGGCCTCGCGGCATACTTTTCGGGTGACATTTCAAAGGATGACACCGGTGTGGCATGGACCCGGGCAAGTACTGTTGTGGGAGATACTTTTTTGGAAAGACTATCCCGGGTGATCCTCACAGCCGAACGAAATGGGACGGAAGCTCACTCGGGCGTGTTTTCGATAGCGTTCGCATTTCCGGTACTCGAGGAACCCGTTTAAAGCAGTGCATAAAGCTTGCTTGAAATATGAAGTGTTGCTATTTATTGTGCCTTGTTGCGGCCGATTCTTCTTTTAAATATCATAAGATTTAAGCAGCCTTATAGACAGTATTTCTTATTCAGCACGTTCAGTTAGATTTGCGTAGCATGGAAAACTAATTTACTAGCAATATTGCTATCTGGAATGCTGATATTAAATTATTGTTTCGATTTCTTTTTTAAGTTAATGTTAAATCAAAATAAAATAGATTTGACAAATTCCTTCAAAATATGTTCTACAATTATGATTTATTCAAATTTATTAGTTTATCATACACGCTGTGGAAAAAGTTTGCAATTTTTTTTTTTACAGAAACCATGTTAACGTTC
Source organism: Anopheles coustani (assembly GCF_943734705.1). Classification (NCBI taxonomy): domain Eukaryota; kingdom Metazoa; phylum Arthropoda; class Insecta; order Diptera; family Culicidae; genus Anopheles; species Anopheles coustani. The sequence continues at coordinate 22,944,415 of NC_071289.1, read as the reverse complement.
TGTTAAATGTAGACTTATTTCTACGACAACCATAACGAAACATATTTTCTTTCCATCCTAAGGTTGAGTGTTTAGTTTTTATACTGCTCAGTTTATTTCCCGCTAACAGTAAACGGATTATTAAAACATCACTAAACTTTTTCACCTTTCCTCCGGCTGAACGACTAACGTTACATGCTTTCGTGCCGACATTCACGCGAACACGTGCCTTTCGTGAACTCTGGACTTAAGGCGACCGCTTTTTTCATGGACCTCAACCGTACAATGTTTCCTACGGCACAGTTTTCTGGAGCATACTTCTCTGCGTTTTCTTCGACTTTGCCGACCACATGTAAAGCCAACCTTCCTATTCGTCACACCGTACTTCCCCTCCTCAGCTCCTGGACGACCTTGGTGCACGACACGGTCCCCGAAGGGCATGTCGGAAGCATAAGGAAACGCACATGCACGGTTCCACTTTCCGCACCTTTTCGACATGAGTCGGTCGTTCCTCATAGCACGGTTCGCAAGGCGGTGTGAAGAAAATCATTTCCATGCTCATTTGGCAAACGATAATGGGTTGTGGCCCGAGCCGCAAGCCCGTAAGCCGACGAAATCCCGTGCGCTCGGATTGCACGGATAATTAGAGTCGATTTGCTCGCTGCCTTTTTCCCGCTCGTCCGAAGCGCTTTTCTCCCGTTCGATCCTGTACGGTGTTTCGAAATGTCACACGGTTTGAGAGGCGAATTTTTGGTGATGGCGAAGATTGATGGGGACATACTCAACCCACAAGAATGGTAGATGGTTGGATGTCGCAAGGTCTTGAATTACGAGATGCCGAAAGATCGATGTGTTTGAGCAGAAGGTCATTTTCTGCTGTTAATTTATCAACACGTAAGAAAATACATTTTGTATCGGAGATATAATTTTTCTTATATTTTAGTCGATTTTATATTTTATGTCGGTTTTTTCTATTTATTTGCGTTTACAAATTTGAAAATAAATGATACTAAACTTAACGATGTAAGCAATTCCAACGTATTTGTTGGAAGATTGAAAAACGAAATGAATGTATTTCCCTGGTATAAAATGTTCTATGTTTTTCTACCAGTTATTTCCTTCTGGATATTTACTTATTGCCATTAACTTTCTTTAGAATTGTTTACCCATCAACTGTAGCATTCTTCCATTAAGACCAAAAAGCTAATTAACTCCTACAAATACACCGCGGATTAACATACACTCCAATCAACCCTAATTGCTCGTGTGGAGAGTGCCCTTGTGGTTGTCAATAGACATATTAATTGCGTTTCGTGAAACGATCAACGGTGAATCCTACCCTCAATCCCTAAGATACCGCTTTATTACCTTCGCCCGTTCCTCATTGTCCGCTCGATTCAGCGAAATGTCGAGCCATTTGTTCCGATGATTGATTTATTAGCTACACCTTTTTCCAGCCGTTGTTTCACAAAAAAAAAAAAAAAACATTATCATAACGCAGCTGCAGCAATCACGCTGATGACCCAATTTCTCGGAATCCTTCCCTACAACGGGTTGACTGCCGGTCGTCCGTTGCCATGTTTCGCTTATTGCCATCGCCGAGATTGCCGGCGACAGTTAATGTTACACGGCGTTCGAATATTAGGTCAGCCGGTGGGGCGTACGCTTTTGTGCCGCGCACAGCCCGGTAGCAGTTTCATAATTAATTATATCAATTTATATTTACATACTGTTAACCTCAGCTGCGCCGCACCACCGCAAGCCACCCACAGGTTGGTTCTGGATCCTGGTGGCGTCGTCGACCACCCATCCGGATCCTGCCCGTGGCGTGCGAACAGGCGAACAAACGATCGACGCTGCTGCTTCTACTCAAATGTGCCCGCCGATGGAAACCTGTTCACCAGTTTTTCCTCTACCACCAGATCCGCGGTGGAAGCAGTTGAAGAGGTTGAGGTTTTGAAAAAAGGATAAAAATGGAACCCTAGCCTAACCATACCGCAGTTGGCGAAAGCGCGAGTTTGGGGTTCGCTGAATACCTCAGCCACCACTCATAAACACTCTAATCAGGTTACATGCACATTATGCATTATTATAACCATATTAACGCAGGCCATGTGAGATCAATTCACAAAAATATTAACATGTACCTAAGCATGTCAATGTTGTGGTTTTTTTTTCGTAGAGTCTTTTGTTACTAAAACCACGGGAGTCAGCGGGTCCTAATGAATTCACATCATGCAACAAGCTGCAGCTGGTCCTTGCCAAGAATAGAAAGCTTGTCGAAAGCTCGTAGACGCGTAGAACATGCCATAAAACATGGAAAAATATCATATTTAAACGCACTTTATAGATGGAAAGTTTTTTAGTTTAATTATAATAACTTGATAGTAAACTAGCTTGGTACTCTGTTAAAAAAAACTCCTTACACTGCGTACTTAAATTAAACTTTAACCTTTCAACATATTAAATTCGATTGAAAAGAGTACAAAAAAGTGCACTTCAATTGAGAAACTTGGCTTCAAACAAACATAACGCACATTTGCATCGGCGTAAAAATCGATATCCTACTATCGTGTGTTTTGTGCGTGTGTGTTATGGCTCGTAGTTTTGCATAAAGCAAAAACATTAACCGCAACATGAAAAGAAAAGGTAGGAAAAAGAAATAAATTTAAAGTTCACATTGTGTCCGGCAGCATCGAAACATTGTGTGACACACCGGAACGGCACCGGAACGAGCCGATGGATCTCGATTGCCGCTCAACAACATACGTACGCTGTCAACGTGACATCAGTGTCATCACCAGCATCGATGTTGCCCACCGGCTCCCCCTCCCCGCCACCGATGCTGTTGTCATCCGGTCGCCGTCACCGGTAGCCATTTGTTTTATGCGGTCGCCATAAAAAGCCACAATTTATGCCCAAAACATTTACATGGCATCAATCAAACTGGCAAAATAGTTCGATATCGATCAAACAGGAGGAGAAGCAAATGGATTTTTGCACATTTCTGCTCCCACTTTCCCTTCTTGGCTGTTTGTTTGTCTCGTGTTCGTTCTCGTAAACGTTCCATTTCTATAGTACTGCGGTCGGAATGGACCTTCATCCGGGATGCGGCCGGGACTTTTGGTTCGGCGAAACACCGCTCATAAACGGAGCATAAACATTTTCTCCCACCCCAAAGGAAGCCCAATGCCCGTGCGATGATTTTATCTCTATTTCCACCTTTTTGCGGTTCGCGGGGGGCCAACTGCAGTCGCCCTGCTTTTTGCGAGACGATCGAAACCGACTGGCTTTGCGGTCGGTTGCTCACCTTTCGCCATTCGCCTTCCCGCCATCAGCCGGCTCGACCAAGTCCTACTCGAACCAAACATCAATCTAACAGCGATGAAACACAACCGTAAAGTTGGAATGATGGATGCAATGCTATGGGTGGGCAAAAGTGAGAATTTTTACGCCTCGGTCTACTCCAATGGAGTTCATTTGCGGAGTTCAGTTTCTGTTTAAATGCAAGGGTGATAAAAGATGTTTGTTTCGAAAACGTTCTCAATTTTTTATCACAACGTAATTGCTTTTGTGGCACTGGAATCTTATTTTATTTTATCATGGTTTATGATGTCCTTTTACGCTCATTAACTTTTATTTCGATATAAGACAAGCTGCATGTTCTATATTTTTACTTTATAACCCTTTTCTTCGGCCAGAGACATCTTTTTTCGCAGTTCAAATGCGCTCGTTAATAGAATCTTTCATCAACTGAACAAATCCTGACTATAAAGCGAAAACAAATCGCTTCCAAGCGCCAACAAATAGCATAGAAAAGCATAATTTATCACCTTCTATTCCTTCTCGAACGCTGATTTTCCACGCTGAACTATTCAAACTAGCCTTTCGACGGAGCCGAGTTTCATAAATCTGTCGCAGTGACGGCGCAAGGCGTTGAAAAACAATTTCGCTAATGCAAATTAGAACAGAAGTCACGTTTTATCTGCTGCTGCCACCGAAGCGGTTCGTTTCCTATGCCACGTTCCCGGTGTGAACGGTAAAAATGAACTTTGTTTAAAAGCCTTTTTTCTCTTGCATCACCATAAATGACGGAAACAGAATCGTATTTAAAAAGGAAAAAGGGGCAAAATGCAACGGAAGATCTTCGTTCGACCTCTCAGTTGGTTGCGTAGACCGAAATTGTGCATCGTGGCGAAAAGTTTTGCTGGAGAGAGGGACGAAAAGCGGGGTTATAAAAAAAACTCCGAGCTGCATAATAAACGGATGTATGGTTGATATTTAAATAAGTGAAGCAATTTCCGGCGGTTGTACGGTCCGTCCGAGGCCCAGTTGACGATCGGCCATATTGCATGGACTTCCAGCACGCCAGGGAAACAAAAAGCCCATCAGCGTGGCATCGAGCGAACCGGCAAAGTGAATCGAAAAGTTTTGTGACTTTGTCATCCCCGCCGAATGGGAGGCGAGATGATAGACCAAGATCCAACCGTGGCGTCGGGTCCGTCGGCCTTTTTCCCTAAGGAATGGGGGAGTGCAATTTTCTGCAATAAAACAGCAATCAAACGACCGCCTCCTTCCACCCCAGTTCACCGAGGGTCGAAGGAAGTGGGCCGTCTTTGGGTTGAAAAAAGAAAGATTGAACCCGCGATTGTGCGCAGGGCCGGACGGACGGTGGGCGAAGGTTCCGCTTAATGGCACACAAATGATACCGGAAGAAACTTTGCTGCAATGACGCCAAGGACGCGCCACGTAGGCACACAAACACAAAATGGCGGATGTGCCACTCTCGGACAAGTTTGCTGAAAGCTCCACAAAAGGGCCCGCACACTTTATTGAACGCCACACGACGCTGTCCACGGTGTCGGTGCAACTATATGAGATGCAGTTTTATGGCGGATGCTGCAAGTGGCGTGGCATTCATGGTCCATGAAAATATTTAGAACCATTCTGGAATGGTACCACTTTGGAATTTTATTGCACGAAACAATGTGAGTTTATTTACATTAGAAACTGTTTGGTTGACTAAAGCAACCAAGTACACGGTTTATTTCATACTGCGGCGTATTTTATTATTTTTTAAAGGTTACATTTTATATACGCTTTCTAGCGCACAATTGCTTTTTAACTTACAATTTGTATTTTGTAAAAATATAAAATGAAAATTATTCCTATTGCTTTACACAGAGCTAGCGAAACGATAGAGAAATGAATTAAAAAACTAAAACACTCCAAGATATATTCAACAAACACAGAGTAGCAATTTACATATTTGGATATAGTGTTTTAAAAAGTGCGGTCAAAAAGAACTCTAGATAGCAAGATACATGTTTTTCTAAATCATTTTCTTGTTTTTTCTTAGCAGTACATTTTCTTCTAAATTAGAACCACTTAACAAATTCAATTTGATTAATACCGCGTAACCCGTTTAATGATTTTTTGATAAAAACCACTTAGGCCGTTCACTAAAAATGAAAACAAGCGTTAAAGTATGTGTTGTGTTGGATAAATGCATAGTCATTTAAAGATTTATATGAGTCATTTATCTGCATATCAACAAAAATTGCCAAATGCTAGCAAGTTAAAACAGCTCAATGATCTCGTTATAGAATCCTTTTCAATGAGAAACAATTCTCACCAAATATTTAAATATCGGAATGGTTGATAGAATGTTCTGTTTTTTATATTTATTTATACTTAAAAAGGGTGTGTTTTACTTCATCAGAAGGAACTAATTCTCATATTACCTAACTTATTTAAGCACTAAAATTTATATGCGGTTCTGCTGCATGAATTCGTTTCTGCATAACTCCGTTTTTTACTAAGAGTGGCACATTAACACACCGATTCATTGGATGGACATGACCTGAAATGGTTGGTCTTATACGAATAAAACGGATATGCTTTGCACATATTCGCATATCATCCGCTTTTGTTGTTTTTAGTTATCTTTCCTGCGGGTAGTTTTCAGTTCGCATTTGGATGTTTCACCTGTAAGAACACTTTTTTTATGAAGTTTATGAACCAGACTATTTTATTCCACATTTCAGTAGGTCATAGCACCCTGCTCGATTGGAGATTCAAACAGTTTCTGTTAAAAAGATTCTCGATTTGTTTTGATTCCCCCATCACGTTAACAGACAGGGAGAGTTATTTTCCACAAACGGTTCGACCAACATAAATTCGGCAATTTCTCACATTCGCTTGAATTTGTTTTATTTATTTTCCTTTCCTTTTGCATCCGCACTGGCCCGGATTCGGGTGAGTGATGACGTCGTTGAAACCGGTCCAGTGAAATTGCGTGGAAAACGGGAAAAAAACTGCGAACCACCGAAAACCACCCATCAACACTCAATTTCAAACTGTTCCGTCCCGTCAACCGGGTTTGGGTGGCGAAAGATGGGATGTGCTTTTTTTTAATGGATGAGGAAAAATAACTCGCCAGCAAAAACCCACGGAACTGTGACGCCTCCGCAGGCCAGAAGTCGAACGGAAGGCATTCGAAAGTGGGTAAATTGCAGTGCAAACAACATTTTTCATTTCCCACCCTGTTCCCTGGCTTGACGGCAACAATGGCTGTGGCCAGATTGATCGCAAATTTCACATATCAATCAAGTTTTCACCGGGAACACCCACGCACTTTGCTAAGAACCGTCAATCCATTGACGATTCAATTGTTGGTAGAAGTTTTACAACCCAAGAGACGACGATGAGAAGCGTTTACTTTCTCTTACTGAGAAAATCCAAGCTTTAAATTGGTAGTACGATAGCAAAATAGCCATTTGCTTACCAGCTTTACGGTATTAAAATATGAAACCCTGAAAGCGAGAGGGTTCATGATTTATACGATAACATCGTGAACTTCATTAGGAGGAAATTCAAAAAGACACTTTTAAGTGCCAAGGGACGAGTAACTCCAGAACCATTACGTCCACCGCGCGGTTTACACTTTTCTTCATCACTCGGTTACGGTATTTTCCCACCGAGTTTAAGGAAATAAGGTCCTTTGAACAACTCTTCGCGAAATACAACAAAATGTCAACGGGTGTTTTTCCTGTGAAAAGCCACCTAAACTGAAGGAAAATGTTTCCGCCCTGCTACTGCAAAAGGATTTATGTCAAGTACGAGCCGTCAGCCGGGTTAAGCGACGCGTCCCGTTTCATTTCATCCATTTCCGGGTGAATTTGCTCCTCACTTTCTTCACGGTTTGACCTTCTGGCGGAAGTTTTGTATCCGGTGCTTCGCAAAAGGCTTGGGAAAGTAGAAGAAAATAAAACTCAACCCAAGGGTTTCATCCCTTCGATCACTCAGTGGCGAGTGGCCTCGCTTCAAAATGTGTCGATTATTGTTGCTCTGTGAAAACTTTTCCCCGAGTGAAAGTTTTCACGAAGAATGTTTTCCTCCCTTTCCGAGTTTTATTTTCTCCTCTGCTTTTCTCCGGTTCGACTTTTTTGAACAATTGTTCGGCAGGGCCAGGTTTCTTTTTTCCACCCGGAGTGATTTTGATCACATTTATTCACTGCCAGACTTTTGTCCGTTGCTGCCGTGGACTTGATCCCATTTGGGGGTTTTCCGATATTTTATTGAACCCAATCGAAATGGTGCGAGCCCACCGCACCAGTGCTCCGGGAAGGTCCTGCGAGCATTGACCCAGACTTCCACGCTCCTCCGGTGTACCATCACCTCCGCTCCCCGAGGGCATTAACTTTCTTCCAACTGTTTCCATGTCTTCTTAATCGGCGTCGTTTTCGACGTTGGTGGTTGAAATACTTTCTGTTCCGTTGTTTCCATTATTTATTTTCTTTTTTACTTCGTTAAGAATCGAATAGCTTTTTTTTTTGGTAGATAAGAGAAAGTTTAATCGAAATGCTCAACCTCGAACCATAACTCGATGGAAAACAATTGAAGTTTCACCACCCCGTCGCAGTCCACCCGCGGGAAAGCTACTTCCGGCCAATCGGGGTAACTTTTAAGGCGCTCGTTAAAAAAAAAACAGTATATATTTTACCACCACCCGGCGGGGTCGGAGTTGGTTCAAACAGTTTCGGCGAATTATGATATTTCTAACTTTCAAAGATGACCAACAGTCGCTTACGCAGCCCCCGGCTCAGAGCAACCGCCCGCGGCAACCTGCGCCTTTCCGGCCGGACGAATTTTATCCATATCTCATTTCAAAGGCCCGAAGCCCGAACTGAGCCAGCAGTAAACGTCCGGCCGAAAGGAACCGTTTCGTAAAAATGGTATGCTCCTTCGGATCGGGCGCAACCACATGAAAGAGAAAATGGAAGCGAGAGAGAACATCCGCGGTGGATGTTTTATGAAGCTACCGTAGGCACAGGAAGGAAAACAGAGCCAATATTAAATCGGACAGTGCGTAGCTTTCGAGGGATTTAAGTTAATTTTGCATGAATTTATTGCAACACTCGTTGGGCTAAAGCGGAAGAAAGTTTCTCTTCCGGTTATTACCGATTGTAGGAAGTAAAGGAATATTAAGGAAGATTAAAAGAGCTACTTATATGGGCTGATTTGGTGAGCTGATTAATTTAACTCTTATTATTTCGGTAGCACAAATCAATGCCGATGCTTAATTATGATATTTCAAACACTTTCAACTCCTTAATCTTATATGATGAAATTTTCTTCCGATTTAATTCATCACACGCTTCACGCTATATTTCTACTATGACACGTGCCATTCGTAGGTTTTATTACGATGTTCTTAAGTGCCTCATTTACGACACACAATTTTCATCATATTTCATAATAAAATTTAATGAACACATATACTTACTAACCAATACTCCCCCCAAACCGTTGAAAAATAGGACCTATTCGATCAATACCGGTAATGGTGTTGATTTCTTATGAAACCGTACACATCCTTACGCCAACGCTCGATCTTGGACGATAGAAAGGTTTCGGGGCTATATGTTTCGAGCAAACATTTGCTGCTGCCTGTTTAGGTAAACAGATAAAATACATTCAAAGCCGCAGCACACGCGTCTACGGGCACGCCCGACTACACCTACGTAGGTAAATACTTTCCCAGCGCAAAGTTGGCAATTTTAATTAAAATCAAACAATTATCTTCTAATCTGATGCAAGCCCGAAGCCCTCCGGTTGCCGGTTGCATGAAAAATCAATAAACTCTCGAAAAGTAACGCCCGCCGCCGGGCGTCATGTAACTGTGCATGACGCAGGTGAAAAACTCCCGAGGGGAAGTCGAAAAATAAACCCACCCAAAGTCAGTGTGACCCCATTTCACTCGTAACCCGGGCGGCAAACAGCGTGGTTTCGTGTTTTCCTTTCTTCTATTCCGGAGCTGGAAACAAATCGGAATAAAATGGTCCTACGCTAACACGGGCCACAAAATCCTGGAATGGTTTGGTGCACGCTGGGTGCCCATTTTGGAGCAGTTTCGTCCTTTGGTCACGTTGACTTAGGACCGGCAGATTTGTTGGGAAAACACCACTTGTCTATAAGGCGTGCCCCGGGGGCGATGAAAAAGAGTGAATGTTTGAGATCGTTCTGCATGGTATAGCATATAGAAAAATGATGCTTCGTTCGTTAATCTTAATCCAATAAGAAGTATAAATAAGAGGATTTATTTTGTGGATATCGATAAAACATCAAAATTGTTATTTAACCATGTAATCATTTGTAGTATCAAAATATTGATGACTAATCGCTTACTGAATTTCGTCATTAGAATATTTTAACAATGAATACGTGTTGAACAGAAATTAAAGCTGCTCTTAACCGAACATGCTGTCACTAATCGAACTTCAAAAAATTTAAAAAGCAACTCTTCAAATTGTAATATTAGGGAACTTGAAATGAAACCGATTGTTTATTTAAAAAACAAACTTTAAAAAAAGAAAACCATGAATTTGGTATATTACAATGTAATCTATCAACCCTAAAATTGCTCCAATTCTACGAACTTCGTTGGGTCCAAGATATGTTTATTGAAACCAACCATCTACAATCATTTCCCACCCGGCAACCGTAATACGCCGCCATTTGACGATAAACGAGCCAAAGTAAATAGATACACCTCAATTTACTCGATATTGCGGGCCACAATCGGTTCTGTGAGCCTTCAACTGCCCATTTATCACCAAACGATATAAACGTTGCTCACTTTTCGCTGTATGCTATTTTTCGTTGCCATCTGTCGATACGGTTTCCCGACCCTAACCACAGAAGCAACGCGGAACGAGGTCGAGCGGATCGCAAGAAATCAACAAAAATCGAACTCTTTTTCGGTTATTCCCGGCAGGGTTCCTACTACAATCCAGACGCGGGGTAAGGGAAGTTTTCGTGGAAGGTTTTTGTCGACTGTGAGTAAACTTTTCCATTGGATTGATGTTTCATACAGGACGCCCCCCAAGTATATTGCACCAAGTCGCGGTTGGAAAAACCTCGTCGTGATCTTGATTGTTCACCATCGCGTGCCTATGGTTCTAAATTGCATGTTGAGCTGAACCTTTTACTACTCTGCCAACCGTTGGCATTTCAGGACATCCATAAAAAATATATATATGCACACAGTTCGGGATTGATGTACACTCGCTAACGATAGGATATATATATATTCGCCCGCTTTTCAGCAAACGGTTAGGCGACGCCATTGCCAAGCGTTTGCGTTTGAATCCCGACGGTTTTGTTTTTCCCAACCCATGAGCATATCCTTCAACCCAAGACAGACGCAGCGTGGCCACCGCGTTTCCGGTGACGAAATGAAGCGAACCTAAACCTTCATGCGGGCGGATAAGGAAACGTGCAGTTTGAGAGGAGTATAAAATAAACAATGTCATGAAATATGCGATACAATATGCCTTCGCTCCGCACTATCGCTTCGACGGTTCATCCCTTTATTCGCACACAAAAAGGGTTGATGGGGGTAAATGAAATTAAACTATTCAAAAGAGTAACGAGCGTATGATAACAAGAGAAGTTAAAATATAAAATCAAACCTACAACATTAGATCATGGAAACGAACGACCGCGAGTGTTATTACATCATTCAGGGTTCTACACAAACTTAAAATACTACTCACAATGATTGGCTTGCAGAAATAAAATTAATTTTCCAGTATTTGAAAATCAGAATTGCGAGAACAAATGACGAAACAAAAACCGTAAATGTAAAAAACTGCAAAAAGAAAGATAAAAATAGGTTGAGAGGACAACAACGTAAGCACAAAGTGGCTAGTAAAAACGCGAAACATGGCATTGAATGGTAAGTTTATTTCAATCCTTTCCTTTCGATGCCACATTCGCGACCCTTCTGGCCCAATAGCAGGGTGGATCAATTGACTTGTATTTTTTGTCCCTAGACACGCCGTACCAGCCTGCTTCAAATACATGTACGTATGTGTGTAGTATCACATTCTCCGTGCCCATGGCAAAAGCAAAACACTGCAGTAAAACTTTTTTGCTCGCCCCAGCTTTGTCAACCATTTAGAAGGACATCGATCAGCGGTACTCGTCTCTGGCTGAATGCCATCATCGTCGTTTTGTGGCGAACCATGTTTGATAGGGTTGATGAGAAGTGAAACTAGTTTTTTGGGTTGACGCTTTGATCGATTTGCAACTGTTGTTTCCCAATATTTGGTGAAAATCCATTTGATTCGCATGGTTCAAAAATCCCCCTCGTAAATCAGAATAATTCAAAAGGAGTAAAGATTCGGATGTAGTACGTCTATTTTACTTCAACTTCTCTTTATTGAAGTACATAAACAATATAACTAAATCTCATCAGCAGTTTAGAGCCAATATATGGACGCTCATAATGTTGAGTTTTTAAATTAATGGAAATAAATAATAAAACATTTATAGTGCATGTTGAATTATGTAAAACAAACATTTCTTTTGTTCATTCCGTGTTTTCCGGCGGTAGAACAAAATGTGGCCTCAAACATGAGTACTAAAACATGAAAAAATAGAAGAAATCCTGTATTGAGCACAAAACATGAAGAGTAGGAAATAAGATAAAAACTAACAAGTGGGCAAGTTGAAAACGTGATAAAATTTTCATCGCAAACAAATTGGATTGTTGAGGTTAGTCAGTATTTTTAGGCACAAGAGAGGCGAGGGTGACAGGGAGTGATAAACAAACAATGTGAAAATAACGAATAGTGCGAAGGGGAGATAGCGTATCGCCCACACTTTCCAAGCGAATCCGGCAATCCGAGCAGACCGGAAAAAACAAAAATAAAAATAAAACAGATAATGGACTGACTGACAAGCATCGTTGAGAATGACTTTAAATTGAACACACTCAACGGGGTAGAGAATGAAAAAAAGCAGTTTGAAAAAATTGCGGCAAAAAAAAAGAAATATTGTAGAGCAAAATAAACTCGTCCACGTGTCTGTTTCCACCAACTCCACAGAGACGTGCGCCGGGATTGAAACAAACAGCACTGATTCGCTGATACCGGTCAGATTGGAGTTAGTTTTGAGCACGGATGGATTAAAACGGGACGGTTTTTGTGATTGAATGTACACGAGGTGTATGAATATTTAAAAGGCTTGAACAAACCCCACCCCAACGCTCATCAGCCGTTAAATCCGCGTACGGGATTCGAATGAAACATTGATTTTGTTTAAAGTTATTCAAACACAAATAAATGGAATAGAGTGCAAACAAGTTTGTATTATATAGAAACTTGCTTTAAATTTTTCAAACACCTAATGATACTAAGTTCAATGCAATGTTTATAAATTATGTTAGACACTCTTAGCTTTATATTTATTTTTAATAATTTTTGCTCTAAAATGAGTTTTGTTATAACAGATTATTTTTTGTTTTCTTTCTTGAATATCTTTTCAATTGTTTTTTCTTTGCAATCTAGAATATTTTGTCTTACAAATATTTTAATTTGTGAACTTGCGTAATCGTTTAAATCAGTTTTAATTCACAAACTATGCATATCTTTTTAAAATATAATCAAATTTATTCAAAAACACCTAATTTCGATATTATTAATTTCGCATAGAAAATTGTTCATATAACATCACAACATGAAATCTATTCAAATGTCCCTAGGACACATTTTAAACTTTTCCTAATGCGGCTCTGCGAATCTCCTCGGTTCACTGCTTAGAGGATGGCCAACTTTCAACTCTTCGACGACCCTCTCAACACGATGCAAAAGAAGCTTCGTCAAAGTGTGGTCGCGTTGCAACTTCTTGGAAACAAACTTCCCGAACATGTTTGCCTTCGTGTGCTCCCACTACAGTCGCTCGCAGCAGGGACGACGATCCTTCGGAAAACTTTGGTCCGACACAAATCCCGAACAGGAATGAAAAACATTGCAGTTCACATTCCGCAGGCACTTGATGCCGTTTGATGCTCGTTGAGTTGTGGCGAACGGTGGAATGCGATGCCGGCAAGGAAAGCAGTGACGTACTCTTTATGTTTGCTACAAGTTTTTGATGCCCCCTCGAGCATAACTTAACCCACCACCCGGAAGCTGAAACCCTTCCCGTCACGCGCTGAACATGAGATTGCTTTGGAGATTGCTTCGAACAAGCTCCCGGCAAGTTTGAGCATCTTAGACTATCGTTATGATATTAACTTCAGGCGAAAGTTTTCACAAATAGAGGTCAGGTTTCCCTTCTTCGAAAGCGCTGACCATTTTAGTGCGATTTTTTTCCTCTTGTATTGGCTTCGTTTTAATCAACTTGCATACACTTCACTTGCAGTTCTGAGGTCTGTGCGGGATGTTTCACTGACCGAACACAAATCGACCTCTAGAACCACACCGGGTCAGTTGGTCGAACTTTCCATCAGTGTACACTTTTTTCCCAGACTATTAAACGCTTCGCAACGTTGTGTTAATGGGAAAATGTAAATAAGGTGAAATGGTTTTATCGTTTTCCACCCACAGGAAAGTTCTTGTAAAATGTTATAAAATTAGCTCTCGACTGGAAAAGACAGTGACCTGAAAAGAGCCAATTCGATATAACGTGTTGAAGAGAAATTAATATTCAACGGAGCATTAACTGAACATTTTGTGAAATCAAAATTAAGCTATATTGTTAACCCAGATATAAGATTAAATGGAAATAAAACATTTAATTTCAGATGAATGCGTTCAAAGTACGTATTCAATGATAAAAAATCAGTAATTTTGGGATTGAAAACGATTTTCTTACTACTTACCGGAATAAAGATACTGTTCTGCTAATTTTGAACAGAGAAAATATGATAAATTTTCTATTTATGCTTGCTGAGTTTGAGCTTTAATAATCATACAACCCTTTTCTCCTTCACTCTTTACTTTCAGATAAGATATAAAAAATGGTAGACGATCTGAGTTGATAAAAATGGATTACAAGGAAATAATATTGTTGCTAGTAAGTATTTTTTTTAATTTTTTCAATACTGTTTTCAAGAATACGCGTTACAGGTACACCAACCCGCTTAAGATGAGTCTTATGATAAGAATCTATTCCTTACTTCTAAAACGCGGTATAGCTGGTTTTTTTCTCACATTTATCAAGATCTAATCTGTTTTAAAAAAATAATGATAATTATACAAACTTACTTAAAAAATAATGATAATTATACAAATGGAAAAATAAGCTATCATTAAAATGTTCTCAATAGATACCATGTTATTATTAGCTCCCAACACGGTAATTTTCATTTAAGAAAGGTGAGCATTCTGTTATCAATGATGATAATTGCCTAGTATAATGGTATCGTTTTCATTTCATTTCATTTAACACGTTTCATTTAACCCTTTTTCCAAACTTCACCCGGCACATGGTCTGTCCTAAGGGTGGCACATTATAAAATCAACCACTCCAGCAACCTATTCAATGTACAATCAGAGCCTTTGAGAGCATTCTTTTCGTTCAATTTGCTTCCACCAGCAAAAGAAAACGAAAACCCTTCCGTACCGTTTGCACTCAACTTCAATCTACCCACTCAGTGTCCCTCTTTTAAACCTATTGTACTCAGCGTGAGGGTTCAGGATAATGAGCTGCGGAAGGAAAAAAAGGATTTGAAGAAGAATGCGTACGCCGAACGTCACAACCATCGACATTGTTGTGAACTAATTTACCTACAAGACGTCAGCCGTTTAAGATGGCCATTCGGGCGTTAGTTGAGGGCATCCGGTGGGCGTGGGTGTGCTTTTGTTTTTCCACCCAATGTTTAGCGTTCCAAGTAGTCACTTCCGCTAGCAGGCGGAGTTCTTATCGGGCGCTCCACAATCAAGCGGGGAAAATGAAGCGGGACCGCTGTTCGTAATGGAGAACAATATCGCTTCCATTGTTAATGCAGAAACAACATTAGCCGAGATTTTTCGGAACGGATGAGAAAATCGAAATCCAGCAGTTTGGTATTTTGTGGGGAGATGGGAATTTGTGTTTACCAAGGGAATGCTCCTCCGGTTTCGACGGATTCTAAACGGTTCGTTCGCTTACGGAAGCAGTTCGTGATGTTTGCGAAAATCCAAAGCAAAATGCAACCGAATATTTTTGAGCCCCCGGGTATAAACATGCACACCAAGAGCAGTAGCGGGAATCTTGTGGCGAGAAAATGGTGTGTTTTTGTTTTCCCTTCGCCCAAGGCTCAAGCTCAGGAGAAAATCAATAGCTCGGAAAAGTAAAAAGACCCTCCTGTGGGAAAATCAAACCAGGCCTCGCCCGAAAATTAAACAATACCCGATTTCCATCTCCAAAGCCGGGAAATCCGATGGAGCGACAATGCTGTAACGCTTCTGCTGATTGTTGATTTCGTTTTCCCAGTTTTTTTTCTCACTCCCGTTGTTCTCTTCGAACGAACGCGCCTATCTGCTTGTTGATGAGGCTTTGAAATGAGGCGCGCTTTATCTTTTGTTTCTTGTTAAAGCCAAACCGATATCTGATGTTGGTTGACTCACCCGCCGTGCAGATGGTGTTCGTGATCGGGGTGTCAGATAAAAATCAAGCTCCCTTTCTTCTGCAGAGCACTGCCCCTGCCTCCACTCTCCGACGTACAACCGATGAACGAATTAATCAAACTTATGCAAATATTTACCATTCTATCAGATCGCTCCCGGCGCAGGTATGCTCGCTCACGGCCGAAGCCGTCGGACGCAAATGGATCGTTTACAGAAGCAAGGCAAGACAAACATGGGGAGTAAACGTTGCATAAACGCAACACCGCTTTCTTTCTGCCGTGTTTCATTTTTTCCACCAATCTGTTGGCAATCAAAACGTGGTTGAGGAAATTTGTTGAAGGGAAAAGCAAAAGGCCCAATGGTCAGAAAAAGCAATAATTAAATGCAAGGAAAAAGAACGTGGCCAGGCAGACCAAACCAAAATGCAATCAAATAAACTGGGTTGGAACAGGTACTGCCACAAAAGTAGGTCGATTACTCGGCACCGAAATATGTAAACGGATGCCGTTATTACAATTGCGGATATTTGTTGCATTAATTGATTGGTGATTGATGGAGATTTTATCTCGATCCGAAAAACGTGGGAAAGGGTTCATGAACGATCAGGTGATTCTTCGTAGGAGAAAACGATTGCATAAGCAAAGTAGACTTGATTCAAAGTAAGTAAATCCTAAAATAACTCAAAAACTATCAGAAAATATTATTAACTAGTTTTCGCTACAACCAAACTTCCATCTCGCCCTTAGTTGGAAATTTTTAATGATGATTACGTCCTAATGTGTATTGCATAAGCCTTTATTTTTAGCAACAAACAATAATACACAAAAAATATATGAAAATGCTACCACCAGCTGTGGCAGGGAAAAATCGGCAGCAACTCGTGGCTCAGATTTGGCCGAAACTTTCGCCATGAAACTCGCTCGTTTCATTAACCGAACGACCCCCGGGTGGATTGAGTTGTTTCTGCTTTCGGTGTTCGATCGCACCCTCCCACCAACAAACAACTAACGCCCCCGGCAGGACCGACCGTTTGCCGAGCAGACAGCCCTAGGGGCGAGATTCCATGCCGAGGGATTCGCCCAAGCGACTTTTAGTTTCATTCTTTCGAACGGTTTTCGTTCCCTCGGGAAAGCAAAGAAAGCTAGATCTGCAACTTTGCGTAAGCAGAAGCCCCTGGCCAGAGCCCGGGTAGGCTGTGGCCGTGACCGCTTGTTGGCCGTAGGCTGGGTTAGTATTTGAAAGCATCTGCATAAAACCCCACCACACTTAACCAAGACCGGCCAGGTCGGTCGGTTGCTCGACCGTCTGCTGGCTGAAAGTGTACCAGTGACAGTTGGTATAAGAGCCTTTTCAAATCAGCAAGACGTGATGATTTCCTCCAGATATCAGTGAACAAGGATTCATTTTGTTTAACAAGCTTTAACAAACCTTAGTCTAGTAGTATAAAACCAAATTTTCTATTTACGAAACAAGAAGTCAATGAGAATAACCATGTCTTCAATTTCTCTACCGTTGAAGATTTCATACTAAAATAGAGCACTTGGCAATAGTTTGTCCCTGAAACGTTAACACAGAGAGAAGATAAAATTTAAGAGGTTATGAGCCGGTGTAAAATAACTAAATTTAATGCCATCGATATTAACATAGCCCTATCCGATAACGAGCTTCAGCTAGGGTACCAAGATGACCGTCATTTAAAATCGTCCCTCCGGGGGTTGACGACATATCCTTGTTGCTTCATGTTCTAGCCAACCTCTACTCGGTGTGCAGTTTCTTTGGCCATCGGTACACTTTCCGATAGAGCGCTTCCTTCCAGTCCATCCCGACTAAAGATACACCGAGCAGATAAGGCAAACAGTATCAGAAGCATTAAATTGAAAGCATGTGCTTCTGCGAGCAGTGGAAGGAAGCAACCTTCCGGACCAAAACCAATCGACCCCGGGGACAGGACGGCGATGTTTCTTTTCTCCTGATTCCGTAAGCCAGAAAATCTGCACCTTCACAGTGGGTGGGCATCAATGCCCCCCGGTAAAATTACACTCCCTCCCAGTGAAGTGTAAGCGAAGGCACAAGGCTCCGGAACAGGTTGCTTCGAAATTGATAATCGAGCTGGTCCGGAAAGCTTCTGCTGCTGTTCGGCTTGCGGCTTCTCGAGCAGAACATTCTCTCCGTCCTAGCATTGTCCTTGCTCGGCCCCCCCTAGCAGTAAAGAGCTATATTTTACGGGCCAACTCCAGATGGAAGATAGCACGGATGGCCTAGAAGGTTGCCGGGATGAGCGCCAGAGTATCGTCGGATTGTTAAGCTGGGATAATGCGATTAACATGTTGTTGTACAGTTTAGCTTCATAATGAAAAA
The DNA here is from genome assembly GCF_943734705.1 of Anopheles coustani. Lineage (NCBI taxonomy): Eukaryota > Metazoa > Arthropoda > Insecta > Diptera > Culicidae > Anopheles > Anopheles coustani. Next base: position 22,926,179 of record NC_071289.1, on the reverse strand, counting down.
GACACCAAGTGGGTTTTCGGCCGTCCATTTGTTCAACGTGTGTGACTGTGTGTTGGGGAGTGTGGTCGCAAACAGGAGAAAGCTTTCCAACCGAAGGAGATAATTTATTCTCTCCGGAGTCGGCATGCCGCTTCCGCATGATTAGGCAAATGAAGCCGATCATATGCTTCGTTTAATTCGTTATTTATTTTTCACAAAATCGAAAGGATTTCCTCAAGTTTACTTCCAAAATCAATTTTAAGCCACCGAATCGATTCCCTTACTGCGCAATTTTATAGTCTTACCCAAATAAATGCCCTTTAAAGGCATTAAATAGCCTTCGAAAACTTTTCAAAAGATCATTATGTATCCCCCAACAAATATTCAAAAGTCGGTTTTTTTAAGTCAAATGATATATCTTAAATAATCAGACGATTCTGATTCAATTAAAAAATTATATTTTCTTAAATCTTCAATGATACAAATGATACAAAATAAACAAAAATACAGTTTATTATTGAATGCTTAAGATAAAATTTTATGCTGTCATTCAACGCAAATATATTTGCCGCATAATGTATATGGTATGTAATTATTCAGTTCACACAATTGTTGGAAATAAAAAGTCCAGACGTTTATTATTTAGTTTTACCATGTTTGCACCATCTACAACGTTACATATGATTCACAAAAACCGTTACATTTTCATCGTAATAAACTGAAGTGAATAGTTGCAGATTTTTTAAAACCCTCCGCAGTAAATTTTTGACATTTTCATCAAAATTAAAAAGTGTAATCAAGAATTTCGTTCCATACCAACGATAAATAATAAACAATCAACACAAGTGTCTCTAACCATTTTCGTGACGCTTTACCAAACCATCAATGTCAAAACTGTTACCAAAGTCGTGTCGATTCAATGTCGTACCTGGAGAATCGCTTTCCATCGGCAGCCATTTAACCGAACACGCACGTTCAGCCACATCGTACCATTGCTTTCATTGGCAGGTATGATACTAGCGCGTTATCAAATAACCATCACCAGTGCGGGAAAAGTGGAACCCCTTGCGAGGCGAAGGTGGAAACCAACCTCAAACCAACATGCCATTATATTGCCAGGACGAGCGGATTTTCCACCGGCGTGTCGCGCACTAACGTGGCGCACTAAAATTTGATATTCGATCGATTTAACCATCGTTTCATGCCACACCAATCAAAATCTTTACTTTGGAGGTTGACACCTCGCGCCCTCCGTCCCGCACCTTCGTGCCCGAAGTGTTAAGCCAAACATTGCCCCCATCCACAGCCAACCTTCGCGTGCCTTCGCGAAGGACATCCGAATTTTCGACGCCGCTTTCGCGTCTTTTTCTGGTGCAAATTTCTCTTCCCACGGCCCGACACTTCACCAACCGCCACGACGCCAACCCGATGGTGCGCGCCCTTTCCAGTTGTGCCGCAACCGCAGCATGCCAGCCTTCATGAAATTGAAACGCCTTCGCCACTCCGGCGTGCCGGCAATGACGCAGACACGCTGGCGTCTTAAATGTTTTATTATAAATTTATGTAAGTAGCTCTCGCTTACTTACCCCTCCTCCAACCGAGCCCTCCCTTCGTGCTGCCTTCTCGAATGGGAGTCTGCATCGTCGCATGGCAACTAAACTCTCAACAACTTGATTCACTCTATCCTAAACCGAGCAGCGATTTTCCCGCGCAACGTTATAAGATGATAAGATGAACCGCTTCGTCTCATCGTTCCCTCCTCCCGAGCTCCCAATCACAAACCAGCTTCCAGAAGATTGTCTCCGACTCGCTCGTAACATCGTGCACGATGCGCGCAAATATCGTCCTTGTTTCATGTTCATGTTCATGCCCGGAAAGTGTCATTAAGCGAGCGAGCGGGTTAAGAGCGCACAGCTGTCGCCAGTGTCTTCGCCACTGTCCTTCGCGCTCGCTGGCACGGGTGCGCCCCGACCGGAGGACGCTGCGGAAACTCCCATAAGGGCACCTTAACCTCTAATAAAACCGACCGAACCAAGCCCGAGATCGACGGCGCGACCGGGCGGGGTGGCTTCCGACCCAAGCGGACGCGAGTGTGGGTTATATAATTTTTATGAAGTGTTTACTGCGCTTCGTGAAAACCGGCGAGCAATGACTTCGGCGCAGACACCGACGCCAACCGAAGACACGTGTACCGCGTCGTGAAGTTCTTGAGAAGGGCAGCAACAAAAAAGTGAAATAAATAAATTAAAATCATCTGCATACATCTAGCAGCACGACACAACAGCATCATTACATCAAGCGAGTTAAATTTCCTTTGATTTCGCTCTCTGACACCCCGGGGGCTGTTCGTCGTTCGGTATGATCTATAAAATTAATTAGCACAAATAGATTTCCGTCGAAATGAACAACACACGCCTCGGGGTTGATGGTGCTTGGAAAAGGTCATTGCTTTAAGCCACATAAATTTAGTATCCCAAGCGAGTAATAACTTTAATACTGTAATAATCAATAATGAAATAATTGTTCAGTTTTGTACCTTCAACTTGGAAGGTTGCGTAAACCAATGTTCTCATATAGGATTTATAGTGTGCTGGTTATGCGGTAATGGTGAAATTGTTAAGGAGCGTTTGAAATTAGTTCAATGTATCAAATATAGTCGTTTATGCGTCAATCTTAATGGATATCTGTGCATAAACGAGTCTAGTTGCAGACACCTTTGATTTCGTTGATTTAAAGCACGTATATTTAATTATAAAAATATTCTTAATCGATTCAGTTTGCACTCACTAATTTTATTTTATACCTCCTTTTGGTTATATTTTGAAAAGAACGACCAGGCGCCTCCATTCGATCAAACTACTGGGCGCCTCCATTCTTTACGTTTTCGAATCTGCTTTATAGAAGTTTTATAGATTTTAAACATGTGCAAAATTTATTATTATTTGTTCAAAACTATAAAATCCGATAGTCTTCTCCAACGCAATATGGCGATTGAACCATGAAAATGAAGAGAAGTATGTTCCGCGGAATAGAATATCGTAAATCGAAGGTTAACAATGGTTTTGCAGCGGTTGAGTTAGCATAAGTTCACTTACCCTAGCCAGAAGAAGTGGGAAAACAAAAGAAAATGGTCACGTGGAACGGTTCTCAACATAAAAACTGATGGATTTTTCCCCCGCGATCACCCTCCCGGCATGCTTACACTGGCCGCGACCCTCGCTCCCACCCGGACGGTCCGTTCCGAAACTTCAATAAACAAAGCCTCGGATGCCTCGGGCAAAGTTTTTCGATGGTGTGATTCGAGTCGATCAACGGAAACTTTTATCCTTCCGTCATCATTGTGGCACCATCGCCGTCGCCGCTCGCGACATCCCGCGCGGCCGTGACTTTTCACTTTCCACTTGGCGTCGCAATCGGTCACGGAAGAGGACCCAACTTCAGGCGCCTGTGTGCGGCACAAACACTAGCTCAAAACCTGACGAAATACACAACCGCCTTTTGGGTTTTGTGTTTTTCCTTATTTTTCCTTCTCGGTTCTTGGTTCGCCTAGATGGAAAGTGATTATTCAAATCCGTTCACAAGTGCGAAAATCCATGGCGGCACCAACTAAAAAGGCAACTTTTTAAATTGGGTTGGATACTTTCGCGGGCACTCTCGGCAAACGCATAACCATTTGCCGGATGGCACATAACCATTCCGTTCCTCCGTGGTTTGGGTTTTTCGCTCCTCTTCGCTCTTTAGTTTCCGCGAACCGTAAGCACGTCTGTCGTTAGCCAAATGGCGCGTCCCGTACGGCCCCAAATCCGGCCCGCTTACCCTCGGAGCCGGTTCGGGAAAAATCGTCGCGGAGCGTTCGAAGTTTAATCTTTTGCCTAATGGCTCTGGATCGTCGCCGATTTATCTCGCCATACCTTATTCGATGAGCGGCGATGGGCACTTCGGGGCGGCGTGGTTGGCTTTCTGCAGCCGGCAAGGATAAAGTTTATCCTCGCCGTAACGCCAACCCGCTTGCCTCCACTCTCAACTCCATCCGGCGCGATACGATTCACTGAGGTACAAACGTAGAGGAAAACAACCGAGCACGAAGGATGCTTTATCTTATCACCGGCTGGGCTTATCTACCGAGCTGCCCCGGGAAGGGTAAATTGCTGTTGACAAGTTGGATGATTATTCGGTTTTCCATATTTTCTAACCAATCGCACGCGCAAGTGAGATAGATGGCGATAAGATGTTTTTTTTTGTCGGTACTCTCTGTTGATGTTATTCGAATGGTTTTGGTCCTGCAGCAGTGGACAGTGTGAAAAGAGTGCTTTTCGCCCGAGTGCAGTAGAATTTCCATTTCATGACTCACCAAAACTTGGTTCTTGATTAAAGTCTAGAAGAATGACTTGAAAGTTTATTTACTACACAGGAAACGCTGTCATTATTTCTTGGCGAGCAAGTGCTGAGGAATTGTAAACTTTTGATCATTTCAGAAGTATTCAAGATAAGCTTTTTTCGGGTTGAAAATAAAGAATAACAGTCAATGTTGACATTTGCATAGCATTTTAATATAGTTTTCTTTTATTCTGTTTATTTTATGTCTAGTGATTAGTGTAGGTACGATTTTCTTAGTTATAATCTATTCGTTCATGACTTATCTTCATATAAGTTATCTTCCTCTGTATGGAATAATATGTTTAAAGGTAACAAATAACTACGTCCAAATGAGACAACTCAATGATTATTTAAATGTAGTATTTACGTTTTAAAAGCCAGTGAACTAGATTTCACCCCATTCATTTTGCAAGAATTGTAAAGCTTTAATCACTGTGGTAGAATCAATACCTTCATTGTATTTTAAAGTTTAACAAGCGCTCTTCATCGTGATGTATCATGCGACGCACCGTGGCATCGTACGGTATTGTTACATCCTCCGACGAAAACGAAATAAACTCCGTGATAAGAATACAAAACGATACATGTGAATGTACTCAAATCGGAGAAAGCAAGCATAACATTGAGTAAGCGACTAGATACGAACGTGCAGGTACAACTCGTGCACCCTTCGCACATCGGTTCGCACACATTCGAACAGTTTTCCGCAAGGCAAACAGATCGAAAGCGGTACAAGAAGCGTCACATACGCCGTAGAAGGTTCACTTGTTCTTTTTTCTTCTTCTTTTTGACTCGCGCAAACCCTTCCTTCCATTCCGCACCGATGCCTTCCCTTATCGCATCGTCTCGAGGAAGATGTCTTCCGTGGCAAGCCGGGTCCCGATAGCAAGACGGATCGTCATCGGGGAGTGAAAAATGGAATCACCAAATTTGAATAACATTCCATTCTAAATGTAATACGACGATCAATTTTTTCCGACCGAATTTCCATAGCATGATTGAGGCAGGAGAACAAATGATGCCATCCGAGCGTTTTTACCGCTCAGTTATCTCCCTCCTCCCTCCACCTTCTAGCTTCCCCTACCCCTGCGTTCACGGTGTGGTTCTGCACGTGAAAGAAAAACGAAGCGAACTTCATTAAACACCCCACAATTGGGTACTGCACGTAGCCGATGGCATTGCTCGGAATTGTCCAACGTACGTCCCCGTCACGGTACGTCGTGCGAGTGCTTGACATACGCTTCCGACGAAAAAAGCAACCGATCCTTCCCGCGATTTCCCGCTTCCCAGTGCGCGCTACCCGGAGGCACATTTCGAGTGACTTCCGTAATGAATCTCCAGTGAAGTAGCGCCACAAAAGACGCTCAAGCTTCATCCATTCCGGTGCCTCCACATTCGGGGTTATCAGATAATGGGTACGAGCGCGATGCAGCGGTTTAGCAGAAGGCGAGGATTTTGTTCCGTATGGGCTCAGCCTCAGCGAGGCGGGGGTTTTTCCTTGCCGAAGAAAGGCCATTTCTTCTGTTCAGGTAAGTTGAGCGACACTTGATACGACCTTTGTTAGGTTGATTGTCGTCGTCGTCGTCGTTGTCGTGAACATCGGAAGAACGCCCTCGGTACGAGGTTGTTAAATTATCCTGAACATATTACATCAGGATAGCCAGCCTAGCCTCTAGGAGAACATCATGTTACGGCTGCAGCTTCGGTGAATTATGCAAGCGTTGTACCAAGCCTTTCAAACATCATCAAGCCGCACACTCACACATACACACACATATTGTTCACTGTATTCAAAACCGCAAAATTCGATGCAAATATGCAAGGAATATATTGTACATGGTTAAGCAAATAGTACGATTTTCTACATTGATTTGAAACGGTATGAAACCATAAACTATTCTTAAAGATTTTACGTTTTCTGTTATCAGTTGTACATGAATGTATTATTATAATATTGATAGTTCTAAAAAAAACATAAACTTAAGTAGTCTACAAAAGAAAATAATTCAGCTTAAACCAAAACAAGTAAAAAGACCATCAAAGTTACTAGAATAGTTCCAAAATATTCATAGTCTTTTTATACGGTTTGCAATAAATATTACTGTACCTTGCTTTTCATTTGGCATGAAAGAAGTAAACAGTCAAAATACAGTTCATGCTTTCATTAATTTGAACAAAATATATTTTTACATGACCAAGGACTTTAACCACACTTAACGTACTTACAGGAAATATGTCATGTAATAATAGTAAAAATTCAAGCGAATATTCGTCGTTTAAGCTTAACAACCAAACATATTAGAATACCAACTGTCCGTATTCTCCGTTTTTTCTCTTAATATGAATAACCCTTGTCGTTCCTAATTACGTCTAATGAGAACTTGCCTCACCAAGGCGCACATAAAGGAGTGCTTGTGTGGGAAAGAGAAAGTGCAAATATGGGACGTTAAAGGGTATGCCAGAGCATGTAGCCTAAAACATTTTTTCCAACGAGATGGAAAACCAGAGGTCTGCCTGGATTACGGATCCTTTCCCTTCCAACGCAAGATGTTCTCTTCAGTAATCCTGTAGCATCATGATTAACGTGATTTTGTCAGTAGTATGTGGACCTTATCGAGGAAAAAATCCTTATACCTATCCGCCCCTCCACTCCTGTCGCTGCTCTGGCCATCCAACGAACATACCAACCGTCATTGGGGTGGGAAAAGATTGATAAATAATTTACAAACACTGTCAGCCTCCGTCAGTCAATTAGATGGAAAATGTTTCGCTTCGCTACGGTCGGGCGTGAGTAGTGAATGTTTCATCCAACCTTCCTTTGCTCCCTCCTGGCCTCCTCCCCTCGCTAGACACTTGCAGCTCAATCCCACGCTCGTATTCGCCTGCCTCCCCGAAAACGAGCCCCAAAGCGGAATGCTAGGAATCCCAACCATCCATCCAAAATGCGGCAAATGCTTCGTGCACGGATGGGGAGGGAAGCGACACGACACCGAGGAGTTCCTGGGGTAGAAACAATGCCAACTGCCCAACCGCTGGTGCCACCGCGCTCTCGGGACAGGAATTTTCGATTCCACAATCGGATTCGGGCTCGTTTCCGTCTGATGAGCAGAGGCAGCGCGGAATGGCGCTAGATCGTCACGCGGCAAAAGCCGAACCGGGCCAGGACGGGGGTTCCAAATGGCTTCGCCTCCATAATGTATTAACTTTTATTCCAGCCAATCTCGTTCCACCCTGTTCGGGCCCAGCGAGGGCCGGGCCTTCGTTCCAGAGCTCCCTGTTTCCGAAACGGCTCGAGCCACATCAGGCTCTGACAGCTTCTCGGGTGAATCGGGATTTTTCGCGCAAGCTTTCCAGCAAGTGCTGCCTTCGTTTTTTTTCCATTCGAGTCATCCCCTTGGTGATAGTGATGGTGATGAGAAAAAATATCCCCGCTAAAGGATATATTTTTTCCCGTCGCTTCAGAAGTCGAGCGGCGCACAAGTGAAACATGGCCATCGAAAATTTGCTTCCTCCGTCTGGTTTCGGATGTCACCATGGGCTCAGTCGCTTGCAGCACTACCAGACACCATCTCCATTCGTTACCCTGCCCGCTCCCGATCTATGGTCTTGTTTTACTTCTCCCCATCTCGGGCCTTTTTTGTTCATGTTTCTGACTTCCCGAGTGACAAGCGCCGAGGAGCCAACATAGTGCTCTTAAAATTCTATCAAATATTTAAAATCAATATGCACGTGCGAGGCGAAAGTGCGACCTGCACTGGGATTTGGCGCTGCTTCGAGCAGATTGCCTCCGGGAGGGCCACCTCCGATAGGGTTTTCGGGATTGCGCCCGGGCTGGTTATTCGATTATTTACCACAGTTAGTAAACTTTTTCCTCCCTCCCGGGGTGGTTTTGCTTCGGTTCGGTTACATCGATTTTCTTCCCAACGGGTTGTGCAGCGGCGTGCTGGCCGATGAGCATTGGACCGGTTCCATTCCGTTCAATTTCGTTCGCAACGACAACATCAAATGTCATGAGGCTGTTTGGTGCTCGGAGCATGTGGTACAATTGAACTAGAAGGGTTTAGATGTTGCTTCGAAAATAAGGGGCTTTATTTCGGGTGTAAAGGATAACAGTGTACGTCGAACAGGAAACATGATGTCTTATTTGAATAGGGCCAATTATATAATCATGATATCTAAGGACTACTATATGTGTATAGGGAAAACAAACTTTTAAAAAGTACAATTAGATTTGAAGATCTGTTCATCCAATGTATGCAGAAATATTCTTGGCAAATTACGAACTCCTGTTTATCGTTGGTGATTTCCAACACGGAATTTAGGATTCATTTTAAATAATTTAGCTGTATCTAGGACCTTTGAGTCACTACGAGTTCCTCAATTGTTTCTCATTGACCGTATTTAAAATTTACATTCAAATATCCTGATCTATTTCATAATCGTTTTTTTTTTCATAAAACAATAAAGAAGCTCAAAAAAATGTATAAAAAGCAGTCATTTTCATAATAATGAAACTGAATTTTTGAGTACGTTTCAATTGTATCGAATAAAATAACTTATAATGATGAGCTAAGAAAAAGAAAAACAAATAAAAGTTTATGAAAAAATATCGTGTCGAATTCTAAAACCATGTTTAATTAGAAACCAACACCATTATGCAATTCAATTGAGTGTAGTTCTACAAATAAAAAAACACTTTCGAAATTCGAAACGAGGGGGCAACAAGCACACAAAAACTACTGTTCGTTTTGAACATCCTTAACACACATACTCTAAATTCAAAGCTTATTTACTAAAAAGAAGGTTTAGGGTAGTGGAATAAATATTTACAACTATTGTAAAAGCTTTATTTTACACGCCACTGATGCTTCCAAGCATATTGTGTCCGTAATGTTTAACAATGCAAAACTCATGTCAAATGGGGCAAATAATCTCTCGCTTTACAAGCTCATTTCACACCGCATCGAATCACCGTTTCGTGAATACGACATACCGTTTGCTACCGCAAAAAAAGCAGAAAAGAAAACAACGTCACCATGAAACCAAGACAACATAAAACCCCTGCTAAGTGCCTCGCAAAGCGCCATTAACCCCAAACCACTTCATGCGGCACGCACGCATTTGACACTTTCGCCCCGGCTGGGACGTGTGAAGGCGTGTGGCGCCGGAACCCAAGCAAGGGTCGACAATTTGCATAATATCCAATCTACAAAATTCCACATCTGGTGCGGGCGGTCTGCCTGCACCATTTCCATTTCGTCCTCGAAACACCCAATCAGCTGGCTAATTTTTGGACAAGAAAGCCGACCAGACTTCCAAGAACTGAGCTGCTGGCAAGAGTGGCGCACTTTTTCGGCCCCGAATTCTTTTTCTCACCAGCCTAGGTCACATTTAAACTGATTAAAATGACCTTTACAGCCTAGAGGGAGGCATTGTTTGCACAGCGATCCCGAAAAGGTTACTAAAGCCCCCGCAACAGCGGTGCGTATGGCCAACTCCGTCGTCCACCAGTTCTGTACCACATGCCGTACAGTTGCCGAAATCCGATCAGCCGGAAACAAGCGACTTCGGAGAGCATTTCCCCCAATTCACCGGAAAAGGGTTACGAAGCGGCCGATGGGGAGCCAAGGGAAGGAAATTTCCACGAACCTCCGGTTAAAAATTCGGACACACAAGCCTTTCGGTTTTGCCATTCTCCGCCGTTTCCCGCCACTCTCCCCCCGGGGAACGAAAATTGGATTAGAATGTAAAACTTGGCACTCCGGACCGAGTGAAACCGGCAAGGAAGGCTATCGGGTTTTCCGCCCCCGTCCGAGTATGCATGGTTTGGAAACCCGTAACGTCCTAGCGCTCGCCCGGAAGCGGGTTCGGAAATCCTGGCGGCCTCGCCCTTTTTCCGCCGGAAAGCCGGAGCGAAAATTAAATATTCAAACCATTGTGGCTAATAAAATCATGCTAACTTTTAATAATTGATAAAATATTCATTAGCTGGCTTGTTTTGGGCCGGGAAAGCTTTTGCTGTTCGAATATCTTCCGCCGAGCGGATTACTCCCGGACCAGAGCACTACAGTTTTCTGCCGGAGAGAATCAGAGTAGCTACATCAAGTGTGCTGTTTTTCTATGCACGATTGCTAGCGACCAAAGAAGTAGACGCTCCCGAGCGCGTACATGGCCCAAACACTGGAGAAAAGAAAGGAATGGAAGTGGCTTAAAAATGTACAAATACGAACGAATCGCTGCATCTGTTTATGGTTCACAAAGTTTTCCTTGTACCCACTTAGAAATTTCGTACATTTCCCACACGATCGAGCGCTCAAAAATCAACACTCCTGCAAGATGGGTGTTCGTAGGATGGGAAAAAAGCTACGAATACAATTTGTTTGAGTAATTAAAAATAAACTGAGAGAAAATCTGAGCACCCCAGCTTTAGGCAAAAACACACACACACATAAAAGCACCTCCGCCCTCCGACACAAACAACCCAAGCCCCGAGCGGTTCGCCACCAACCCACCGGAAATCCTTTGAAGTTCGGTTCGTATCTTCGGTCCCGCTCGATTCGGTCGAAAAGCGAACGGAATGCTGTAATTACATTACTGCCATCGATACCATGAAAAGTGCCGGGAAAAGCTCGTGTGGCAGGGCTTCGAGCGCAATCGGGAAATGTGATGTAAGTTGGTATTTAAAACGCCCATTCGAGGCCCAATAAGTAATCGTGTTACGTTAATGGTGCGAATGAGGTTTTTAGCACCGGGAAAAGCATATTTTTTAAACTTTGCTTCACAGCGATTTTCTATTTTTCACGCAATGCGGTCATGTGGTCTTACAAATTATTTTCATTCAAATGGAAATAATCTTAGTAGCTAGTGTACTTGTACACTTTTGCAAATTATCCATTCATGTAAAGTACTGTGTAGTTTTTTTTTAAATGAGAATCAATAAATTATAAAAATGTTCATTTTAACGTAGATTCTCTTTACTCAGTCCATTCATGTTTTAATAAGAACGAAATCTTCTTTAACTATCCTGTCGAAACTATTTGGATAAAAACTGTAAGCTCTTTATTAAATAGCGGTCTCCTTCTTCCATTCCACAGCGAGCGACACATTCAATATGAAAATTACAACAATTACTGGAAATTATCTCCAGCATTCATAAAAGTTTGTCTTTGCTTTTCCATCTGCCTACATTCACACCCACTGCATTTTCCCATTCGAAGTTATAAATAATCCATCTTTTTGGTTGGGGAGAATTATTACGAAAAACAAAGTTTTACTTCTTTTCCCATTAATAATATTGATCGTTCGATGAGTAATACACCGAAAATGTTTCATGGCAAAAACGGTGGTGGATGACAGAGGAATACAGTTATTGATACGATATTTTATTTGCCCGATCGTACAGGCACAAAAATTTGTCAGAATCTCGAACTCACCGTCATGCAGCGAGCAGGGGGTCCGTGGTGCGGCTTATTAATTAAATTTTACGTTGCTCCAGGCATGGAAAACTCATCACAGGTCTGTTTGACTTTGAAGATGGAAAATGATTGTGCATCGTTCAGATGAGTAGAGTTCTATAATAAAATGTAAGGTTATATGACTTTTCAAGCCGGAAATGAAAAGCGAAACAACAGTTGTGGTAGAAGTTTTCATGTCGTAAACAAGGTTTAAAAAAAAGGTTTATTTATTCATTTAAGATCATCTGCGATGAAAACTTTTGCAAAGACAATTGGGAGCAAGAAGGAAATATAATGACCGATTCAACTCATCTGCCTTCAAATAATGACCCATTCTATAAATTCAATTACAAGCATACTATTGCTCTTAAATAGTTCCATGTACTGCTACTTGACTTTTCCCGGAAGTGGAACCATTCCGCACCCGTTTCGTTCCGTGGCTCGTTCTGGTACGAAATTTTTCACTTTCCTACTGCAATCTAACTTGTACAGAGGACCTTTTCCTCCGAATCCATACCCGGCTAGACACGCGACGGAGGATAACGGAGTTTGGCAGAGAAAAAGAGTTGCGAATTCGTTTTCCCACTTGCAGCACTTGAGAGCTTTTTGCAACGCGCCATCATCGTCGTAGCACAAACAGCAAACTCACTTCGTTACGACAAAACGAAACTTTCTCAGCCGTCACCGTTCATCGACCACTATAAAACAAACCCCAATTGGCAAACACAGGCGCGCACACACACATACACAAACACACGGACATGCTTTCGTTTCCCGTGCTCGCAGTGCACGATGGAGCGAAGCCGGGATAAAAATCAAAAATTCATTTTTGGATTTCAGAAAAATGAGATATGTTTTCTTAAACTACAAGATGAAACTAAGAAATGACCCAAAAACTAGAGCCTCTGTTCTTCCAGGTTCTGAGAAACAGCCCGTCAAAGTCAAGATTTGTGAAAATATTGCGTGAAAAATTGAAAAAAATCCATCAACTTTGAAGGTCTGTAACTCCTATAATAATGGCCGGAATCAAATTTCAAGCACAGTTTTGGAAAGGTATATTATCATGCTTTAAAATTGTTGACAGTTTAAGTAAATTGAAATTGAATGTCAGAAAATATTAAGCATTGTTTCGCAAAACTCCTGGAATTTTTTTCAATTTTCTGTTTTTAACCTTACGCCATCGCTAAGGATTGTGAAAGATTGTAATATGATTCATACCCACTTATAGTCTGGAATGTTTTGTAACAATAAATGATAGTTTTTTTTGCGCATATGCGCGCATCTTTACGTTAGTCTGTACTTTATATGTGAAGTTTATATTTTATCAGCTACTAGGCGTCTCCATCATGCCATATGCAGCATCATGTGTGGTAAGAAATATGTGAAATTCTCATTCCATGAAATATAGGTCGATGATCGTATCGTAAAAATTTGAACCAGGGTAGTGGTTGAACATCACGTAAAAGGGGAAAGACAAGCCAAGTCAATGGAAAAGAATGAAATTTGGTTTGGTTTACTTTGAATGTATTAAGTCGCTTTTTCTTGTTCTACAGCTCACAAACATTTTGTTCTGTTTGTACCCTTACCTGTAAAAGTTGAAGTTAATCTTCAAGAGTTGGTGAATCACACTGCGTGTAGAATAATTGAAATGCAAAAAACCGAAATCTTTCGGCACCTTTCATCTCCTTTGTGTGATTAACTAAGCAACGTATTATTGTGCTCGTGGGGCATTGAAGGATCTAGTGGACACAGCATTTAAAATCAGCTGTTTCATGGTTCCGGAGAAAATACTGCATCAGACAGTGAATTACTAGTATCGGCATTAACGCCTATCCGTCTTTCGTTCATTAGTGACGGTTCAGATATCATCTGGATAAACTTGATCCCCCAAAGTGTTAAGTTTTGCAGGCCAATTGTGATCGAGTTTGCGAGAGAGTCAAAAGAAATAGTTATACAAACAGTAGACGAAATCAAAAGCCAAATAACCAGGATAGTTCCTTATACAATTCAGCTAAATGAAACAAGTTATGTGGCGGTAAACTATTCATTTTATATGAGTTTAATTGATAGAAAAAATTGGCATATTTAACTGAAAATCTGTCTATGCACACATGGTGCAAAACAAACAGAAATGAACAGTGTAGAGCACTTAGAAAATGGATTTATTCCAAATCCTGAGAATTTATCTAATGGAATATCTCCACTGCACTGTTGGATGAGACATTTCGTACAGAATTGAATTTAAAAAATGGAGGGTTACTAAAAATTATAAAAAAACATGGACAATGATCGAACAAAATTGTATTGGAAAAGATGTACAAAAATTTGGTGTTAAAGTAGATGAACCAAGGCAAATGGGGGAAAATAGTACGACGGGAAACGTTTGTCGTCGGGCTTATTCAAACATAGAAAAATTGAGCGATATTTTGCAAATAGAAACAGAATTTATAGAAAGGTTTCGAAATATTTTAATAGCCATCAACTGTTCACAGCCTTTAAATTCAAAAACTATTGGTCCATATTGCAAAGACACATACATGTTTTACATACATCGTTACAATTGGTACAAAATGCCTTCTACTGTCCATAAAGTTCTTGCGCATGTAGATAAAATAATTATAAATGCCCCAGGTCCATTTGGATCCTTAGGAGAGGAAGCAGCAGAAGGTAGAAATAAAATATACAGAAGGGATAGAAGAGAACATGCCCGTAAAATGTCACAAGAATTCAATATAAAAGACATTTTTATGAGAGCACTAGCTGATTAACCCGATTTCATCCGGGTAGAAAAACAATTCCAAACGAAAGAGTGTTTTCATTCAGTGTATTGAGTTTTACAATGTTAAGAATGTTGGACGTTTCACACTTGAAAATTGGCTTTCTTATTAGTATGTTGGGTATAAATCGAAACGATTTTGTGTGATTGAGAATATTTGTAGCAGAAGATAAAAGAAGTCTGAGATGAGATTGAATACTCAAATTCGATTCCATTCGATTTAATGACCCCAAAAAAACTACGAAAATGATACCCATATTGCTTTTAAACCATTGTTGAGATATAGAGGTAAGATGGTAGCCCCTCTTATCCTTTCTTGTACATGGATGAAATTTTATTAGATGATGGCTACATATTTAAGAAGTATTTGTACCAAATTTTGTAAAAATCCCATCCCATAATTGTTGAATTATTATTATTTTTTTTCATTTGAGGTGTTCGGTGTTCGGGGATAGGGAAAAGTTTTCGGTTCGGGAAAGGGACGGAGGATATTCGAAATCATAAAAAAATAGCTACACTCCACCCTAGTTTGGTTAAGGTAGACTTATTAGATTTTGCGTTGAATACATGTGATCAGAATTGACGTTTTTTGTTCTGAGAATTGCTATTGTTTGGCTGGAGAAGAGGACGGTAGTGGGAGTCTTAGCTAAGATTGAACATTAAGAGTGAGGTCATTCGATTTAGAGACCACAAATACTGCGAAATTGGTACCCATATAGCATTTTTACTATTTTTAGGGTAGGGGGTAATTTGAGAGCCCCCTTTTCCCCTTGCCCTAGGAGGTTGAAATTTTAATCAAAGCTATGTCTCTTTGTAAGCAGTATGTGTACCAAGTTTGTGAAAATTTGTTCAATAATCGTAAAGCTTTAATTGGTTTTCCTTATTTTTAGACGGTTGTTATCCGGGAGGGGTAGGGAGGTATGGGGACATCAATAAACGAAGTCCAAATAATTCATCCTTGTAAAATTAGCTAATATCCAGTCAAGTTTGGCACAAATCGATCCGTTAGAGTTTGCGTAATGCTGTTGAATACATGATAAGAAATAACGCTCTTTGTTTTGAGAATTGCTATTGTTATGCTGAAGAAGAGGAGGATAGACGGAGTCTGGGATAGGATTGAACATTAAGAGTAAGGCCATTCGATTTAGAGATCATAAATCTTGCGAAATTGATATCCATATTGCATTTTTACCATTTTTGAGGTAGGGAGTAGTATGCGAGCCCCCCTTTCCCCTTCCTCTAGATCGATGAAATTTTAAACCATGCTATGTCCTTACGAAAGCAGCATGTGTATCAATTTTTATGTAAATCCAATCAGTAATGGTTGAGCTATAATTGTTTTTCATTAATTTTAGAGGATAGGTGTTCGGGAGGGGTAGGGAGAATTGAAGATATCAACAAACGAAGTTCAGATCATTCAATCCTGGAAAATTAGCTACCTTCCTGCCAAGTTTGGTGTAAATCGGCCCGGTAGATTTTGCGTGATGCGAGTGCATACATATATATATACAGACAACGGTGACTTTTATATATATAGAAGATTACAATCATCCAATCCAAACATTTCAACAATATTTCTGTCTAAATCGTTGAAAAATAAAAAAACAAATCCCATGACCAGACGCAGTAAAAACATTCTTCGTAGATTACAGCTCCTCAAATAGTAACAGACCCTTGCCAATTCAAAACCAAGAATATGATGGTACAAGCTCAGAAGAATTCAGAAGTTTTTTCCGCGTTAAATATCAATTATTTTCCAGATAACAATATTTTGAATGAATGTTTGTTGTAAATTTAGTTTGTTTTATATCAAACTAAAAAAAATCTTAAGTTAATGTAAAAAAAAAGATTGAAAAAATAATGCACCCATAGAAAAGTCTAAAAATATGAGGTTTTTGCAGCGCCACCTGGCGGGATTGTCCAGAAACATAATAATTTCGTGTAATATAATAGTATTACACGATATTACAATGAAAAAATTGCAAAACATTTGATTCCGAATTTTATCCCGGCAATTTGCTCTTTTCGCTCCATAGTGCAGTGGCATGAAACGAAAAATTGCATTGTCGTCGTAAAGCATGACCCGGGAAGGGTTTTAACCACCCTGCTCCCCTGTGTGGTGGGGATGAGATGGCAGACAGCGGGGCAGGTATGCGGTGCGGAAGTGGCTTAGTTTGTAAAGCATTCTCACCCTCGAGAGGCTACACGAAGCAGCCCCATTTTGAAAGGGGTTTTATGCTTAATCATATTCATGAATTTTACTACTCAAAGTGGAAAATATAATAAGAAGAGAATAATGCATCAACCGGATGCGATTCTGTCGATGGGACGAGGAAAGAAGGGCAAAGGAAATCCATGAAAGGGACAATTTAAAAAGATAATAAAGCGTTAGAACGAGATCGTGTGACATGCATGACGGGCATAAACAAAAAACAAACAGGAAAAAGCTGAAAGAAAGTAATGATTTGCATGATAAAAGTAAGCAAAAAATTAAACAAACAACAAAATGATTCACGTCTGGCTACAACATTCACAAACAACTTTATATGCAATGTTTTTCTCCCTTGTTCTCGTCATCGTAAGGTAATGTTGTAATCGGCAGCACGATGAATGCATCAAGCGGATGGAAATCGGTTTTCGATTTCGGTCTCTCCGAAAGGATTAAACCGAATATGTTATTTCACTCGGCGGCCACATTGATGGCTTTCTCTGCAGGCCTCTGGTCAGCCACGAAAGGTAAAAATAAACCCTGGATTCGGTGGCGTGAAAAGCAACATTTTTTCACGACTCACCATATCAAGTGAAAATAACAACAACTTTGGACCGGAAAACTCGACGCTAGGGAAGGCAAGTGCAAACGGGGACCAACCAAAATGAAAAACCACCTTTCAACTTGCCAGTTCCCATTGGAGTTTGTTCGCGTCACGGGTTGTTCGCATTAATGTGATACAAGTGAGGAACGAGAACGGGAAACGGAAAATGGGAAAGTAAATCAAGGATTGATTGGTCCAATCTGTACCAGGAAGCGTCAGGCGTTTGCGGGTCAGTGGAGGCTGGAAATGCTTTTGCAGAAAGGAAAAAAATTCTGTGAAATTGCAAACAGTGAAGATGGATCCTGCATTTGGGAGGATGTAAACCGATGAAAGGTTGAAGTAATTAATTTATTGGCTTATCAATCCAATTTCCGATTCCAGGTGTGTTCAGTATCGTCGCTAGCGGTAATATTATTGACCCTCCAAAAGTAAAAAATATTTATCGCTCGTTTTGACTATATATTATCTACTTTTAGAATAACTGAGAATTCTTTTTACCAAATTCAACGAATAAATATGTATATTGGAAGGAGTGTCAGCAGTTGTTGAGGCATTATTAGACCATTTTTTCGTATATTACCAGCAATCATACAAAACCATTTTGAAAAATGTTGCAATTCATATTGCTGTGCCTTTTTTGTCATTAAAAACAAAAAACGTATTAAATTTAAAAAAATTACCACAGTGCCGTCAAAACTTTGTTAAGTTGAAGTAAATCATCTTTCTTGGAAGTGTGTGAAAGTGAAATAATACAAAGATCAACATTAGATTGAGTCTGTGTTATGCTGCAAAAATTCCCTACCAATTGCTTGTTTGGTAGTTTAAATGTTTAAACATGAAAAAAGGTAATATAAATTGTATTTTGCATCTTTTAAAATACCTATGATGTGGTTTAAAATGTCAAAAGACATTGCGCTTAAAAACTAGCTTGTTGAAAATGTAATTGCTTCATGGATTTTTATTCAAGGCAAAACCAATAAATCCATAGAAACATCGATATCCGCTAACTGGTCTATTGAACCATTGAGAAATTGCACGACGTCCCTTGAACACGGACAAATCATCTCACCGGCAACCGAATGCAACCACGTAAATGCACACCGATGCGATAAGGGTTCACTTACACTCCATTCGGTGAACAATTACAAAAGAAAAAAATTCCAAAAAACGTCACGTCATACCACATACCGATGGCTCACTTATCTGTCCTCGGCGTGGTGGTCTTCCGCAAGGACACCTGTGGAAAGAAGGTCGGCTCCCCAGCGACCGGACATCGACGCTTAGCACCCACCTTACAAAGCCCGAGAGAAAGAGAAAGACAGAGAGAGAGGGAATGAGCGCATTGAAGAAGCTTCCACCATCCGCAAGTGGCCACCTTCCGAGCGGAAGTGCAGCGGACCGATATGACTTACCTGCCGCTAGGAATGGTGGGAGGGTAGGGGTGAGGGAGGAGTACGCGCGAAGGGTCGCTAGTGCCGGAATTCGAACCGGGAAATGAATGGGAAATAAATCCCGCCAGTAAAAAGGCACTGGCAGATAAGAGCGGTTCGTCGGTCGGTGTTGTCGTGGGTTTGCGGTGAAAAGGAAATAAAATGTCGGTTAGAGGGGGGAAAAAGGGGAGGTAGAGCGAGGTGGACGAAGTGAGAGCTTACAAACTGCCATTTGCTTTTTACCTATATATGTTTGGGGGGGGGGATTCTTGTGGCCTCCCGGAAGGTGCAGGTGAAAGTGATTCGTGCCGTGGCGCAATGGCAGAAGCATAAAATGTGACCGACCGGAAGGCGAAGCGGAAACCCCTAATATCGCCATCATGATAACTCGAACTTCTGCTGCCGAGCAGCTCGAGTGGCCTTTATCCAAACACTTTTATGCAAATGCTATTTTTGTAAAGTGAATGTGCCATAGATCTGTTTGCTCGGCACCGTCCAACTCCGGGAGGCCTCTTTGGAATTGCTTTTCGCATCGGTCTACGGCAACGACGACGGCGACGATGATGCTGCTGATGATGATGGTGATGATGATGGTGATGGTAATGATGAAGACGATGTTTGTTGGCAATCCACCTGGGCCCTTGAATGGCCACTTCTCGACGTCACCGGTGAGCACCGGACCCGGCGTTCCTCCGCTGGAGTTTAGATGTCCAATATAATTGACATACTCATGGACACTTGAGACCGTCACCGTCGAGAGGTTGAATGGAAGGGAACAAAGCCGGATACGGAACGGAAGGGAAGCACTTCCATATTTACAATTCCAATCTCACACACTGACGCGATTGAGTGCAGCATAATTTTGTGCTAATGCCCACCGCAACGGGGGCAAGGTCCTCGAACCGCCAGAGCATAAGTCAACCACTTGCCGCCCGCTTCCGGCGCTCGAATGGGATTGACATACGCATAGCGTAACGGTTCCCGGTGCAGCGGGTGCAGTACAATGCTGACCGATGGTCGTTGAAATTTTAAATAACGTGCGAAACGGACAGGACACATGACAAGTGGCGCGCATTGTTGGCCCGTCGTGGCGAATCACACTGGAGACCCACTTGCCGCGCGACAAGCAGACCCATGTTCGCAGGAAACACGTACTGGGTGCTCGCACCTACGAGCGGCATCATTAAGACGTGTTGCGGTTTATTGTTTGATGAGCTTCAAGCAACTGAAATGATATACTATCGATATACACATGCAACAAGGCTTTAGAAGTGCCTATTTTGTTCTTATTTTTTTAGCATAAACGCGTCATATTATTATTAAAGTTAGCACTTCTAAAATAATTGTTGATCTAATGTTAACTGTTTTGACCAATTTTGAAAGAAACAAAAATTGGTAATAACGATTCAACACTTCAACTACTTTTCCAAATCACATTCAGGCCCTTTAAGTGAAAAATTAATGGAAAACACAATTTATTTTAGCAATTGCCTGAGAGTGTGCTACAGTCATTCTGTAAAGGTAAAATTATTTCATAAACTTACCAGAAAAAACGGGTAATCACAAAAGCTCTAGCAGTCTTGAATGTAATTTCTCGAAAATAACATTCAAGAAGATTATTGCTGATATGAGTTATGAGATTGAAAATGCCAAATCTACTGCGCATTCTTTTCAACGATACCTGAACCTGCAGTAAGATATTTTTAACAATTCCTACACTTAAACTCCCCCATGAGCAACTTCAACACAATCCATAAAGTTCATTTCCTAGTTCGCTAGATCTACATCCACACTGACAGCGATATTGGCTTTGCATAACCACCCGCTGGTTGTGAGCTTATCAGAGAATCATACTATGCTGCCCGCCGTGCGCCGGATGTAAGCCCTGCACTCCGATGACGAAGGATTACCCGGAAAAACTGCCCAGCTTTCATTGGAAGGTTTATTGAAACTGACCACCTAAAAACACCACAGGAAACACACAGATTGATTTGCACATCCTGGGGCTTGCTTCCTTTGAACTTCCGCGCGCCAGCAATTTGCGATGAAATCCAACCACCCCAAATATCCCGTGGCGAAAGGAAGCGTGTTCACTCGAATCGGTGCTGGAGCTTGGTTACTTCTAACAACAACATACAACGGGATGGAGGAGATGCAAAGGGATCGGTTTTGGTGCTTTTGATTGTATGAATAAACCAACCTATTCTTCATTACAGTTTAACGAAAAGTTTAAACTATTCCTTCATTTTGTCTACGACTGATTATTGCTAAAGCGTCATAAATTAGAAAATAGTAATAAGTTTAAATTGGTCCACAAATCTAATTGAACAATGTTTAAGGATAGCCATATATTTACCGTTTTTTACTTTTGCTATCTCTTGTGCTTGCAGGAATCTTAGATGAAATCGTTTCGAAATAATTATTAGCTGAAATTTAATAAAATCTCAAACAAATACAGAGCTCCAATTCATCCATATTAGACAAGTAAAATTTTAAAATTTAACTAGTGGTAGTTAAAATAGCAAAGGAGAAACACTCAAACGTGATGCGATTTTCAAAACATCATTGCTATCATCGTGCCACTTGATCACTTTCGAAACCGAAACCCTTCGGTCCCGTGGTTGAATCCATCTGACGGTTTGAAGTACCGGCAGAACTATCTCATCCATGCACAAGCTACTTCACCATGAGTGTTTCACTCTGGTTTGGGCATATTTCTGGATGGAAATGATTGTATCCTTTGACTCTGGCTGTGGACGCCCGTGCGCGGTTCCTAGGACGTACCACAAAACAAAAAAAAAGGCTTATAGCTTTTTACACAACCTAACTAACCATCCAACTCAGCGCCAGATACTCGTGAAAACGCCACGGATGGATAAATAGCCACTCATAGCGCGATCATCTTCATCAACGCCGGCGTGGAACAACTCCAGAAATCCCTTGCTAATGAAAAACCAACCCTCTTCTTCTGTTGCTTCACTACGAATAGTCACTTCACCCCGGACATCCTGTTTGCTGGAAAAGCCTTATTCTGGCTGCTTTTTATAGTGACTGACTATTGGAGAGGTGTTAAAATTACGTTGTATGCAAATACGCTACTGGGAGTATAACGCTCGAGGGGTGGAGTAGACAGTCTACCCGGAAAATCCGGTGAATGATACAGATATGAAACACCAACCTGATCCAAATGCTATCTGACAGCGAACATGCAAAAATAAAAAACGAAAAAAGGGGAGAAGAAACAACATCCACTCCACTCGTACCTTGTAGAGGATAATTCGGTTTTCGGTATTTCCACAAATCTATCGATTGCTGTTGAGATGTGCCTATGCGGATGGCCACAGAAGAGGACGGGGCTAAGTCCGGGTTTGTTCGCTACATTTGCACTTCCTCCCTTTGGACTGCTTTGAGGGTCCTTAAACTGTGCAAAACCAACTGCCGTTCGTTTGGGAAAGCAATCCGTCAGGTAGGTAGGTCATCATCATCAGCATCATGCCATCAAGGAACCATCTGCTCTCGAGCAGTATCAGCATTATCGACACAACAACCAAGCACCGGAAATGCTTTTCGGGCAACGGACGCACCTCAACGCACGGCCCATCGGTTTCGGAATGCTGCACAGATATACAGATTCCCTCTTCTGCTCAATAGGGGATACACAAAATGAATTCAAAAATGTCTCTGCCCGGTGTGAGCTTTCCACATCGTGGCTTCATTCAGAATTCCCCAGAGTTCGGTGGCCGGTCCCTCCTTACCGGTGTTTTGTCACGTGTATCAATCACATCAGCCGAAACCGGAAGTGCCAATGCCATTTATCGTACCGTGCTAGGTCTACCTTGGTCCACGTTTTCCGGCCCTTCTATCTTCTATCAACAAACTGAATCCTATCGTTCCGGGGCAACTGTTTGATGATTTTGTGGCTTTGCCTGTCCCGCTTCGAATTTCCATGTTACGGAGGGAGGGAGAGGAAGGTTTAACCGCCAGCCTATCGATGGTGGTGATCCTGCAAACACACGTTTGTGCAGGGATGGTGGCGAAAGAGAGCTCCGACGATGAAGACGGAGAGAAAAATTCACCCTTCACCACAGGAAAGTCAAGCTGGTTGTTTTTCGACTAGGACCAACCCTGGACTTCAACCTCGACTACCAACCATTGATCGGAAGATATTCGATTCCCACCGGGGGCTTTCGTTTCGCCTAACTTTGTTTTCCTTCCGGCAGATTGCAAGTAGAGCAAAACTGGACACGTAATTGAATTGTGTATCTCTTCTTGCCCCGGACTGTGGATCCGGTTACCATCCCTATGGCAATCGATGAAGTGCAGTACCGTCTCCTATCGACCCTTCCGTTTCGCTCCACGACAAAGACGACGACGCATCTTTGCATCGTTGCGGTTCGGGTTTTGCTCATCGTCCTTTACAAAACTTTCTCCTCAACGCCAGTTTGGTTGTTTTCAATTTCTCCCACGAGGGAAAACCAGTTCGCAAGTGGAGTTTGATGAGCGGCCATTGCGGAAAAGTGCAATCGAATGCGTTCCTTGCTAGTCGTCGAGACCGAGATGATGATGATGATGATGACGCTTCGGACCCTGGAAAGAGTGCGCCAATGTTTGTCCGATCGTTTTCTTCATGCGAATGGTTTGTTGTTGTTCAGTACTTTTTGTAGCTGAAGAAAGGAAGAACTGAATCCGGAAAGCTTAACTCCCCCGAGCGCTGGACCGTCTGCCCGAGGAAATTGGATTGACTTTTCGTTTCTCTTTACTTTCTGGATAATGTAGACATCGTCGGCTCTGTTTCGACACTTTTCTTTTATGAAACGCTCAATCGTTTCCGATGGAATCCCATTATTTGGAACGATATAACACCTTATAGATGCAAATTATCTATGTTCCTTTGTATAGTTCCATCATGACGATTCGAGTAAGCATGATGTGCTTGTAAACAATAAACAAAACTTATCTGAAGTCAGTTTTCAACTAAAAATGTGCTCAACATGTTATCTTAGCCGCAGAAAAAAAAGTGTTTGGCTTCTAGCTATTTTTCACATTCTCTATTCCATGATGTTTTTTCATTTTGTAATAAGATATTGTTTCCCACTAAAAAATAATTTTGGAAGCACTATTAGTTTATATTTATGTATTTAATATTAAATTTACATAAAGTGTTTTTTATATGATGGATGGTTCCTAAGCTAAATTTGCAAAACAAATATTTTGCAGAAGACTGTCTTAAGGGCTTTTCCCAATCCTATCTTCTAAATTGATAAAATTATGATGATTGAAACTTTCCTAAAACAATATGTCATCACAAAATCCGTTTGCTTTATGGATAGAAAGTCCATAAGAAATCTATCATGTGAAAATTCATGTGACCCTCAAACCGGTATGAACCGGTATGTATTCCCATGGGGAGATCAACAAACATAAGGCGCATCGAGACAGAGATACCTCAGGCGATTGTGATTGCGGTCTATCCTTTTAGCTTGCAGTTCATCTTACTCTTTGAACTGAGCTTCAGCACTCGGATAGTACATTGAATCAATAAAACTGATGCCGGAAGTGGTACGGCTGTGCGATCCTCATCTAAACTTCGGCTAGCCACACACGATAGCGAAGAGGCCATCAATACCGACATGGAGCGCCATGGAAAGTTGATCAAGTGGTACACTAGCCTCTTTTCGTTTCTAAATCCCAAGAAATGCCACATTAATGCCGGCACTGCGTCCGTCCTTTCCCGTTCCAGTTTCCGGTCCAGAAGAAGACGTTCAATTAACAGGTTCCCGTAAACGAGAAGTCAATTAAGCGCCTTAAGTCAGTGAGAAAGCGGTGGCATTGGGCCGACCAGAGCGGCCGCACTGTCCAATCGTTCGCCTGCTGGGGACGACGTTCGATTATTGTCAGCTTAAAAATCAATTAATTTAGTTTATTTTCCAATTTCCTCCCACGGTTCGGTCCTTTTCCGTGGTCACTTTCCTCCCTCCAGCGCGCTACGGTTATTGTTATGGTCCTCGTGTCCAATTGCCAAAATGCGATTTCGGATCGATTTTTCTCTAATTTCTTCGCAACCTGAACAACATTCTTACCGCGTCCATTTCTCTCTCTTTCCCTTACCCCACAGTGTCTAATCCTAACGTTGGCGAAGGCAACACACAAAGATAACCGAGGTGGCTCAAATGAAACGGTAAGCACTTGGTCACCGTCCGGCACGGATCTGGAGGACGAAGACGACGAGGAAGTACAGGTAAGAGGTGTTTGCGAGCAAGCTGAACGAAAATGGGAGGAAAAAAAACACACACAAAAGGAACAAGCTAGTAGAGCCAACGAAAATTGACACCGCCATCAACTGCACCGAACTGGCTGGCAATCCAAGTGAGGTCGAATTGGTTACGATTTTCCTTCAATTGCAATGCAATTAGAGCTGCTCGCTACGCTATCGCCTCCGGAATCCTTTTATTTCTTGATTGTCTATCCTTCCCAATCCCAGGCGTGGCATTGGACACCGGGAGGAGTGAACGAATTGAAATGCCATTCTTACAATTGGCGTTCATCTAGTCAATCGCGATCGTTAATGCAGAGATTAAATTAACATCAGATTTGTGTAAAGAGTTTTGAATTGCTAATATTGAAATATACCTGTACCAACAACTATTATCAACCGAACGATATTTGCTTATTGTTTTCATTTGCATTAATTTCATCAATTAATACTAGAATCCAAACAGCGATCAGTTTGTCCGCAACCCAATTTTCAATATTAATATCTCAAAAATGGTTGAATATTCTTTAAATAAAACACACTTCAATTTTTAAGCTACATCAAAACAAACTCAGATTTTTTTGTTGAACCAGTTCTGAGAACCAATTTGACAAGGCACGAATGTTTTTTATCAGTCATTTTGGTCGCTGTTTTTAACACGCTTCAACGATATGTTTAAAGATTTCTCCAATCAATAAACGGTATCTTTTAGTACATTTTTTAACAATCATTTGGCGTTTTTGGTTTTTGAAACATGATCGAATCGTAATTCATTTCATAAACATGTAAAATTTTATTAAGAGTAAATATGTGCAATAGAAAGCAAACACATTACCCAACTGTTAAAATAATGATTTCATATTTTAAGTTTGTCAACTAATGCCATAAATTGACGCTCTTAGTTAAACAATTAATGAAAGAGCGGCCAAAAATACTAAAAAGTTTCGGGCAAGATTCCAAAGCAATGAATTCAAGTGTTTAACACCATTAAAACTTGATAATACCATTTGAGAAATATGATAACATTGTGAAACAGTACTATCACTTATCACTTGATTGTGTAACAAATGAACGTTAAAACGAATAAATCCGTTTATTCCTACACATAATAAAGACAAAAACAAATCCAAAAGTTTGGTATACAGTTTCATTAAAAAAAACACACATTAAAAGATTTTCAAAACTCTGTAACTAGCGAAAAATAAAATGAAACCACAACACCAAAATAATTTATGGTAAAACCAATTGTGTGCTAAAGAAGCAAGTTAAAACCTGTGTCTACAATCATCGTCTATTAGTTACGCGGGCGTTAATCTCATTTCGTTGACTTGCTATTTTCTTCCCCTCCCACCAGAAACGAGCGAAAGCGCAAGGCTGGTCATCGTGGACGGAATGGTCGACCTGCTCCCGGTCGTGCGATGGCGGCGTCGCGTATCAGCTGCGCCGTTGCCACGCACCGCACGGCTGCAAGGGAGACGCCGTCCGGTATAAAATCTGTAACATGCAGGTAAGCCAGTGGGCGCCTCCGGAACGGCGACGAACGAAAATCGACACCCGAAGCGTGCATAATTGTGTGATACGCTTACAGAAATCCAATAAAACGTCGAACATAAAACACAATCTTTCCTTCACAGCCCTGTCCGGAGCAGCAGGACTTTCGCGCCCACCAGTGCTCGGCGTACGACGACGTGCCCTACGATGGCGCCCTGCTGAAGTGGACTCCGCACTACGACTACTCGGAACCGTGCGCCCTCACCTGCAGGTAGGCTCCCTTTCTTGGGTGAAGATTTTCAATTTTCGGACGCGTCTGCTCCGCGTTCCACGCGAACGGAAAGAAAATGGTACGGCGAAAGGACACCTTCATCATAATTTTTCACCGAATTGTAACGGCTCTATTACAACGGTGGCGGTTTCGGGCGTCTACAAAGACAGACGTGGTTTTCAGCGTGGTTCGCCTATGCGTTCCGACCATTGTGAAGGGCGGAATATTTTGCTCAAGAATCGAAAAAAGGAAGTTGAAAGCAATATGAAACTCAACAGTCTGCTCGTAACTTTTAATACCGACATAATATCGTTCAACAAGGTGCTCCTCGGGGCGTCCTGTTGAAGGTTATGTTTTTTGCTGAGCTTTTTTTCAACCAATAGACTGTATTTTTTAAAGTTGCTGGCCTTTAGCGCGTCTCGGTTTCTAGCGAAATGTTAACCAACATGCGAAAATTGTTGCAAAATTTATATATTTTTTTTTATGTATTTAATTATGCTACAATGTTATACGCTCTGTGTTAAAAAAATGGAACAACAGCGCAATATGAACTAATTGCTGAGAAAATGTTCCAACAGCTGGGAAAATTTATTCATTAACCGTGTTGAGTAAAATTCAATTATGCTTTGGTTGAGTTGAAGGACTGTGTTTTAGTTTTTAAAAAATTTACAGACGAAATGATTTGAACGATACGAGTCAACTTTTAGAACACTATTTTCAACGCAAAGTTCATAATTGTCAACCATATTTTGTTACAAAAAAAACATTTGACATAAAGAAAGATAACAAGCTTTCCTTTTCTAATTTTGCTTAGAAGTTCTTATTTACTTCTAAGTTAAGCAATTTTTAAATTGTTTAGCTAATCAACCCCAACATAGTGTTACAGCTTTGGTTTCGGATTTTTAAGATCTAAATAGTTCAACCTCAATTTATCTGCAACTTGTATTTCCGTTAAAAATCGTAACAAGAGAAGCATTGACAACTGTAAACAACAATGTTGTGCACTGCTAAAACACTACTTCGTTATTTTCACAATTTTATAGCGGTAGTCTTAACTTGCAAAAGCACAGCATTAACGAATTGTTCGGCAGATAAGATATATTAGATCCCGTTTTTGCTTTTGTCTCCGCTTTCTAGACGAAGTTATACTTCGGCTTTCCTTTCCCAAAATCCAGGCCAGCTTCTTCGGCGTTCGGCTAAATTCAATCAAACTCAATCTGGCTAATTAACTTTTATCATCCGTCGAGCAGCGAGCGATATCCTGGCGTGCAGTCATCCGGCAGAAATCAATTATTCTGTACTCCGCTAAAAGCAAACGCGCATTCGCTCGTTCGATCGTGCGCTTGCCCGAATTCCTATAAATAGTTTCGGCTCGAACATCCTGCACCGACGATCCCGACTCGGTCTTACTCTAATCCTGCCGCCTTGAAGGTTGCCCGGGGTCGGCTGATATTTTCCGAGCGATAAAAGAACATCCATCCTTCGGAGAAATCCACGCGAAACATTCAATTTTGTGCAGCCGCTTTTAAGTATCTTCCAACGCTCATTACCCCCGCAGCTGGCCTCGAGCCTCATTTTTCCGGTGCCATTCATCAAGGGTGGAAATCGAACCGGAAAACTTCCTCTCCCGGTGGCTTGAAAAGTTTCCCACTGTGACTTGCCCTCACTCGATCCTTTCTATGATTTAGAATCGGCAGAGTTCTTCCATGTTGAACGAAAATCGCACATCGGTAGTTGTGTTTTTCCCTGTGCCACAAAAGGCACACCAAGATCCTTATTTGATCGCCACGATGGAACTTTGACTTGTTCGTACCCATCAAAGGCTATCCGGACGAGCCTGGGTGAACTTCTTCCTATCGGCCCGGTGATATATCGCTAACGGCTGCAAATCTCTGGAACATGCGAAAGACTTTTTGAGCCTTTAAGACGAAGGTTCATAAGGAACACGGATTTTGAGAGGGATAGTTTTGTAAAGGACGCTTTTTCTAGCTCGGTGAACTATATTTGATGAGGGAAAACTAAACTGTTCTGGATATCGCCGAAGAAAGTTTAAAGGCCCAGTACGAAAGATTGTTTCAAATTTTGTAAAATTTTGCAGAACTTTGTACTAAATATTTCAGAGTTTCCTTACAACAACTAAATTAGACTTGTGAAAGCAATATTAATTGAACCACCGGGTTAAGTATATTCCATATTTTAAGAAAAGTGAAACTCACCCTGGTGAATCATCAATCAAAAAAAAAAACCTAAAGTTTTGCAATTCTGGAGCTTACGAAATACCTACTGGAGAATGCCCCGTTAATCCACCGAAGATCCGAGCGCATGCAAATTCGTTTATTCTCGAACTGTTGTAACTTGCAGTCAAACTGCGTTCTTAATTCGATAAAACTTTGTTTATTTCAATGAACACGACCATCACCATGTTGATCCTGGGTTGAAAAACTTTCCCCAAAGTCGTTCGTTTCAGTCATTGCCATTTCGTTTCGTCATTCGCACGGCAGGACGAGGGAACCGGGAACCGAAGCCAACCGCAGCCGACCGCTTAAAGTGTAACTCTGTCGACGGTACGGAACGATGACGACGACGAACTAATGAATTTACTTTCACCAACTGCAAGCTTTATGCGACTCTTGTTTAATCTCGAGCATACAATCGGTCGCCGAGGCACGATAAAGCCAAGAGCTTTATCTTACCTTTTCCTTTGGTGTAACTTGGTCGTACCTCGAGAGCCCTTAGGGTAGAAGCTCCATGGCCACTGACCATGTTCAATCCACCCTGAAACGCCTCGAGACACCGAAAGGAAGCGGTTAACAGGACAGGCGAAAGAAAATGCAAAGTAAAACTTTTCCCACGTCCCGGAGCACCCTGTTCCCCCTACGGATTGAACCTGGGTTCCATTTCTTTAACTCACCAAACGTTTTCTTTTTCTACTACGCCTCCGGCAGGGGTCGACCGCAGCACCTGCTCGAGGATATGCCCGATTCGGCCGGAGCCAGCGAGTCCTTTCCCATCAGCGACGACGAGCCGAGCGTCATCGTGCAGCTCTCCAACCGGGTGCAGGACGGCACCAGATGTCGCCCGGGCAGCCTAGACATGTGCATCCAGGGAAAGTGCCAGGTAAGTTGCACCGACCGGTCGTTGTTTCACACTTACCGGTGTCATCCCCCGAGATCCAACCCCTTCGGTGTCGCTCGTAGGCGAAGAAACTAGCGAAAAGAGAGAAAAATCTCTTTAACATCCTCACAACGAGTTCATGGACTACAAAGTTCTTAATCCCTCCATCGCTGGAGCATGGCCAGATCTCTGGGTATTGGAGTGTCAAGCGACAGATTTACAACAGTTTCTTCAGTTTTTCCCCAGCGCTAAAACTCTTCCCATCCCATGGCGAGCTATTCTGGGTCGATGGGAGGATGTACTAAAACTTACAGACTACTGAGTTACATGGTGCCTGACCGGGTTGGACATTCTTGCCAACTTTGCCATGCACCCAACCAGCCTCTCTTTCCACTTGCCGCGGGGAACGCTTTTCACCCACGGTTCACGCAACACAATGTACGACCACCGTTCCGGAGGTTCCTCCGGAAGTCCCAAGCCGAAAGGATATCAACCGCAAGTTCTGGTGGTTCCATCTCCACCACCAACCACCCTCCCCACGACACCGGTACCGGCTGCTTCGCTCAAGTGGTTTTGTCATGGTGTAAAGTTTTTCGATTAATGCACAAAAATGTTCCCCGATCCGGAGTTCGATGGGAAACCGACCGAAGCGCCCACGCTCGGAAGTCTATTGTCCGAAACCCGAGGAAAGCCGGAAAACGTGCGGCGAACACCGCGCGTAATTGCTTGCCACGAAAAGTTTGATTTACACGACGCAGATTATGCGCAGCGCTGACGATGGTCACGATGGTAATGATGATGATAATGATGATGATCGTCCTGATCGTGACGCTACTTTATATCTTCCAAACGCATTTCCAATCCCGTTGACGAACGGGCAAACTTACGCCGGAAAAGCGAGCTTCCGAAAAGCTTTCCAACCAAAGCCAACACACCTTCGGCAACATATTGCCACGTTTTCCTGTGAACCACATGAAAGCAAACCCGATACCGAAACGATGTGCCAATAGGACAACCTGGCCGGTGTCGGGTTATGGAGAGGGTCCTCGGACCCCTTGTTATCGACCGGCTGATGTCACGCTGGGACAAAACCGTTGCTTTTCTACAACCAGTGTGAACATATTCAAGATGGTGTCGGCCCAAAGCGAACGACACATTGTACGGGAAACCTTCCATTCCGATCCCTGCCCTTGGACTTGAGTCTGTTCGAAGGTTCCGAACTATCGCCCGAATGCGCCACCACAAAGAAATTGACGACAAGCTGTGCACAAAAAAACCCTGTGTCGTCCTCCTGCAGTGGTTTTGCAGCTCGAATCGAAAGGCACCGAAAATCGGCATCGCTCCTGTACTGCTCGAGGTCCCCGTCCGTGTGGAGTTTTCCAAGCGAAAAGGCTAGGCACATTGTTCAAGTCAACAACCAGATGTCTTTGGTTTGTGTCGCATTGGCCTTTTTGCCACTAACTCCACCTCTAAAACACTCACACACATACACACACCGACATTTCGCACGAGCAAGGACACGTTGACAGTTGAGCACAGCTATTTCGGATAGTGTGACAACACCACTATCGCCCGACACAACAGACACTTTCCGACGTTTCCATTCCATCCCCCCGTCGGTGGGAGTTTTTTCCCACTCTCTCCCCCTTTCCTTAGTGTTACATGCTGTGTACAAAAACGAAGTGTTAAAAGTCACCTTTTCCTCCCACATCGGGTTTCGGCTGGTTCGTGTGCAACCGTCGGTTCGTTCATGACCCAATTAAATAAAATTGGAATGGACAGAATTCTAAATGGATGCTAGACGACGCCGACACCGACAATGGAGGCGCAACGGGCAGATCGGTTGTGGAAGCCTTTCATTTACTTCACACCTCGATGCACTGTATTATTCACCGGGCGGGAGTGTTAATTGACTCCGTTCGGGTGGTGTGCGCTTAAAATATACTAATTAATTGATTTAGAAAATTAAGATAGTTCCATTGCAGTCGAACCTCCGTTCGGTAAGCAACCAGCGACGATCCATGTTTCATAAGATTGAACATTACTTATTCAAGACGTTGAAAACTTGTCTTGCTAGCATCGAGTTGCTTGAGAAGCGACCTCATTATCACACTCTATTGGCAAATAAAAATCTCACGACGATTCCCGCGAAGGTGATTAAACCGACTGTAAATTTCACTCATTTTACATGGGTTAAAGCACATTTCAAATAGTTTAATCTTTACTTTTGATTAAACTCAACATAGTCAACTATTGTTCGTTCGTGTTTTCCGAGGCTTTGAAAATGATTTTTGAGTGACTTTTAAAAACATTAACTAAACCTAAAAAATTATGCTAGTCTACTATCAAGTTCAGTTTTTCCTTCAATTGTACCTTTGAGTTGAGTGTATATTCAACAAGAACTTAGTTTCATGGGTATTTTACTTTTTTTATAAAATTGGTGCAACGATATTGGGTGTGTTTTAGTTTATTTATCGCATGCAAGATGATAATCAATGAAACAAATCAAGATTCTGGATTGTAATAACTTGCAAATAAAATGACAGCTTCTTATTGCGGTTTCTCTTCGTTATTGCCATCAGGTTTGGTTTTCTAAACCTGAGGTGCTGGTCAACAATTCTGTTGTATGGATCAAATTTTATTTCGACAAAAAACTTGTCTTATCATCTTGCAAAATTCACTGAAAAATCTTAAACAAATAAGGATCTATTACAATAACGATTACAAAATAAAAATAATGTCACTCATTTTAATATTTATACCTGTGAATCTCCAACAACAAATAAATATTCAAATGAAAGCGGTATAATGGCTAGTTTTGGCAAAAGAACAGTTGATAAGTAATTACTTAATGGTGCCTTAGAATATGAAAAATTATTATGCAACGCATCGACTCCACGTTTTGTTTAAAATTACCTTTTCTTTCAACTACCCTTATTCTGTATTGGAAACAGTTTGAATTTTCCTGCATATAACCTTTGATGGTAAACAGGGAAAGTAATACCGTGTGAAAATCCAGGATAATCTTTTAACAATCACCAAAAGGCCAAACGAAAATAGGGTTTTCATAGCAGTTTACCATCCAACCGTAGGCCCAACAACGTTGTTGGCATGTTGTTGGCCGCAGTTTTCCCACATAAAACCACAATCTCCCTCGTACGTACAGTATCAAAAAACGAGTTTTCCGACCTCTATCATACCGACCGCTTGTAGTATTTTATTGACTGTTCGCATATGCGAGTTAGGCAATGATAAAAAAAAACATCCCTAAGAAAAGAGATGAACACACCCCGCATACGGGCGGGGAAAACTATGGCCACTGTGCAATTCACGCATTTTGGTAGGAAAAGTGCCCTCGGAATGGCCCCGGCCTCGAATATATGATGCAAATAGGGACATAAAATATGGACCGGACTTTACGGTGCTGAATATGTTACGAGCGTGTTTGCCACGGTCTTTTTCGTCGAGATACTCCTTTCTTTTTGTTTTCCTCTCTGCCCTTCCACCGGCAGCTTGTTTCCTTGATGAGATTTTTGTTCCGTCGCCATCCCTTTCCCAACGGTTCAAATCTACGACGTTCAAACGCTACGATTGCGATTGCCTATTTGCCGAAACCCTCCGGATACCGATGGGGCACCGTAAAGGGATGGGCATGGGCAAAAATAAAAACCCCTACAAACAGAGTAAAAACACAAACACCATTTTGGATAACACACTGAGCACTACTTTTTTGCCATATTTTATTCAACCCCCAGATAGACGAGGCGGCCTCCTCCCGACGAATTTTGCTCATTGGCGCATTGATGGGCCACCATTATGGTCGGCTAAGTGGGAGTTTTGTTTGTTTCCCTCCCCCACTTTTCTCACCAAGCAGCAGAAGAAAAAACGAACGCACATTGGTTTTCCCGTGTCGGGCGCAAAATAGCCTCTCCTCAAAACAACACGGTTCGGGGTTGCCGGTGGAACGTCAATGGGCCCTGAGATATCGGAAAGGATACGAATCGGGCCAATCCCAAGGCACATCTTCCGCTCGCAGCGGGACGATAATAATTTCTACCCGAGGCGTAGATAAACCCATACGGGCGAGGATAAGAAGCGACGGGATGGAATCCGACCCGTCCGAGCTGGTCTAAACAGCTCGTAATAGCTACGTGGGGCCGGTCGGTCGGTTGGTTGGTCTCCTCTCAAACCATCATCTGACCAGTCTGACCTTCCGAGACCTTCCTCGCCCTTCGAACACCCGAATGGAGGTTCGTGCCGGGCGCTTGGTGAATAAGAACTTCACCACGTCACCCTCTCACCTTCGAGACTCCCTTTTCGCTTTCTTTCATCAGAAAAACAAAAGAGAGACCATCCCTCCGAGCCCTAGCAAACCCCATCCGATCGGATCCCATGGAACGAAGCCCCGAAACCGATTCCAAATTAGGCTGAAATAAGATGATAATTTAGGCGAAATTAAATTTGGCAATAATTTATTACGCCCGAGATGCTAATAGTACGGGGCGCTAGGGGGTTCTGCGGAGGCAAGGTGATTGGTCCCGGGAGGGCATCATTCTAGGGTGAGATGGTGTCGGAAGACGAGCAACGAGTGGTGATAGGAACGGGCTGAAATGAAGGCCGCACGGGCAGGATTGGTTTTTGATGTTGGCTAAAGTTTTCCTGGAATCCGCCCGACAATGGAACCCCTTTTCGAAAGGCGTCCAGAATTAAAGGTCGAAACGCTGGAAGAGAGAAGCAAATTCGGTGTGGAAAACAAGGATATTCATGAGAAAATTTAACAAACAAGGCTTCTGAAGATTTGAACTCGTCGTTATCATCATCTTCAGTGAGAAAAAGACGCCGCGTTTGTATTTGCTGCTTTAACCTTAGTTCATACCTGAAGCGACGCATATTGGATCATTCGGGTCGACGTCCAGTTAGCAACGTGACTGAGAAAAACACCAAAACACCAACTGCCAAGCGACAAAAAGAAATCGCATCCAATAACCTCCTCATGCGTTCATTTGAATATAGATTTGATTACACACCAACCCGAAGATGACGATGGTCTGCCCTGTTTCTTGCCACGGGCAGCTACCGAGCAGCAAGCAAATGAAGCCAATCGACAACTTCCCATGGCCCCTTGTGCAAACCCTAGCCTGTCCGGTAATGGGATGCTCCTCGCAGATTGGCCCGAGAGCGAGCGAAGATTGAATCATTAAACGATTAGACCACATCGGCCCCGGCACCGGTGGACAGACGCAAAAAAAGGTCAAATCCATAAAGCCCGATACCGGACCGGGTCCGTCTGGGTTGCTGCTGACCTAAGTCGACCACCCCACCGGAACAGATTGTCCATTATCAGTTCGGGATCAAGTGGGGCGAGCTCAAGTAGCGTCCGTAGCACCAATCGCAACCACCGGAAAAAAGCGGGCAAGGATGACGTGAAACAAGGACCTAAAACAAATCTCTTCCAGCCCCAGGGCACGGAACCCATTGGTGGTTGGCGGCGGCGAAGGGTAGGTCTATGATTACATGATTGTTATTGGACTGCCTGATCGAATATGCGTCCAAAACAAATGGTGACCCTCGGTGATTGATCGATTCTTGGTCCACAGCACCGTCCGAAACGATGACGACGCCGAAGTTTTGTCGGAGTTCCGGAGCTTTTTGTTTCCCTCGATGGGGGGGGACGGATGTTCTCCTTTCTGGTTTCTGGGGGTTGTTCGAGACGGCTGGCAAGATCGACGTTGGAAAGGGAAGCCCACCCGAGCCCACCCGTTGCGAGCTGCTGGTAGACCAATAACGTCGTGTCGTTATGTAACATTATACAGCTAATAAAACGTCTCGATGAATTATTAATACAATGACTGTTATTTAAAAGGACTCCCAGTATTCAATAAGGTCCTGTACGGGCGCGAGCGCGGCTACGCACGCCGGAATTGGAGGCACTTTTCCACGAGAAAATCCACCACCCAGCGGCTGTGAGTTGGCATATTCCTTCACATCTTTTTTTCCTGCTCCATTGGCTTTCTCCGACATTCTTCACCACTTCAATGGCCGCGCCAATTTGTATTCCGTTTTTTAATGACGCACAAATTAGTGGAATTGCGTACGACCCGGTCTGCCTGGTACGTACACACGCACATTGCCTACGAAGGTCGAATTAAACTGGCCCCTCGTCGAGCTAGCAATCTGCACGCGAATGTAACGTGGTGCCGAAAACATTCAGCTCGCAAGCAGAGGATGTAAGAAAAGTAAAAACAAGGTGGAAGAAGGAATGTAAAACAAATGTAGCATAAATACATCCAAATGAATTATGATAATTATGACTTCATTCCGTTTCACTCGGTTGACTGCCTGCTGAGATTAATCGACTGCTTTCCGGGACTGGAAGTGAAAAAGGATAGAAAAAAAGCGCCACATAATTATTTATACGTGTCTGCGATAGTCCACCAGATTTAATGATCGGTTTTTTAATATTACTACAGATTTATCTTGATTTCTGCTCTGCTAAGTAGAGTGCAGTGCTTAAGATTCCATCCAGCAAATACATCTCTTTTAATTAAACCGATGATCCGTTTAACACTTACTTGTAACGTTTACTTTTCTAAAGCTCCTGGTGGGAAGTTTCAATAGAACACCTGTCATCAAGCATATTATTCTAAACTGGCTTGATTGTTACGAATATAAAAGTTACGTTTATAAAAGATAACAGATTTCAAATCATCTAACAACTCCTCCTAAATTATCTCTTGTTAACTGTTACATGCTCTTTATAAGTTTCTTATTGAAAAAATTTGGAAAAAACGGTTCAACCAAATGTGCGGGGTTCTTAAATTGTTCCTCGAAACGCTGTGAAACATTGGATCAGCTATGAAAAATCTAAATATTAGTGACTGGTTTGGGTTTGCATATTAAACAAAAACATCTGTATACAATGAACTACATAACCGTAATATTTTACTTTGTAAGAAAAAACTATTGAAAACGGCAATTCTAAAAACAGGTCGTAAAACAACGTCATTAGAAAAAAACTAATTCTTAACGTTTCCAAACACAGATGAACTGCAAAATAGAGACTTTTTAACTGGTTCCTAACTTAAAACATATCTTCTTTGCCAATGCAAACAACAGGTTTCATTCTTCTATAGTAATTTTAAAAGCAAACAACAGGTTTTCATACTGCCATAATTTTCCCTCCAATCATGCAATTTACACCCTATGCGCTTTCCTTCCACTGGCAAGAGCTATTTTCTCGAAAGCTTCCAAGATATTAACGTAATCGTGGCTCGCCCACACCCCCCGCGATGGCCACGATCAATTAGTAAGTGCCAAGGGTTCTCGTGGATAGTCTTTTGCGGTTCTCGCCGCAAACTGGAAATGCCGGCAGAACAAAACAGAGAAAAAAAAACCCTTTTAAATCTGTTGTTTTCCTAGCCCCTACCAACTAAATACTTTTTTCTTCTCAATCGCCCTTCGTTCGCAAAACTTCATCGTATGGTGGAACGGGAGGCGCTTTGTATAGATTTGCCTTCCCCCTTTTTACAAAATTGGAAAACTTTTGCGGTAAATATTTGATACGAAAATTTTCCTCACTTCATTTAAATCCAATCTGGTGGAGCAGTGGGAGGTGATGCTGCTGGAGTTTAAAAGGTTTGTAGAGCAAATCCTTTGGTCTGAAAGGAAAATCTGATCCCAGGCGGGAGGATGATGTAGACACAAAAACAAATAGTAAGGAATCAGGCGAGGTGAGAGATTGGTGAGGCGAAACAGTTTGTCAACTATTGTTGTGTTGTTTTTTTGTTTTTGTAAAACAAACAACCACAAGGGAAAAACATACTTTCACATCTGCAACTGTAAGATGAAAAGAGAGTATGTTGTTTTGTTTTCCACCGGTTAAAGCACAAACCGTCGGGAGAACAGAAATAGAGAAAAAGCAAACAAGCAATTTAATGCAAAGTATGTCTTCATTGTCGAGCTGTTCCGTCCGAGACAAGTTGCCGGTAAAATTGAGCAACGGTGACGTTTAAAGCAACTTTTTTCCTATCTTTTTTTGGGAAAAACAAGGTCGAGGAATCTCCTCAAAGTTTCTATCGGGAAACATGGCAGCACAATCGTAGCCAAGTGTTGTTTAATCAAAAGCTTCAACTTCTAGCATCACTCCACTCCAAAGATGCTTTGCGAAGTGTTTGAGCGTAATCCCATTTGCTCACTAAATAAGGGCAGATTGTTTCCTAATCTTCCGACCCCGTGATAAATCAGAAGCAACTTTCACACACACACACACATACACTCACACGGACAGACCTCCTCCTACACACCTCGTGATTGTTCTAATCGCACTCAATAAAACACTTGGTCGCCATCAACTTTACGCAAACGAGCACCAACTGCTGTTTGGAAGGCGGGAGAATTTAGGGACCAGCATCACCAGCAGGACTGCCGAAAGTGGAAAACTTTTCCACCGGGCGCTAGTCATTATTTGACAAATTAAATAGCTCCAGCAC
Source organism: Anopheles coustani (assembly GCF_943734705.1). NCBI lineage: Eukaryota > Metazoa > Arthropoda > Insecta > Diptera > Culicidae > Anopheles > Anopheles coustani. Next base: position 22,887,732 of record NC_071289.1, on the reverse strand, counting down.
GGCGTTGCGCAAGACTTCGGGATCGTTTATTACCGTAAGCACCAGGAAAACGCATCCTGCTGTGACCCGTGGGTGAGCCGTTTTCTTGTCTGGGAATTTTGCGGGGGAGCAGATTTTCCCATCCCCTCAACTGGACAAACCGTGCGGGAAAAAGAAAGAAAGTCGTTCAACCGAAAGCGTACAGCTCGGCTGTTGGATGCTTTGGTGCGTTCGGTGTAATTTACTGGAAAACTTTTCCGCTCAGCCACCCCGTAGGCGGTGGTGTGTGACGGGGACGCGTGAGATTGAGGGAAAGGATTCCGCGAAAAACAAATATGGAACGTGATCGGGCACGGTATGGGTGCGCGCGAAGTGAAATCGAGCATCGAAAAGCTTTTCCACGAGCTTTCTTCCGCAGGTCTCTGGAGGCTGCGTCGGTATGAAAGTCGGTTGAGGTTAGTCGGCAGGTGAACACCACATTCAAAGGCCCACGTCTTGCTTCCAGACGGTCTTGCAAAGACGCTCCAGATGCTAGGATGAACAACACCTTGCGCCTAACAGGGTTTCCCGCTCAGCTTCTTCCTTTTATATTTTGCAAACATTTGCCCAAAATCTTGCCCGAACCGTGTACTCGTGGGAGGAAAAGTTTTGCCCGCGTACGTTAACTATCTCTCGCTTGCGCACTCTTGCACTACCCCGGGCCGGCCTTCCGGGTCCCCGAGTCCGTCCACTTCCATTACCGGGTTCGCTTTTTATGCAATGAATATTTAAACACCGCGCGCGCGCGCTCACCGGCCAACGCCGCATCCAAGTGCTCGCCAGTGCTTGGGCTCGTTTGGCCGAAATTGAATTAAAGCATTGATTTCGATTACTCCACTCCACTCGTGCTTCCTGCACTCTTCCCCTGTCTCGATCGCTTTCCCTGCAGAAACAACAACCGGATATTGATTGAGTATGCCTGGAAGCTAGGTATTTTTTTGGGGAAAGTTTTCTTCTCCTTCGCCGACAGAGAGAGATAGGGAAATGGAGAGAAAGCACGAGCGGGCGGAAATGATTGGAAAACAGTCGAACGTGAAAGACATTGAAAGCACGACCTGCAAGCTGGTGGATTGGAAATTCATGAGTATGGCAGACCACAAGAGGACCGAACGCGATGGCGATGGTTGGTGAAAATGGAACGCCTCGCGCAAGCCCCGGAAAAATCCCGCCGAGTCCGCGGGACGCGCAGTTTGTTGCTACTTGCGTCAATGTTATTTTTCAAACCAAAGTAACTGAGAGTTGAATGGTGCAATTCATCGGTAGTGAAATTGGCGGCGGGGGAAAATATCGCCACATGCATCGGCTGAGGAACCGGCACGGTACGCAAATGGCAATATTTTATTCATCCGTGCGTACGTAAGGAGGCAGATCGGTGCCGTCTTTTCAACGGAAACCGGCCACCAATGAGCTGTTGAAAGATTTTCGTTCGTATTAAAAACTCTCAGAACTTTTTCTTTCCCCGTAAGCCTATTCATTTGACGTTTCCACCCATCCGTAATCGTAAAAACTTCAAGAAATTATGCTCCTGAAATTCGTGATTTCACGAGCGACATGATTTATTGATCTCAAGAACACTCGTCCGATGGATCTTTTGAAGAAAAGCACGCCATTGCCGCCGGTCGGAACCAGAAAGCTCGAAGCGAATCAATTACTTTCTCTCAAGTAACTATACCTAACCCTCCATTAAGTGGACGGGTTCTTTGTCAAGCGGTGCTTTAGAAAGCTTCCACTTCTGCAATCGCAGCCCCGGAAAGTAATCGAAGTGATGAAAGGTTCGCTACCGCTGTGAACAACCTTTATTGTTGAAGAATTTTTATTCCTTTCATTCCTCCGTTCCCATTGGGATCTTTTCGTCTTTTTTTCTGTAATAAGAAACCTTTGCAAACAAATTGAAAAAAAACGAGTCGAATGCAAGAACTGTAAATCAGAGGAACTCAAAAAATAAAAACTCTTTTTATAGCAGGAGTGATGAAATATGGAGTTTTTCAAATGATTGAATAATATGATAAGTATCTCTTGAAAAGAAGGTAGCAGGATTCCTGTTTTCATAGTATTACGAACTATTGATTTCACTGATTAAAATAGTCTTTCACATAGCTAACATTCAATTGTTCCTTTCGTAAGATTTTCATTGTCGTGGATAAAAAGGTGTTATTTTAGGATGAGATTTACTCCTTTTACTCCATTGCCCTATGAGATTCTACTCCTTTTAGGAACATTTTCACAAGCTTACTGTATTTACTTTTCATGATTAATTTTAAAGAAAAGATCAACAGTTACGCAGCGAAAATATATTGAAACGCGTCCAATTATATTTGTTATAGCTGTAACTAAATGTTGTTTTCTTTTTTGTAAAATTTGTCGAAGAGTTTTCACATTTTGTAAGGGCGGTCTTTCCGTTCACATGTATTTTAAATTTATTTTTTCATATTTTTACATTTCTTTATTAACTAGTACAATTTTATCGATCAATATAAGAGAATTATAACACCACAATTTGTGTTTAACGAGTATGAAGTAGAAATTTTGGTGATTTGATTTGAATTGATTTTTGAAACCATGTTTTCTACTCAAAAATGAAATATGAAACAAGAAACTAAATATACCACCATCCGCAGTGCACAAAAGTGAAAAGCTCAAATATGTATGATTTTGATATGCATTGATTGATGCGCCGCTCAGGTACATGCAAATTTACTTCACACAGCTGCATTAGGCAGGCGACTTCAACCGAGGTTTTCCCGAGGCCTCAAGCCGTCAGGACGTCATCGTCGTCGCTGGCCCATCTTTGGGGGGGGGTGTGTGTGGGGTGGGGGGGTGTGTCGCGCGCCAGCTAACCTCGAGCCAACCGACGCGACGGTGGAAGCGCCCGAAAAACCACACTAATGCAACCACTTACACCTTGCCACCAGGAGCGGGAACCGCACACTGTGGTGCTCGAGATGGTGGCAAGTGGTGCACCAGAAAAGTCAGTCACTGCTGTCACTGCGAAAGTTCATCGTTGCTGCGGCAGGAACAAGAAAACCCCTATGTCACCGGCAACAGACTTGGAAGACGGGAGCCAATTTGGAATCGCTACAACAAGGGCGACAGCGGCCGTCGAGTGAGACGTCGTTGTTGTCGAAGGACGAAGGGAAGCGAAGGTTTCTCTCCGCAGAACTCGACCGGCACGCCATGCTGCTAGCTAAGTGTTTCCTCCAATAATCATCAAGTTGCAGTTCCGGCGTGAGGTGATGGAATCGAAGATGGAGCCATCGAGCGAAACCGTCCATTCCCGTCCAACCTTAGCTCAGCTTGGAGGTTTTGCTTCCAAGCTAGCTTACATGAATTTTTCATCAAATCTTTTGCCTACGCTTTCTTGAACGACCTTAAGATGTCACTACACGATAGCGAACCGGGATCGACCCGTTGGTTGTGGATATTTAAATGATCCTCATTTATTTTTTATAATTAATAGGTCGGAATAGAAAATACAATCCAAAGTTCAGGAACTAGAAAGAGAAATCAGAAAAAACTTGGTCAAGATTCCATAAATCATTCTATGAAAATAAGCTACGAACAATGTAACTTACGTATATACTCCTCTTAAGGGAAACACGACTCCCCTGACGACATTCTTGTCGAACAGTCCATATTGGCACTACGAAATTTCCCAACATTTCCCTTCCCTCAAACTCTCGACGCTGATTGCACGGAGACTCATGTCTATTTTATTCTATTCCTTTTCGCCCTTCAACCTTAGCGCGTCGGATGTGACCTAAAGATTGGATCGACCAAGAAGATCGACGTGTGCGGAGTGTGCGGTGGAGATGGAACGTCCTGTACGCAGCCCCTCTACCAGTGGGAAATTGCCCCGATGTCCCTCTGCTCCGTCACCTGCGGAGGCGGTAAGTAACGGCAAAACAGCGCTCTCTCGAGCAACGAGGAATGGGGATGCTTCGATACTGACGTCACCGGGATGTCATTTCATGCGGCATTGGAGTGACACGTAGAAACAATTTTAGGAAATTTGGGAAACATTTTCAATTGTCGTCAAATTTCGAGTCAACAAACGAACCAAAGATAAAATCTGCAGATAGAACTCTTTGCTAAAAGTAGGGAATTAAGTTACACTTTACCTAAACCGTGCAATTTTCGCTCAAAAATTATCGAATCAAAACCATCTAATATTTTCATTTGAAATCCTTTACGATTAGTATCTGTACTAGTAATTTAATTTAAAGACAGGTTAGTACAACGCAACTTCGATTAAGACCGACATTTTTGTCCTCCGGTTATCAACAACAATATCAGTTGTTTCACGATGATTTTCAATTGTCTGCTAGCTGCCCATTGCTGCACAAATCCTCTTTCGTACCATGTGTCCAATTTTGTCGAACATGATTTCTTCGCTAGTCTATCCTCCGGCACGAACCTTTTCTTTCGAATCCACCCACCTGCAATATTTCCTTTCTTTGGGTATACCTATAAAACACCAACCACCAAACACAACACGGGGAGGAAAAAGCATCCTCGTCGAATTTCCCATCGCCATCGATACCGAAAGATTACGTTGTCAAGTAAAATAATGACACGTTCGATTGATGGATCTTTTTCCCGGAAAGCTTCGACACGCTGCGAACAAATCGTGTCAACGCGGAGACCCTTCGTCTGCTAAAGTGAATCCCGAATGGAAAAGCTTTGATCAAGGAAGAAGAAAAAAAATATCCCAAAACCAACGGGAACACACACACGTATACACTCAAGAAAAGAAGCTTACGGTATTAGACTAAAAATGTGTTTTTTTTATTTCGAACGGGAAAATTTCGTTTCATTCCCACGGGGTGCCAAGGATCAAAGCGGCGAAAGCGGAAATTAGAAACAAAATATTTATCCTTCCTTTCGTTGCACCAACGGAGGAAGTGAGGAGACTGGGGATGGGCAACTTTGTCTCGAATTCCTTTTGACAACGAAGCCTATCTTTTTCTGGTAAAGAGAAAAAAAGGTGTAACACAGCATTTTTCTATCGAACCGAGCGAATTTACGATGTAATAATCATAGACCTTTCCCACGAAGCCGTCGCTTCGGCCGGAAGACCGCCCACGGTGGAAGCAAGATAAAGCGCAAGAAAATCTCCGCTACCGACCAGACACAACCTTGTGTCGCGTCGCCGGCGTTGGAAAAACTCTAATTACATTAATATCGATTTTTGCTCGGGTTGACTCGTTTTCTTCCGCCGCTCTAGGGTATAAAATGGCCATGCCAACCTGCCGGAACCGTGTGACCGGAGTGGATGTGGAGGAATCGCTCTGCAACGCATCGTCCCGCCCGGAACCGACCGTCGTCCAGTGCAACACACATCTCTGTCCGCCGAAGTAAGTAACGGAGTAGCTTTGATTTTTCCCAGCAAATCTCTGACTTCCCATTGCTGTAATTCATTTGGAAATGTATTCATTTGCTTGCCGTCAAACTCCAGATGGGTGACCGACGATTGGAGGGCCTGCTCGAAACCATGCGGTGGCGGCATCCGGGAGCGGGTGGTAGTGTGTGCGGAGGAAAGCAATGGCGCAAAGAATAAGGTCCCGGACGAGGCTTGTCGCGGCGTGCGGCCGAAAAATCAGGAAGCCTGCAACGTGCAAGAGTGCCCCAAGTGGGTCGTTGGCGAATGGAGCGGGGTAAGTGTGGTTTTTTTTAAATAGTTAAATAATATGTTAGGAGGGCTAACGTCGGGAAAAACGACAAAACAAAGTTGAAACTCTATTGCTTTATGTCCCTTTTGAAATTTAAAAAGCTATTTAAAATAAAAAGATGTAAAAAGATTTAAACAAGCGTGTCAAAATTAGATGAAATATTTGATTCGGTATACCATGTCTGAGGCTGAGGATAAACAGATTTACAAAATTGAAAGTAGAAAACCCCTTTAAAAATGTACTAAATAGATGTCAATAATGTTAATCTCCAAAATAAACCACTAGCCCTATTTCAAATCAATAGCTTTGGGTCTAGTAATTACTGCTTTATCTTTCAGTGCTTCGTTTTTGCGCATTTATTTTGAATTTTTATAACTATTTACAATCTCCGGTTTCAGCTGCTAATGGTTGAACAGGGTTTTGTTGTTTAACAGCCAATAATTACCAATAATTCATTTTCTGGCTAGTGGTATCCCTTCTTATATCTCATAAATTAGTTGGGAATAACCATCACCAATCATGTCAAACAATCATTCCAAACGTACAACACTCACAAACGAGCCCGAAAGTTTCAATCGTCGATCATTAAAACAGTATTGCAATAATGAGTCAATTTATCGCTTTAAACGGCTTCCCGTGCCAGTGAGTTATAGAAAACCAGTCCGCGCTGCCAAAACGAGCAGCGGTAGACACATTTATACAGGAAGCAAAAATGTACATCCTAATGCGAGTTTTCCCGCATCCATATTCGGTTGCAGTTTGGCACTCGGAACATTCCCCGGCCTATTAAGCGCATACTCATCAGGCAAATGCCGTACACATTTTATTACCTCCGAGCCATTACATTGCCCGCTGGGAGCCCGGCTCACACTGACGCCACGAACACCAGACGCATAATTAGCCATAAATCGTGCTGCCCCATTCAGCGTCGGCTCGTTTTCAATTCCCCGCCACCAATCCTGGGGGGGATGTTTGGCGCAATGGGTGGCAATCCATCAGACAAATAAATGCACCCCGAAACTGCATTCACTTCACCGGGTGGCTTCCACTGGAATCCGGCCCGGTTTGGTGAAATTTATCGCCAATTCCGTTTGCATGAAAGACGACCCGCGTCCGAACGATAATGACGAGATGGCCGAAAAGGATGCCATCGACCTACTTTGGGCCGGTTCGTGTGTTTACTGCCATATTCACTTCCTGGCATCGCATTCCGTACAACAGGAACATCGGTTTCCTTTTGCCGTTTGCCGTAACGATCGAAGAGCGGGTTTGGAAATTCACCATCAATTAGCAAAACGATGGAAGAAATATTCAACCCGGTAAGGTTGGAATTCGTTGACGATATCCTCTTCAATAGAAATCCCGATGAACCTTCCTTGATCATTCCAACATGTTTCGTGGGTCGGAGTTTTCCCGTTACATGATTTTCCACGGGGGAGACTGTGAAACTCAAACACCACGGTGTACGAATTTTGTATTGCGTTCGATGGAACCGATTCCGTTGAACTATTTGTGGTTTCAAGGCACCATGAAGTCAAAGTTCCATATCCGAGTGTACAACCCATCTCGGTGCTGTACAACATCCGATTACTGTATTGAACAACGTGTGCGTGTTTTGTGCTTCCTCAATTTAAGCGTGGAAACCTTCCGCATAACGAACCAACGCTTCGATCGCATACAAACAAATTGTTCACACATGTTTTACTAAAGATTTACATAGGATCTGATTAGAATTAGATTAAAAAATTGCAGCAAAATATCGTTTATGCCAATTTGATGCTGTTCAAAGTTTCCATTTATTAAATCAGAGCTCAATGCAAAACCAATTTTCAAACATAATATTTTCAACATAACATTCAATCGGACGTATCGATTTGTCGATTTGGTATCGAGACCTTCTCATAAAAAACTATGAAGAAAGTGTAAAATGCCAACTTTAGTTAAAACTCAAAACTGATAAGCTTTAATTTATGTTTCAAAATTTGAAAGCTATGAAAAAATGGAAAATGTACAAACAACCAACCAAAATACGGTTCCAACACTCGTGAAGTAAATATAACTCTTTAAGAAATTTGTTTACAAATACCCGCCCCTAGAGTCTTCCATAAGAGCAAAAAGGAATCAACAGTGTTCGCCATCACAGATTCTGTAAAACTTTTTACTAAAATTAATCACATAAAAGAAGAATACAAACACAGTTTCCATGGAACAATATATTATTTGAAATGAAAATTAAACATATTGCAATACATATTTACCATCACAAACCTTACCAACAACTATCACAATAAAGCCCTAAATATACCTTTCTCCGCCACAATATGTTCACTTAAGTTATGACCCATGCTTGTAGTGCAAGTGCATAAAGGGAAAATCCTACCCCAGGCCCCTCCCCAGACACTTCCGTGACATCCAATTCTTTTCATACGACCAAGGATACGGCTCGGCACTTCACTGCCATTGTCGATACTTCCGTGCACTAAATGATTGTGTAAATTTGGCACATGAAACGTTCCGGCGGAGTTGGACAAAACTTTTCCAACCATTTCCACCAAACAGTACTATTTGTGCCAGTGTTAGTTGTATTGGGGAAAGCACTGCAAGTAACGCCCGGTAGGAAGGGGGAAGCAATTCTACCATCGGACAGCAAACCAAATATGATCGAGTGGGTGCTCGGGGTCGTAAACAGGGCGTCTTTATGGCTCTATTTAAATTTCCCGACTGTAAATTTATTGCCTCCCCCCCTTCCCCTTGCCCACGGGGGGCCAAAATCTTTAGCGCCCAACGACGCGCCCGGCGACAAAATGAAATGCAATGTCGGGCTCCTTCCAGTCGACAGGCCGCCGCCGGCCACATACGACCACGCACGTCCTGCCAATTGGTCGAATGATTATTGCCAGGCGTAGGCTCCACATTTCCTTACGCTACGTGCACTCAAAACTGCCCTCCGACGGACGCTGGCTGTTTGTTTAGACATTTTATTCCTTTATGCTGCCGCTGCGACGCCTGGAGTGGGTTTTCGGTGGTGGTTCTCCGTTTTATTTCGCTCGCAGCCGAACGGGACGAAACATCACGAAATCGAAAGTCATCGCCGCGTGCGGCGTTGATGTTGCGTAAATTTGTGAAATTTATTGATTTATTGCCCAAGCGTGTCACCGTGGGCGCGATCCGGAGCCGGTGAAGGACGCAGGCCTGGTTTGGCTTTGGGCCATATAACAAACAAACAAAACACAAGCGCCAGTATTTATGTCGCCAATAAGTTACGAGAAACGGATATTTATTGGTGTACTCGAATGTCGAACAGAAGGGCACGATAATGATAGAAGCATCGTAAAATATCTTCAACTGAGTTCAACTCGGTGACCGATACCATTTTCTCCTTCCAATTTTCCAGTGCTCGGTGTCGTGCGGAGGCGGAATTCAGGTGCGAAGCGTCGAGTGTATGGACACGAACGGTCACTACAGCGCGCAATGCGACCCAAGCTCCAAGCCGCTCACCGGCCAGCCCTGCACGACCGGCATCATCTGTAATGCGGGTTCCGCCGGCTCGTCATCGTCGGCGGGCATCGTCGCCATCGCTCCGCCATCTTCGTCATCGTCCGCCTCCGACTTCGAGGGTCTCACGACGGCGGGCGATGGGATGGGGGCGGGTGACCGGGCGGCGGGCCAAGCGAGCCTCAACGAGCGGCTGATGAAGGAGAAGGCCGCGATGCACACGATGGAGCGCGATCCGACGCTGATGACGTACAACGACCAGCCGTACTATGCGCAACCGTTGCGCCAGGATCGGCTGCCGAAGGCGGAGAAAATCGTTTCCCAGCGGGTGCCGGGCGAGGCAACGTAAGTAATTATCTAATTGCAACAATCTTCACCGCCGTTGCAGTACAAATGTTAATTTAATGAGGGAATGACAAACAACTGAGCCAATTGCAAACAGACCGACCGCTTTTTCTACACTTTCCTTTTTTTCTTCGTTTGATATGGAACACTGTGTTTATTAGGAACGTATTAGTTATGATTAAAAAGCTGAAGCAGTTTCAAAGCATCATGGCATATCTTTATTTTCCATTTTACTTTGCACGGGCCACCAGGCGTCTCCATTCCTATGTTGTCATTCTAGGGATAATTTTCTTTTATTCCAATTATTTACCTATACTTTAGTTTCGATGTTTTGTTCATTTAGTTCCAAAAATGTTCTCATCATTTTATTCAATTTGTCTCCTCTCTAAACCAATAGATTAGTTTGTATCGTACCTAACTTTATATTTGCACTGAAAAACACCATTCTCCCAAATTGGGTTATCATTTAAATATTTTACCTTGTCTACATTTTCATAACTTTTACATTACTAAACAAACTTAAATTAAATAAATTTTTCAAACATACTTGAACAAATTCATACTCTTCTTGTGGATTAAAGAGAACCAGCTTTCCCTACGTAATATTCCAAAATTGAGTTTATAGTGAGGAAACTCAAATCTAAAGCTGTATTCTGCTAAAAATATGTTTACAATCCTTTCGAATTATATTCGTTTTTTATTGACGAATTGATCAGGTTCGCGTTAGACTTGGATTGCATCTTTCAACAATAAAATGTAAATGCAATCAACCCCCTAAAATGGACGTGTGTAACAACGCAATTACTACTCAAAATTATCAGATGAATTACAGTCGATTCAGTACACAGAGATCTCGGGAACAGAAGCATCATTTAGCTCTTGCTGTGTAGGCGCTTTTTCATCATTGTTGATCATTATCGATGCCGTTTTATTTCACCTAATTGGTCGTGCATGAATTGTCGAAACGCGGGTTCGTTTTTCCATCGTTTTTCAAACCATCTGACACTTGGCCGGTTAAGAAGGATTGCCCTGAACGTATCTTGTCGTGAATCGTGCCAATTCATGCACTACACAAAACAGCTTGCAGCATGAAGGGCCATTTAGCAGCCGAGAGTGCTAAGTAGCGTGTACCGGGTTAACCGGAACAGGTCATGAGAGATCGGTTGGCGTCTCATCTTTCACATGGTTTCGGTAGCTGCCTTGCAGATGCATGTGGAAAAGCAAATTCCATCGGCTAAATTGATACCCATACCATTTTCTCAACAGCTGATTCATGGGGGGATTTTTCACCCACTCTAGAAAGCCAATTTTCCCACCATTCTAGTACTTCTACGTGGTGGTTGGGCGATTTTATACGTCTCAAAAGAATCTGCTCGAAGATTTAACAATCAGGTGGAGTGCAAAAACGTTCATGACTCGCCCAACGAATGGTGCTTCACAGAAACCGTACGGTTCATCATCGTCATGCCATCGTTTGATCGTACCGTTCCTTGGAAGCTCGCCCAAAGCGCTCGCTTTTCCTGCAAGGCACTCCGACGCTTTCCTAGTCTCGGCGGGAAATCAAGAATCCGGACAATTCCACCTTTGCTCCGCGGGCCAATTGAATTGTGGAAAACTTGAAACGATCGGCCCTGCAGGCCGCAGGAGGTGATTCCGTGGAAAAGCCCCGTCATTTCCCAAGCACGAACAGGAATCTCCCGGGACCCGGGATGCGCTCTGTTTTGTTTTTGCCTTTCTTCCTCAAACGCAACGGAATGCACCGGGAAAATGGGGTGCGTTCTTGGGAAGTGAAATTGCACCAGACCGTTCATAGGTTCAGCATAACAACCTGCTGTTTTTCTTTTCTTTCTATTCCACCTTCATGCGGAAAATTCTACGTATCGTCACCCGGGCACCAGATTCCTTTTTTATTTGTCCCACCAGGCAACGCATACTTTCACCGTACTCTGCATCACCACAAAGGTGCGACGGAAGGTGACTTTTCGCTCACAACATCGCATCGCTGATTGATGCTTTTGTTTTTCCCTGCTGCGTTCGGCGGCATCCGGGATGCAATTGCGCCAGGCTTCCGACATCAATCATAGCGCCTCTTGCACAATAACGCCATCATCGGATGGATGCTGCCTGCGAGTTATTCGATTTTCACCAGCTCCTTGTTCTGTCCTTGTTCGAGAAGCCGTCCCGTAGCTCAAGACGGGCAACACGAAAGTGCAATTTCTAAAAATACCGGTAGACACCAATGTGCCTTTTCCTTTTCCTTATTGGAAGAGGCTTGTTGCTTATTTGCAAACCCTTGCGCAGCTAGACAATCAACAATGGAGGGCAAACAGCAAACGTGCACGTACAACGTATAGAGAATTGCTAAAATGTGAGTGAATGTTTGCAAAAAACTATAAACTGATGAGAGAAAACAAGAATGCTACTAACGACGTCACAAGTTATGATTGTTCTAGAAACGGTTTAATGGAAGAAATCTTGAACACGTTGACTTCCAAGCGTTTTTAGCACACTTTTTTAGAACAGTCATTTCAGTTAGTAGTAAATTGTAGTTCGTATTGTAATTTACTTAAAATCAAAACCCATTCATATTTTTATCAATATCACTGAATACACTGTTGAAAAAGGTTCATCATACACAATCATAAAATTGTAATAGTTAACTGAGCAAACTAATGCACATATTAAAAATGCATGTGATCATTTTAATAGAAGTGACAAGAGGCATTCAAACACAAATCGAGGATTGCAATCATTTGGATTTCATAATATCTTTAGTTTATTTTACGTGATTGACTATTTCTTTGCAACTTTATACGTTGGTAGACGTTTTTTCCAAGGAAATGATTTTTATAATGTGTGCATCATATCAGACATAAGCTTTTTTCCATCTGGTTTATTTATAAATGTTTCATGGTTATCGCGGAAGGTACTCTGAAATGGAACGAATTCTTTCTAATACACTCCTCCCGATTGGGGCCTCTTTATAATCCCGACGGCTTGCGCATTACTCTCTCACGCTTACCATCTTTTCTTTTTCTCTCTTTTTCTTCCCTCTTTACACCCCCTTCTTCCTTCATCCCCTTCCTTCGCTTCATCGCTGTCTGCTTTCCTCTTCTCGTACCGATCGATTTGTCGTCCTACACGCCTTCCGATAAACATTTGCCGGACGGGCGGACGTGCAGCTACATTCAGGACACCGAATGGTCACCGTGCAGCGTGACGTGCGGCGAGGGCATCCGCCGGAAGCCGTTCCGGTGTAAGATTTTCCTCGAGTTTTCCAAGCGCGTCGCCGTGCTGAACGACTCGCTCTGTCACGCCTACAAGCCGCTGGACGAGGTGGAACGTTGCGTCATGGAGCCGTGCTCCTACTCGCACAACCACGAGGAGACCTATCTCAAGTACTGAAACATTGTATTTCTCTCTTATTACTTTTCGCTTCGTCGCTCCAATGGAGCTTTTGTGTTTGCGTGTGTGTGTGTGTGTTTTTTTTCTTTTTGATTCAAACTATTTTGATGGAAAAGTTCGGAGCATTGATTAATCTGAGTTTTCTTTCTGTCCTTTTGCCCCTCGCCTCAGGGATGGGAACCGGCAAAGCTTGGAAAATATCAAAGTGCACGCGGCCGTTCCTGGAAAGACGTACTCGTGGCGTGAGGAAGGCTACACGAGCTGCAGCGCGTCCTGTCTCGGTGGTGTCGAGGAGTTGATCATCAACTGCGTGCGGGACGACACGGGGAAAATAGTGTCGCCGTTCTTGTGCTCGCCCGAAACCAAACCCGAGGCCCGCATCCGAACGTGCAACGACATCCCGTGTCCGCCCCGGTGGAACTACTCGGAGTTTACGCCCTGCTCGAAGTCCTGCGGGTTCGGCATACAGACGCGTGAGGTGACGTGCATCCACGAGGTGACGCGCGGCGGCGAGAACACGATGATCGTGCCGAACAGCATGTGCACTACGAAACCGCAGCCGGATCGGCAGTACTGCAACATCATCGACTGCCCCGTCCGGTGGGAGGTGTCTGAGTGGAGCAAGTGTTCTAAGTAAGTATCGCTCTCCATCGTCGCCGCAATTTGTACTAAAGTGTACTAAAACAACTCTCTCCACAGATCCTGCGGCGGTGGTTTGAAGGAGCGCCGCGTCGAGTGCAAACAGATCATGGCCCAGGAGCACAAGGTCGAGCGGCCGGCTTCGATGTGCCCGAGCAGCAAACCGCCGGACAAGAAGCCGTGCAACACGAAGGCGTGCGCCCCGGAGGACCAGCGGCCACCGATCGCCGGCACCAACTCCACCTTCATCCAGCACGATCCGAAGAAGAACAAGATCACGCTCAAGATCGGCGGTGCGGCGACCGTTTTCTACGGCACGCAGGTGAAGATCAAGTGCCCGGTGAAGCGCTTCAACCGGACCAAGATCCGCTGGTCCAAGGATCAGCAGCCGCTGCTGAAGACGAAAAAGATCAAAATGTCCAAGAAGGGCGCCCTGCGCATCCTGGACGTGACGTTCCGGGAGGCCGGAATCTACACCTGCCACGCTGGGCTAAGTCACGCCGATCTCAAGCTGGCGGTGAAGGCCAAACCGGGAGCGGAGAATCAACCGAACGAAGAACACGAACGGCACCGGGAGGGAGCGGACCTTAACGCGTTGCGGGCGCATTCGTACGGCATGACGAACGGGAACGAAGATGAGAAAGGGTACGTGTACTATACTAAAATTGAAACTTGAATTTGAAAACCTCGTGTTTCCTTGTTTTCATCTAGCGCCTTGTAATTTAACATATTACTCATAAATATAAATCGGATAATTAACACGACTACTGCCAAGCATTTGTAGCACACTTTTTTAGTACAATAGTTTTTGATAAAAAATTTGTTTATAACATTTATCAAACCAACGGTTTTCTCAGGCCAAGCAAAAATTTAGCTTCTAAAGAATTAGTTTTTAATAGTACTACAGTTTTAATGTTGCATTTTCATCTTTTTATGTAGCAAAAACTTTTTAGAACTAATTACAGTTGGCTATCCAAAATGATAACCAGGGCAGTCAACGTGTTAAGTGATGTATTCGATCAGTTTAGAATCTCTGAACTCTCTATTTGTAACCTTTTACCAACTTCTCGTTTGTAACATGTGAAAAAGTCAATAAGGGCACAATCCTGTTATTACTTCCATTGTGATAGAATTATTTCCTTCTACCTTCTTATTTCTTATCCTTCCTAGTATAAACCCAAATTCGATTGAGTAAAAACTGATTTGTATATACTTACGGAAACTGTTCTCCTCAAACTCAGTACAAAATGTTGTAGATACTTAAACATGCAAACCATTTTTATGTTTCGCTCGTCGTATTTTTCAGTGGTCGAAGGAATCGTGAACGAAATCGAGGGAAAAACCGGCAGCGGCAACAGCACGACGCAAATTTAAACGAAAACGATGGAACGGAGGATGAGGTAAGTGTTACACATCTATCCCCTTTAGAAGACTATTTGCTGAAAAGTGGAAAGCTTGGTTAGGGGTAGCAAATAACGGAAGGGACTAGAGGTGTCTGTGTAAAGCTACAGTAAAGGTCTTTCCATTAAAACATTTCCCCTTAGAAAAGCTATTAACCGTCCACAACTTTCTCTTTCTCTCTATATCTTTCTATCTGCTCCGTTCCTTTTTCTCTTCCTCCTACCATTTATCCAATCAAAAATCGCATTTTTCCTTTAACAACGCGCATTTTTTTCCAAATCCCGCTCGAAATCGCATCTCGTTGAAATCTCCAAACTCCAAAGGAGCCACTGCGGTCGCACTCGCAAATGACCGTTTCCGGCAGTACGGTGCCGTCGGATGCGTCCAACGCGGCCAGCTCCGGCACCCGTACGATGCCGCTGCCCCACTTCCAGCATCTTCTGGCCGGCCTACAGGTGAGATGAGGAGTTTTACCAAAACTATCCACGGAAGGCGTCCCGCGGGTTCGCGCGCTTCCTTCCGCTCAGTTCCATTCGGCTTCACGCAACCTCTCCCGCTAGGGGAAAAGGCCACGCTGATGTACTTCCGGTGAACGAGCGAGCAGGAACGCCGCAAAAGCACTTGATCTACGCACTGCACGCGTTTCGTTAATGTTTGCATGAAATGGCAGCACGATCGCACCGTTTTCACCGTATTCAGTTGGTTGTTCCATCTCCATCCAGTTGTTTCACTTGTTGCTGCATGACGGTTCCATTTGTTTTTCATGTATCGAGATAAAAGAAACACGCTTACCGGGTTCACATCACAACGAAAGTGCATCAGCGAAAGCATTTCATTATACTTCTTTTGAAACAGATTCACCCCGGGGGGATACTTTTCCATCCACACACCACAGAATGTTCTCTGCGTATGGCATCATTTTATCTTTGCTGCCATTGGATGAGCTTGTTACTGATTTTCTGCCCTCTTCAAACGCTTCTCTCACACTCAGTTTGTTTCGTTGAGTTCATCTTTTAAGCGGGAAGTACAATTCCATCTGCATGCCTTTGCCAACCGTCTACTTTCCGGTCACAGCCATATTTCCTCAAACAAGATCTTGGGCAAGGAATGACATTTTTCCTCAGGGCAACTGGGGACCAACTGGGGGAACATTGAAAGAGATGAGGAAGTGACCGTTCCTGAAAGACTGCATGTCATTTCCTCTCGAACATAGTTTCAACATTTACTTTATTAACCTAGACATAGTTTTTGCCTCACCCCAGAGGTTCGGTTTCGTTGAATCAAAACAATGGAGAGGAAAATTATCTTCCCACCCCATTGGAAAAGTTATGAATGTGCTGAGATAGGACCTTCATTCTAAGAAACTAAGATTTTTCACTTCTGATGATTCGTGTGCATTATGTTTAACATGTTCTGGATGTTTATTATCATTTGCACTTTTTACTGAACGCATACAGTTTCTTATTATCTGTTTGTTTATAGATTTACAAAGGAAGTCAATTTATGAAACTGATCAAATATAAAACAATTATTCGTTTGCTGACTGCTTCGTGAAATTTCAAATTGTTACGAGTTCTCTATTAGTTTTCTTCAACTCTTGGTAGTATAGGGTTTTTGAGAATACTTTCGTTACGTTATTGCATCCTACAGCATTCTGTAAGATTTATGGTAATCAAGAATTATTGTATTGGACAACGTGGTGAAACTATGAAAACAGAGCAGCTTAGCTTAGCTTTTTTTATTATTCAGGATCGTTTCTATGCTCCTATGGCCGTGTACCATTAAATTTATGCATTTGGGCGGAACATTTTCAAAAACCGACCTTTTCGTCAGCAAACATGATTATCAATTTGTTTATTTTCAATCAGTGCCCAGCCAACAAAAGACTTCCAGCGTTTAATCTATGGTCAATATAAATCTTAAATAATCAATCTGTTATTCCCCTGTGTCCGCTGCGGATATCAATATTATTTAATAGTTTCAACACGATAGCATTTGAAAAAAAAAAGCTCAAACCACGCAATCGTACTTTTATCGCGACGCGCCTATGTTACGGTAAACATATAAATCAGGCAAAAATAACACAAGAATCCATAATCACCACTCGGACGCAGTTTGCTGTACGATCCCGAGCAGCCCTTGCCGCCGACGTTGGAAACAATCGCGAAACTTGCGGTATCGATGGGAATTACGAATTCCACGGGTTTCCCACTTTTTTTTGTTTTGAACCCCCACACCGCGTTTTTTTTTCAATGCTTCCCATTTCCCACCGGGAGAGGGCGAGTTGAGGTTCCCAGCCCGGTCGTTTGCGGTGCTCGGTTTAATTAAAAGCATTCATACGAGCGGAATGTGTCAATCCGCTATTTTTCATTCGTAAATAAATTATTACGGGACATAATTATCCCGTTAATCTCGACCCCGGCAATGAGCTCCCCTTGCTCCTGACGCCCGTTACCATTATAACCCACCCACCCTCATACCCCACCAACTACACCCGGCTTGTGGTGAAATATTTTCAACCGAAACCTCAGCCCCATTAACAAACAGATGGGGGAGGAACTAGGTTTGCTCTACCGTAACGGATTTAAATCGTAAAATTCTATTCTAAAAAAAAAACACAGACACACATACGAAACGGATAGCTGCTGATGCGACAACTAAGGTTCGCCCCATTCGCAACTAATCGCTCGTTTGAATCGGCAGTTGAAACTAATGGCTGTGTTCATCATTTGTCGATGGCCTTCTCCGCCTACCGAGACTCTGTTTCGAGAGGGCAGTTTGAAATAGGCCTTTTTTACCAACGGTTTTGTGCTTTATGCTTCTATCTACCACCCTGGGGGAATTACTATAACCCATCTTATTTATTGTCCAATGTGCCTCGGTCTGATCTGATCGAAACGCCGTGCCTGGCACGAATGTGTTGCTTTTCAACACCAAACCCGGAGGGAATCTGTTCTTTTTTTTTCCTTCGTAGGGAAAATTATTTTCCAATCGATTCTTCTTTGGTGCTCCCCAACAGAACACGATCAGTCGGCTGACTCTGTTTTCTGTGCTCTTTTTTTTATAAACGTGCGTAACATGACTTGTGAGCATTTTTCAATTAAACCGAAACTGTTCGAAACCATTCTCGGTCGAACCGCCCTGGTCAATCTGCGCCACAAAATGATGGCAACCCAAAGGGTTGTTTGTATTTTAACTCTGGTGGTCTTTGCCGAGGGGAACACACGAACACACGATAAACAGTTAAAATTGTCACCCGTAAGAGGCGTCACACAAGAACTCTTATGCCCACAACATAGCCAGCTTTTTATGGTTTTTTGTTTTGTTTGTTTGTTTTCGGGCAGAAAACACTAATTACTTTAATTAATTATCGTTTCGTTTCTCGGTACGCTTAAATTGCGTATCAATATGGGACACCGGTTGGGTTTCTCTTGAACGTTTTCCAACGGCATTCACCTCGCTCGAATGTGGGAAAATTTCAAAATGTTTTCATTCGTGTCATTATAAATATGTTTTCTTTTTTTCTTTTCTTAAATGTTTGTTGTTACAATTTGTGTTGAAATGTTATAATGCATGAACCTTTAGACAAAGTAAATTAGAAATATAATTCTCAGCTCGTATTTTCCCTCACTCTTCGTAGCAAATCTGTTGTTGTGATGTAGTTTGAGGACAACCGTCTCACAGTAAAGCACAAACCCGATATTATACTTTGAATTTTTTCCTTCTTTTCTCCCTCATTGTTCACTCCCTTGTGCACCTCCCGTCGTGCATCGACCCCCACCCAAATCCCAATGCATACACATATGGACACAAATAGGTAATTCTTCTTCATGATCACTGTTGAAAGTAATTTCTCATTTATTAGAATTTCCACAATACTCAGCTCATCCATCAGATTTAGGAAGTGGATGTTCAAGATAACAAAAACCAATATTTTCGTTACAATATTATATTTTAATATTTTGGTCTAATTGTTGCCATTGCAAATAATATTAGTTTATCACTTACCTACTGCACCATTGGTAGAATGGAAACTATCACGAAATAAATATGCCCTAGTTGTGCACCTTTGCACGAAATAAATATGCCTTAGCTGTGCACCGAGCACTGAACAACGAATTTTATTATCGCAAAAACGAACCACTCGTTGCTAACATACACTTTCTTCTACATGCATTTTCATCCAACTTGTAACAATCTGTTTCATCAATAACAAAATACAGTGATATACTTCACGACTTTCCCGCCCCCGGCTACAATGTACTAATCGTAACCTCCTACTTATCTCCACTCCCATCTCTCTGCGCCCTGCTACGACAGCTTCTTTGGCCGTTTCAGACCTTTAGCAACACGAAACCGCACCAGTTTCTGGTCGAGCAAGGGTACGATCCGTTCGACGGATCGATCGGTCGGCCTGGCGAGCATGACGAGTACGCCGATCCGCCCCGGCCCATGAACGTCTATCAGCTGCTAAAGTCGCGAACCAGCACCGGCACCGGCGACACGGTGGGTGACGAGCCGATGAGCCACGACGGCCAGGTTGCGGAGGGTTACGATTTCGAGTGGATGACCACCCCTTGGTCAGAATGTTCGCAAACGTGTGGCGCCAACGGTGGTGGCTACAAGGTAGGCATAGTGGATTGTACTATAATTTGGTTGATGTCGTATTTGAATTTGAAACATTATTTGTTTAGACGGTTTAAATTTGATTGCCTGGGAATATCTTCCGTAATATTTAAAAAGGCTGTTGCAAAGAAATTTTAAATATTTTAATTTTAAGTGTAATAAAATGTATATAAATTGCACACCTCATGACGCCACAATATAATCTACTTACAATAAATATAGCTGCAAGAAGTACTTTCGTTCCTAACGCCAGATAGCCTGTTAAAACGTCATGAGAATGAATCAACTTCAACGATCAGGCGACTGATTAATTTATTTAAAAAAGGTGACCCCGAAGGTCGGGATAAATTTATAAGCCGAAAACAAATTGTAATTAATACCAGGCTAATTGTCTGGTACTACCACAAGCGATCTCAAACTATTTGTTCCTTTTGTGACAATAGTAAATAAAGCAATAGAACTACACTTTTAAAAGAATAACGCACAGCTTTGTAATGCAATCTTATGAGGTTATAAATTATTGAAAAGGGAGAGCGAAACTAAATAAAATGGGAAACCTCAAATAAATTACACGTATCATTAGAACCGTAACAAACTCTAGCTTAACTCTTCTTAAATCTAAACCTGTTATTTATGTAGCATATTTTATATGGTTGCTAATTTCAAATATATCCATAGTAAATAACATAACAAATATGAAGTGAAGACAGACATTTTTAACTTATTTGATGAGTTTAGTAAAAGTTTTTTACGTTGCAAATACTGCAAATGTTACTGTCAAGGAATTTGTGGAAAAAGTATTCTTTTCTAAACCATTATATCTGAAATATCGTTATCTTAGTATGCATTTGTAATACCATAGCACGGAAATTAGCTTATAAAACCATTCAATATGGATCGGAAAAGTGATTAGAAGTTAAAATCTTCAGCCACATTCTTTCAATCTCAAGTAAAACTATTTCACCAATTAAACACATACTTCCCATATCTTCTTCCGTCACTTTATAGCTCCGTTCAGCCCACTGCATGCTGCGGATGTCTAACGCGAGCCGTACCGTCGACAACAGTTTCTGCGAGGACGCCGGCCTGCCGGTGCCGGACACGGTGGACAAGTGCGGCAACATCGAATGCCCACGCTGGGTCACGACGGACTGGAGTGCGTGCCAGCAGTCGAAATGTTTCTCGTGGCACACGGCCCTCCAGAAGCGCGACGTGTTCTGCCAGTTCGAGGGTGCGCGGGGCGACAGCGAGAAGCCGTGCGAGGACCAGGAGAAGCCCGTCACCAAGCAGGAATGCTACAACGAGCTGTGCAAGGGCGTATGGCGAGTCGAGCCGTGGTCGGACGTAAGTGAAAGCCATCCCCGGTTGTGTTCCGATTGAACTGAAGCTCGATTAATCGTGATCCTCGCTCCTTTTTTCCAACGCCAGTGCAATGCGGCCTGCGAGGGACAGGGCATCAAGTACCGGATACTGCAGTGCGTTTGGTACGGCACGAAAAAACCGGCCGGAAATGCGTGCCGGGATCAGCCGCGACCAGCGGTTATGAAAGTGTGTAAAGGACCACCCTGTATTGCGAACCGTAAGTTCTGCTTTTGATCGTTGATCGAACATTGACTGATCGCGTTCTCTTCCCGCTTGTCTCTTCCCACAGTTTCGGAATGCAAAGACTTATCGAGGTACTGTAAAAATGTAAAAACCATGGGCCTTTGTAGACTGCACCGTTACCAGCAACAGTGTTGCAAGACTTGTAGGTTTAATATTTATAACTGAGCAGCGCGCCACTAGCCGTGCATTGGCGTGTCCGATTTGTGCTGCAACTGTTCCTCCCCGAGCAAAACCAACGAATCATTCTACGAAACCGAATCCGGTTGAAAAGGGCGGACATCCACGCAAAACGGGAACCGGATTCGGTGGGGCAGAGTTCGGCTAGACTGCAGCGATCGTGCCATCGATGATGTGGGTGGGGGGACCCAAATCACAACACCCTCCCCCTCTTCTCAGCGTGCAAGCGTGCCCTCCGAAGTACGCCGCAATCAACGAACTCGTGTATGATATCGTATATTTACCGACAACAATTACCGAAGACTTGTATCAAATAGTCAATTATGCAATAAATGGCTATGAGAACGAACAGAACAACCCCCAGATTAAAAACATTACACTTGACACCTTTCACACAAACTCTCACACACTAACACACACACACACACTTACACAAAGGAACGATAACGGTACTTTTTTAGTACAACACTTGTTTGGCCGGAATGGAGGCGCATGGTGGCTCACGCCGAACAGTCGAATTGCCGAATGGCGAACGGTTTCGTTCCCTCGCCCGTTAGGTCCCGTCGAACTGCGACACTGTGCTTTACCGGCTGTTCCAGCTACTGGAGCGGACGATCCCGATACATACACAGCGTACTGAAAACACTATTTACGGAAATGGCAGGCGCATGGCGTTGGCGTGTTAAAAGCGAATGTTTGTTAATTTGCGGGTGCCGTTGGATTATATGTAAATAACTATAAAATAAAATAGAAAGGCCATATATATATATACACCTTATTGAAGCAGCAGCAAACGACAGCAACCAGAAACAGTAGGAAAAACTGAAGCACACCCTGAGCAACACAGATAGGATTAGGAAGCTGGCAAGTTTTTGCTGAGTACGAAACACCCCTCGGGCGCGAGGGGCACGTTGTTGAATATAGTTGATTGCTGGCGCAACGGTTCAGTGCTTTGTTTTTGTTTCACTTTTCTGGAGCTCATATGTAAGGATGAGTTCGGAAGAAGGAAAAAACCATCAATGGTCGAAATAAACACTTTTCGTAAAGTAAAGGTAAACGGAAACAATATAAAACATCCAGCAGAGGGGGCACGCCACCTAATCCTACCCATTTTGACTAACACCGATCATTTCACCAGCGCCACAAACCTTTACTCGTTTGCAAAATCACGAAACTCCGCGATACAACCCTCAAATTTGACCTTGTCCATCCTTGCGGGCCACTTAACGGTTTCGCCATTTTACACACATACACACTACACCGGGATTACTACGAAAGTTTTTTCAGTGGGTGCCACGAATAAGTTTATAGGTTTTTCCTACGACGTTTTTCATCATCGTCGCGGCTAACAGGAACGGGAAATAATTATTAAAAACAAACAGTTGCGGTGTACTCATACATTTATCATTCGAAAATTTTCTCATACTACCCTTTTTCTCACTACGCACACTATTGCGCATTACGTAACGTAAACTTATCTTAAACAAACCAAACCATCCAACAAAAACGGGAACACACGCGCTGAAGGAGGAGGAGTAGAAGGAAGAGGTGGAAGGAAGGGAACGGGAGCAGAAGAGCATGACATTCCGAGGTCGTGCAAGGCCACATCGGTGGCCGTGTACCACCGGCCACCACACACGTACGACGACGCCCGCAACAACACCACCCCTCCCTCCCTAGCCAAAACACACACACACACTAAGATAACATTCTCTTTTTTCCTTTTTAAAAAGAAACGCTTTCTAATCTAACGTACTTACTCTCCCCTGTTTCCATTTCCTAACGTTCATAAGTAATCATAATCTTCGAAAACTTAACGAAAGTTGTACAATCGTGGTGCAGTTTGTTTTTGTTCCAGCCACAGAAGACTCACGAATATGAATGAAAAGGCCATAGTTTGTGAGTGATTTTCTAAAGGAAAACAAAAACATCCAAGAGCGAAAATAAATTAACATGTTACGTAAAACGGGATCGAAAACATGCAACCCAATATTGTTCCAACCATCGCAGAACCGAGCGCAAACGAAAAATGAAACAAACTGTAAGAGTTGTAATCACGTTCCACGTTTCGTATACATCTTCGTGAACCTAAAGGGTGTGACATAAATGAACCAAAACGAGAAAAGGAAATATATACAGAAAGAATCATAATCTCCTTCCAACGAACAAGGATGCTAACAGAGGAACGGCAAAATAGATAACAGCATACCCAAGACTCTTTATTACGCTTCATTTTTATTACTTTTGACGAAAAATCATGATTTTCAATGAGGAAATAAGTTAGAATGCCCATCCATTACACCAATCATTTGTAATCAGGACTTCATGCGAAATGTTATACTTGACGATTGCATGTTTCAATTTAATTTTTCAATTTTGATCTAAGGATAACAAGAAAATCGTGTTGTACAAACACAAACAAATGTATGCTATTCAAGTCAATCATTTTAAAGTCGAAAAAGAAAATTCTTTACTATTTTGTACCTCTATTTTGTTTTGTTGCATTTTGTTTGTATTTGATCTACACCCATAACTAGTGTTTGTTAAAAGTTAATAGGAAAGAGAAATGATTAGTGATTTACTTTTTGTTTATTACAAAACCATCTGGTTTATCCTAGTAAAATACACATTGACGGACTGTTTGCAATTGATCGATTGAAGGTTTATCACGTAATCGAACCTATCATAGCGAAACGATGTCTTGGATGAAATGGAAAACTAAATCCGACGACAGATAAGCAACTGTAGTGTGACGGAAAATCCAATACAATACCCTGACTCAACACAACAAAAATATACAGTTATGTAAACTTAAGATCTATAAAATTAGTTAGATAAAATAAAAAAATTATGGAAATTAAAAACAAAACACACACACACGGTCCCAGGATGGATGGGTTACGAAATGCGACAGTATAGAATGAAACAAATGAAACAGAAACACAGAATCGCTTTGAAGGCAAGTTTTAGTTGAAGTTGAAAAGAAACGAACCAAAAGAACGTTGATTAAGATAAGTAATTTAAAACAAATGTTGAAAATTTGAAGAACACATTCAAACCCTCCTCCAAACCTGTGCGGGGGGTGTTGAATCTTACGTTTGAGGGTAACCTTCCGTGCTGCGGAACGGGGGCAGAAAGGGCTAAAATATATATAAAAATATTTAACATGCAACCGAACGGAGCAAATAGTTAAAGTAATAAAAAAAAACCAACTTGATGATCTGGATGAAGAAAAGCACAACCCGATACTAGCTGAAAATTCCTCTAACGATTTCTGTACATTGAAGTAAGAAAAAATACATTAGGAAATAAACAAGGGTAGCAAAAAAGGGGCTAAGTAGGGCCCATCATAATGAGGGCCGCGAGCGCTCGTAGCGAATGGTGAACAAACAAACGTTAGGAACCCGGCTAACTTTAGAGACATGATTAGCTGCTAAAAACCTGTAGGGAAACAAATTGTGTTTCTATTTGATTGTCGAACGAACGAAAAACAAACCACATTTGCGAGAGAATGATAAGATAAACCTCCAAGAGAAAGATACCAGCAATCTTTGTTGAAACAAGCTATTATTTAGAATCACATATACTTTTCCAATTGCAAAATACACAGATCTGCCTTGGTTTTCGAGTTAAAAATTACTCTTTTCATAAACGCAAAGGCTGTTAGTTGCATTGTTTAAACGCCATCAGCCATTCGGTTCAATTTCTCCGTGTTAGGCAATGTGCAGTAGCGGATAATATTTAGCGAATAAAAACAGAAAAATTAAAAACCCACACTATGAGCGTTTGAAACAGAAATTAAACAAAAAATACAACGCAGCAAAGCGAACCCCACGATGGAAGATTATGTGCAAGAGTGCATTTATGTAAAAATGTGATACTTTAACTCAGTTTCTTGGCTGAGCTACGCGATACCCCCTCCGCGGACATTCGTAAGTGTATGAATGGTTAAAGCATATTCAGCCATGCAAAAACAAAAAGCCAATATAAAAGCCGTTCCGACTGATAACAGATCAGAAAACCTTGTCTGCATTGAAATTGAACTACATAAATGAGGGCGAACACATTGGTTGCATTTATGGCTCGGCGCGGAACGGAAGGTTCCACGCGTCACTGTACTTATTCCAATCAAACAACGCAAAACCAAATCGAAACGCTACTACCGACCCGAATGTGAAACAACTCAAAAGCTTTATCGTTGTGTTTAGGGCTGCTCCCCAAATGCATGCTTTAGCACCTGGATCAGTTTACTTTCTGGCGACCCTTCACTCCGCTACGACTTGAGCTATTAAGATTAACTCACTTTGAACGTAACACTAAACGAGAACAGTAGATGGCGAGACGTAACTAACCCTCGCCACACTCCCAATCCTCCTCCCCATTCACACATTCGTACAGCGAATTCAGCATACAGTGAAACTTATAGCCATTAAGAACAAGCGGCGCGAGCTGAACGCTTTATTTAGCTCTCAAGCAAAAAGAAAAACCCAACTAAACATTTAAGAGCAGAAGCAGCGGAATGGAGCCAGTTCACACTAAAGGAAAAACGACTATATTTATGATAATTATACATTTCACTGTAATATGATTATCATTAATATTAACTATTATACAATAAAAAAAACATATATAGGAAGGTTATTAGTTAAAAAAAACACAGGATGAAAAAAACGGTGGTAAAATTATGAAAAATTCTCGAAGCTAACTAAAGAAAGGAAAGCGATAAACAAGCAAACACTCTCACACATAGAAGAAACACGAAAACAAGAAACGGGGAAAATAAAGTATTTTTTATTTAAAATGAAACCAAAACCTACAACAATTTGTCTGGTGTTTTATATCGCAAAGAAACATAGGAGAGGATTTGTTTTATACACCTTCACTAATTCGTTTCAATCGAAAATTTTCGATCTTATCACCGGAAAACCTCATACTCATCCGAAAAATTATTTTATCTTTTCCAAAATGCGCTTTCAAATCATTTAGTGGCCGTACTTTGGTCCGTGCTTTGCTCGTACTTTGTGCCCGTACGATTATTTCGGTAAAGTGATAAAGCATTAGCTCTAAACCATTTATTTAGTCTCATCTTGGATATTGTTCAGTAGACTTGAACGAGCAGCGTACAAGATAATTTTTAACCGGATGTTTGGAGGACGTGCACTAATAAAACGATTGCTTGCAGAAGCTATTTTTAATCATTTGAAAAGCTATTTTTTAGAGCAAAAAATTTGGAGCACTTGTTGAAATGAAAATACAAAAAAATAATCATATAACAAAAGCTTCAAATACGATTAGTAAATTTTGCAATATACTACTCAAAATTCAGTTTCTCAATAACCAAAAATTAGGAAAACGAATTTTCTCAACGGTTTTTCACGAATTTCAAAATAATTCCACTCGAACCAGGAGAGAGAAGGAAAAATAAACTGGAGGTCAAAACGGAAAGAAAGAGATAAATACAGATTGCGATATTCCCGGTTCGATGACCTTGAATTACCGATTCGATTACTTTAATAAAAACAAAACATTTAAGGTAGCTCAAACCAAGATGTATGACATTCAAGATACGTAATGTCAAGTTGCTGAATTTCATGAATTTTCAAATAGGCCGCTAAATCTTTTCTTGTAATTTTCTATTTTTAATTTACGTGTAATTTACATTTTCTATTTAGAACCGTTCATGCATTTCACGTTGGAGCTATCGTTAATGCAAACTTTTTGAGTAAAATATAATCGTAAATTTCACACTAGTCGTTTTTCTGTTCTTACTCCAATCAAAATACGACATTTTATAACTCATGTTCAAAAACAATATCGGCATTTTTTTAACATAAGTTTAACAAGTCCATCTCTTCAATGTAATAGCTATCTTAAATTATCTGTTGAGTTCAAATAAATGGGATGTTTCCGCTGGCAAATAACTTCATTTTATTGAATTAAGATGACTATTTTGATAATCTGAGTGGAAACACTAAGAACTAGTTTGAAGCTAAATTGTAAACTTATAATTGTGAAAAGATATCCAAAGCCAGTGCACATATTTAATCGAATAATACTAAATGGCCATGACATTGGTGCAGTAGATCTGAAGTAAGTCTATTACATCATATGTAATTTCTGACGTTCAATCACATCGTTCAATATGCCGTCCACTAACACCACCCCTAGCGTCACCAAATGCAGTCAAAACTACGAGCACTCATTCATTGATTCAATGTGCCGAACGCTTTACGATCGAATTTCATTCAACTTTGAAGCGCGCGAAAAAGCAGTCAACCGTAGAGATGGCTTGGATTACAATTTTCGTACCTCGCGATGACTCCATCGTCCTCTCGGTCTCATGACACGAGTAAGACGTGGTAGTGTAGTGGGCGGAGCGGAAATCACCTATTGAATGGCCAAATGTATGTACATACATAAACTCATTGTCAATATATGAGAACATCCTGTCCCGACCGGCAAGATTCCCCGGATGCGCCCGACGTCGTCCGGCCGTGGCCGACAGCATGCAAAACTCCACATGTACAAGTGGAGATACGCACACGCACTCACACAGAAACCTGGTCAGTGGTCAGTGCCAAGTGGCCGAGATTAGTGAGATTAAAAGAAAAGACATTTCACTTAAAGTGATCGCATCGCGAACGATCATAGCGATGTTAATCCCCGAGGGCGAGGGGTATGCCAGCTTGGAGGAACCGAAGGAAGTGTGTCTATTTAAGTGTGAATTACGGCTGGTCTGGAAACAGTATGTATGACCACAGCGGTGGCCTAAGTGACGGAGCGACAGCGCCTTCTTAGTATAACGTCCATAGACCGCGATCCGTCCTCCGTATCTAGCGTGTGCACGATGCTGTTCGAGCCGGCCTCGTTATGCAGCATGGCCTTCAACTAACACTAGACTAGGGGTTACGGGTTGGAGAATGCTGTAGAATAATGTTGGGGATACGAGATATGGACTGGTGTATATATTTTTACAGCTATTTTTACATTTTTAGCACGATTTCTTACAATCGTTCACCATTTGAAAATAAACTTTTTAACTGAAAAATGGTCAACTATCAAGATTTAAAACTTGTTTTTAGTTTTATTGGACGTGACACATGTTCAACTATTTATTTTTATTCACATTCTTTTGATAATCATATTCATGGAACTCTTCGAGTTCTATGACTAAATTGCTATGTATGAAGTCTAAGACTTTGTATAAATAGGAAATTACTTTATGTATTGATAATGTTTTTTTCCTATTCCTATCTTATCTAGTAGTTTTACGTCATAACTAGACATTTTCTTTGACGCTTGCACAATAAGTGCTGATTCTTTTCCATCCATCGACCCTCACTGTCGCCGGTGTTGAACGCTGGCGTTGATGGTATCTCTTTCCGGCGATCAGGAGTTCTCTAATCCGGCACCGACCCACCAGCCTAACCCTCGCCCCTCGGCGGGATTTCGCTCGGGGGCTACACCGCGTAATAAATTACCGCTCGTTTAAGCTCATCATCGTACGGCACATTTCCTAAATTAAAAGATTGCACTGAATCTGCCTGCTACCGTCGGCTTCTGGGGGTCGGAATCGGACAACGGTGCACAGCGTGTCCGCCAGCAGTTCCAGGCAGACACGGGCACTCCGATCTCGGGTTCCCTAATCCAAAGCCACTTCCGATACGATCGCGACCAGTCGCCGTCTTCAGTTGGTTCTCGATCGTTCGCGTGACCTGCAACGTCTTGGTCTTCCTTCGTACGCAGCCTTTTTCGCGTGTGGTTTGTCTGATTGGTGGGTTTCACTTTACTTTATAGTTTTTAAAAATTTCTGGTGAAAGTGAAGCAGTAGAACATCGTCTCAAATCGAGAGTGCTTTCAAGAGTAAAAACCCCAAACATGAAGTTAAAACGATTATCAGTTCCTGCTTGCGAAGAATTGATCAGGAAAATAAGTGAAATTGTTGTAGCATATGTTTGTATTGTCCAAAGTATCATATAAAAAGTGATTGTGAACCTTTTTCAAATGGTGATGTGAGAAATACTCAGACTTATTCTGCAACACGTTTGTCTGCTTCTTTAGATTTAAAAAAGAAATGTATAACCTTATGCAAAATAAAATTGCAATTATTTTAATTAAAATTTTAAATCCAATATCGTGGTTTGAAAATAAGACTCGTGAAAATGACAAAACTAATTAGAAATTATAATAATATGTGTCGTGGTGTGCGCATTCCAACAAAACTAAAATTTAATTTGATTGGATTGGTCACGTCTTTTGAAACGGAAAATATAAAAAAGCAACTTAACATAATGTACCACAAATTGCATCGCTTTTATTAAATAAGCACGGATTGTAGGCTTTAACTCGAAAGAATTGTTACTGTAAGGTAACGAATCCTTTCCCACATACCATCATTCTGAAACATGATGTTACCTCAGTGATTTGCATTCCAAGCGTAACCGAAGGACACGGAGCCAGGCGAGACATTTGTTTCGCAAAATCATTGCCATCGCCTGGCTCCAGCCAGCGAGATGCCGTAATAAATTCTCAGCCGCAATGAAGCACTAGAACCAATGTGACATCACCGCAGGAACGCGCCCCGGGGGTCAAAATCTGTGCCCCCGATGCCCGACCCAAAGAAAACTCCTTCCAAAATTGTGAAAACGGACCTAGGACCAACGGCACGCAAGTGTTTGAGAGAGAGTTGAGGAGTCAATGTCGCCAAGAGACATCTTCGTAGACACAGTGTCGCGTGATAATATAATCTCTGTGATTGCTGTGCTTGCCTTCGTTCGGTTCGAAACAAATGTATTTTTATGATTGTTGGTGTGCTATCGCTTTTTTTTCAATTCCATATGTTTCCATCCGGCGTCTCGCAACATAACAGGCAACGCAAGATACGCGTGTATTAGGTTTTTGCACATCGCCGCCACAAGCAGTCTCGTCGAAGGAAAAACCATGCCGAAGCCAGTGGAAGAGCCGTTCGATCAGTTCCAGCAGTACTACCGGACGCCGAGCAACCGGTCGGCCGCGGAGAGCTTCCGGTTGTTCCTCTGGAATCCTGAGGAAGGAGTGATCTTCGGACGTACTCCATCGAGTTGGTGTAAGTATTTTGAATGCATAATATTACAAGTAGTTTAACCACTATAGAGTTCGAAAGTAGCATGTTTCGATTTTCATTTCAATTGGAAAAGTAATAAAGCAGATTTTAAAAAAAGTACTTATAATATTTTTTCCAACATTCTTTTTGACAAAAGCTTTGTATTTTCAAGCGATTCTATTCGTATTACTTGTGGCTATTTGATTATAAAATCATCAGATGTTAATGCAAAACATAACTGAACCGTTAACATACAAAAATCTTATGTTCTATCATAGAGGCTTTTTTATTGACTCTTCTAAAAACCAATAAGAAGCACCTATTTGAAATCAGAAAACGTTTTCAAATAACATACTGGGTATATTTAGTAGGAAATTGTCCATGCTTTAGTTTTTGGGGCATAATTTTTGAAGGCTCAGTAAAAATAAAAAAATACACGAAACCCAACTTTCCTTAATCCTACTTTTACCTGATTTATAGACTTCTTTCAATTATTGATTTTAATAACAATATTATTTAAAAATATTTCCACAATTGTACGGCACATGATTCTTAAACAACCACAAAAGTGTTTGTGCTGTTTCCTTCATCTATCCGTATTGCTTTTCCAGCAGCAGTTTGAACTTAATAAGCATTTCTAATAAATATCTAATAATTCTCTGACCGTAATACTCTTTTCTGATGTATCTGAAACTTTCGTTGCGTTTCATAGCAATACGTATCACGTAGAACAGTTGACTTCACGAAACACGGAAAGCTTGAGAAAAAATCGATTCCGTCGAGAAAGCAATCTTCCAAACCGTCTTCAAACACGCATTCACGAGCAAATCAAGAATGCGTGCGGCGTGTCCTAAAACTTCGACTCGGAAGGGTCTCCTTTCCATTTTCCACTTTCTTCTGCTGCGAGCTTTATAAGGGGCTTTCGACATGCCAAACCCTCCGACATCGGTCGATTGTGATGTTGGCCCGTGCCCGCCGTCCATGTACGGTCGGCTGAACGACACCGAGCCTCCCCAGCAGGATAGCGTCAATCCTTGAAAGAGTTGTCATCGACCCCATTCGATTCAACCCTTATCAGTGGCAATAATCGAACGGATGAAAAGACACACACTCTGTGACCGCCGAGCCTTTCGCCATGCCATGGGTTGAACGGGGCTAAAAACGGGTCAGGACACGGCCAGGACATCTGGGTGGGAGTTTGTGGGGAGGGTGGGATGCAGAGAGGCTACAGAAAATGCTATCCCCGGAAAGGACGACTGTTGAGCGTCGGCCGGATGTGAACGCAAAATTCCCTTTCATTTGAATAATGGATGCTGGAATAAGGTCCGGACTGTGCATTCTATATTACATACCTTCCCCCAAAACGTTCCCATCAGAACTATAAAAGGGGAGCAGGGAACGTCGCTTCATGCAGGGCATCATGTGGCACGCATTATCGAACGATGTAGGCGTCATTACATTCATTTTATGTTTAACAATGCGATGGGACAAGGGCTGATTTGCGTTTGATCTCCCACCCAATATCTAATGTCGGGTCGTGACATTGGATGGATATTACCGCTGTGTATTAATTGCGCTCACTGACTTTTGTTTTATCAATTATCCTGTATTATTAAGAAAAGAAAAATGTGAACACGTTTTTTCCTGAGCATCAATTTGAAAAAAATTGTATAAATTCAAACTAACTTCAGTTGAATATATGGATCTACTAGAAAAACCCACAACAGCTTTGCTTCAAATGACCATCTTTACCAAAAATTGAAAGTTATAAGTAAAACATACACGGCTTATAACACTTGATACTGCCATACCTGCTGATTTCAATTTATACTACGTAATCCTTGAAATGAATGAAACGATTACAGCTTTCAGTTACCAGCAATTGTCAACTGCTCATTTCATTCATGTGAAACCCAACTAAGCATGTCTAAACACATAATTAAACAGAATCACATTCCAATGTCCTTTCAATATGTATTTTTACGATAACGTTACTTTTCCTTCAGCATAAGGTACGCCTTCGGCCCCACTTAGGGTTTAATAGTCTTTTTTCTATTGTGTACGTGAATATTTATAGTAGGCTCGTACCGGGCAAGGTTTAATGATTAATTAAACCTTATTTTAATAAAATGTAGAAACTATGAAATAATTCTACATTGTGAATAATAGTACTCTATCGGGGAAGATCAAATAAAACGCTTGTCTGAAACGGATGTGGGAAAAAGGATATGAGGTGGGGTATCAAACGACAACTTAATAATCACCCAGGAACTCAAAAACAAAACAATATTATATAGCTATGTAGTAAGCAGTTAATACTCAAACAATACAAAAAAGAGGTTTAAAATTTGATTTCATTTCAATTCACAGAAAAATTGACGATTCAAACCAAGTCTCAAACGAATCAAATCTTTATAATCCGTTAAATGGAATCAAAATCTTTAGAATCTGTCTAGGAATAGATTCTTCGAATCTTCGGAATCGAACGCGATACTAGCTAGTTACCCCAGAAATGTAACGTTAACGTAGCTAGTAGCTAGTTACTTTTTCAGATATCCACTAGTGATGGGGAAACTGAATCCCTACTGGGATTCGAATCTTTCGATTCACATCCATTCTGAGATCCGGATCTTCCAACCCGAATCCCAATCCGTCATATCATACATGCTCATCTAATGCTGATTTTTCATATGATGTGTTTAATTCAATGAATGATTTACAAAAGAATATCAATATAGTTGACATTATTCTTCTAATTGTATTCAAACAACACGAACAATCTAGTCCTTTTCGGGAATATGCAGACTAAGGCTGGTGTCAGTGCTTTACCGCGTCAGGTTTTGACAGGCGAAAATGTATGGGATTTGACAGCTGCAAGGTTCGCACGATGGACGCATCCGATTTTATCTGTCAACAAAGTTGGACTTTATAAACTCGGAGTTGTGGCTTTCATCTAAGAAAAATAATAAAATTCATTTAATCGTCGTAGAATTTAAAAAATTACAGAAAAATTGGCGGACCTGACCTTTTTGTCAATCGTGAAAATCAGTTGAAAGAATCAATAGTTATTAACAAATTGGCAATTTTTTGCGTTTCAGTAATCGAGGTTTATCAACCTTGTTCCCGGTAGAGTGCTGTCTCTTTTCCACACAATTAGTTTTCTCAAAAACTAGCAAATATGAACGGATCTATTGTAAGACAAAGTTGTGTGTCTTGAACAGACCTTTCATTTAAGGGGTCACTTGTACGAATCGGTTCAGCAATTGTAAAGTTATTAACAAATTAGTTATTTCAGCAGAAAATACCACCCAAGGTTCGCGAGTCGCGACGTGACTCGTTTTTCAGACACGAGACGTCAGTTCAGTCAGTAGCCGAGACTATCCACCAGTCAGCCCAAGATCGCCGACGTGTTTGGACGGATTTCGCGGGACGCGCTTGCGAAAAACGTTGCAGTTCGTTGTTCCGTGGTTAGAGGTGATTTGGTTATTTTTTTTTTCGTGTTTTCACCAGTGTTCCGTGGTGGCGCGTTCAAGAACCTGGGAAAAACTCCCTTACTACACATTTGACCGACAGGTCGTTTCGAGTACGTGGTACCCATCGGGTTGTTGTGTGCGACGCGGGCCCCTAGACGACCTAGGCGTGGTTCTATAATTGGGCGATATCTCGGATTTAAAAATAATCATTTTTAAAAGCCAACCGGCCAATTTCGACTCGATGTCCTCCCGGCTGGCATCTTAACAAATCGGGCTTCGTCGCAGAATGGCGTTCTCGGGGGGGTTTTCGGAAGCAGACAGAAGTGAAGTTGATATAAATACCCAAGTACGGACCTGTTCGCGGTCATGTTCAAATATGATTGACCGGCCACATACGTTCAACTGTTTGGTGAACTTTATTACTCTTTGCGAAAGGACAAAATCCTCTTCTCAACGCCCTTTAATTACATTTTTCTACTGAAGACAACACAGCGAACGCCTTGATCATCTTTTTCTTCACAAACGCGACGCGATCTGTCTCGCACGATCGTTCTCACCTCTTCACTCATTCTCATGTTCTCTTTCGCTGCTTACCTGATCTTCGCGTACCTGTTTGTGCCGAGTGGACCGGAACGATCGGTCCCCGGGATACTTCTTGTTTCCCTCCTGTTGTTGTCCCTCACATTAAACCGCCATCAAAATTGAATAAGTTGGCGTCGTCGCGAATAACAACTGTGTCTGCAGTCGCGTCGTCCCTTCGAACATTCAGGACCCTGACCGCACGGGGACGATCGAGGACACGCAAGTAGGGAATATGAGTAGGATGTAAATTTAAATTTTCACTCCGCAACTCAGCTCACACTCCTGTGCACCGTGTTGCTGAAGGTTCGGAATTAATCTAGGGACAACAAAGGGGTCGTGTCTCCCTAGGTGCGTGTGAGAAACGATAGAGAAAATGAAAAATATAATTTTGGATACGGAGGAGCGAGGGCGATCTTATTGGGTTGGTGAATAAAGTACGTTAGAAAAACAGCTGCGACTGGTGCGAGTGGATTAATGTTTCTACCGTTTTTTTGTTCTCTACAATAACGGCCTTCATCCTTGTCGAAGACGCACGAGATCCTAGTGAAGACGTTCGTTTGTGAATTTAGAAATAAAACACGTAGGACCGGTTTTTCAAGACCCTTATTCTCGGAGTGTAAAGTGACCTATCGTGTTATCCCCGTTCTAACGATAAATAAACATCACAAGCTCACGCAACGAGAAAACCCCTAACCACGGAACACGTTACTCGAATAAACTCCTGCCTGAAATATCCTTTATCCTCAAATTGGATAAAAATCAACAATATTCCCTGTTTTCTTTTACGTCCTCCCCAAAACATAGAAGTTCCCTTCTCCTAGCTGTTGGTCGAAGCTACCGTGTGTTGTGTGTCGTGTCGTGTGAATAGCGTGTGTGTCCCACCGATAATGTCCAAGCCCCGATCACCGGCCGGCCGTGGCGCGGGAGAGCCCGAGCACGAGGTCTTCGTACGCGAACGTCCGCCACCGATTCCGTTCAACCGCTTCCTGTACAACTCGGACGAGGGCACGGTCCTCGGACGGACCGCTTTGTCCTGGGGTAAGTTCCAGCTGAGGTGTGCGGTGCCCACCGAGTCTTGCAATATAAACGGGAGGGATTGGCCGTTTTAAAACCTTTTGCTTCCCCAGAGATGGCAACAATAAAAAAAACAAAAAATCTCCAAAGGATTAGGGGCATCGAAAAGTTTGGTCAACTTCTGCAATATATTTTACTAACGAAGAATGTTATTTAATAAAAAATTGCCCTTTTTAATTTTATTGTTATGGGAACATTTTTTTTTAAGTCAAAAGTATAATTTTTTATATCAGTTTTGAACTTTGTATTTCATTTCGAAAAAGCGTTCAATTGAATAAATGCCGCACGACCTTTAAAGGTCTATTCCCATTGGAATCACAACGTGAGAACTTTTTGACAGCATCGGTAAAATCAGCTAAATTGGATATCTTATTTCCCGATCGGACAAGAGACCCTTGTCCTTTTTTAAGCTGTCCTTACCGTCATGCTACAGCCTCGCCCGGGCTGGGAGTTAAATTTCCTAAAAGGTTCCCCAAACACTCGTACTAACAACCATCACCACAGCCAATTACCTCTCCCGAATTACCATTCCCACCGTCAAGGACGGAAAACCCATTTGTTGCGTGTGGTGGAGAAATTTCGCAACGGTTTTATAACAACCAGCGTCAATATAACGCACTACCGGTGGCAAGTGTCATCCAAAAACGCTTGTTGAGCGTCAATTTGCACTCCTGCGTCGCCTTGCTGGTGGTACTGGATTCGGAATCGGTAACCCGAGATCGATATTACCCTTTACAATCAGCACCTCTATAGGACGGGCTTCGCTTGGGGATTTGTTCGATTTCTTGGCCGCGACTGAAAGGCGCTGGTGTTTGCATATCCACTTCGATTGGGGCTGCTAGCTTCAATGGCACACTACAATGCGATTGTTCAGCCATTTCGCAATCGAACCGATGTTTGCCCTGAAGCGTTTTTACGCGTACGTGGTGTTTTGAATAATAAATCTACCGGTGGAGGGCGTCCACACGCGTTGGCAGTATTTATTCAATTGATCGAACCATTGAGACCAACCAAACGATGGTCAACATTAATTTGATCAAGCAAATGTAAGATCAAGATCCGGGATAAACTTTTCCTGCAACCCAAGTGCGGTACACTGTTCCAATCCAGCATTGCCTCTCCGGTCGATGGATCAAAGGCGTGTTATAAGGGAGAAAGTTTGATGCGTGCAAAAAACGATAACCTTTCCGCCAAGCATAAACCGGTTTGTCAACATTAAAAAACTGCGAATCATAAATTTGAAATTTCCATGGGCAAAACTCAAATCACCGGTAAGAAATAGAAGAACGTCTCTCTAAGAAGCAGGGACTGCCTTGCATAAGTGTTTTGGTTGGCCTAAGCTCCTGATTTCTAAATGTGCCGTCCGATTCGTCTCGTTGTTTCGGCGCCGCAGGAGGGACACTTCGATCCTCGACAAAAAAAAACCTGTTCTGCGAACGAAAACAACTTCAGCCGGGACAAACCAACCGACTCGTTGCGCCGCCACGCAATGGTCGATCCTTTGCAAACGATCCATTCGTCTTCAAGGGCACGGAAGAGTTCAGGACCCTTCGGATGGCGCGTGACGTCAAGGGTGAAACGAGTTCCACCGGTGATGGTGGTAGTGAAGCTGACGCGTAGAAAAGAAAGAACGTTTTTGAAAAATGTGGGGGGAATTTTTCTCCTCTCCCGAAATCACCACGCTCGATTTGTTTACATCAAACGTGGAGTTCCCGGCGCCGGGCCAAACTTATTCCATCCCACGTCCGGTGTACTTCATTTTAAAACGCATCAACAAATGGTTGATGGAGTTACATCAAGTTGAGTGAAAACATTCGCTCACCCGCCGGCAGCACACCATCCTTCAATCCTAAGCCGTTCGCGCCGATCGAACATCATCCACTCGAAGGTGTCTTTCGCCAGCTTTATCATCATCATCATGAACGTAATTACTGGCGTGGTCATACCATAGGGTATGGGTTGCCAAAAACATTCTAATCATCTTGTGGTAAAAAAAAAACACAGGTTGATGTGAACTGAGGCGCTCCATCTTCAACCGGGAGAAGTTCAATCATTGCGCTACCAATTTGGCGTAATAAATTATGTGCTAACAGCTCAACCCACTCGGTGAGATCGATGTTCGTCAGGCAAAACGTCTATTACTGCTCAGAGTAAACAGTCGTAAACGGTTCCAAGGTTTCAGCGATTTTATGTGCAAATGATTTCGAATGAAGAAAGTGGCTTACGGTAACAGTTAGAATAAATGCTTCAAGTGTTGGTGTTCCAGATTTTTTCTTGGCCGAGTTTTTAATTTCCTAGAAAGTTTGTTTTATTCTACGTTAACAGAAACTAACTGAAACTAATCCTCGCTATCATGAAATTATCTTTTACTATAGATTTAATTGTTATCGTCTAATTTCAAGAAAAGTTTAAGTTACGCAATCACAACTTAGGAGGACCTCACAAATGTGGGAAGTTTTCTTATCAAACAAACTGATTCCCGTTGTGTATTTGAATGTACACTAAAACAAAAGATAATAAGGTTGTTATATTAATTATATGCCATACGTTAGCAAATTTGTTTTAACTTATTACTTTTTTTTTTGATTGCGTAAATTTTTCTCTTCCTATATGCTCTCATACTCCTCTGTGAGTTGTCCTATGTGCAAACCGTAGAATGCAACGATTTAAATAGGCATTGCAGATAAAGAATTATACATATAAAAGCTCGCTTTGTGTAGGATTGTTTATAAATGCCTTTTAGTAATGCTTCAAGCATTGTTTGTTTTAAACCTTTTAAGAATGTACTTACTCGATGATGCCAGTATTATTTAGTGCCAGGGAAACTGTGTATTTTCCCATCAAACAGATTACAGACCATACGTAACATGTAACAAAGATTTTTTTAAATATCCAACCCTGCCATTAAAAATAAACAACTGTTGCCCATCACCGACAGGTTTGCTTTCCTGCTTTTTTAACATTAAAAATATACACACCGTACATTCCTCCTACCCCCGGCATTCGCTAGCAGAAGGAAACGAGCGCATTCCCCGTGGCTTTGGGGCAATTTACGATCGTAAGCGCCAGACGTAAACAATCTTCAGTCAGTATCCACAAACTGTGCAAGCTTATCAGAAACGCGAGTACCACCAGTTGCACGTCGCTGCAATTGGCAGGTCACGTGTACTTCTTCCGCAATGTCTGGTGGAGTTTTTTTTTTTTTGTTGCTGCCCTCCTCCCAACCTCCTGCTCGTCCTTCAGCGCTCCTTCAGTCCTGCGTTCGACCTGTGCCGAAACTGAAACCAACCATCCACCGCGGATTGTGTTGTGAAGTGAACCGTGACAGCCTTGAGCCTAAAGTGCTGGGTTTCAGTTTACAGCAATACGATCGCGTGAAGTCGGCAAACGATGCCCGGGTTGCGTTCGCGAAAACTGAAGGCTATCGAGTCGGGGGGCTTGAGGTGGCTTTTTGGAAGCCACCGTTCGGACACCACACTGCCGAAAGACGAAGGCTTGTCGACTTGAAGCCAGCATTTAAAATTCAAGGTAGAGCACAAAAAGCAGAAAAAAGTCACATTAAAAAATGACACACATTTTCAATGGCAAGGATGTGATATGAAGAAAATTGACACAGTGCTAAAAATCTTAAGATGTCACACATGGAATTTCCGAAAGTTGAATTAAGTAGCCGATTTTCCCAATAATCCTATGTTAATTGAGGCAGTAACTCCCAACTACATTACCATTGAGATAATCCTTGCAATAAATACCATTCCGCGGAAGCTCCATCCGCAAAAGTACAACAACAAAATATGGCCCACCATTTATCAGCAGAATATTGGTCCCCCCTATGACTCATCAGTATAATGGTGGCAATAAAAATGTCCCCGAAAGGCTGAAAAGCCCTATTAGCTCGGCTCGTGTTTCATTCGCCATGTCGCCACTGTTTTCCAGCCATCAGATGAATCTTGGCCAGTTTTCGCGGAAAGAATACTCCGTCGTAAATCATGCGAGACGATCCGGTGCCGTTGGCTCGTTCCGATTGCTTCCAATTTGACGAGGTCCAACCTTTGACCTAGACAACCAGCGGACTTACCATCGGAGGTCGTGAACTTGGCGACACACTCTCGCTTGACCCGGCCGCCGCCCTCCAGGAAGAAGTTAGTCACGATGCAATTATTATGAAATCCAATCTTGATTAATTAATTCGATTCATGGCCCATCTTTTTCTCGGTGTTTGCTGCATCGGGTTCTTCTCGGGTGCCTATCTGGAACTCGTCAAACAAGAGGCGGCATTCAAGGAGGGGTCCAAAGACGCAAACGTGAACCCTTGTGGAACAAAGGCTTTTCGTTGGCGACGTACACAACATAACCTCACAAATGGGGCGTTGTAATAGACGCGTTTCGCGACTTTCGGCCAGTTGGGTGCGGTACCGAAAACATCATTACACCCAACACTAACACATTGCGTTCAGGTGTACCACCACATGCAGGCCCCGCACCAGGGAAACCGCCACGCCGGAATGTGTCATTCACGACCGAACAATTCCGCCCCGTTCCCGCGATCCGTCGAATTCAAGTTTGGAACCACGCGTTCGCATGGAAACGATCGATGCTTCCACCACGCGCCCATGTGCGCGAGTGTGTGTGCGTGTGTTTATGTTGTGCTGGCTTGGTTACCGAGCGCTGGGGTTCGAAAATGTTTTTGTTTTCGGATCGTCCCCACCCACGAAACCGACGCACGGACGGAAGAAAAATGCAACGCCAGTCGGTGGTTTTGGGAAATGTGTGTCACGTTCGCTGGTGTAGTTGTTAAAAGCGCGATGCAGTTGCATTCGCTGCATGCACACCGCGACCATCGCGAGCATTCTGTCTGTAGTGGTGCGATGACTCACAAAAACCAAGAAATGCGCCGCGAGACGATCGTGTGTACGATCAAATACGATGCAACAGGTGGAAGTTCCAGGCAACGGCAAGAAAGGGGTGTCGGTCAATACACTGGAACAACGATGGGGTGCATCGAAAAGCTACCATTGCTCTTGACCTAGGTCGGATTTTGACTAAATGATTTGTTTATAATTTTTTAATGCAAGTAAAATCTTTTCTTGAAAGTTAAATACATGTGTAACTATTTAGATTTTTTTAAAATAAAAACATGGCAACGAAGCATTTTTAATTAAGATAATTGGTTTGCACTTAAACGATCAGTATACAAGAGGTTAAAATAACTAAGCCTTATGCGTAAATAATACCAAGCTTTTGGGTGATGTACTAAATCTAGTCAGAGAAAACTCTTAGCGAAAGTTTCTGATGTTATTTGTATTGAAAATTATTTTACAAAATTGAAATTTTTTGCTTAACTGAACAATTTCACCAGACTATTTTTTTATTTGCTTTAGTATGGTAAATTTGTTAAAGCCAATAATAATAAAAACTGAAGAAAGTTTTAAGGTTTAAGAAACCATGATTGGTTAAAACCATGAAATACAAAATATCTCGTTTGAAAAAAGTTATAGAGACTCAACATAATAACTTGAGAAACACCGTCGCTCGTATGTGGGTGACACGGCACTGAACGTGTTGATGAATTTATAAAATATGTACCTCAT
Source organism: Anopheles coustani (assembly GCF_943734705.1). Taxonomy (NCBI): domain Eukaryota; kingdom Metazoa; phylum Arthropoda; class Insecta; order Diptera; family Culicidae; genus Anopheles; species Anopheles coustani. The sequence goes on along the minus strand of NC_071289.1, from coordinate 22,846,550 downwards.
AAACCACAGGTCTGACTTGAAAGAAAACTTAAAAAAAGTCTTAAGATAGGAACGATTGAAAACATGCGTTGTGCCAGAAAAGAGAATACAAATAAACAGAAGTATCACAAAATATTTCTAATTGCTTAGACAAGAGATGTTCGCGAAAAACCATCGTATATCCGTATACTTTTCGTCACTTTCGACGGACAATTGACACCGGTCTGTCATCGGGGATTGGATGGATACGGTTGACTACAGGCCCACGTCGGTGTACCGTCCACTTTTAACGCATCACTGACATTTTCGGGTTTTTCCAATCGTCTCACCGTCGCCAACGAGGAAATATTTTCCACTTTTGGCTGCCAACCGGTTTCGGTTGGACAAGAAAAAACACCCAACCATACCGCAATTGACCAATCCGACGACGCTCTAAGTGCACTATTTTTAAATCGTTCGCGCATCAATGCACCTGTTGTGTCCAGGGGGGGAGGGGGGAGGGGGTGTGCATGTAGGGCATTTTGGGATATTTGCACTTCAGCATGCACATCTCGGCATTCTCTCCCGCGTGACACTCACGAGGCACATTTTTAGCTTCATCTTCAACACTCCGAATCCCCGCTGTGTGTGTGTGTTTCGAAGTAACGAGTCACGTTACTGAGGTGTTTTGGACCATTTTGGCTGCTGGCCGCTTTCCCGGTACGGTACGATCCGAGTCGGGCCACCATTTCGACGGCCTCGACGACGATGGCGTATCGAAACCGGCGATGGTTGAACAAATTGCATACCAGCATTTAAAAAAAAAAACACTCCACTCCGTGTGCATCACCTTGTACGTGAATGTGCTTCTTTCCCCTACTCCGCTAATTGCCGGCCTGCCCTCTGCCCGCAAGCTCCGCTCAAGGCACATCCTTGCGGCGAACGTCGAAGTGAACGTCTCGAGTCGGATCCGCCAAGGACCGACCTGTCAAAGGTGATCCAGTCGCTTAATGCAATGCATGCGCTTATAACCTCACGGGCGCAACAAATAAGGACTTTGCTACAACCAATTGTTTGTGAGCAGAATGTTTATGTTGTTATGAACGAACATTTGATTCAAAAGCGTATTGAAAATATTTTTTGTCAGTACTGTTCAACGCTAAAGAAACCGACTTAAATACGAGAGGGCATATGAATTTCTTGGTTGAGTAATTTTAGAATGGGCTACAGCTTTTTTAACAACTGTTGCCTCATGCTTTGCTTTTGCAATTATTATTTTTTCTATTAATGCGAAAGAAAATGGAAAACAACTAGCAAAGTGAAACAAAATTTAGAGGAAAATATTTTTTAAACACAACTTAACCTACTTTCGACTCGACTCGATAATGACATTGTAAAATGAATGTAATGAGCTAATTTAAATTATGTACTCCGAAACATGATTCAACCAAAATTTTAGAATGCATAATTGTGTTTAAAACCACGATCTTATTTGATTGAAAATGTAAAATTCAAGTTTTCTACGTTTTATAATAACTCAAAATAAAGAGCTTAAAACTAAATGAACCATTATTGAAAGATTTAATGCTTCATTTGTTTTCATTTTTACAAACATTTTTATTTACTGTCATTTGGTTTGGGTGAAATGTTTCGTACAATAACCATTGGAAATAAAAAATACTGAAAATTATAGTAGAAGTAAAATATAATGCAACTTACAAACATTTTCAGTGTCTAAAACCCGTGCATTTAAAGAGAAAGTCTTCTATAAAACACTTCTAATTAGGTAATGTTTTGTTGTTGTCATATCTTTTATTTACTACTTAAACTCAACAACGTTTCCACTTTTACCATTACTGTGCATCGGTTAGAAACAGCATTGGATCAGCATCCCACAATGTTCCTATCGAATAATATGAACATGAACATCAAAGCGTTCATTATCCGGCATCTGTTGAAAATAGTTTTTTCCCTATCTGAACCTCACGCCGGTTTCGCAAACATCTAATCATTACGACGCTTTCCCCTTATCGTTCTCCCCCACAGCGAAGATCGGCACGTTCTACATCATCTTCTACAGTGTCCTCGCGGCGCTGGTCGCCCTGTGCATGTGGGTCTTCTTCCAGACGCTCGACCCGCGCATCCCCAAATGGCAGATGGATCAGTCGCTGATCGGCACCAATCCAGGTGAGTAAACCTAGAACCGGATCATCGCGACCCGGTGCATATTATCGCGGGCGACACAACCAACACACGCGCGCGGGCCGGCATCTTCAAACTCTAACGCCCGACCCCCGCCTTGTGACTCAGTGCTCGAAACGGGGTGAGGATCGCGGTGGGCTATAATTAGATAAGCGTGTGGTATAATTTTAGCAACCATTTTCATCAACGACAAGCCGCGGGTCACCGATAGGCTGAAGGGCCCGCGTGCAATATCAACCGTCGGCGACGGCATGGTTTTGGACCACCATCGTATGCCCACCGTCTAGTCCCCAACCAGTGGCAGCATTCAGCAGCCTCCCCCCCTTCCCCGTATTGGCGATTGGTCACGGTCGAACGGTTTTCCATAGCAGCGCGACAACGAGAAAAGTGGAGGGAAAAAATAAAATACACCTCGCCGGGCGCATCGAGGTCACCGTTTGACATTGTGCTGACACACCGTCGGTTTCATTCTATTGCGTGGGGTGGTGGCGAAGGCGAGCGGGCGGAACCAGCAGCCGGGCCACAATGGGTCGGAAGAAAAACCCCTGAGCGAGTCCCGAGTGCGTTGTTCTTTTCTGATGCAAATCAATCATTGTGTGCCGCGTTTGGTGGATTGATTATTCAACCTGTCGAAAGCAGTCAAACGGTGCAGAATTGTGTTTGCCACCATCTTAAAAATGAAAAATGAAATATTTCAGCAAATCATACCCATCAGGATAAATAGCATAAGGACGTTGGAATATTGACAAATTGTTATTAACTTTGTCTCCACACTTTTAAGCACATAATTTGACATAGTGTTTGACACATTTTAAACGTGAGTCGTTGTTAGTTTAAGCACAAAAAAGCGCAGTAAAATAGACAGAAAACCTTACATGGTAGCTCTAGGGGAAACGATAATGTTTAATGACGTGCATACTTATGTTTTTCCTCCGTCAAAAGCACCCAAAAACATAGCTTATTTTTGTCTGCCAAGCTAACAAAAAGCGTTTTTCAATTAACTCGGGCTTTGCCCGGATGAAACCGAAAGGGTCCCATTGAATAGAATAAATGCCGCAAAATCATTCATTTGACCTTTATTTAGTGTTTTTATGTAAGGATGGCGTTGTCTACAAGCCTTGGCATATGCACAGTGGCATCATATGCTTCACGTTCCGACCGATCGTTTCATCTCGGCTCCGATCATGCTCTCAATGGTTTCAAAATAGACCTTTTACTCCGAAGCGTTCCAATTGAAATCCAATTCGAGTGCGGCCTAACGATGTGCTAAGAAAACCTGCGCATAGCGATAGAGATCAAGTATGACCACCAGCGGTATGTTAATCCAACATGTAGTAAAGCATCGGGGGAAAAAAGCGCATGATTTTTCTCATTTCCTATGTATCCTCCCGCCCGATCATTCGGGCCTTGAGCGCCCGGTTATCACATTCAATTGCCACGGCGCGTTGCGTAACGACAGGAAGCTGGCTATCAAATTATTTCACATCGTAATCATCATCTCGCGCGCGCCGGTTTGCGCGGTTTTGGCGCGACCGTGGCGCGATGTGATACCGATTGGAATTTGTGCGCGCCCCGTGGGGAGGAAATGGTTCACCCCGTGGTGTATTCGGTTTCCCAGAGGCGATAGCGAATGAAAAATTGATATGATTGGGCGGTGGGAGGACGTATCATCGCCAGTTTACACATTCGATCGGATGCATCGGAAATGCATATGAGCGTGGGAAGGAAAACACAATTGCAAATACACATTCAATTTTAAAGAACAATTGTTAACGGACCAAAGTAATATATCCGGTTAAAGTAATAATTAAATTTAAAATACAAAAAAACTGGCTTAACTTTACAGATGAACGCTGTTTGAAGTAAAACAAAAACAAGCGACACAAACCAGGTTCCAATTTTCCACCCCCATGGTGGCAATTTGGGCCAAGCGTTCCGCGGGGCTTATTATTCGCGTAATTTGTGAACCAACAAACGGTTAGCAGATAATTTATCACTGTTACAAACCCGCCGGGTGGAATGGTGGGATGAATATTGATGATGCCGGTTTTTGCACCGCGCGCTCTCAAGACTTTTCCAGTGTTGTGCTGGGTTGCGAAAAAACGAAGGCAGTTGAGAAAAACGGTATGTAAATATGATTGGCTTAATGTCCCCGAAAACTTTACGAAATATTTCACTGCAATTTAATTGAATTTGTTGATAATTCGATGGAGTTTTGAAGCAGTTAAGAATGATTTGCTTACGATTAGTTCAAACAGAAGTTTTTAAATGTAAAATTTGCCGTGCGAGAATAAATATTTCTTTTTTTATATATTTGGCATTTCCTTTAAGTTCGTTTTTTATCTTGTGTTTCATGTTGAGTCGATATCGCTTAAAATCATTATAAAAGTTTTCAATGATTCGCAAATATTGCCAGACGTAAATCAACATTTTTTGTTGTAAATTTTTAAATTTGTGACAGCTTCTTTTTTGGTTTCATTTCTATGTTTTTCTCGTTTCATTAAAACAAAATTCTGAGACGTTCATTCTCGATTGGTTGATGTTTTCTTATCATTCCCAACGCCAGGCACTTAAAGGGCATTAACCATTCAGGCTTAGTCATCCGCAAAGGCTCGAGGGAAGAAAATTGTTTTAATTTCACTTCTCCGTCTACTTCTGGCCTCCACAGCCGCAGTTATCGTTGACATCGGGAAGCTTTTTGGCTAACGAGAGTGGTAAGAAACGTACGGATAAAGCCCACCATCAAGCAAATTGATATTGAAACGCACGATTGAACTCGTTACAAGGCTACAATCTCGGGTTGGCATCAAAGCCAGAGATAGCTGCTAAAGGCGCAGCTCCTCATATGCATCCTTTCCGGATGCCGGAGCTTTTCCGGTGGTTGATGTTTCCTTCGGGCCTAGTTCTCCAACTCCGAAGTGAGACGGTGTGTTAGGGTGCTTTGTGCCGAGCCTCTAAATTCGGTGAAGAATCTGTGCCTTACCGCGTGACTTACTTCTTACCATCAATTGTATCTTCGTGGTCGATGGAATGTCGTGTGTGTTTGTGTGTGTCGCCTTCCTTCCAAAATCTACACTCCCGCGTACGCATCGCCGGGGTGTTGAACATCCTTCGGCCGGCCGGGTTTCGCTTTGTTATTTCTTTGCTTTTTTCCACCCTCGACGCCACTTCGTGGTACGTTCGGGCAAAATTGCGGCAAAAAAGTAGCAGCATCTTCACCAACGGCAAAGGAAAAATTAACCTACTTTTGCGAGCGTTGTTGTATCCCGCCCGATCACGTACACCGCCTCTGCTCGTGCGCAGAAACATCCTCTTCGCCGCAGAAATCCCCAAACAAAGCAGAACCACACGCACCAAATGCACAAACACACACACAGATTCAAGTGCGTAAAGTGATGGAACCAAATATTCTGCCCCGGGAACGCATTCGGGTCTATATCCTCGGAAGCCACGCGAAACAATGCGGAAGGGCACGATTCTTTGATGTAAAACTCTGCTTCGGAGCTCGGAGGCTGGAAGATTGGGGCTCGTTGTAACGGTTGGGAAAACGAAATACACCTAGCGGGAAAAGGATACGCAAGACAAGACATGGCTCTCCAACGGGGTGAGGGGAGGGCTACGCAACGATGGGTTTCTCCTAGCACCAGCTTCGCTTCAGTCAATTTCTTTATGCTGAATAAAACGTGGAACAGGGTAATTCCTTGACATGACTCGGGAGGCACGGCCTGAAGGACATTCCGTATGTTTATGATGGTCGGAATAGGATCATTCCACGTATTCTGGGTGGGAAAAAAGATGAAACGAAACGGAAACGTTACGATTTGATGTGGCATTCAGCTTCGTCTACTCAGGCTTGACGTGTCTTTAATGGTTTACTTGTTTTTATTTCCTTTTCGCTCCCCACCGACAGGATTGGGCTTCCGACCGCTACCGTCGGAGGATAACGTCGAGAGCACGCTGATCTACTACAAGGGCACGGAGCGGAAGAACTACGAGGAATGGACGGACGCGCTCGACAACTTCCTGGAGGGTAAGTGTGATGGACAGGAACACACAGATTCCTTGCGGTTCGCCAACCGCCGACCACCGAAAACATAACAAAAAACTTTACAAACCCTGTCCGGGGAAAGGTTTGGGAGCAACTCGCGGCCATGGTATTTCACTTCAACAACCGGCGCACTAATTAATAAAATAATGGCCGAATGGAGCCGTGCCAGAGTGTGTGCCGTCCGTCCCGGGGAGTGTACCACCACCGCAAGCGGCCACAGTCGGGACGCAGTGTTCTATTTTCGTATTGTTTATGACATTTACACCCGATCAAGTAGAGGGAAAAAAAACCAACGAACTAAACCACGAGTCTACCCGGCACACGGGGGAGAGCTGGCTCGCTCGGTGCCCCGGTAGGACGATTTTTTAAAGGAAAAATTGCAAAAGAAAATCCACCCGACAAACCGCGTCCCCGACTCACATGATCGCAATAGAGCGTTAGATATTATATGATCATCTTTGTTGTGCCGGTGGTACTTTTCTTCGACCACGTCAACACATTGTCCTCGTGATTGTGGTCGATGTGATGTGAAGGTTTTGATGTTATTCAACGTTCCGTTTTTTGTTGGAAAATGCGACAAAGAAACAGATATTCTGTTTTGTCTAACGTTTTTACTATAAATACACATTTGAAATCTAGATGCTTGATTATGAAAGTAGGATACCGAAGGATAGATTTAATTGGAGGAGGGTTAATGATCGATTGAGCTTAAAAAAATACAGTGGATGCAATTAAAATCAACTAAAACAGAATTTAAACCAAACAAAATAGGTAGAAGATATAAACCCGTTAAACTTGCATCTCTTACTAAATGCATCCTTAAGGAAAATCAGATTGTACGAAAACAAACATTCATCACACGACCCAGTGCATTACATTGTACTTTGCAAGGACAATTACAGCGTTTGACAAAAATAAAACCTTTCTCATACATCTCACGTGGACGCTCACACACATATGGATGTGAGTTGGAGGATCTATGGAATTTTAAAGCGATGTACAACATGTCCTCCTTTTGTTTAGTTTTGTTCTACAGATTCATGCACCTCGAGAGAGGCGCAAATTAATTTGAATTACTCTTGGATTAATGCATCTCGTTGACACATCTGTAGTAGTTTTCTGCACTTTGTTAGAATACAGGAATATCTTACTTCTTGAGAGACAATTTATTGACCCAAAAACATGCTTAAATATTAAAATAAAGTAGTCCACGTAACTCTAATCCAGGATAGAGCTGCATACCTGTTTAAATCACATAAATCACCTAGCAAAAATCAGTTCTAGTACCGTTTACCTTTTCCCGTCACCGACAGACTACCGAACTCCCGGTCAGGTTTCGGGTCGCGGTCAGAACATCTACAACTGCAACTACAAGCAGTTGCCACCGCACGGCATGGTGTGCGACGTGGACATCAAGCTGTACGGGCCGTGCACGAAGGAGAACAACTACAACTACCACAAGAGCGCCCCGTGCATATTTCTCAAGCTGAACAAGATCTATGGCTGGGTAGCGGAGTACTACAACACCACGGACAATCTGCCCTCAAACATGCCCAAAGAGCTGAAGCAGTACATTAATGACACGGCAAACTCCAAACCGGATGAGGTACGTTACTGCCACCGACGGTGAATGGTCATGCATTAATCCAGTCTTTCCTGGTTTCGGTTAGCTGAACACGGTGTGGGTGTCGTGCGAGGGTGAAACTGCGGCGGACATCGAGCACATTGGACCGATCAAGTACTATCCGCGGCCCGGATTCCCCGGTTACTACTACCCGTACCAGAACTCGGAGGGATACCTGAGCCCGCTAGTGGCCGTGAACTTCGAGCGACCAATCCGTAAGTAACGCGAACCCATCGTGGTTTTTGGAACGCCCATTAAATAAACGAAGCACATTAACTAGGATTCGTTAAAATTTAATAAAATACGATTTTTCTCTCTTTTAGATGGTGTGCTGATCAACATTGAGTGCAAGGCGTGGGCGCACAACATCAAGCACGACAGACACGAGCGGCTTGGCTCGGTCCACTTCGAGCTGATGCTGGACTAAGCGGGTTCAACACCGAGTTCAAACCAAAACAGAACAGTATCGCGCACAGCGGCTAGTAGTAGCGGCTCATCCCCGGTGTTCGGTAAACCCAAGGAGGTCCGCCAGCTCTGTCCGCCCGCAGGAGAGCAGTTAAAAATCAGTCACCCAATCAGCCCAACCACAACCTGGCAGCACACACTAACTAGCGGCAAGAGGGAAGTAAAAACCACCATATTCGAATCTCTATCGCATCCACCTCACCCTGGGATGCTTATGGAACGCGTTGGCCACAACAGCAATGCCACAAAACGCCCGGTTGCAACGTGGTGCAACCATCAGCTAATGCTAGCTAGACCTAAGGAAGAGGGTAGATCCGCGTGTCACGTGGCGTGCAACGCACTCCTAACGCCAACCCATGCGAAGCCGCGTACCTTTGCATATGCCAAACAAGCCATTACCGTGAAAATTTTATCCACTTTCTAAACGCAAGTTTTTATCATTCGTAAGTTCGTTTTTCCCCTTTTACACACATTAAATAAGCGGAAAGGTGTTTTACGTGTTTATCAAACCATACATATTCCTCGTCTTAAACCCTTTTCTCATTCGTGTCGAAAGTTCTCATATCAACTTGAATCTCTTCGATTAAACGCTTAGCGAACACACGCTTGTACGAAAAGTACACATTTTCCCGCCGTTACTCTGTGGACCTTTCCCACCCGTACTCTCTATACATTATCAACTATGTCGCTTCAGTAAACCGCTTGAGCATTGTTATCCACAATCCACACCAACCAGTTGATGATCTCAGCGATCCTAATGAAGTATAACAAACAAACGGTTACACAAAAAATTGTCAACCGATAGGTTTGATATAGGGGGGACTAAGCAGGGGGGGAATTTTGGAAGAACAACTCTTGTACAACTGTAAATATGTATTCTTCCGGCAAAATGTGTTGCCTATAAACGGGGGCTTAATCTTACACCATAGCGTGCGTGCGTTTTCTTTTCCGTTTGACCATGCAGAAAATCATTCATTCAATTCAGCTTCAGTGCACATTCTAATTTATTCGAAAGGTTTTACCACCGGCCAAAGCAATGTCCACCGTCACCGGGTTCTATTTTTCCTACGGTTTTGAATTTTCATCTTCATGCTAGACCGTTGCTCGCATATTTTTTTGGCACAGTTATCCTTTATTTTAGGTTTTGTGCAACTGCCAATTGAGTAATGGTTTGCCTAAAAATATCTTACCTGCAGAATTCTTCGCACCGTTCACGTTATGGCCGTGAAGCCGATGTTACCGCTGGCTTTTGACAGGTTCTTCCCACAGTAATCGTACCCGATTGGAAAACATCGATATCGCGATAAATAGTAGATTTTTAGATGTAAATTTCTATTTTTCGTTTGCAAAAAATCACACCGCGTGTACGTGGATCCGATCCAGTTTGTCTATTCTACTGTATGAACCCCACCAAACTATAGATAGTCAAAATAATTCATCAGTTGTTCAATTCTGTTAATTCATTTCTTATGTCTACAGCTGTCGGTGTGTGGCTCTTATTGCACACACCGATATGATGTCTGTGGACCAACACAAATGGGAACAACAAAATTTATTAAAGAAGCATAATAATGAGTAGCAAAAACTTACCTATAAAAATACTGGAGAAAGTGAAAGCGTACCGTGAAATGTGAAAGTATTCTAACGCACAACACAACGCACAGGACCACTAAGAAACATATGACACCGACAGTAGCATTGTTTTAGAACAGAGAAATCTTTTTCTAAATGCCTTTTGCTGGACAACTATTTATTGTAAAACAAGTGCCAATAGTTTTTTGTAGTGCCGTGTAGAAGAAAAATAATAAAACCGTGTTCGATCCGTCGCGTAGGAGACTTTCAAACTCGACCGTTACTAGCGTAACGTTAGATGCGAACGCTGCCAATCTGTGTTTAGCCAATACAAGCACCGTACACCTAATGTGACGTACGCAGCCAGTTGCTAGTAACGGTCTTCGTCACCAACGTTACGTATTTTTCTATCAGCGTTACTCGATTAAACGTTCTCGCAAAAGATACGAAACTAAATGTGGTGAGCATTTTTAAAGAAACAATTTAGAATCTTATACGCGTTTCACAACGTTTTCTCTATTAGATTACTTTTAATATTAGTTTCCTCGTTTGTCTCTTCTGCCCCGTTGCCGTGTCTATCACCTGTTTTGTGTGTAATCTTCGCACTCAAATATATCGATCGTTAAACGCATCATCTTTAAGAATCTTCATAGAAAACACTCTTTCGTCTAAATTCGTCCAAGGAATCTAAATTCCGCACTATTTTTATGTTATTTGTTTGTTGAAGAAAGGGTAAAAAAACTATTTCAAAGAAAAGAAAATCTATCATTGAATCGTAAGAAAATCTAAAGGGAAAAAACAAAGGGTTTTAAAAAGAGTTTTCGCTCTATAGCAAACAAAAAAGACAGTAGCTTGATAAAGTGTGCAAAAGGGAAGCAAAGTGAAGAAAATCTGTTTTTTGTTTTTCAATAGAGAAGATTAGCGTTACTGCAAGGAAGAGAAATAGATGATAATCAAACATTTGTGTGTTTTTATTTTGATGTCGTAAAATTGGTCATTCACGAGAGAAGCGTCAGCAATGCCGTCGCGCCGGATGGCGACTAGGAAAGTAGTTAACGGCCACGGCGTTGCGTCACGGTCACGGAAAAGGTTGCCGGTACATACTGCCTGCCGAAGGGTAGATCGCCCACGGCCAGTGGACGGCCCTTTCGGGCCGACGGCCATAATTTTACCCTTTACGCGATAGATAGTGCTATTAATTGCAAATTGTAAGAAGAACCTATGTATCTATACCACAAATCGATCCGAATAAAGATTACAAAAAGCTAAGTAAACGAACCGCGAGATTATGTGTGGACGGAGGGCTTTGCAAAAGAAAACCTTGATACGCTACAACACGCGAAGCCACGGGTTGGTGTCTCTAGATGGCGTCAATGATGAGATGTTGTCACACCGTACACGCCGCCGTGGCTCATTTACAGCAGGGCTTCTATAAAATAATTCTCGTTCAAACACTTGTGATAAATGGGTCTATCGCTCGGCAATTGGGCTTTATCACGATGACGATTATCATTGACCTGTCTGCTGGCTGTCAGCGAAATGGTGGATTTGAACGTGAATTGGTCCAATGCGTGCTAGGGACGTGAACATCCAACGTGCAGGCAGATAAGGTATTTGAAAAATTGCTTGTTAAGTTTAAAAAAGTCGCTTGAGGCATATGCTTTTTTCTAGTTAATTCCTACATTCAGTTAAATGCTTTATCCCACAGGTATTAAGTAGCAAAAAAAATTCAACAAACAAAAATGTTAAAGGTATGTTTAAAATTGTTTGTCTTTTTCATGTTTTCTTTGTTTCCAAATTAGAGATGTTTCAATTGCATCAAACGACTTCCAATCACCAGACACTTAAAACATATTAACCATTTCTTAATTTCTTCCACCACTCCAGATATCATTGCTTCAAGAACTCGGTGTGGAGCAATAGCCAACCGATGCCTACAGTAACTCGAACAGTAATTAACGACGGCACAGCTTGAAGTGTCACTTTACGATGGCTGATTGATCTTTCGCAACAGGGTAGGGAAAAGGGAAACATTTTTATCCTGCTACTAAGCGACTCAGCTGGAAGACGTTTTCCGGCGGACAGAACAAAAGGAATAAAGATAAAGGATATGTTTTCGATTTCGTTTTCAACCCTCGAGTGAGACGAGTCCTTGGTTCCTTATGATGCGCCATTGAATGAGCCAACAATAATAAATAAGCAATAAACATTAGCACTTGCAGTTCGCTGGCCCCAAATGACCTCTTTTCCTCGACAGTCGGGATGCAGTTGTTTTGCAGCTTTCTGCAACGCGACTTCCAACGAATGAAATTACCAAGCGCTTCCGTTTTGCAATGAAAAATAAAACAAATTATACGAAACCGTTCAAATGGAATGCATTTCCGAACCCGATAAAGCCATTGCGGGTGGCGCCTGCAAGGCCCGCGGGTTCTACGGCGGGTTGTAAATTATGATATCATCCTTACGCAATAGTCAAGTACGCGCCCCAAAGTCGTCCTTCACGAACGATGTAGAGGCGCTCCTCCCAACCACGGGCCAGTCGTAGTTACACCATTACGTTTATCGTGCTAATATGATGCGGCAGCTAAGCTCCATCGCTTCCCTTATCAAACGATGTACCTTTGGTCTGGCGTGCTTGGTGTCAAACCGTGGTGAGCTATCTCTATCCGGCCTTTTCGATATGGCTGACGTCAAAAAGCCATTTGTTTCGCTTGGTGTTAAGGTACAAGAAGATCCATTTCTTTAATGGTTTTCCATTGGAAGAAGGAACCCGCTGCAGTTTGACGTACCTCTTCTACGAGTGTACAAAGGAATTTGACAAAAGTTTGACATCTGAATGACGCTCCTTAGCAGGTAAATGTTATCAGTAAACTCTGCTCTCCCTCGGATTTAGCTTGTTTCATCGATCGATAAGCGTCCTAAAGAATCGCTGCCAAGGCAGTCCTGTTCACGGTCGCCACCGGGATTCACCCCGTAGAAAGAGATTCGGCGAATTCTCCTCAGCACCGCATTCGAATGGTATTGCTGATGACGCCTTCTTCGGCCACCCAAGTGATCCGTAATCATCGGCTATGATTGACACTGCGCCAAAAACACAGGGCAACCTTGCGGAACTGGGAATAGATTAGATAAATTGTTATCTACCTGTACACCGTCGGTTGGTTTGTTCGATTTCCAAAATCGTGCCTGCGACGGAAGCGTTCTGCACAGTTTTCGGATGAGTGACACAACCTGAGCAAGGTTTTAGCTGGTCTAGATCAAAGCTGGATTATGCTGCGCCATTGAGTCATGCCATTAGTGGTAAACAAAATAGTTAACAGGTTGTTTCGAAGAAAATTAACCTTGCTTAACCGGGCGCCATGCGGGTTTAATCAAAAATGGGCCATTCCGAAAAGAACATCGTGCATGTCGGATTCGGTGCCGGATTTTTCATTAGTAGCTTTCATTTGAATGTTGTTTGTTGTTAACATTACTCACCAATGGCCAAATCGGTATACAGTTTTCTGGAGGAAAAGGATATCTCTTTTCATTCAATACAACCTCTTGATAGCATCATATTTTGTAGCTGGAGCCGTGAATATCCAAACACCTTAATCATTATAACAATCATCGTAGTTATAAACTAAATTTTTACAATTTTAAATGTATATTCTTTAGCTTAAAATCTAATCTGATTGTGTTTGCTGTTGATAAGGTCCTTGATAAACAATATCGAAAATACTATAGCAGCTGTTCCATACGAGACATCTGGGCTTAATACAATACAACGATAACTTTCTGCCATGAAGCATGCATTAAACTCGTTATCAATTAGCATACTGTAGCCAGCTGGACAAGCATAAGAAGATGGAAGACAGCAGTTTTGTTTTCCGCGAAATTTCGCATCCTGCGCATCACTTGTCACGAGGTCTTCGAGGGTATGTATTAATTAGCTTATGATTGTTCGAGAAAAAGTCCCGCATCGTGTTCAATCATACTTCCAGAGCGTGGATTTCGGCGTTCATTCAAACTTTGGTGAGCTCATCTTCAGGTGAAACAGCGAGATAAATGCAGAGCTTTCTTTTGTTTTAATTTGGGGAAACTAGCATTGTGAAAGCGTGATCAGATTTGGGGAATATCGTTACCCTCCAGAAAATCAATAGTGGATTCCTTTTTCGAAGAATAATAGCGAGGCAACGAAAGCGAAACAACAGCATAAGGAAACGGCGCGTGGATATGCAAAGGTGTCAATGTTACTTCACATTCTCGACAGCAGGTCACTTCGAACCTGGCACAATCCGGTTATATCTCCATCGTGCTTGTTGTCCGCATGCGTGCTTCATTTACCGAATCGCGCTGGTTGCGTGCCAATGCGTGGCAGAAGGTAAGAAAAACAAATGAAACTCCTGCGAAAACTGCGACATCAGTGACCGGGGAAACTGATGCTAATTAACAAATGCGCTGTTCACTATAGCGAAGACAGATATGCCCACCTTAGCAACATGGTTCCGATATGAAATTTGAAAGCTGGTGCTAACGAAAATAAACAAAAGTTTCGTTCATTGATATTGCGTATCATGGCGTGTTGTGAAATGCTCATCCATGATCAATAGAACGAAATAAGAAACACTTTTACAATTGTTCATTGAAGAGTTGGAACGTAGCATGTGAGCAGCTGCAGAAGTATCTACTGTTCCACCGTTTAAACTGACAGCGAAGTGGATTGTGAATGAAGTAGTTTCTTCAAACTTTTACAGACCTGGATTGGCTAGATAGAATTTCATATTTGAACAAAGGCTATGAAGAAACAGAACTTTAAACATTTCTTTTCTTCCTGTACGCAAAATCAAATAGATTAACCAGTTGTATCGCTCTATAAAATCGAAGTTAGGACAAGGAAATTTATTCAACAGGAAGATTTACAAACATTTGTTCTTATAATAAATAACATGCAATATCACTATATGCACTACAATGTTTACGTCAGAAAATATGACACATGATTTTAGTATATTTAGTACTAAAATTTTCCTTGCATTCCAAAATAGGGAGTATATAAGAAACTAGCAAATGGTTATGGTATAGATGATTGTGTGAAATTAAAAATTACAGTTTCATGTCAATACGAATTATTATTTGAAAAAACACGGATTTTTTATTTCTTAGAAACTCTGTCGCAAGTTTGCAACACATTTTTCGCGATTTTCAGTTTGAATAACAGTATGAAACAAAATTTTTATATTTTATGTTCTTTCATTCATGCCGTTTTCCCACTGATTACCAAGCAAGAACAAAAACAATTATTCTTCGAAAAACAGACTTTCAAACTGAAAGAAATGATCCGAGCCAGTCGGATACTGCCGTAATGTAAAACATTTACGGAAGATGTTTTACGTTGCATGCAGAACAATTATGTTCTTCTTGCCGGTTGTCTTTCCCTTTTATCCAATAATAAAAGGCGCCATTAGCGTCAGGTTTCACGCCCACGAGGTCAAATTTGTCTCAAGGGCGGCCGCACGACGGAGTAAACGTTTGGTTCAAATAAAGACCAGTGAGGCATATCATGCCGAGGTTTCTTCGGTTTGAAAGGAATGGATGATCCCTGATTATCATCAGGAATAAGTAAACTTTAACTCTCAGGTTGAATATCGATTGCATACAAGAATGTGTTGTAGGTCCTTAAGGATGGATGTTTCGATCCAAAACAAATCATTGTTCACCTCAGAAATTCATCGACTTATCTCACAAGTGGCTAAATATAGATTCACAGGACGGTCAATTAGATACGTTACACTATCGCTCCAACCAATGAAGGCTTGCCCGTCGGGGCTTCTCGGACGATAGCGTGATCTGGCCGTGGGGCTGTTTGGAACCAGCCGGAATTGATCCAGAGCCAGCCAGTTCCCACCGATATTGGGTACAATACGTTCCCGGTGGCCCGCCGTAGCAGAGCATGACATCAGCGTTTAGCGGCGTTACATGCAGGTGAGGATCACTTCGCGCAAAAATTGTCGATAATTTCCTATCGCATCGGATCGACCGCATGCTCCTCCCCCGCCAGCCTCTAGCCTGTTGGTGCGTCCCATGTGCAAACCCGCGCGCTGTAACAAGCCTTCGATTGTGTTGATCGGTGCAGCTCAGGAGTTACCACCGGAACCGCTTGGATGCAACTGGCTGTAACTGACCCGAACTAGTTCCTTGCACCGTGCGTGGTCAACTCGGCGCATCACCTGAGCCGGGGCAGTGTTTGGTCCCTAAAGCGAACCCGCTCGACAAGCCTGAGCCGGGTGGGCGGCGGTCCAAGATATGCAGGTATATGACGCTGATGCACTCGCACAGCTGAGGCGAGCCGGGAGTTTGTCTTTCGCGTCATACGTGTGTGGATTCGAAAAAGGTGTTCGATTGGACTTTCATGATGCAACCCGAATCAAAACAACGGCGTACCTTCGGATCCGATGTACCCTTTAGAAAACTGGTTTTTGGGTCGAAATGTAGCGATCGTGACTTCTGTTTCCGAGAAACAATTTGGCCCTCGACAGCTTGGGGCGACGCAATATGTTATTATGTATCATTGGTTTTTTTTTCTTTTTTTGTCCCTTTTCACTGGACAGTTTCGGCTTTGGCGGTCACTCTGCAGGGCCGCTGCGTTGGATTCGTTTGTTTCAAGCCACGTGGAGGGGATCATGGCCCTGAAGCCCTTCAACGATGGATCATGTTTTGATTCGATGGATTCATAATTAAGGTAAGCAAAGTACAGTGCGTTACATAGAAAAACACACACTGCATGCCGTGGGGGTGTGTTTTATTTTAATTACTTTCAATGTTCAACGAGCATAGTTTCATTTCTTTTTATTTTTGGATTTTAAATTGAAAATGTTTGTTATTAGGAGGAAAATGAAGTAAATTAAATTACAGTCTATAAAAAGTCTGTAGATTTTATTTTAAAAATTTTTTAACGTAGTATTCAGTTGTTTGATCTACCTTGTTTTGTATTGGGTGATGTTCTTAAGTCTCGAGACTTGAATTTTCACTATCCACCGGTGTAGCTAAAGTTGTAAGAATGGATTTCAAATTCAAAAGAAAATGCACCATATGTTCTGTCTATTTCTTTCCATCAACCTACACAAATCATTTTCGCATCACTTGGCGATCGAATAATACCATAATCGTAAAACAAGGTATGCATGAGAAAGGGGTCTGGCAATGTCCTTTGAGCAACTATGTGTAAATAATTTTTAATATTTTTCACAAACGGATCAACTCGCACGCTATTTTTGGCAAATATACACTGCACTCCGTTATCATGTATGTTAAATGGAAATGATAATTTTTTTTCGTTTTGCCGCAACGTCCCTTGATAGGTGTACGGCCCTTTCTGTATTAAATTCCCTGCGTGTCAAACTTCATCAACCAACACCACTGCACCGCCCGCTGTTATCAACGGTGCACGAGGCCACACTATCAATATCGCTATCGAATAAGATCCCGGCCAATTCTGTAGCAACCCGTTCCCATCTTGCTGCGCTAAAAACCATTTCGAACACCTCTTTTCATGACGTCACCGTTCGGGAACCATTGGAAAGCCCGAGGGGAGCCCACGGACGATGGGGCACGTTTCGCTAACCTTCCCGGAGAACACGCGGCGGACCCGAGATCAGACCTCCATTCCGTACCGCACTGTAGAGCGAGAGTGTGGGTTTGTGTTATCGCGCGATTAAACCGCGGCCACAAATATTGACATCCGCGAGTCGTCCCGCGGTGTGTGCGATCGGGTCGCCCTAGAAGAGGAGCCAGGGGAGTACGGGGGATGCGCGCGTGCACACTCTCGAGTGTCGTCGCGTCGTCGTCGTCGTCGTCGTCGTCGATCTGGTCTGCATGTGGTGGGACGATTAATGCCTGCTGCTACAGTGACGTGCAAGATAGTAGCTTCGGTAGGAAAGGCTTCGGCGGCAACAGTTGTGTTACAGCAAAAACAAAAACAAGCAAAGTAGCCTTTGGCTTAGCATACATCTACTATCATTGCATATGTGTCTTTTATCTCGCTCGTTCAGCACCGTAACACCGGCCACGCGGTATTTGTGTGTGTTTCCTACGGAGCAGCACGGTCTCGCGGTCGGAACCGTCGTCGGAACCGGCGCGTTCGATGCGACCGTCAGTTGCCATTCGGTTGTCCACGTGTGCGTACGCTAGGAAAGCGCGGTCTTGCGAACGCTGCGTGTTCTCCACCACTTGTTCTCTGCTGGAGCCGTGTGCTTCACCGTCCAAGAGTCAGCTGTGTGTGCCCCGAAGATCGCAAGGTCGGTTCGGAAAGAAGAATAACACATTTCCCTTAAGGTTACCCATCATCGGTCCTAGTTGGCGGTGCGTTTTTCGGACGGAACACGCTTTTCTCATAGATTGACGTTTTCCGAGCGCTCCATCATCCGGTCGTTGTGTGTGGTGCATTTCTCCATTTCGATGTGTTTTTACCTTCTCCGTGCGGATTAAGAAAACGGATAATCCGTTCTTTTTTACCACCACCAGCACCACCGTCGGTGAAAGATTCTGTCAACAAGCGTTTGACGGTGAAAAGTAGAAAACAAACGAGCGTATCATTAGCAAAAAGTTAGCCGCGATCATCTTTCCGCTCCGTGCGCCAGTGTGAACTCATCGTAAATCAGCCATTCAGTTTGCCAGATGCCAGTGGAGATAAATTAAGACAGTACGAGAAAGCGGATAGAACATAAACGGGAGCAAAAAAAAGAAAGAAAGAAGGGGAAAAAACAACCCCGTACGAAAGTATTTATTTAATTTACACTCGCCTTTAACCTTCCCCAAACCGCAGCAGCCAGCCGGCGATCGTGTCTTTGGTTCTTTGATCATATGGTGCTAACAGTGCAGTGAAGCCGATCTCCGTGTAGTTACTTCTGTCCAGTGGCCACTGGAAGTGAAAAAGGAAGCAGCACAGTTCAAGCGAAATACCGAGCGAATACCGGAACACCAAACACCATGCCAGAAAAACGTGTCAGCCAGGCGCGGATCGTGCGGACGTACGAGTTCCCGACCAAGCCGGAAAAGCAAACCCTCGGACAGTATCTGTACAACTCGCAGGATGGCAAAATTTTGGGCAGGACAGCGAAAAACTGGGGTAAGTTATGGCAAAAACTGGTGAAACATAATGTTCCGTGTCGGACAATAATCAAGCAAAAGTGGAAATGAAATGGCATACGAAAAGGACGATTCATCTTCGTCTGGCCCCACGGTGGACATTGTCTTTGACAGGGCGGGAAGGGTGCCCAGCACTGCAGTAGCTCCCTTCCGTACCGAACACCTCTCGTTCGCGTCCGTTATCATCGCAGCCTTGGAGTGGCCAGTGTTGCTTAGCTTGTTTGCCTGCGGCCTCTTAACGCTGATAACGTTATCATGCAGAGTGGACGGGTGTGCAGGGTTTTAGGAACAGCCAGTGAGCCTCGTATACACACTGAACGAGCGACAGTTCGACGATAAGCGGAGAAAGAATTATTCCACACCTCACACAGCTTCCTCCCGGAGCGGTGTTGGCATCACGCAAAACCGAATTGGAATTGCTAGGAAGGGTTTCATGTGCACCTGAACCTCTCTCAAAGAGCTCGAGTACTTCCTTCAAGTACGCTCCTAAGCGGAACGAGTACAGGATTACACCAGAATTGCTATCCCGAAGAACCTGCTGGCATAAGACTTGCATATATAGTCGATGTACTTCATAGGAACTACAGTATCACGTAAGGTACTACTGATTCTTAAAATGAAATCCGATCTGAATGCAAATTGATTTACCCGTGTGCAATGGTAAATAGTTTGATACTTGTTAAACTTAGTTAACGGCCTTGTCTACATACGAAAGTGTTCTTTCTAGTATCAACACAAAATGCGAAATGGAAGGAAAAGACACTCTTTCTTCGTATGCGGCACAACATCCCAAAGTGGAACAAGGACTGTGACCGAGTATATAATAATAGATCGGTGGTCAGCCGTTCGTAATACTGGAGGATGCTACACTTGAGATTCGATCCGACACCTATGGTGTGGTGTTTCCTTGCGCTACCGCTGCGCCATGGGTACACTCTTTAGACTCATTTTAAAAACCGTCACCAGCACCGAAAAGCTCCTTTATGTAACCGACTTTTCGTCAACTAATCAGGAATCTATTACCTTATGTGTTTCCCTACCATCCGCGTACGCTTTATATAGAGGTACACCTTTAAACTAATAGACGAACCCCTCGATAGACATATCTATCAGAAGTCTATTTTCCCATATGCCCTCATTTCTACCAGCACGAGAATGCTTCCAGTCTATTGGTCATTTTGAAAGACAAAAACTAGCAACTTTACCACGTGCTTACCATTCCATACACGCTATCGCAATCTTTATGAGGCCAGGCTTACACGATAGAGCCGTCATCAAGTAAACCGCGATCATTATCAACTTCGATTCAAAAGAAATTACGCGAATGGATGATCACATTGGAAAATTGCCCGAGCAACACACACTTTCCCGATGGGGAATGTATTTGTCAACAATGCATTGCGATGTGATGTTGATGTTGATTTTGAAATAGGATGGGATTTTCTATTGAATTCATCCCCCATCAAGTAAATCAAATCTTAGAGGAAAGATTATCGGTATTATACTTTATGTTCCGAGAAGATCGTTGGATCGCTTTAAAATAACTTAGTCGGGTTCATTTCCGCTTCCTTTCATTAAACTCTACTCCATTGAGCCGCTTAGTCATCCTCCGCTCCAGGTGTCCTTTGACTACTGTAGGCCTCCATAAAAGTCCTCCATTTCGCCACCAGGGGGCAAATCTCGCTTGGCATGTGTCATTAGTACCACGGCGCTAATTAGGTGAATCTCGCAAATTAATTATCATCTCGCCTATAATTTCATCTGGACTGCAAAGGTCCACCGGGGCACGGTACGAACGGAACCGCGTATTATGTATGCAAACGCAGCTCGGTTCTGTTTCATAATAAAGGTTCGATCAATCTATTTACCACTTTTTAGCGCAGGTGTGGAGAGCACCGCGAAAGAGGGTTAAAAACAAGAAAAAGGAATACGGATGACGATGGGGAGCAACACGGGAACCACATTGGATAGCGAATATCACAAACAACTCTCTGAATGGGTTGACATTGGGCTTACGCACCGGTTTAAAATGGCGCGAACCGGATCTAGCTGGATCGTAGTCGGTTCGGGGGATAATTTTTCGCTCGCGTGTGATAATAGCCATGGCTGAAATCCGGTAGGGTGTGCCATACTTGGGTCGGGGTGGTTTGAACTGGGTCAGAACGTTTCCGATTTGCACCAGCGACCGTTGTGAGATTGCTGTAAAAATCCCACCATTGCTGAGGTTGTTGCCTCCTGTGCGGATTTCTTTTAAAATATACGGGTGATCTGACCTCAAGCCTTGAACCCACACGACCTGGCTCGGTCCGGGGTGGATAATTTCCTATTCGCCAGACAGATTTCATTATCGCTCGCGAGCAATCAGACGTGTGTACCGAGTCACTTCTTACGGATGTCTCAATTATTCCTGCAAAGATGTACACCCGTTTCTGTAGATATTACTACAGGTGCTAAAAATGCCTCTAAAATCCTGCGCAGAATGATTTATCGTATTTATTTACGTCTTACCACCTACAAAGTGGCAGATCACGTATTGGCATGCGTACCGTTTCGCTAGGGGGTGTCTTCTGATGTTGGCCCTCCGCCGTCTCAGACCTAGATGGCGGAGATGGCTGAAATTTTGGAACACTAAAAATAGAATCCCACAAAATAGAATGAGGGGGTGAGTGTTGGGACACGAACACTCCTACACTTATCGCTCCATTTCTCCGTGCGCTGATGCCATAATTTACCGCATCCAACAGGTGTGTTCGATTCGAGATTGTAACTCCTTTAAAATGGTCGAATGGGATGGCGCTCAGATGTAACGCTAGAGTTTTGGATTGCACCCTTTGGCTTTTCGGTACCAGCGTATGGTCGGCATCCTATTGACACAGCGGGAGAAAACCCCATGTAGCGGAAGGTCAGTAAACAGTGTTTAAATGGGTCGTTGAACGAACTCGGCGGAGGTGCATGACGCCTGTTGAATGTGTTCTTATGGAGATTAATTGTAGGTGGGACCTGAAGGAAGGTTTCATAAACTATGAAACTATGAAAAAGTAATCACGGGACATTTTCAAATTTTTATTAACATTATTTATCATTCCTTCCTCATCATAATCTCTCTCCCGAAGAGTTTTGTCTTCCAATGCCATCATCCCAACACCATTCGTATTTCCTTATCATCTGCTGGGATGAATCATCGTGCAATCTTAATCTCAACCTCGGCCGTTCTTTCTTTCTACCTAAACGGGAAGCCGGACGTTGCACATGGACAATCATTGGCGGCGTCTAACGTCTAACGAAACAAACAAAAAACAAAAAAGACCAAGCAACTCGCCGGAATTCGCACCGACGGGAAGACAATTGTGAATCTGCATGGCGGCGGAGCCTGGTGTTATCTCGATGCCACACTTAATTCGGCTCCACTGTTTGCCTACCGTTCGCCATTCGGTCCTCCGTCTCCGGAGGGCCATTTAATTAGCGGATGCGCCAGGTTCGAGCATAAGCCTGCTGTTTGCGTTGTGGCAATAAAGCGAGCGAGAAAAAATACCCACCATGTCCACCGGGGTCCATTCCGTGGACCGCTATCAAACATCTTCCAATCGCTAAAGTGGGACATTTTCAGGAGCAGCAGCAAAAGCGTCTGCTTCGACGCTCCATCTAGCGCTCCACTCGGGAAAAGCAAATCGACTGCACTATGGAAGCGTGCCCCAACCTTCAAACCGAATGGGGTGGTACAGGGGTGGGGGTTAGCAATAAAATGATGAGTTTTCCACCCGCTCGAATCGATCCTGCTAAGGAGGGGGGGCGGGGGGGTTTGTTTGCCCCACCCCACCGGTGCCAACGTCGGACGCAGATGCCGGGCCAGCGTCGATCGGTGAAAAGTAAATTCAACCATCGACAATAACCGTCGTGTCTATATGAAGAACAAATTAGTGGCCGAATGGTAGATTCGCTGGTGTGTATCGTGTGCTGCCTTGCTTGGCGGCCAATGCCAATGTTTATCGGAGATGCAGCGCGCTGGTGAATCGAAAGGGATGATGGACTCATGGAGGGATGGATTGGGCGACGAAAGGGTGCTTTGGCGGAGGTGTTAAAATCGGATAATTTATATTTGCCATTGTGGCCTTTGTATTATTTATCGCCACATAGCTGCTAAATAGTACTGAAGTTGGCATACTAAAACACCCTTGTTGGAGATGACCTTGTCCTCGATAAGGTTGCCAATAGATTGTAGAAAAGGGTTTAGTAGTGAAACGCTGAGGTTTATATTGTTTACAACAATAAAATACAATTATATTTACAGCAAAAGCTTTGTTAGTTATACCATTTTGTAACATCTGTTTTGGAAACAACACAATTACACTACAAAACCACTCAAAATAAAGCACTACTTGTTTTTGAACTTAATAATAATATTAAATAAAAAGAAAAGGTCTCGGCAATACAATAATCAAAGCTTCTAAGGAAACTTGAAAAAAAGAATAGCTAAATAAAGCTAATCTTACTTTCCTGGCGTAGCGATCGTCTTCGTTCATGCCTGCCCCATTTCTTATTGCCTCTTACTTTACTATACTTATTCCCTTTGCGTATGTGGATAGTCAGTCCTCTCCGTACACGAGAGGGTGGGTCAGGCGATACCGCTCGACTCGTGGACCTCCATAAAAGCTAGTAAAAGATGTAAATCATATGTAAACGATAACAAGCAATTAAAACCAATTCACGTTCTACGTTTAAAAATTCGAAGATCTAATCTCGATCGATCGAATTGTTTGAATTTAATATATTCATCAATAAATCTAGTTCACGTCAGCAATAATTTAGCATATTCAATCAGTTTTAAACGGCAATTTAGTCCGGTAAGTAGTTCAACCGAACCCACGCTTTTATGGACGTATAATTTCGAGGTGCTATAAATGCAGAGATTCTAATTGGTGTGCACGCTGATCGATGTATCTCCTCCGAGCCCGGAGGTGCACTATGGTGCACCCAGAACCTCCCCTTGCACCATATCTGCATTAAATCCAACGCATTTCGTCTACTGTGTCGCTGGTCGCAGAGGGCACAGAAAAGGCGATCTTCGATCAGCGCTCGGTATGAAGTATCGGGTCTGGCAGTTCACGCCAAGTGTAATTGTTGAGACGACCTCTAATGGTTACTTACTTGCGTCGGAATGTCGTTCATTAAGGTGAACAGTAGGTGTTGCGAAAGCGGAGGTAGTTTAATAGATACGAAACAACGGCAACAACCGTGACGGTGGTTGTGATACGAACGATCATCTCGTGTTCTTGGTCAACCTGTAGCGAGCAAGCTAGCCAAGTTGCAATATCTTAATAGAGCTGCTTACATTTCACCATTTCTTGATGCACAATTTAAATAAAATCTTACCACCGACGGTAGTCTCAGGGACGAACGAACAGCAATGTGAGAGAAAGTCAATTTCCTTCTTCCCGCGACGGATGCGAACCCGCACACAAACAAAAAAATTCAATGAAAACAACCTTCCTGCACGATGCACAAACATGTCACGCGGGGGGGCTAAATTTAATCGCCCGATTTGCCGACTGTCTTCAGCCTCGTCGTCAACCCGTAGGTCGGTGAATCGTCAGTGTGATACTTTTTGGCGGTTCCGTTCAACCTGCCGCACGAAGACGAAGCGTTTGCATCGAACCGGATAGGGCTGGTTTTCGGTTTCTAAATATACAAACGCCGGTTAATCGACGAAGTGTTTCGGTGGGTTGCTCCACAAGTTTCTCACCTACGAACGAAGGGATTGATTGACCCCACACGGGAGGAGAAGGGGTGGAAGCTGAACAACAACAGCAGAAAAAAGGAATGAATTCTCCATCGATTCATCGTGTTTACCTGTTTATCAAAAATTTGGAACCCAAATTAAATTGGTACCAACTGAATGTAGCACGATTCCATTCCACGGTTAAGGTGGTTCTTGAAAGGGTTTTATTATTTTATGCTTCATTTTGTGTTGCTTCTTCCGTTAACTCGGAAAAAAGAAAAAAAAATTAAAAACCAAAGGGAAAACTGAACAGGATCATTGATAAGTTTATATTATTTTGAGATTTAACATTTTCATTAGCTTGTTTGTTTGATTACGAATTCATATTTATTCTAGTTTGGTAAAACGAAAAAGGAATAGTTAGTAATATGCGTTCGGATTAAATTTCTATAACAAGAACAGATTCATTAATACTTCTGTTAAATCACGAATTATTTATAAAAAGTTTTGAATATAAGGTAATTAGAGAATTAAAAAAAAAAAGTTTATTATTTGTAACTCTACATTTTATAGTATAGATACCCTTTGGAAAGAGTTTAAAACAATATTGAATATTGAAAACAACTTTACATATTTACACAAGCTTTATTTATCGGATTTCCATAAAGGATGTTGAGCTTCACTTTTAAAAAATATGATGGCATCATAATTAGTGTAATATACTCTGATTAGAGACCTACAGCAAATGTTAAATGGAAAGAAGGTAAATATGAGCACTGTTCCCTATTTACTTCCGTTGGGGAATGGTCACGGAAAACAGCTTACCGTAGGACACAACAGGTCGGTCGAGTGGGAGTGAACGTGATCGGAGTAAACAGACCGCAGGGCCAAGCGAAAAAACAGGGTGTCACCTGAGGAGAAAACTATTACAACCGTACAACCACGGCGTTTCTCATGATGCACTTGCAAATTCCTATCTATTAGTAGGATATTAAAACACAATTATGCGCAAAGTGGCCGTGCGCGTTGATGTTGGTAATTTACGGCGACCCGTTATGAGTGCAATTTACCCTACCCTGGTGGAACCACCTCCGAGGTGTGATGAACATGACATGTTTGGATTAATTGTCCCCTCAGCCGACTTCAA
The DNA here is from genome assembly GCF_943734705.1 of Anopheles coustani. Lineage (NCBI taxonomy): Eukaryota > Metazoa > Arthropoda > Insecta > Diptera > Culicidae > Anopheles > Anopheles coustani. The sequence goes on along the minus strand of NC_071289.1, from coordinate 22,820,692 downwards.
CGTGTGCCGTGAAAGTTGTTGTGGTGCTGTTGCTATGTGCACTTTGATTAGGACTGGGTTGCAACTTACTTATCGCTTTATTAGAGCGTTCCTATCGTGGAGCGTTCCTCCGGCGTACCGGAAGTTTTAAGTAGGGAGGTCTATCGAAACGGTGTCTAATTGGTAGGAAAGAAAAATGGTTCCACTAACGAAAGTTTGTTTTTTTCCCCCCATCTATTGACTGTTTGCAGCACAACTTATGATCTTCTATGCCGCCTTCTACACCGTGCTGGCGGCACTGTTCGCAATCTGCATGCAGGGTCTGCTGGTGACGCTGAACCATCAGTATCCCAAGTGGCAGCTGGACGAGTCCCGCATCGGTTCCAATCCCGGTCTCAGCTATCGTCCCCGGCTGGAAGATTCGGAGATCTCCTCCATCGAGTACACGGCGGCCAACAAAACATCCGTCGGCGAGTGGGTCGGTCAGATTAACGCGTTTCTGGAACGTAAGTGTCATCCGGTGTGAGGAGATGTTTGGATGGTTTGAGTTATGGTTGTTGTCCCTTCTTTTAGCCTACGTCGATAACACGAAGCTACCCGGAGGTGGTAAGAACCAGGCGATATGCGACTTCAACACACCACCAAAGCCTGGCCAAGTGTGCGCGTTCGATGTGAAAAATCTGGGTGAATGCTCGGCAGCCGAAGGCTATGGTTACAACAAGTCAGCACCGTGCATCTTCATCAAGCTAAATCGGGTATGCATTGAACATCCGCTTGAATCAGTCGTTCGTTCCGTCTAGGTTTTATGGTGTTGCTTACAAACTGTTTTAACTCCCACACCGCTGGCTTAGATCTACGGTTGGGTGCCGCAGTTCTACGAGGACGTGGACGATCTGCCCGCCGACATGCCCGAAGACCTTACCTCCCACATCCGATCGCTGAATCCGGCCGATCGTAAACAGGTGTGGATTTCGTGCAAGGAGCTTACCAACGCCGAGGATGATCTGCTAGGACCGGTCCAGTACTATCCGACCCGAGGTTTCCCCAGCTATTACTACCCGTACATGAACGTCGAAGGCTACCTGAGCCCCCTGGTGGCGGTACATCTGGCGAGACCTATACGTAAGTATACCGCATACCGTTACGAAACCCCTGGCCGGCTGATAACATCGAACCACGCGATCATAATGCGGCATCAACCAATCCATAATCCCTTTATCTTTCCATTCGGTCTCGCTCACGGTGTTCCGTTTCTACTTCTTTCTTGCAGCACGTCGGCCCATCAGCATCGAGTGCCGCGCCTGGGCAAAGAACATTATCTACCGCGGTGGCATGCGTGATCGGCTGGGGTCGCTTCACTTAACTCTGCACATCGAATAGATAGCATTGCGCCTCAGAAGCCATCCCCCCAAGTATGGGTGCACGGGAGTACCCGGGTATCGTCTCGTTCGCGATTTCCGTGGACGCCCACCGGTGGTCAGTGTACGGCCGGTACTTGCTGGACGAGAGAGGATTAATACGAGCGCATTGGACGCAAGGGGCTAGAGCGCGAGGACACCAACAAAGACAATTTTAAACAGCGGAAACAACGAAACAACAAAAAACCACCCCTTACGTCACGAGCTGCTATGAAGCTATGAAGAGTTTACTTAAAGAAGAATTGAGATTTACACAAACGTTTTTTTTAGGGAGAATTAATTGAAGAAAATAAACTATTTACGTTTAACTTATACGAACACGCCCGGTGTGTCGGTATTTTTCCGTTGCGAAAGTATTTCGTTTCCTCCCTTACGCCAATAATTGGAGACGATCCTTAATAATCTGTTGCGAGCCTCAGCCAGGTCGGTCTCTGTTTTAACTGCGATTTTTAATTTTGTAGACGATTAAGAACAATATCGCGAACAACGTACAGAGATGATTTTTAACGCACTTAGAGTTTAAACATTTAAAGTGTTGGAGAATTTTACATGAATAGCTTTAAAAAACGTACTTCCCGCAAGCGAACCGATCGTTTCCTCCAGAAACACAACTTGTAGATGCTACCCGAAGATGAATAGAAATCAAGTACGAGGACAAGCGAACGCGTAGAGCAAAGAACTATTTAATCGTCCCTAATGACTAAGGGTTCCCACCAGTCTCAGTTCACCGAAGTCAGTGGCGTTAAAGTATGCTAAAGTTTAGTGAAAGTATAATTACGTCGTTAGTTCAATTGTTTCAATTGGTTTGAGGGTTGTTTTATTCGGTTTAGTTTTTGATAGGCGAATTCTAGGAGATTGGAAATAGATATTGTGTCGACACCGTACATACACAATGCAGGTTTCTGTGTGTTTTGTCTTTTTGGTTTGTTTTGCTTTCCGCTTTTCGACAAATTCAAACATATCTCGACTGCACTTTGAAAACGTTTTATAAACTAGTTAACGGATTTGCTTGTTGTTTTTTGTTCTCTATCACCATGCATAAGGTCTTGCTATCTTTATCCACTGCATTATCCTCCGGCCGGTAGTTTTCTCGATTCTCGTTAGTTTTCTCTCTGTTTCCTTAAATCCTTTTATTGCTTAGCCGTAGTACGACAGTGTTTAACGATATCTTCTTTACTATAGCTTAGGTTCGTTCCATTCCGGTATCTTACGAATGTTGAGCTGTGTGCTACCACCCATTTTTTTTAATTAATTCTATTTAAAGCATTGCTCACATCGATTAGTTTAATGATCTTTCGATCCGTTGATCACGTCTTGGTTCACTTATTGTTGGAATGATATAGCGCACGGACGCCTGACCGCATCCGTTGGCTGCACTTTCGATGCACCAGCGTGTGTTTGACGGGCGCTTTACGTCATCTTTCCGTATGCTTTATTGTCGAATCGATTTAATCACCACTTTGTTTTGTTTAAATGCAATTTGGTTGCTTTAAATGGCTGCTGTTCGTAGCCGCGATTGCTTTAAGATTTGATAATACGTATTGGCCCGTTCGGTTTTTCTTCGTCGAATTTCGTTCCCGCGTCCATCAGTCATTTCCGGAGGCACACACTCTTGAACTGTATGCGTTGCTTTTCGTTCTAAACTGTCTATCATAAGAATCTGGTCTCTCCTGGCCGAGCCCTAGTTTCACTAATCATTTTCTCTGTTACTTCTCTGATCGAATCGAAACACAGTATCGTAGTTATTTTCAGAAAAATCCTGCAGGAACTACCGGTGTCTAGGCAAGTGTGCTACTCGCAATCGTACTCTGATAATAATAACTTCAACGTCATCTGACTGACGTCGGCCTGACATTACCTCATACCAACTCCATGCTCGTACAAACCATTTTAGTTGCAAACAACACGTTACTTCTATTCGTCGGAACGGATCTACTGGACATCACAAAAAGTTATCACAAAATACTATCCGGTTTTGCATGCGTTTGTAGGTTAGTTAGTTTACGCTCGGGGGCACGCCGACGCCTTGCCGTGCCCTAGTTCTCCCGCCAAGGATCCGTCTCACGGTACATGCGGTCGACATTTTCCTGCAGAAGTTTTTGTTGCTCTGTGGAGTAGGAAAGTGTGTATAACGGTTTCGGTAGAGTATTCAAATGTCTGGCAAAGGCCGGTTTTTGTTTGTGATTTAACGTATGAGTAGGGTTTTGATAAACGGTTAGATACTTCACATTTGATACATTACCTGGTGACAAATTGGCAATAACACCCTGCTTAAGTAGAAACTCATTGCACAGCTCCCGGGACAGGCCAAAGGCGTGCATGTTACAGGTGAAACTTCTGTAAAGGCGAAACCATAAGTTCGATGTCAGTTGTAGTACCGACCAGAAACATGACTAGCTTTCTTACCCGAGCTGGCCAAAGCTGAGATTTTGATGGTAGTGCTTGTCCTCCTGCAGCTCCGCCGGATCGGTCCGATCGCAGGCACTGGTGGACGAGGACCGTTCCATCTCCGGGACGGCCAGTGTAAGGGCGGCATTAAGATGTCCTTCGTCTCCTCCAGCACCGACTTCCGACAGCCCGTGGCAACCCTTCGATAGCGGCTTGGTGGCATTGGGCGAATGCTTAACCGTCGGTGGCACCGGCCGATGCTTCCGCTCCGTCTGCAACGCATCGAAGAAGGCCGCATTCCAGAAGCGCAACGTCTGCCAGATCGGTTGATCGCGCAAGTAGGTGTACAGGTACTCCCGGTACGGATCACAGCCCGGAACATCAACTAGGTAAGGATGCAAACACAGATATTAGATGTATGGCATTCTAGAAATGCAACCTTGGGTAACTTTACTTACTATCGTGGTAAAAGGTAAAGCACATGTTCATAAGAGTTTTGGCCGGAGAGTAGTCTTCGCTTTCGGCACACTCAAACAAGACGATCGCGAAGTACTGGATCAGCGAGTAGAACGTCGATTCGTCGACTCGCTTAGTTTTGGCCCGCTGCGCGTTCACCAAGCGGGAGAACCACAGTCGACCCGTTTCAGTCTGCGAACGAAGAGTAGAATATTTGTAGAGAAAGTATGATTTGTTCAAAATGCTGTAAACATTCGCAGGGTAGTAAATCAGTAAGTCGTGTTGTTATTATGATTAAGCGTACCGTGCACTGTATAAATTACAAAAGTAAGGTAGCTTATTTTAGGGGAACTATTGTAAAGTTTGTCATTAATAACTAAAGAAACATTATTAACAATACAATATTCGTATTAAAATAAACTTAAACATTCTGTAAAACATTTCGTTGCTATGTTTTTAAATTACCAGTATTACCAGTAATTACCAGTATAGTATTTCTGACGAATTTAAAATTTGTCATTCAACCAAGGACTGAATGATAAAACAATGACAACAAGCTGAATTGCTCTAAGCAAATTGATTTCATTCGTTCATTGAAAGATATGTTATCATCGCAAAAATATAATAAAACAATTGTCTCATGGAATTGGCCGATTGAATTTCAGCAATTTCCATTTCGACTGAATAAATATGTACCAAATAAATGAAAAACAGCATCATAAAGCCGAACAGCCTTTCAAAGGATCGCAATAAGTTTGGCGAAGGAAAATGGCTAAACGTTAACCATAGAAACAAATTAATTGTAGGCCAGAAAAAAGTTCAATTTTCCCTACTTATCCTATTCGAAAAAAAAGCATATAAAAGTATCTTAAGAAGACTGATATTATCTAAAGAATACTATTCTATGGTCATCAGGATTTAATCGTGCTCTACAAGACTAAAAAATTAACAAAATTCCCAAGAAGGTTATAAATCAATACTTTAAAACGTAATTCTTCGAGATTTTTTTTTTCAAACATCCTTCTCAAACAATTGGATGTGCTATAAGACTAAGATAGTCAAATTCTACGAGTCAGAAAATCAGAAAATGTTGATTTCTTTCTAACAAAGATCTTAAAATAGGCTAACTATTTGCAAATAAATTTCGAATGTTTTACTCCTCCTTCACACACAAATGGTTGAGCTTGAAAATGCGGTCGTTTTCCGTAAAAATATTTATGAAATTGGGGAAATTCGAAAAGTGTTATGCCAATCCAAAAGTACATTAAACATTTCGTGTCTTCACTGGTAAGATGAAACGGAATGATAGTGCTGAAGGTGTTGTAAAGTTCGAAAAAAAAATAAAACTAAATATTGAATAACGAAAGCGCATGCTTTCATGACCATTTCCGCTACAGAACGATAGCAAACTTGCATTCCTTGACAAACATCGTAAAGAATTCAATAGATAGCGATCAAGATAAATGTACTCCAGCGCCATCATCATCGCCATAATCGCGCTCCGTCGCCGTCGGTGGCATTTTATCGATGATCGATATTTTTTTCCCCTATCCCACCATCTCGTGCGTGGAACGCCGTGGAGATGACGATGCAAAGGGTGCGGGGTTGCGAATGCCATTCCCGGCGAGCTCGTTTCGTTCATTCCCGTGCAAACTCCCCCCCTCCGTTCCAACTCACCCGCGCGTACTGGCCAAAGTCCGATTTGAGCTGCAGCGTGATGCTGGCGCTGTCGTGGAAAAGGATCCGCACGAAGCGCTTCATGAAGTCCAGCACCGCCTCCTCCGACTGGCTGTCGAGGCTGATGGAGGAAGCCCACGAGGGCACCGAGTTCTCCGACTCGGACCGGATCCACATCTTCAGCTCGGACGACTCGAGCGTGCCGCTGAACGCGCACGACTCGTTGTCGCTCGTTGAGGCACTGCTCGGAATACCTGTAAGCGAATGGGATGGGTTAGGCGCGTATTATAGGGCATACTCAGAGGTGGTACTCTTTCCGAGGCATTGACTTAATATGGAAGGTGCGTCTTCATGGTTGATTAAGGAAAAAATACGGTGGCTTGTTTTTCCCCCAGCAGCTACCAAAACTCACCCAAACGTGGCTCCATCCGAGCCAGGTGAAAGTCCTTAGCCAGCGGGTGGATACCCTCTGGGGTGGCGACTGTATTAGCTACCGCTCTGGCCAACGGTTCCCCCTCGGGCGCACCCCCGGCCGACGCCTGGGGCGACTTCGAGTCCAGCGAGTACGAATTATTGCTGTAGTTGCTGTGGCTAAAGTCGGCACTGATACTGTGCGAAGGACCTCGCTCCGAGGATCTCTGGTCCACCGTGGTGGATCCGGCCGTTGCTGCCATCCCCGTCATCGCACTTGGCACCGGTTGTGGCGGCGTACTTTGCGGTAGAACTACGGTGGAAAATAAAAGTGAATCGTTTATCTGACAATCCTGCCGCGAGGCGAGAGAGCTCGTTGTTATGAACGAACAACATTTGCAAATACTTACGGTGCGAAAAGGGCGGATTACGGTAGCGTCCGGACAGTACCTCCTCGTGCGCCCTCCGCTCCTTGGCCCGCCGCAGCTCGTAGTCGATCTGATGTTCACCCCGGGTATCATCTAGTTTCCCGACGTGCGAGTCGGGAGAAGAAGAGTCGCAACGCAAAATGGCCATTTATTTATGTAAATTAATAAACTCCTCCACCAGGGTCTACGATGCAACGACCAAGCGGGGTGAAAACGACATGAAGAAAGAACACTACCGACCTGGATGCTTCATGTTGGACGATTCGTACTTTCTCCGCAGCATGTCGTCCACCTTCATCTGGTTCCGGTTCGCGGTCGTTTCCGTGTCGGAGGACGAGGTGAGGCTGAGGGCGGCATCGATCTAGCGCGAAAGGGAAGAATTAAATATGAGCAAGCAAAGCAACACTCGCAGGAGAGGAGGGAGGGAGAAATGGAATAGTTTATGGACGAAAGCAAAAAGTTTCGCCCAGCTTCAGTACGGTCGAGAGTTGGGGCATGATTTTAGAATACGAAATTCATAGCTTTGCTTATCTGCCGCTAGCGCTTTTACTAAAGTTTAGCGTGTAGTTTATTGCTTTCAGGGTTTTCTCCCCATGGTTTGCGTCGTGAATATCAATTATTTTTCTCCAGCTTAGTGTTCAGGTAAAAGCCAAAGGATTACCGGTGTAGTCTGCATGGGAAAAAGAACAGACGCTGGATTTCGACAAACCAGTATAATTTGACTACATAAAAAACAACAACATCTCCCAGACGTGTTCGAGCGTATGTAAATGGAGAGAAATTTATTTTAATGAAATAAAAATTTTGGAAAGAAGAGAACTGAACTGAGCATACGTATAAAATCACAATAAACTCCCGGTAAAATATATCCGAAAAAGTCACAAAAACAATAGGATTTAAATTGTTTGTTAGCTGAGCTGAGTTTAGTATTATTTGGTTGAATTGTTAAAACGAATGATGAATATAAATAAAAACCCAACCAAATTAATATTAGGGGAATTGACGAAATTATTCCGCGTAGGCCAGCCGGACTTGATTCAAAACAGTGATTCAATTCATCTTTAATAATTGGGGAACGATTTGAAATGTATTATGCGACAATGAAGATTCAAATGATCCGTGGTAGTTATTTGCACTTCCTCTATTCCCTTGTTTGCACAAAATGGAAAAGAAAAAAAACGAATAGATATGAAATATTATACATTCACAAGAAATAAAAGAAATGAAAGAATAGATTTGAAAGCGTTAAAAGAAGCAGAAAATAATGAAGTTATCGGATAAAATAATTACCAATAACATAAGATTATTAATAAATTTATAGAAATAATTGAAAATCGAATCTGACTCGCAATCCGAAATAAAACAAATCATAGCGGCTTCAAACTATATATAGGATTACAACCTGTTATAAAACAAACAAGTCCAACATAGGTCCTTGGTATGGAAATAATTGCTATATGGTATTGGTATTGAAATATAATATATCAAAACACAGTAATGAAAATGTCTGAAGGGCCCCGATTACTCCACCACTTAGGGCCCTGGAATAGATTGATCCGCCCCTGGTTATCGTAGCTTCTAGGATTTCAAGGAAGAACTTCACTGAAACTTGGCAAGACTTTATGAGAGATAGAATACGCTTTACCATCACCATCGAGGTCTTTCATTTGTTGCGTGAATAAAAGGCTTGGCTTTGATGGTGTCATCTTCTGTTGTCGCTTGTTTCTGGAAATCAGCCAGGAGTGAAAAAAAAGAAAATTCGAACTCCTAGCTACGTGTTTTGGTCAACCAATTCCGGCTCTTGTTTCTGTTCGATTGGTAAGAAGTATCTTCTCCAAGACAGATCCACCAGACGGTATTACAATCTCAACACTTTCTGTGTTGATCTGGTGATCAAATGTTTTGAAACGAAATGTGTTTATGTTTGTAAATGAAAGAAAATACAGTATTTCAATGGAGTAGTAATTAGTGAATCAATGTAAATTAAGCCCCATGTTTTTAATCAAAGCAAAAATGCATCCTAACAGCTTTCAGAATCAAAATCGCTAATTAACCAAATTATTAAATCTAAAAGCTTTTCGAAAAATTAGCAACAACTCTTCATCATCATTACCTATTCGTTCGATGTACCAAAGGAAAAACATTTACTGAAACCTTGGAATGAGATATCGCAATTTGCCCGAACCAAGACTCATTGTAAACGGTCTCCAACGAGAGGTGCTCACTAATGTAATGAATCCCTATCGCTCGCAGGATCTGAGAAAGCCCTTTCGATGGTCTTTCTTTGCCCTAAAATCACGCGCAGCCCGTGCGGCCAAGGACGACATCGGGCACGATTGAAAGAATGGCGACCTCGATCATCCCTTCCGCCACACGGCTCCCCGTGCCGGGACCCTTTCCCCGAGGAGGTTCGTTTCAATTTAAAACCAATCAGCACAGGGAACGGTTCCCAAACGGGCAGCTGACGTACGGAGCCAAAGTGGCCGTCCAATGTCGGCCGTTTCCGATTGTCTCCGTTCCATCGTGGCGGCGGCTGGCAGGCAGGCAAACGGGTGGGGTCGCACGGGAAAAAGGATTGCCCTTCGGTGTCCCTGGCTGGATCTTTTTTCTGCTCTCCGGTTCTCAAGTGTCCTTGTTTGATTTCACGTTGCCCAACGATGGGGGGGCATCGGGTTTCCCCGGGGCTGTTCTGCCCTTTTGAAAACATGAACATTTTAACCTCACATTTTTCCACGTCGTTGACCCACTTTTGGTGCAATTTAGAAACATAAAAAGCAAGACAATGCGCCATCGAATGAGGGACCCACTCGGCCGCTAGTCTGTTGAGCTATTGAGTTTAGCTGTGTTTCATTTCATTTTTAAAATGGATTCCATGTTAGTTAACGGACTCCAATCTAACGTTGGCGCAATGAAACCCTTTTGTTCTTCCTTTCATCGCCGGCGAACGGGAACATGTTATGGAGCGCAGTGGAGAGGAAGTAGGAAAGGATGGTCCACTTATGGTCAAGCGTCGGCAAGCCACGGGCATTTTTCCCCGGAAAGGTCCATCGTTGTATCTAGTCAAACATTTGCCCAACACTCCGGTCCGACACGTTGTTTGCATCTACTTTGCATATGGTAAATGGTGGACCAGAGTGACCGACACATTTTTCCCTGTGATCGTTTTGGTTGTTGCTCTTTTTGTGTTTCTCATGCTGCAGAAAATGTATCTTCTACTTGTCGTTTACTATTCACTTCCAACTAAGAACGTTTCTTTAATTCTCGACTTTAAAAGACGACCAATTAAATCGGATGTTCTCTGTCTGAACCTGATGTACCTAGATTGTTTATACTTATTCATGCAGCTAAGATGAATTATTCATTCAATAAAGGATTTGTACATTGTACTCCCTTGTACGAGAGGACTGACTGTCCACGTACACAAAGGGAAAAAGTCTTGTAAGCCCTTAAAGGGCAGGCATGACCAAAGATGGTCGTTACGCCAAAAAGAAGAAAGATTTTTTTTGTAAATGCAGTAATAGTAACTAGTTGGTAAAATTTAAGAAGTGTAACCCACCAAAGGTGTCGATTACACATGAAATCAACATGAAGGGCATGCAAACTATCATAAAGTTGAAGGTTATTCATTAACGCCAACTAACGTTAATTCGTTTACACCGATAACGTGGGTTGTCGAGCATTTTAATAAACATTTTACAGTGGGTCAAGAAATTCAGTGTTCACAATAGTATTTCGAAATCCAGGCATAAATAATTAGTTAGTTCAAAATGTTTATCAAAATATTTGGCTAACTAGATTATACAAAGGCCACTCTGAACTCTGCCAACTAAACATTGAACTAAAATAAAGTGTTTTTGGCTTCTTTAACTAAAACCTAATTAATCTGTATAAGGGAGGTTTTTATGTTAAAAAAACGATTTATTTAATAATATAACAACACAAGATTGTAATGCATGCCCTTCTCCGACGTATTTAATCGTATAAATTGATGATATGTAAAATAAAGTTAACGGATATGCTTTAAGAAACATCGATCGAGATGTTTGGAAACCAGTCAGCATCTGCAGGAGATAAAATACTGATATTTGTCAAGTCAAAATATTGTTTACGCCATAAATTGAAAATGATTTCACGAAACCTTTTAAAAATAAGAAGGCAGTAAGATGATAAAATTATCACAACGTAACAATAAACCGAAAATGTGAGCTTCCAAAGCATGTAAGTTTATTGGCACTACTATAAAATATTGCTATCACAGCTTAGCTGTAAAACTTAACAGTGTGTATTTTTATGCAAATCTGCTATGCGTAAAAGAACAGATGCTTTTCTTATCGCAACACACAGGTAAGAGTCGTTCCAACATTATCACACCCATTTGGTGATGCAACGAAGGCGGTCCGAAAAGGTGCAGAAAAGCTCCAAAGTGCCGCATATCCGTTTGCACGAAAGTTCCACATTTTCCCATCACAAAAACCGGCGAGTTAGCGGCCGGAAGTAGCGAAGAGTCGGCCGTCTGCACGGAGGGACTATCAGCGACTACCCATGACGTTGCCCGTTCTGCTTACCCTCTCCCCTTCCCTTTCCCTTCGCAGCCGTCGCGCCGGAAGGCTCCATAAACAGCGATCAATATCTCGGCCAAGTTGCTCGCAACCGGGACCGACCACCGAAGTGGGAAAATTCTTGCACGACTTTTCCGCACCATAAATTCCGAGATTCAGCCGCAACAACCAGGGAAAACGAAGAGACCAATGACACAGACACACACACACACATGCGCGCGTGTATGCACACATACCCCAAAAACGACTAAAACGCCAAAAGTCACACCGTACCGCCGGCAGCCATCGCCACCGTGGAATGTCCTCGAATGGCGTCCGCCGTTCTTTGCGTTTCCCATTTTCCTTTCCCTGCTTTGATGGTTTGCCTTTCCATAACAAAAAACAACAAGAAAAATATGAAAAGCGTACCACAACTCAACGAACGTTGGTTCGGTCGGGTCTGATTGCTCACTTCATCGAATCAACGGCTCAACTGCACACCGGGGAATCATTTCACACTCTTCCACCGCGTCATCCGCACACCTCTCCATGCCCTCGGCCATGTGGAGGCTACTCTTATCAATGTTTTTGTTAAAGCGACACACATAATTTATGCAATGTCCGCTACACCACGCTGGGCAGGATATCGGGACAGGTCGTGCGGTTTCTAGCCACGGAAAAGCCAGGCTACCCCGTTGTGAACGGGGAGAACACCGTTTTCCGTTCCACCTGTCCACGGTGCGCCATTTGACGCAACGATTTTTCCAACTTACCATCGGATCGTGTACGCGCAGTATGGCTGTTTGTTGTCTAATTAGCCGATAATGTCGCACAAATTGGTAGTCATGCATAAGAGATCGTTTTGTTTCCAAACCGATGGCCAAAGCATTCATCAGATTGGAATTGGTGTCATTTAAATTACCATGTTATGACCGCATGGTTAGCGATTTAGATTACATTGAGCGTTAGTAGGGAAGGTTTAGCAAAATTTGCTGTAATGGAAAATGTTAAATTCGGTACAATCATAAATACAATCATGGCAGATGCAATTTGAAATGGCAGATGCAATTGAAAAAACAACAGGTAAACATTCTACTTTATTCAGATGTTATTAATGTTATCCATAACATACATCCATGGTATAACTGCCAAAAAGGCATACTTAAAACATATTCAAGATCCGTATGCATACAATTTCCCACAGTGAAAATAAGACGTTTAACAATATGATCGTGTTTAAACGATAAACATTGTCCAAGAGCATTCATAATCAAGATAAAAGATACTAAGTAATAATTTCAGTAACAAACAATTAAAAAATAAAATAATTAAAGTCACAAATTTCGACAACTACTGGTAGGCAATTTGAATGTACCGAAGTATACGAAAAAAAAATCACGCAAAAAAGTTGTTAATCAAAAACGGCAAGCGCATTGGGGCGAGAAAAAAACTACTGATTGAGTTTTGGCTAATTTCAGCCACATTTTGCCGGTGAATAATTACCAACTTTGTAATTAACTTTCTCGCCCAACTGTCACTCGTCATCCGGGCCTTAATGAAGCGCTCTCCATTGCAGATGAGGCATAAATTTCAAACCAACCGATTGCTTATTATTTATCGCAGCTCTGTCTCATCCATATTAATGCCCCAGCAGCCCATTCGACCATGCTGTCGATAGTGCCCGTCCCGAGTTACATAATTTATGGCAGAGAAGTGTGAGCCGGAAAAACGCTCTGCTCGTGTAGTCGACCGTTCCCGTTTGTTGGAAAATGTCCACCACACATCCTTCCCGGCCCGAGATGGATGATCCTCGATAGCTCCCCTCCTCTTTCTTTCCCAGGCGTAAAGGGGGGATCGCATTATGAACGCATTGTGACCGAAAATAGCCCTTTCGGACGGCCGGATGATGCGAGTTGCCAGCGGTAACCTTTTCGCCTCCAGGCTCATCCCGAGCTTTCACCGCTCGTCGTTGTCAATATTAGCGAGCAGATAAGTTTTACGACCGAAAACGCTTAGCTGTGTCGGGTCCATTAAAAATCGGTCCCATAAATATTGGTCGCCCTTCCGTAGGCCGTAACTCGAATCGAGTCGTTAAAAAAAAGTAAAGAGATCTTCTATCTCGAAACTTCCGAAAAGGACACTCTTAACCACAAACAGCAGTAAAATTATCAACTTGCTAAAAATATATACAGTGCGAGAATGTAATAAATACTTGCGACAGCTGAGCTTCTCATAAAAACCCGATTTAACAGTTTTCCAACTCTTCTTACATTTGCAGATTGACTTTGCTACAACCTTTGCAATCTTTGCCCGACTGTAAACCAATCAATAAATTGCCTTCCACCGCGTGGCAGATGGATATGTCCTACCAACCTTTGCCCCGGGCCATGGTTTGCTTTTCCCCAGACCAGTTCAAAGGCATCAACATCGATCCCCGGTCCTACGTGCGCCTTCAAATGCGGCGTGCTTTCTTACCACTTTACATTACCCACTGAAAGGGAAACAAAAAAAAACGCTCTCACAAACGATAATCCGAACGATCGATTCCTGGCTCGTCCCTGCCCAAACGACAAGCGGCTCGAAACCGACGAGCACACGTCGCTCGCCTTCGAATCAGCAATCACCGTGGAGAGCGTGAAGCAAAGAGGGAAAAATGGATCCGTAAAACCCGCGTTTCATAACATCGGTGACGCTCCGTGTGCGCCATACGCACCCTTCGGCACGTGGGACCATTTGTTCTCGTTTCTCTTATCGAAAGGCATCCGACCCGGGACCGTTGCCTTGGGCACCTTCCCTCCCGACCGACCCTCGCTCGGTACCAAGAAAAGAAACCCAGGATGTAGAGTTTTCCATATTTTCACCGTGGCATTTGATTAGGAACTGATTCGTCTGCCGTTTCGAGCATCAAAGAAATCAAACCCTCATTTGACGGTTATTCGAGCGGAAAAGCCATCGGGTGGCAGCTTTTCCACCCTTTCGTCACTACTAATCCGCTTGTCCCAAGCCGGTACCGGTTGGTTTTTGTTTCCGCCAGGATTTATCGTGCGCCTTTTCTTTTCGTTTCCCAACAGGAAATCGAAAAAACAACCGACTCCGTTTGGGCGTCGGTGATAAATAATTCATAGCCTGCGGATGAGAGAAAATGGTGGGTGGATTAGGCTGTCTTGCTGCTATCAAAGCATGATCTTTCGTTGAATAATATTGTTGTTTTGTGCTGATGACAAATTTTACTCTTGTTTTTAAAACCGATAAGATCAAACTGAACATTATTTACCAAATAGCTAAAAAATAAGAAAAGATCGTCTTTCATTTGAAAGGCTTCGAGTCCCATAAATATGCTGCCAAGGTGTCTATAAAACCGCAACCAGATATTGTAAATTTATAACCCAAAGTCATAAAAATTCGTCCACGGCCGCGGTGAGGCTGTTGATTAGATACCCGCCAGTGAAGGTTTCCCACGTACCAACAAGTCGTTGGCGCCGAAGGTTGAAACACATCGATACCACGACCTGGTGACCTTTCCCGTTTTCTCCTTCAGGGGCCCTCTAGGCGTTGAGACGGCGGCCCGACAGGTTCACAATGAAACTCCATTCACCCACCGAACCGTGAAAGACAAAACGTCCGGACGCGCACACCAGCAAAGCAGTACAAATTTCTTTCCCACCCCACCCAGAGTGACTCGTCAATGACCTAAAAACATGCATCGAAGCCGATGGGGAGGCGTAGTGAAGAAAAGTTTTTCCCTTCGCTTTAGTGTTTCTGCTACAAAAACTAATCCGCTTCACTGGGTGGGTAGTGAAAAAGTGGCGCTGTTTTTTGAAGAACTAGTTTTTTTTTCTATTCCATCCACAGCGCCACTGTGTTGCTCGGTGGAGTTACAGGTTCTTCGAAAAAGAAGAATAGCTCAAACTACAAAGGGACATGCAAATTTTGTAAATCAATTTTTTGGTTCAACTGGTTGTATTTGGGTGGCGAAAGGGAAACCACCCTTTGTTTATGGAAAATCGTGAAGGGAAATTTGGTTTTCAACAAATCGAGTGGCGTGATTCAACGACTATATTCGCTTTGCAGTTTTGAAGCACGTGTGTACTTCATAGAGCTGTACAGTATATGAATCATTTCTCATACACTTTTGAAAATCAAAGCAAAATGGCAGCAAAAGGAGGATTCAAGAGCTGAACATAATGTTTTCTAAAGTTATAAATGAAAACTACATAGTGTATGAAATGGCTGACTAAAACTAAACTTTCCCCTTTTCCAAATTTGTTGTACGACGTTCAAAGGTACGGTATTACTCAAGCTTGAACAGCATGAAGTATATAATTAAAAATGTAAATAGTTCACCGATTGACAGAAATTACTTTTGGGCCATGGTCATATCATCGAAAGAATGAAAAACGAGATAAGACATCTTAAAATTTATTTTTTTTAGGATCCCGATTAAAACAGCATAAATATGAAATGAGCTTAGCTTGATTTTTGACTGATATAAATATATCCGAAAACGACAGACATTAGTAAACTTCTATGAACTGTAGGGAACGGTAAACTAGTTGTAGGGACGAATTAGTTATGGACAATTCCGAACAAATCTTTGTATACAAAAATCAAACGAAACATAATTTGATTTGCAGCACAAGAAGCTAAAGAAGTGTTTTAAAGAAGAGTTTCTAAAGAATGCTTCGCTTTTGCTAATATTAAACGTCTAATTCAAATTACTATTAGATTTCTCCGTTAAGTTAATGCTTGAAAAATCCAACAATGGTTTAAAAAGTGCGTTAAATTTACATAATTTTATTTTAATAAAAGAATGTGTCGGAGAAGTTGATATAAATCCTGATATTGGTATTATAAACAAACGCATCTGTTGGAAAGGGCCAATCTGCTTATGTAATTCTGCAGTAACACCATTTTACGTAGCTAAGGTGAGCTGTACGTATTCAGTCCTAATAAACGAATCAAATAAATTGGTCACGTTGGTTAGCAATCTCCGGGGCGTAAAACGTACGACCCGACGCAGGTAATGTATGCTCCAGCCGGTCTAGCAGTTCCCTCTGATTGAGCAACAACTGGCGGTACGGTGCCAATCAGCTGATTTAATTAGCGCACCCTCGTACGGCCTTCGCTAGGCGGGAGGCAGCATAATCAAGCCACGTGCCCTAATCCATCTCGCTGGCTACGCGGCCAGACGTGTCCACTCATGCTAATTAGTGACACCCTCTCAGTCGGTTCCAGTGTCCTACGTAACCGGGAACTTCCCGCACTTTCCGATCGAAGCCGTGGTCGCTTACCTTATTGGAAATTCCGTTGATAATCTCCGTGCTGTTGCCGAGCACCGACAGGAACTTGGACTTGATGGCGCTCGGTGTTTTGCCCATGAACGAGCGGATGCGGTTGGTGGCCGGTGGAGTATCCCGTGGTCCTCCCCCTTCGCCGAGCGGGGGACCTTCGCCCGCCGAACGCCGCTCCCGTCCGTTGGCACCGTTGGCCAGCGAAAACGCACCTTTCCCGGCCTGCCCGTCGGCGGTCGCTCCCGGATCGGTTGTGGCCATCGTGCCACTTCCGTTCTGCTGCTTCGGACTCATCCGGGAGCCTCTGGAGAAGGTGGAAAGAGCTGACCCTTCCATCGTGTTCCGTATTTCCAACCGAATTCCGTAACGCCTCGTAACAATGCTGAGTTTTACGCTGCACAACTGCTTGAAAATAACGACTATTTCAACGGTACGTAACAGGCACGTGGATCCGAACACTAACTAACAGACAAACTTAACAACTCCACATCGGTAACGGACTGCTTGCATCCCGCTTGCTTCGAAAACGTTGCAGCACGTTTGATACAAACTTCAACTCACATGATAACACTCCACCAGTACGCGCACTTTACAACAAAACAGGTCACCGTTTCAACAACGCGTGCATTTATCAAACACAACCACCCACTCCACCGTTGATCTACGCCAGTATGCAGCTGTGGAAACCCATTTGTGTAGGCAATTTCATTTCGATTAGATTCGGCCGTGTTTTTACTTTCCTGCTGTCGCTACGTTAGTTTGTTTGCCGCAACATGTAGCTCCAGGCGCATGTGGCCTCTTTCTGCCCAGCGAAACTGTTGGAAGTTCAAGTGGGCGCCACAAAAGTCGGAAAACAACGGCCGGAAGGGATAGTACAGGCAAAGGAAAACTTCCCCCTAGGGCCGCTAGGGAAGGGTTTCGAAAAACGGCACGGAAAAGACAAAACAATGCCCGATGTCGGTGGCTCAATTTATGACCCGTGCGAGCGGGGATTGACTTTTGTGTATGTGTGTGAGTTGGTTTCTACTTCCGACCGGGGCACTGGAAAAGCGATTTTCATTCCGCGCGGTTCGAAAAAGGGGGGCCAGCGCGTTCTCGGTAGAAGAGAACCACCGAAACCGAGGGAATCGGATCGGTACCGCATTATGTCACACCGCACAGCCACACACGTACACTCTTTACTTGACGCACACAAATACACACACACACACACACACACACATACACAAAAGGACATTCCAAACCGAAGGTGAAGTGACGAATGTGAGCAAAGCACGTGAAAAGGGAAAAGGGAAGGTAATTTGTAATTTCACTCGCGGAAATTGCTCGTCCTCACAGTAGAGAGGTAGGGGGGAGGGTCTAAAAGGTCGCAAATAGAAAGAAAAAAAGAAGCAAACTCACGCTGGCGCTCAGCAGATTTTCCACGGGAGATAGGAAGGTAATTAAAACGATGCCCCCAAGTGCACATAACACAAGGAAATAAAAGGAACAAAACAAAAAACAAAGAAAACACTTTTCCACACGCAGCACGGGTGTACGATTCGGAACAATTTTCCCTCCAGTCGCGTGGTACGGAAACTCTGGGCTTCCCTTTTCAGAGGTCCATAAGCGGTGAACCGGAAAAAAGCTTGCGAAAAAGAAGAGCACCACGAGTGGAAACTAGAACGCTTAGAAGTGAGTATACTAGCACCTACTGGTGGCAGCGACCTCCTTGCGATGCGGTCGACATCTAACCTACGGAAACGCTACGAAACAACTGGCACGATCGGTTTTCCCTTAACTGCGGTCGACCCCTCCGGTTGGTAGGTGTGCGCGTCTGGCGTTCGGGAAAACTTTGCAGTCCATTGCCCGGAAGCCGTCGTCGTGCTGGCGACAGCTGTCAACATTCGTGTTTACGACGGCCTGCTGCGTTTGGGTGTGTTGGTTTTGCTTAAGTTAACACAAACCCAAAACCCAAGGGTGCCCACCACGTTTTTCACACTCACTAATGACTCCTGCTGGAAGAAAAACCGCAACAGAGGTGAGTTTATGCTATGTTCATGGACACCGAATTGGAACCGAAGATACCGGTTAATTCAAAACCGGGCCAACGGACAGACGCGTGCGGCGCAAACTCCACTCATGCTTTCGCTCGACGATGCCGGTTGTTGGAAACGTCAAAAACGAGGGCCGAAAAACGTGTGCGTTTTCCGCCAGCTCGTGTAACGGTATCGGCCAATCCGACCCGATCCGTGTGTTTGTTTTCATCCGTCAATCAACAGAAAAACGATACTAAAAAAAACAGCTAGTATTACTCGACCCAGCTAGTGTTGGTGTAATTGAGAGCGCGCTCAGGAGCTGTCAAACATCCTCTCAACCATCGCTCGGGTGAATGTATTCGTGAAAACTTTCTCCCTTCCTTTCTCTTTTGGTTTTTTTCTCATCGCACTTCTATCCTTGTCTCCCGCGTGCCGCGAGCGGAAACCAATTGGCGTGGGTGGGAAAAACTCCTACCACGCTAGATTGTTGCTAGCCTTGTTGCGACGCCTAAGAACGAGGTCATAAAAACAAAAACGAAAAAGCTTACTCGCTGCCGCTCGGGAGGGAAAGCCATGGGCGAAGGGCAGTCCCACCGGGGACGAGGCGGAAAAATGGGCAAAGGTTACGTTGACGAATGAAATGGAACGCGAGGCTTAACCACTGTCAATGCCCCTACGCTAAGTTTGCGGTCTCGTTTGCATCGAGGTCGTTTATTTTCGAACCACGTGGGTAATTGCACTCGCATCATTCGCGACGGAAAAACGAATGGGAATGAAAATAACGAGGCATTACATACTTTCCACTCGATTGGATCCATGCTTTCCGGCACGTGGTCGAGGGCATTGGGAATAAATAATTAATGACAGATTCACCCCTGCAACTAGCTTTGGCACTGAAAAAGGTTGGAGTTTTTGTTACACACTATAATTAATATTAATTTTGCTTAAATATCCTTTTCATCACAAAGCACCAGGCGCCTCCATCGAATTTTGCATGTCGCAATGTAAGCGGATAGCGGTTTTCTTTTTCGCACCTCCCGGAACTCGTGCGACAATGAACCGAGTGACGTGGCGCTATGACGCAAAACGGTGGCAAGGTGCGGGCCGGTTTCGAAACATGCATCGGAGAGTGTCGCAAAAAACATGAACACTAACGCGCCTTCGACGATGCCGGCGTGTGAGGCAGGCCTGCTGCGATGCTGAGGATAGAAAAGGAGCCGGTGGTGGTGGTGCTGGTTGGAGGAGATGACATAGACTTGTCGCGAGCCGTGGGCTAAACGGGAAGGTTAAAATTAGATCCAAAAGAAGTGGCCGCCGGTGTATCAAGAGCGCTGATCAACTGCGCACAATCGCTCCGGAGCGGTTTTGGGTGGCTTAGCACAATGGGTAACGGTGCTGAGTGAAGGTGGTCAGGACCCTTGAAGGTGTTTTGGCCCTTATGAAGGTGGTTTAGCCCTGTCAACATACTCACAACTAACTGACTCGCCAGGGTTCCTAAACAATGATGACCAACTTCTCTCTTGAATTACCCCCAGTAAAGCTCTCGATTGCCATTCCAGGTAGCATGGCTATGCGATAAAGTGTGCATTGCTCATATAATTTTAGAAAAGTCCTGTAAACCAAGAATGCGTTTTGAAATTTGCAAACTTGGATTGTGGAAGTTGTTCGTTTATTTATTTCGTCAGTTGAACAAGTATAGACTCCTCTAATTGCTATGACTTGAATCAATTCTAGTTTTCGAAATGTTGGTATTTAAATCTTTGCTATGGGAAATAAAATTCCGAGCGTTTTTCGTACAGCACCAGGCATTCAAAGTTGGACACTTGAAAATCGAACAATCTTTTCACTTTGAGTCAAGTTATATTTTTCTTCGAAGCAGCTAGCGACACGAAACTTCACATGAGACTTCTCGAACCATTGTTCTTTACGAATATGCAAAAAAAGTCGTTTTTTCGTGCCAGGCACTCTAAGTCGAACACGTCATTTTATCATGAATTTCTCGACGATATGGAACAAAAATAGTCAAGTATCAATATGACAAGTCACTTAAGCCAGTAATTAGTAGGTGAGCTAGAGATGATTAAGTTAGTAGTTAGTAGTGTAAAGGATATTTAAATAATTGATAATGTCTAAACAGACAACTGTAGATGTTAGAAAAATCGTCATACACAACATGACTCAAGGCAAAAGGGCCCGAGAAATCATTGATTTCGAATGACTTAATGTTATGCTCCGAAAGGAATGTAGAGGCATCCTTGCGAATCATGAACCTTGAAGGTCTTGCCGGCAGCGAAGGGTCCGGTTGATAAGACCATTTATACAAGCAACTTTGGTTAATGTAATTGTTCCGGTGAGGATTTAGCATTGTTCGTTATAAAACTCCATGCAACCGTAGGGAATGTACATACCCTGGTTCGGGAAAATCACCTTGCCCGAGAGACGATCCCCAGCATGAGCCGTTAAGTGGACAAATTTGATTTGTAACAGCGTTTTTCCCAAAGTGCCAATGCGCCAGCAAACGGTGAGAGACGCCATCAGATCGTTCTCAATTTTTGCCCGAAACCACATTCGCCGGTTCGGTTCGGCTTAATCCGCCTCGGCTCGGGCCAACCGCCTCACAGTCAGTGATCGTTCGTCAACGCGTACGCTTTCCCGGTCTCAGCTTCTCGGCGGTTCTCTGCAGCCGGCGGTGGAGTTATATAAAAAGATTCCTTTTCTGGCAAACGTGGGTGGGAAAATTTTCTCCATCCTCAGTCGGCCGGTCGTTTCGCTTACCCGGGCACTTGTTGCAGCGGCAACTGGAAGTGATCGGGCGACTCGAATCTAGTTGCCCGTGTGAAAAGTGGAGATTTTGTCCAACGATTTCTTTATTGGATGTGCAAGAATTAAGTGAAAAATTCCAAAGTGAAGCGGCTCCAGCCGAATTTTCACCAGCTAGTGCTAACAATCCAGATTGTTTGAGAAAAGTACGGGTGATTCTAGGCCCTAACGAAGGAAAAAGGATACTAGTGCAACCAGTGGGCAGATAAATTCACTCCATTTTACTTTACCAGCAAGTCGGCGGTGGAAAATTCAGCGATTTTATTAATATAGTGCTCCCGGGCAACGTTTCGCAGCCGGACGTGCTATGCGATTGAGATGAGTGTAAGTGTCAAAAGGCCATGTGTGTGTGTGTGTGTGG
Organism: Anopheles coustani; assembly: GCF_943734705.1. Classification (NCBI taxonomy): domain Eukaryota; kingdom Metazoa; phylum Arthropoda; class Insecta; order Diptera; family Culicidae; genus Anopheles; species Anopheles coustani. Next base: position 22,798,907 of record NC_071289.1, on the reverse strand, counting down.
TTGTGTGAAGTTATGGTGTCATGCCCTACCTGGCCCATCCGTGTGTGTGTGTGTGCAGATGTGTGTGATCTAACCGCACTGCTTGCACTAAGATTATATTAAAAATAGAAAATCGGTACCATTTTAGTGGGTCTCTCGGAGACAAAGTGGTGCATATCGCAATAAACACAGAGAAACAGAGAAAGAACGAAAGTGAGAGGAGCGCAAAAAAAGAACAAACCATGGGTGACGCGAAGACGGCGAGAAAAGCGCACATCTCGCGTTGTGTCGCGACGATCATCTAAAAACGATCCACAGCATTTATTGCCGGTTTCTGTCGAGTTTGTCGGAGAAAATTCGTCGGCAAATGAGCTGCGAGTGAAATGTGATTTTTCCGACGGTTTCCCCGCACGACCATCCATCCGCTCCGTCTGGAGGAAGTGTAGCTCGGCGCCAGCGAAGTTCATGCACATTAGGGCTTAACATTTGATGGCGGTGGTGATCGTGTCAGGCTTGCGTTTGCGAAGGAATGCGGAAGCGTGAGCAAGAACTCGCCATGCAAATTAACTTGAAGATGAAATAATATTTACTCGTTGTTAGTGAAACGTGGAACAAATCTTATATATTGTAATCAGGTTAAGAGTCTTCTATTAATCAACGAGAACGAAAACTTAGCATCAACGTTACTACACACTTTAGATGCAATTTATGTGAAAAGCACATGGAACAGATCTACTCATACAAGTAGTTGCGTTTAAAAAAAAATACTTGTTGTTTGCAACAAGAAAAAATCAGTTGATATTTTTATATTTGAAAAATGTTAAATTGCCAAAACCTGTTTCGCATCAGTTCTAGCCATAGATCAAATCAGAGAAAAAAGTTTACAACTGTCAAGCGCTGACGTCGTTCCGTGGTTTTTTAACGTTTCTTATGTCCCTGGGCAAACTATCGTCGAATCTTGTTTTTTATCTCACGTATTCGACGGTTTTCGTCAAGAAGCATTTCACTTGTGAACTTGTTCAAAGTGCAAGGTTTGACGGCTCTGTCAGTCAGTGAACGCGACTGAGACTGGCATGAGGCTTTAAATACATTCGATGACAAATCAGGGACGAGTGTTTGCATGCGTTACACTGCATGGTGTTATTTTCCTGTACTTTTAGCACTTGCCTGCTCTCCTCTATACTTATTTCAGTGCATACTCCATTGGTGTGTACCGCTTGAAATTGCAAATAGGTCTACGTTCCAAATCTGATTTAAATGTGAGCTCGGACAATAAACTAAACTTCCGACAGATGGTGTTCCACTTTTCCAGCAACCGGAACGTTGGAACGTTTTATTTTTGGATTTTCTAAAAGGGTTTTCGGGCCAACAGCGCGCGATCATCCCTGGTTGAATAGTTTCGGTTCTGCAAATGGATCGTTTATATTCTCTGCCATTTTGCGGAAGTTTATAATATCGTTAAAATAAACATTAACCTAACGTTGTGGTTATGTTCTCTGCTCAAATCTTCAACGAGGAGATGTAAATTGAGTTGTTCGTTTAAAGCATTCACATCTGGTATAAAATACCGATGCCACCTTTCTAAATATTTCCATTTTATACACACATCTAAAGGCGATTTGGCGATTTGAGGAAGATTTGGCTTAAAAAGTATTACAATTAACTTACCATGTATCAAACACCATGCGCCTCCATCGTTAAGCCGATGCCATGCATGAGCTGCATTCTTGTACCGGTTGCTAACGCTCGACACTGAAAGTGAACTAACCCAAATAAACAAACGTTGTTTATACTAGCAGAAGCGATTTTAAACGAGAGGAAGAAAAAAACAAGCCCTCGAATACACTTAACCCACTATCACAAAAAAAAAACCGCGGGGATATTACACAACTCGAACCTTACCTTCGCAACAACGCAACCGTTCGTGCCTCGCATGTGTGTAACGTAAATACGATTTAAAAATAAATCATGCATCTTTAACGCTATGTTAGCGTGCATTCGGGATTCACCGGTTTTGGATGTTCGTATTATGAAGACTTTAGCGGTGATATGTTGGACGTACTGTAAACAATATAGCAATAAGAAGTAGCCTGAAAGAGAAACAAATTAAACCAGATTAGATAATTCGTCTCTTCATTTGCAACCAAAATGAAAAATCACGTTGAGGTTAAATTTAACAATACACTTTGCCCACAATTAACTTATTTTGATAATGAACTGTATCGAACATTGTTCAATCCTTAAAATTACGGTGAAAAAGTTATAATCAACGCGATCGTCTAACGGCATCGTAGTGGAAAGACAAAAAGCTGTTTCAAAAGTGAAAACCAGCAGTGAATTTTTATCCTCTGTCGATATAAAATTAATATATTAAATCCTGTATTCATTTAACAAAAACTCAGACTGTGAAAATATGTTTAACAATCTCTCCACATAGCAATGCTTTTCAATTTAAAATATTTGTTCTTTTCTTAAACATTTAATTTGCTTAGGATTCATTCACCTGATTTTTCGGTGTTTCTTCCGCACAGAACTTCCGTCAATCAAATACGACACCGTCAAGCATGGACTCGGGTCCTACGGGTAGATTCCGGACAGCCCGCAACATGCCGTCATGGGTGGTAAGAAAACGTGACCAAACCAAACATTCGGCTTTATGTTGAGAAAATAAGCTTCCAAATCCAAATTCCCACAGACCGAAAGCAGCGACCGTGTAGGTCCACCACCTCCACCACCCCCCGTCATCGCCACCGATCCCGAGTATGAGGTCATCGATGTGGCGAACCAGCAGTATTCCAACGCCCCGCCGCCAGTACCGCTGAAATCACCAGGTAAGTCGGGCGAGTGTTCTCACCTGGAAAACTCCCTTGTAGTAGATTTGCATTTTTAATCTTCTTTGCTTTCCCGTTTCTTCATCGCAACCGGACAGACATCAAACGACTCACCGTGATGAAGTGCGATCTTTGTGGCTCCGTCTCGCCGATCGTTCGCTGTGAACAGTGCGACTCGAACCTCTTCTGCGCCTCCTGCGACGATCGCTACCATCGTCACCCGAAACGTCAAACGCACGCCAGAAAGGTAGGTGCCGGGTGTGTGTGTGTGTGTGATCATGTGCCCCATCCGTGCTCTAGTTGGTTGCAGTCAGCCATATTTTTCCATCCCATGTTGCATGCGTTCATAGTGGCGTTTCGTTCTTCGGCCTTCACCCGATTCCGTGCCATTTTCCATCCACCTTCTCCACTCATGGCTATGGGACGGCTGAGACTCGACCAGTGCCATTCCTTGGTAGTTTTTCTTCGTTGTTGTTATTACTAAAAAGACTCTCCATGAATAATGTAAGAGTCCTCTAGCACAAGCCGTCGGTGTCCGCAGCGATGTTAGAGTAGCATTAGAAGGCAGTTATTTTAATCCATTTAAATGTCAACGAACATCCATAGTACAAGGAAAAACAAAAACCCAGCAAAAGTGGGAATGCTGCACTAATCCATAAAAATAGATTCTTCCCCCGCACTGGACGACCGCATAGATCAGCTCCTCCCATTTCGCGTCCATATTGGCATCTCCACCAGCAGAAGGAAAAAACAAAATCCCACATTCATATACGCGTCACCCATCACCGGCTGCAGCTGCTTCGGAAAAACGCCATACAAAACGAAAACAAAACAACATGAAATCAAAAATAAAGTTAAATCAAAACAAATTTCCCATCCGCTCGGTCTCTTCGTTCTATTTCCTCTTCCGTAGCCCATTGATCCGCCACCGCCAACGCCACCGAGCACGGTGAAGCCTCCGCTGCCACCGAAAGGCGAGGCCGGAGTGGGCGGCCCGTTGCCGCCGCCGAGGAAAAACAAGCGCCCCGGAAGCTTCCACTTTCCTAGTCCTATGATGGGCCGCAAGCAGGACCAGGTACGCTGCTGCACGCTTTCTTGAGGACGTTGACGTGTTGGCCCCCTACAAAGCTACTGACTTCGCCGACCACATTGTCTTGTTTTGTTTTCCATTGGTTTTGGGGACGAGTACACAACAAACCCCCTGGTAGGGAAAAGGAAACACTTCTTCGACCACCCCCTGAAAAATTACTGTAACGCAAACGAGTCCAGCCCAGTTCGAATAGAAAACGAGCTCCAATGGACGTTTGGAGCAAATATATCTTTGATTAAAAAAATAATGAAACAAATGACCGAATACCAAATTAACTTCCTTCCCAGGTTTAAAGCTTTTCTTAACCGTCCTGCAAAACACTAAACGTTGCTGTCAAAAGCTTTTCTTACTTAAACAATAATTTAAAAAAAGAGCACGACTGTCCCATGGCCGAATAATACTTCGGAAAAAAACTAAAAAACCATAATTGGCTACTAGCAGAAAACAGAAAGATTTTATGTGAAATGGCAAATAAAATATAATGACCCGAACAAGTAATGAAAAGAAATTGTGCATGTGTTTTCATTTGGTTTTCGGTTTGACAGTGGGTTATCTTTAGTCGCTTTACCCAGTTTAATCAGAAGCTAACAACAGCGTTACGAAAACCCTGCAGATGTTTGCAATCTAGTCGAATTAACTAGTGTGTTGAAGACGAAAAGAGACAACACTTTGAATTGTTGAACTCCAAACGTGAATTGATAATATAGAAACGATAGAAGCAGCTAGGTTCATGATAAACTCGTTTACATTTCTAATACGAACACATGTTTGCGTTCCCAGACAATCCCCACAACAGTTCCGCAAGGGCAACCGGATCAGCAGCAGCAACAACAACAGCAACAGAAGCCACCCCCTCCGCCACCAAGTCCGGCACTTTCATTACGGGAAAAGATGAACTCCTTGAAGCGTTTCATTCATCCGTCTAACAGGCCTTTACCCGATCCACCGGAGAACAAAATTCATTGTGAGTTTGGTCAAACTGTCAAAAAGAAGGAAAACATCAACTGAAAGTGAAATATCGACATTCTCTCCCCACTTACCAGCTTCCAACTCATCGCTAGATACCGTATCGAAGCGATCGCCATCGGTCGGCATGAGCCGATCCGTGTCGACCACGATGGAAAAGATCCAGAACAACACGGCCGCCACGTTGGATCGGATGACGCTGCTGCAGCAACGCTACCGGCAGCACCAGGAGACGATGAAATCCGGCGACGGAGACCGCAGCCGCCGGGCCAGCTTAACGTCCAACACGGACCTGCAGGTATTTCAATACCGCTTTTCCATTCCTATTTTCCCGTTAAGTGGCCTCAAATATTGCTTTTTGCGTCAATGTGCAACTCATCTGTGAATGCAGGCCCTTTTTCCGAAAGGGAAAACAGGGTGTGTGTATGTGTCCCTTGTGATGTCGCTCCCATACAAATCACCTCTCCGGTTGGCAAACGACCTGGAACGTAACGTCGCCAAACCGTTCACTCACGCTGTGCTTTCTGTGTCCAACGTTTCAATCTACAGTCATCCGCTACCGAATCGTCAAACAGCTTCCGCAGCAGACCAACGTCGGCCACTTTTCAGCAACCGCATCCGCAGCACCAGTTTCTTCAGGTGTCGCCCCACGTCGGCGGACCGATGCATCAGCAGGCGCACCTGCAGCAACGTTGGCTTCATCCGCCGGCACCCAGAATACGATCTGGCAGTGTTGCGTCGGGCATCAATCTGCTTCCCGGCGCACCGACCGGACTAGCGCCGGCTCTGAATGCCAGTAATGCACCACCTGCATCTGTTTCTCCCACGCAGCGCTCGGAGTTTGGCGACTCGCCCCCGATGATGCCGAACGCACCGCGGAGTCTCAGCACGTCCGTCTTTAATCTGCACCAACCGCCACTGCAGCAGCCAAACATGTGGGGATTCAACCCGTTGCATCAGGTGAGTCAGCAAAGAAGTTCCCCGTTGTGGGTCCTTGCATCTGTCCATGGTAAAATTTCGATTAATCAGGCAAGCGTTCACTTAATCAAACAACCTGATGAGGTTACAACTTGAGTACATTAAGTATAATAAATTTACTCTTCCCATTTTCATGCCAGTTATTAGTGTAAAGTTATCAATCAAAGCGGCCATGTGAAGGTTAATTCTTAAATAAGGAGTTCTTTTTCGCGTTAAAAATATTTTTTTAAATATTGTTGACCCCTAAGATTAGGTAATCTTTTCTGTAATTCCAACTTTTAAGCTGCATTGATCTCACCAAATTGATTAGATTTAAAAATATCTCACCCTTTTGCAGTGTGTATTAAATTAGATCATTTTGAATAAACGATATCAGCTTTAATTACTTCAAATTTTTTGTCAACATTTATATTTTAGTTTTTTGCTAATCTTCTCAGTTGATTAGGTTCCCAATCGTGCCTTTTTGGTACTGAAAAAAGATTAATTAAAAATTCATAGGTTCAACATTCAAATCAATAGTTAATTAAAATTTAAATTGCAAAAAGAAACTCACAAACTTGAAAATAGAACATTTTGAGCTGATCGAAATACACGAGTTGAATCTCGTTGAATCAACAACTAACTGCAAACTTATTTCACTTGCGTAACATATTTTTCCAAAGATACTTTATCGGAAGGTGAAGCTTTCTGAAAGGACGCGTTATAGTGGACAAATATTTCCTGATTTAAATATCCACTGCGACATTATTAAAAATGTAATAATAACTGTTTCATAATATTTCCTTACCATAGGCCCAATCGATGGCGCACTTTAACCCGATGCAGTGGAACCAGATGAATGCCTGGATGGCCCGTGGTTCGCAGAATGGTTCCAACATGAGTCTTAACCTTCCGTCGCCTTCACCACACGGATTCCCACAGGACCCGTCCGGCTATCCGCCGGCATGGGCGAACGCTTGGGGAGGAATGTACCCATACCCGATGGGAATGATGCCAATGATGCCAGGTAGGAACACCCCATCAGACGTTGAGCTGCCATTCGGTGTACTGTAATCACTGATCGTTTTTCCACCCGCAGGTGTCGCAATGCCACCGCCACGTTCACGCGCAAACTCCCGCTCTCGGGCCGCATCGCCGGCGTTGAGTGTGAAGTCACGCAAGTCGACCATGTCCATGCGGAACCTCAACCGGAACAGCTTCGTCGACGATCTGACCGATGACGAGGACTCCGAGGACGAGTTCCGCCGCTCGCGAGGACGTGGTACCGATCGTCGGCGCCGCGAGCGTCTCAACTCGACCAGCAGCATCGACTTCGACGAGCCGGAACCGCCGAACCAGGCGTTTGTGCGTGCGTCCAGCGTGAAACATTCGCGCTTCAACCGTGATCGCCGTGGCGGAGGATCGTCGGCACGTTCGTTGATCGATTACCCCGTGTCGCGCAAACCGGCCGCTGCCAACCGGTACGAGCGGGAGGAGTTCGGTGCACGGGAGCGGTTCGACAAGATGGCCCTCGCGTCACCTTCACGTAAGCCACCGTCGGATTCGTACACCAACGAGTCGGATGCGGAACCGGAAGGAACCCGGCGAGTAGCCCCGTCAACGCCGGCGGGTCGAACACGCTCGAGCAACGATGGGTTTAGCTCACCTCGGAAGGTCACTTCCGATTCGCTGACGAACGACTCCGATGCGGACTTCGAGCGACGACGGCAGGCGAAGTTGCGTGCGGCACAGAACAATCTGTCCGCCTCGGCACGACGACCCACGTCCGACTCGCTGACGAACGACTCCGAACCGGATCACGATCGACGCAGGTTGGCTGGAAAGGCCAACAAGCAACCCGGTGCGGTTCCGGCCAAAAAGCAAAGCTCCGACTCCGATGGACGCGATCGGCAGCGCAAGATAAGCAGCGACTCTAAGGCGAGTGGCGGAGGAAAGGCGCCCGCCGCCGCGCCGGTGCCGAAGAAAATTCCTTCCGACTCGCACACTCCCGACACGGACGGAGAGCAAAAGCGACGGTTCGCCACGAAACAGCAACGGCAGCGGAAGCACTCCAGCACCGAGTTCATTGCAAACGATTCCGACGAGCAGGAGGAGCAAACCCGTGGCAAGGGTAAGGCGGGAAAAGCACGAACCCCGCCGGAAAAGCCCCCCCAGCAGCAGGTCGTCAACGGGCTGCTCGAGTTCCGGACCATCTCTCCGGCGAAATCGGACTCCGACGAGCAGCGGCACCTGAAGACGGTCGAGATCAAAAATATCATCAACGAGGACACGCGACCCGAGGTGGAGGACTTTGGGCGCTCGGTGCTGGAGGACTCCCCGCCGCCACCGGCCCCGGTAGCCCCCAACTGCGAGTGGCAGTGCGAGTTCTGCACATACGTCAACGAGCCCGGCGTGAAGATCTGCGCCATCTGCTGCAAAACGGCCACGATCGGCGTGGTGAGCGGTGCCGGGAGCAGCAACTTCGACGGCACGAACACCCAGTCACGGTCTCCGCCACCGGACGTCGTGCAGGAGGTCCCCCAGGTCACCGAAGTGAAGCTGCAGCTCGTCCCACCACAGAAACCCACCGTCAACGGTAAGCCAACAGCACCGACGGAAGCGAAGAAGAAAGGTAGGATCCGCAAAATATCCTTTTGGCCCGGCACCAAAGCTAAGTAGCGAAGTCGTGCTCCCGGTTCCCTGTGTGTCCCGGTTGTGTTAAGAAGTTTGCGTTGCACTTTTCGGCACCACTCTATCCTTCAGGTTCAAACAAATTTCCTTTTCCGTTTTAATCGCACGTAATGCAAGCAAGCAATCAAGCACGCACCCGATAATCTCTATCCGTTCCATTCGCACAACACCCTGTTTCTAGTTACGCCCACTTGTGCCGCGGTAACCGTGTGAGGGTTAGTTAGATTCCATCCCTACTCCTGAGCAGCACTATAGAGTTAATATTACACTCGACCTTGCGAAATCGTCCTGATTCATGTAATTCAACCACTAACATACTCTCTAAGATACAGCGGATCCATCCCCGATTGACGTTTGTTGTAGAAATAATACTAATTGCGCGTTTCTATTTTGTTTTGTTTTACACCGATTCTGTAAAGTTTATGATAGAAATAAAAGACGCGTGTAATAACATGTACGAGGTACAGGAAATGTGATGATCGGCACTGACTTGGTTGTAACTAGCACCACAGAAACATAAAACGCTATATAGAGTTGTTGCATAACCAAATAAAGATCGCATCCCTTTTCTTGTGTTTCGCGAGAAACTACAAGCTGGAAACAAAATCCAAACTTGAAAAAGAAAACAGATTGCGTTCCGTGTTTTAATCCGGTGCCGTCTTTTCTCGTGTTCTCTCGTTCTAGACGACGCCGGTCAATCTGACGTTGACGACGAGGAGGACGACGAGATGGACACCGGGATGACGGTGGAGGGCGGCGTTGGCAAGCCGGGTGGTGGTGGTGGTGGTAATGGTGTTGGCAATGGGTTTGACCAACAGGGTAGCACAGTGATGCCGCCGAAAGCGGCTGGCAAGGAGGAACAGGTTGAGAAAAAAGTCGTTAAGGAAAAAGTATCCACTGGTTGCGGGCCTTCTCCGCCGAGGGAAATCGTGGTGGAAGCGAAGCGAAACGCCCTGCCCGATGGGGAACGATCAGGCATGAAGGCTTCCACAGGAACGTCACCGCCACCGCAAGATATGTCCACACAGGTATGATAAATCCGTTGGATATTTGTTTATTTTAATTATCACGACAGCATCTCGACTAATCTCGTAGTCTACTTTGATAATCGAGTGTTAAAAACCGCGTCTCAAGTGACACGAATCAAAGCAGCCTACGTATTACTAATGGCATACGTCACTACAAGTTAATCTGTTTTCTAATGTCTACCATCAACACCATCCATCGATTCATTAGACCTACGACTCGTTCGAACAAGTACGTGAAGAAATCGCCGCCCTAGAGCAAACGGTGGATAAACCGATCAACAACAGGGTCGAGGAAAAATCATTGCATCAGCAACACCACAATCAGGACCACGGGTCATCGCTGTACAAGCGGTCGTACTCGCTCGCCACGCCACAGCTGCTGCAAGTGGATCGTCCTGCCAGCCGAAACAGCATCTCTAGCGACACACAGGTATGGCATAACGAGGGGGACGCGGTTAAGAGAAGGTGTCTGGTCCTTACTAACCCACGCCGATTTGCGGAAGGCATCAGCCAAGCGCTCGAGACATGCCACGCCATGTTATAACGCAGCGTGCTTCATTATTTGCATATGCTTCATTATTTGATCGTTGACAGACGCTTTGTCTGGCCGTCTAATTTAAGAGCCCGACATCGCGTACGCATCCAACCTCCGCTCACCTCAGGTGTTTCAGTCTTCCCTAAAAATAACGTCAAACTAACCAAACCTCAAGACGCTAGCTGCGATGCGTCGTCTCCGTCGCTTCCTTGTGGCTTCGTATTCGGTACGTCGTGTTCCAATTCGGTAACGATTATAAATAGCTCTCATAAGAAACCGCATATTCTCCCCCGATGGTTGCAGCATGGTTTTAGCATCCACGATATGCGGTAATATCAACAGTCTAGACCACACGATGTCTTCTGAAGTATTTCGGGACATGATGATAAGTGGGACGACGTAGCTCCGATCGTTTAGTTATCGAAATTAGGCCAATTTTAACGAATGTTCTGATCGGGTTCGTGGCAAAGATTTTAAAAGGGCTTGTCTAACCTCTCGAAGGTATCAGTTGTGATTGGCGTGTGGCAGGAGCTGGTAAGAGTGATTTGGTAAGGCTTTATGATTAAAGCAATAGATAACAACAATACGTACGAATAAGCATTCATAACTATTCATTACCCTTGTTTTCGATATTTTGGAGATTAGTTTTGTTTTTGTTTACTCTCAACAGATATTGGGATTATTTTTCATAATTGAAATCATAATTCTTCATGATTAATCACATACATAATCAGATCACATACAAAGCGAGCTCATATTCACATTCCACCAATTTTACAATACACTCTTGAAAATTCCGTAAATTTATGTTTGAAGATTGCTAATTTACTAAACAACTTATTCCCATATTGTTTGGCAATGGAAATATATAATAATAAGCTGTAAAAAAGCGAACAATTTACAAATAAGAAGCTAAGAATGAATACTAGAAATTCTTTTTTGCATTTGCTGCTTTTAAAGATGCGTTTAGACACTAAACTAAATTGTATGTTCTTCCAAAACTAACTGTAGTTAGTATTCGTAAGTTTTGGCAAATAGCTATGTTTGCACTAAGTTTTAAGTGGTTGCAAAATATAAATGATAATTGCTGAAAAATAAAACAAAAAAAAAGATCCCAATAATGATAGACCAAATGTCCACCTTTTAGAGTCTACCACCATCACCACACGAGCTGAGCCCTCAGCCGGGCCTGCAGAGCTCTACTCGTTTTCAAGCAAACACCGCACTGAATCAACCGACCCATCCGAACCCATCAACATCCACCACCGCATCGTCATCATCCGTACACTACGGCCAGCAGCAGGATGAAACCCTGTCCTACCTGGATCGTGCCATCCATCAGATCATACAGACGGCTGCGAACCAGTCGCGCGGTGCCTCAGGTGGGCGTCCGGCCACGGTCCACGATAGTAAATATCGAACTGTCGGTGATCTACGCCGAATCGAGGAGCCGCAGCCATCGGTGGCCAAGGTGGTCCCGGCAGCCCCGGTCACCGTGGCCCAGACGCAGCCAAAGAAAACAATGGTGACAAGAGAGAGAGCGAGGGTGTTTAGAATCGAAAGTGTCGGTGGAATTAGTTTGTAATTGTGTTTCAATCCGTTTCGTTTGTAGCTCGTAAATACTATGGATGATCAGATAGATCCGGAAGAGATCGTGCAGCAAGGACAGCCTGGATTGTTGGTACAGAATGGATCGGGCAAGGAGGAGCCGTCGGAGATGACACTTCTCTTGAGGGTAAATTGAAACTTGATCAAAACTATTAAAATCTCAACCATGATGGTCGAACTTTATATTTGATCACATGGATAACTTTTCATCTTCAGGAAGCAGAACGGTACCAGTTCAGCGCCGAAGAGTTACAGGCCGCTCTCAATCACTGCGGGGACAAGCACCCGGTTCAGTGGCTACGCGGAAACTGGAATAAACTGATCGAAACCGTACAAACGCTGGCTACGAAGTATGGGCACGAAAAGCGTGAAAACACCATCGGAACCATCTCGACCACCGAGGCACGGGAGGCCCTCCGACAGCATCGTGGTAACATCTGGCGAGCAATCACCGAGTGCATCGAACAGCGGCAACGCAAGTACCGCGAGATTGCCAAGCAGGGTAACTTTACGCGCGAAGACATTGTCACCAGCCTGACGGCGCATCATGGCAACCTCGAGCTGGCCATGGTCGAGCTGAGCAAGACGCAGCTCAAGCCGTTCCTGATGCGCATCTGGGGGCCCCCGAACGGGGCCGACAACGACAGCGGGAACTTACCGCTGCTCCAGCAGGCCCTCAGAGAGGATCGGAGTGGAATCAGTAAGAAACGATCGCAACACTAGACTACCGACAGAGGGCCGCGCCGCGAGAACTGTGGTATTAATACTAGTTTTTTCTTTCCTCCTTTACTCCCGCCCCACTCTACTTCTTTACCCTCGTCCCCGAAACCCCGACCCATGGCCGACGACGTGGAACTATGTGTTTTCTGTGGGGCGACACACATCAATGCGACCCTTCCCTGGTGGAAAAACTTCGTGTAATGGCTCCTTTGTGCGCTTCCTGCTCTAAAATTTACAAATGGCGAATGTCTGCGTAGATAGCGATATTCAACAGTTCATCAGTGCCCACGTGGAGAAGGAGTTGCTTGGAGAAGATGGGTGTTCTATAAAGCAAACAGTACTGGAGGAACCGTCCGTGATCGCAGACGGGATCGACGAGAAGTTGCAAGAGCCTGAAGAACAAACCGAACCAGAGATTGCCACACTGACTTCGACTCAGGATGCCGACCAGCGAGAAGAGGTATGTGAAGAGCTCACGTCGAACTCGTGCAACACCGAAATATTAAAGGACATCGAAGCGCTGATCCAACAAATGGAGCGTAACCAGGAGTCCATGAATGCGCCAGTGCTGCGCAATATCCAGCAGCTGCTGACGCAGCTGGTCCACACTGACCCAGAGCCGCAGAGTTCACGCTCACCGTCCGTCAACTCGGTACGTTCGCAGGCAAGTGATCAGCGTATCATGAGCAAAAGTCCCATTCCCGTGGTGCGCCCATCCACCAGCCAGCATCAGGCGCACCCGGGCGAGTTCGAACGCACCATCGAGGACGACGTACGCGACTTTGTGGAGCAGAACATACAGGAAATCCTTCCGAACCTGGTGCAGCAGGTTCGGCAGGAACTGGACGCCGTGCACGGGGACCAGTGGACGAAACCGACCGGTACACTCGAGGACGACATAAGGGAGACATTGATGAAGGCAGACTATACGGAAAGTGACTACAGCAACATCCATTTCTTTCCATTCGAGAAATCAAATGAACCGAGTGCTGTGTTTCCGGAACGCCAGGTGTCGGTGAACGAGGTTGTTTTGAAGAGTCCGGTGGTAGTTGCTGAGGACGAGCAGGAGTACGCTAACATTCAGCAGTTCCTACAGAGGGCAATCAAGAATGAGAGAACAACGACTGCGTTCGATCGGTATAAGCGTCGACATTATCAGATCGATAGCAGCTCCGACGAGGCACGACAAACGGCTGAATCAACCGACTATTACGATCTTATGTCGATCAACGAAAAACTTATGAGTCTCTTTAACAAGCCACCGGTGAAGGAGCAGCAGCTTGAACGGGAACCGTCGATATCGCGACCTGCAGATTTGCAAGCTGATGAGATGATCGTCGTACAGACAGTTCAGGGGCAAACTGTGATGACTAAAGTGGAAACAGCTGAACGTTCAACAGAGAAACCAGCACAAGTTCCAGTTATCCCAGTTGATAAAATCGAAACACCAGCATTAACTCCGGTAGAAATCACATCCGAGAAGAAGGGAATGAAAAAGCGACGAGGATCGCGAGTACCGGCCAACAAGAATAACTATCTCTCGCGGCGACCAGTAAGGAGTTCTTCGGAAAGCGACTTCGAGGGTTTGGCCCACACTGCAAAGGCGTCTGCCCTGTCGACTGCCGTTGCTGTTGAAGAATTGCGCCATGTAGTTGAGAAAGTCGATCTTATCGAGCGAACTGTCGAAGCGGAAGGCACGGTCAATCAGGAAGAGGTGGGAGCCATTCCGGACCAACAGATTGAAGAACCAATTTATATAAATCTACCGGTAAACCAGGAACCGGTTACAATCGAAGAACCTAGGGAAGTACAGCAAGAGCCAATCCCTGAACAAGTGTCTCCAATTGAAGAGGTGGTCTTGCCCCATGCTGTGCAAGAACCGGAACCAATACCTGTTAAATCTTCTCAACACGAAGAGCTGCTCTTGCCACAAACTTCACAACAACCAGAACCAATCCCTGCACAGTTGGCTCAACTTAAGAGTGTAGTACAGCAGGTTTCGGAAGAATCTGGGCAGGACGGAAAAGTTGCTTTGGATTCAACAGAATCTGCTTCACAGGTGGAAGAACCTAAGATAGAAGGAACAGAGGCTGAACCAGAAACCGTTCCTTCATCAAATCAAAAGGAAGCTGATGCTGAAAACCATATCGTTCCGACAGCAAATCAAACAAATCCAAAAGAAACTGCTCAAGCATCGACAACCACTTCCACCGAAAATGCAATTGAACAAATCACGCCGATAGAATCCATAGATGCGGAAAATGGAGAGCCTTCTCCGAAAGAACAGGCCAACGTCTTAGGTAACGGCGAAGTGCCGCAAGATGAAGTTCTCGTTCATAGCGCAAAGCTGTCGAACAATCTTTCCGAACTAGTGCTGGACACTAAACGGTTGATTCAACAGATGAAAGATGAAATCAATTCCGACATTGCCACGTTCAACGAGGACGATGCCGCCTACGAGGATGACTACTACGAAGACGAGTATGAGGATGAATGGGAAGGTGAAGAAGAAGAGGAAGAGGAGTGGGATTCCAACGAAGAGTACGATGTCGATGAGAACGGGGATTTTCTAGAATACGAGGATGATGACGACGATGGGTCAGTGATGTTTTCCGAGATGACGATCATCGATTCCACCAACGGGAAATCGAGAAGCGTCGAGCAGTCGCAGCACATTGAAGAGCTGGAGCCTGTCCAGGAACCATTGCAGGAGATAATTCTACCGAAGATCAACCTGGCAGTCGTGAGAGAAAACGAGCGGAACAGTGCGTCCGAGGTGAGCGATCTTCCGCTGGACAGTGACTTCAATGATGCGCTAAGCGTGATCGAACACTCCGTCAGTGAGATGCGCAACATGCTCCAGCTGACGGAGGAAGCTCTCGGTCCGCTGCCAGATCTGGGTGGCCCGCTGCACCATGCCTCGAGCGTGGAAACACTTCAGAACAGCCCGGAGCAGAGTGAGATAAGCGAGATCACGCTCGTGCCGGAACAGGAAATACTACCGTCGGCGGCAGCGGAGGAATCGAGTGAACAGACACTAGTTGCTGAGGAGAACCTACCGATGACAATGAAAGAGGTACAGACACTGATGAATGCCAAGGCGGTTATTGGAGGATTCCTGAAGAATGTCCTCAACGAAAAAATTGAGCAAACCATTTTAGCCGCACCCGAACCGGTAGAGTTACCAGAAGCTGAAGCTCCAGCTGTGATATACGATTCGGTTAGGACAACCTCTACCGAGACGACCGAGAATAAACCAGCTTCCGTCATAGAACGAAACTCAATGGTAAACACTGACCCAGCTGAAACTCCGGAACAAATAATATCCCCGAACGAGGTAAACGGCGGAACTTTACCACAAGAGAACAATGTTCAGATAGAACCTCAGCCAAAAGAATCAGTTCAACATGATACTGGAAATACGGTTTTACAAAACACTGAAGAGCTTACGCCAG
The DNA here is from genome assembly GCF_943734705.1 of Anopheles coustani. Classification (NCBI taxonomy): domain Eukaryota; kingdom Metazoa; phylum Arthropoda; class Insecta; order Diptera; family Culicidae; genus Anopheles; species Anopheles coustani. Next base: position 22,783,047 of record NC_071289.1, on the reverse strand, counting down.
TTCCCGCTGTCGAGCCATCTCAAGTGGAACTGGCTGAAAATATCGTCCAGCGTCCCTTACTTTCAGCATCTGAAGATCTACTATCGAACTCCACCATTCAAGAACCAGTTGTGAATGGTTTGCCCGAACAGATGGATGCATCTCAAGAGGAGAATGCTTTGCACGAAACAACTACTGCCCCAACCTCAACGCTTGGCACAGACATTTTGGTGGTAGAGGAAAAGATAGTTCTAGCACTCGCACTTGACATAGGGCAGCAAGACAGCACACAGGAATCAGGAACTCACAACCAAGTCTCGGAACTTTCGCCAGAAATGGAGCAGGTGGAAATTGTTACTCCGGAATATGTTAATGTGGCCGCTTTTCAACCAATGGATACTCTAGAGGCTGCTAGCACTGTTCCAGATTATGCAACGGTGATTAAGACAGGATCAAAGTTGAACGTCATAGAAAACGTACTAAACGGTATGGATAGTCAACTCAGTGAGCACTACGATGTAGCAACTACGTCAGACGATTTGGTCCCGACTACATCCAACGATAGTCAGTTGATTAAAAATCCTTTGTCGATCCCAGTAAGCAAGGAAGACGAAAACAACCCAACATTGGACACCGTTGGAGATGGTATAAACAACTCTACGATGAATCGTGGCACTCCGTCACGGAGTGGTGCAGCTCCAGATCAACAAATACAGGCTGCAGAAAAAGTTGATGTAACCGTGAATGAAGGACAAACACCTAATATAACCGATGACGCAAGTACCGCGAACAAAGCCTCCTCGCTACCTAGTTATGTGGAACCTGCACCTTTAACCAATGCAGAATTTACTGCGAATGTTAAAGAAGACAGCATTATTGAACAGCAGCAACCAGCGAATGACGTTCATGCTACGGATCATGCATCAAAACCGCCTACATCGATCATTCAAAATGGCAATACAAGTGCAGCGCTTACGCAAACCCCGGATAGCACATACGATCGCCCTCCATCACCTGCATCCTCCGAAGAACCTTCATCCAGTTTCATCGAGGTACAGCCATCCCAAGTCATTGTTCATTCTCCTCATCCTGCCTCCCCACCAGAAGCACCCCCACGTACCACTAACATTTATCAAAACGTTGACATTCAGCCACCCGTGTCCGCCACTAACGGTCCAACCGTCCGTAAAAAAGCTTCCTCCAAACTAACCGTTAAATTAACTAACGCTACCACTTTGCAGTCGGATGACGGGACCTCACCGACAACACCACCAACTCCCACCGCTTCCAAAGCTAACGCAAAGGCTTCCAAAACTACTAAATCGGATGCGAAAAAGAAATCCACCACCACCACCACTACCACCACACCCACTACCGCCGATCCCTCTGGGCGCAAGCAGTCGATTGTGCGCAAGAAATCCACCGGTAGCCCATTCGGGACGGTGCAAACGAACACGGTCAAGGCGATGCAGAAAGAGTTCCTCAGCAAAGCGAAGGACTCGCCCAAACCAAGCACCTCCAAGGTGACGCCCAAACCGTCCAAGCTGGTGCAGCCGAAAGTCTTCACCAATGTTCGCGCATCGCCCCCGTCGTCGTCGTCGTCCTCTATTCCAGCAGCACCCGGTACGAGCAAAGCTTCCACACCGGCCTCGGATGGTGCCTCATCGTCTAGGTCCACTCCTGTGCTGACGGGTGCACCGGATGAGCCCGGTCCCAGCACAAGCAGCTCGTACACGTGCGAGAAGATGCTCAAGAAAAAGTATCGCGAAACTTGCTTTAGTGACGACTACCAGACAACGGACGATGAGGACGAGAGCCGCATGACGATCACCGAAAGCGAGAGGACGATTATCAAGAGTCTGGTCAAACCGTACGAACCGGACAGTGATCCGCCAGAAGTAAGTTACGTGTGTGCGTGAAAGTGTGGCAAAACAACATTGTTTGACCTGTTCGACCGTTCCCTTTCCCAGAGCATACGTAGTGTCCTTAAGCTGTGTTCATGCTGTATGATCTTCGGTGATCAAAGATCTTCAGTACTGTTCAAACTAAACATCATAGAACTCTTCCTATACCACACACACACGCGCAATATTGATAATTTGATTTTGAAATTTTAGCTATCGTTCTCGATTAACGAACGGTGTCTTGGATTGCTGATTTCACTTTACTTTTATCCATCTGACTCTTGCAGATCCAAGCGAAAAAGATTTTGGATGATGGTCTGGTTCAAACCCTTACCCAAGCGGAGCTCGCCGTTCAATTGATCGAGCTGCGGTACGCGAGGGATAGCGCGATCTGGGCCGCCACGCAGTGTCACACAATCGATGAAGCAAAGGATCTTCTGCAGAAGGAGTGCGAACTATGCCTGGGTGTATTTCCAATGAACGAAATCGTCTCCATGCTGAAATGTACCCACACGTGTTGTCTCGAGTGCGCCAAGGAGTACTTCACACAGGAGATCACTAACCGATCGATTACGAACTGCAACTGCCCGTACTGCAAGGAGCCAAACTTGAACGGATCAGATGTTACGGAGGATGACGTGCTGGAGTACTTCTCCAACCTGGACATTCTTCTGAAGAGCATTGTCGACGAGGAAGTGCACGATCTGTTCCAGCGAAAGATTCGCGATCGTACGCTGACGCAGGATCCGAACTTTAAGTGGTGCGTCCACTGTTCGAGCGGTTTCTTTGCGCGACCAAAGCAACGTCGGCTGACCTGCCCCGACTGTGGCTCAATTACTTGTGCGTCGTGCCGTAAACCGGTAAGTAGGAGCGCGAGAGTGTGTTTGTAGTGAAATGCTAGTTCAAAAACTCAATTTGTCGTTACAGTGGGAATCGCAGCATGAAGGACTCACCTGCGAAAAGTATGCCGAGTGGAAGGAAGCGAACGATCCGGAGCTCCAGGCAGAAGGCGTCCAGCGGCACCTACAGACGCATGGTATCAGCTGCCCAAACTGCAAGTTCCGCTACTCGCTGGCCCGTGGTGGTTGCATGCACTTCACCTGCACGCAATGCAAGTTTGAATTTTGCTATGGCTGCAATAAGCCATTCATGATGGGAGCGAAGTGCAGTGTGTCACCATACTGCGCCAAGTTGGGACTACACGCGCACCATCCGAGGAACTGTCTGTTCTACCTTCGCGACAAAGAACCACGAGACCTACAGAATCTACTGCTGGTATGATGACGATGATACGGAGGAATGTGTGTCAACACACAGTATATACATTTTCCTCTTTCCAGATGAATAATGTGTCTTTCGATACGGAGCCGTCGGAAATGATGAAACAGGAACATATGAACGGACAGAGTACCATTCCGAAGTGTCCCATTCCGCTTCAGAAGGAAACACCGGCTGGCCTCATGGATATGATCTGTAGTGCCGAGGTGCCAGAGAAACATGCGGGACTATGCAGGTAGGCCATGGAGGTTCCAGTTGCTGTAATGGTATAAACTAAATTATTTCAGATACATTAGTTTTGTTTGATGAAGGTTATTTTAGACACCTTCCTACCTGACTGCCGTGCCTACCGATATTGGCCATTTGATGTTCCTGTTGAGCTCTTACTTTGGTTTACTTTGATATCGCTGAATTAGAATTGTTGAATTATATTTGATACTGCTGAATTAGAAAATAGCCGAAATCAGTTGTCTTGGCAACCATCATTTAATGGCAAAAATTAAAAGCCAACTATTTTTTACTGAACAAACGAACTTCATAAGCCATGCCCGACTCGAGACACCGTACAGATTGTACCGATCACGTACTGAAAAACGTATCGCTCCCATCGTTCACTTCTAGACCGCACTACATAGAGTACCTTAGCTTCCTGGTGACCCAAAATAGCATTGACCCAATCGACATCCTGAACGCGGACGATCTCGAGTCGATCGTGCGACGCGCTAACAAGCGTATGCCCCCGCGCCCCTATGGCACGTTGGATGGCATTTATCGCGAATACCTGTTCCAGGTGAGAGGTGGCCCCCGAGCATGATGTTAACTAAGCGTTGCGTTTTTTTTTTTTTTCTTTTTTTCTTTCTCTATCTGCTTCTTCCAGAACCCATTACGTTGAATATTTGGTCAGTACAGTATCGAAAGCGCAGATCGATCCGCTACCGATACTGGATCTTACCGATTGTGTCCAGGAGTTGCGCAGACGCGGCATACCACTCCCGGAACGGGGTCCCTGGGACACCGATGTTATTTATCGGGAGATGTGCCAGAAGGTGAGACGACTAGCGTTCCAATACCACCACCGGGCACCGTGTTGCGTTTGGCCACTCGGTCAACAACACTTCCCCTGCCTTTCGCTGCCTTTCTCGTGCTATTGTGCTCCATCTCTGCCTTTGTCGAACTCTATTTCTCTATCATGTTTTAATTTTGTAAACGAGGACACATTACGGTAGCGGATTCCGACTGCACTGACTGCCATGTAAATGGACGATACTGTTACCAACTCTTAGGGAACAAGAACTGCTATATTTTTTTCAATCTTTCGTTCAATGTTTTTGCTTTTTGATTGTGTTTCTAACGTTTATAACAAGGAATTGTTTCTTTAAATTGCTCTCATCACTAACGATGCGGCTCATAAACTTCAAAACTAACGAACCAATAAACTTTCACTTTCATTAGAGGATGCTATATGCTAGATCGGCTAGCATGCGACAAGTAAGTCTGTTAAGTGGCACAGTTTTGATGTTTGAATTTGGTATTGGTTGCTATGTTTTTCCATGCGATAAAGAAATATATTTAAAATTGAATTCATATAATTCAGTTCATATATTGTCTACCGTTCTTAACCCGTAGATCGTCAAGGAGCAAATACCGCTTAACAACTGATGCACATCTTCGTCTCCTGGGTGTCCAATATTCCTGACCGTTTGTCACGACGTGTGACAGTATTGCCGCTAGAGCTACAAAAGGCCGCCTATCGACTTAAACAATACTATCTTAGTTCTCTTTTACAACCATTATTAATAAAATGAAGAACGAAAGCGAAACTACACTCTATACACGATCATCATTTGGATGTCTTTTCGTCGAAAATCTCGTAACTGTGTTGAATAATGAACGATAGAAAATAATCGGAGAAAAATAATATAAAAATAACAGTCCTCCCTCCACAGGGGTTTGCTTCCTCTTTTCGTTAAGTATACTTTAAACGCATCCCTACTATAAGCTGAAGAGGTCTGTTAGCGCCAAAACATGGTTAGTTAGCGGCGTTGGTACACCACTTTCTGTTCATCAGATGCCTTGCCGTCGAATATCTCGTTACTGTGGTGAAAAATTAAGGAAAGAAAGGTAACCGAAGAAAGACAACATAAAAATAAAGCAAGTTCTCCTTCCTTTGGGTTTGCTCTTTTAGTTAAGTATACTTCATACTCATCCATACTTCCAGCTGAAGAGGTTTACTGATTCCGCAACAAGTCCTTTAGGTAGCATTGGTACAGCATCTTCCGCTGCTGGAGTTGTTGCTTCTGCCGCTGAAGTTGGTGTTCGATCGTTGTCAGTTGATTGCAGTGTACGGTTGCTAAGTGCAAAATTTGTTTCTGCGTGCATCTTGTTTTGTCCCGCAATTCCGGTATCTGCAACTTTAAGTTCATAAACGAGCCAAGGAGTATTTGACGTCGACCGTACTCTATGGTCGAACGTGACTTGTGGTGCCTGGGATAGGGGGCACTCGAGTTGGTTTGGAGATTCTCCTTTTTGACCGACACAACATTGATTGTTTCATGTGAATCATTCGATGATTCTACTTTAAAATACATGGGACTTTCAGTAGAGCTGGACGACGAAGAAGGCGGAGGACCGTTTGCTTTGATGATAACACTCTGCTCCATTTCTCCTCCGTAAAAAAGTTCCGGCCTACGTTTTGTTTTGTGGGCGCAACACAGGCCCGACCACATGCAGTCATGCCTTCTATCTTGAAACGTAGCTTCCATCGTAATTCTTTAGGACTGAAATTCCTGGAATGTTGCTAGCAAGTTAAATACAATAACCTATATTGTAAACCTATATTGTATTCACCTGGAGCTGTAAGTACCGTGGTGGGTTTGTTATGGCCTTTTTACACGGGTTCTAAACTGCAGCGTCGCGTAACGCGACGTCTCGTGACAGGCCCTGAACCCCATACAAAAAAATGTAACACAAATCGCGCCAGGGCCTACCAGACTTTGACCCTCTGTGTACGTGGATAGTCCGTCCTCTCGTACAGGGGAGGGTCCGGTCTCGGTTAGGATTCCACCCCACGCCGTCTAGGTGGTAAGTCTTGGCGCTCCATGAGCCGATTTTTTAACCGGCGCTACCGCGCGACTGTCGCGGACCCCCTACGCAAATGTTAAGATGCTGAGATAAAACTGTGTTTCATCTTAGTGGCCGTTGAAATCGAAAGATATTTTTGTAACAATTTTACATCTGTGAAGTTCTACATTCTTTTGGAGTGTTTACAGACTTTTGTGTCGTGTATTGTGTTTTACAATTGGAAAAGGTTCGTTATTACTTAAAACAATTACAATGTTTCGATATTGTTTTTTATTACAGTTTTGTTTAACCCTTTTGAAGATGTGAAGATTTTTCATTGCGAGTATTTTAAGAGATTCGGAGATACACCGAAAAAATTCCATGCGGGCAATTGAACCCTTGCAAAAAATTCAACCAGTGCACCACTTTACCAGTTCAGTTCGAAGTCCCAAGGCATGGGACATTACCTAAAGCAACTTGCTATAAGGTTTGAACCAGATAAAGCGGTATGTTACTCTTCTGTTTATTACTCTTGCAACTCTCATGATGCAAATGAAATTCTAAAAATATATCCCACTAGTCTGAGCTTGTTGCATTTTAAGTTTGTAAATTTAAATTTAAACGTGTGGGCAGCGGGTAAAGTTATCTTGGTCGCTATCGTCATTTTTGACAGTTCGGCGGTTAATCGATTGATGCCAACCGATCGGTTAACAATTTCAACTTATCGTTCGTTATTTTACAACGTATCGTGTCGCGCAGTTAGTCAAAAACTCTGCACAATCCAAGACGCTGAAGTTAATTTCGTAAGATGGATTCTATAAATGAGATTGTGGAAGAATCAGCAATTATTGATAACATAAATGAGCAATTTGTCCAGAGTTTTGAACCGGAATCGGTCACCATCACGGATACCTCTCCAGGTATTACAGGGGATTGCATCGTTGAACCGAACGAAGCAGTCCTCGCTACTACGGATTCAGAGTCTCAGTTATCAACCATTCAAAATGGGATTGCAAAATTAAACCTTATTGCACAAGACACGCAAAATAATACCGACGATGAGTCTGCATCTTTGGAGGAAGCAACGCGCAGCCCCATGCAGGTACAGATATGTATATTTAGTTATCCTTACCTGGACGATGAAAGAGGCGTAAGAACATTATGACGTAAATATGCAATCGATCCAGAAAGAAATCGCTCAGATAGTGACAACGTAGTCATAGAAGCCACCACTTACTAAAAGGTTTTAACCAAACCGACTCCTAATTTGTGATATACTACACTATATTGAACCTACACATTTCGTATGAAACCGCTATCGCACAGTTTGTATAAAAAGAATAAAAATGTTTATCAATCTGGCTCTTGCAGATCCAAGCAAAACAGATGTTGGATAATGGCCTGGTTCAAAGCCTTAGCCAAGCGGAACTGGCCGTGGAACTGATCGAGCTTCGGTACGCGAAAGATAACGCGATCTGGGCCGCCACGCAGTGTCACACAATCGATGAAGCTAAGGATCTTCTGCAGAAGAAGTGCGAACTGTGTCTGGTAGTATTCCCGATGAACGAAATCGTGACCATGCTGAAATGCACTCACACGTGTTGTGTGGAGTGCGCCGAAGGGTATTTTTCAGACGAGATCTCTAACCGATCGATTACAAACTGCGTGTGCCCGTACTGCAAAGAACCGAACCTGAAGGGATCGGATATAACTGAGGATGCCAAATTGGAGTACTTCTCCAAGTTGGACATTCTTCTGAAGAGCATTGTCGACGAGAAAGTGTACGATCTATTCCAGCGCAAGATTCGCGAGCGTACGCTGACGCAGGATCCGAACTACAGAAGGTGCACCATCTGTGCCAGTGGATTTATCGCGTTGCCCAAGGGAAGGAAGATAACCTGCCCCGACTGTGGATCAACTACTTGTGCATCTTGTCAAAAACCGGTAAGAGAAAGGGAAAGAATGTATTTGAACCAAACTTAAAATCTCCATTTTCCATCGTGTTTTTATATAGTGGGAATCGCAACACAGTGGACTAAGCTGCGAAAAATACGCCGAATGGAAGAAGGCAAACGATCCGAAGTCCCAAGCCGAAGGGATTGAGCGGTACCTTCAAATGCATGGGATTAATTGTCCTAAGTGCAAATGCCGTTATTCATTGGATCGTGGAGGCTGCTTGCACTTCACCTGCCCGCAGTGCAATTTTCAGTTTTGCTATGGCTGCAATAAGCCGTTTACAGCAAATTGTAGTGGATCATCGTACTGCGCCAGCCAGGGCAAACTACACGCGCATCATCCACGAAATTGTGTTTATTACTTACGGGATAAAGAGCCAGAAGAATTACAACAATTACTACGGGTACGATGACTTTAACAAACTTACAGCTCCACACTGTAAATTTCATTTCATTTTTTCACTTTTTTAGACGAACAACATATCTTATGATACGGAACCATCGGAAGAATTGAAACAAATGAATGGGTCTAGTCGGATTCTAAGTTGTCCCATTCGAATTCCGAATGAGTTAATGGGCGGTTCCCCGGATACGACGTGCAGTGTAGAGGTTCCGCAGAATTACGGAGGAATGTGCAGGTACGATAATTCAATGATTTAATTTTACAACATTCCACCAAGTTTCCACCAGACTCGCATTAATAATATCCGTGCCTGTAGTAGTCGGATGATCAACATTTCAATATATTTTATCAACTATCAGACCATAGATGATCATAGTTATACGGTCGAATTACGAAAACTATTCATGGTTATTCGTTAGATAATTACCAAATATGGTACTTTGGAGTCTCTTGAACAACTGGATACTTTAATGAAGAATGTTGATTCTGTTCTTTACATGACTGCTCACACGCCGTACCGATTCTACTTCCCTTGGCCATGTGATATGGGATGTTGGACGGTGCCTTTTGTCGCCGGACACCAGGTGAGTGAAGGCAACCACTTTTACCTCCTTTTATTTCTTTATTTGCTTCTTCTAGAACCCATTACATTGAGTATTTGGTCGGTGAAGTATGGAAAGCACAAATCGATCCGGTACCGATAATGGATCTTACCGATTGTATGCAGGAATTGCGCAGGCGTGGCATACCACTCCCGGATCGGGGTGCCTATGACACCGATCCAATCTATCGAGAAATGTGTCAAAAGGTAAGACAACTACTACCAGACATAAAATTATAGGAATTTACTATTTCACTTATGCCTTTGGTAATCTATCATTTAAATCGTGTAAATTCTAAACAAAATATGCCAATACGCCGGGGAAAAACAACACTGTCGCATGAGGGCTTTCTTTCATTGAGAAAAAGAAAATTTCTTTAAACTGGACCCGCTTGAACGTTATTAGTTACCGCGTGACTACATAAGGCGTACCATACCAAAAACTTGGTACGGTCGAGCTCCAGCGTACCATACCAAATGCAACCCAGCACTTCTGGGTTGGCTGGTTTGACACTTGGAGCGTACTAGTTTTTTGGTATGGTACGCCTAATGTAGTCACGCGGTTACAGTTGAAAGGGGGTTGGAGCTGGAGTTACTTTTTTGCTGGAGAAACTTTTATATTTGGTACATTTGCGAAAGAAAATAACATGTTTCACCATTCTTACCTCGCAGGCCATTAAACAGTGGATACCGCTCATGAAGTAATGAAGAACGACTGTCCAATCCAGCCGAATACTCGTTATTTAGTTTTCATTCCATCTGCTGCCCGTCAACTGCTTCACACTATGATGCACAAATCCTGATCAATATACGATTTGTTTTTAAAATTCTTTACTATAGCAGTTAATAAATCTAAAAATTCTTTGAGGTACCGTAAGATCGTTGTTTTTATTCCCCAAAAATCTATGAAGTATGAACGGCGGTACACAGCAGCATCATTAACAAATGCTAAAGCGCAAACTTTAATTGGTGAACAATTTGTGTTCGACCAAACAGGTCAGTTTTACATTTTGCCTTTCTTTTTCTTGCCTTTTCCGTTCTGGGCTCCCCGTTGAATTTCCTTCGAGGACATTTTATCAGTGAGCATTTGTTGAATGGTGCGAAAATCTTTCGGCTCGAATCGTTTCGGTGGTCGCGTTAGGTGAAGAGAATTTGGAGCTTGCGGTTTCCCATTTTCTGAAGTTTCCCCGTTTTCCATATTGTTGGCTGGTATGTTTTCGTTACCGTTTACGCTCATGTGGTCCGTTTTACTCCTTTTCTTTCCTTTCTTTTTTTCCGTTGCTAACGGAACAGCTATGGTGGGTTGGGGTTGCTTAACTTTTTTCTGTGCAACTTTGGTCTTGAATGAGCATACCAAGCAGGTGTATTTCTAGAAGAAAGCAAACGCAATGATAAGCAAGAAGCCTCAAAGTAATAATCATTCATTTTCATACCGCTACCAAACTAGTCCGCTTCGTGAGGTATTGCACCAATGACATCTGCTGTTTCTGTTTTTTCTGTTGTTTTCTATGTTTACGGCTTAGATTATACTTTGCTATCTGCTTCCAATTCTTTCGTTGGGGAGGTAATATATCGACCGAAAAGTGACCGTCGGAGAATGGTGTAAAGCATTTCCGACATGTCGTTCTATCTGCCGTCAATGGATCGTCGCTGTGCCTCAACGCTGCAGTTCTGAAACACCGAAACGCGGTTGAGATTGCAGAAGGGATTGAATCGAGAAAATGCTTACCTCAACCCTAATTTAAGCACGGCTTGAAATTTATTCGCGGATGGTAATAGATCGCTACATTTGTGAAGATGTATGGCCTTAATTTGCGACTGCATTTTCTAACGGTATATAAACGACACTCTACACAACGATCGGGGTATTTTGTCGGATTCAAATTGGAACGTGGAAATTTATTTACGTTTCACGTGCGTTTATTGACATAAACAAACTAACTTTGACAGTCGAAGGTTCACCACGATGGTGAACCATTTATTCACCTCCGAGGTTAGTAAAGCGAAGCAATATTTCCTCCTAAAGGTTGGATTAACATAGCGTGTGACGTATCTTTTTCTGGATGTTGAGGAGTCCAAAAATCAACCGAATTTTCGAACGGTCGGTTTTGTCTTATCTGAAAAGTAACCTATGTTGCACATCGAAAAGTTTAGAGTAAACATTCGTGTAAAATTGATTTACCGACATGAATTTGTACAACAAAAGATTCGTTACATATATTACTGATTGATATGCATTTTGATTCGTGTGGTAGCAGCTAAGCAATCTGAATTGTATGATCTAATTGATCATCTAGATTTTATGTTTTATAAAATGGGATCAAAGCTTCGTTCACGAATGATTAATTATTTTATCACGAATTCCATGATGGCGCTTCACATGACTTAACCTTTTGGGGATTTTTATAGAAACGTCAAAACGTTCGTGAAAGACGTACCCATATTATTAGGCACCTTGGTATCTGATCTAGTCGGTCGTTTCGTTTATTCTGCGTGCTTCTGTGGACGATACGGAAGGCAGAAAATCGAAAATTATTCTCATCACGGCCAGGGCTCCATCGTAGGCCAACACCTGTTTCGCAGACGCGTCGTGCACAGTACTACGTGCAAGCAGAATGTCGTTCATCGCACGCAATGTGGCCAGAACGCTGGTGCAGGTAAGCGCACCATCAGGATTGTTTTTCGCAAATGTTTATGTAACACCCGTTAGAGCACCGTTCCGATTTTGTGGGACGACAATGTGAGAAAGTGTAGCGAGCTAAATGTTACCGGAAATTGGTTTCCCTTGCAGGCCTCATGCCGTGGAATTCACTCCACGACCGTCGCCCAGAACCCGGTAAGTGTATTGTGGTGCCTCTTTCGACGGATTTGTTTGATAACATCCTTCTTCCCGGTGTCCTTCCCAGCGGTCGAGCGCGAAAGAAGGTCGCATCACGTGTACCCTGATTCCCGGCGACGGTGTCGGTCCGGAGCTGGTGTACTCGGTGCAGGAGGTGTTCAAGGCCGCCGACGTGCCGGTCGACTTTGAGGCGTTCTTCCTGTCGGAGGTGAACCCGACGCTCAGTGCCCCGCTCGACGATGTCGTTCGATCGATCCGCAAGAACAAGGTGTGCCTGAAGGGTATTTTGGCGACGCCGGACTTCAGCCGCACCGGCGAGCTGGAAACGCTCAACATGAAGCTGCGCAACGAACTCGACCTGTACGCGAACGTGGTGCACGTTGTCAGCCTGGAGGGAGTGAACACGCGCCACAAGGGCATCGATGCGGTCGTCGTCCGCGAGCAGACGGAGGGCGAATACTCGGCCCTTGAGCACGAGACCATTCCCGGGGTGATCGAGTGCCTGAAGGTCATTACCGGCCAGAAGTCGGCTCGCATTGCTAAGTTTGCGTTCGACTATGCCACCAAGCACAACCGCAAGAAGGTCACGTGCGTCCACAAGGCCAACATCATGAAGCTTGGAGACGGATTGTTCATGAGGAAGTGCGAAGAGGTAAGTGGTAACAAATGGTCGACCAAATGGATGAATAAATTATATTTCCGTTGTATTTTTTCTTCTAGATCGCCAAGCTCTACCCAAGAATTCAGTTCGAGAAGATGATCGTGGACAACACAACCATGCAGCTGGTCAGCAATCCGAACCAGTTCGATGTAATGGTGGCCCCGAATCTGTACGGTAACATTATCGATAACATCGCGTCTGGTTTGGTCGGTGGTGCCGGTGTCGTGGCTGGCTCGTCGTTCTCTGCCGAGCATGCCGTGTTTGAGCCGGTAAGTTCACAATGGTTTAGTCCTATTGAAAAGAATCAGTTAAAAGTTTCGATGCAGTTGTCGCAGTTTCTGAACTGTAATGTGAATTTAACCTCTCTGTTTTGAAGGTCTCACTTTCTCGTTAAATTGGCTTTATCTAGTTGAAAAATAGATTTAAGCATAAACATGCATAGCAGAATTTTTGAAAATTTTTAATAATGGAGCACTGATTAGCTTACGATCCGGAACAAACTAATATTCTTAGCTTTCCAAATGGCAAAAATATGGGCCAGTAAAATGTTTCGAAAATATTGAACGATTCTTTAAAATCGACTCTTATTCTTATACATACATCCAACAAGCAAATAGCGCATTTTCCCTACAATCATACTTTTATATTGTAAAATTATTATTTATCCATCGAATCTTTCGTAATATTCTGACATAAATCCATACTTGAATAATTTAATAATAATTCGATAAATGGCGGCGATTACAGTCACTTTTTGTAAAAACTGGTATATAAACCGAAAACCTTAAACTAAGCTTAACATACATCAACCGTAAAACCTTAGATTGAATTCATCATACTTCACTTGTTACTAAGCAATATTTTGTTCACTTTTAATGCATCTTTTCTATGGCAATAATAAAACCGTTGTTTGTTTCTCTTTCTACGTTCAGGGTGCACGACACACGTTCGCCGAGGGCGTGGGCAAGAACATCGCCAACCCGACGGCAATGCTGCTCTGCTCGTCCAAGATGCTGCGTCACGTGAACTTGATGCCGTACAGCAAGATGATCTTCGAGGCCGTACAGAACGTGCTGCGCGCTGGCAAGGTTCGCACCAAGGATCTCGGTGGTCAGAACACGACTAACGAGTTCACTCACGCCGTCATCCACAACCTGCGATAAATGTTTCGCACGATAATGCCCGACCGTCGTTCCGAAATGTTCTCTACGCAAAGGGAACCTACGGTGGTTTGATTTTGCTGGTGATGATGATGATGATGATGATGATGAAGTACGTGAGGCGAACGGGGCACAGAACGAATTGATAATACCCTGATAGCAGTTATTTCCTTTTTTGCACTCTCCTCAATCACCTTTTTTCTCAAATCTCCTCCTGCGGGATCACAATAGTACTTTTTCGTTAGATTTTATTATCTACTCGAGTCTTTCTTTTAGTCTAACTTATTTTCTTACCATTACCTAATGAACTTTCTCCGGCAAAGCTTGGTCTACTTGCGAGGCGCCCACCTCCACCCCTTCCCCCCCACAGAACGAATGCAAAAGATATCGTCGATAGATTTTAATTAGTGCAAATGTTTGTAAAACAAAAGCCAACTTACCTATTTATTCAATTTACCAAAGGAAAGGAAAAGCACGCGAAAACGGCGTAAGGATATGTAAGACGAAGCGTGTGTGCGAGTGTGGCCGCTTCGGTATGATGCCATCGAGGATGTGATTAGGAGTTGCTTAGGAAGAAGACAAGAGTATTAAGAGCAAAATCTTGCAATAAGCGGCACCGGATGCACCGAAAAGTGCAGCACACTCTACTACTACCTGTTGTACGTTGCTAGTGAATGACGAGTCTTCGAATAATAATAAATTTTAGCGCGATAACGTTCGGCTCCTGAACGCTTCACTCTGTAGCTTGCTTTATTGTAGATCGTACGCAACATTGAGGATTTGGTAAACTAACAGACAATTTTGGCTGGCTTACTTCTTAACTTTCTTCGGTTTTGCCAGCTCCAGAATGCGTTCGCTCGCCTTCGCTCGTAACGCGTTCGGTTCCACGGTGAACGGATTGTCACGGTATTCGTTGTTCACGTTGGTATACCGCTTCGCTACGGCCAGCTCGGCGACCCGACTGGATGCCTGCGCTTTAAGTGCACGCTCCGGCACGCCTGTTTCCTCCACGATCGGTCCCTTCGCTCGCCGGCGACGTGCAATCGGTTCGGCCAGCTTCACCACGTGATCGGTCGGGGTTGCTTTCATCGCAGCAGGCGAAGCCGCCGGCACTTTCTGTTCCTTTCCGAGTCCGAACTTCGACCGCGTGGATCTCGGTGCGGCAAGGCTTTCGATGCGGTTCAACAGAGCCGCCAGGGGTTTGCGGTCACGCTTTGGCTGCTCCGTTGCCGGCGGTTGTTTCGGCTGCGCATTCCGGGTGAGCCAATCGCGATGTTTCTGCCACTCGGCCGGTGACATACCCTTCAGGTCGCTCGCGTCGGGTAGCTGCACGTTCGCCAACCGGCTGTACACGGTGAAGATACTTTTTTTGATGCGCTTCTCGAGTTGCTCCTGGCGGTTGCGTGCGATGAACCGTCGGTACTCTTCCTGCGCGGCCACCAACTTGCGTACGTGCGGCTCGGCCAGCTGCTGGAGGCGCTTGGACGCGAACGGTTCGTTGTACGGGCGGCATACTTCCGTGCCCGTGGCAAATCGCTGCACCGGCTGGGGTTGGTATTTGCGGTTTAGTTTGCGTGGTTTGGCCAGGTACTGAATTCTTCGAGACGTTCTATAGCGCTTCAGCTTACGCTTTTGCTTTCCAGCAGCGTCCATTTCCCCTTCCAGCTGTTTACCGACCACGCAGTGGCATGGTGTGTATAGCACCGTATTTCTGTAAGGAATAATTGCCATTGTGTAATGGAATTCTTTAATTTTTGTGCGCTACTTTCAAGGGCCGCTAGCTTCGTTCGCTCGAGTCTTGATTCATCAAACTGAAATTTAATGGCAAAGCGCACAATGTTTACTATGATCAAAGGAATTTCATAATCAGACTGTTGATACAACAAAACAGTCCACTATGCTTAGCAACGGTTTGTGTACTTACAAAACGATAAAAATGACCGAATTCTTTTTGACCGAGTTTTGAGCACTTTGGGATCAAAACAAACGAATTTATTTTTACTATACATTAGTTAACAGACAAAGGATACGGTAAAATATCGTGGAATAGCTATGCGATTTTCCCACGTGTCGCAGAAACTGATTTTATCTTATCGTCAACGATTTCCAATGAATGCGACCCCACTAGCTACCCCTAGGGTAAGATATTTGTCACTCTCTTTGTTTAAAAGTTCCGTTTTATTGTTAACGGCTATAAGATCAACGATATATATTCTTTATTCCATAAAATCATAAAACAAAAGTTCGTTCATGTGAGGTAAATAATAAAATTTATTTAAAAATGCGAACAGAAAGATAACAGAAATGAAAACTAACAAAAACTGTGCTACAAAATATCATTTGTTTAACACTAAACAGGAGACCGACGACATGGAATCGGAGTCGAGCACCGGACGCTAAATATTAACACGATTAGTGATCCAGAAAATTGGAACACACAAGAGTTACGGTAAAACCAACGCTTTCTTTTCTTACGTACTTAAGGCTAAAGGTCCATTCGGTGAAGGAGTTGTTGTTTGTGGTGACTTTTGATGCTGCGGATGATACACGAAACAGCTCGCCGAAACTGATTGTCTTTACTTGCTCGGGTAGAACTTCTTGGTCGAATCCTTGCCCATGTCGACCAACGTTTGTGCCGGCACGAACGGCGCACCGTACAGGTCGGCGTACGAGCGCATCTTGTCGACGAGCTTGCCGGCTCCGTACTGGTCCACCCAGCGGAACGGTCCGCCGGTGAATGGTGGGAAGCCGAGGCCGAATACTGCACCAACGTCGCCCTCTAGCGGGCTGTCGAGGATTTTCTCCTCCAGGCAGAGCACGGCCTCATTGACGAATCGCGAGACCATGCGCAGCTGCATGTCCTCCACGCTGTTGGCGCCGCGCGACTGTAGGGCGTACTTTTGCTTCAGGATGGCCAGCGCATCCTGGTTCACTTCACGGTTCTTGCTGCGACCGCCAGAGTACACGAACACACCCTTGCCCGACTTGCGGCCCATAAAGCCGGCCTTCACGAGATCCTCCATGACGCCCAGGTTGCCACCGGAGAACCGGTCGCCGAACGCCTTGGCCAGATCGACGGCAATGTGAGCACCGACATCGATACCGACCTCATCGGCGAGCGTTGCCGCACCGACCGGGAATCCGAACGATTTGGTCATCTTGTCCAGGTCCTTCGGGTCAACGCCTTCCTGCAACAGTCTTTAGTAACGTAATAAAAAAAGGTGAATGAGTTTGGTTTACTCGTTTGAACCATTGAATGTGTCTCGTACGCTTTACCTGATTGCTTCCGACAGCATCGTCGACAGGATGCGGGTCGTGTAGAAGCCGGGCCCATCGCCAACGGTGATCACAACCTTGCCCTGACGCAAGCCAACCTCAACGGCGGCCGCGGCCGTCTCCTTGGAAGTGCCCGGATGCGTGATAATCTCCAGCAGCTGCATCTTGTCGACGGGCGAAAAGTAATGCATACCGACCACATTCTCTGGCCGCGAGCTGCCGGCAGCAATCTTCGTGATCGGAATGGCGGACGTGTTGGTGGCGATAATGCAGTGCTTCGGTACAACCTGCTCCAGCTCCTTGATGACACGGTGCTTGATGTCAATGTTCTCGAACACGGCTTCGATCACGATGTCCGCCTGGCGGAATGGCTCGTAGCTGAGCGTGGAAGTGAGGTTGGACAGAATCTGATCACGCTCGATGCCGCTGATACGCTTGCGCTTGATCGCGTTCTGCAGACCACCCTGCACCTGCCCGATACCCCGGCCGAGACCGGCCTCGGTCGTATCTTTCATCACCACCTGGTATCCCTTATCGATGCTGACCTGAACGATGCCGGCACCCATGAGGCCCGCTCCTAGGACACCGATCTAAACGCAACGAACGAAGAAAGAAGCGTGAACCAAGTGAACCTGATGAAATCAATCGGCCAAATTAACCGTGCCGGAGCTAGTACACTTACTGTCTTCGGTGGATTAGCTGGCTTTCCGAAACGGTTCTTTTTGCACTCGGTCTGCCCACGGAACAGACCAATCAGACCCTTCGATTGAGGTGTTTGGGACAGCTCGCCGAAACCCTTGCGTTCGGCCTCGTATCCGGCCTCCTGCCCTTTGTCTACACCGACTCGGATCACTTCCAGGATCTAGAGAGAAGATGAGAACATTTTAAAAATAATATTGAGTACCATTATTCAACACACCAGCGATTGTAAATTTGTGTTAAAAAGCATACAAAATATTGTAGCATGTTATAATAATCATGATTGCGTTATTAAATCAACTGGTACTGTTGCAATATCATGTACTGCAGTTGGAATAAATACTGCTACTGTCATGATATCATCTGAAAATTCCTGTATCAGTAAATTGCAGGTTTAACACAAGTGTTTAATTTAGCAATATTGTGGCAAAGGTGAAATCATCAATGTAAACAAAAACTCGCATCGATGGTAGTAGAATGCCAGATTAATTTACGCATGTTATTCAAATTGTAACGACATAGAAAGTTGTCCAAACAATTGGTTTGTAGTTATGCGCTTGTTTAAATTATCAGTAAACACAAGTGTTTAATTTAGCAATATTGTGGCAAAGGTGAAATCATCAATGTAAACAAAAACTCACATCGATGGTAGTTGAATGCCAGATTAATTTACGCATGTTATTCAAATTGCAACGACATAGAAAGTTGTCCAAACAATTGGTTTGTAGTTATGCGCTTGTTTAAATTATCAGTAAACACAAGTGTTTAATTTAGCAATATTGTGGCAAAGGTGAAATCATCAATGTAAACAAAAACTCGCATCGATGGTAGTAGAATGCCAGATTAATTTACGCATGTTATTCAAATTGCAACGACATAGAAAGTTGTCCAAACAATTGGTTTGTAGTTATGCGCTTGTTTAAATTATCAGTAAATTACAGGTTTAACACAAGTGTTTAATTTAGTAATATTGTGGCATAGGTGAAAACATCAATCCAAACAAAAACTTGCATTGATGGTAGAATAATGCCAGATTAATTTACGCATGTTATTCAAACTGCAACGACATAGAAAGTTGTCCAAACAATTGGTTTGTAGTTATGCGCTTGTTTAAATTATCAGTAAACACAAGTGTTTAATTTAGTAATATTGTGGCATAGGTGAAAACATCAATCCAAACAAAAACTTGCATCGATGGTAGAATAATGCCAAATTGATTTACGCATTTTATTCAAATTGTAACGACATAGAAAGTTGTCCAAACAATTGGTTTGTAGTTATGCGCTTGTTTAAATTATCAGTAAATTTCACGTTGAACACAAGTGTTTAATTGAGTAATATTGTGGCATAGGTGAAAACATCAATCCAAACAAAACTTGCATTGATGGTAGAATAATGCCAGATTAATTTACGCATGTTATTCAAATTGTAACGACATAGAAAGTTGTCCAAACAATTGGTTTGTAGTTATGCGCTTGTTTAAATTATCACTAAACACAAGTGTTTCATTTAGTAATATTGTGGCATAGGTGAAAACATCAATCCAAACAAAAACTTGCATCGATGGTAGAATAATGCCAGATTTATTTACGCATGTTATTCAAATTGTAACGACATAGAAAGTTGTCCAAACAATTGGTTTGTAGTTATGCGCTTGTTTAAATTATCAGTAAACACAAGTGTTTAATTTAGTAATATTGTGGCATAGGTGAAAACATCAATCCAAACAAAAACTTGCATCGATGGTAGAATAATGCCAAATTGATTTACGCATTTTATTCAAATTGTAACGACATGGAAAGTTGTCCAAACAATTGGTTTGTAGTTATGCGCTTGTTTAAATTATCAGTAAACACAAGTGTTTAATTTAGCAATATTGTGGCAAAGGTGAAATCATCAATGTAAACAAAAACTCACATCGATGGTAGTTGAATGCCAGATTAATTTACGCATGTTATTCAAATTGCAACGACATAGAAAGTTGTCCAAACAATTGGTTTGTAGTTATGCGCTTGTTTAAATTATCAGTAAACACAAGTGTTTAATTTAGCAATATTGTGGCAAAGGTGAAATCATCAATGTAAACAAAAACTCGCATCGATGGTAGTAGAATGCCAGATTAATTTACGCATGTTATTCAAATTGCAACGACATAGAAAGTTGTCCAAACAATTGGTTTGTAGTTATGCGCTTGTTTAAATTATCAGTCAAATGCAGGTTTAATACAAGTGTTTAATTGAGTAATATTGTGGCATAGGTGAAAACATCAATCCAAACAAAAACTTGCATTGATGGTAGAATAATGCCAGATTAATTTACGCATGTTATTCAAATTGTAACGACATAGAAAGTTGTAGAAACAATTGGTTTGTAGTTATGCGCTTGTTTAAATTATCAGTAAACACAAGTGTTTAATTTAGCAATATTGTGGCAAAGGTGAAATCATCAATGTAAACAAAAACTCGCATCGATGGTAGTAGAATGCCAGATTAATTTACGCATGTTATTCAAATTGCAACGACATAGAAAGTTGTCCAAACAATTGGTTTGTAGTTATGCGCTTGTTTAAATTATCAGTAAACACAAGTGTTTAATTTAGCAATATTGTGGCAAAGGTGAAATCATCAATGTAAACAAAAACTCACATCGATGGTAGTAGAATGCCAGATTAATTTACGCATGTTATTCAAATTGCAACGACATAGAAAGTTGTCCAAACAATTGGTTTGTAGTTATGCGCTTGTTTAAATTATCAGTAAATTACAGGTTTAACACAAGTGTTTAATTGAGTAATATTGTGGCATAGGTGAAAACATCAATCCAAACAAAACTTGCATTGATGGTAGAATAATGCCAGATTAATTTACGCATGTTATTCAAATTGCAACGACATTGAAAGTTGTCCAAACAATTGGTTTGTAGTTATGCGCTTGTTTAAATTATCAGTCAAATGCAGGTTTAATACAAGTGTTTAATTTAGTAATATTGTGGCATAGGTGAAAACATCAATCCAAACAAAAACTTGCATTGATGGTAGAATAATGCCAGATTAATTTACGCATGTTATTCAAATTGCAACGACATAGAAAGTTGTCCAAACAATTGGTTTGTAGTTATGCGCTTGTTTAAACGATCAGTAAAATGCAGCATTAATATAAGTGTTTAATTTAGTAATATTGTGGCATAGGTGAAAACATCAATCCAAACAAAAACTTGCATCGATGGTAGAATAATGCCAGATTAATTTACGCATGTTATTCAAATTGCAACGACATAGAAAGTTGTCCAAACAATTGGTTTGTAGTTATGCGCTTGTTTAAACGATCAGTAAAATGCAGCATTAATATAAGTGTTTAATTGAGTAATATTGTGGCATAGGTGAAAACATCAATCCAAACAAAACTTGCATTGATGGTAGAATAATGCCAGATTAATTTACGCATGTTATTCAAATTGCAACGACATTGAAAGTTGTCCAAACAATTGGTTTGTAGTTATGCGCTTGTTTAAATTATCAGTCAAATGCAGGTTTAATACAAGTGTTTAATTTAGTAATATTGTGGCATAGGTGAAAACATCAATCCAAACAAAAACTTGCATTGATGGTAGAATAATGCCAGATTAATTTACGCATGTTATTCAAATTGCAACGACATAGAAAGTTGTCCAAACAATTGGTTTGTAGTTATGCGCTTGTTTAAACGATCAGTAAAATGCAGCATTAATATAAGTGTTTAATTTAGTAATATTGTGGCATAGGTGAAAACATCAATCCAAACAAAAATTTGCATCGATGGTAGAATAATGCCAGATTAATTTACGCATGTTATTCAAATTGCAACGACATAGAAAGTTGTCCAAACAATTGGTTTGTAGTTATGCGCTTGTTTAAATTATCAGTAAATTACAGGTTTAACACAAGTGTTTAATTTAGCAATATTGTGGCATGGGTGAAAACATCAATCCAAACAAAAACTTGGATCGATAGTATAATAATGCCAGATTAATTTAATATTAAAAATCGAACGGTATAAAATGACTTATCAACTCACCTTCAGCGGTGCAGGGTAGAGGCCACCGGATAGCTTCATTACCTGCTCCCGGGCCTTCTCGAACACCTTGTTCTTCACCCACTCGATGCCGAACGCAAAATCGGTCACCTTAGCCACGATGCCAGTCTTCTGTCGGTTCACCTTCAGCTTTTCCGAGGCCAAATCCTTCGCCACTTGAATCGCAACATTCTCCAGATACTCGAGCGTGTTCTGCTCGGCAGGCTTCAAACCGGGCCCGAGCGGATTCACCAGCAGATCGACGATACCCAGTTTCTTTGCCTTATCTGCCTTCACCGACTTGCCAGTGAGAGCAAGATCGAGCGCCGTCGGGATTGAGGTGAGTTTCGGGAGTCGCTGGGTACCACCGGCACCTGGGAGGAGCCCAAGCATTACCTCCGGCAATCCGAGGACCGTTTTCTTATCCTTCAGAGCTACTCGATAGTGGCAGGCGAGGGCCAGCTCGAGTCCTCCGCCGAGGCAAACACCGTTGATGGCGGCCACCACCGGTTTGCGTGATTTTTCCAGCTTGCTGAACTGTATCTGCCCTTCGTGAGACACCTTCGTGGCTGCCTCTACCGTTTTGCATTGCTCGAGCATGGTAATGTCGGCACCGGCAACGAAGCAGCCTGGTTTACCGGAGATCAATACGGCCGAGTTGACGGACGGATTCGTTTCGACCTCCCGCAGCACGGCATCGAACTCGGACTGTACCTCGGCGTTCAGGGAGTTTACTTTTACGCCGGGCGAATCCAGTGTGATTACCATGACATTGTCGACGATGCGTGTTTTCACGTGCTTGCCAGCCGGGGCAGCTGTGGCTAGGTATCGGGTTTGCATCTGCGATTGAAGTGCTGTAAAGAGAAGATAACATGTTGTTCCGTGTTATTATTGATTACACGATTAATCGATCCACAGGCTGCCGGAAGATCCTACTTCTAAGGTGGGTTCCCGGCCATCGGTATCAGCAGGAAGAAAATGATAGTATGTAGGATTATTATGAATTGAAGCTGATTTCATAACGATGTCTGTTCATCGAGTCAAAACTTATCAGCTGAAAAGAAGAGTTCGCTCGTGGTACACCGGGTGGACGTAACGAAAATTCCATCCCAACGTCAGCAACCGGTGTCCGTGAGCTGGTATGTGTGCGCGGGCGAACTAGCGAGTCATGTTTATATGCTTCTTGCACCCGGCAATCACCTCCTTCCGCTCCGCGTAACATCTTCTACAGCACCATCGTCGCCAGTACAAAGTCCAACCTGACAATCCGTCGCGATTAGCGTGAATCTCGTGTCGAGATAAAATGGACCGACGCGGATTCAGTCTGTGCAACATTTCGGTTTTAGTCGGATGAGAAATAAAGTAATCCTTACCCTTCAGCCGCAACGCCCGTCCAAAGGTCACATTTCGTTGCACTGCCGCACCGATCAGTCGTACACTGGCCATCTTTCTTTTCTTTTACCTTGCTTTCTCCGATTTCGTTTCAATCGCCTTTTGCACCAAGATGAAAGTTAAATGACGATTAGTTAGAAATCAGTGGAGCATGCAGCAAAACGATGATTCTTCGATGAAGAAATCCGACACTCACTTGAAAAAGAAATGCAATAAGTAACTTAAATAAGAAAGACACACGGGATCCGGTACTTTCGCAGCTACCTGCGGCAAGTTAACTTCACGACTGCCTGTTGGACGACTGAGAATGGCTTCAACCAAGGTTACCAGAACGACGAACATATGCCTCTGACAGCTGTCAACATATTGCTTCGTACCAGTAACCTTGACCCAGTTCAATTTTGGTGAACCAAGTTTACCAAAAATAAAAAGATGATTTTTGTTCTAATAACGATTTTTTTAGTTTCATTTAGTTTTGTAATGTTAGATCTTTTTGATAAACTTATGTAGAATGACAGTGTAGTGAATGCGTTGAAAGTGTAATCAGAAATTTAGGGTTATCATAAAACTTTTGTGGTAAGAAATTACAATTTTGTGTTGCTCGTCCACAAATGGTTGTCCTTCAAAGTAGTAAACAAAATGATGGTACATTAACTAGAACAAAATAAGATTTGAAACTAGACAAATCTAGTTTGCAGTTCTTTTGCTCATTAGTAAAGAAGACTTCATTTATCTTCGATGTTGTTTTCCAGCTGCACTTCGCCCACAAAGTTTCTAAATTTTATCTTTGGAAGCCTCTGCTCTGTGCCTCCAAGTAATAGGAATGGTTAGAGAATGCATGAGGTAAGACATAGCTTATTTTCTAGCGATCGTTTGCATTACAAATGTATCACTATTACCAGTAGTTTCCAAATGCCCAATGAGGCTGATAATGAAGGAAGATGAGGAAAACCTGTCTGCAGGAATAAAGCTGGCGAAGAATCGAAAGAGTTACGACTGGTGCAGAAGGAAAGAGGCGAAGATAACCAAGTTTTTTGGGTAAGAACGTGTTTTTATTAGTGTTGTGCTTAATGAATCTTTTGGCGAGATTCATTCATATGAATCTTTTACCTAAGATTCATTCAGATGGATTCATGAATCTTTGCGGATTCGAATATTCAAAGCTTAATGAATTTTTCGAAACCTTAATGAATCTTCATGAATCTTTCATGGTTCTGTCATGAATCTCCCCGATTCTGTCATAGGCGTGGACAATGAGACCAAAAAAAAAAAAAAAAAAAAAAGGTGGTCCCTCAACCGACTTTTGGTTGGTGACTTTACATCATTTGGTGTGTCTTTGGGATTCATGAATCTCGCGGCGAAAGATTCATGAATCCCTTATAAGGCAGAGATTCATTCAGATTCATGAATCTGAATCCGATTTACACAACTCTAGTTTTTATTAAAAAATAACGTAATTGAGTTGAGTAGTAAACCATTTTAATGAGATCAAATACTTCAAAAGTATTCCGGTCTCCGTAATAAGCACGAATTCAAAATATTGTCGAGTAAATCAAAACTCGTTTGTCACTCGATTACAATGACGATTAACAACACAATTAAACCATAATTAGATCAAAGGTTATTTTCGCTTGTGTGTTTGAGAAACGAACCAAAACCGCCCTCCGCTAAAGCTTCTTGTCGGAATTCGTCATAACGGTGACGTCCGGCAGAAAGCAGGATTACACAGATCGACCTGAAAGTAGCGCAAAGTAAATACAAATATTTGCGCAACAAATTCAAATCGATGCACAGTGAGCAGGCTGAACAAACAGTACGAAACTCCCACCCCGCTGCGTTTTTCGAATGTTCTCGGCATCGCTTTTTAGGCGGAGGTCCTTTCGCGTAATGGGAAAATTGTAGTGCCATCGTTTCCTGCGGCGGCCCGCCGACACGCTCCCGGAAACGCTGGGAATCTAAAACAATCGTGCCGAGCAAAGGGGACGGATTCTGGCTTCGGATCATCGGGCATCAATCGAGAAATACGACACCTAATCAAGTGATGCCGAGCAATGGGGAGGACGAGATAACTCGAAGCTACGAGTATATTTTTATGTTGCGGTAGGAGTGCGTTGGCGGAAGTGCCAATGATTACTGCTTCCTCTGTCGTTGCACACCTCAACACCCTCAAGTACCGACCGGAGGTCTCATTTGTTTCCCTTTTCCGCCCGGGAAAGAAGTGGCGATCCGATTTCATTATATCTGAATTAATATTGATCTAATAGATTATCGGTGGTACGTTGAATACCCACCGGCGAAGGGGAAACACCATCTTTGGCACTTGGACGGTGTGGCATCCGATACTTGTGTAACCGAATGTACGCAAACAAACCGGGAACCTTGCCGATACGCGGGACACTGTTGAAGGGATGCGCCTGATCTGTTCCCGTTTCCCTAGTAGCATTCGGGTTCGTCCTTTGCAGTTGCCGGATCTTCGAACACAAAGACATAGGCATCAGAGCCGGTTGATTCCTTCCTTTTCCGGGTGGCGTTTGATGTTACCATTATGCGCTGTCTCGTGTCCCTTGGTAACGACCCGTTGCTCGGAAAGGGAGTGAACCCATCATCATCATCGCACGACGATCCGTTGTTTGCTATTATTTGTACCTACCTTATTTTTGACTGTTGTCTGTTGTCGTCCTCGTATACACAAACACACCTTTTCTTGCACGGTTCCTGACCACATTCGTTCGATGTGCCTACCGGGAAAGGGGATTTGATTGAGCGATGTCGGTAGTGGGACACGATCGGAAACACAAGACAAGGATGCGCTTGAACGAACAAACGGATCCGTTCAGCTGTCGCGACAACGGAGGGACAGAACGAACGGGTGCGAAATGGTGTCCGGAGGCAAGGATAAGGATGAGGAAAATCCTGACTGTTTAAGCACCGGTAAATGGAAGGATAATTACATTATGTTGTGGTAAAGGCATTGCCCTTATCCTTTTGTTTTACCATACGGAGGTTAAGAATGTTATATTGTAATGTTCTGAATGTAATGTTGTATCGTGTTAAGGTTGTATTCGGCATTAAAAACATGCGTAAATTTGTGAATGAATGCCTTAAAACTACTTATAATGAGGCTATATATTTTTTCCTTTATAAAGTTATCCAACATATTGGTTTGAATGTAAATTTTTCGATTTTAACTTTTCTTAATTTCGATTAAATTCGATTTTTCGATTTTAAATTTAATTTATTTATCATTAAATTTATGGAAACACTCATGACTAATGATGATTGTTATTATTTAAATGAAACTATGCAGGTTTTGTTCTTGTTTGTGATTAGTGAATCTAACATCAAGGGTTACTTCCTGTGGATTACTTGAAAGAATTGTCATAAACGTTGTTATCTGAAAAAAAATCGAGACGCAAGCAGTAATTACTTTTTTCATTTTTTTTTTTAAATTTTGATACCTTAGAAAAGTTTAAGTTTACCCACCGACTTTACTGTTAATTTTCGGTCAAAAAATATATTCGCCAAAATAAATGCAGAAAAAAAATCTTTGTGTGTCGCACGTGCAGAAAAACCAATCGATAAACATGAATTGAGTGCATATCCGTCCACGTGGCCGTTAAGTCTTTTATCCTATCGAATCTTTGTAAACTATTAATTCAAACCATACATTGGTCTGTTTTAAAATCCTCTTTTTACTTTGCCCAGTACAGTCTCTAAATGTAGGGTATGTGCCTCATCGCCTTATCGGCTTGTCGAAGTGTCAATTTTCTGACGAAAAACACACGCCAGTGGCTTAATTTTCATAATGCTGACCGTGACACGAACGCACCCTACAAGCACTTGAGGTTTTGCGCTTAATCTCGTTACGGGTCGCGCCCAAAGGTCGTCCAGATTTTCGGTGCTGTCGTAGGAAATATCAATTTAACGGTTTGTCACGAATGGCAGGAGCGCATCGCGAATTTGCGACACAATCGATGCCTCTTGTTTGGTGCCCTGGTACGGATTTGTATTGCGCTTCGTTTTTCCCATAACCCTTTGCCCGGACGATTTCGTCCCTTCGGATTTTTCAGGCGGGCCCTTTCGGTGCCCGGCAGGGGTTGATTGAATTAACACCTCGTCAAACGCGCAAGTCCACGACCAAGAAGGGTGCTGATTTTTCCAAGCCGCCGAAAAGCCTGCGCCGGGTGTTCCGCTAGGAAGGAAGGTTTCTTCTGTGTACTGTCGTTCACAATATTGTTACCCTGTTTTGTTCAATGGGTGCCGGGACGAAGAAAAACTGAGTGGAGAACGGAGGCCTGAATGAAAAAGTGGGCCAAACTACCTCTTCCTGATCAACAATTTGCAACAACTCCCCGTTGTAAAACGAATGAAGCCGATGAAGAATCGCGATAATGACGGGTTCATTTACTGCATTTAAGTTTTCCTGCACCTTAAACTAGATCTATCTCATCGCGGGACTTAGTTGGAAATGTTGTCAAGAAGAAGAAGTAAAGTACAGGTAGTGACAATTTTATCCCTTTTACTACAGCTTTTGATTAATTGAATGTAAATTTGGTATAGGATAATTAAAAAAAATTCAAGAAAAGAAAATTGAGTTAAACGTAAAATGTAGCTATAAATAATACATTCTTAAACTACATCTCTTATTTTTGAATTTGTAACGATAATCTTCAGAAACCGACTGTATTACGGACGCCGGAAGATGAACACTCAAGATATCCTTTAAGTTTACTTGTTTTTTTTCTTCTGCCAATACCCTTTCCTTTCATCGCTCCGTTGAAGGCACTTTCGCACCCGAAAAACAAGCGATATGCACGGACGAAAATTACACGGTAGCGACTTTTATAGCGTTTTATCTTGATTGATTTCAATCCGCAATCAGCGGCCGATAGGGAAGCGGGGAAAGAATCCGATCGTAATTGTACGGCCAGGAGCGATACCGGGGACACCGTGAGGCGCTTTTGACAGTTCTCACACCAAGGTCCCCTTGTGTATCTTTGACGTTCTTTTTATTATAGTTTTTTTGTAAAGTGAAGAAGTTTTTTCCCGTTTTGATTCTTTTAGCAAACTTACTTTTCCCGATGACGGCGTCGACGGCGTTTACATGTTTTCTATTGTGTTTGAAAATGCTCCCTGAAGCAATGAACTGTACAAAGGGGCGCACGTAAACGTACTCCTGCTGTCGTCTTAGCAAACATCTTTTCAACGATCGTGCTGTAAGCGATTAACGAAAGATAACACTAACCCAGCTGGGCGATCTTGAGGCATACGTACGTAAAAGATTTGGAATAAATATATAGGCACGGTTGTGTGCATTTTTCAATGGTAAATTGATTAGAAAAGCACTGATTGAAGGAAAGATATGCCATGTAAAAATGTTTGAAAGTAGCTGATCAAAATTTTCAATTTAATTTCTGCCTTTTCCTGATTATGTTATTACATTTTCGGCTCAACAACATTATGTACATAAACAGGAGAATTGGTTAAGGCTAACGTACGTCATCTTTTTTTCATGTCGTTCGTCAAACAGTTTCTTTTTCGAAAATTATCAACCGAAATGACTGTTTCCTGATTAACGGCCGTTCCTTTCGTCGGTTCACGGCAGGGCCGGTCGGAAGGGTTCGCTTTGATCGGTAATCACACGCACGGATGGGAAGAAAAGTGCTACCGACTTGTTTCATCATCCCTTCGACACTCCCTCGGCAGTCGGTGGCCTTCTTGCACGAGGACATTCGATGAAATGAGCTGATGAAATGAGTCCTTTCAACAGGCACTCGTTAACACTCCACAACAAGACGTTTTGCGGGTTTCGTCTCTACTTTTCTCACATGAAGGTGAAACGTGAACAGAATTTAGTAGAGTTCACAGTTCACTGACGGGTGTGTATAAATGTGTGCTTAATTCGTTTGAAAAAAAATTATGAACTGAAAAAAATGCGAGAAGTTAGTTGAAACCATTCGTTGCACTTGTTGATACTGTTAAAATGATACATTTCATCTTTACTTAAACCTTTTCAGCAAGCCAACCTTGCGGATCATTCGATCTACTACCATTACATGCATCGAGATTCAATCCTGTTGGATATACTCCAGTGGAACCGCTTAAAAATCCAATCAATCATAATTTCCTTAAATTAACCAAAGTAAATACGGAAAAAAGACTCCCACAGATTACACAACGCCGGTCGTGCCGTCCCCATCGATCGGTAGCCCAAAAGGCCAACTGGTAGCCTCCGATGGGTTTCGAGTAGAGATTGCGTTTCTTCTGGGCGCTCCCAGAAGGCCGAAAGGGGAAGTCCGCGGTCACCGTAAAACATGACGTAAATTGAGCATAATTGCACACCATTCGGCGGTGCACTTTCATTAACGATATTGATAATTATCGTACACCGGACTTCGGTGTTCGGCGGCCAATGAGACATTCAGCATCCCTTCCCTCTCCGCAAGATGGGGACGCTGGAAAAAAAAACCCGGCCACCGGCTAGAATCCGTGTGTCGCCTGATCGTCACCGCCGCATGTCGCATCGTTACTGTTGGCGCTCGTTTGGCCTAACAATTGGAGGGCCAATTGCGTGCGTTTTGGTCGATCCTTGCTGCAGGATATATGCGCAAGCAGGAGCACACTAGCGGTGGAAAAGTGGCAGCAAAACGTAAAAACCGACCAGTTCTCGCAGTTTGGAGCACGACCAGTCACGACATGATTGGCAGAAGAGTTTGCTGGCGAACGGCGTTGGAAACGGTGCAAAAACAAACACTCAATTTTCGCCGCACAATTATCCCCTTGTAGCGTGGTCTCGTTTAGGCCTTTCTTTTTTTGGAACTCAAGCATTTTGGATGTTGTTATTTTTGGATAGTATACACTGTAGGAGAATTGACTACAGTGACCGATCGTGAGTTTGCGGAAAATACAAGTTTATCATATAGTTTTTTTAGTATCTAAAATCTAAGACTATTCATCCTGTCTTTCAGATAAAGTAAATTTTTTATCGCTTTGAATCCTGTTTTTATAGCTACTGTATGTCTGTATTACAGCATTGTATTTTTGTTTCGTTATTATTCAAACCTCATCGACAAACGATGGTTACATCTCTTCGATGTATAAATACATTTGTCAGAAATGTTTGCTTTGAATTGTGAGAATTTATTGAACGATGGTACAGGAGGATTTGTAACTGAAGTAATATTCAACTGTTTTTAATATTCAATTGTTTCTTTACAATTAGAATTTCTTAAAAATATATTGCATTCTACTAACACATTAAATCAGGGTTAAGATGAACCATTCATGTCAAGTCGATTAAAATATTTAAAAAAGTTGTAAAATATTATGTTTTATTTTGTACCAAAGTGTATTCCACAAAAAAAAAAGATTAATATCAAAATGCAACCAGTTAGTGGCACTGATTAGTGTCGAACACGTCCCCCCACCCCCAATTGGCACGCCAAGCCGTATACCTTCGCCATTTAGCCGAAGGTAACTTTTCACCGGTATCATGCAAACGAGCCATTTCGAGCCGATTTAAATGCGAGCAATAAGCTTTCCCTTTTTCCCTGGCCCTGCCGGGACCTTTTACTTCGCGGCACGCAACTCCACCATCGCAGCCCGGCCCGATGGCTTCAATCATCTCAAATTATCCCTGAACGGAATGCAGAATGAAGTTATTAAACTGTTGAGGTGCTTTTTTTTTGGCTTCCCCGTTCTCCCTTGGGAGGTTCAGGGAGTTGGTGATTTTTTGTTCGCTAAGAGTTCTTCCGTTGGCTTTATTTATGCAACTCGTTTTATGAACGGTTGATTTTTTTAAAGGAAGTCTGACATAGTCCCCGCTTTTCGATTTCAGGGCAACGTCCGCTTGAGGGAACACGATGATCATAGGGCTGGAATGTGTGTCATTGTGACAACGACCGCCATGGTAGTGTGCAAAAGACCGAAGGCGAGTACTTTTGCAAAGAACAAGGCCGGGTGTGAACTCGATTGGTCCTTGGCATTTGACAGGGATTTGTTTTCCGGTTTACCCCGAGTCGTTGACATCGTACCACATTTGCGAACTCCATGGATGGGAAATAGCTAATAAGCCACATTTCGTCGTTACATTCCCTTAACACTCGATACATTTCGAGAAGTCCTTTCTTGTACGACCATCCGCGTGTCGCACAACCAACACCGGCCGAACGCTGATCCTGATAGTTTGCCCTGCAGCTTAAGGTTGTCGAACAACAGTCATCCATCAAATTCCGGTGACAGTACAATGATTTCTAATTGAACACTTCACCCGCTCTTCAGGCCAGGGTGTAGGTCCGCCTGCAGTGGACTTTCTTTTACAATCGGAAGCTTCTACCCAGGCATGAGCTGAAGAGGATCAGTCGGCGTTTAGCGAGATTCGGTTAGGAAAAAACAGACACGAGCATTGGGCGATTGATGTACGGGCGTGTGCCAACTATGTTTCGGCCACCAACAAAGTTTTGGTAGGCCCTTCAAAAATCACCCATAGTGACGAGGATTCAGGAAGATAAAACGTCCAAAGCAAGAGACAGGAGCAACGGCTAGAAGAAAAAGCATGAATGCAGTACGATGCAGCTTTCTGGTTTAACTGTTGTCTATTCGTTGGTCCTTGGAGAAAGGATCATAACATATGGAAATAGAATTTTTCAAAAGAATCGCAAATAAACGAAAGATTTGATGGAATGTATTATTTTTAATACATACTACATACTAATACAATATTTTTCCTATAACTTGATATCAACAACCGATTAACTTACACGTTCATTAGGCAAAATAGCAGAAAGTTAGAGTGAAGACACTTAGAGACCATAAAGATGATAAAAATAAATACATTCTAATTTCCATATTTAAAGGAACTAAAATCCAATAAAAGGAGAAAAAAAATTACAAACATTTGGTAATGTCTTTGTGTGTGTTGACGATGGGAAACATTCTTTCCATTATGGCAACAAACACTGCTGGTATCACAAAAAAGGAAAAAAAAGGATTTTTCGCCGGACTTCAACAGTTCTCACAGGACGAAATTCTGTTGATGCTGCGGCCAACATTTGGCCCCGTGAAGTTGCCATAGTAGCAACCGGTAAAGCATAACCGTTTTATGATCGCCGGTCGACTAAATGCGGCCCATTGAGGGCCATTGCACCGGAAAGGAAGCTGAAAGCGCTTGGAACGCACAGACGGAGTCAACCGGAACACAATGTTTCACAAACACTCTTCCTTTCGGAGGGTAAAGGAATGGCCTAGGTCACAGAAGGAGCTAGGTTTTTTTTTTTGTTTTTCTCGGGAAGTGGCACATTTTAAGGGTACAAATTATTATCTACCATAAAAATCTCTACCCGCTATTGCGACGTTCTGCACCGTGAGATGTCCTCACCAGCCATTTAATCCCGCCCGAATCGGATGCTGGTGACTTTAGCTTTCCCGAGCCTTTCACAAACATTCGCTGCACTCACGAGCGCGTAAATAATCCGTCCCGGTGTACGTGGCCAATTTCCTTTATTTCTTCCGCGACGGCAGTGTCATGTTCGGTAACCAACGCGACCACAATTCCGGGTTTCTCCGAGTCTCCTGGATCGCCTTGCAAGAACAATAACCTCTCGAAAGTCACCCGCCCTTGGGCACCTGGCATCGCGCACCGGAGGGTCGACCGACGCACACCAGAAAAGAATACAGTAGCAAAACTTGAAGTTTATATGAGCGCCCTTTCTTGGCTGGCGGTTTAGTTTTCCTTAAGGACCCTAGGTTTCTTGTTCGCGTCAGTTCCACCCAATAAAAGAGCAAAACACCCCGAATTATTCTTTCCCATTCTCGAGTTCCTAGCGGGGTTGAAAGCTAGAAGAACGAACGTTCACGAGTGAGACGATCACGGGGGTCCTGAATATATTTCCTCGTTCCTTTTCCCTTCCAATAAGATGGGCTACGGAAACTATAAAGTGAACCGTTTTGCTTAAGACGCTGTTAGCACAAGCGGGTCATTGTTGCGCGAAGGGCTCTTGGAGTTTTATTGCGATCGTATCGTACACATTACACGGTGCGTTGGAACGATGTGTGTGCCAAATCGGTGCGGCCTCAACAAAACCCCGGACCCGGGTGGCAAATCAAACCGGGCGTCCAGTGGAAGGAAATAATTGAAAGTTTTTGATCGGGGATTTTCTTTTTTCCACGCAAACGCTTGAAATCGATAGCGCCGCTCGATTCGGCTTCGGGTTTACATTTCGGACTTCTTTTCACCATGGCTGAAGCGAAGGGAGACGACGGCAGCGTCTCAAGAAGGTGCTGTAGAGTGTTTCAATGCTTTTCACAACCGTGTAATGCGGATGAATGCATCAATAACGGAAGAAGACATATTTTCCACTCATGCCTCCTTAGGTTGATGATGCTAGCGAACGATAAAAGGATTATTGTAAATTTTGGAGTGTTTTATAATTTTGAATGAGCTTTATAACATGTGATTATGAATTGCTTGTTACCGGAATTAGCATTATGATCGTGTCATTCAAATTCCATGTCATATTTGCCTCTTTTTTATGAAATTTTGAGTAGTTTTACTAAATGATGAATGTCCCTCGATGACGTGGGTTCGAATCAGTTCGAATCCTTCTCTGTACGAGGATGAACTCAGAGGAAAACGTTACGTAAACCCTTTATGAGTATGGTAGTGAGCCAAAAAAGTATAATAAAACGGGAAAGATTACTTTAAAATATTGAAATAAAAGAACTATCACAAAAACCAACTTTTAAAAGTTTAAAAGATAAAAAAAGTCATCAAACATTTAAAAAAAACTTAGAGAAATGTCTTTTAACCCTATTTATCTCATACATGAAACATTTTTATATTAAAAAATTTATGTCGAATTGTTTTTTACATACGAGTTAAGAGTTTTCTTGGTGTGGTTTTTATTTTTCATTGGTGAATTGAAATATTTTGATATGAATTTGATGCTTGTGCTTGCCTTTTCAGAACATTTGGCAAATTTATATAACCTTGCTACAATGCTTCCTTATTGTTTAATATAATCTTAAAATGTTTTTAAGCTATCCACAATTATCAAAAAATTTGAAAATATCATATTTTAATACCGTTTGTTAAACTATTGCATAAAAGGAAAAAGCAAGGAAAATGTGTTGTCGTGTGTGATGCACCCCTAGGAAAACTCTCCACACCCAAAGCCGATATGCCAACTGTCCAACATCGCAAAGCGTCTTTCAGGCCGGCGCAACATTTTTAGCGATTCATTAGCGACCGTTTTGCAATTGAGCAATTATTTCCCATTTCTGTCAGAAAAATGAATTGTTGCTGTTTTCTCTTATTTCTTTTTATCATGTGTGCCTTTGTGTGTGTACGATTTTCGTTCCCTTGATTGGCGGATTTGCACATTCCCTTCGGTACCCTGGACAATGGGAAGGCTGGCCAACAGGCTGTATCTGTAGAAGGGAGCGCTTTCCCGAAGGTCCTTTTTACGCACTTCCAGTAGGGCTCGGCGAGTTTTTGCTAATTTGCATAACACATGTAAACCTCGCATTGACACGGGGATGATATATTTGCTCTTTTAATTATGCACGCACTCCAAACACTTTCCGAGCTGGGCGATTTTTCATCTTTCCTCCCGGGCTAAACCGTTATTAGGCAGCTTTTCTTTTTCGGAAGGCACGCGTTCGATTGTCCGTTCGGTAATCGAATCTCACCCCGGTTCACGAGCGGAGCCACTCGAAGGACACGTTCTGCTCTACTTCATCGGGTTGAAAAGTGCGGAAAATATTCAATACACTCGCAGTGCACACGCTAATGTATGCAAATCACGGTGATTAATGCGACTTTTAAACGTCGCTAAAAGGCGCTCGCAAACACGGCACGTTTCCATCGGATGGTTTCGAGTTCAAATTGGTTGTACAAAAAATAGATTTGTATTCAAATTAGTTTTTTTTTCGTCCTCATCCCTTTTCCGATTTATACACAGACGGGCTCAACACAACATCCAACATAACGGGGATGTTCGATGGGTTTCTGATTTGTGCCAAAAATAGTAAATGAATTGAAACGGTACCCGGAACACGCGCGCTCCGGTTTCGATTACTGTCTACGAGAGCCGGTTTCCGGCCGTATCGGGCCCTCGGAGGGTTTGCTTTTCCACCCTGCGGTCGGTGGCTTTCTCGAGTGTGTCATAATAGAAATATAAATATTGTTTTGATAAATGACATATTTCCAGCCCTTTTGCTTCCATCCGTCACTGGCACTACCCTCATTTTCCATGGATTGCCGCAACCGGGGCCTTGTTGGCGTTCGATTTCAAACGTTTCATTTCCACTCCATGCGCTGGTGACGGGAAAAGTTGGTCGTCAAATGTCCACGAACGAAAAGGAAGCTCAACAGAAGGCTGCCAAAAGGCGTACACAGTGGGCCTAAGGGGGTTTTCATGTGTCTGTTTTTGCACAATTTCGCCCACAGACTTCTCACACCACCACCCCTTCGGCGTGTCTCTCATCGGTCATCACAGACATCACCAACCAGCGACCTTCGGCGTGACCCCTCTCGGGCAAACATCCCACGATTATCAACAGTCCCGGTACAGCAACCGTATCCGTGGTTGCTCAATTTTCCCGGCCCACCCTTTTTTTCTCGTTCGGGTCGGGAAATTCTCCCGCGTGAAAAGCCGGGCACTTCATTTAACGTATGTTAACTGTTCACCGGCAGTACCGGCGAGGTTTCTGGTAGTTGCACTTAATTGCAGGGGCGTACGGATCAAATTAATCAAACTCTTCCAAACCCCTAGCGCCGGAGGGGGACGAAGGACCACAGCCGCGGTGTGAAAGCCGTGGGATTATGGTGAAAGTTGGTGGAAGGTTGGGTAAAGGTTTCCCTCTCTTTTTACCAGATTCCAGTTTGTTGTTTCCTCGCGTCCATTCTGACTGTTCGTTTGTCGGTTGTTTTGGGCTCAAGTTTGTCCTTTTTTTATGTTTGTTGTTTTTTTTTTTCGTCAACATCTCTGGCATCAGTTTTTTTTTTCATTCGTTTGCCACTTTTCACCAGGGGTTCTTTCTTTTACGCTTCCGATCCTGGCGAAAGTGGCGTTAAAATTGCCGTTACGACACGCTCTTTTCGAGTATTGCATAGATTTCCGACGCGCGTGCGTATGTTTTTATGTACTTTTATTGTAGGACGGTGTTACCGTTTTAAATTGGGCCAATAAAAGCTCATTACGAATCATTCATTTTAAAATGTTGCCATTTTACTACTGGTTCCGCTTCTGCAATACGAGGAGGGAACGCTGCAAAAAGGAAAGGTACATCAGCGAGTGGTGGAAGGAGAAAGTGGTGTGGAAAGTTTTGTACCAGTAAAAATCTAATAAAAATAAAAATAAAAAAGATACAGTTTGAATAGGTGGGAAACATGATATTTTGTCAATGTTACGTATGGATTTCAAAATCCAAATGGTGCATCACAATAAGACTACTTTATAATTGAACAACTTTGTATCGATATCGAGTGAAAACACGGTGTTTTAAGTTTCAAATGGTAATAAATAGGTGCAACAGCAGTTTTCGGACAGGAAACGATCTAAAAGTGGGTTTAAAACTGACCCCGTACGAAAAAAAAATTACATACGTAATGACCTTCAGGTAATGTTTGTCTTAGTTTTCAGCTTTATTTACCTTTTCACAAATATAATCGAATCCCAGTGACTAGAACTGTTTTAACAAAACAAACTTTACACAGTAATTAGGCAGTTCGGAAAGCTTACCCTATCTCATCCTACTTCATTTATCTAGTCTCACTCTATGACTCGAGCCTTCTGGTTGCCTTAGAATAAGTAAGAACTAAACAATATCTGCCTATCGCCGTTAGTTGGTGGTGAACAGTATTTATAGGTTAAAAAAATATTTATGTTTACGCAAAACAAAAAAAAAAACTACAATTATCCTACCACAACTACCTTGGTACTTTGATTTGTGTGTTTCTCTCAGTTCCGCGACGCTTAACTCTAGTGTGCTTAACATCTAGCGCAAAATGAATAGATCGGTACATCCTCGAACGGCTTTTTGGGTGGTGTATTGGCCTACCCTGCACTGGTGGTTGTTTTAAAGATCAACAGAGTCTTGAAGATAACGGAAACGAATAACGCATTCAACAGGACCGCGTCCGGCGACGTCGGTCGGCGCTCTAGCTGAGATATTCACACTGCTCGAGTCCATAGTACTGCTGCTGCTGCTGCTGCTGATGATGATGATGAGGGTGATGATTGTGCGTGCCGTCGGGCAAAACAGTTTCGTCGTAGGCCTGCGTCCAGCTACCGACCGCGGGCGCAATTTCGGTCGATTGGAAGAAGCTATTATTCCACCAGTCACCGCCGCTCGTTGACGCACCCTGGATAGGCTGTTGTAGGTCGACGGAGGAAGAAACGGTAGCGCCGCCCGACATGTGGGGAGATGTTGGTACCATTCCGTCGGGGGATGGTACCAGAGATCCGAGCGATTGTGGTAACGCGGAGTTTTCGTAGGTCGCTCCACTGGCGGTGTAGAGGTGCGAGGAGTTTGGCGAGGAGGACGCACTATAGTTTTCGTAGCCCATGCACACCCCGGCCGGAGGGGAACCACCGTACGCATCCAATTGAGCCGGCCCGGGAACGGTGGACCCTGCCGGTGGGGTTGGGGCGACTGTCTTACGCTCATTAGTCGTCGGTGACACGCAACTCGATTGACTAATAAAGAACGAATTAATACCATCGCACGCACGCAGACCGAGCTTGTTCATGTCGAGCTGCGCCAGGGTGTTATTGTTGGAGCCGCTCTGATAATCGACCTGCGGCCCGCCAGCACCGTAGTACGCAATGTCATCGAGCACACTCGAGCAGCCGCTGCTGGTGAGGCTGGCCGTGTCAGTGTCGGTGCTGCTCTCATACTTTACGCAGTCGAAGTACCGTCCCGCGCTAACATCGGCTCCGTAGTAGAGCGTCCCGTTCTGGTGTGGCTGATGGTCTCCTCCGTCCATGTCGAAAATGGAGGTCACCGGAGGACTTCCCAGCGAGTGGTGGTTGTGTTGCTGTTGGTGAGGCTGATACTTGCCACCAACTCCAGCCACCGGTCGCAACGGTTGATCCAGTTGGAAGATCTCTTCCGGGTGGATAAAGTTCGAGTTGTCGTAGAAACAGTTCTGGCTATAGTCCACGTTCTGGGGATACTGGTGGGTTTGGGATTGCTGATGCAACGGTTGCGTGGTCGAGGTTGGTGCTGCTGCATGCTGACCCGAGTTGTACGAACACCCTCCTGGTACGCTGGATCCATTAAGATACTCCATCTGGTAGCCGCCTTCGTCGAAGGAGGAATCTGGCGATTTGCCAATTTCGTTCGATGAGATCGAACTGTAGCTCGTGGTCTTTGTGATGGTGTACATCTGTTTGGTTGACTTCTTTGACTGTTTGATGCCGTTTATCTTTTGAAATAGAAGGAGATATCGAAAAGATTAGCCTAATTTCTTTGAGGTATCATATGGGCCATTTGTTGTTTTAACCTACCTTGTTCATCTTGGACTGTACCGTCCGCAGCACTCGCTCCCGACGTCCAAGTCCCAGTACGCGCCGTGTCTCTCCGGAGGACTTGGCCTCTGGACGCGGATGATCATGTACTCCTTTCGCTTGGAAGAATATCGCGTGTGGTGTGTGTCGCCAGAAGTGTGTAACCGGGTATCCACAGTGTCCCCGGCACGGGAGAATCTCCAGAATTCCTCCAATGCATGTTCTACCGAGTGAGGAAACAAATGCGATTTAGTCCACATGTCTTACGAGTTATTTCGCGGAAACCCTATACTGTTTCTCTCGATTCTTCGATAGAAAAAAAAAACTGTCGTAACCATTATCTTACCTATTGGGGCATGCTTTTCCTTGCTGCTTGCGTCGGGCCTTGTCACAGATCGCCGGCCGTAGGTGAATCTGTCCACCGTTCGGGAGCTTACAGCGTGCGGAACACACCAGAACGCCTAGGCAGCTTTTCTTCAGGATGTTCACGTTGTGATTGTTGGTGTTGCGCATTGCCCAACCGGACGAGTGTCGCTTTGCTTCCTCGCTGGTCGGCCGGTAGATCGCCCGGCAGTGGCCATCACTCCACTCGTTGAACGGCTCATAGTCCGCCTCGGTCACAATCGGTACGCTCGGATCGTTGATGTCCCAGTCGATGTTCGGCAGCTGAGCTCCTCCGACGCCGTTCGAACTGATCACATTCGATTGCCTGTGCGATAAACGAACGATACAGCCACAATCAATCATTAATCAACTTGTGCCTAAAGGCAGGAAATCCTCCTTCGATCACACTTGCACGCTTGAGACACTTATTGCATCCCGAGCAAGAGAAAAACCGAAAACAAACAACAAACAACTTACACAATCACCATTTTGATGACCTCGGCGCTCCAATGATGTCTCTATGTGAAACCCGCTGTTGTCCGTTTCGCAACACTTGGCTCCTGTAGGGGGTTTTCTTTTTTCTAGAAACCGTCGATCTCCGTGGTTTGCGAGCCAAGGGATCAATTGAATTTCGGGCCAATAATTTAATTTCGTTCCATTCGACCGTTCCCGTACATTTGCCGCTGATGGTCACATTGATTAAACGATTCGTTTGCGGACCAAAACACAACACTCAACACAGCGCGCTGTTTATCAATTAAGTTGTTTCCCTTGTTCAGGGCTGCGTCTCGACTAGTAGAAGATCTTTACGATTTTCGTCTTTTTCTGTTTCGATAAGCGCAGGGGCACATTCACGTCATGGTGTTTTTCTATTTGTTCGAAGTTGTCTTCTCATAGTCGTACTAACTGATCTGGTTCGTGGTCTTCAACACTGTTTGATCAATTAATCCGAATTAATCGTAAAACACATATTTGTTTTTCACTTTCAGTTCGATTGCGACGCACAAAGTTCACTGTTTGTATACTTCGGCTGCTGTTGTTCCCTTCCAATGACGAGCTCCCGATGTCCTTCCGGGTCGAGTGCGTAACGTGAACTGATCAGAAAACTCGTCCTCAGCCAGCCACTATGACCCAGTGCTTGTGTCCTGCTACATGTTTCGATACGATCGGTGCTCTTTCCTGCTCATAATTCTCTTGCGTTCTCTCTGCATAAATTCCCTTTCACCAAGGGAGGAAAAAGGTCCTCTCTGCAGCATATCGACAAAACAAAAACCTATTGAAATCGCTCAGCATAAAAATGCACCCCTGAGGGAATATTCTCACCGTCTTTGTTTTCTCCCAAAAGAAACAAGCTGAATAGAGCTCTCTCTTTTGAGCGGCTTTTATGTTCACGTAGCTCCGCCCCCGGACGCATTTCGACGAATGATGATGCTATGCTATGCTTCGGCTGCCAGATCCAATGATTGGATGGTGGGGTTTCCCGGGTGGAAAGCGTCTCGAAGGCGACGGTTGTTGTCGATAAAGACTGGACGGAAAATTATCCGAACCAGCACGATATGTTACGATGGTGTTGCGCACTCTGCCGTATTAATCTTCAGCTCAATGGAGGCAACGTTCCGGTCGGCAAAGAAGCTGCATTATGTGTTAATTATTGATCGACAATTGGGATGTTAGTGGTGGAATGACAAAAGTATCGTAGAAAGCAAGAGGTCATCAACAAAAAGAAAAAAAAAACACCCTTAAGAAAACCCAGCTCAAATCTTCCGCTAGAATAAGTGCGGGTGACCTTTGCAGACGGACGTCGGAGGACCTTTCCCAATCGCCCTCTACAAGACGGAGGTCATGAGGAGACCCTTCCTGCCCTGGGTGACAATTTATGCTACAATCACGGCACTCCACCACAACTATTCCTCGATTGCAACGTTCTTGCATTCGTTGGACAACCAGCAGATTTCACCCGAAGAGCAGAATACATCGCCACATCTATCGTCTAGTGATGGCCAGTCTCCTAAGGCGGCGGTATCGGGGAAATCGGGGTGTTGGGTACCAAATCATATTAAAGCCAATCCATTGCTGTCGGTTGACCAAGAGGCAGATTTCTTTCTAGCCGATCCCTTATGACCGCGACATCTTTTCCTTCCGCTTTTCTTTACGAGATTCGTTCGATCGTTCCGATGATTGAGGGCAAGGTCGGGTCCAAATTGTCGGATAAGCTCTGTGACGTTGATCAATTGCTCTATTACAGTAATTTCCACCATGGCAATCATTGTTTGTTTAGGCGTGAGGATCAATTATTTTATAAATGACTGCTTTTTTATCTAAGATTATCGATTGAACGTTATTTGCTACTAGCTTGATCCAAGCCGCGAGCCAAGATTTTAATATTTATCCTATTGTCATTAGATTTGAGGGCTCATTATTTTACTGTAGATTATTTCAGATTCTATTTAAACACTCAATTTTTATCTCAACGTACTCTGAATTCTTCAAACTTTTTCAACAATAAAGTTACATTTCCAGTGTACACCGTTGGTGTAGCGTTTTTCCCTTTTTAATATAAGATGTATCTTTAAATTTTTCTAAAATTATTTTTACGTTATATAAAGTTTTATCATACAAATAAGTATCGAACACTTTTCCTAGATACTACGTATATAATTGACTGGTTTTATAAAAAAAGACAATCACATTTTTTATTGTTTCTTGTGCAATTTTTCCCAAAGCTTGCCCATAAAACATTGTTATCACACTTCCATTGTTAAAGGGAAACACATTCCCGGATTGGTTTTCCGAAAAAGAAAACCAGTACCGATTGTACGAAAAATACCAGGTGAACCATTCTTCAAGCGATCGATACGGGGAATCCGTATCAAGAACTTCCGATAAAATGTTTGTTTGAATCACCCCAACAAAATTCGCATCCATGCCGGGATGGATGTTCCGATCAATTTCTAAATCCAGCTAATTGCTATCATCTCGGAGCAATCTGCCTTTTCGAAGGCTTCCTGGACCGCACCGTACGCTTCCTTCCAAAATTTTCCGGCCTACAGGAAGCGTCAATAGACTCAACTCCACGGAAAAGTGGCGCAAAAATGTTACCACAAATTCCCAGCCCTTAAATTAAATGTCCATGTTCCCGGCTGCCTTCCAATTGATGCAGGAGGAAAACTGTTTGTTGGTGGGACCTTATCAGCGAGTCGAAATCTGATTTAATGAACAACAATTGCGCGTTCGCTTTTGCTAGCACACAAGCTGACGTTTGCCGGCTTCAAGTGATGCTGATGAACTCTAATGTTTGAAGGGGGAAAATCTCGTTGGAAAGCTGATTTGAGGATTTTATTTTCACATTTCCTGTCCTGTTTCGGAATT
This sequence comes from Anopheles coustani, assembly GCF_943734705.1. Taxonomy (NCBI): domain Eukaryota; kingdom Metazoa; phylum Arthropoda; class Insecta; order Diptera; family Culicidae; genus Anopheles; species Anopheles coustani. Next base: position 22,740,526 of record NC_071289.1, on the reverse strand, counting down.
CTTTAAAGCAAGTAAAGCTGCCTCTACCTATACATCCGGACATCCTCCGTTCTTTCGGTATTATCCGGAAAGTGTTGAACTTCGACGTCCCACTGTTTGGTAGGCTGCGCTTATCAGTTCCGTTTATCGATGGATGGAAAATATGATTTTTCCGGCGAACCACGGGGAAGCGGTCCTCGTTCTCTCAGTTATTTCGTTTTCCGTTCGAAAAAGCAAAGGGAAAAGTCATTCACACAGTCCGGGGCTAGAGGAAGAATGCATTTGATCGATGCAGTTTTCGGGGTTTCCGATACAAGTTGCCCGTACGCACGGCGGGAATCGATGGGAACAGGACGAAACACAGAGGCTCATCCCTCAAACACGCACGTTTGCCCAGTACCAGGCCTCAATTGGTTGTTTCCTCACTTTTCCGACAGGATTTCCTTGCCCCTCCCGTGCGCCTTCAATGGATGGATAATTTTTATCCGATTAGGAAATCTACTCCATAAAATACAATTAAGTGTGAAGGGCTTTGGTGGCGGGAACGACAATGACGACGCCGATGACGATGACGACGACATGATTTAGAAGTTCTTCAAAATTTATCTAGACACCACAGCTCATCGGTTTTCGGGAACTGTCCTTCCGGCGGAAGGAGCCAGGCTCATTCTGAGGGTTCTGTTTCCTTTTCGGTCAGAAGATAAAAGCTTAATTCCTTCACCCGAGCGCCCCTATCTCGGGGAAAGAGCGAAAGCTTGTTTTTCTTTTGTGCATCCACTTTTCCATCCAAGTCGCGTCGAATGCAGATTAGGAAGGATCCCTTTTGTATCCTTTGAACACTTGTTACCGTGCGTTTGGATGTGTGTTTTTCAATCCACAGGTGTTCGGGGGGTTCCGTGTGAGAATTTTCCGTATTTCCTTACCGTGGACAAAGTGGTTTCAATTTTGACGTGGAAACTAAATCCTTCACAGGGGTCGTTTGTTGTGTCGCGCTGAAAAGGTCTCTGTAATGTAAGAAGAAGCCAAACGAAATAAAACAAATTCGTCCTCTCCCGCCGAAGACCTCCATGCAACATCCGCGCTCGAGTATGCCAATAAAATAATGTTTATGATTGAGTACTGCAGTAATAAACGACCTTCTTTGACGCGCGCGTACTTCGTGCGAGCGGAGGATATTTTAATAACCATTAATTAATGCATCGATGCGGGTACTCTAAAGGAGTTTCCTTCGGCCCACGGTGCGCCCGGGATGGGTGGCTTCCCGTCTGCAGCGCAGGGACGTTGGCAGCGTATCAGGGTGGGCGCCGGTTGGTTGCTGTTTGGTTGCTCGACAATGTCAGGCACTTCCAATTTGTTTACTCACCCTTCTCACTTATCCATTAGCATTTCGGTGCATGAGCTGTGTGCTGAGAATAAGAAACAACTTCTCAAGAAGATTTGAAATACATCTACCAACGTTGTATACTGTTACAGCTTGTGAAGCGCCCTTTTAAGTGAAAATTAAAATGAGATCTTTTCTTAAAGAATTCTTTGTTTTCGTTCTTTTTTTAAAAGAAATCTGATGAAACCTGTTGGTGTTAATTGTTGCATTAGAAATTCTGACTAGTCGTCTAAATACTGATCCCGGGTTTTGCTTTTAAATTTTGTTTTATTCTAGAAGCGTTCGCTACCGATGGAAACATGTTTATTCTTCTACATTGCATCGCATAAAAAATGTGTATTCTTCTCCATTGCAACTTATAGCTGGTCCATTTTCCTTTTAAACAAATCACTAAAATTACTTGGTGTCTTTTCCACCACAACTTGTTTTAAACAGCTGACAAGATATTCTCATACAATATGAGGTGTTATTTCAAGAATGTAATTGCTTATGTCATTTTTACCTATTCCTGCCTACTCTGAGATCAGTTTCGAACTACGCTTCATACTATTTGGAGTTTTCAGCTTTATATTATACAACTGGTTAACCAGTTCAAGGTTTAAAAGAATCTTTATGCTATTGTATGAATTTTGTTATGCTCTTTAATACCTTTAGATTTTCAGGTCCTTAAATCTACTAAAATAAGTTTTGAATGATTAACCGTTTAAATTATTTTGTTATTGTGCAATTTGTGTATTTTCTTATGTTTCTTGAGGATAAGTTGTGTGCCTTTTCATACAAATTTTTTATGATTTTTTGAATAGTTTCGAATAATTTTCGCATTTTGTTCAAGATTGATGATTACTTTTTTACCTGCTTTAGTATATTTTATCTATTTACCGTTAGAAATTGTACGAGTACAAAGCGATCTTTTTTTAATTATCTTACTCTATCGTTGTCACCATATTTTGTATTCATGGCCATGTAGTCTTACCCCATGAGAGAAGCTTAATTCAACGGCCATTTGTGTCACCCGACGAATCAAACATGCTGAAACATTGCATTGTCAGGCAAGTTCACATCGTGCCGGAAACGCATTAACCCGCTCGGGCAGTCGCATTTTCTTCCATCGCGTCCGTGGGAGAACAATTTCCTTTGTGCTGCCTTGAAAACGCAACAAACTGCCAACCGCCGCCAACGGCACACAGGTGTGAGTGTGGGCTCTGTCCGGATGTGTTTCGTCCGCGAGGATCGGTTGGGGCCATTTCCCATCCGTTCGCGGACCGGGTGCGCTCAAACCCGACCCCATTTCCAGGTGTCCAGCCATAAATTGATTGCCTACAGTGAGTGGCTCGCTGGGACACGATTGCGACATAACTGCCGGTTTTCCGCGCCGGTGCGACGTCTTTCTTACTGTGCGCTCGCCAACCAGCATCTTTCGATGGCCGAACCGATAAGATGGGGACGCCTTGGTGGCTCAAGAACGGTTACCTTGTAGTCGGCCGTCCGTTGGAAAGCACCCGTGTCCATTCCGCTCCAAATGTAGTGCCTGCTTCTTTGCGACACTTTTTCTCATTGTGGCTGGGTTCCACGAGAGCCAGGGAAAAGATGGCCGCTCGGTGGTTCGTCTGCCTGCCTGCGGAAGCGTAACGTTCAACGACGTTGGTGTCGGCTCGTCCTGCTCCTAAAGTATGATTAATACTCGCACGTGAACCGTGTCAGTCGGTGTTCACCATGAAGACCAAGAATCTCGAAGCACCAAACCGGCGTAAAAGATCCGCTCCGAAGCCGTGGCGACGAGGCGTGTTAATTCATGATGGCCGCACTCGGGGCCTCCTTTTTTTCCCGACGCCGAACGTCAGCCGTTTGGATGGTAATTTTTCCTCCACTAGCCTGCATAACGCACGACCTCGTGAACGTCCCTTCGCCACAAACTGCCTCCAACTCGGTTTCCCGGCACACTCCGGCTAAATGATTTGATTGTTGGGCGAGTACAGGCGGGCTTCGAGCGTTCGAAACCCCCAAAAGGGATGCCGTTTAGGACGGCATTCTTCTTCAATTAATTTTCATTAAGTACGGACCCTATTTTCATAAACCAAACACGGTACCATGGAACGGAGGGAAAAAGAAACTCTTGCACTCCAACATCCACCGGAGGCTCTCTCAAAGTAGCCTCCTAAATAGGCTAAATTTTCCCGGGGACTTTCCGTCCACGCCGTGGTTTAAATAAACCAATATGTGTGCAAGGAAATTACTTGCCATGCACTCGAGTTTGATTCGCAGCGAACCGATGGGAGTTCGGTTTTCGTGGAGAGGTTGCTTAATTGAACGTAACGTTCCCGGGGAGATTCCGCCGCTTACCATACGCTTTCGATAGGGAAATCGAAACAAAATGGAGACCCAAACTCCGGGGTCAGCGCAGTGGTGAGGGATTTAAATTACAATTGTTGACGTTCAATCAGCACCATCATCAGCGTACTGGGAGCGGGAAGGAGTGAGGAGTTGTGTCGCCTGAATTCAAGTTCAAATCCATGCCAATAGGGCGATGCCTTTGTTAGTCAATTTAATCCGGTAAGGATATGATACCATCATAATTCGGTAGTAAATCACGGCGGTCGGTGAATAATTCATTTCTTCGTACTATATGTTAAATATACAAATGAAAATAAATGAATTTTGTACCGTCGTTTGGTTCAATTCATCGAAAGATGGATGGTGTTTTCACTGATCAAGTTTGTTAAATTATTAATTATTGACAAGTTGCTTCCTTCGCCATTTTGTTTGATGTATTACTAAAACCAAAATAGATTTTAATCCATTTTTATTTTTTCGGAACTGCAAAATGATTGAAAAGAAAAAGAATTGAAAATTAGTGAGACTTAGATTTTGTATTTGGTTTATTTGACTACCCATATTTAAATTATAATTAAATCAGATTTTTTTTGTTTCTAAACTGGTCGTGTTTCTTGATTTCTCCATTTCTCCAAATTATCTCCAAGAATTTAGATCACAGAAATTGGCCTTATGTTAAATTTACAATAAAGTCCTAACTGTCAAAGATTGTAGTTTCAATAGATAAATATTTAAATAGTGTTATTTTTATGAGCGAGATTTATTTAGTTTTCTACTATCGTATAATTTGAGTTGAATTTTATTGACAGCCATTTAAAATTATTTTCGTTCCAAAAAACTCAAAAGGAAAAACTATCATCGCAAAACATCAAAGCATAAAGTTGGTCACAAATTGAAACCAGAAAAATAATCGTTTGAACTAAACGGTACAATTACGAGACGGCAGAAAAAAGAGCATGATCCCATGAACCACTCTGGTGGGCATTTGTTTGCGATAACGTAATCATCGTTTATTTGTACATCTAAATTAATCTCTAATCTTTCGCCGCTCGTCTGCTCGTCGGAACCGTGTGCATGACCCGAGCGCCCGGAAAACCGGCGTTCAGCGATCTGTAACATCCGAACCGACGCTCTGGTGATGTCCCGTATGGTGGAGCGGTCGGTGCGATACTGATTCTGTTCCATATACATTTTGTATCGAGCATTAGATTAGCTAACCATGTGTCTCTTCCCCGCGACGAACCCACCGCCCCGGGAGCCTGACCTTCGTTACTCCGCTTGTCCTGAACACAGACTTAGGATTTGTTGGAGCCGTCGATGCGGTTGTGGTTCTGGCGGATAAAAAGTGTTGGGAGCTTGGGGGGGAGGTCCTTTAGGGTGGGAAAGTACTGATTGCGGTATCAGCGCCCGGGATTGTTAATGGTGTACCACGCTGTGTGTGCGGAACAAATGAATCACGACCATAACCTCACTTTATCGCACCGTCTCTCATCCTGTGTGCCCACCGAGCTGGGGTGGAATCCTGGGTGGAAATGGGAGCACTTTCTTTTATGTTGCCCTCCTACCCCCCGGCTCTAATTAGATATTTTATCAGATAAAACAATTTATCCGAGCGCCATACACTCATCGGAGCCGCTTTCAGCCGTGATCGTATGTGCTTGTGGGTGTGCCACAGTGCGTATTTGCACCGGACGTCCGTGTGCCTCCAGACGGTGTATGTGTCCATATGGTAATGTGTGGTTTCAGACTTCATCCCCGGTGCGACGATATGGTCCTTTGTGATACGCCCGTTCCGTTTGAACTTCGTCCGTGTTCCGTGTCACAAAACCCGTCCAGCGAAGAAGCGACGCCTCGGATCGTTTTGTCTCAACCAGAAATCGTTCATCCCGACCCTTCCTTTTGTGCGAAAGGCACATCGCATTCGTATCTCATTTGTTTGTCTAATTGTGTTTGAATTTAAGACCGAATCGAGATTTACAACATCCATCCAAACGTTCCGTTTCCATGCTGGGAAGAAAACATTCCCCGTTCGCAAGTTCTTCATCGGCGTCCTTGCAGATAAGAAATGGTTCTGCTCCGTACTCGTACGGTTCACCGTGCGCACACGTTCATCGTTCGATTCGGAAGGGTTTCCGGCAGGAGATGAAACGATTTTGCAAACCGTTGCTGTAAATAAAATCACTGAACTGGCAAACGTGTTCTGACGACCGATAGTTCTGTCGTATTGGTTTTGTTTGAAGATCTGATGATGGATGTTTACTCATTATTGGCATCTAGGAAGGAATTCCTGTGTAAGAACGTTGGTTGTCAAACTTTGTCGTTCAATTTGGCTTTATGTATACAGGATGTGTGTTTAATTACATCGATTTTAAATTCCGACTAACACAAGTCAGCATCTATCAACTTGATTAATATCTTTGAAATATACATATATTATTTGTTCATGTTTGATTTTTCTTTTTCTGTTTCAAATCAAATTGACTTATAATAGTTAGACCCCCGTTATCTGAGAAATTAACATAATTTAAATATTATGGCACGATCGATGTAAATATTTGCGACTTTTGTGTTAAACATAAAAAGCCGTTTTTGTATCATATCGCATCAAATGGTCTGAAGATAACGTTTTTAGATAGAAAACATTCAAAGAAAGAGCAGTAAATTGGATAGTAATCAAAATACCCAACAATAACCGGATGGAAAACCGTTAGATCATAAGAATGAAATTCCAATTTGAATCGCTGGGATCAAATGGCACTTTTCGAAGCACCTTTTGAGTAACCCTCTCTCCAACACAAAACATGACTTCATCATCAGCTCGGTGACTTCATCAAAAATAATCCTCCGCAAATTAAATCCTTTTTATCCTTTGCACACCGTTGAAACGTCGTTTGGAAAAAGGGATTTTTCTTGTTGTTACCCGATCGTGTGTCGTCACCCTTTGGGCCGGAAAGCCAAACGTAACACACCGGTCGGTTTGCCTGCTGCTGCTGTTGATGAGGTTTCACCTGCGTCCATTCCATAGGCCACGCCGTGGTGCATAGTAATAAAGCTCTCCTTTGAATGAACGCAACCCAAGCTCGACTGTTTGGGAAGGAGTGACGACGAAGGACCGTCGGAGAGGTCAACAAACATATCCTTTGGACGCATTGTGGCCGAGGGTTGATCCTGAATCAACCGCATCGGGTCGGGAGTCATCAGCAGCACTGGAACGAACGGGGAGAAAATAAAAGGATTACGATGACTCGTGGATCGTCCTTAACCGTCCGTGCACGTTACCGATCACGATGGGCAGATAAACGGCGGCCAAGCCATAGGGATCCGTTGGTTTGCGCCAACCCTTCGCCAGAGACATAATAGAAACATAAAAGGCAGATGTAAATCCTGGTGAATTAATACGTACTTAACCGCACACGCACATCGAAGGAAGATGAGCGGACAAATAGAGAAATGTATGTTATTGTCTTTGCCTTTGACTCGAGAGTCCTCCAAATCGCCCTATCGTTTCGTTGTTCCGACGTTCCGATGGTGCGGTACCGTGTGAGGTGCCGGGTTCTTGAAGGGTGCAGAGAAACGACAGGTAAAAGAAAGGCCCATGGTTAAGTCAAGAATGTTTTCTAGGATACCGTGTGTGCTTCGGCAAACTCCGAAGAAACCAAGCCAGGAAGAAGCTGACCATCTGCGCAACCGATTGCAGCGTAGCTTTTGCATAAGCCGGGACCTCGGCTGGGGTGTTTCATAAAGACTTGTTGCCGCCTGGAAGAAGGTACAGAAAAAAAAGACCGACCAACACACAGCGACGAGTTTCTTTAACACGATCCCTACCGTGTTCGCCGGCATGATTGAGCCGTCTGGATTTTAGTATTCTTGGGCAACACGGTGTAAGACGAAGACAGCTAGATAGCGTGTTAAATCTTCCCACCCGGCCAGAGGGCGCAGATGGACCAAGCAGCACGTGCCCGTGTCCGGCTGGTTGCTTAAGTGTACTGGACGATTAAAACGCTATGAGGTGCGTCATTTATTCACCCGCCTCGTTCGAGTCGAGTCTACGAATAGTTCCCTCCACGGCGTTCGTGATCGTAGCTAAATGATGGCTTCGCGGTTCATTAAGAACGACGCAGGCAGCAGATTGCAGTTTTGGTTGCGCACAGTGTCACCCCGTGTTCGTCCGTCTGTCTCGTGTCCATTGCATGCTTGTCGTGTGCGCGGTTTGGCAAGTTGGTTAAAGGTGTCACTAAACCACAGATGGCGGCGGGCGCTCTAAAGGTCGTTTGCACATTAACACCTTGCGCAGGTTTTGTACAACTCTGCACTTCACAGAAGGCGATTGAATGAGGAGAACGGCTTTGCTGAATGTATTTTTCTTCGAGAATGTCCTTAAGTGTATTTTTTGAACTGTAATTGTAATCCAGGTTTTTTTAATTGATTTTCAATAAGGCCTGTAGAAATTGAAAAGATTATTATACTTTTTAAACATTACATTTATTTCTCGATGAATGCCTTTGTATTTTTTTTTAAGTTGGTAGCATTCTATATATCGATTCGCTGTACATGTCGTGTGATCTGAACATAGTTATTTTGCGACATATATTTTTCCTTATCTCATCAATACCGACATGAACATTAAGTCTCATTATAGCAGACCACAATTTTCTTTTACTAAATTTTACTATATTTCTTTCAATCGATAGGTTGTTTTTCTTTGCATTCTTTGTTGTCGATAGTTTATAAACTTCTTACTTTTACTTGAATCATTTTTTTTTGTAGACGCAGTTAAACTTTGGATGAGAAACCATTATAAAAAACCATAAAATTAAGCGGCATGGAACCTCGGAATCCACTTTCCGAAAAATATACTTTTTATAAAACTAGAATCAAGATATAAAGTAGCATGCAGAACATTAAAACGAAAAAAATTTTGAGACGTTTAGACGTTCGAATTTTATTTTAAAAACTATCGGATGAAACTATCTAAAATGAAATGTTAGTTTCTATGAAAAAAAAGGTTCTACTGTATTTCTAAGCAGTAATCAACAGTAACGAAGATGTAAAACAATAAAAAAAATTATCACATACGAGAAAGGGCGTACAAGGCTGGATGCGTTTAAAGAAGCTATCGATCGCACGAAGATAAATTGGATGAAGTTGACGAATACATAAAAATCGGTACGTAAAACATTTTTTTGCAAGGCATCGATTTAATCAAATTTCAACTATCGTTTTCTGCATATCAAAGAACCGACGATTCATAAATATCGGTTGTTGATTTTACGTGCAATAAAACGCACTCCGTCGCTTTACTCGATGTGACGATTTTCCCATAAAAACGCCTCTCCGGTAAACCCTTCGCCCTCCCTCCGCTGGCGCTGCGTGGTATTATTTTCGGGGCATAATGCATCAATATTGAAACCGCGTGCAAAAACGGGTCCTCCGAAACGCACATCATGCGGGATGCAGTTTCCATTCGGGACATCGCACTGCAAACGGCCGGTTTTCCTGTCAAAGGCTCATGCCATCAAAACGCATCCTCCTGGTCGGAGTAGGACTCGTGTTTCGGTGTCAATCATTTATCCGGCGTTGGCAGCATTCGACGGGGATGATGAACTTGACATTTACGAGTGTGCAATTTGCAGCTAGAAGTACCGTAGCCACCACCACCACCACCATCACCACTCCGGTTCCGTCCGAAATGGGGTATTAATTTACGCAAATTCCATCCTTCAAAACGTTGCGAACCGAATACTTCCCGGAGGAGATCGTTTCGGGCGAACAAAATTTACGATTATTGCCCAAAAACGGGTGCGCCCGGAATTTGTGTGTGCATGCAAAAATCCCTCCCGGGGTTGTCCGTTGGCCAAAAAGGATTTAACCGGTGCAACAAAGTGGTCCCCGTCGATATGCCGTCGAGCGATCGTAAATATTCCCACACGGCACGACACGGACCGATAAACCGCAATGGGACAGTTTTGTAATTACTGCCGCCAGTCGATAAAGGCACTGTTTGGAGGCATTCGGCATCATCGTCACATAGGTTTATGGAAATTTACCGCACTCGACGGGTGACGATTTGACATGCTCTCGTCACCCAACTCCTCGGGGCTCGGGAAAACCGCAGTTTGCGCTACGTTTGTCACCGTCGTTAACTTTTACCACAATTTTATTTAATTTTCACTCCATCTTTCCTTAGAGCCCCGACGATGCCACAGTTTTCACTGTGCCGTTCTCTCTCTAATCAACCTCAAATCCACTCGAAGGGACCGGCTGCAAACTCGGTCGAGAGGAAAATCCAACCGACTCCTCTATTTTTCCCTCTCTTATTCTATGGTGATGGGCAACCGTTTGCGATATTAATGGTTTGTTTTTATCGTCGTTTTCCACCAGAACCCTCTTGTGGTATGCGAATGGTTTTGATGGAACACGATGATGATGATGATGATGATGATCGTCACTGTTACTGGTTGCGTTTGCTCCCTTTGGAAATTGGTGCGAACAGTGGGACGGAAAGCGCTGGAAACTTATTGCAACAAATTCGTTTCCAATGAAACGATGTGCACACATTAATGCCGATAGGAAGGGGTTAAGGGTTGAGTTGTAGGGAGGGACTTTCTGCGCATCTTGTTGATATTCTGAGGTATCTGAAATAAATGACAAACGAAAATGGTTGGTTGAAAAATTTATGAAAAGATCTATGATTTGTTTTTGTAAATGTTTAATGTGGTTTTAAATTTACTTTATCTAAGAGACCTGACATTTTTTGAACAAATTATCGCAATCAGAACTTCGCCACTTGCTATTTTAAATAATCATAACGAAACATTCTTAGTGAATAAAGAATTATTAAATGGTTGCTTTTAGATTCAACATTTGAAAAAAAAAAAATGGCCTAGATTGGTTCAAATAAAAGAAAAGTGGTATTATATTTATAGGGCTCCATTTAAACTAGTTCCCCCAATAGCCCTTCTAGCCTTTGACCTGCCTGCCAATTCTCAACCTCAATCACCTTCGGGCTTCATCACTCAAACCTAGCACCACTTCTATGTTTCCCTTCAGCCCGCAACCTTCCTATTTCACGCGTCTTCGAGACGCTCACGCCATTTCTTGCCCAACCGATGAAAAGCAAACCAACGATTCCGCCGCCGCCGACGCTTAAGTTCGTGATGTCTCAACTACGAGCCGCTAATTGAAACATCACCTTGTCTGATTGTTAAACCGTGGTTTTCTGTTGTGGTTAGTTTTGCTGCTTGACTTCCCTTAACGCTGCAGCCCTTGCCGGTAATTTATTCTCGTTCCCGTTCGGTGTCATGCTTTCGTGCCTGCTCGAAAATTCCACCCCAAAGTGGTCAGATTGATGGATTTGTTTTGACGAGTTGACTGACTTTTCTGTTCGCTTTTCTATTGCTTTCGGCGCATGTTTCGCGTTTTTTTTTTGCGCCCGAGCGTGGGAGCGTTTCGTATTGTACCGTGAAGGTAAATTGTTTTGGATGCTAAAAAATGTCATATTCTGGATAGAGTACTTGATTAAAAATTCAAAAGAACAGATGTTGATATTAAAAAAATGAATTTATATAGTTTTTAATGAAATGTCTATCATTTAAAATAAATTAAGTTAGGAACTCATCGCCTAAATTCATTTGAATGGTTGTCCTATGCTTTTGTTTGCATCCGACTGTCCTTGAAATGCAATACAATAGGAATGTCAAATGTAATTTTATGCAAACGCAACATTCAAATAGCATACGTTTCGCATCCTAATACCGTGGGAAAGCAAAACATTATCCCTCCGTATCTACTGAAACCACCCTTCCAATGAGAGTGGGCTGGAAAACATCGCAAAAAAAAAACCAAACAAGTTGAACTCGCTCTTCTCCCGAACCACGCAAAGGGCGCGACCCGACCGGAGTGTGCGGGGCAATCCTCAAGTGGCCACTTGGACGATTGTTCATCGTGCAACATATTGTGCTATCCTACGGTGGGCCTTTGAAATCACGTGTGTGTGTGTGTGTCGGAACGACCGGGTGGAAAAATTCCCTTCCATTGGGGTGTTTGCGTTATGAAAATTGGAAACTCTCAAGATTTTGTAATTTTCCATTCTGGAGCCCTTCCGTGCAGGGCAATCCAAATTCTCGTTTCCGAGCTTCCGGTTAAAGTGTCCTTTTTTTTAAATTCATTTGCACGGATGAATCTTTGCGACCGCTGTGACATTTTACCATACAAATGTAAAATTAATGTCGCCTCGAGGGGACAATCGTTCAGAAGAGAACGTCGCCGTCCGCGTGCGTTCCAACAATGCGGTCTCGAGTCCCATTGAGCGTCGGTGTCCTGGCGAGCTGATGATGAGCCAGTTTTATTTAAAAAAAAGGAGACACTGTTCTGGGAGACACTTTTGATACTTTGATACACTAGAACCCTTCTTGCATGAAGCATATTGCTTTACAATTGTGATTTAGGTGAAGAGGAAGGATGTGAATGTTATAAATTATGCACTAATGAAATGCATACCAATTATCAAATACATAACAAGACATAAAATACTAGTTATATGAAAACAAGTCATATTCATTTTGGGTATTTATTAATTTATTTGTTGAATATTTAAATTAACTACTTCTTATCATTAACAATGAATTTATCGAAAATTTCACAAAATAATTAATTAAAAGGAGAAAATTAAAGTAACATTGTTTTGACAAGGATAAATTTATTTTGTGAAATTAATTGCTTTGGACGCAATAGTAACATGAAATCAGTTTTGTGTCAGTGAAAGAAAAATTGAATCATGCTTCGGTTCTGTCTATTACTACCTTTTATGCTGCAAAAACGGTAACTTTTAAAGAAGAGAAACATTGTTTCCAACCAGCTACTTTGGCAAGTGCCGAGTGTACTTCTGCACAGCAGGAGAACATTGTTCAGATAGCGCGTGTGCGCCAAATCCTTCACTTCAGTTACGCCTCTTTACATTTGGATGACAAATAGGAAAAGGACGAGTGTTGGTTTTTTTTTTCTTCTTTTCAATATCAACTCTTATTCTCTTATCCCAGGGACATGCAACCTCTATCAATGCGGATGGCCACCGCGTGTGCGCTGGAAAATGGGTTTCGGTTCCGTATTTTGTTTCACCATCATGCTTGTGTGACGCCTGAAAAGACGAAATTGCTTGCGGAGAGACCTCTCTCCTCTTGAAGCCGTTCCACCGGAAGGTGAAGGGAAGACGGTGCCCTCAACAACGGGCCCACGAGTTGCGCACGGTGCGCTCGTGCCCAGAGCCGGCCTGCAGCTTGCAATGGTTTTCCACCGTTGAAGGATTTCGATGCCGCTCGCACCGCAAACCCCGGCGTGCATTTCTTGACGATGATCGCCATCATCATCATCATCATCATCGCCATCGCCATCAGCCGTCAGTTTCGTCCGTAATCGCTCATCGCGGGACCGCATCGGGTGGACAAGTTCCCCGTGCCAAGGTCTATCCGATACTCGACCACATATCGACCGACTCCCTGCGGCGCAGCACAAACATCTACTCGCGCACCGGGAGGAAATCGCTCGATAGACCGTAGAGCTTGCTGCCAAAAGCCTTCGTACGCAACGGACCGGGAATCGGGTTTTCATGGCTGGCGCATTGTCTTGACGGGCGAGCGGGCGCATGTAAAGAGATATCCCTTGCCAGATAGGAACGGCGAGCTCGGAAAGGAATCTACTGGGCTGTGCGTTGAGTGGACGAATGGTTAGGCGAGAGGTGGGAGGGAGGTGGGAAAAATGCATTCCCCATAACGATCGATTGCCGTGCGGGACGCAATGATCGGTAACGGCCCTACTTCCCGTCCGAAGCAAATCAGTCTATAAATTTATTACACAACATAAGTGTGGCATTCGTTGATGGAACTTGAAGTTAGTTTAGCTTGAACATGAAAGCACTTTAAGTAGGGTCTGCTTGAGTCTTAGTCTTTAAAATATTACGCTGCGATCGATGTATTTTGTGTATTTGAAGGTAGACGAGTGATCGTACTATTCCATACATATATTTCATAAAGTCCATATACTGTTATTTATAAAAAGATTGAAAAAAATCCTTACAAAGTACTTTGTGCCAGGGTAAAAATACATAGGCCACTTTTATAAATATTTTTTGCAATTAAATAGAACATTTAAAAACAAATCCAGAGACAATACGGCTTATTCAAGGGCAACAAGAGTCTTTAAAAAGGATAACGTTGTACGTAAGACAAAACAAGGACGAAGGGAAGAAGAAACCTTGTAGGAAAGGCCAGTAAACCGTTGACCCCTGGTACGGTTTTCGAACGCAGCTGGAAGCGAGAAATTCGTCAGAAGTGTGCCCCTCAACGCAGACGTTCTGAAAAGCACGATGCTTGCGTCGACTGACTCAGCGTTCCATTCTCTGGCGGGCTGAAGGAATAATAGACTCCAGACAGCGTCAGACATTCCGGCTGGAAAAAAAGACCATCGAGCATCTTCACCCAGACAACGCCGCAAACCTCCGCGGACCCGAACGTAATCGTTCAACACTGATCGTCCTTTTGTTATCCTCCCGAGGGGTTTTCACAGGGTCAGGACAATGAGCGTTGAGGTGGAACGTTGCGGTAGGGCGGGGGCCAATGAGGCATTAATTTGAGCATTTAGCGAGACACCACCACCGGCGACGATCGGCTGGGGTTTTCTGCCGTTGGCATGATATTTTCTTTCGTCCTTTCTTACCAGCGCGAGCGTTGTGGTTTTTCTTACGTCTTTTCAAACATAAATCCTTCGGCAGACGGAAAGGTGGTGGTGGCAAGTGGTGGGTTGAGCAGGACGATTGAGTTTGAAAACATGGTGTTCGTATCTTAATTTGTTTTATCGCGCTCTCGAACAGTAGGAGGGCGGACGCGGGATGATGGCTTGTTAGAATAATGAGGAAGGATAAATCGTTTATCGGGAAATCGATCTATCGAAAGGATTTGATACGATTTATGTGCCTCAAGGTTACCTTCGTATGTAACATCGGTTGAAATCTCTACATGCCACCGGTAATGAAAGAGGTGAAAAGGTTTAGTTGAAGGCATGCAATACTCTTACACGATTGTCGTTTATAGAATCTAACAGCCCACCCACGGAAAGAGCGTTTCGTAAACAATGGCATGAAGCATGATCACTGTTTTATGTGAAATAAAAATCCTTAAGCATAAAGGATTGGCTTTGCTGTTGAATGTTTACAAATGTTTTGACATTCCCTACCCTTATCGTCGTAACAATAGGATGTCTTGTGATGACTAGATATGCTTTGTAAGAAAGGAATGGAGAAGGTGTGAAAGGGCTAAATGAGCCACAACTTTTAATAAATAATGAAAAAGAAAAAACGGAAAATTATCATTTTTTGTGCTTAATTGCAAATTCTTTGTTAAACTGAGCAGTGGTAAACTATACAACCAAAGTGCTAGATAAAATATTCCATCTAGTATTATCGTTCGCGCTATGATCTCGGTCGTTTACTATGTCGAGTATCGTATTCGTAGCAAACGACAGACATCATGGCGCAGAGGACGGTACCTTGCAAAAAAAAGATCGACATGTACAATATTTTCTTCATGTTCTGTTGAAATTGACTTAATAAGATTATTTATAAGTTGAAATATTCTTAGGAAACTTCAAAAGTTTTATAAAACTGGTATAATAGTAAAAAAAAACTAGAGATGTACCAAACATTACAGATAATCGATATCAAATAAGCTATTAAGAGTAAATCACTTTTTTTAAACCGCTTTTGATAATGTGAACAGAATATGAACTAGGTGTTCTGTGGCTGATATGTTTTGTTGTTTAATATTACCATGTTTTGTAAATTGATACCATCTTCCTGTATTGAAAGGCAGACACGAGTGCAATATCCTGTAACAGGACCCTCGATAGAAAGGTCCTTTCGTTACTCTCCGTGTCGTGCTCTTATGCTCCTGTGCGTATATTGTAAGGCGAAATCAAGACCACCACCAAATTGCAACATAAACACCCAAACCCACGATAGCACGCCTCCCTCGCAAACCCTCGTGCGCAATGTTGCCATCCAAAAGCCAAAAACATTACGTACGTACTCGACAAAATCTGCCGCCGGTCGCGTGTACGATCTTCCTCCTGTCAGCGGTGAACTGATAAATGTACAACGCCGCGGCAAAAAACAACGACACACAACACGCGCACAACTTCCGCATCAACCAGTTGCCGGAAGTTATTCGAGCCGTTTAAATTGATTACGCTGGCCATTGTGTCGTCGGCGCTAATAGTTTGGCACGGTCGCTTACCCCTTTGACGGTAAGGTGGAAGGCACGGAGCTCACAACAAACAAGAGGCACGCAAGTGGGGGAAGCGTGTAGGGAAAATGCTGAAACTTTGGCGAAAGGGAAAACTTTAAACTTCCTGCCGTAAATCAACGCACGGTGTCATCCCTTGTTCGTTCCCGAGCGCGCAGTTTAAAAACAACGAATCCTTCCGGGATTTTTCCTCTTCTTTGTTTGTTTTTTTACAGCCAAAAGTGTGTTCTTTCCCGATGGCGGTGGTGGTGGTGGTGGTAATGTAACCCTTTTTCTCCCTTTCAAAACATTTCGGTGGAACCTCGGCGCGCGCTGACGATTTTCCACCCGATTTTAAACCCATCCGGAAGCTGGCACCGTCCGTCGAGTCCCGGCACGCATGACCGCTAATAGATCTGCTTTTGTCAGTTTTGTTTGACAACATGGCCGTCGTCTGTGTTTTGTGCCAACCCGGTTTGGGCGTTTTTTTTTTTTTTGGGTTGTTTCTCTTCTGGCATCTTTTTGTTCCACCCAAAAGGGTGAACACACGTCGGAAGCATTATGGGAAGCTGCTGAAGTTGATGAACCTGATCAAATTACAAGCATCACTCGCCGGAACCCGTTGGGAGATCTCCCTTCGGTTTGGTTTGTTTCCGCTGCTATCTGTCCCAAATAATCCTTTTTTTCCCCGTGCGGGGGTTGTGTTCGTTGTGGCGTTAGCGATTACGGTGATTAGAATCTTCACCGTCCCTCGAAAGTGTCCTAAGCAAACGGAAGAACTGTACCTTTTTCATCGAACCAAAACAGGGTTCAGCTAATAAGAATCACACCCACAAACACGCACACACACACACACTTGAGTACGTGAGACACAGTCTCAACTCTTAAACATGGGCAGAAGAAAACCGTCGTCCTTAATAAAACCGAAGATCTGCCCGTTTGCAAGAGTAATTTTCGGCACGAAGAACTCATCCCGCTCACATGTCCTAAACCGCACGAAGTCATCGTGTGCATTGGTGGTGGCTTCTAGACCGGCACCAACACTACGTCGAACATCCCCTCCCGGTCAATCCAACCCCCGGGCACAAGAGGGTGATAATCCCACCAGTCAGCCAGAGTCAAACCCCGAAACCCTAAACTAATGCCAACGGAGTCCGTACTCCACTCGACGACTTTTCTCACGCCTCGGCTCGACCGTAATGAAGTCAAATGTCGGTGACTCACGCAATATGGTCGCCCGGAATTAACGTAGCTAATCGACACGTCGTACTACACGCACGCCCTTGAAGTGATGGGCGGACGATGAAGCGATTTATCTTCCGTCCTTCAACGCAACCCTTACAACCCGGTTGCATTTTTCTTTTTCCACGACTTCGTTCGGAAGGAGAAGAAAATTTCGTATGGTTCGATAGCCGATAGGTTGGTAGATTTTCTTTTCGAAAAAAGTACTTTTTGTGGGAAATATTCATTATTGATTTTAAATTTAAAAAGTTTTTAAATACTTGCATTAATGTTTGCGGTTTGTGGTATATTTTTGTTATTCATTTGTTGTACTGTACGTAGGCAATAAAGTCGCCCGAGATTTTCTAAAAGGAAAATAACTGTAAATGAAAAATAACATTGAAATTCGATTACGTTTCAACTGGTTATCTTGACTTAAAGAATAATAGTAAGGTTTCATAGAAGTGAGAAGTAATAAGATGAATTCGATCTCCTAGGATTAACTAGGAGGTATAAATAACAGCTAAAGACAAAAGTACAATAAGCAAAGGAATTAAAGTTGACAAAAAGCAACCAAACTACAGCATCAAGTTTTTGGAAGTTCATGAAATCTTCAACCTTTATTCGTAGGTATTTTCTAATAATAAACCCAAACACAAATAAACAATCCTCACGCTCGAACTAACGCCGGTACCTCACTTTATACCGTTCTGTCCGGAAAAATCTTCCCGCGACACCAAACACCTTGGGCGCTGTTCGGGGGTCATAATTACCAATGAGCATAAATCATTCCACCCCTCGTTTTGCGGCTGTTGCGTTACGCACGTCTCGCGCTAACCTCGGAGGCGAGAAAGGAGATAATTTCTCCTTTCCGAAAGGGAGAAAGCCCTTTTTCCATGCCCAGCCGGTTCCTTTCGCCGGGCAGGATAGGAGAAAATATGTTTTTGCTTCGTCCTTTCTGTGTTCCTTTTTTTTGCCCTGGCTATGCTCGGGATGTGCTTTATTTATCATTAACAATTTAACAGCTATTGAGCCACGAATTAGGGGTTGCGTGTGTGGAGAAAGCGGAAGTATCCGTTCCGAAAAAAAAATTAGACCGTACAAAATGGTTTGGGGAAAGGAAAAAAAACCCTGGGTATCCTGCCAATGTTACCCGTCATTTTCCGCACACATTGGGCGCGTGCCTTGCTCAAGGAAGGACGACGTTTGGATAAAAGAAAGTTTCCGGATTGAAAAGGTACCCTGGAACGTCTTGAGAAAACCATTTCGTACTTCGTACTTAATAAAACCATTTGAACTGTTTGATGTCGAAAGAAGTTAATTTCAGGTATGTTGACTCAAGCTTCCTTCAAACCGTTCGGACGCCTTTTCGAGCGCATTTCTATTCTCGTTCTCGCTAATTTGCTTTGATTAATGATTTTCGCGAGCCTGAAAAGAAAATGCCGCCTCGTGATCGGAGCGAGCCCTCCACAAGCCTGACGGTGATTAATTGCCGGGCGCTGTCAAGAGGCGCTCGAGTGCGGATTTGCCACAGACGTGGCCTCGTGCCCCGACAAGGATAAGCCGACAGGGACCCCGGGGGCCGGTTAGTCGAGGGATGAAGGATTGTGTTACATAATCAAAAGTTAATTAGCACGTTTTTCTTCATCGCTCTCTGCCATTCAGATACCGTTTAACGGTTAGCGAAAGTTTGTTTACGTTGTATACATCGAATATTGTGTGGCGTTTGTCAAGCAGATCATGATTATTTGCGCAGAATTGATTGTTTTCGCAACGATTTGCAATAGGATAGTTGGAAGATTTTTTCAGCTTTGTTCAAGAGGATATTAATGATGTTTTCTGACAAAATCATTTTTTTGTTCTATGTTTTTTACTCCTTTTTCCTTTTTACATTTGTTACGAATCCTATAAAGGCTCACAATTAAATCATTTGTTTATACTCATTGTTTTTTCTACTGTAGTTTTCAATAAATTATAAATAAATTAATGTTGCCAATTGTCGAAACCTTTAAGATTGTAAAAATTAGTGGTTTTTAGATCTTATAAAATATAAAACTTCGATAAAAACGAGTTTCTCATTACGCACTTTACCTTTAAATTTGCTGTTTATTGTTTCGTTTTTACAAAAATAAAACTTTTTTTAAACAACTGTTATCAAGTTATAAAATAAACAGATACCTGACGATTCCTAGTGTATATAGTAAAAATAAAATAAGATAAGCACCTCATATGATAATGCTAGGCGATTTGCTGATTCTGTGTTTCGAATTAAAATAAAGGAATAGCAAACATTGTTTGAAAATATAAAATCCACCGAAACTTTCTGTCAGCAAAACCTCGATCTGTTTCCATACTCATACATTCTTGCCTTCAATGTTAACCCTTGAACAGAAAATCAAACCTTTCACGATTTCGCTCACACCTGTGCTACATTTTCCTGTTTTTTCCATCTTCTTTTGCAGGTACTTGCCCTTTTCTTCCCCGCAATAATGTCGCACTTCAATTGGAACCCCCAAGAGACTCGCTTATCAACGCAGTGTGTTACGTAAGCCACGGTTTTGGTGAATCTTATTATCACATAATTACTCCCTTTCGGCTTCCATTTCGAAAGTGACACCGGAGAGTGGTTTACTTGTCCATCCTAATTAAATTCATGCCGAAACCCCTCACCAAACCCGCACTCGTCCTCGCTTCCTTCGAGGGATGGATGCAAGGCAATTGAAAACAAACAAAACGCCGCGAAACGAGGTGAAAAATATCGACACCTTAAAACGGACCGTCGTGTCCTGTCCTGCTGTTGTTGTTTGTTGTTGTTGTTTCGGCGACCAACCGGTCAGCGCCTCCGGAGATTGATGACTCGAAGCTGAGCCCCGAAAAGGTTGGAAAATGGCCCATTCCTCGAGGTACTCATTAAAAACCACTTACCGGACGACCGGGGCCTCGAAGGGAATATGGTTTCTGGCGGGAGATAAGGTCCGGCGGGCATGGAGTGAGAGAAAGGTGTCACCCAAAAATCGACCCCGCGGCCATTAAATGTCCAACACTGCAACAAACGAGCGGTTTCACGGTGTCGCGAACGTAACGTCATAAAACCAAACGACCAACTACCGTACACCCAAGCGTGTGTGTGTGTATGTTTATAGATTTCTGTCCTTGTGCAAACCCTTCCTTGTTCAGGACATTCACGAATATGTTCGTCGCATAAATTGGGTGAGGAAACATAGAGGTTGGTCAACACTTTTATCAGCTGTTGTTGGACCGAAAAATCCCCGCGACCGGGTTTACATCATAATGTCCCCCATACCAGTTGCCACCCCCTCCGGGAGGGCACACATAACCGGGTGTTGATCGAATAATTTACGCATTGACACTTTTCGCGTTCGCGCGCCCCGTTAAGATGTGCCAAGTGTGGATGGCTTCGTTGACTGGTTCTGACGCCCGGTGGAACACCTGTATCATTATCCTGTGTGCCGTGCGTCCGTGATATGAATCGGGGTGAACCGTAATCAATAATCTGCTTCCTCGTGTGATGTGCGAGGGAAAACATCCTGGCGTGGCGAAGGCGGGATGGGACAACGGTACAACATTAAATTCAACCCGCGCTTCGACGGAACGGCGGGAAATGGGGTTGGGTATTTGGGTAAACGGGTATGAAATTAAAAATGCGAAATCGAAAGTGCATCAGAAGTAATAAAACAGGGGAAAAATATGAGGCTAGTTAATGCGTCTTTTTTTTGTCGCTTAAGAGAGGCAGGCTCGTCGTCTGAATCCAGTTTTTGTCGCAGGTCGCGTGCGAATCCCCGAGGTGCTTTCTTCCAAATCACAAAAAAATCGTACCTTCATGAATACTTCTTACATTTCTTACCCGTTCAGTAAGACAAAACAAAAAACTACTGCTTGATTGTACTGCTCTGACGCATACCAATGCTGCCCGCACCAGGGCAGCAGAATCAACAAGTGGCCGAATCGAGGTGCAACAAACCCCAAAGGAAGAAAAAAGGATCCCAAAAACACACTAAATAAACATCGGCACCCGGCGTTGGTTGCATATGAATAAATTACCGCCGGCCGGCGGTTAAACTCCACACTGCGATTCATTCTCCAGGTGCCATTCCCGGGACGTTACGTTCGGCCGAGGAGGTGCTCGGTGGCAGCACGTCGTCAGCATGCGTATGTGCGCGCGCGCACGCTTTGCCCAAGAATGGACCACAAGATCGATCGATCGGATTCGTGGCGCAGCGTGGTGGAGTTCGTCGCTTGTTGTGCAAATCTCCAAGCAGAACCGGCTGCGCTTATGTTGCTTTGGGTTTCGTGGAAACATTCGAGGGGCAACCGAAAAGAAGGGAGAATTTATGGGGTTTAATAATTTAATTATTGTATTTGCTTCTTCTGGTATATTTCAAATTCCTACATATCAGCTGCAGTATCTTGTTTTACAACAAAAAAAAAATT
This sequence comes from Anopheles coustani, assembly GCF_943734705.1. NCBI lineage: Eukaryota > Metazoa > Arthropoda > Insecta > Diptera > Culicidae > Anopheles > Anopheles coustani. The sequence continues at coordinate 22,718,890 of NC_071289.1, read as the reverse complement.
CTCACAAATAGATATGGAACACATTTTTCTTCCTTTCGTAATCATTAACCTATAATTTTTACATTTTAGGACAACTTCAGCCTGTTTTACTTTTGGACATACCCTCCAATAAGTCGGAACGCACGGTTTTGCTTTGAACGCTCAAATGACAGCTTCATAAGCAGCCCGAGAACTACTTCTTCTCATCATCAGTATCATCATCATCATCATCGACGGAGCTTCAATGGATGTCAGTATCACCGTTTCGTACCACGGTATGTTGGCACGGCATTTCGGCCTAGATGTAGTAATTCCAGGAACGTCCGGATCGCGAAACTATAAAGTGCAAACCCTCAACCTAGGAGAACCCCTTCTGGGAGTGATCGGAATTGAGCGATATTATGAATTGTTTTCATACCGCCTTTTTGTTTTTTTTTTGTTCAGTTTTGCCTGTTTGTGGTTCTCACCTACAGCTTCATCTGCTTCGTGCACATGCACTGCTGCGCACCGGAAACCTGGCTGACCTACGACAACTTCGCGCCACGTGCGCCGAATGGAAAGCATGCGTTCGGCGATGCGTTTCCTTCGTCGCCGGTTCAAAGTTCAACGGGTGTTTGCAGTGCCAAAGCTAAAGTGTAAGACGTCAAGCGGAATCGTTCACCGATATGTCTTGGCCGATGCTGCTGCCCAGTGTCCTTCCATGTTACGTGCGAACCGCTTGTATGCCTGGAAAGAACCGGAGGATGCCATTGCCACGGACAATACAATACTATCGACAAATCGATTGGAATTCGTTGGGCAGGTCGTATTTCACTTTTGGCTGCCTCGTGCAAGCAAGGAACGCGGACCGACGCGGTTGTACAATTTATTTACGAGCCACCGAGATCGACGCGCGGCCGATGCTGAATCCGAGCGGCACTTGGAGAGATTTTGAGCGAAGCCCTTTTTTATTATGACGAGCCTAACGATTGCGGATGCTTTCTTCTTGCGGTTGGCAATTATGGAAACTATGCACAACATCAAATCGCGACGGTTGGCTAAGCATAACTTCCCGCTGTTCGCTGTAGGGAGAGCCCCGGTTGGACAGTTGACAGTTTTGACCTTCGATCGAAATGTTATTGTTGGTAAAGATTGGGTTGAGACTTATTGTAGACTGTTTTACGCATTTTTTCTAGATTGATGTAGCAAAGTAAAATTATTCTATTAAAGCTTCATAAATGATGAAATTTTAATTATCGAATAGTTAAAGAATAGTATCAGGAGTGAAGAATAGAATACACATTTACTTTACTAAGTAAAGAGTAAAAAGTAAAAAAGTTTTAAAAAGTTTTGATACTTCAGTTCAGTTGCCACTGAATGTCATAATATTCGTAAAAAAACTTATGCTTATATCAAAATTAACATGATAAAAGAAGTACCATAATATTGAGGTTATGTCGTATAAAAACATTCAACGTTACAAACGCGACAAGCTGCACAAAAAACCAACAAAGCCAACCATAAAAAAGCATCTAAAAAAACAACAAAAAACTCCACTTGAAAAAAACCAACCCTTCCATCCCACAACATTGAGGGACAATTTCAATTCCATCGGCGCTTTTCAAGGGGGTGAATAATTCGACAATAAAACGCTCATGAATGAGCAAACAACGAGCAGCCGACACCGGAGTTTATTGAAACAATATGGTCCACCGTGAGCAGTTTTTGCTCCGTAAGGCTTATCAACGCGATTCGTCTCCTCATGTGGCTTCTTCGAGCGAAATCCTTCCACGAAACAACCAAAAAAAAGCCTGGCAGCAGCAACAGCAGACGGTTCGGTGCGTGGCAATAATTTATTGAAATGTAATGTAAATGAACCAAAACAGTTTAAAAAAAAGGTACGAGGGCCAAACAAACTACCACTTACCTTTCTTTGCCCATTGTTGAACGAGAAAAAAAAGAGTTCGAGTTATCCGGAGTGTTTAGAGAGTAGCTTGTTACTTGTTGTTTGTTTTTTTCCCCCATTAATCGCTAGGATTTATGGTTTTTGGCTGGTGAAGAAGTCGTTTTCGGGCGACCCATTTCGGGGGAGGCGTTTCGTCACGGCCCATCCAGTCTACCGTAATGCCTACACGCCGAAGAAACTATTTGTCTAGCGTTGGTGTGGTGATATTAAATTAATTTTCTGATTGACAGGTCCGAGCTTTACCTCGGGCCACGATCGCTGGCCCAGGGATGTTTGCGTGTTGTTTCTCCCTCTCGTGGTACATTCTTCGATACATATTTTTAAGGGATCACAATCATCCATTTGTCTCGGGATGAGCCAAGGTGCTGTACCTGTCGCTGACGTCGAAGGGGCACGAGAAAAGTCATCAATTTGTTCCAACGAAGACGATCCGAAGACGATCATCGTCTTCGAGCGGGAACGTCTTGGTCCCGGGTGCAATTCTAACATTTCAATAAACAATTTTTCATTTCACCAACAAATCAACCGGCACACACACGCACACATTCACGATTACACGCCGGTGAAGATCGTTTCCCGTCAACTATTTCAAACTCATGTTTTCGTTGACTTTTGCCTGTGGTCTTGGGATTTTCTTTCACTCACCACTTCGCGCTACCCTTTATCGGTCAGTCCTTCGGGGCAGCTTGTAGCCGCTTGTAAATTAATCAATCTTTCCACGAAAACCTCGAGCTAGGAATCGATCCGGGGAGGGGGAAGAGGAGAAGAAAACAATCAAACGCGAGGAAAGGTAAACAATCGAAAATATCTATTTCACCAGTCAACTGGGTGACCCCGGGAGCGCTCGCGAGTCATTAATCACGGGCTTGGCGCGAGAAACCGAGAAGAATCTAACAAAAATGTTTCATGCCCGGTGCAGGCATGCGCAAAAGAAATTGTTTTCCGGACGGCCGGAGCACGAAGGATGTGTACCGGCGACGTCGGTCGGTCGTGATCGTGAAGCGGATCGCTCGAGATCTGCACGTGTTTTCTTCTCACGTGGGCGCTTGGAATGTGTCCGCTGATTGCAAATGATTAGGTTTGGCCGTTTGTCTAGTTTCACTCGTTAGTAGGCTGTGAAGAAGTTGTCTAGGTAAAGGTTGTAAAAATCTGTTTCAAAACTACATTAATATTGCATAGAAAATAACAAAAAAAGGAGGGTTACAAATGTCCTTGTGAAATAAATAACCTTTTTTTCTGTTTACACCACAAGTCAGAAATCAGTTCGGAATGTTTTTGAAAAATTTATCTACACCCATTCTGTTGAAATAAGATGATTTCTATCCACGGTGTATTTAGTTTACAACAAGAAAACTTCTCTGGCCGGGCTTGTAAAATTAGAATTTATTTCCATTTACCGAAAACATCGTTCCATTCCAAGAAAGATTTAACTGCAATCTGAAGAATTACAGTTGTTGTTTGAAATTCATCATCTATTTAAAATTTATTCTAGTTTTAATAGTTAAAGAAAAAGTTGTATCCCATAAAATAAAATACAGCTTGTAAGCTTTCAATTTTTTTTTTGTTTTTTTAAACGATTTTTGTTGCATGCATTGTGCTGAAATTCGTTTAGGTTCTTATACCCAAATTCATGTTTTGAATACTATGAGCATTGTATTAATTCAATTTGTTTTCATTCTAGCGAAGTTTCTCCTTTCATCTCCACCAAACACATGCCCTCGGTTGCCCTTTTCTTCTCACAAAGGTAATAAACGATAAAGGACTCCCGATGCCCAAACGGTCCAGACCGCGATGAAACACAATCTCTTCTTGGGAAAGCCACAGCTGCGCCATGGTTGTAAATATGCGAACTGGTATTGCAAATTGATCCACACAAACGGCATCGGGTCCCAGTGACCCACACTCCGTTTCCTCTTTAATTACTGCCTCGTCCAGCAAGCCCTTATCGAGGCCAAAGCTTAATGGCGCACGTTTACCGGTGAAGCCCGATGACTCGACGGTGGAGTCCCAATCTGGGGAGGAATTAAACGAAAACCTGCTCCAGCCTCAGCCCGCGAGTGGCGCAGCTGTCTAGGACGCGCGATTCGATTGCATATGCCGGATTTTGGAGGGATTTTATGCACGGCACGGTGTGTTACGTAGCCTTCGTTAATTACTTCTGGTTGTTTTTTGTCTGTCCTGCCGGACAAATGTGGGTCAATCGATAAGACTATCAGCAGAAACTGAGAATCGACGTAAACCTTTACAATAATTCATCTTCCATTGCCAAACACTAGGAACATATTCGATACATTTATTATTAAAACTTGATAGCTTATTATCTGGTTTCTGATGTATCCATAGTGCTTTTTGGTTTTGTTTAGTTTGCAAAAATGTTTCGTGTTACATGAATACTGATTTCAATTTTCTTCTTTTTTGTTTTTTCAGTTAAAGCATTGTTTGGATTTTCGCAACACATCACGGACGTAGCTACGCAATCCATCATTTTCGGAAAAATAAGCTTTGGTCCATACGATCGTTTGGTGCTTCTTGCAAAACAGGTAAATATGCATTGCTATGCTTATGCGAATTAAAAACACGTTAATGAACACTTTTCTTTCTTTTCTATTTCAGTTAAGTGTCCACTTTCTCCGATAATCTAAAATTGAGGGTTTCCCAATCCGCCCAATCAATCACACACTTCAGCTGGCAAACCGTGTTGTGCATAGTTCTGGCTGACAGTTTCCGCCGGTATCATCATCACGGGAAATTATTCCGAACAGCCCCGGAAAGCCCACACCCGTCGCCGGCAGTATCTAATTGTTGCCGTTCATTAGCATAAATGAAAGCATTTTTAATTACTGTCGCATAGACATTATATTTGTGCCGTGCCCTACCGCAAAGGTTTTTTTTCGTTGCTTTCTGTATGCTTTTTTTTCAATCGTTTCCCTATTTTTTGTTCGAGTTGTTTTGCACAGTTGCATAGCATAATGCCGATATCTATTTTTTTTCTATTTCCTTTCGTTTGGTACGGTGTCCGTGTTATGCGAAAAAAGGTGAAATTTTTATTGTGCAAACGAAAAAAAAACGAGGATGATGCATCGCAGTTTTAGATACGCGCCGCGTGCACCGGTCCGATACCTTTTTGCCCATATTTGCCTATTGTTCAATTAGTGGGCAATGGAGGTAAAACGAGGAAGGAAGGGACGACGAAAAAACGTTCTAAAGGCTGGTGGAATCGCATAATTTTTAGACGAGAGCATAAACCAGCAGCCTTCGACATGGGCCCATGGGCAGAGGATAGCACGAGCCACACGAGTTGGAATCGCTGTGTGCAAACTGTAGGTAAAACGCGGTACGCAACGACAACAACGGAAACAAGCGAGCATAAAAGTGGCCTGGTGCGAGGCACGAGGATGGCCTGTGGGCCCCGATGGGCCGATTTATCAAAACATGTACGGCCGTGCACGTGCCCGAGGTGATAGAGAGGAATTGAAATTTAGAAAAAAAATATAAAACAAGGCGCATGAAGCAAACGGTAAAGATAGCAGCAAAGAAGGTCCATAATAGAAATAAGTACTTCGTTCCGTGCCGTGCATTTCGAAAGCAAGATCGTATACGTGAGGATATTTTGGACGTAGCTTGTATGTTCTCGGGATTGGAAAGGAACTGTGTGGTCAATCAAATCGTCACATAAAGGACGCTATTGTTTAGAGTTGGACAAAACAACATGATCGCTGGCAAATGGATCGCGAGGATAGTTGTGGTTTCCACTGTTCTTGGTGATCGCATTACATACAGTGCTGGTAAGCTTGTACTTTAAAAAGTTTTATTATAAGATATTATGTTTGGAAACCTGCAAGTATATACCATCAAAATTGTACAAACAAATACAATAGTTTTTTTTTATTTTAATATTTTGAGTAATTTGTGGAGTAATCTTGAAGCAACCATTCTTTCTCATAGTAAGGAATATACTGATGAGTCCAGTACCTTCTATAGATAAATGTTATTCAATAATTATGTAACGTTGGAACTAATTACGGTTAAGAGAAAATTCTTCAACCAACTGTGCCAATTAAAAGTAATAATCATGATAATTTTAATATTAATGATGAAGACTCTTTACATTATTAGTATGGGATATTGAAATGCAACTGTTCAGATTATATTTTCTTCAAGGACCTAATGTAATTTCGGTTTAAAATTTATAACGCAATCGTTTTGGTTTTCTGCTTAAAATTCAAAAGAATCAAAATATTTATTGTTATAAATTCTTCAATGATTCTTAACGGGCTTTAGATTACTGAATGTTTATTTCATTGTTGTAGGGATTACACTTTTCTTGTCACTCACTGTCCTTCTGCTACCTTTTTCACAAGGTGTTCAAGGCTAGGGCCAGGTGACGATGCCTTCCACCTTTCCTCCCGTCCTCCTTCATCTCCTTCCTCGGATACTTGCGACCATCCGACTCGACTGTCATTGACACCGTTGTTGTCCTTTTAAAAAGGACGGCGCAGTCGTGAAAACGGAATTAGCACGGAATCGAGGGACTACAAGCTTGCTTGCCCGCTTGCCTACCATTGTCCTTTTTGCGGTCCTTCCAATGTCCTAATATCAATCGTATTACCTCGACCAGCGTCCACCGGGGGACGAGGATCATTCAATTCGGGAGGGCCAACACGGAGGACGGTCGGAGTAATTTACGAGCCTTCGCGCGGTGTTTGTTTGCACTTCAGCGTTTCAGCACCGCACATACAAAAAGGCACAATCATGCCACTCATTACGCTGCCGTGGCGTACAAATCGGAAAACCGCAGGACTCGTGGTCATTCGAATCGGACTCCGGACAAAGGAAACCAATGGACCGACGATATGGACCGAAGCGAAGGGGCCCGTTTGTTCATTTTTCTGTGGGGTCCGTGAAGAAGCGATTTTTCCTGGGCAGCTAGTGTCCGGCGGTGATGCGAATGGGATGCGCATGGAAATTTGTTCTCGTTCGTTTACGACGCGAGTCCATAATGGGACCCGGAAGCGCAGGGTTCATTAATATTGGTATTGATTGTTGGGTTGGAGTGTTTTGATTCTTAACGCGCACACAACGGTGGAAAAATGAATTGGGGTGCTGGTTTCTATCGGGCCGATGATTGGAATTTATGAGTTGGCTTTGTTGGGAAATTTGTTTAATTTGACTGTTTTGCAAAGTGGCTGCGTTACGATGAGGGCCTAGGAAAATGTGGAAATTACAGAATTATTTGATCGAAGTACTTTCTCTTCGTCTGTACTAATTTTCAATTGTCAAAAAAACACGCAAGTTAGAGAGGAGAAATATTTTTTGAATTCTTTTAGCTCAAAATAAGGATGACAAAATATATAAAAACAGATATCATTTAAACATTTAAAATTTGAATGTTAAAATGGGAATCCGTTTATATAAACATGCTAAATCAAACAATAAAAAGCACACAAAGTTTCATTGGTTTAAAATTGGGAAAAGTGTTAAGAAACACGTATTTAAATACTACACGAATAATATATTCTATTCGTATGCTTTTATCTCTAGCCATTAGACACATGTTTGGTCATTTATTTGATGTCACACTGAAGCCATCTTTTGGTTAGTTTAATGCAGTTTTAAAGCTCGGAACAGAACATGGAATATTAAAAAAGACCAACCGATGGAAGCGATCATCGGGAAAAGGCCAGTTGAGAAATCTGCCGAGTGTCACTGTAAGACAAACGATGGCTCTCATCAACCCGTGCCCCCCGCTTAACCAGACTGCTTTCCCCAGACACCGATCTTCGACCCGGAAAACAGATGAAAAAAAATGAAGACAATTGCGGCAGCGGGAATAAAATAAAAAAAGAGGAGAAAAATGTGCGGTAAAAAATATCACCTGAGCACAATTAAAACACCCGCATCGCCCATTTTCCGGCGACAGGCTTTTGTCGTCTTTTCAACATTTTCCACACCGTGTGGCCGTGTGGTGTTCCGTTTCACGATGTGGTCGGATGGGGAGGTCACATTTTCTGTTTGTTTTATGTCGTTTTTAGTTGTTTAACTCTTTTTCCACAGTGCAAATGCCATCCTTCCGTTGGCTGGCCACCCAGTTGACGGAGAAAATAGTTCGAAAGCTGGACATGGATGAACTTCTTAATGAGATACGCAAACCCGCTTCGATGAGCTGGGAAAGCTGAAAGAAATAGAAGGAACAATGGTATTTCGAACCAGATCATCTCTTCTTTGTGGTTTCATTTTAGTTTTTATTTGATGGTTTGGTGGTTTTTCGGTTGATACTGCAAAGATAGTTATATTATTTCACAGTTTGTACTTGACTGCCTGCCGTGAGTGTTTTCGGACTCTTTTTTAGTACAATCTTGTTTGATAAAATTGATGTACAACATTTATTAAACCTACGGTTGCAAAGGCCAAGCAAAGACTTAGCTTCCCAAAGAATTAATTTTAATATTACTTTGCTTTTTCATTTATTTATCGAGTACAAACGTTTCTGGAACTAGTGGCAGTTGGCTTTAAAAAATGATAGCTTTAGCAGTCAACATGTTAATTATTTTAAACTCAAAAGAACAGAGTAGAGTAATACAAATTGCGTCAAAAAACTACACAAAACAGGCAAAAGGCTTCTGTTATTTTAAAGTCTACCAAATGAACTAAAAACATTATCTCATCCAACAAAAGGCCCTCTTTCGTGTTTCGAAAAGCTTTTCAGAGGTGTCAGTTATAATAAAAGTAATTTACATTCGGATAACAGGTAATTATCACTTCGGTTAATTTTTTTCTATTTCTTTCTTGGTTAAAAACGTTCTAAACATCGCGCCCCCACCAGGATTAGCCCACGTTAGAAATCACTTAGTGAGGCAATAATGAAAAAAATCCCTCCCAACACGTTGTGTCATCCTCACGCTACCCCGAATTGAAGGCCACCATATGGTCCTCCGACGGAACGCGGTAGCAGATGCACCAACGCCGCACACGACTGCACCGTTGCACTGCATTTGCATTCCCCCCTCCTTCGGGGCTTCACGAAGACACGACCCGTTCCTGCGTTGAGGAGTGAATAAAAATGAAATAAAACAAAATTGACCAGAACGGGAGATCATCTCCGAGGGGAGGGAAAGGTTAAAACAAAAGCCCTTCCCCGGGGGGAGGGGGGCAGGGACCGGGAGGTTGGAGGTTTAATTGAGCGTTGGACCTTCAGCTTTTACGGAACGTGGAACGTGTCAAAATTGTTCTCACTTAGCATGCAATTAAACTGACCATATCGGTGCGAGCTGGCGTGGGGCAGCTTTATCGCGGCCACTTCAAGCACCGTGGACGATAGAGATATGCATCTATCTATCGACGATCGTGCCGACGGAGCTGTCGATGGCTCTTAACGGATGGATGCGTGCGCCAGGATTTCGCTTGGGCATTCAACTTATGAAACAACTAGAATATGAAGAAGATGTTGATGAAGTAATACTAATTTGTAGTGAATTGGTCGAACATTGATATTAGTTTTGAACCTCCTCACAGATCTCAAATCTTTTTTTTTTAAATTATAAACTTCAAAAACTCCAAGGTAACCTCATTTTATAGGTAACATTTTATTTTAAATCCTTTAAATGACTTCAGCAAAATTTCTGGGAAGGAATTTGTGTCGAATTGCCAAAGAGGGACGATTTTAATTGATTTAGAGCCTCGCAAAAGATAGCCCTGCATCGGATAAGGTCCTGAACACGTGTCGCATGTCCACCCTATCGGATCGTATCGGTGGTGGGAGGTGTAGCTGATGGAATTCTGGCGTGGTGATGACCCTACCCTGGGGTACCATATGGCCGAAGCGTGACACGCAAAGTCCGCTCCTCCGGGGGCAGCATTTGACGCGAATACATTAGATCCTATCATCACGGGCGTTCCTCCGCGGGCCCTTTAATTTTTAAATTGCCACCACTTGCGCCACAAGTACAGTTTTACTGTCCAGACCTTTTTTTGGGTTTCATTTTCGGGGGGGTCAGATATCAGATATCAGGGTTTGTAGGTTTTTTTTTGTAGTGTGTGTTCTTCCGTGAGCCAAGGCCCTCCTGCAGTCAGTGGAGCATTAAATTTATTCACGCATCGTCACGAGGTTTACCCGTTCCAGTTGGGAGAATAAAAGCCGGCGATAAATAAAAGGACCTCGCCGACAGGCAATTTAAAGAGCAGAGTCGGAGGGCAGTCCACCCCCTGTTTGCGGGGTGCATTTTCCACCGTTCGAAACCATTCGCGATTGATTCGCGTTTGTTCCCGCAAAGAAATCGCGGTACAAAGTGAAACATCTGTTTTTTCTGTTCCTCTATCGGCTTCCGCATCCCTAAAATGCCACCCCTAGGGGTCTCCGGACACTCAAACTCACCCCAAGGTGGGAGTGGAAGGGTCGTAAAGTAATGTACAGTAATGCACGGTTTGCCCGGAGGTGGTGGGGTGATGCGGAGAAATGCATCCGATGCATTCGTGTGCCATTCGCGTGCCGTACGCCTTATCAGCTGCCGGTTCTGCGGCAAGCGCCGGACATATTGCCGGAATGATAGCGATGACTAATTTCTACGACTGCTTGGATGTCGGTGGTCTTTTCGGATGATGTTTCGAAATTTACTGTCCCCGTCTCCCTGGGGGAGGGAATGCAATACAATGGGGGTGCGTTTGGATGGAAAAGTACTATGAAAGCGAGGTAAAGTAACGTTATGACACGTGGTGGAAAATGAGGTACGTCACGGCTGAACGGTTTGGAACAAACGCTGAAGAGCACTGAATGATCAAGGAGAGCTATTGATTTACGATTGATAGGTAGCATCGGTTTCGTGCTGTGTTTAGTTGCATCGTCATCGCGATCTATCATCGTTGTGTTGCCGACATACGGTCCATTTCAATCTATAATGCAGCACAAATATTCACTGTGGAATTTTAAGTACCATATAGCATCAATCACATGAGTGAGTCAAAAGGAAAAGATAGTCTTTCGCTATAAATATCATGTTTAAACTATCGCGTATAAAATTGAGAAAAGGCTACGAAACTATTTGAAGCCTTTATCTTAAAAGGGTTTATTCAAAGTTTAGAGTCACAACATAAATTTATTTCGGTAAACTAGAAAGCAGAAAAAGACAGAAATGGAACACTTTGGAATATGAACCATAGTATTAGAATTATGTTTAACTTTTTTACCGTTGTATGCTTGTTTATTGGCTCTGCCATGAAGGAAATGTTTCATTGAAAATTTGTGTCAATCCATCGTAATAGTAATGTATCCGATTTTAAATCTTTTTAAATTCTGTTAAAAACATCGAAGATACTCAACAGGCAAGAATTGCTACAATGTTAGTAATAAAATATAAGTAAACTTTCTAAACAGTTAAGCTAAGCTCTAAATCAATTAAAATCGTCCCTCTTTGGCAATTTGATCCAGTTTATCTTGGGATTGAAGTTTATAATTTAAAAAATAGTGTCTAGAATCAGTGAGGATAGGATTCCATTCTAAACCCTCTATGTATCGTTTAATCATTACTTGAACAGTTCATGTTTTATTTTATTTCATATGTTTAGGAAACACTCTATAGCAGAATGTCACAATCTGGTAACAAAGTCTTGCTACAAAGAAAGAATTAATCGCTCCTTAGAACCACACAATAATGTCAGATATCAAAACACAACATGCAAGAACATGTTCAGCAGATCAAAACCAAGAAACCGAATTAATATGTTGTACACATTAATGCAAATGATGAAACAACTCATAGAAAACAAACGTAGCAAGAGCTCGCATCAAAAATGTTGATAAGCGTAACGTTCAGAAAGATCTTGCATAAGATTCGAACACGTGTCGCAAAATCAAAGAAGGCTACAACACAACATTGAATTAAATAATGAAATAACCAAATTCAAACTGAAACATGTCAGCGCAGAACGTGTTAGCCAACGCAAAGAAAACACATTGGGCCAACCACTTACACCAAATATCCATAGAAATGTAATAAGTAGGCAACTTAACAAGTATATGTAAACTGACCAGATCGAACTTCATCGTCAGTCGACCGGCAACAGGATCAATCACAATTCAGTTCATCAGTGTGTAGTTTGATCTGGAAGACGACGCAGTTCTTCTCGTGGCTTACATGTTGAAGTTAGAGTTTTTATTGGAAAACCTGAAAGAAATTTAACTAATCCTATCACATGGTTGAGTAAAAGTAAAGTAAGACTTCATTTGTTGCATTTACTGTGTTCGTCGATAAGTTTAAATTTTCCGGTGAACACAAACATCTCAATTTGAAATCAATTAGTCTCTGCGAAAGAAAAGCCAAACAAGCACATCAAAACAAGAAATTGGTGAAAAAATATTCTCACGAGAAAAAAAAGCCCCCATCGTTCCGACAAAAAAGGTGTTCCAATTTTATTACCCTGTAAAGTATATCGAACGAGTGTGCCTTTTTCACCCCTTAGCCGCGCAGATTATCCCAGGCTAAGGAAAATACGAAAATAACCACAAGCACACATCGACACCCAGCCGAACATCGGCAACCACAGACACAAACACTCAGATAAGCCCGAGAAACGTCCGTCACCGTTGATTAGCGCACGAGGCGAAGGTCCTTCGCACCTTCGCTTTTCCGTCCTTCCGGTGCCTGAGGATCGCGCCCGTGCAGCGGAAGGGAAAGAAACATCATCGATAAAACAAAAACACTACCAAATGACCCGTCCCGATTATCTCCCCTTTCGAATCAGACGCTCGAAGGACGATCGCGCGCTCCCTTTCCGGATCGGATCGCGGTGTCGCTTCCTGAGAAAAGTCCTGACCCCAAAAATGCCCAACGTCGTTCCGAACGACGGCAACCAGTATGGAAACGGTGGAAGTGCCAAATATGCCTTTGCAGCCGACGAAGATGATGGTTTTATTAGCACTTGAACGTGGGAACGTGCGTCGAGGGCTCTCGTCGGAAGGGAGTTTGAGTTGATGTTGCCTTTTTTCTTCCTTCTTTCTCTCTCCCTGCCGTTCACTTCCTTTCCCCCTGGGGGTCTCCTTCGGAGTTCTTCGGGTCTCTGGGTCGCGAGGGGCAAAATTATGAGGGTGGTCCTTCCGCCTTTTGGGTCGTTCCGGAAAGAAAAACCACCAACAACTGATTGCCCAACAATAGTCGGCGATCATCATCTCGACCTCGTTCCCAAAACAAGGACACGCGGGATATCTTTTTAGGATGTTTTTTTTTAAAGTCTCCCCTTAAATGCGTCATTGAACTGTCAAAAACAAAAGGCATCCTTCAAATACGATTTGCTGTGACCCTTTTTCTTCGTGTTTGGATAAAAACACGGAAAATATGGCCCAGATATCGATGCGATTTCAACACTAAATGTCAACTTGTTTTCCCACTTTTTCCCACCGGAAAGCAATGTTGGTCGTGTTGAACGAGGGTTGTGCAATATTTTTTCATTTCTTGCAAACCAGAATTCAACAAAAAATTGTAAAAAAAAAACTCTTCCGGGGGTGTAAAACACTTTCACGGGGAATTTAACAAAAACCCATGGAGTGGTGAAAGCGGCCTGCGGGTGCGACTGGCAAAAACCAGGCACCGGATCGGACGGCGGCGGCGGCGGCGGGAAAGTGTTTGGATTTTCATCAATTAAGTCCCAATAAAATAAAAAATAATCAATTTTCATCAAACGACTTTCGGGCCGGCCGCGGGTTCGGGCTGTTTTCTCTCGTTCGGCTGCGCTTCAAATCACTGACTCGGTCGGTAAATCCGGCTGTGTGACGTGTGGGGTCGAGCGGGATGAGATTTTCCAAGCCCGCTGCAATCGGGCTCGCCGTCGGGATAAGCCCGTGCCAGACCAGGAGGCTCCTGGGATCGTCCGGGCCAGAACGGAGTCCCGCGGGCCTTGATTATGCGGGCGCCTGGCGAAAGCAGCCGGCCCTTGCCGACACCGGCGCAATTGTTTGGTGAGAACTGTCTCCGCGACTGGCTGTCGGAAGGCTCGAAAAGAGAGAAAAAAAACAACTTGACAATAAATCAATCGGTGTGAAATTTAGTTCATTCAAATACTCGGAAATGGGTAGCATATTTAGTGCATATAAATAGATCTAAATAAATAGATCATGTAAACAAATAGATGAGAGAGCTAACTATTTTAGCCGTTAAATGTTCGATCTGGAAGAAAAGATGGTTGAGAAATTGTTTGAAATTTCATCCAGCTTTCTTGAGCACTAGTCATATTTTTATACATTATATATTTGCTTGACTTTACATACAATTACTGTCATATTTCTAGCAAATGCTAGAGCAAGCAAAAAAAGCAACAAGACAATTTAAGTTGAACAAGTTTTACCGTTTAGAGAATGAAATCAATTCCACTTCTCTTTTGTTAAGGAGTAAATTTCCTATAATTTTTTTATTTGTTATAAAAGATAGTTTTGTTTTGTTTTGTTTTAGTGTTGTTCTTTCTTTTCTAAATCGATAACTTGCTTTTGTGATGAGTGGAACATACGTTTACGTTTCCATGCCTCAAACCAATGCTTATAGTCAATTCCTAATATCTTTTGATGAAATATGCTCTAGTAATTAATCATTCAATGTTGATTTCGGTAAGCGATAGTAAATGTCTCCAATCGCAGCAGCATCCCCTGCAAGAGTGCGGTAGGTCCAGTTCAATTGGGCGGATTGTTTCATCAGATCGATTTCCACTTTCCCAGTTGGATCCCCGTTGGCGCTAAGGGCCCGCTCATGCCGGTGGTGGCGAGATGATCGTTACGATAGCTGCGATAGATCGATTGGACGGCGGTCGTAAATCACGCACCCCGAAACGGGTCAGAAGGGCGTCGGTCACCCGTCAGTGATCGATAACGGCGAGTCAAAAGTCGATTGGTGAGAAAATGTGCATTTCCACCCTCGTGGCCGTGCCAAAGGTGCGCGATTCAGTTCAGGGTACGCATCGGACTGGTTTTTCCGAGGCCGATAATCAATCAAGTGACAATTCTACCAAAGACGGATAGGAACTTTTCGCTTAACCGTTCGCCAATCCGGCGGTGTGAAAGTGAAAATTTTCAATGGGAGGATTATTGTACGTACGTTAATGTAATGGATTAGAAATGGAAGATCGCATAGGTCAACATTTGGTAGCTCCAAATCATACAAAAGCAATAAAGCTGGCAAATGTGTTTCATGAAAAATATTTTAGTAAGTAAAAGATTACAAAAAAAATATTCTAATTTATTAGATTCTTTTCGTTTTATGATTTACATTTTAACCTTTTTACTTCTCTTTCATTGTTAAATCATCGTTTACTTTCTATGTTTCGTCTAATTTTATTTTTCATTTGAATTCACTTGTTTTTTATATTGCAAAAATACTTATTATTTTCACCATTCTATCCTTTTTCTTGCATCCAACTTTTACATTTGAGCCATATGAGTCAAAAACAAATCAACTAACAATATCAATGAAAAATAAGGGAAAATGGAAAAAGAATATTCACTCACAATATGAAACATAAATCTGAAAAGAATAATATTGGGGATTTTTTTTTGTGGTCAAATGAGCATTTCAGAGTAGCTTTCATTTGTGTGTTGGACATCTTATGTAGATAAGCGAACATATTTCAAAAAATTAATGCAAGTGGTATTGCAACACATAGAATGGCACAAATATTTGATTAATTTTCAGAAACAAAAATGAGCTATCAAATGTACTATTTCCCATCAAACTCAACCTAATACCACATCTTAAACGGTTAAAATGTTTTCTTGTTTCATCCTCTCGGAAACAAACACACACTACGAGCAAACATTGCGCTGGCCACAACAAAACGGAGCACAATGTAACAATTTCACCGACCGTGTTGACAACCGTGCGGTTACTCTAATCCTACATACAATCCGCCAATCTTCGGTTTCGGAGCCGCAAAACCGCCACACTGATTAACGCACATTCCGTGCCAGTGGATTCCTCGCAGGAAAAACCCTTTCGGATGGGAAAGCTTTCTTGAACGGAGGGCAACAGGCGGCGCTAAGTAGGACTGGAAAACGCACTAGAGAAAGCGAGCGAGGGAGAAGGAAGGTGAAAAAAAGGTGGAGCTGTTGGAAAAGCAGCGTTTGGAGAGCGTATTTTTGAGCAGAAGCGTGCCTGTTTGAGACTGCGTGGGCGAAAAAGGAAAAGCGAGAAAAGCGAGATGAAACACATCGCCATCTCGTTGTCCTTGCGCCTGTTTCACGTTGAACACTAGTTGAAGGGTTATAGCGAAGGGAAGGGCCTGCTTTTTTAAGCAAACCATTATGCGCAAGTGCAAGCACGAAGGAAAATGTGGGATCGAGAAAGGAAAGAGATGCATTTTCATCCCTCCGGCGACTAAAAGTAAACGGCGAGCAAAGAACGTGAGATAGAAATCATCATCACGAGGGAAAGAGAAAACACAAACTCGCTCACAGCCTACGCGATGAAGAAAAACATTGCACCCTCGCATTTAATGTTTATTACAGGAAGCAATGCGCCCCCATTTTCTTTCGATCGGAATAAAAAAGAGACTAAATTAAAAAATAGGGGAGGTAAAATATGGCGAGAGAATTTTCTTCTTTGGGATGGCGGAATGCAATCCCGTCTCGGTGGGTGAGCTTGACAAATGAGATGCACCGCAAAGGAAAGATGCCGGCTACGACGATCAACACGACGATGATGATGATGATGATCATGTTGATGATGGTTGCTAGAAGATGGTGGCGGTGTTTGGTTGTGTAATTTACGCTGCCACCGAATCGGTTCGTTCTACCAATAATTCGTTAGGAATCGTTTATGTTCCCCCTTGCGCCCTCAAGGGACGAAAGTAGAGAGATATAGAGAGAAGCGTGAGAAAAAGGGAGCAAACAAAGCATTTAAAAAAATATAAGTGCGAGGGTGAGAGAACCCGAGAGAACCGCACGCCGGTCCAGAAAGCTACCCCTCGAGCCCAGCGCGTTAGGTTGTTTGGTTCAAATGCTCCAAAACGGTTTGGCATCGCGCGCGAGATCACGCCACGGAAAAGCGAGAGGATGTGTTGAGGGTTTTCCAACCCCATGGGAGAGCCCGCGAGAGCACACGAAAAACAGCGAGAGCAGCCCAGAAAAAGGGGGCAGATCGACACTCCGCGCTACACGGACATAGCGTTACAAGAAGCAAACAAGCGTTTCGTCAAATTCGGTTCCAATTGTTTTCCACAGCTCGCGCCCGTCGATAGTGCGTTCGATCGTCCGTCGAAGGGTTCGGGGTTTCGGTTCGATGCCGCGGTGTCGGATTTTTCGGCATTTTTTTTTTACTGAGCGGGGATAAATGAACAGACACTCGATCTCGTTTGGGTGAAAATTGTGTGAAAAAACATAATTTAGTGTACTTATTACGTGCCGGTTCTGCAATTAAAAGTTTCGAAAAGTGTTGTGAATTCAATTGTTGTTGTGAACTGTTCGCTTTTGAGTTGGTTGTAAGAAAAGTTTAATATTTTAAGTGAAACAAACCATCGGATCTCTTGCATACGAAGCACATTAAAAAAGCCGCTTTTCGAGCGAACAGTGAAATGTAAAAAGTGTAAAGTCTTAAAATAAGCAATTTGTGGCTGAGCTGAAAGAAGTTAAAAATGTGTTGAATGTGATAAATTGAAGAATAGGTTCGAGATACTTAATTGGTGGGCGCTAATAATTCTATCCAGTTTTCGTTAAAAATGTACGTATGATGTGTTTAAACAATGTGCATGAGATCAAAAATAGATACTTAAAAAAGTTTTTTATCAAATTAATCATAACGATAATTTCAATGAATATATTTTTTTATAACTTTGCTTTGATTTCAACTGGTGACTGGTTTTTCCCTAATGTTTTCTGTTCATCTTTCTTTTCCACAATTTTGTTTGGAGAAACCCTGAAATGTACACACTTTTAAATTATCAAAACATACCGAATCCTTATTGGTTGTTTGTTCAATGAACTTTGCTGGAGAAGCCTCATTTGAACAATAAAAACCTTTTCACGATCAACGATTCGGAATTAACCAATCGGAATTGATGGCTAAGCAACATCATCTCTACAAAATAAATAATTAAAGCCCAATTGCTAGTAATCTGTCTGAGGAATGCCGTTGGAAGCAGTTATAGGCCTGTTCTGTTGTTCTTCTTGATTGGTTCTCAATTACATAATTGGATGTTACACGTGTTTTCAAACTTGGAACGATCGAAATTGAAAAGATTTTGCTCTTGAAAGCTTAGCATGGAGACGTTAGAAGTGTGCTTTTCCTATAACATTTTGTAGATGAAAGTAGTACATTTTCGCTAGTTAAGTTTTCTGAACTGTCTTGTGTGCTTTTTTAGTCAAAGAAAGCATTCTTTATTAACAGTTGTGATTTTAATGATAAAACTTTTGATACATTTTTACGAACCTTCTTATTTTTTTTTAACTTATTTTAACGTGCCTTGAAAACTTAAATAAAATGGTTTACAATACGTAAAGGAAATGTGCCAATGATTGTCAAACTGTTGTTAATTCATTCAAACGCCGTTAGTGTCTGATGTCGACATGCCTTCATATTTGTATCTTTCGCAAAGGCATTCTTTTTATTGTTTTAATCATATAATAATCTGATATAATATCCTAGTTACAAAATGGCCGGCGAGTGGGACATCAACGACGCGCACATCCCGTTCATCCAAGAGCTCGTGTACGACAAGTTCAACGAGTGGTCCGACGGGCACGTGCGCTACGTGTACCATCCGTCGGACGACCATGCCCGGAAGCACATCTCGGGCTGGGCGATGCGCAACACCAACAACCACAACGTGAGCATCCTGAAGAAGAGCTGCCTCGGGGTGCTGGTGTGTTCGGCCCGCTGCAAACTCCCAACTGGCGGCCACATTCACCTGCGGCCCGCCATCTGTGATAAGGCACGCCGGAAGCAGCAGGGCCGGGCATGTCCGAACCGCAACTGCAAGGCGGGCCGGCTGGAGGTGCTTCCGTGCCGGGGCCACTGTGGCTACCCGGTGACGCACTACTGGCGCCACACGGAGAAGGCCATCTTCTTCCAGGCGAAGGGCGCGCACGATCATCCGCAGCCCGAGTCGAAGACGTCGGGTGAGACGCGGAAGATCATCGGTGCCGGAGGGAAGGCGGCCAAGGCCAAGAAGCTTTCGGTGTTGCTGTTGCGGGATGCCGCCCTGGGGAATAAGGTAAGCGATTGGAGCGATGACCCTGCAGCATTAATGGATGAAAAGGGAATTTTTCATCTGTTAATCGAAGTAACTCTTAAGGAGACCGAAGTAGTTACCATGGAAAAATCGATGATGTAACACCAATCCAAGATCGGTAAAAAGAAAGGTCACAGCATACCTTGCAACGCGTCAGAAATTATAAGAATAATTTTGACAGTTAGGTTGAATGTTTTTACCTTTCGAAAAGTTTGTGTAAAACAGAAAATTTAGTACTTTTTACTAATTGGACAGGCAATTGAAGCGTTCGGTATATGTTCTGTAGGACGGTTGCTCGTGTGGAAGACCAGCATACTAGAATTCGGTCATATCATGGCGACCAACATGATCCATATCCCATGACTTCGCATCGAGGACCACGGATTTCGACTACACGGATATTATTTTACTACAATATCTGCAAGGTCCATAACTCTAGACTTTGATCCCAAATTTGCTATATCATTTAAATCATCTATATTTTGGAGACCTATATCATTTAAAAGATTATTGCAAAGATCTTTCACATTTTGCAAGTATGATTGTAAATACTGTTTGAACCAACTGTCAAACCAATGTCGGAGCAGAAAATAGCTTTGTACCGATCTCTCTTTTAATCGATCTCATCAAGAAATGCTGAACGGCTAGCAAATGTTTTCTTTACTCCAGGTTTATAAAAATTCTACTTTATTACCACAGCTAATGTCCTTGAAGTCCTCAACCAAGTCGAATGGAGCTTCAGGACCGGAGATATTGCAGCCTCCACCGTTGATTCCCGATCCCAGTTACGGTAAGATTTACAAACCCTTTCAGAGCTACCAAAAATAAATGGATACTAATGGAGGAAAACTTATTCTTTTTCAGGAGATACTACGAAGTGTCTATCCTGCACCCGAACTCCCTGCGTTTGTCGGACGAAAATTAGTACTTCCCTAGCAAGAGCTGTGGAAGAAAATGGATCTTTTTTCGACCAATCCGCCCATCCACAACCTTCCCTTCAGCAGCATCACTGCAGTTCCGCCTGGTCTGCGTATGAATCTGCGGCAGGGGATTCCTTCACGCAAGCCTCTACCGGATATGACGCGAATGGATCGAGTATGAGCCACTGCCAGACATCGTCGGCCAGTAGCACCCCCGGCTGTTCCCAGCTGCGCACATCCAGCCTGATAAACGAGTGCTTCCATCCGGATGAGATCTTTCAACTGGATCAACCACTGCGGCAGCAGTCGAGTGCGGGATCGGCGGCAGTCGTCAGTCACCTAACGACCGCGACACCGACGACGTTGCTGGACCTCGGGAGTGGCGCGATCTATAAGAAGTGCAACCAAATCAGCCCGGAGTACATCTTCGGTACGGCCAGCAGTGGAACCACGAACAACGGGGATCTGGTGGGTGGAAGTTACCAGTCCTGCTCTTATGCCACTGGTGGAGGATCGGCAGGGAGTCACACCACGGTGGCTGATGGAATGGGTGTTGGACAAACGGTTACGGAACAACCGATCGGGAAGTACTTCGCCAGCGATGGTTACGGCAGTCTTCCGGCGCTTGATGAAAGTCCATCCAAAGATATCCTACGGTACATCAAGAAAGAGGCTTCTACTACAGCTAAGCAATCGCTCGGAGCCGATGCCAACTGCACGGGGGTCACGTCCCGTACCACACGGCCATACGACTGCGAACCGGGTCAGTACAAAAAGCCGGCCTACCACTACAGACCGTCCTCGACGGCGGGGACCTACTTTGCCCACAACAACAACAATAGTAACTCCGCCGCCAATAACAACAGCATTATCTGCACGAGTGGCGTGACCAAATCCACCCCGAACAGCTATGAGGCTCACCTGGACCATCACCATCCACTCACAAACAGCAATGGCGTCAATTATGGCTATCATGGACAGGCGGACTCGGTAGGACCAAGTGTGGCGATCTCGACTGGAAGCAGCTTCGAGCAGCCGTACGGAGCATCCAGCTATATCAGTACGACCTCAACGATGCTATCGGGTTCTCCGAAAGCCGTGGCAGCGATGACCCAGCAGCAGCAGCATCATCACCATCATCAGCAGCATCAGTCGGAGCTGCACTACACCTCAACGGTGTACGCTGCTGGTACGGATAATTACCGGTACGGCAACAATTACCTTAAAGGATCGTCACCGACGATTCACGGTGGCGTTCCGTTTCAGGCGTCGGCGGTGCAGCAAATGCACCCGGAGCTGCCCCTGGCGGCGTACGACTTCTATTAGGGGCGACGTACCAAGCGGGCAGCATTTAGTTGAACAATAAATAATTCTTAAAATATACCACCATTTGGTTTCGTGTTGAGATAACCCTACCCATTAGGGTGTATGTAATCTATTGGTTTTCGATAAGTTGATTATCATTCGTTTTGTGGCAAATTACATGCAACGGTAAACAAGATTAGGTTTACAAGGAATAAGTCCGCCTTTAATACTGATAATAACTACAATTTCAATGAATTGTGTGGCAAAAACTATTGTAAAGGCACATATTTATAAATTTATTTTTCAGTTTTGAGTTGATATTCTCTTCAATTTATCGGTTTAAAATAAATTTGTCGTACCTTTCAGACCGATCGATTTAAATATGATATATTTCATAATAATATTTAAAAAAAATTCAGATTGAAATATTACACGAAATATAGCACTCAAGGTGTATAGAGCCAAGTTAATTCAAGGTTTAGAAGATTGAGATGGCTTTCGCACAAGTACGTAAAAAGATGCCATTGATATTATTTTTGAAATGGCCGTTGATAATTACTTATTTGTTTTATAATTGATATTTGAAGTATAAATAACTGTTTATTTGGATGACATGAAGACAACAAAGTACCTTGCGCTACTTTAAGAAGTATAGAAAAGTTTAAAAAAAGTAAAGAAACAACTGGTTTCATTTTTTATATACTTTTTCATTGGTTTTATTTTCTCTACTTAAAAAAATTATAATTTGTCATAATAATTCTTCAATGTTTTTTTTTAATCATCCTCCCTCAGCACCGCGAGCCCCGTTCACCGGGGCCATTCTGTGGTTGAGTGCTGTTGTGTTTACTGTTATCCAGTTGCAGTATTTTTCTTTTGTTATGTGTGTCTCTCTCTTCTATGTTTCTTGTCCACTTTTCCACTCATTGTTGCAGTTAAGAAGTTACGTACCAAGTAGTTAATTAAATTTATGCATTATACTTATCGTTCGATTTGATCTCAACTCGCGCTAGTTCATTTAATAATCGCTTCCTTTTAACATTCGTTTGGTTTTTGTTAGAGTGAGTTGAACAATTTTTCTTTATGTCTCAGAGGGGAAAAACTTTCGCTACCCCATTTTCCTACACCCTTGCTAATCTTCTCTGAACCGTAATAAACCGTGTTCGATCTTTCGAGTCTAATGGGTTTTATTATTGGAAACGTATTGTTTTAAAATTTCCTTTCCGGTTGCAACAACCATTGCAAACATCTTTGAAGAGATGAAATGAATGCTTAAACCCATCGAACCCCGCAAACCAAAGTCGTACAAATGAGAAAAAATTGTTTTTGGCTTATATTTCCCCTTCAACTTCAATTCTTTAACGAGTTTCTCTTTTTTTGCACTTTCTGTACTGTATTATTCAAATGAATTGAATTTTGAAACTAATTCCCAGATTACTGCAAAAGTAAAATAGTTTGTTTTCTCAACATTGGCCAACAATTGTGAAATTTCCAATCCAACCCGATTCACTGTTCAGTGTAGTTTCCAGCGGGGGTCCGATGGCACAGTAAAGTACTACGTATATCTAGCTTCCCGTTGCCACAATTGGCAACACAAACAATGTTCTAGGAAACCACCGATTGCGATCTTTCAATCTCTTCGCTTGGTCGCTCGAGTTAGACGTATTGGTTTTGTAAAAGGTTGTTTTTCGCTTGAATGTTCCGATTCATTTGCAGCATATATCCGTGTTTTCGTTTGCTGGGTAAAACGGCCAATAAAATGTTTCTCTCCTTCGTTCTGCGTTCGTTCGGTTCATATTTTCTACAGTTTGAAACTCTCTTTTTTTTCACCGAACATTCCGCCAACATACTCCCGCGTCGGTTGGGAGGCATCATAGCATCATATATTTTCTTCGTTCCTTGTACTGGGACTATAGATTTTAGCTTAATTCGGTGCCCGCGAAAATATTTCTCCCAAACCATACGGTCCGTCCAGGCTTCTTCGTAACGTGATGTGTATTTACACCAAGCCCACACACGCTAGTCTAATCTTATCCTCTTCGCCTATCGGTGCGCCTCGCTTGTCGTTTCTTTTTCGTATGCACGGTTCGCGTCCTTTCGGTAGTTCACTCTTTGTTTTCGCTAAAGGGGTTATCAATTTTTAATTCAACATTCAACATTATATCCATAATAGTCAAGGGTTTCTAAACGTACAGTTGTAATAGTTTTGTTTTAATTTTTGTGTGTGTGTTTCCCCTTCTTGAATGAGAAGGTTTTCTTTTCTACTATCATTTGTGAACCGTCTTGATTCATGTTGTCGACCTCACTAAAAGGGTTACTAAAGGGTCTAGGGTGTGTGTGTGTGTTCTATTACTGTAGTTTTGTCGTCTCAACAATCCCTGCTTGGACTCGGTTTCAATTGAATGTGACCGTAAACTTGGAACTCGTTTAGTTTCACCGACTAAGTGGAAGAATACTTGCGTTTGGGGGTTTAGGAGTTTTCCTTCCTCCACTACCTGTCGAGGGCATTCCAATTCTGTACCATTATATCCTATTGCACACACCCAATCACACCCAAGTGCAGCACGTTGGCGTTCCACAAGTGTGTTGTCCATCGCTGCTGCTCTGTTAATTCTATCCACTCTAATTGCACATCATCCGGCCTGCACTGCACTTACAACTAATCTTTGCCTGAATGCATCCACTCGTTTGTGGTTGCCCCAACGTACCTCCGGCCACGTACTCCCCCTCGCGGAAAGGACAGAACGATATGCACAAACTAAGCGTAAGAGAAATTAAATCGAACGGTACGACATTCGATCTCGAACTAGACACATTTGCGATAGCTTTCACTCACCAAAGAGCCAAATCTTAACGTCGTAAGTGTCGGCTCCGGTACAACAACCTTCACGAAGAGCCTTTCCTACCACTCCGCGTCCCTTCTCCAAGACCCTCGGGTGGTTAAAAACTATCGATACCTTCACACCAACTAGGTGTGTACAATCTACGGAAATGGAGAGAAACTGAACATTTTTCCCCCGAAACAAACTGGATGGAATACATGGACCGCCTTTCGCTACAGACTACAGTTCCTGAAACATATTTCAACCAATGTCACTCCTCCTCCTGCTGCATTCAATACTTTCACTTTCCGCGGAAATGTGGAATTATTTTCTTTTCACCCATTTGCAAATTATTTACACATTTTCTTACCCTTCGCCCATTGCCCATTCGAGACTTGCCATTAGGCTGCCTTTTGCGGTAGCAAAAATGAATCTATGAAACTAACGACTAGCATGTGTGGCTTAATATAGTTTGCCTTATTTCTTGCGACCGACAAAACGGCGGACAATGGATGGATAGTTGTTATACTTAGAAAAAGTAACGCAATGAATAAGAGAAAAGCTTGAAAGTTTCGAAAGCCCTAAAGCAGACGGAATAGTTGTTAGAAACAGGGAGTTGTTAAGTAGAGATATAAGAGTATTTCACTCAGAGAGCATAAGGAAAATGAATTAGTTTTCTAGAAAATTTCTTAAAAATCTAAAAGAAATTAAGAAACGTTGTGAAAAATAACCATAAACGTTTCAATTATAATTGAGACTCGTAAGAGCATTGGGGTTTCCAAAACAAAAGGAAAGGAATATCTAAAGTCGAATATCACATAAGCTTGGAATTGTTTGTAAATAATGTAAACGATATGCAGAGCGTGCCAACTGATCGTTTGGTTATCTAGTAAAACTAAAAATATCCTAGCATCGAGTACTTTCATCGAGAACATTTGGGTGGTAGAGTTGATGATGCAAACAACATGTATTCACATTCCTGATATGTTAAAATTAATTCTAGACGGAATGTATTTACGTAAGATCACAAAACGAACGTGTAACGGGGCAGCGCGAGCGCGTTTGTTTGCTCCGCGTGTACCAAAGAAAACGAGTGAATCCCTAGCGTTCCTAATGGAAAACATAAAGAACTGAAAATCACCAACATAAATCACATCATTTGTCGCTTACCACAACGTTCATAGTTTTTTCCTCACTGAATTTCGGCACATGTAACTGTGGGTGGTTGCCTTCCTGCCGATTCTTCTCCCAAGCCTTCCAACCAACCAAGCACGTGGAAACCTTTTGCTCGTTTTTCGTCCTTACTTTCTTGCCCCCTTGCTCCTTGTGTATCACACGACTAATTCTCCACTTTTTCCTGCACTGCACCTAACCGCTACAATCGTAAAACATTAACATTTACTTACGCACTATACAAAGGTGGAAAGAGGAGTCAAAATAAACGTGTTTTGGGGAAGGGAGCTTCGAGAGTAGAATGATGGAGAAGTAAATTAGAGTCTGACTATAGACTTGGGTGGCTCCGAGGGAAGCTCTCCAAACAATGAACCAATCGATCGAAAGCCTTTGAGCTGGGGAAACGTGCTTCATTTTCCCGATCGAGCTGCAACATTCGTACACGATCTTTGTTTTTTCGGGTTAAGATCAATTTTTTTTTCTTTGGAATTTTCCGTTGAATTACTTTTTGTCATTTGTGTTTCACCTTCGAGGAACAGGGCAGTGTTTCCATGGGTTTTTTTCTGTACGTTTTGTTCTAATTTCGGTTTAGGTTATCGTAAAGTATTGTAAGGGTTTCTCTCACAGCAGTCGAAACCCTTCAATCTGCTTTGGTTGTCATTTGTCGTTGTTGTGTTGGCCATTTCAGTGAGTCTGCCCGTTTTTGGTTTTCATTCGTTCTTCTTACATATTGGGGACTGCTAGTTCCCAACAAATCGTATGTTGTTCCTATGGAAGGCTTCACAATCGGTCATTGTTCGTACTTAATTTTCAATGAACCTTTCACTTCGACTCAGACATTTCCTTCCCAATAAAATTTAAAGGGATATTAGAAATTGTTTTAAATGTCTAGTACTCCATTGCTTTATCCTAGCACAGACAAGACAAGAAATAGAATAAGCATGGCGGAAAACTAATGATTTCCTATTTTGTTCGTACATTTTAAATCACATGACTAGGGTGGTTTTCTGGTCTGCACCTTCCATAGGAAACGCCTCTGAGCGTGTTTTAAAACCAAAACGATAACTCTTTTCTACGGGGACTACCATTATACATCTCGATTTTTGCAGTTTCCAGACCTGATCCTGTTCAAATTTTCGACAGAATTTCTATTGTTAGGTTTTGTTTTTGTTTCTATTTGAATACACACTCGATAGATTATTATTTCTTCCGTTTAGTGGCGCTGCATTTATTTTAGGACACTTTTTTCACTGTTCTGTTCGGGATGTCTTATTTGAGCAGTCAAACGATACGTCCTCCTTAATCCGTTTACTCCCGTTTCCTAAACACTCCAGGGTTCACACTTTCAACTTCTTGTAGAACCACCAGTTTCGACATCTGAATTCATTGGTTTTGCAAGCAAATACTAAAAAACAAAGTACAAAATAAGGGTATTTAAAGTTAATTGTCATTTCATGATAAATGTTAGTCCTTAAAATCTTTAAAAGAAATGGTTTTCTAGTGCACTGTTTTGGAAACACCACCAGTGTGTTTTCCGGGATGAGTATTTCAGTGTTACAAAATATCGTTTTACGGTAAACAAAACTTTGAGGAGTTTGTTTTCTTCTTTTTTTTTGGTTAGTTTTTCTAGTTTTTTCTCCCCTCTCCCGTGCTGCCTCACTTCCCATTCGTTGGCGAGTAGTTGCACAGACTGTAGTAACCCATGCAGGTACCGTTGCTGGTGGTGGTGGTGGTGGTGGTGGGAGGACACGGTTGAAACGGTGTGTCCCGTTGATCGTGCGAAGCGCTCGCCGGAAGAGGAGGAGGACCGGATCCGCCGTCAGGACCGGTACGTCATCAGACGACGCTGGTCAGCTCCTGCAGGGTGGCGCTGGTGGCGTGCTGGTACTTTTGCTGCTGGCCGGCAATCGAGAGCCGGACGACGACCTCGCGTGGATGGCGGGTGGTGCGTCAAGCCGCACCGCACGGCAGGTTGCCGCTGGCGTTCGCGCTCGCCGCGTTCATGCCGCACGCCTTCAGCTCGGTGAAGATTTCGGTGAAGAAGCCCGGCTCGGCGTTGATGCGCAGCATGTTCGACGACAGCCGGTTGACGATCAGCAAACATCTGCGCCAAGGGAGAATGGGAGAGAGAGAGAACAGGGAGGTTGATTCAATAAGGATGTTCGTTCCGGAAGGCCAGTCACCGGCATCCGGTGGTCAACCGGAAGGTTACAACGACCCGTACATGGGCGGCGGGCGATGATAAATTATTTCTGGGCGTATGGCGAATTGAGCTGTTACACTCTTAGCACGGGAAGAGATATTTGAACCGATCTGTCTTGTAATTTCTTCCACCCACAGGAAAGCACTCCCCCAATTTTTCACCGTTTCATTTCGAGCACAACACTAACACGGGCAACACCGAACGCTTTCGGTTCGCTGCGGAAAACTTACTTTGTTCTTAAGCGCAACTAACGAGCGCACGCGAACAAAAGCGCTTTTCCCCGTGGGAAAAGTTTTCGCCCACGCGGGGCATTCAATTACGTCCGGTGGGGTTTTCCACACGGCAAGCACACGGCGGTCTCGACGATGCCATACATCAACGCAGCCCACGCACTCCGTGTGTCCGGTCTATGGTCATCATTCTCCGTTGGCGGAACGGAGGAGTTCGTTCAAGGTTTTGCGCTAAATCTATCCTTGCATGATGAGCGGAAATTGTGTCTCGGTTTTCGCTGGTGTCCAAGTGAGTTTTCTATTCTGGATGTCTTCCTCCCTCCCCAATACAGGGAAGTTCAAATGTCTGCAGTCTTTGTTGAAGGTAATGCTTTGAGTTTGGAAGTTAAATTAAACGTACTTTAGGACTCTATTCGAATGTTAATAGGAAGTTTAAAAACACTTCATACTGTTTGTTTTATCTTGATAGAAATGTCCCGGGGCAGGTAGGAAATATTGCTACACAAATATCATTGTTGTTGAAGGCCTAGACCAACCTAGACGACCTCGAGGTGGACGGAAAAATAAATTGTCCTCAAGGCAAACAACGATAAATAACGTCGAGGGCATTACCGGAGACAGCATATTAGCGTGAGGGAAAACCGGTCTCACGCGTCGTCGTCGTCGTCGGCAGTAGTTTTCCCGCACCCGGACGCTGCTACAGGTGGGTGAACGGAACGGGGAAAATCTCATCTCCATTCCAGCGCGCTGGGGACAACGAATTCGCGAATAACGAATGGCGCGCCAATGAATTACCGCGTTCATCCCGGGCTAAATATCAACGGGCGGAGCGCATATTTTCAATTTTCCATCCTTCCGGCCCGGCCGGGGTTCGGGTCGGTCCAATGATTTACTGCCCGAAAACCGAAACCAATGCCACCATCGCTCCGCACTTACCTGTCCCAGAACTTGTCCTTCGAGTCCTCCACTAGGAACGGTTTCAGCGGGTAGCTTATTTCATTTCCCATGTACGAGTAGGAAAGGTACAGGCAGGTGAGGACGGCGGCTTGCAGTTCCGCTTCCTTCGTCTCCTCGCCGTCGACCAGCTCGCGGACGAGCATGTACACGAACACCACGTTCGCCGGGTTGATGAAGGCAACGTCCTGCAAAGAGAGAGAGAGAGGAAGTAAGTCGAGGTGAAAGGCAAAATATGGTGATGAGTGTAAATTTATTGATTCATAAAAGCATCGGCTGGTGGGCTGGGGTTTTGGGGGGTGGAAAAGCTTTCACAACTCGACGGAGCGAGACTGGTCGTGGTAGAAAATGGAAATCATTTGCAAGTGAACCCTTCCCGACCGGTAGACTTGCGTCGGAGAAATGTGCGTCATTACTCACTGACGTACCTTTACTGTTCGCTTCTACTGAGGAGCCTTATCAGTTGGTATAATACTCGAAACATTTGCAGAATCTTATCATACACTAACACATTTCTCGTCTGCTTTTGACGTAGAGTGTGACATATTTCAAAGGACACGTGTCTTTTCCGCGAAATTTATCTAATCTATGCCATCGGGTGCACCAGCATCATTCCGAGTTTCAATTAAATTCCCGAATGACAACTGCAAAAACCACCCTAACCTCAACTGCACTTGCCATCCGCTGGCTACCAAACTGCGGTGTGGATATATGCAAATACTCCATTTAAATCCGCCAATGAAACGCCAATGGTGGAACCTGCGTCAACGAACGCCAGCGAAGCTACAGAGGAGGGTTGTGGGTTGTAGATTTGTTGGGCTTTAAAAAAAACCTCCCCTGCCGGTGGAAAACAGATTTAGATTGCAAACCTCACATATCCCGGCGGCAAACATGCCGTATCGCTTCTGGAGTGCCGGCTGCCGGAGCGATAGTGTTGTAATTTATTCATCCGGGAACGGATTTAGGTCGCCGGCGTCGGTGTGTCCTTCTTCTCCCACCGGCCGGCAGAGTCTCTAGCTTTTCAAACTGACATTCGCAAAACCGCACTCGGGAATGAGATACCCTCCAAATGTTTTGGAGGGTACGATTTGCTTATTTTTATATGCCTTCCGTTTTGTAATCTGAATGCCCGGGCCCGGACCTGGGTCTTCATCAAACGAAAGCTAAGCCGTCGCGTTCCGTCGTTATCCTGAGCACGCTCGGTGATTGTTGACGGCCGATAAGAAATTCATTCATTCTTCAGTCGGTGTCCGTGAATGGTACACGTGTACCTACTATAGTGGCACACATACAACTAGTCATGTGTGTGGCCGTGAAGGACCATATTTGCAGTATGGAAATCGGTGTTTTTTTTCTCCAGGATAACGAACGGTCTAGTTTTCATTTATCTTAAGAGCGTCAGCATTCAAGAGGAGTTTGAATAATTCAACTATGTTAAACGAAGCCGTAAACACGGCAGGTAAACATTAGTTTACATATTTCTCTGCATTTTTTCTTGATGAAAAGCTATGTTTATATGAGTCTTTATTCTATCCTTAAAAATTGTTGAAACTATAAAAGTATAATTTTAATTTATCTGGTAAAACACCTAAACTAAATAGTCTCCAATACGAATGAAACAAAAGTTGTGTCTTAAAAATCTTTCGACGGGATTGATATTTACGAGATTAACGAATTTCCTAGGATTATTTAGTCTTTCTAGATTCATGAACTATCACCAACGATGCATGAATTTCCAAATGCATAAAACGGTGGACCAGGAAGACAAAAGCATAAACTGCTTCATTTTGTACACCGATTTCAAATTTTTAATATTTTCTAAATCACATTAATCCGTTTTTAAATGACATGTGAATAAGTGACATTATTGAATGTACGATGAATTTCCAATGAAACGTTTAATGTTGATGAAGCTCTAGTTTAAAGATTCAGATTAATTTCATTCCGGTTTAGGATTGAAACAGTTCACTTCTGGTAACCTGAATGAACTATCCAACGGTTGGTTTTGAAGCTGACCGGGGTTTTCACATTTATTTTAATATCGATCGAAGCTTGTTATCCGATCGTTAACAATTATTTTTTCGTGCCCCCACCCTTTCTCTCCTTCCTCGTCGCTAAACGGTTATTGATGCGGTTGATGGAAGCCAAATCAACTATCAATAGAGAGCTTCGGGTTGTAATCCGATTGCGATGCTTCCCCCCGTTTCATCGCGCAAAAAAAAGGAACTCCATCCAGCGGGAAGGTTTCACAACAAGGATTTTCTCCACTATTCGATCGGCAGCACAACGGCAACAACGAAAAACTCCCATCCCGTTTTTCCCCGACCATCCGAAAGCGCTGTTATGTAATCCTTTATCCCAACCAACGCTTGCCCCCCAAAATGGTTGGCACCGAGGGAAACAACATGATGCGGCCGGGTGAGTAAATGCTGCCGATTATTTATCGGACCGTGAGAATCGGAATTTATACTTATCACCTTTCTTCACGGGCATATTTTGGGTGCTTTATTCTCCCGGGCCTAGTTTTTTCTCGTAATGCTAAAATCTAGTTTAGGCTGGCGATTGGCCAAACAGGCGAGCAGCAAACATTAATCACTCCCGAAACGCTGACCACCACACACCGGTGTCTACTCGGTAAACGTGGTGTGGGGTGGGAATTACGTTACATCCACCCGAAACGACATGGCGCTTGCAAGGCCGAGCACACGAAGCTCCACCACAAACTATCTTTCCGCCATTATCGAGATAAATCAACCGACGTTACCTTAGAAAGTGGCAACATTCCGGCTAAACGGGGCAGCATATCTCAGCACATTTGGGGTTGATGGAAAAAGTTTTCCTTTTGTGCGGCAGGCACCGATAACTCTCGCTCGGGTTTGTTTTTCTTTTCCATAGGTTCTTTTCTCAGAGTTTTTTTCCATTTTTACGAAAGCTTTGTCATGCCTGGCGATGTTTTACTTCACTTTATTTGCTTCCCGGGTCTATAGGAAATAGGAATTGGTATGAAAATTGTTTAAGAAGGTTTAAGCAACAACATAATATGTTTTTCATACCCACAATATATTAAAGAATGTCTAAAAGAGAGGCTTAAGATCTCCTGTTGGACTTCCATCGAGTAAGCTGAAGGTAATTTCGAAACTTTAAACCTAGTGATGGCACAGAAAGAAAAACCCCAGAAGCTAACCTTGACCGTGATAAGATTTCGTTCCACCTAAAAGGGTAAAATAATGGTAATTCTTGGTCGTAAAGAAAAGGTAAAGGACAAAAACTCTCTTGACCACTCGCGGGTTTCCTCGGCTCGAATGGTTCCCGAAAACTGGGAGCTCATTAAATTTTCAACCATGATCCAGATTGACGCCGAGTCGAGCCTAACAACACAGGCCGGGAGGGGGTCCTTCGCCTTCCGCTCGTGCATTTCACCACATCTATCCATTCGACGGCGTAAGAGTCCTTCTTTTTCGGCATCGGCAGACGTTTGAAGTTAAGCTTTATGGGTGTTCATAAAAAGAAGGGGCGGAACATAACCAACCGACCGTTTTGTGGGTGGAAAAATGGCGCAGGCGGCGACGATCTGAAAATTAGGACAAAATGCAACCCCCCGCCGTGGTGGCCCTGTGGTGGCAAAAAAGACAGAAAGGAGAGGGATTCTAGGGTCCCTGCTCTCGCTCTCTCGGAAGCCAAGTCACGGTTGGAACGCGTGGTGATGATGGACGGATGGACGTAAAACCGGCGACCGGCACGATCTCGCGTTGATGGCAACCATCATGTGGCAGTGATTTTTTCGCTATCACCTGCTTCCAGCTTTTTGTCGTTGTGCTTTGGTTTATGACTGCACCCTGCTACCCCCGGCGAACAATTTCTGTTTTTATTTTTCAAAGTGTAAAAAAGGACCGGAGTCGCATTTTTAAACGTTTTTTTGACACGGCGGGACTTGCCGAAAAGGTGTCACTTGGAATGTGGCCCACACAATCATCCATTCTTGTCGCAATTCCAGCGGCCCACCGGGGGGCACTACCGCGCGCGGTCATTTCAATACGTCACGCCACCGGTGCTGCTCCTGGCTGTCTTGGCCACCGACCCGAAGCCCATGTCAACGGTGACTGCCGGGTGACAGGTCAGGCGGCAACATTTAATTGGATGGCGCATTTTTAAGCGAGGCCCGTCAGCGGCCGCTGTGCTTAACCTACATCGGGAAGGAGTAAGAAGGGGTCCAAACAAAACAGGGAAAAAGAAGACAGCTCCCAAGAGTCGGTCTCAGTCGGTCGAGGAAAGGGATGATTTTTCCCTCGCGCATACAACGGTACGGTATAGATTTACATAACATTGCTTAAGGCTTTGTTGCTTCGGCTAGATCCAACGATGCGGAGCTTAATGAAGCTTTGTTTGCACAAGGATCGATTGCTGAATACACAACTGCATTGAGCTGCAAGACGGTTGCAGAAACTCTTGAAAGGAAACTTGAAAATGGATTCCGACGGTCACGTTTTTATTTGTGAGGTATTATTTTATGTCTTGTAATGCTTTGCTTTTTTCTTTGTGATTGCTTCGTGTTGGTTTTACCGTTTTGATACTTTTTTAAGTTTTATTTTAATTTTAATTATTGAAAAATAAATAGCAATAAAAGATTTAAAAAGATAAAATCTAACAACAAATAAGTTCTTAATTTTATCCTAGCTTAGGCGAAAACCTCCCTTCCAAGTAGATATTACTTAACACTGAATACAACCAGCGGTGGATGAGGCGTTCTAGAAGCCCCACACAGGAGCATACACTACATTCACGATACTTTTTCAGAATATATAAAATTTCAATAAATATTCATTCATTTGATATGAAACAAATTGACTAGTAATTTAGTTTTTACTTCTTAACCAAATAACTTTTCAGTCGTTTTAAAACTGAAAAAGTCTTCTTTTTATCAAATTTTGTCATATTTTCTATGGGTTGAAATGTGCTTATGCCAACCCGTATATATGTTAATTATCCTCAAAATATTCTGTAAATGTTTCTCTTTTGGATTGAAATCTTTAATCCGGTGACATAAATATACGGTGGCGCATTAATACTCTTATTTCAATCAAAGGAATAACGCTGGAAGGCGACATTTGGTGACATTTGCTTCATCAAAACTCAATAAAGATCGGTTCAGATGCATATTTTTCACATTTTCATTTTATTTGTTTACTTTCTCGTACAAACTTGTTTCGCATTCGTTAAGCCAAACATCTTTTTGGAAAAATATTGCTCAAAATTGTACAACTCGGGGCTGTATACAACTTAATAATTAAGTACTTTGAATAAGCTCTATTGACATTTGGTAAGTTGTTATTTTAGACTGTTTTCCTGATAATATAATAATAAGATCTTTTTAGGTCCAGTTGTAGATTATACTTCCCCAGTGGGCACACACAATTTAATAGTGATTTAAACTGAACGAGGAGTTTAATATAAGTCCTAGATTAGCCTCAAGCTGGGCAATACTTAATTGGAAATACCGGAACTATTAATTACTCTCACTCGACACCTGGCAAGAAGTTATAAAGCAATTTTTTCTCTAGAAATTCTTTTAAAATTAGCTCTATTGCACCCTCTCGCGCACACACACTACGCTCACAATACCCGTAATTAATGGGATCATTAGTAGCGTTATTATTGCCTAGCCAACGGCTCCAAAGGGCCACCGGTGGGACACCTGTTGGGGCTGCCGCCTCTAGAAAGTTCCCCTCGTACAAAGGCTCCTACCGCGCGCGCGGTAGGATGATGGAAAACTTTCTCTGCCGGAGTTCGGAGCGCGAGAAAATTTCAAAAACTTTCGAACCCGCTGAAGGAAAACCATTTCCCCCCTCCTCCGAGGGGAAGGGGAGTGAAGGCAAGGGAAAGGAACGTCAGCGCCACTTTGGAATCAAAGTTGCTGGCGCTAACGAATGGAGGCGCTTGGTCTAATTTGGGCTCCTCACCTTTCGCCATCTCAACGATTGGCTCGGAGCGGATTAAACAAAGGCCAAAGGGTATTGGGAAGCGAAAGAGGGGTAAAGAAGGGGGAAAAACCCCTTCATCGGATTACACACGTTAATCAAACGGCTTTCGGTTCGTTCGTTGTCGCCTGTTCCTATGGGGAAAGGGTGACGATTTCAGATCCGATTTCGTGTCGCCATCGACGTTCTCTTTTTCTAAAAGCCAAAAACCCACGAAAAAAGCTCATGGCTAATGCTGCGATCAACCTTATTAATTCTAAACCTGCCGGTGGCCTTTGGGAAAACGGAATATTTACATCGTCCTCCGGGGCGCTTCGTGGCGCCATCAAGGTATGCTCTACAAATTAAATCAAAACCCACAACAGTGTGCGCTTCCGTGCGAGCAGGTCGTACCCCGGCTCTATCTTCCCGCGGAGATCAAATGGCCTTTTCATCACCTTTGAATGCAACACAAGGTTGGTACGATTGTTTGAGAAAAAGATACGACAATAATCGACAAATAACGCAATCGCAGGCAATGCTTGTGCTCCTTTTTTTTTGGATCGCAAGCACTTCTAATCCTATCCAGCACGTACCTGCCAGCCCTGAAGCAGTAAGCTTCGGTCGACCGCCCGCAGCCACATCACAGCGTCGCCGGCCTGGAAGTCGCGCAGTTTGCGGCATCGATCGTGCAGGAACATTCCTAAGCACTTCAACAGCTCCGAGGTGGACGCCTAAGGTTGGGTGAGGGAAAGAAAATCGAGTCATTAGAATAACATCGAGGCTTACCAGCATATTATTTGTTGATGAGAAATTATAAGCTTCTAGATAAAAGATAGTTTGATCTCTCTAAAATTATAATTTAGTGAATTTTAGAATAAATCAAAATACCTTTTTCTACATTCTAAAATCCTGTAGGTGGTTTAATCATCAAACATTACAGAAATAAAAAATAAAAAACGAATCAAAAACATGCATGATTTTCATTTAATTTCAATAGAAATATTAACATTTCCCATTGTTTGAGGATGCTTCTTGTTTTAATTAATAATTTAAAAATTTATGGTAAGACAAAAGTAAATAGACTTTTCAATATTCCGAGAAGAGGGCGAATAGTAATATTCGATGATCCTTTTTGCGCAATTTAATTTCATCAATTTTCCGACTAGAACAATTTCGCTTCAAATTATTATAAGTGTCTATTTGTATGTGGAAAACAAACAACAACATAGCACAACGAAAACGGTTCCAGCAGCAGTGTTTTGTGTGTGTCTTTTTTCTTTGTTTGTTTGGCGAATTGGAACATGCTCGTGGAAAACAAGTCGCCCTGGATTGTGTCACTTTGGGGGTGCTAGGTGGGAGGGGTGGGAAACCCGGAAACGCTGGTGAAAGCTAGAATAGCACAATGGCAGAATTCAATTAACACAAGACACCGAAACGTCAGCTGCAGCAGCGAGTGCACGTTCACGCGCCGAAAACACGGCCACCAAACGTCACGTCACAAACGAGCACAAGTCGAGTCCTTTTTCCCGCTGCTCCATTTTCTTTTCCCCCGATGTACTTTTGCAACCTATTTTATTTCCTTCACACACACACACATACATGCATACAGGGTGCTTCATTTTATGTCACGACTGTCATGTAGTGCATGATTGGAGTGTGAAATAAGAAAAAGGAAAGTATGGAATGGAAAAACTTGAGAGAAAATGGTGGCAAAAAATGAGCGTCACTTTGAAACCGATGCACAAAGACATAAAATCGGTATACATACACAGATGTGTCAGTGGAAAAACTTATCGCTGGAAAACGCTTCCCTCCCCTCCTGCCAGTTGTTTGCCGTTTTCCCAATTCCCCCATTTCAAGTGAACATTAAAATGTACCTCCTCGACGCTAAGACGGAGCAGCATGAATGATGATGAACTGATTTTCCCCCCAGCACGTGCGACGGGGGAAAAGTCTCGGTGCAGTGCGACGTTTTCCATTGCATCAGACAAATTGGAAAGCGAGAAATGCAGTACGAGTAAGCTCTGCTTCAGCGTACGACATTATGTGCTTCTTCTTCTTCGAATAAAATTTATCCTGGAACATAGCCACAACCTGGGAAGGGACACGATTTTCCCCTAGCGTGGAGACGTCTGTGATTTAATCAGTATAAATAATTTATGTGGCCACTTTCATTCATAAGTTTATGAGCGGCAATGAGTCGTTGGACGATGTTTGTGCCCACGGTCGGGGCACTTTGGGGTCTTTGTTCGAGTGGATGAACATAAATCAGAGAAAATCCAAAGAATGCTTCATGCAGGAGAAAGGAGAAAAATAATTTTCCTTCTTCTCCCGAGATAAAACGATGTTTTCTAGAAAAAATACGTTATGTTTGCAATTGTCTATTATTTTCATTTTATCACATCCCCTTTTCCCTTACAGAACTAGATCTTGTTTTCCCGCGAGAGTTCGTTAAACTTCAAAAAGCAGTTGAAATCATCTCTAACTCACCTCACACTCTACGTAAGCACGTAAACCCTCATATCATCGATATTGATGGCCTGTGTATCCAAATTCCCACAAGACCTTTAGCCAACTAACTTTACCGTCAGCATCATCACCATCATCGTCTCTGTCGTCGTCAGGTAGGTTTGTGATGGGGCATTACAAGTTTGGACAGTTGTTGGTGGAAAAGTTCCTGGCCCGTTTTCTCCATAGTTTATGGTGCAGACACATTGTAAATTGAACCATCTCCGAGCGACCCCGAGCACGACGTAGTGGGGGAGAAGAAGACACAACACTGCACAAAAAGTGAGTGTCCAACGGGAAGCCGATCAGTGTTATTACTACTTCAAGGCGCCTACACATTCCCATTCGCTCGTCGTTCGTTATCCTCTTTCCAACTGAGGAGCTCTCGTTCACTCAGCGCCGCTCGTGGTGATGGTCATAAAAAAAAGGGAAATTCCCTCGAGGGATCTCCGGCATACTTTCGCTAGTAATGGACTTCCTGGAGGCAAATGCCCTGCCGGCGGGAGGGGTGTGTGGTGAGGAAAGTTTTCCTCCTGTTGGACTCGATTTTTCTCCTTCAATCCAATTCAGCGGCACAGAGTGGTACACTTCCGTGTAATTGGGACGTCGTGAAAAGCGGTACTCGATGGAAGGAATCAGGCGAACCAAAGGGCCCACTATCTTTCCCTCGAACGAACGGAAGGAATGGTGTGCGAAAGATTGCGTAATATTTTACTTTCTCTGTTCATCGAGACCTGTGTGTGTGTGTGTTTGTCCAGGTCCAGGGTTGTTAAGGCTTGTCCTCGCGTTGCCACTCCGGTTGTCTGTAATCTCATTTTAAATTGATGCCTCCGGCTGATGCAGAACTGTCCTACCGAAGTGTTTCCTGCATCCCACCACAGGCTGAGGGTTGGGGTATGGGACGAACGGAATATCGGGTTGGGTTTAAAAATACCCGGCGGGTGGACATCAGCCTGTACTAAGAGATTTTCCACTGCGCATTTTCTTTCTCCAAGTGACTTGATTACAACCTTCCCCTGGATGCCCACCTCTAAGGTCCGAGCTAACAAAGATAATCTAATTCACTTTGCAGCCGACAAGAGAAAGTTCCAAAAAATTATAATATTAATCGACAAAATATTGAAGGCCACAGGAGGAAATGTTTCGGGCAAAGCGACGACAGACGGCGGTGAGCCGAAATGAGCTGTTACATGCTAATGAGGTTGTGCGGTGTACTGGGGCACCTTCTTGGGTGTGGATATTTTTAACAGGCTAACGTTTTCCCATTACAAGAAGCAAACGATTTGAATGGCGCACGAGAAAAGCGAACAGCAAATGTTCTCGTAACTAAGCTCGAGCATCGAAAAGTTTGGTGAAGAAGTTTGTTACTCCCGAGTGCAAATATACATTAGTAGGAGGACGAAAATCGGGGCCGCTCAAAGGCACACAGTTGTTACCTTCTCCATTAGCGTGCCGTCCGGTTGCTTTTCCTCCACCTCGGGAGGAAACTTCTTCACATTCCCGCGCGGCAGTAACGTAATCGATGGCCGAACACAGAATTCGGTATAATTAAATTCTTCCGTCCAAGAAACGACCCCCGCGAACGTGGGTTCTTTTCCCCGGTTTTCCCGACATGCCAAGATGTCGCGCCGATAAGGAAATCATTGCCGGCGCTGACGCACGTTGCTTTGCCGTGTGCGTTTCCTGTTCGGATATCGAATCTCGAAGGTCAACCGCACGCAAGCTGGAAGGTTGCTGACGCGCGAACGTTCGTAAATCCAAAATAAAACCTCCCGTTTTTCTTCGTGGTGGACAATTTGGAACAAAAAAAGAACCCTCTTGTGGAAAGGGTCTACCTCGGTATGGAGAAGCAACGGTCATCATTTTCCAAGTCATAAAATTTCTATCGATTACAATCGAAGGCACATACTTGAACGAGGTAGCACAACAACAACAACAAAAAATACAGAACACAGAAATGGGTTTCGAGAAGAGGTTTGACCGGCATTCGTCGGGCTTAGGTTGACGCAAACAACCGTGAATCGATAAAGAATTTATTGAACCGCGGGCTGAGGCAGGTCGGGCTACTATTATTACCCACCAGATTATGTAACATAAAGACGGAGAGATGATGAAGGGGAGTCCGATGCCTAACGAAGGGGTGGATTGCAGAAGATGAAAATTATATTTAAGAAGCGAATTAAGTCACGCTCTGCGAGACTACACTTCGTACCGGGGAGTGGAAACGAAAGAAAACAAAATTGCTACTGGAAAGTTTTCCCTTTTTCAATATCGTAGTGAATATTAAACATTCCATCTAAATTCCTCCAATGGAATGTATTAACAAGAACTTTTCAAGAGTGTTACCGATTAAAGTAGCAAACGGAAAAGCGTTTTGAATAGAAAATACGCTAAGACAAGCCTCCAACTCCGCGAAGTACGTTTGATCGATGCAATTTAACGAGTCTCGCGAAGGGTCGTCTGATCAGTTGTCTATTTTCCGTTGAACAATCTACCAATAAATCAAACTAACACCCTTCGAGGGCCGCACGTGAGCCAACCGGGCCGGTTTACAACTTGTTTTTCGTCTGGAATGCTGCTTCTCTTCCATGCACGCGTCCCACGCTCCCGGGTTGTACGGTCCTTGGCCAATTTTTCATGTCGCCCAAAACATCGATGCATCAAAACAACGAAATCTAAAAGAAGAAAAACCATATCCGCGAGCGTCCGGAGACCTGCTTGTGTTCTCATCGAATACCGGCGCGCACGTACCTTTCGAGGCGCGGTCGAATTGAAACATTAAAATGATTTATTCTCAAGGGCATCTCCTGGCGATCCTCCATACGGCGGGCTCCTAGGAGTCCGATCCTAGTTTCGTCCTCTGCTTGCCCGGCCGGAGTAGGTCCGCACTAGCAAACATTGGCACACACCCACACCACTTCCACCCGGGCGTGTTGTTGTGTGTACCGTGGGACGTGATTTATTGCTTATTGATGTCGTGCTGGGGCAGTTTTGTTTGCCCGCTCCGTTTATTTTCCAATCGTCCACCGAGGGAACCGGGTTCGTCTCCGTCAAAGGATCCGATGGCCACACGGGAGTGCTCACAGGGTTCACCTTCATCTGGCCCCCATCGATCAATTTTCCGCCTATCCTTCCGATCATTCCGGTGTTGTTGTGTTGCTGTTGAGAATAATTTTCCTGTTTTCAAAAAATGAAACCCCTAAAAACATTGCTGTAACATCATCGTGTGCAAGTCGAATCGACGCCAACACGAACCAATAAACACCCGCACACGCTCGCGTGTTGCTGAAACGGTAAATTTCAATTACGAGATAAAATTTAATGATACGAGCATGGACGACGATGGACGAAAACCCAAACCCCGGGTGGGTGGAAAACGTCGTTTGACGACACCGACGCAACGTGACATGGAAGCACCGGCGAGGACCGGCTCTTTGCTTCCGTCCACCATCGCATACCAAGGAAATACACACACATACACGAACACACCGTACGAAGCTACTTGGCACTTTGGATGAAGTGACGTAGGTGGATAAAGGTTCTATTTATCGTTTCATAAATGCAATCAAATTAACATTCCCAACTGTTTGACGCGCGTTGCTTCTATACAATCACAGTTTTACCCATTTACGTAAACGTAATGTAATTTATTATACGGCGCCCGTTTGACATAAAAATTGTCAAACAACATTCGACACGTTTAAAAGATCGTTGCCACGGCTACGATAACTGCCAAAAAGGAACGAGTTTGATTTTATGGGAAAATAGATACAAATATACATTTGTTGAAGTTGTTTTCTAGTTTCAAGTAATTGATTTTGCTTATTTTCTTTTTCTGTTTTGATCTTTTTAAGTAACGGATGTTGTTCAAACTGTTGCTTACGTCGAGACCCGATTGCTTATCTGGTTGTCAATCCATTTTGTCCGTTCTTCACGTCGACGAAAAGAGACCCAAGCAGGCAGTCCGTAACATATGAAAAAGTTTCGATGATGGAACATTTCTCACGCTTGGTATGTTCTTACTGAACGGCGAAAAAATAACATAGCGCCCAACTTTCCATTTTCTTCATTGGGAAAGTTTTTCGCGCGGAATGAAAAATATCTGATTCATTGCGAGACGCGGCCCGGAGTCGGAGTCTGTGTGCACAGTTGTTGAGCGCGTTTATGTCACGCGAGGATGAGGGAAAACCCCGTGGTCCAAAGCAGATAAATGCCATGGTGGAAACCCACAGTTCGCTTGTCGCCAGGGAACGGTAGGACGGTGAAGTATTTTTACTTATTACTCGTCAGTTCTTTGGCACTACAGGAGCTTTGACATCGCCAGAGTAGCAGGTGTCGTTCGTTGTTGGTACGTTTCTAATTTTTCAAAGAGCCGTCCACCCGCTTCCTTCCTGTTCGGAAATCCAACTGCACTTTCGAGTGACATTTTCCACATTCCCAGCAATTCTATGGAGGTGAATCAGTAGAAAATCTCGGATTTATTCACCTGTGAATATTTTCTAGTGGCAGCTTCTATATTCTACATTTTCCTTATATCTTATTTCTATCTCTCTGGACCGCATTAACAAGCGTGTGGTTGGATGTGGTTTTCTTGGAATTTATTGCTTACCAAGTGCACTTGCCATGTTCTAGAATGCCAGACGACGATAACCGTAAGCCGTATCAAAGGGTAGGAGATTAAAAATCAACTGAGCGTGTTTCAGTCTAAATGAAATTCACCCATGGACAAAAACCCATCTTCCAAATTTTCAGAAGTAACAGCATGTCGTCGGTGAAAAAGGTGAGAAATTTAATTAGTGAAACTGTACCCCTTGGAATAACACACGCCCACGAACCATTTGTGAACACGTTACCACCATCCTCTGCAACATGATATACTAGAAGGATCTTGTTCGGTCCATTTATTTGATCCCGTCCTCTAGTATTTGTTTTCCTGAAAATAGTCCCTTTTCTTGCTTAAATATCCCTTTGAAACCGTTTTTCAATCAGTATGGGAGAAAACACATTTATCTTCATTTTATCACATGGAACCTCTATTGATAGGCGATATTTGACAACGCAGAAAAGAGCAATCCTTTTTTACCATGAGAGAGTTCTGCATGAGGATCATGAACTCAGAAATAAAACATATTATTTTGGTCGTGAAAAATTGTCACTCTCATTTCTTATCTCCCAAAGCACCCAAATTAAATGTTTCTATTCTGTTTCAATTGAACTTAACTGAAATAGGTAAAGCATGTATTTAATCATGATTTTTCGAACTGTATCATTTTTATAATTAAACCACTACATCTAAACAAAACATAAAGGGACAATATTTAGCAAATTGATTACACACCCCACGACATACGCCATTCTTTAGAACGTATTGGTAATAATAAATCTATTTTCTTCTCTTTAGGACGACAACAACGTACCCACCAAGCTTATCCAGGTCCCAATCTATATGATAATGTCGGATGCAGCGGATCCAGTTTTCCAGACGTAAACTCTCCCACCCTCCTTTTGGTGATGGCGAATGGAAATTTATTTGCAAAATATGTTTATTTTCCCACCACCACGACACTGATGGGACCGAAATGATGGTAACGTTTTCGGTTGGCGCAATGGTTTTTGCTTCCAATGAGGATAAAACCACCCCGTTGCTCCTTTCCTCTCAACGGCTCAAAAACAATGTCTCCACGCCGACATTAATCATTTTGTTTGCAGCATGTTATTTTCCAAGCTCCGACGCGCACTCCAATGGTGGCCGGATGAGTTTTTGGCACAACGAACACCCCATGTTTGCGAACAAGGGTATGTGTGTGTGTGAGTGGTTTTACAAACCGTAAAGTCTCGGCATCAGTTAATCCTTTCGTTCGTCTGCTAAATTTAATTCATTCCGCACAGCATGTGGCCTGTTTCGTGCGCCACATGAAAATCGCGCCAAAACCAGACACAAATCCGTCGCATTAGGTGCTCGCGACACCATTGTAACTTCCAGGCAGACTTAAAAATAAATATCCTTGAAATTACATAACAACAAGTACTACTTTTAACAAATAAACAATTTCTGAAGTTTCATGAACATTAAGTTCATTAATCGCCATCTATGAACACTGAAACA
Source organism: Anopheles coustani (assembly GCF_943734705.1). Taxonomy (NCBI): domain Eukaryota; kingdom Metazoa; phylum Arthropoda; class Insecta; order Diptera; family Culicidae; genus Anopheles; species Anopheles coustani. Next base: position 22,675,595 of record NC_071289.1, on the reverse strand, counting down.
CTGGAAACATTAGAGAATTTAAAATAGAGAAAACTTTCCAGATAAGACCAATGTTATCGATGAAGATAAGCGATAAAACAAGAAGACTTTCTTATCGTTTCCCAACGAGAGCAAATGGAAATTCATTTTTCCTGGAAAAAAAGAGCTTCATCCTGTAAAATGTTGAAACCCAGGATACTTTGGCCCAGTTGGTACTTATTGAAAGAACTAGAAAGAGTGAGAGAGGGGACGTTACAGTTTGCCGGAGCTTAACATCGTTAGGAGGAAACTTTCTTGTGCGGCACTTATGAGACGTGCCGTTCCGATATTCCGATGCTTTCCTGTCTTTAAACCGAACGGAACCGGGGAGAAACTCTCTCCAGTGGAAAGGGATTATGTTAGGGATTATAAATTGCCATTGCCCCACCCCCCTGAAAGCCCCCACTAGAGAGTGAGGGGATCGACTCGATGGAGCGTTTGGTTCTTTGCGAGCCGGCCGGAGTGTAAGTTAGTGTGCGTGCGCGGGAAACATGTAACGCCCGCGGAAACGGTATTACTTTTATGGCCCGATAAAGTCATAATCGGACGCGTCATGAGGCCATTGTGAGGCGATGGGTGGTGGTGGTGATGGAAGGAAAAAGTTTAACACCACTAGAACCGATCCAAAGAGGAGATTATTTTAAGTGAGCTTTTAAATTTTGTAAGTAGAACATTTTCTCCTGAAACGCTACAGTTTAAATGGTGCATTGGAAAATGTTGATTCATACAAAACTGCTGAACCCATGACCCATGAAAAGCTATAATTATACCAGCACTGGCTTGTTTTAATGAGCTTTACAGACTCATTCATGTTTGATGAAATACAACACTTGCAACGAAACCATCCTTTGATCAATTGACTGGACACGGTCGATATGCTTCGGTTTCTAAGAAAATGCATGCGATCGATCCCGCATAAAGTATGTGTCCAGGAAGTATTTATGCTACCAGGCACACACGACGCACACGAATTCCATTTACGGTGCCATGGATGAAATGTATTCCCGTAAACTGCTGCTGCTTTACGGGCCATCCTGCCTTCATCGTTCGGGGTAACGCAAGTGCAAGCAAGTAATCAGATTGGAATGTCATAATCAGCACTACGCCTTTCGTTCATAAAACCGGCGCACATCCATTTACCCTGGACGCCATCAAGGGCGGTGAGGAGGCACACACACACCGTTGATCGTTGATCGGAACCGGGCATCAATTACCGACCCTCGTGCGCCATCCTTCATTTGTTGCCAACGGCGAAACGCAAACCCGTGACGAAGTGCCTCCTGTGATGATGCTGGAGCTCTGACACGTTTTCAGTTGATTGAACAGTTCCAGGAATGGCTGGATCCGCGGGTGGATACCAAATTTGCATGCCACTCGAACAACTATTGAACCGATATTAAATTTTCAATGGAATGGAAGGTTGTAGGTGATGTAATTAATTCGTTAGAGTTCCGCAAATATATAATTAAGCTGTGAATCGTAACTAACAAAAGTAGCATTCGAAAGAACTTTTTTTTCAGTACCATTTTCCGGGTGTAAAGAATGCTTATTTTAAATTTTTTTTGCAAGGCACGTAATGTAATCCCCTTTCCCCCTGTATATGGGGTTAATTTTTGCACTGTGTGTAAAACATTTTCGAAAAGCTGCCGCAAACTTTTCATCCCACCAACGCAAAGGACCACGCACAAGAGTAAATAACGAGCGGATTCTTAGCCGTCACCGCTTGGCAAACAGCTTCCCGCGTAGTGCAAACAAAAAAACAAAACAAAAAAACGCTCGCAACAGCGAACGGGACGCAAAATTCAAGCAAAAACTGGGCGCAAAAATTTCCCCATCAACATGCATCACGTCACCCCACGACGAAGCATTAGCGCAGCGTTGGGCGTCTGTTTGCACGTCTTTGCGGATCAAAGATGGATTCGACGTTGAAATGACGAGAATGTGGTGGCTGCGAAGGGAGGAGGTGGGGAAAAAACACATACACACACACACACCTACCTTCCGTGAATCCGTTAACCAACGAACCAAACTGGATGCAGTCAAACGGAGGACGCGAAATCAGCCTCACTTAGCCCAGCTTGCCGTAGGACGGCTATACGGAAAACCTCTCCAGTGCGTACAGTGGCGTAAACACTTCAACCGTCTGCGAAACGGATCACGGTGGAACGGAAAATGGGCATACACCCGTAGAGGGAGCAAGCCTCCAGAGTGGCAGGAAATTACTCGCGGAACGCTCGGTGAAAGCATTTAACCGGGGCCGAAACGAAGCTGAACGGAGCTGAACGGAGGTTGCTTTCCAAAGAACGAACCTCGTTCCGAAATGTGAACAACAATCACATACAAACACACACACACATACACACATATTGCTCAAACCCTTCTGACGTCCTGCTTGCAGCAGGCTTCGTTTGCGATAATTGGTTCGCCTCGAAAGGCTCCGGTGAATAATGGAAGGGAAATGACGAGCAATCGAACCGAAGGAAAACCCAACCAGTTTTGTCCGCTGCAGCATCGTCCTATGTCGAACCGACGGCAACACGAGGTAAACGTTGGGTAATTGAAAGGAAAATCAAGCAGTTTTGACGCGATCCCCGATGTTGCTGGTCGCCTAATGTACAGCCTTTTGAGGACACGCAGAGTTGAAGGACTTGACAGTAGTCTCTTACTGGAAGCAAAAGATTAGCGTAAAGCGAAAAATTTTCCGCTCAAAACAGCTAACCGATAAACAGAAAAACTTGAATTAAATAGACCAATTGGGATGTAATAATTTATGCGGAAAGTTTTGATGAGCCATTTCATTAACCAATCTTGGCATTATTACAAATGAAAAGTTGTTTATCGTTAGGCATGCCAAAACTCAACCGAGTTCATGGAATGGAATTACACTGTGAGGGCGTCTAGGCTAACAAGATGATTTTCTCCACGCTAAAACGCACTTCAACGTGAGATTGTTTAGCCTGCTTGCCATCGAGTGAATGATTTATTGTCTGGGAAAATTCCACTTGCAAATGGAGGCGCCCAGTGCTTTACGTGCAGCAAGGAAAAACTTTAAAATCGCTTTATTGCAGCATACAAGAACATAGGGGATAGCTTTTCACGCTTAATAAATATCGAAGTGCCTCACTTTGTTTCAAAAAGGTTCATGAGTGATGTTCTAAGCAGCAGATGTATGAAAAGGATTCTTGTGTGATTAAAATCATTTTCATTAAAGTTGTCTGCGATGAGGATGGCGCTTGGTTGACCTCGGTGAACAACCGCATTCATATAAGGGCGAGGGCTTCGTTCAAGGATAATTGTCAACCAGCATCCTCGAGTGCAGAGAGTTATCCCTAAAGTTCACATGAGGGGATAACAACATGACACACATTTGTGGGCAAACTAGATTGATGCGGGCCGGAAGCAACAAGTCAGGCAATGCATACAGAAGGAGTTGAGCATTATGTTTGTGCAAATACCGATCGTATTGAAAAATGGTTAACATCGATACTTTAAACCAATGATTCCCGAAGGAATATTTAAAATATACGATTTTCAAACAGCCTTTTCCTTCTCCCCCGGATTTTCTTACGCTCGAACAATGGCCAATGGCTGCAACTGGAAGACAGATCGAAGCCTGTGGCTCACATATAATGTTCACACTTAACGACATGAGGGGAAGCCATAAAACGGGTAAAATAACTGTTGCTCTCTGACCTTGTCGCACGAAGCGCCAGATGGCTCGACGCCGATAGGCAAACCCCGGGCGTACACAAATATAAACTCTTTATTGTCCCCCATGCACGTGCAGCACGATGGTGGTAATTGCTGACGACGGGTAGCGGTGATGCAGTAGCACTGCACCATCAGCAGAACGCTGCTATCTCGGGCTGCAAATTGTGCAGCCGACGATCGAGACGTATTCCTCGCTCGTGGAATGCAAGGCGCCAGTCAACAAGAGTTTAGGTGGATCAGGTCGGGGAGGAGGTATCAGAAAAGAGATAAAGGCATCTTCTAAGCCAAGTAGCTTAGGCCAAGCCTTCGGGGTAGCTTTTATTTCGTCGATAAAAGCCTCTTCGTTCCTGTTCCGGTCTTTGCTTGCGCTTAGTTTTACGTGTATGTGTGTGTGTGTGTTTTTATGTGCGTGGGGTTCTTTGTCGACTACCTTACCCCTCGCTTCAAATGTGACCATGACAGTGAACCACTCGATGTCTTCTTGACAGATTAAACAGCAAACCCTCCGTCTTCTTAGATGTTCACACGTGCCATCGGTTCCCATCTAGCCGTATGGTAGGTGACCTCAAGGCCGATACTAGATGACACTCTAAGCTTGTTTGTGTGTGCGTGGGTGGCTGTGTAGTGCCTGCTTTCCTGCACAAAATCATAAATTTACATAATCACCCGGGCGGTACTTTATTGTTTGCAATAATGTTTGCGGAGGACGTACAAGACCTCACTCGGGGATCCTCTGTGTGTGTGTGTGTGTGTGCATGATACAACAGTTGCAATCACCCCTAACTCCAGGGATCAATCGATCGATAAGACCATGCTCCGCGGGGCGCGGGTTGGGAGCTGGGAAACTATTTTTCACAACTATTTTCGGCATTTCCACTGGACCTGCCCGCGTTTGCCTTGTGGGTATACATCCGTTGGGAAAAACTTTGTCGTCACTGGCTGCCGGAAAACCCTGGTGGAATAAATTTCCAACGCCAAGGATAAGACCAACCTACACACAGGCACGCTCGGAGACATACGTGACAAGCAGTAGAAAGTTTCCGAACATATACGCCAAAACGTTTGGACTTGAACATCGGTGCGTCCCAGATGACGACACAACGGAAACACGTACACACACAAAGCACAAGGGATCGGAACAACTTTCTCGCAAATCATCGCATTCTGTCGGTTCGACAGAAGTCGCCTCATGAGCTCACGGTGGCGGTACTGCAGTGCTGCACAGATTCCCAAACCACAACCAACTCAAGATGGTGACACAAGAAACATTCTAAGGACATCACTATCCACGTCACTCGTCCCACATTGCCTGGCCGTTTCTCCGACCACTTCCGGCGTGAGGACCTGGGCCGGATAAGATTGTTCTCACGCAGCGGATCTCAAGGACACCGGAAGGGTGCCTGATGCCATTTACGTAAGCTCACCGCTTGCGATGAACGGATATTCTTCATTTAATTACTGCCCCGTTTCCTACTGCTGGTCTTCATCTTTCAGCTAGTATCCAGCTAGGAGGTTCGTAAATGGTCTTCTCGAATTTATGTTGCACTTGTGGCATGGTCATCGACCCAACCAAGGGGACCCAACGGCCGGAAGTGGATCGATGTGAGATACGAGAAAACGTTTTATCCATTGTAAGTTTATATCGGTGTAATAGAGTGAAGATGATAGTGTCAAGTGAGCACTTCTTTGAGGACTTATGAATTTACAGATATACAGAGCTATTATGAGATTCGTTTCGACATTGTCTTGAACGCAAGCTCTCGTCTCGAATCGAGGTTGGATTGGTAGCTGTCAAAATCAAATGGTCATTAAAAATTTGGACGATGAATTTGAAAAAAATCGTTTGTTAATTTTAGAGTTCCGTGATAAAATTTATATAAATTGATACTACTGAATGTACGTAGATAGCACGCACGTACCAATCATCGCTCCAAAAGTAATAATAACAATCAAATCAAATTATCGAAACGTCGTCAAAGGTTTATTCGGAATATTGAATAGAACACCTTTACATACACCTTGATAAATCTCGAATTCGAATTTGGTAATACCAAATATCGAATCACGAACGTAAATCTTGAACGTTCGGATCTCGGAATAGGTCAGATAATTAAGAACGGAATGAATTGAATATAATAATTCATACGAGTATGAACTATCTTATTTCTGTTAAAATATAAAAAAAAAGTTGGTTTTGTCGGGTCCTCGAAATACTCGTGACGATTTTATTTGATGTTTTAACACACCACAAAACACCTCCTGTTAACTATTATTCGTTTCGCCCAACGAGCTTGCCACAATGGGGAAGAAAATTGAGTGAAGCAATTCGCAAAACCCTTTCCAAAATAAAATAAAAAAATCGAACCAAGTGTATCCTCATCCATTCCGCCATGTGCTTCGGAATATGTTTATGGTTCGTTGTTATTTATGTATGCCAAATATCGACCACCGATTTTTCTCTATGCTGCCCATCTCTTTTTCTTCTCTCTAGTTTTCCTCTTCAACCCGCCAACCAAAAAACCATCTGATGGCAGCACGATTTTAGTGTCGGGTAGTTTATTTTTTCCTCTTTTCCGGGTCGCCAATCACATATTCCACCGACGACGGACGATGTCGGATTCCCATGGTGGAATCGGGTCCGTCTGTCAACCCTAATAATGCCCCCAGCCCCCACTTCTGTTTTGCTCACGCCGATTTTCCTTCGAAAAGGAATACTGAGTCACAGGACGTTTTCTTTCCATTGTATTGATCCTATTTTCTGCTAGCTGTGTTGTTATTTTCTCTCCCTCCCACCGCTGTCCGAAAGGCGTTCGTTTAGTTTTTGTTTTTGCTAAACGTGGTGGAAGGGTGGTGAAAGCATTTTCCCATTTGACGTTTGCTATCAAACCGGAACGTTTCCCTCCCGCAGCCGGGTTTGACCTCCCCCCACTCCGATTTTAGTTTATATGTTATAACCAATAACCACCGGCAACCCGCCACGGTAACGGTGTTTCCACGCGAGGGGGGCAAAAGCGGGGAAATAACAGCGACCGCCCGTCTATATCAGCATTCCGATGGTGGCCCCCTCGTTGGCCCGGATGAGTCATCGGGGCAGTACACAACAGCGCACAAACGGAATGAAGAAGGACACACCACGAGCAACCGACAAAGTGCCTGGGCGCGGACTTTGAATAACCCTCCTTTTCGAATGGCGTGTGTCTTTCTCCTCGCCACGACGCATTCCGTTGGCTGCCCTCCGGCTCGCCCGTCTCCTGGATTTGCATCACGTGGCGTATGCGATTTTGTTGCGAAGATGATTCACCAAACACATGGACAAAGAGACACATGGACGGAAGAAAAATAAAAACTGAAGCTTTCCTTAACCAGCGAAGAAGCAAACAAATGCCACCAAGTGGAAAAGTCGCAATCCACTCCTTCTTCTCTACCACATTCCGAAGCACGCACATTTCCCGAGCCGTTGTTCCCCTCGCCGGACGTAAGGCGTTCCCTCGAGACCGGTCATTGACGAATGGTGCGATTTGCAAACGAAACAAACGGCACACACTTTCTCTCTCTCTCTTTCACTCTTACCAACACACACACACACTAACAAACACCCCAACATATGAGGAGTAATGATGAGTGTCCTTTTGGATGGTTTGTTAGCGTGAAGGAACACTTCTCTCCACTTTGAAATGGGGAAGAACGGATTTGTCAGCATTTGATTTCCCAACCAGCCAGCTCCTCGATTCGTTTTCCACCACCACGGAAATTGGATTTCATGCTTCATGTGGAGTTTGGGGGGGGGGGGGGAGTATCATCAAAGGAATTGCCTGGCAAATGTGTTCAATTCCAACCGACATGCAAAGTGCCTCAAATTATAGTCTATTGGGTTGGAATGCAATGGAAGATGCACTGAAATAACTTGAGTTGTTTTACGATTTATTTCGCCATTATTTTTGCCCCAAACAAACTCTTTAAGGATTGAGCCATAATTCCGCATATTCATGGTTTCCCTCTTTATTTTCGCTTTGGGCTCTAGCGTGTTTACTATATTTTCCCATATGCGTGACTATAAATCAAACTAAACGTTATGGGTTTGAGCGAAAGGAATTCTTCATACCTTCGTAAAACTATTTCATTATTTACCGTGGAATAACTACGTCTCATTACACATCTAAAAATCCTCAGCCGTTTGTTAAAAAAAAACCTTGAGAATCTTTGTATTACAAGGTCAATCGTGAGCGAAGATAGAACTTATTTCTAGGTCATTAATGCTAGCATCCATCTATCTTTCGGAGGACAATTAATCTGAGCGGTTTGCGATGTCCTTTCCATCGTTAACGAGCAAAACCGCGACTGAGTCGTTCAAGGTTTAGCCAGCCGCAAGATTTGATGTTCACTTGACACCTCGGGTTGGCGCAAAAACATGACTCAACCGGAAAAGCAGAAGCATAAACGAATGCTTGGGGCCAAAGTTCGTTACCGTCCGGCCTCGGCGTCGGCCGGAAGGGCGAGAAGTATCCAATGCCGCCGCCGTCCGGCGTAAATCGATTTGACCGGCATTCGAAGGCTGCCATCAGACGCAGCCTTAAAATCACTTTTGGCAAAGCTTTTCATTATTTTTTCAGTGTGTTTCCGTTCTTTCCAACGACTAGAATCCGTTTGGTTCCATTTCCGTGCTTTCCGTCTGATGGACAGTGACAGAGGTGGTGGTTTCGGGGGTTGTCCTTTGACGAAGGCTACCGGAGGCGGAGCCTTAACGATTGCACAATGCCATCTGTATCGATTTTCGAGCGAAAACACTCGCCTAAGCTTGTCCATACTCATTGCGATCGGAATGTCTCCCGCGTCGTGGAAAGCCGATTTTTCAATGTCACCGGCTCGATTGGTTTTGCTAACGTCAGTGATGTTGTCCACTTGAAAGCGACGGGTAAAGAACCATTTTGGGTGCACTTGGTGCAAGAAAAACTCATCAGGAGCAACGTTTTACTTTTCAGTTTACACTTTTGGAAAGGTCAAAAAAACGATCCAAACTGTTGAAGCAATTTTTTTAAAAAGTGTGGTTTTTGTTTTTAACTAATTTTCAACGAACAACGAACAAATTTTATATCGTTTTGCTAAAAAACGGAGGTTCATATAATTTCATGAATTTCATCAATCAATCAAAGATCTTCTCAACGAATCTGTCTAATCTTTTTTTAAATCTTCATCCTTCCTTTTGTCTCATTTTTATCTCATTTTTCAAACCAGGAGTATACCATAACCCAATAACTTCAAACCACGCCGACGTACCGAAGCTCATCTGCAAAGGACACACCACCGGAAAGTAACATCTGCCCGGAACGAACTACAACTGGAGTTTTGATTAAATAAATTATCAGAGCCGTGTACTGCCGGCCGCGCTGTTTGTGGTTTCTTACATCGTGCTCGTGTCTGCCTTGGCTGCCTGTTGGCACTTTTTATTGCCGTGGCTAGAATGTTTCCCAACTCAAACATCCACTTGGAGGTGGTGGAGAAGAAAAAGAGGGGAGAGAGCAACTGCCATGTGCCGAAGGGCCATCTTTCTCGCAATGTGTTTTTCTTCCCAAACAATCGGGCTCAACGGTGGTTGTTAGCGAGAGCTTTTCCACCGGACCCTTTCCCATCCACGCTAACGATTTCCACTTCACGCTCCAGCGAAGAAAAGAGCTCGAGCTGGGTCCCGTTTTCCATTGCCGAAGTTGAATTGGATAGTTTATTTTTAAACCGAGTTATTTATTCATCATCCGAGATCCGAGTTGGAAGATTTGCAGTAGCTTCGTACTTTGCGGACCCCTTTTTTTTTTGCAACCCTAGATCAAACACGGAGTAAATAAATGAAAATGCTCCACCCCGAATGGAACTGGCGGGTACGGAAGATGGCAAAGAAACGGTGAGGTCCGTTCCCGAACGATGATAAAAACATGATAAAACCGGTGAAAGAAACCCTCTGTTCATCGACCACACGAAATGGGGTGTAGAAAAATGGAACTAAATCCGGGCGAGCTTTCACGATGCGACAGGATGTTCCGGTCTCGTTTCAAGGCACATGTCACAATGGAGGCGCCTGGTGGCGTTGCAGAAACGTTTACCGAGCACGTTTGCGCTTATTAGCTTAGAAGAGACGTGCAAAGCGAACGGCTCGTGGGCCGTCGGGAGTATCGACAAGTGCACCAAGGGACAGGAAAGCACGATGTCACATGGCCATAATCCCTTGCACCGCATGTCGACCGGCCCTTGGTCTTTTCACACCGGGCGACAACGCTATTCCTATATTTTTTTGTGCTTCTCCTTTGCACTCGATTAGAATTAGTGTCTCGAGCTTTGGAGTATCCTTTCGTAATGGAGACCCCGCTCAAGCATCCTCCACGATCGCACCTGATTGATTACGCAGACGTCGTTCCCTCTCAACGTGCCACCCCCCCCCCCCTCCCGCCCCCTCTCCCCCTCTCATCCGTCTGCTATCTTCCGGTGAGTTAACCGGCATCAAATTACGGCAAGTAATTTCCCAGAGCTACCTCTATCTCGATGGCGACCAAATTACCATCAACGGTGGTTTTCTTTGCCGGAGCTACTCAGAAAATCCCACTGAAACGAGCGATCCAAGACGCAGAGACGACGGAAAAGACAGGGATGTGATGAAGCAGAGGAGTTCCCTCGATTCGGTTGACGCTTGTATTTGGAGAATGTCAATAAAATTATCATTCGTGCGTAAACAGTTCAAATTTGCTTCGTCTTCCCCCAGAGAGAGAGAGAGAGAAAGAGAGATGGGGGAAAATCGAAACGCACCGGATGTCAGATGTAATTTACAACGAAAGTTAAAGTTAACACGCGCGCGCAACAGAGACGCAAATCGGAGATTCGAGATGATCTGCAGGGACGGTTTTCCCATCAATGTCGGGTTCTCGTGAACCAAATCATGTGTAATATTGACGTTTCGTTAAAGAAGGTTGTTTGGGTGTTAAACAAATTACGATGATTGGAAAACTAGAAGCCTTGAGATGATATAGAATTTACTGCTTTAATATTACATTTCTAATGAGTGTTTAAATTTCCACATGTTGTTAAAACTATGTATGTTTTAGTTTATAAATTCAAAATTTATAGGTAAAAACAGAACACGTTATGCATTCAACATCAGATGAGTTCATGATATCCTAAAATGGAGGGAACAGAAACACTCATAAATAAATTCAAAAGCTACTCCCAGCTACGCTCCAAAAGCATCATTTATTCCTTCTATACCATTTTTTATCCCATCAAGCACGTTAAAATGGGCACGGTTCTTTTAGCACAGCAAACATCCGAGCGCAACTAAAACCGGAACTAAATCGAGCATTCATGTCCATCGTTCGGGTTTGACGGCACGACGGGATGGACAAACAGAATAAACAAATTCATACATCATGATGTCGCATTGACCGCACTGCAATGTTCATCATGGTGGCCGAAATTTGTTTGCCTCATGCCTTCATGCCACTCGGTCAATGTGTATGCAAATGCAATTGAAATCAACAGGGGCCCAAGCGAACGTGACGGATGGTTTGGTGGACCAAAGTTGTGGAGCTTAGAGAATGATGGTAGTTTCATATGAAGCCGTGGATTTTTTCCCATTCCTAGTGCGTGCTTCTACTAGCAAATTGTGCAAAAATACAACCCATTTTTCTATCCATAACTCACCCTTGGGTGCACGTGTTTCGGATGAAGAAAATGAATGAGAAGCCTGCCAAGTGGAAATTTTCCCCCATTCAAACAAGATGCAGTAAGTGCACGTATAAAGGCACCATTCCTGGTTTCTTTGTTTTGTTAGGTGAGCATTTCGTTTTTAATGCAACCCTCCCCCGTAAAATGTTTCGAAAACCGGAACCCGTGCAAACGGGAACTTCAAAAATCTTTTTGCAACTTCCGTGAGTACGCATTTTAGCGTGGAGTAGGAAAAAGCAAGCACCTCCCCAAGGACCTACTTCTCCTCATCGGTGGACGCAGGGAGCCTTCGGGCGGCATACAAACGAACCCTACTGGCGAGGGCCCACAGCGTTATTATTTTCCGGATTATGGCACCTCGAGTAAATCATTCCGAGCATAAAGAAAGAAAATGTACACCGTCTCGTTTTCTCCCGGATTGCGGAAAACAAAGAGACCAACCCGCGGGAGGACCGAGTGCACTTTTCCCATCACCAGACTCGTTGAGATCGCTCCTTGGAAAACGCCTCTGAAGAGTACGGCGCAAAAATGGCTCGAAATCCCCCGTCCAGTGTTTATCTGCATATCTCGCGCGAACAGGGGTGACTCCGAAACCACCCCCCGAGTACCGTCTCGCTCCGCCAGATGTCGTCATTCGGGGTCCTGCGTTCGTGGGTTCACTGAACTCCACGGTGGAGGAAAAGAATATGCTTTGTTGCCTTTGTTGAGGCAGAGAGAGAGAGAGTCAATATGAACTATTCCTTCTTTTAAGGCGGACAAATTGGAATCCTTTTGTGTACAATGTTATCCCCTTGCGACCCTTTTTCCCACCCTCTAACCTCCCACGAATTTCAGCAGCAGCAGCAATCGACGATATCAATCCAAAGCGTTAGCAACGTCAATAAAAAGCCGTTCCTCCTTCTTTCGCCGACCCCGTGAAAGGGTTGGCAAGCGACAAATCTGCGACATCGGCAGGCAAATCAGACCAGCTCCACTCAGACCGGCTCGCACTCCCGGAAGTAATTGTTCCATCGAAAACCGTCATCCGTGCGGAAAAAGGATAGTACTTCAAATCAGAACAAAGGCACCGGTGAAGCCCCTCGTTTTAGGTGAGCAAACCTTCGCCGTTCAATTGTGCAATGCTCGGGAAAACCGGCGCAGTTGCGGTGTGGCTGGAGGGTGAAAATATATTCCAGGTTAGTTCCGGTTGTACTCGAAATGTGTACACAGACACGGTAGATGGGCACACTCTAGAGCAGTTTTACTCCCGAACACTCTCCGTCCGTAGACTCCGCAATCGATCAGCACTGAACCGTACGCTGATGGTGTCACGTTGAAATATTGCCTACGATTTTTAAACAGCAAGGGACAAATCTGGCAAGAAGTAACGAAGGGAGGGATATCCCTTCGAATGTCTGGAAGCGGTTGAACAAACGGTTCGCTGGGCCTCGTCCCCCGATTGGAAACCGAATTCCCGACGCAATACAGCATCATGTCTGGTTAATCCGGCGTCCTCGGTCAGGGTGGGGGGAGAAAAAGGATTATAGGCACGGTAAGTCCACCGTGTCCTTGCGAGAGTTCCCCCTTCGAATTTGGGATGAAATGGCCCAGACTGCTCGGTGGAAAGGGCTATCGAATCCATGGTGCAACAAATATTGTAGCAAATATTCACTTTTCCTACCATCGGATTCTCGGGGAACAGCCGATCTCAACCCACTCCAGTCTGTCTGTCTGTCTAGCTCGGCGTCCTCATCGTCGGTATCGACAATTTGCCCCAAACCTAGGGGTGACGTGACTGGGCTACAGCAGACAACCGGCGCACACAGATCCACTCACAAACACTCGGGGTGTGTGTTCCAGACGACGACGACAACCCCTGTTGTCTACACGGTGACACGTGCGTTCCGGCAGTTCCGGATGGCCACCAGAGTCACCCCTGTTGTGGGTTGCTGATTTTCCGCACGCCTTTCCTTCCGATAACATTTCCACCCTTCGAGGGAAGGGTTCTCGCCCCCTTCTTCAGCACGTTTAATCGAAAAGAAACCCGCGGGGCCGCCCATTAGTGTGCGTTTAATAAACGCAAGTGCATATTGCAAAGGAATTACGTACGTTTGTGCTTGCGTGTGTATGTGTGTCATTGTGTTCGGAAAAGCGAGAAAGTAATATCACGCTACACTGACCTGAGTGAAGGAAGGGGAAAGATATTTCCCGCCAGCAAGGTGCAAATGAACAGCGTAATCTGGAGGGTTGGGCAACAAAAATGAACGATTCGGAGGAATTTAGACACGGTTTCTTTTTACTCCTCTCCACCCTCTCCCCTTCAGGTCTTAGAGACACACAACAGCTTTGGGGGAACGATGGAAAAGCAATTTTTTTAACGTGACGATAACTTTCCTAAATGTTACCATGCGTAGGCGACACTTCAAGCGAAGTTAAAGGGAGAAAAAAGAGGCATTATACCATTTCAGTACAGAAATCCCAAGAGGATATTTTAGAAGATTGCCTGTTGAAACAGGAAAAGGGACCCGCCGCTCAGACATACAAGCAATACCAGAGAGGAGAGAGGAGAGCAAGGTTAAATAAATCCAGTGGACGCACAGGAAAGAGAATGGGTACGCTGTGCAGTGTGCTAAGTTTCGTAGTCGTCGCTAGCTTAGTGGTTAGAGGCAACTCTGCACACAAGGCCGGTAAGGGATCGAACCCAGTTGCTGCTGTACATAAAACTGTTAAGACTTTTTCAATTCTTGCGGGAAATAGGATGCTTCTAGGATTTTCTATCATCTTACGTATCGCTATCGGAACATGCAATGTGCAAACAACTACCTGAAAATTTTAGAGGTGCTTTCTCCATTGCCACGTACCAAACCCATTGGAGGTTTCTTTAAATTTATCCATATTTTTACTGAGTTTTCTCCATGGTCGACATAGTTACGGCTTGGATCGCAAACAAGCGTTACAATAAAAAACCAAGTCCACCAAGGATTAGAAAAATCCATTGGAATTTTCTCAGATATCGACATAGTCACGGCACGGACCCGACAGTCGAGTGGAGACGAGTTCGAAGGACAGAACCATTAGAAGTTCTAAAACGAAAGATAACCTAAATAAGGCTGTAGGACATGACCCTGCGACGTGTTGTTGCTTGCCGTAATTTGCCATCTCACGACGTCCGGAAAACCAATCGAGCAAAAGGAAAATAGTAATCCAACATCGATTCCTCGTGAGCGCCGTAGATAATGTCCTTAAAATCACCCCCCGCCTGGTAAAAAAAAAGCCTTGCGGGAACATTTCGACCGGGTAATTGAATTTATACGAAATGTCTTTCCAACTGCCTTACGGCAAATTTTCCTCCTCCGATGGAGGTATCTCCCGGTGTCGCGGGATGCCAGCGATATATACCGTAATGAAGTGTTCCCTCGGGGGGCATAGAAAGACGGTACGGTCGGGTGCGCTCGGGCTTATAAATAAACGAATTGGAAAATAAGTGCCAACGAAGGAGGAGTGTGCGGGAGTTGGTGGAGGAGAGACGGTCATTACTTGTGACGCGAGCACAAAAAACTCGGTAAAAGCTGCAGGCAATCGAAACGGTTCGCTTTCGGACGAATGAAGCGAAATCCGAAATCGACTCGGACGACACACTTCGATTCCCACATCCGCCCTTTGGCTGTTAATTTATTTTCGCACTTAGCCACGCAGAGAAGTGCGATTAGGGCGTGAGTGAATGAGCGAGCCGTAATGAAGCAACCTTAATTGCTCGGGGATCGGAGGACCGTACGCCCACCGATTGCAAGTAAAAACCTACGTGGAAACGCAGTCCATTTGGTTAATAAATTGATGAACCGTTGAAAGGCACTCAAAAGCTTTCATTTTTCAGTAGACTAATGGAATAAATGAAGCAGAAGATTTATATGAAACTAATAGAGAAACTAATAACTCTGCAATGTTAAGTAATGCGTTAGCATCGCACAAACAAACAGCAGAAAAAATCCCCTTTCTTTTACCTTTTTCACACTAGCCTAAGCTTAATAAAAATATCACCGGCACGAAAGGTAGCGGAAAAGTGCAAAACCCCCAATCCCGGCTTGCTTCATCTTCCAAACCCGTTCGTTGCAGTCAACGTCCTACAATTTATCGTTCGCTTCAGCCGCACCCTCACACCCGGACTCGGAAAACTCGATGCGCCACAACTAAAACACACACTAATGATAATTAGAGAGTGCACGCGAAACGAGCAGCAAATAACTGCCTTCGCCGCCTAATGACCACCGGGTCCGGGACCAAGTTTGCCGAAAAGGCAATTTTCCAGAAATAAAAACACGGTAGCGCAATTCAGTTGGCTTGCTGGAAATGGACTCGGATAGAAACGGTCAATTTCCAGCCCAGATGTGTCCCACGGTTTCGCCGGGGAAAACTCGAGCGACAAATTGCATACCGCAGCACCGGAGGCTAGTTTCATGAAAATATTTGCTTTACGCTTTTTCTGTTTCCTTTCTGTGGGTACAAAATTTGTCATTGGTAAAGTAATGCTTGTCGGTCGCTTGCCTGAAATTGTTATAAATCAGAACCCATTTTGACAATTCCGGGAAATTTTAATAAACCCCCACAACGACGGTGATTTATTTGCATAATAAAATGTCTTCGCTGTACACATATTGAGGAAAGTTTAATTACCTCTCGGCCAGCCGAAAAGGTCACCTTCAGGTCCTGCCTCTCCTGCGGGCGGTGGAATTACTGTGGCAGTAAAATTATCAACTTCATCGTCACCGGGAATCAGCGAATCGAATCCTTTCCGGGGCGAGCACAAATAAAGCTCCTCGAAGCAAACCGGCTCCGGACTTTGGGTTTCCTAGCTCGCACGACACCAACGCCGGACAAGGAACCCAGGTTGGTGGTTTCCGGGTGCTCATGCCTCCCCCCCCATGCACGCGAAAGGATCGATAAAAACAATTTTGCTCCAACTCGTCCACGTCCTACACACAACGAATCCGAGACCGGTGGCGAATGCGATAAAATCAATGGTCAAGGACCTTCCCTTCGTACCGGTCCGGACGTTGCGCAGGTCCACCACCTTGCCCCTTTAGTATTATTTCGTCACATAAACCCATCGGCTCCAGCGGCTTATGGTTTCCCGACTCGAAGCAGGGAAGTCGAACACGGGCACACAAACACACCACCGGAAAGCAGGAGTGGTTTATTAATAGCAGTGTACTTCTTCTCGTCCCGGTGGGTTGCTTATAATTTCATTCACCGTCCATAAGCTCCCGGGCTCGAGCCGGCTCCACCGCGAACAGTGTGGGAGACCGCGGTGAACAGGCAGGAATGTCCGCTCCAAACCAACTGCACCAAGCGGTGACATCAGCGTTGGAAAATGTTCACCGGCACGTGATTGCGTTATCTCGTGTCTGGGACCCGCATAGAATAGCATTCCGAGCTGGTGCTGGATAGGACAAGGCAGAAAAGGGGGAAAGAGTGCGAGAACTTCTTTTCCGACGATTACAAAATCATGCCGTGGTTTTACGGAAATCAAGTTGTGCTACCCAGAGTTCCATCTCCCTCAAGGCAAACAGTGTGCATGGTTCTTGGATGCTGGAGTTTGAACGTGGGGCTTCTACCCTTGCCTCCCAATTTTCCTTCAGTACTTGTACACGTTGTACACCAGTAAAGAGATTATGGATCATGAGCAGAAAAAGAGAGAGAGAGGGAGATAGGGAAGAGTGAAATCATCCCGAGCAAGTAATCGGAATGGAAAAACCATCGTTCTACAAAGAGGGAAGTTTGATCGGGTGGTAAATTGGTTCTAAATCTGAATTGCTTACGTAATCGCTCGAATAATTGTTATTGATTTTGCACTACAAACTTTAGCCTTTCAGTTTAAAGTGTAGGTTTTGATTTTAAATCGAAGGTTGACGAACAGAGGGAGAGTATCCCAGCGCGATTTTGCACAACTCATTCATACTCTTTAAAACAGCTTGTTCTTGAGTTGATGTTTTGGAGTATAGACACGCTTTTAGTTTATAGTACCTCAATAGTAGAGTTTATTTTATAGTAAGTAATTCATTAAGTTAGTGTTAAGCATTAGTGTTAGGCTAAAATTATAAAAAGGATATTAAACTCCGGCAGGCTGGATAATAAACCTTTATGCGACCGGACAATAAACGCATAACATCGTTACCGTATCCTTCTATTTACTATCATTAATGTTTAACATAAATGGTTCTGTTCTGATAAGAAAAATCTTTCAATCAATAAACTTTTCATATATGTTGTTCCTTCACACACATTCTCATTGTCTTCATCAAAATTGGCGTTCTTATCTGTTTCCGTATACCTAAAATGGGCTTATACTGCAATAAAGAATTAATGTTCTGCAAGCTAATTCCTTTGTGCGCGTAAACCCTAGCCTGCCATGGCATAAGGTACCTTTTCGCAAATTCCTTTCGACAAGACAAGCGATGCGTTAATCAATTATTCGCAAAGCCCTCCCCATCTCGTACTCGAGGCGGCGAAATCTCAGCCCCATCGAAGCGAAGGGCAACACTCCGAGACACGGCAGAGATTAAAGCTCGGCAAATGGCCTGATACCGTCGTCTCCGATCCGTAGCCACTGGACCGGATAATGAGCCGCGAACACCAAACGACCGATTTTGTCAGACATTATTTTCTTCCATTTTTATCCAGCGCTTTCTTATCCTACTCGATACGAAATTCCACCCCAAAGGGAGAAGATTCGAGGTCCTAAAGCATGGTGCTTCTGCATCACGGGGTTACCGTGGGATACGCGGAAAATGTGCTCCTGTGCTGATGCCTTATTTACATTTCCCATTTATCGGCGGGCGAGAGAGCTTGCCGCGAAAATGGCAGAAAAGTGTCAATCGCGACATTCTTTTCTTCCAGCTTCCCCGATGCGCCGTCCCTTGCGTCTCGATCCGAAATTGAAAGAAAACACCAAAGCCGCCCGAAAACCGGTGCCGGGTCGCGGGCTTTGTTGGCCATGAAGTCTTTAGATTTTCCCATTGCGCCCTTCCGTTTATGGACGCCAAACGCAAACCCATCAAAAAATGGTAACGGTTCATCCCGCCGCGGCGATCCGTGGAAAAACGGGACGGAATCGGATAGGCTGGGAAAATATCAAATTCCGGAAGCCTTTGAGGGGGTGCGGCGGGAGAGACTAGGGCATGCGGGAGGGGTTAGGCTTTCTTAAACTCAGCGGTCTTTTTAAACTGTCCACCGAACCGTGGCCTTTTTTGGGGTCAGCAAAAGGTGATAACATCTTCCAACAAATGATCCCCTTGGCAAGGCTGACGGAAGGATTTTCCTTCGTTTTTTTTTGCGCCTCTTTAGATTATCCTTCGGAAAGATTTCATCATCCGCTTGTCGGAGCAGATAGTAAATTTGGCTTTTGGATCAGCGTCACGTCAAGAGAAGCCAGAGTGTTTTCCCATTTTTTTCGTTATTCCTGTCGAATGGATCAATTTTAATTTATTTCCTCGAAGATTCGCCCCCGACCGTCATCTCTTTTTTTTGTCGAGACCACTTTTCGCGATAAGCTTTATCGTTCTGTGCAATTTTAATTAAACATAAATCATCCAACGACCTCCCGGTCTGCAGCGGACACTTCTTCGTCCACGCTTCAACTAGATACCAACGTTTCCGGGCACTTCTTCTCTTATTTGCATGCCCAGTTTTTGCTCCCCACAGACAGCCGGGTCCAGCCCAGAATCAGCCCAACTGTCACAGGGCTGACAATTACAAATGGCGCTTGCTGTACAACGATTTTGATTTACTGCGACGCGAACAGCTGAATCAACAGTTCCAATCAAATCATGTCGCACTGTCCTCTGGCACACCGAGGATTTTATTATTGTTCAACAACTTCATCCCCCTCGTCAGTGTCCTTGGGATGTCGGGGGCCTCTCTTGTGCCGAGATTTGAGGGTGGGAAAACGAAAGAAAAAAAATATTAGCGCTACAATCCAAAGTTTTCCCCGACAACCCCAGGACCAGACCATTTGTCACCGAGTGAACGCGCGGGCACAAGTTGTGATTTGAAAATGGTCATAAAACGATAATGACTGTTTATAAATACACAGTGTTGGGTCCATTTACTGCCACTTCAGAGCTCCGAAAACACCCCAAAAATATTACCGAACAGTTCGCAGCATTTGTGAAATCGATAGGGAAGCGGGAAGAAAGAGGACGAAAACTCAAACCCATCGGAAAAGGTCAAATTTCAAGTGTCTGGCGAAGGACAAGTGTGTCCCCAAAAAGGAGATGGAAAGGCAACGTTGAGGGAGGTGTTGAATGAAGTAGCCAACAGTAATGACCTAAACATAACAAAATAAACCTCCAATTTATCGGCATGAGCTTCGATGCAATAAAAACAACAGGAGAATAAATCCAAAATGGCCGTTGTGAGAGCAATAAAGTCATCATTTATTTCGGCGGTTGCGTGAATGGATTCCCCAGTTCTAGCTCCCCTCATGGAAAACAGCTACCCCAAACACACTTGCCTTCAGTTCCCTTTGCTTTTCCTGCGTCAATTTTCCGACCCCTTCTGCAAACTACCACAATTTGCCGAAAGGGAAAATTTTACAAACTTTACGCTTCACGCGGGGCTCTTTTTTTACCACTTGTTTTTTTGTTCTATTTTTTCTTTTACAACGAAAAGTAAACAAAGCTAAAAGCAACCTTCTACGAACCGGCTTCCCACTTTCCGGGTGGCGGCCGGAAAAGTCGCATTCCCTTTGCGTTGGAAATATCATTTGCATTCCCAGCGGAAGCCGCAGCGGAGTTCAGTCGACATTGTGGGCCCCGTTTTTCCGGGCTTATTTTCCCGTAAAAAAACGCTACCACGCACGAACGCACGCACCCAGTGCACTTTCCAAACGCGGAAAAGGCACACTCTAAGCTGGTGGAACTGACAGGTTGTTAAACTCCCGGTGAAAAGGATCCCTCTTTCGCTTCGTTACATTGTCTGGGCCAAAAAGATACAGAAGGATTATTTTTAACGCTGTCCAAATCTAAAAGGAAAAAAGGATATCATTAGCGATCCCTTCTAAAAGTAACCTTTGAAAGGTACAAAGTTGTAAAAAAATTGTGCATCAGGTAGAATGCTTAACGTTAGTAGAATGTTTCTTTCCGAATCTTTTGCGAGCGGCAGTAACGAAAGCATGGAAGCGTCCTTTTTTCGTCGTATTTGTTTCGTTCAGGATCCACCATTACGCAATACCGACACACGTTCGAGGGCACCTGTCAGCACGCACACGACGACGGTGGATTTTCCAATTTCCATATTTTACAGGACACGCAAACGGTGTAACGTTCCATTTGCAGCCGTCACACCTCCGCCGCGAGCTTCCACCTCATGCCCCGGCCCAGTGCGCAGGTGTCCATGGAGTCCTGTAGGATATAAATAAACACCGGTCGGTCGGTCGGAGCGATGCCGTCGTGGTGTGGTTGTGTTGCGTGCGCTTCAGTATTTTTTATCTCGATTTTCCATCCCTCTTTCGCGCGTTTGCGTTCCGACTTTTCCACTCGACCCTATCGACCTCCGATTACAGCGGGTACGATGCATGATCAGGACGATGGCCGATGTAAGGTTTTCCACTCGCCAAGAAAACCCCAATGCAATGGATCAAGGGGGCATCCGGGTAGCGTAGAGGGATTTTCCGAGGCGCGGAAAGATACTGAAGAGTATCGTTTTATTTACTGCTGACATACGCTCGCGTGTTGTTTGGTCCGCAAAAAAAAAGTGCTCGATGTGTGCTCGAACGAACGCCAATGTGATCGGAATGCATCCATCAATATTACAGCACGTCAAGCTCGTACAAAATACATCGCAACATCAGTTGGCACTCTGGGGAAATGTAAACAGAATGTATGTGTAGGTGGGTTCGAGAGAATGGAAGAAGGAAGCGTGATGCATCCAGAAGACGGCACGTTCCAACAACACTCCGCCGTTGGACGGATGTTGATTGCATACTAAACAGCTTCGGGCATGGACTGCACGCAGTATTCTGGAGTTCGCACCGGCGCACAGGACCTTCCCTTCGTTTCCCTGCTACGTATCCCGCCTCCCCTGCTCCCAAACCATACGCCGAGCGGCGGTGACGACTTTGACGACACGATGTAGAATTAAAACCGTTCTATCGTTCAATCACCGCAAAAACCTATGAATAGGTTTGAACCCCTGACCCCTGATGAAACCCCTTGACGACGTTTTCACTTATCGTCATGCTGACGTATGCAAAATTCACTCCTCTCCTACACCCGGGGGGTTTTCCGCGCTCCACCTCCGTCGCGCGGGGGTTGCAGAATACAGTGATTGGTTTACTTGTAATGGAAGCAGCTTGTTGGTGAAGCATTTAACTAAGTATGATTTTTGTTTAACTAAATGAATAAAGTTTATTCTACAAAACCAATCGACAACGTACTAGTGTTGTGCTTAATGAATCTTTTGACGAGATTAATTCATATGAATCTTTAACCTTAGATTTATTCAGATGGATTCATGAATCGTTGCGGCATCGATTCTTCAAAGCATAATGAATCTTCATGAATCTTCATCTTTCATTGGTGTGGACCATGCGATCAAAAAAAGGGGTCCCTCTACATATTTTTGCTGATCACGTTTCATCAGTTGGTGTGTCTTTGGAATTCATGAATCTCTCGGCGAAAGATCCATGAATCTCTTAAACGCAAAGAATCATTCAGATGTATGAATCTGAATCTGATTTACACAACTCTGCAACGTACGTATATCCTTCTAAGACTAGGATTATTTTTAGGGAGGGTTTCCAAATGTCTTTATAATGGCTTAGGACAACAAAACTCGCTTCTCAATCCGCGTCCGGAAAATTTAAGGACTGAAGTAAATATTTAGGAAACAAATTTCTTACATGTTAGGAGATGATGGTTAACAAAATCTCAGGCAAATATGCGTCAGCGCCTCACTGTAACCGAAGCAAAGATCTGCTGAAGGCATGCAGAAAAGAGATGTGGAAAAACCACCCGTCCAATGTGCGGAATATTCACGGATTGCTGGGTGTCCTCCCACCCTCCGGGGGCTTGATGCTAAAATCGGGTTAATGCCGTCCGAGTCCCAGGACACGCCAACCCAGCGAGCCGAGCGCCCCGGAGCGGCACGTTGTCGTACGCATGCGGACGGATAAAATGTGACCGACGGAAGACAACAGCAGCAAGCCATGCATAAGCCGCACAGAAAAACACCTCACCCGCGGGTGACGTGTGGTGGCTTCGCCTGCTGCCCTCTTCAGACGGCCAGCAGTGCACACCCTTGAACCCTCCACCACTCGACTTGTGCGCCAAATCCTTCCTACTTCCTTTTTTTGATTTTTATTTTCCTACTCCATACTGGCGTCGATGGTTTTCCCTGGTGGTGGGAAAACATAGCAACATCTATGCTTCTCGTACGACGTGATTCACGGGACGGTGCGGTGACGGTGAGCTGGTGGTCGCCGTCGGACATCTGCAGTAGTGTATCGGATTTCGGTGTTCCGGGTTTACAACAGCCCAAGTGAACGTTCGATAATCCCAGCATTTTCAGTTCATTTCCTCTTGCCAAAGGCGGATGGTTGTTTTACGCCAGAAGCAAGCATTTAAAAGTATGTTTACCGGACAGGTGCGCTGCAGGCATAACCTTCGTCGCACATGTTTCGAAAAGCCTCGCCACCAAATGGTGATTTATGAAAGGTAGTTCTATTTCCATAGATGCTTTTATGTTCCGAATACCATGTCACGTAGCCCGCATTAATACTCATGTTGCTGGAAAATAACCACAGACAATAATAAAACGAAAAATACCACAACACAAACAGACACACTCAGGTGGAGAAAAACCACATTAGCCATTCCGGTCAAGCGGAGTCCTTGGCGAGGCGAATAAATAAAGCATCAGCAGCCAACCATTGTCATAACCAATGATCACTTGGGTGGGAAAACCGCGGACGTGAGGATGGTCTTTATTTATCCAAATGGAATCATCATAATGCCACCGAGATACCATCGACCCGACACAGAACAATATATGCCTTCGGCCGGAGGAGAACGTGATGGAGAAAATTAAATGACATTTCAAACCTGAATAAGACAAATCGAGGAGCTATAAATATATATGTAATCAAATTTCCATCTAGTCGATGATGCACGTTACGTAATTTTCCTTTTCCATTGCGTTATAGAATTGATTTTAGTGTGTGTGTGTGTCCACGCACACGCACAAAGCCAAAGACAGGAAAATTGGACAATTGCCTCATCATACTTAATTTGATTTGTACTACAATTTTGAGTGACTGGCATGAAAACTTCGACTGCCTTGGGAAAACTTTTCTTCGCAGCAGTACACCTTGTGTTGAATATGGTCGACGTTTAATGTGTTTTCCTCACCTTTGTCACAAAGGAAATTAATAATTCATTAACCAACCCCAAAAGCTTCTCCACCAGCTTCGGGCAGGTAACCATCCAGCGGAAGAAAGGGAACCCAACCCATGACACGGGGCAGCATTCCGAAGGCATCGGGGTTTACTTTCAAGAAGCAGCCCCAAAAGCCCAAAACAAAGTTGAACCCCTTTTGCCGGGCGGGTTCTGCGTGCGATTAAGATAAACTATCCCCGATCGTTTACCTTGTCAAAAACTTTCGGAAAGGTGTGCGCTCCGGGGACGATGAATAATTTTCAACCCTCGTTTTGACGTTGGAAGCACAATCAACAGCAGAACGCGAGGCAAGTTTAGAAGACATTCCCCACCGTGCTTCTTGAGGGTTGTAAATATCATAAAAGTTTTCCGGCAAAATGCATTTGATGTCGGGAATATTAACAAATGTCTTAAGCAACAATGATATTTTAGTATCAACGAGTAAAGGTACCGGTTTCGATATATCTGGCGTTAGAATGGTTTCGATATTCCAAGGACATTCCCAATTGCGTCAATAATAAATTTAGAGAAACGGTATGACGCAAGCAAGCTGCACCAGCATAAAGCGTGGGATGACATGAAACCGAACAGACTCTTAGCAAAAAGTTTGCTCTGCAACAACAACCGTGGACCGCAGATAAACATTAACTTTGTTATTTAGTAAATATCATTTGGTAATGGAGTGCTTAGAATACTAAGGTTGAGTCTTTCTACACAAAAAAATGTGTTGCTGTTTTTTACCATAAAAAACAAACCAATTTGGAATCTCAATATCAATAATCATCAATACCAGGAAACAAATACGAATGAAAGAATAAGAATTATTATGGATACCAACCACTAACAGATGCCATGAACATAAAACGAATTTTAATCAACATGTTGAGGGAATGCTATCCTTCCTAGAAATGGAAGTTCAAACCTATGCCTTCTAATTGATAAAAGGAGTTTTAATTAAAGTTTATGCACTTCTCGTGTCCTTTCTGGAATCTCTCAGTGGAAATTATACGAGAAAATACTAGATATCAATTGAGTCTGTAAAAAGAAGCTTCAGACTAAGCCAAGCCAAAAGTAACATGAAAACAAAAAAGATATAATATGAAATCAAAATAAAATTAGTTGTATGTTGAAATTGATGTAATGTGTTAAGTAAGCTTATGAAATTCTATCATCAACAAAAGGACCATATTCATCCTGATTGGCACTTACCTGAATGACAGTTTTCCGCGGTCCATGTCCGTGGTGAAGTTGTTGGGGCATCGGGCCACCCTGTGGGTGCGACTGATGGTGGTGATGCTGTGCCACCTGCTGCTGGTTGACGATCGGCTGCAGCGGAAGAGGCAACTGCAGCGGCAACTTCGGCGCCAGCTTGTCCGGCTGCGACAGCGGGTTCGTGTTGTTGGCCCGCACGAGATCCAGCGCCAGCAGGGCCTTCGGACCGCCCGGGGTAAAGTACACGCCCTGCTGTTGCTGCTGCTGCTGGGCAACCACCACCATCTGGCCATGTTGCTGCTGCTGTTGATGGTGCTGTGAGCTTGCGCCGGAGCTGCCCCCGCCGATGGACGCACTGGAACCGTGGGACCCCACCAGGCCGGAGCCACCGCTGCCACCGCCACCGGCACCGGACTGACTCAGCACGATCGTTGCCGGCTGCTGCGCCTGCTGCTGCAGCTGTTGGCTGCTGATCGTCTGCGTGAACGACTGCGACTGCTGCAGGTTCTTGTTCTTGTCCAGCAGCGGGTGGATCGTGTCGGTGAGCGGCGTCCGGAAGCTGGCCGCCGTCGTCAGGTTGGCCGACTTGTTCTTGTTGTTGTCCAGCTTCTTCTTGCCGTGGGACGCCGCCAGCCGCTTCCACGACAGTGCGTTGATGAACAGCGAGTGCTTCTTCAGGTTCTTCTCCAGCGCGTTCTTCTCCGAGAGGATGCGTGCGCTGTCCGCGTTGTTGCCGCCATTCCCGTTGTTGTTGTTGTTGTTGTTATTGTTGTGGTGGTTGTTCCGCTCCTGTATGCTGTTGCCGTTCAGGTTACCACCGAGCCCGTGGTTATTGTTGCCGCCGCTAATGTTGTTGTTGATGTTGTTGATGTTCGCACTGCCGGTCATGATGTTGTTCTGGTGCGTTTGCTGCAGCATCAGCAGGTTGTTGTTGTGGTTGTTGTTGTGGTTACCACCGCCGACACCGACGCCACCGCCAACACCACCACCCACACCACCCCCGCCGCTGTGGTTGTTGCCGCTTCCGCCATTGTTATTGTTCTTGCAGTCATCCTTGCTCATCGTGTTCACCCCATGGTTGTTGTTGTGGTTGTTGTTATGGTTGTTGTTGTTGTTAGGCACCGTTTGGATCAGGTTCGGCGGCTTCGATTGCGCGTTTTCGCGGTTTTTCGCATTGTTCAGCTGCTCGTACGAGTAGTTGTTGAGCGGAAAGTCGGCCGAGTTCGAGGACGACAGGGTGCCGGCGCTGTGGTGGTGCGTCGAGTAGATGGGTCGACGCTCCCGCGGGCTAAAGCTCAGTACTGTTCCCATTTTGGAAAGTGTGGAAGGGGGGAACTTTCCAGTATCCTACCTTACTAGACTTTTCTTGTGTTTGCTTTTTTTTACGACTGCGAAAATCCGTTGTAAATGTCACCTTCTCTTTCTTAGTTATGCCAATAATTTGGTCCGATCTTACTTAAAGCCTGTTTTCCAACCAAATATCAGCTTTGTTCTTGTTCCGCTCCAAAGGGAGTTGGCCTCGCAGAGGCTGGAAAGGATTTTCACACGTCACATTTACTGTACGACGAACGATTTATTAACGTGTGCGCGTGTGTGCTCACGTTTTATTTGCTCGTGTTAGTATGTTTTGTTATTCATTGGCGTGTTTTTCCTCGGGGAAACCTATCGTTCCTGCTCCATCAACACCTTCGATAGATGCTTTCAGTAAACTTTCTTTTTTCATTCATAAACGAAGGAATATTCACTCACGTTCTCTTTCTTTCAGCTCTGCCACATACACGGGTTTCATTTATTGCTAAATATGTAAGCAGTTGTCTAGAAAGGTGTAAGAGGATTTTCTTTTACTCCAAGAAATACACTTTGCTTCGACGCAAAACAACAGAATTTCACTGCATCACGGTAAGTTTCGTCGTCGAAACAAATACACCTAAACGCAGGCACGCACTCACTCTCCCTCACCGGAGGACTCCAAACACAAGAGTCCTGTATACACTACGCTTCTGTGTGTGATACACGGGAAAGTCCTGGAGTATGGAGAAAAATGGGAAAAATGTCGATGAGTTCACATGCGGCAATGTTTCCCAGAAACACTTTGTGTCGGCATTCAATGTCTCAGATTTCGACCCTTGATTCATCGATACCCATTTCCTAACTCACTCTCTGGGTCACATTTTCCGCAACGTGATATTCTTCCACTCGGAATTCCTCAGGACACGTAACAATGATTTCGCCACACATACTACTTCATGGCCTCCTTACTCGTGATCCTGTGTATACTGACTTCCTGGGATTGGTGTGCGAAATTGTTCCCAAAACTATCCTCTCAAAACGTGGTAGGTCAGCAAAAGAGTTTTCTTAAAAACTCCTCATGTTGTGGAACGCAAGCGCGGAAGGACCAATTTTACGAAAACACAATCGGAATGCTCTAAAAAATTATCCACAAGCAACGAGACAATAAAAGTTTCACTCAGGAAATGCAAAAATAATGCAAAAGTTTTTCACTTCCGCGTTACAAAAAAAACGCAACGCATACGCATGGATGTTTTGCTAAAGTAATAACTGCGTATGTGGAGCAATAGTAGCAGGCGATGCCTCTCTTTTACTCGGTTCTTTCAAGCTAGGAGATTGCTATGTTCTACGAAACAGCACGGAGAATTTCCTGAACAACAGTATGGAATAAAATTCGTTTGCGTTTCGTTCATTGGCCGTTTTAAGTTCCAACCAAGTATAATAATGATTCCAAGTAATCCTTTAGCGTTCTAAAAACACAAAGTTTTCAATCGACGATTTGTTTGACACACTTTGCTACTGAGTGTTTATCATACCGTCCTCAAACAGACAATATGCAAACACAAAAAAGCAATTTTTAACACAGCTTAGCTGAAAAAAAATCGTACCACAATCCTTTTCACCGATGGAGTGGGAGATATTGCACAATGAAATGCCACTGCTAATACACTGCTTATTGCTTCATTCAATACTGAGGTCCATCACTACTATCCACTTCCACCACTAACCTCTGCTGCTACCTCCTCTACGACGTACGGAGCGACACGACCGGGGAGGCGAAAGAAAATCCGACCGTCCAGACCGTGCACTCTCGTTCTGACTGAACCATTCTGTGAACCGACCACGGACTAGAAGCCTCGAATTTCTTGGACGCATTTCGCACACACAGATGCGATGAAAAAAAAGGTTACTCTCTCGTCAGATTATCTGATAACAGATAGTACCAGGAAGAGAGAGTGGCTCACTCGCGGATACTGATACACGACCGAGATATACAGCGATAGTGATTCACACCTGCCACTAAGGATATTTCTACACTACACTAGATTTGAATCGTTGCAGACTGAAGAAACTTGCATTTAATTATATCTTCAGAGGACTTATTATTACTAGGACTATCTCCGACGTTGCCTTGGCTTCGACTTACCGAACAACGCACACTTTGATATCGTAGGGAGAGGCCCTATTTTCTCAATCATCGATTGGCAAATGTGGTGTAAGGCGCCGGCGCCAAAAAATCGGTCTCCCTCCGCTCGAAGCAGTTGCTGGTTTGTGTCCCTCTTTTTTTACCTTCTTTTAAACCCTTGAGTGTCTAGAATGAACAATTATTTTTCTATCCATTGAAGGCATGCAATAGGTTAAGTATTCCATTATTTTGCACAGACTGGTCCTGGATCCCGTCGACCTCGTTTTACGTCATTTGACAAATCGTTCGAAGCTAGTTTATACTAACGGGCTTTGTTCTTTACTCAATTTGAAGCTGTTTGTATGACAGAAGATTCTAAGAAGGACTAACAAACTACATAGTACAGGTTTTCCGCTTACGATTACTTTGCACGAACAGAAATGTGTTTTAATGAAAGTGCTGAATGTATCATTGTAAACCTAAACGTCATGGAAACCAAGGAAGTAAAATAGGGTATAAAACGATTGATGGCGATTGATAGACCGGGCCAACCTGACCTTCTATCAGTCTAAATCTTTTTTTTTTTGAACTCAAATTGTTTAAAAACCACAATTCGAAATACCATGCATTGAAAGGTTAAAGGACATTCTGTTGTTTTGCTATGGATACAAAGAAGCAAGGGGGAAAAGGAAACGCAACGCAAAACATGTTCCTTTCTTTTCCCTAGTTATGAGAGAGAAAAGGCGAGAGTGTGAGAGGCACAAATCAGGACAAAAATCTAGCACGACTTTTGAGAATACCAATGGTTCCCAGCGTCTCCGAAAAATGGCCCCTGGAAAGGACGATCGAATTTTCCACAGGATACACGCATACGCTCGTACCGTGTAACTAGTCCATACCGCGGTACACGAGGATGCGCGCGCACACATTCGCAGCGGGAAAATCGTGCGGGTGTGTTTGTGTCGGTTTGGGTATGTTTTTATTCCATTTCGAATAGGAGGCGTTGTGAGGCGCGTTGCTGAGGCTACCTAAACAATACAAACAAGTCCTTGATTATTTTAGAGAGGAGATTCAGCGGGAGGGCACTCTTCTCTCGAATATTTTCCACCCATGAGCAGATGTGGAGGGAAAAGGGTAGGGTCGGAGGAATAGCAAGGAAAACTTACAAACACTCACACAGGGGTACTCATTTCCACGAGCTAGAATTTTAAGGAACGTCCATCCATGAGCAAATTTCGATAGTCCCCCGGAAGTTGGTCATCGATTAATTTGAATATTTCCGTTGAACGAACCGGAACAGGGAGGCGGTTCCAAATGCCTAGGAAACGGAAAACGGGATGCTGAATTTATCATTTTCGGAAACAACACAAATGTGTTGAACAAATCGAGTGTAATGTTTCTATTGTTATTTATTGAATTAACCACGGTGCAGTAGCGTTAACCCACTCGTCCTTACCGTTTTCAATGCATTACATCCACACGGAGCACACAGAACAGAGGTGGTATTTTAAAGTTCGATAAATTTCCTAGTTTTAAACCCTTTTTTACTGGTAATTGTGTACGGCTGCTTGTATATCTTCCTGCTCGTGATTGTGTATAGTATACAAGCATTGAATATGGCCTACTTATACGCTAGATGAGTAAATCCGTTTTGTCAGATTCTATGTGGGCGCCTAAAACCCACTCTCTTGTCGGTTCAATAATGTCATTGGAATTTTTCTTCAAATTTGATTCTTTTCACGCCGCTTGTAAGGCTGCCTTCTAATTTAAACGCCTTCTAATTCAAATGCCACAATATGAGAACTGGGAAAGCCAACTTCTACAAGAAGGCGAAGTAAAGGATACGAGTACAGTTGGTTGATAATCGATCATACACAAATAGATAGACGAATATATTAAACTTTACAATCCAGAAACACATGTACAGTGAATAATAATTCCGACTGACATTCAGCCTAATTCATTAATAAACACCACAAAATGAATCCTGCTATCCAAACCAACAGGAAACACATAACAACGGTTGCTAAGCATCGGAAAGCGTCAGCTCTATTTTCCTTACCATTTTCTTCTAACTCTCGGTCCGCGCAAACATATAGGTACAGTCATGAACTTATTAAGTTTACTTGGTCGCTGCCAACAACAATGTTTGATAAAAGTAGTAGATACACACATTTTCTATACTCTATTCCGAAGCGAAGCGAAGCATAACCACTGTTCTGAGCATTATGACTAGCGCATAGTCCTGCATGATCCTTCAATCGATCACAAAAAATTCAGACATTTGTTCACGATTATATATTAATAATAAAAGATCACGGAAAGGAAACGACACATACACTGTAGGGAACCGTTCCTCATTTCAAAATCAATAGGCAATAGGCTAACCCGTTGTAAAAATTTAAAACTCTATATTTGTTTGCTGATAAGAATTTTTGTACGATAGGAGTTTAAACTATTCAACGGGTGTGGTTTGATACACAAATTAAAGACGATAAATTACTATCCAAAATGTACATGGGAGCGAGAGAGGAGACTCACAAACCTAAACATATGTAAATGTGCCATCCAGTACCAATCGGTGACGCCAGTTCCACGCCACGCCGGTTTCACCGGATGGCACTGCTTTCTGGTGTTGTTCCTTACTGCTTCGTGTCACACGTAAAAAGCTGGCACGTAGATTAAAAGTTAACTTACAGATACAGTACACTACACTACAAGCGAAACGGAAATTGCTTATCATATGTCAACTGCTTGGTGTTGGATATAGTGATATATACTTATCGATGGTGGAAAAATGTGGAAGTATTATTCCGGTGCAAAGTGTCATAAAAAGGTGCCCTGTAAGATTCGATCAGATTGAGTCATTTGTTTCATTCCGCTGGAGACAGTCTTTACTTCAGATAGGGTAAGAGTTGTTATAATCGAGAAACGTTATGGTCAGCTAGAGAGTGTGGGTTGAGATTCAAATCTACTTTTGTTGTCGTCAACATGAGCTTCTTTTAAGGACATTCTGCGTAAAATCTACAATTATCCCGGGGAGACATATGATCGCATTCTTACTAAGAATAACAACGC
Organism: Anopheles coustani; assembly: GCF_943734705.1. NCBI lineage: Eukaryota > Metazoa > Arthropoda > Insecta > Diptera > Culicidae > Anopheles > Anopheles coustani. The sequence goes on along the minus strand of NC_071289.1, from coordinate 22,644,047 downwards.
CTATAGAACTTACATTAAATTATCATAATATACATCGTACGGGTGCACAAAACCTAACAATTGAAGCGTATAATTAATCGGAGTTTTTGATACAATGCAAAGTAAATAAATATTTCCTTTCTCGATCTCGCGATCACATCAACTTTTGCACATACACATTTCGTGTACGTAACGTTACGACACAAAGAGCTATCCGAAGCTCCTGTCCTTCCTTAACTTACATTATGTACACACATATTTTACCTTGTCCAAATCCGAATTGACTTCTTCTAAGGACAAAGGCTTTTCTTGCTGTTCCTTTTTTCACAAATACACAAATAGGACCACAAAAACTGAAACTAAGTTATGCGAGGTAAGTTCCAATTTGAAAAGTCCAACCAACCGAATGGCGTTCAAGCAAAGGTTCACGCTCCGGTCAGGTCAGAGAGCAACTTTTTACCCTTCCTTTTTCCAATGCGCGAAGGCCTTGCGTGGAGCGTAGTACGATTGGTTGAAAATTTTCGCTTAATGATTTGAATGCCTTTAATTAGTAGTAAATTGTTTTTTTTTCCTATCTTTTGCTAGTGTAGTCGTTCCCAAAAGGATATAAACGGTGTTACGTGTGCGCTTCCAAAGAGTTTGAACGATACAAATGTTACTGTTGTACGTAGTTTATAAAATATTTCAAATAGTTATAGTTATGTATAGTCAAACAGGAAACGGAAAGTATATCGATGAAACAAACCGCTAGGCGGTTAGTTAACCGAAATAATATCGCTTGTTATAAGTATTTTTGACATTTGTTTCACTTTTGATCAAAATATCAGTAACAACGTATTGATATATTTTTGTTTCACCGTTCATTTTCAAAACAACTGCCATTCCCAACGGCTTAGTGTACGAATTTCTAATGGTCACTATCTACTTTGTAGAATATCGTGAAGCATACTGTAGATTTTTTCATATTTTTGTGGTTTAACATTTGTTTGAGCACGTGTGAAAAAGTGTGTGTGTGTGTGTTTGTTTGTGAGTAAAATTCAATTTTTGTTCGTCTGCGCGTTTCATTGCACGAACCTGCGCAAACCTAGACGATCTTCAGTCAATATTATTTCTTTGAAACCCAGCCGAATATCCTCCTCCATCCATCCTCTAAAACGGAGCTTCCGTTTTATGTTTGTGCATTTTTTGTTTATCACGAGCTCGTAGGTAGCGGCACAGTTTAAGCCGTACTGGAATTTGTCGGGGCACCACTGATAGCACTAAACAGTGCCAGACTGTGTCGGTGAGCATTATTGTTACCATCGTCATGCGGGTAAACGATTTCTCCGAGTAGATCGCTCAGTGCCGAGCAAAGGTTTTCGTAATTTTCCTTCAGCGCACTATGGTACTCGCGTTGATCGGCCGAGATGAGGTTGGCATTGATTTGAAGGACCGTGTAGCATATTTTTATAAAATCCCTAAAAAGATAATCAACCAAAGGCGTCAGCTAGAAATCGTTCATTTATCATACGTTTAGCGTTTTCCGCTACCTACCGGAACACTTCCTTCAGCTCTTCCACCTTATCGAACGGATACTTCTTGACGCTCGTTTTGGCCGGATCTAGGAAGGCCGAGGCGTACGCCAGTGGGCCAGCGTTTACCGTTACGGCAACACTGCCCTGCAGTCGCAGCTGCAGCTTCTTCAGATCGATCGGTCCCATCACGATCTCCTCCAGTTCGGCGATCTTTGTCTGCATCTCATCGATCGCTACCTCGATCGGGCTTAGCTCGTGCGATTGTCGATCGCGCACCGGAATACGTTTCAGCACGTACGGGAAACTGTGTAATGCTAGAAGAGGAGGACGTAAAAACAAGGAATCATCACCTAATTCACGATAGGCCACATTCCGGACACTTACTTGTCAAAATGGTTCTTCGTTTCCACTGATCCTCGACGGCACCGTGCGCAGAACCGGATGGGGTGAATGGTGTTTCGTACATGAACGTATCCACGTCGTGGTTCTGTTCGAATTCCGTTTGCCGCATTTCCAACTCGTCCTTACAATAGTATGGCGTAACGTGTGTCACCTGAATGTAGGCAATCTTTGGATCTAGCGTCGACTGGTCAACCTATGGTTGAAGAACAAAGCGCAGAAGTATTAGAAAACATGCAAAACCGGTCCTAAACGTACTGACGTGTTCGGGGAAACATCTACTCACCGGTGAAGAATCCATAAGGATCTTAACGTTATCGGGCCCAAACTTGTCTCGGTATTGTTTGTGCAAGCGTTCGGAAATTTCACTCAACGATGTCACTTTGGGTTCCTTGTAAATGTACTCTACTCCATTCTCCTCTTCGAAATATGCCTAGAAAAGAAACGAAACAGACGTCAGATATCGGAAAAGACACACAATGGGGAAGGAAAAGCCTACCTGACCGAAGAAAATCACACGATAGAACCGCCCCAACAGCCTCTTGCCCGATTTGGTAAATTCGATCACACGATTGTACGCCTGCGCCAGGTGTTCGTAGCACTGCGTCAGCCCATGGTAGTCCCGCCGGGACTCCAGTATCGGAACGATCAACCGGTAAAGCTCACCGAGACACTCGAGCCGCTCCGCCCGATCCAAATACTCGGCACACTCCTTTAGCTTCTCCAGCAGGAACTGTTCCGTGTACTGCGAGTCCTGTGTGCCACTGTCCAGCTTTAAACCCTTCTCATCCCGTGGGATATTGCGCGAAATTCGCCCAAACGATTCCGCACCTTGCGCCACCGACGAACAACCTTTCAGCTTGAGGTACTCCGAAACGAGCGCCGCAATGTGCAAGTAGCAGCAGGCCGCCTCCGATATGTTTCCGTTCTGTAGGTGATTGTTGGCCATCGACGTTAGCCACGTTTGGCGAAGCTCCGGTGTGGAAGCGTACGAGTTCGCCAACGAGTGTTGCAGCTCGAGCAGCCGTTCCGGATCCATGTGGTGCGCCTGCATCTGTGCGGTCGCCATCAGGACGGTTCGGACACGACGCGTTAGGTCCTTCACCTCCATCGGAAACCCGGTACCCTTCATCGCCTTGTCACTGCTGGCGTAGTTGTTGATCGTCGAAAGCGACTCCTGGAAGCGGGCATTGTTCAGCCCGATCACATTGCCGATCATCTGCGACACGGATATGATCACCTGCAGGTGCACTCGCGTCAATCCCTTGCGTCCACTGAACTCAAAGTTACTGCGCATCAGGAGGTAGAGGACGGCACACGCTTCCTGGCGCAAGCTTGCCAACCGGCTATCGCAACACTTGAGAAGCTCGTACACAAGCTGCCCACACAGTACGGCCGTACCCTTGAAGAGTGCCTGCGAGAAGTTGTTGATGAATGCACGCAACGCAGCAAACACATGCCGGGAGAGGGATTCCGATTGTCCAAGTTGCAGGAAGCGAAGGTAAACCCGAGCAATCTTTGGCAGCACGGTGCCTTCGAGCATCGAATCGCGAAACTGTACCGAGTAGAGGCCCATACAGTCGAGTACTACGAGTCCGATCTCAGTCGCAAGGTTCGATTCGTATAGGGCTTGCTTCAATCGGAGCGTTTCTTCGACCAAATTCTCCCGGTTGGCGGTGTGATTCAGTGTACCCGACTCAAACCCAGACTCCCCATTGGTAACACTTGCCGGGAGTACTCGTGCCGGCAGCGTGCTCGCTTTAGCCGCCTTATTACTACGTGCATCTTTCGTTCCATCGCTCGGTACCTGCACGTGCTTTTTACCGACGTAGCGGAAGTACAGCAGACACAGATCCAGCACGGTAAAGAACTGAACCGTTTCACTCTCGGTGCAGTTGTGCCACCAGGCGATCATGTGCTCCGGCGAGAGGTGCTTCACCACAAACAGGAAGCTTATCAGCAGGTCTTTGGTTTCGCTCACGGAAAACTTATCCGTCCGCTGGATGATGGTCGGTTGGGTTACGCTGACCGAGCGCGCATGACTCGGGCGGGCCGAGTTCGAGTGCGACTCGTTAAAGTGGTTCCGTATCACTACCGTCCCGTCCTGCGAGAGGGTGGAACAGTCTGAGTTGAGTGAACTAGTCGAATGGCCGTTCGAGAGGTTACTCGACGTTTGCCCGGCGATGGCGGCTAGAAAGCTGTTATCCTTCAGGTGCAAGGACGACCGGATGGGACTCGTGTACTCGATGAACATTGTCACCCGGTTCGAGCGAGACTTTGGTGTGCTAGTTTGCGAGACAACGGCTGATGGGGTCGCGCTCGTAAGCGTTGGAAGTGAATCGCGTGCGAACACATAGCTACTGCTGCACGAAATCCTGTTCCCTCCAACCGTATCTTTGTTTCTTCGCGGCGATCCATCGGAGATGCGGTTAAGGTTCTCCAACACAATCCCCAACCATGGCACGTACAGCATCGCAAGCCGACCCAGCTGACCTTTGTTCTGGTACCGATCGTCCAGGTCGTGTTTGGCCAGCAACTCCTTTAGCGTAACCAAGCCCATCCGCCGGATGTGGCTCACCTCGTTCAGTGAACTTTTCACCTCCTGCAGCAGAATTCCAACGAGGAAGTGCTGCCGGCAGTACTCCTCCGAGAGGCAAAACTGTTGCAGAAGGTCCGGTGCGCGATTATTCGGTGTCAGCATGAAGGGAAGGTTCAGCGGGACGTAGTGCTCGTGCGAGCAAACCTCCCGCAGGAAGGAAAACTTGTACTCCTGAAGGACACGCGAATCTCCCGGGCCCCAGCGATCCATATACACCCGGATCAGCCGGAATACGAACCCTCGGTCCATGAAGGAGAGACACCGCTTCACAAACACCGAAAGGCTCTGGTTGAGCTGATCCGTCTCGAGTGGTAGATCTTTATGGCGCGAGCTGATGTAGGGCACAAGCACCTGAAACAGGGCTTCGATACGGGTAGAAAACTCCTTTGGAAAGCGCTCGTTACGCTGCATCTTGATGCGTCCCGTCGAGAGCAGATACTGTGCCATACTCTTCACGATCACCTCGAAAAAGATGCCGGAAAACTTCATGAATTTGTTCACCAGCAGAAAGTCGGTGTTGTTCGGGTGCAGCAACGTGGGAAGATGGCGACACAGCTCCCCATGGACCGTGCTTACGTGCTGCGAAGTCGGCGAGCAACCGTTAACCGGTTGACTGTCGATCCGGTACACATACTTCACGTACGCCGTCAGCAGTTCCTTCCGTTTCGCTTCTTCTGCCACCATGTGGAACAGATTGACCAACAACCGGATAATGTTCAGACCAACCTCCTCGTTCGTCGTGGCCACGAGTAGCGAAAACAGTTGGTTCAGGATCGTCGGCAGGAACGTGATCAGCGATCCGATCTGGATGGCATGGGCGGCCTTCAGGATTTTGCACGTTTCCGTCGTATCCGGTGGGGCGACAGTTTTCGAGTGCTCCATTAACCGCTCGGCGTGCAGGAAGAGATTGTGCAGATGCTGATCCGTGGTGAGCACGGTTGAGTCGAGTCGTAAGCTGATGGTAAAGATTGGCCTCTGATTGTCGATCCACTGCACATCCGGGCCGGCATTCTGCTAAACGAATGGGAACGGTTTGTAGCCAAGGAACAAGTGTTTTTTTTCGTTTCGATGAGGAGCAAATGGGATGATTGAGGTAGGGGAATGCAATGACGAGGGGAAAAAGAGGAGCCAAAACAATACAGAGAGCAGGTCGCAGGCACAGAGAGAAGAGAGATAAGAAAACATACACATGGAAATAGGTTAGATTTTTCTACAAGTGTTAATGTAAACGTGTTTGTCTAATGTAAATGTAAAATTATATTACGAATCCTCGTCACATGTTCCATCTTTGTTAAGTGTCTTATAAACGCAAAACATTCGTTGATGAGCGATTTGTATGCTGAAGCAAGTAAAGGATTATTCAAAGTAATGTTCGATTAGTTTTATAGATACGTAACATAAAGGGAGGGTTGACTGAACTAACTTTTAAGCTTTTGAAGATAAAATGTCTGACAAAAACTATAAGCAGTTATGTTCAGTTTTTTTTTAATAACAAAAAATGGTTGAATAAATTTTATAATTACTTGATGGAACATGATACGAAACGATACGTTTACCGTTTATGAGCAACGTTTCTTATTAGTAGTGTTAGCGCTAACGAGAGCATGCATGCAAACTATCGATCGCGCATTTTTGTATGCGTTTTGCGAATTTGTCCACTATTTCCTTATTTTTGCTAGAACCACGTCCAAACTTACCCCCTTTCCCAGACCGAGCGGCTGTATCGAGAGGTATCCAACTGGCAGAGATGCGGCCACCGGAAGGCATTGTTCTTCTACATTGATTTTGCCCTTCGTAAGCAGTGGCAGCCAAGCGTACCCGACCGGCGTCTCGGTGCTTGTGGTGGTAAGGTCCTTTTTCTTCGCAATGTTACACGAAACGTGGAAGAATGAAAACAGGAGATGGTGCTGGGGCGTAATGTTGAGCGGTAGACGGAGTTTTATCTCTTCGTACCACGTGGGGTTGGTGTTGTGATGCAGCACCGGGCAGGACATTTGCGAGACTAACATCTCCTGACCAGGACGACCGTAGATACACTACAAATAAAATGAATTAACACGAATAAGAATAGTCCACAAAAAAAATACTACTCTTCCACTACCTCAATGGATTTTGCCTCGGCTGTATCGCTATCACGTAGTTCCACAGTAACGGCAATGTTGCGTGCTCGGGAGAAGATTTTTTGGCTATCGTAATTCAAGTGAAGCGGATACACAAACAGGTGGTTGACAAACTGGACATACGGGTGGAGGTATTGTTCGGTGTTGTTGGCAAATTCTGTCACTTCCAGCGTCGGTTCAGTCGCAGGTGGTATCGGAAATGGGTTTAGCGGTACCAAACTATTCGTGAGGCAGTCTAAAAAACAGAAATCAATCAGATTAACTACCCTGCAGAAATATTTGTATCACAAACTCACTTTTGGGCAGTTCGTTCAAGGGTTCTATGTAAATCTTCAGCGAGCCAGGTATCACAGTCAGTTTGCTAAATTTGTCCGGTTTGCGATACTCCGCCAGCAGCTTCAACAACTCTTCGTCCTTCAGTTTCGCTCCCTCCTGCCGGTAAATAGCTGGAAACTCGTACGACGTATCGAGATCGTTGCTGTACAGCTGGAACAGAGGGCGCGCGGCCCAAGCGAACGGCATCCGATAGTGGCCACACTTCAGTGCGTACTGTTTGATCGCTTTCTGCAACTTGCTCAGCACCTTCGGATCCTTGGTCGCTTTAAGGTAGGGTTCAACTGATGGATTGATGGCACCCTGGAGGATCTTGTCGATGCGGACGACGATGAAAATGTCCGCATGTGGTACGGTAACGTTAAAGATAGCCTGTTTGGTTCGAGCCAGCCATTCTTTGGTGACCGCATCGGAATGTAGCAGATCGTCACTGGTGTCGCATTTTGCGCGGACGGGTTTTAGCGTACCATTGCCATTTTGGTGGGACTTGTTCGATGCCTTTGGGGAAGTGCAGAGGGGCCGTTCCGATTTGCAAGTGCTGGACAAGAGCTCGCGTACGTGGTCCTTGTTCAGATCGAAGTAGAAGTTTTCCGTCAATTTCCGGCCAGCCCGTGCGTCGTACAGTGCTACGCTGGTAAGATATGGCTCGATCTGAAAATAAGAAGAGGAGAAAATAAAGTTCAAATCATAAAAACAGTCACTACAATTTCATATTGCATAAACTTTATTTTTAAACATTAAATACATAAATGAAAAACACCACGTGCGATTGAACAACGCTTCGTTAAAAATTCAACGAAACTATTACGCGCCATTTCTGCGACAAGATGTCTACAGCCAAGGTACCATCATAGAAGACGTATAAACCGAGGTAAGCAAAACAAGGTGTGTACAGAATTCAGGTTGTGCACAACACGGTTTTGACGTTTGACTTGGGTGCGTGCATAACCTGAAGTTTTCGACAATTTTCTGTCAAGTCAGATTTGTATTGCAAACTTGCGCTCGGCGGGCACGCCGCGGCATATCGTCTTCATAAATGCGAATACTGTGCGTGAATTTCGAGTGCATTCGTGTTGAAAATGGTGAAAATCGATAGATAAACGCATCCAGTCGTTGAAACCAGTGTTATACAATCGTGCCGGACAGTAAATTGTACATTTTCGAGCATCTCTGTGAGCTGCTTCTACATCGCCATCATCCGTGTGGTCCTCGTTTTCTTCGGTGCTGAAACACGGTAAGTTTGGTGCGATGCTGGAGGTCTAGATTGATCGTTTGCAAAAAGTGCGAATGAGCCGTAGCAACCGCGGGTTCACGTAAGAATTCGAAGCTGATTTGTGTCGTTTTGTGTGTTCGATTTTAGATGGCGAGCGAAGAAAACGTACGGGCTTTGACCGAAATCACCGGCCTGGAAGAGGGACCGGCCACGAATCTTCTCACGGCATACAACGGCAATCTAGAAGGTGCCATTAATGCGTTCTTTGAAAACCCGGAGGGCATACTGAATCCCGAACCGCCGGTTGTAATCGACGATGATTCGGATCCGGCACCCGCTGCGGCACGTTCCGCCGTCATCAACGACGACGACAACGTACGTGCACCGATTCCGAGGAAGACGGAAATTCTACTTCCACAGATTGAAACAAACCGGGCACGGATCGGGAAGCGACGTGGTGCCGTCATTACCGAGGTCCCGTTTCGAAACTTCGAGCTCGAGGGACGCATCCAGGAGCAGATGCTGATGCAACAGGACAATGGACCGTCGGCAAAGAAAATCACCCGCCTCGAGGCACTCTTTATGCCACCGTTCGATATTCTTTTCTCCGGCGGGTTCGATCTGGCCCAACGACACGGTCGCTCGGTCGACCGGTGGCTGCTGGTAAACTTACAGGACGATCTGAACTTCAGCTGCCAAACGCTCAACCGGGACCTTTGGTCAGACGCCCAGCTGAAAGAGTTTATGCGGCGGCATCTTGTGTTTTGGCAGCAGTCGAACAAAACGACCGACGGGGCAAAGTTTAAGACGTTCTACAAGGTCCACTCGGAACCGTACATCGGTATGATCGATCCGCGCACCGGCGAGGAGGTACGGAATTTTTCCTCCGACGACCTGTCGTCACCGAGCCGGTTTTTGCAAACGCTCAAAGCATTCCTGGTGGAAAATAAATCGCCGCACGGAAAAGAGATTAACGTGAGCCAAAGCTACATGCTTGGCATGGGACCGTCAACTTCCTCGTCGTCGAACGGAGCGAAAATTTTTGGAAGTGCCACCACTAGCACCAGCACTAGCGCGGGAAGCAGTGGCCAAGGTAGCAGTAGCGGAACCAGTAAGCAATCGTCGGTAGCAACTACAAGCGGAACGAACAACCAGCGGAACCGATGGGTCACCGTGATCGATGACGACGACGATGACTTTCAGGAGATCACCGACAGTGAAAGTGAAAGCGATGACAATTCGCGATCAGTGGCAGTAGTACCATCGGCCGGAGGCTCAACTTCTTCCGCCAGCAAACTTCCGAAGGCAGGCCCTTCGTCGTCCGCAAGGGAAAAGGTGGAAGCACATGAAAAATCAGCCAATGATGCTGGTACTGTTGAACCCTCGAAAGCAGAAATCAAAGAAGCAGAGCTGCAACCCTGGGAAATAGAAGATGTGACAAGTAAACCCACGGCTCTTAGTTCCGATTCCGAGTCCACACTCGCACCGGATCAAAAGACGCGCATTCTACTCAAAATGCCGGGAAATGTGACGGAGCGGTTATTTTTCCGCAGTTCCCGCACGCTCGAGCGGGCGATGGCGAAGCTGCGTCAGAAGTACGAAAAGCATTTCCCGAACAGCGGCGACTCTATGGACGTGCGGTTCTTCTGTCAGGCGATTAAGGCTGATCTGTCTTCGCTGGATCCCGCCAAAACGCTGCTCGAGTTGAAGATTCACCCGAACGCCGTGATTCACGTGACAACGGACGATTAGATTGAATCGGGAGAGAGTTCGTTTTTACGTGTGCCAGACGATTTGCCTGCATTATTAAACGTATGTCTCCAATGTCCCATTTACGGCATGGATGTATAAATGATTCATTGCATTCTGTTTTTAATGTATCTGGATATAAATAATTTGTTTATAAGATATTTCCACAATCATGGGTTTATTTTATCCGAAAATTGAGACGGTTAATTTAAGGCGCAAGAGAATCTTTTGTTTTTTAAACAGTTCTAAAAGACAAATAAGTGGAAGTGGATGGATAGGATATGGATAGATTTGGTATAAGAAACAGATTTAAATTCAATTCGCCCTGGGATCATCGCGAATGAGTTTGGAAATGTATAGATGTATGCAGGCGTTGAAGAAAGGAATAACTTATCAAACAGGAACGATCAATAAACTAAGAATTGTATTAAAAACAAAACTTCACTAAGAAGTACCTTAAGAGTTGAAAAACAACTTTCTCAATTAGTTGCTCAGAACTGTTTTGCATATTTTATCAAGGAAACCGTTTTCAAATGAATCAAAAAAATTGGAAAAAACATAGTTTCGCTAACGAGATGGTTAAGTTGTATCTTATGTTTCACTATACTTTAAAATACGTGTCGATCACTTTTCAATATCAAGTTATGATTACAAACCATTTAACCAAAATAAAAAAGAGTTATTAGATTACCAAAACCATGCCAGAATGTAGAAAAATTAGTTTGGGGAAAGAAATTTCAAAAAAATGGTCACCTACCTGACAGAGTGGTGCCTCAGAATCCGGCGGTGGAGCCCCATTTACGCCATCGATCGGGCCCAGCAACCGGAAGCGCAAGGAATCGCACTTGATCAGTATCCGCTGGCCAAACTGTACCCGGTAAGGTTCGATCGCCGCTTCGGTAGATTTGTTCATCTGTGCCGCTATTGCTACCGCCGCTCCCGACGTTGTGCCACATCCGCCGGCCGACTGTAAGAAGAGCATCTGCTGCCCGCCGAACAGCCGCTTCCGGTTATCACGTCGCGCCTGTGCAATCGATTGGTCCGTTTCACGGGCATACCGGTTCAACTGCGGATTCATACTCTGCTCCAGACCCTTCAGCGTGCCGTACTGCATCGTGCTGGGGCTGGCCGGCAGTGGCGGTGCAATCGTGCGCTCCAGCGAAGCCAACCGCTTGTCCTCCTGCAGCCGGTTCTGTTCGAGCACGGACGCGATCCGCCGCAACCAGTCCTCCATCTCCGCCTCGTCGTCCGCCGCCAGTGTAACCGACTTCGGTGGGCCGTCGTTCATCTTCAGCTTCAGCTCGAAGCAAAACCGGCCCTTCTTCGGATTCGGTACCACCTCCGTGCACACCTCCATGGCGATCGTTGCCTTCGCCTCCGACTGCTTCTCGTCCTTGTACAGCTCGAGAAAGTACGCACCGTCGATCTCCTTCCGGAGGGCGCAGTAGCGCTTCTTGAACGACTTCGAGCCGATGTGCGCAAACATGCGGTCCGAGCTGGTGTCTGGACCCTTGTACAGGTAGCCCTGCTTCGCGATCGTATCCGCCTGGGAGCGGGTCATCTGCTCGTCCAGCCGGTCCGGGTCGGTGTCCACCTCGTACACCTCTTCCTTCAGCTCCTCCGACGGCGATATTCTGTTGGTGCGGCGGAACGGGATTCGGAACATCGTGTCAATACTTTCAATTTAGGCAAACGAACATCTAAAACCTGCCTACTGAGTTTGAAGTTTAAATACCGATGAAGAAATAAAACACCAAATTGATCGAAGTTGGCCATAAGGGGTTCCTTTATTTATTTTCAAACACGGGAAAAAAGGGATTTTCGGATCGAATCGTTTGAAATGTATCTTTTGCCGATGTTTTTATGTAATTTAACGCGTATTGTAATCTTACCAGAGTTATTTTCTTTACATAGAACTAATGCTTACCGTGGCAACTCGTAGCATGTTCCGCCGTACTTGCTGTACTTGTAGTGGATGAGGTGATTCGGCGACTCGTACGTGTGAAGCGCTTGTCGAGTTAACAAAAGTCCTCCCGCCACGTTCGAACCAGATACCGCCGTCGTCGTAGTCGTCGGAAGTGATCGATTGCTCGTCGGGGTGCCATTTCTACTACCGGCCGAAGACCCACTACTGTCACTACTTGCCTTTCGCGATCCATTACTCGTTGCGACCGGCGCTGTGGAACTTGCGTTGCCAGGAATGTTACTGTGTACCGTGCGGAACTTCTTTGGTTGCAGGTTTTCCTAGTGAGGTAAAGAAACATATTAACCACGCTTGGAGGTGGGACGGCCAGAGACGGGTTTTAGCTTACCGATACGTCATCGTTGGGGTAGAGCAGCAGTTCCCGCTGGGGATCGTTCTGTATCAGCGTCCTGTTCTTGAGGACGAACGCTTCGAAGTCGATCGGCTCGACTATAACTGGTTTCGTCTGGAAGCAAGAAAAGCGCCGAAGCAGGGAAAAGAACCATAAGCATTTAGTCGATCTTTGGTTTAATTTAATTGAGCCCTAAAGGTGAATTTAAATAATGCCGTTTCCCATCCCCATCCACCATGGTGTCTTTCTTCGTCTTCTACAGGAAATTAAATGAAAAATCCACCGCTTGTTTTACATCCTCCGTTTGGTTGGCTCCCAATGGCTGGTGCATTACCGATTACGGGCCACTCGCTGTAACGTGCGCCGTATCCTCTGTATCTGGCCCCCATGATTAAGGACAATCGCAGCCGATGATTATTAAAACTTAAATTGAAAATAAAAATCCAATACGTAATCATTGCCGGGGCGGCACAAACGGGGCAACCAGCCCCATTCGATGCCGCCACCTGCTTGCACGCGGAGTTTCCTTCCCCGGTCAATATGGTTTCCACCAGAAAATGTGAAAACCCGAAAGGGCTCGCGCGGAAAAGGGTAATAAGGCGTTGTACCGTCCGATTTAAGCCATTTTCTCTGTTGCCGTTTTTTTTTTCATTCTACCAAGCAGTTTCTTTTTCCTTTTTACACACACACGGAGCATTTTTGTCGGTGTGTTAAACCATAATTTTCGCCCGTCTGGACCCGATCCGGGCATTTTGGGGAATCTTTTTTCTCTGGGGGTTTCATCTTCGCCGTACCGTCGCAATAATCCACGACAAATTCGACGCTCGTTTCTTGCGGCGTACACAACGCATCTCAAGTGGATTGCGAGAAAGATTATGTTTTTACCGCGCCAGATCTTTGGCGTTCCCTCCATCATCCCGCACCTGCCCGCTGTTCATCACACAATCGTGAAATGCGTTCTTTTCGGGTGGAATGTATCTGCTTCAAGTTTAGCCTGCAGCCAAATCGATCGGTAACACTCTCCGGGTCGCGGTACCGCATCCCTCGCGCAGAGTGCCGAATAATAATAACAATAATTGTAGTAATGATAATAATAAAAAATCAACGCCATACACTACTACTCAAGGCGAGAGTGTACGGAACGAAAAGGAGAACCCCACTGTTGCTGCATCCGGTGTATGCCGGGCGAGGATAATCGGAATTTCATCGAGTCCTCCCCTCCCCCCTCTGGCCGATGAAGAGAAGTTCACTGCTAGCGCTTTGTCGTTCTATTTCCCTCTCACATAACGAGTACTCCGATAAGGCTCGATATCCCATCCAAAGCGGGGGGTTCGTCGCTTTGAGTCTTTTGTTTTCCTCCGGGTTTTCCCTCGGCCTTTCCCGTGCTAATTGTCCCTACAATGATGTTCATTATGGGGTGTGCAAGCGGGCGCGCTGATTGCAAACTCGAGGCCATTCATCATCGCGTTCGGCTTGTCTCGGGCGCGCGGCTTGCAGCTTGAATGCAGTTTTTTCCTTTCATTCCTTTTTTTTACTGATGGGATACCCTAATATCGGAAGGGGACGGCGATCACCGACGTGTGCATATCCGAAACCCCATCCGAACCGCATGCTAATAATGATGCTGATCGTAATGATTATCGCGGTGGGCCTACTCTCTCTCTCTCTCTCCATCGCTGCGGGGAAATGGGGATCTCGGACGGGAAGTGATCTCGAACGATCGATATCGATATGCACCGGAGCGCCGCCGGAGCAGCATGATCACCCGGCATTTGCGAACGATTAAGCCAGTTGGGAATTTCGGCACCGAGCTTATGGAAAAGCTTTGGACGCTACTTTGGACGTGTGGTTTTTAATGGTTTGATACCGTTCGGGGTTTATGTGCTGATCTCCTGTTTCTCTTCGCGGCAACATTGCGATCGATCAAAACTGTGGCCGTGGCTATGATCGTGATCGTTTATAAATCATAAACGAGTCAAAAATCGGTACTTGGCGACGGGAATGGGAGGTAACAGGATAAGAACCCCGGGCCGCAATATCTTGCGCAAAGGTAGAGAAAAGATAGAGTGTGAACATTGAGAAATGATTTAAAAATTGTTTCTAGGGTTTGACGGCTTGACTTGAAAATTAAAAGGTTAGGTTTATTTCAGGATTCAAAAAACGAAGACAACAAAGAATAAATGAATGTTGAATGAAAGTAAATAAAATCTTATCATCTAAATACAATGGTATCGTAATTTAAGCCCACTTGACAGAAACATGTGGTAAATATTCATGATGAAGGCGAGGGCGATCAAACAATAATTAATTACCGTCCCTAATTTGACTGTTTCGACTTTCTTCTGATTGATTGAACCTCTTTCTCATGAATAACGCATCCATGTGGAACGATTCCCGGCACGGGTTTCCAACATCGGGAATCGGTCGGTTATGCGCATGGTTTCATTGCTCTACCATCGTCCCACACGACGAATACCATTTGCATGTTATGCTGCACCATCGGACCACCGAGTTTATAACTGTCAACCGTCGGGTCTAATACTGTAAATGCTCTCGCCGGCAAGGAAAACCACACATTCTTCCGCACCGAGTCAGATACGTTTACTTGGAAAGAAAAACGAACGAACCCAACTACCAAAACACTGCAATTAGTCTCGCCAGGTGATTGTGTAACGAAGTAGGTGACCGCAAACATGTAATGCTTGCATGTGAACCTCACGTAATGTGGGCGGTGGATGACGGGATGAGGCCATTTGCAGGCGGAAACAAATGCTTTCTCAACCGGAAGAATATATGACAACTAGTGGCTGCGCGTGCACGAACAACCGCGAAACAGGTTAAGTTGATAAGTCAGTAACCGTCAACAAGACGAGCGAAACTGATCGTTATGTGATCGTCTTGACAGGTTCGAATGATAGTTCGGACTAGGAGCTTTCCAATGATAGTTTCAATTTTCACAACTTGCATTTCTTATATAGAAACTCATTGCGACTTCTCAACTTCTATAGAACAACAAGTTAATTTATTTTAAAACAATATTTCAATGTTTGTTTTGGGAAATGTTTGTATGTTCGTTTGTTCGTTAAAATTCTTACATTAATTATTCCTACGCTGGGTCAATATATTCCGTAAGTGAAACATATAGAATTTGGAAAAAATAAGAAATAACTCCTAAAGGTGATCCATTCATCGTAAAGAATATTTATGTTAAGACTATTCCCAACATAAAGTCAATGTGGTTTATCAATGCGCGATGCTTTATAATTTTTTCCAATTACCTTAGATTTGCCTTTCGCCCACAACATACACCATGAACTAACCGTCAATTTTCCCCTTTACCGCAAAGCGCCGACAAAAATGCCAACGCGCGCTCATTACACGCTCAGGATGTACACATTGTTGCGGTACAATAAATTCTATTTAAAATAAAGTACACGCGTACCAGTAAAACGCTCGTGGCGTCCCGTTAATACCCCTTTAAATAGATCTATCCATGCTTTTATTTTCTTCTCTCCATCGTGCCGAAGGCCGGAATGGAGGGGCCGGAAATAAAATTATGGACCATTGTCTTTAGGTCGGTTGGGATGCTGTTCGCTTCGACCGGCGCCATCGCGGAAGGATCAAACCGGAGGGGCAAAAAGCGCATCGGGAAATTCTTTCATGTTCCTAGGCGCCATTTTATTAAATTGTAGTTCAATCGGTTTAGTGAAAAAATGTGCGTTCTTCGCGCGAAAGAAACCTTGCGTCGCTGGGTAAGGAATTCCCGTTTCACACGCTTCCAGCGTGGAATAGATGATGATTATAGCTCCAGGGATGGGTCGGCTTCTTGGAGCATCGAATGATGCAACCAGTTCGCGTCGTAGGAAAACCGTATGACGTCTCTAGTTGCATCAATGTATCGTCCTTCTGAGAAAGCGATCATCAGCGAGATACGCTCGCTCGCGGTTCCATTGGTGGTATATTTATTCCCTTTCCATCCCTGTCATCCCCCCCATTTCGTGTTCGTTTGGTGAAATTAACGAAGCACGAAAAATGTGTGGAAAAATATTTTATCGCACCATCACCGCATTAAAAGTGCAGCGGAAAATAATAAAAACACAGAAAAAAACAGTCCAAACAAACAAACCAACCTAAATCAAAAGCGGCACAATGTCTAAAAACGAAACACACGACAGAGTCGTTGGATGTCCTTTTATTTTTTCGGCCAGTTCGGGGCCACCAGTTTCCCACCCCCCTTCCTGCTCCATGGAGCTTTTGTTTGAAGATTATTATTGGCGAGTGCTGATCTCTCTTTGGGGCGAACTGTTTGCACGTTGTCTGCTCTGCCGTCCGTGTGTTGCTTATGCTTTGCCTGCTGCCTATGCTGTGCGGTTGTTTGTTCTTTTCGGCCCTTTTTGTCAACCGCAAAACCCGAGCCCTGGCCTCATCACAACGGCTCGTTATGCGCACAGGAAGTGAGTGAGTACGGCCAACCGACAACGGGCTCAATTCGCGCGCCGCTGATGCTGGCCCCCGCCAACTTTTCGTTGCCCTGTCGCCGGTTTCCGGCTTCCAACCGGTGCCGTTATCGTGCCGGTCAAGAGTTGGAGGGTTTGTTTTTTTTTGTCATACGATCGCTGGTGTTCGTGTTGTAGCATTAAGCATTCGCAACTCGGCGGCCCTTTAGGACCCCGCGCTCGCTCGCTCGCGAAGTCATTCAATATTTATGCTGCATAAATTCATTTGAATCAGTTCGGGCGGCGTTCGACGGTATCCTTTTTTTCTTCTAGTGAGGATGTGTCTGTGAGTGTGTGTTTTACCCCCTTGGCCGCGTTATTGTTGTATGCAGGAACACGGAACGGCGAAACAACCTCCCCGGTCACCCCATTGTTGATTCTGCTCTACAAAAATAAACAAGAAAAAAGTGAAACGAACTAACAAAGTGAGTCCAGCATACATCTTCCACCTACCACCACTGCTTTAGGCGCTCTCGAGGAGAAGAAAGCGTTTTTTTCCCTTCCTACGTTCGGTTTCCGTTTCCTCGCGCGCTTTAGTGAAAAGCGATCACATTTTGGTGATCTTCTTAAAGCTGTTTGTTTCCCTCCACCGGCTGCATTGTATTAACTGCTTCCCAGATCCTTCCTCCTTCCCGCTGCATCGTCTTCGCCTAGGTCGCAGCATTGTTGTCCACTTCCCTTCTGCGAATGCACTTAAAAGATCACTTCCATCGATCTCTCACTCTCGCACACACTCCCAAGGGTAGGGTTTGTCATCAATGAATGGGCAAACGGGCTCGATTCCGAGAAAATCACAGAAAAGTGCATCCAAGGGTGCATCTGCTGCACATCTCGGAGGAGGATGGAGACAAAGCTCGTTCCGGCGCACAAGGAGACCATTAATCTTGCTTTAGGCGAGCCCTGCCGAGGGCAGAGAGGACAACTCAGGGAATGGGAAGCCGTTGCGTTGCATTGTTGGGGAAAGAAGGAGATTGATTGTAATGGGATTCAATTTATGATTTCTCCACAACGGAGCATCCCGGTAAAACCTTCCTGTCCCCGTTAAGTGTTTTTCTTTTACGCACGATCGCTTAATGCTGGACATTTGTGGCCTGCGTGTACACAGTGTGGGGTTCTTTTTTAGATTGTTGGATTGGCACTGCACAAAAGTCGGTTGATTAGCATTCGAAAGGGCAATCGCGATCGTCGGCTGACCCGCGATACGTTCGACGATCGGTTTCCTTTTGTACTGATAACATAAACAACGTGCAGAGAAAAAAATCCACACATCTTTCTAAAGAATGGAAAGCAGCCCTTCCTTCGTATTGTTTTCCTCACGCAACAATATCAAAAAGGGTGCATCAAATGAAGAGAAAGAGCTCCGTCCAGAGATGACAGGACAGGAAAAGTCCATCATCGACGCATCGGTCTGGTTTTCGGTTCGAGTTTTTCCCCCCGATCTTTCCAACTACCACGCACAAAAACATCACTTCCACATCACAAAGATTCCGTGCTCCGTTGTCGTCGGTGCGTCAAAACTGGCGGTGCATCATTTTGTGCTACCTTTTGCAGCAATCGCAGACCGACGACGACGTCGACGATGAGGGCGGCTCCGGCTTGTTTGCGGTGGACCCCGTTATGCCATGTTGATTGACATAATGTCGGTTTAATTGATACTTTGCATACGGAGCGTCCCACGACCGGGAAAGAGCGAAAGGGCTCGGTGTACTTTGACGGGGAGAGTAGAAAAAGCACACCAATTGGCAATGTGCCTGCATTTTGATAAGCTCTTAACAATGCGATGCGGGAAAAATTATCATCCGCTGCATCGCGCGTTCGGGTCGGAAAACGGATTGTCCTGGATACAAGAGGCGAGTTGAATTTTTGCATCGGTAAAGCTTGGAGAAGAACCACAACAAATCTGCCGGCAGCAAATATATTATTTACAAACCTTAAAGATCAAAATGGAGATCTTTTTTTTCCAGTTAAAATTAAACCAAATTTTAATTTATTCTAAATTACAGCGAGCGTTAATTTTGTTGAACGAAACCCATTTAGAATCCCTATCAATTCCCCCACAAACTTTAAACAACCTCATCAATACATGTCAAGTGAAACATAATTAAAATCTGCGTAGGAAAAACTGTCAATCTGATTTGCAATTGTTTCTTGTCCCGCCCAATTTTGGCCTTACAAATTAATCATCATCAATTATGGTTCGACAACCATTTGACACCTCTTGCCGGTGCCGGTGAACAGGAATCCTTCATCCCGCGATTTCGTTTTCGGTATGAAAAACACGTACATGGTTGCAAAAATTGTGCGGAATTAATTTCTGCTTCTGCTTTCCCACACCCCATGTCGCTTGACGAAAGACGTTACTGGGCTGGGATGGTAGAAAAGAAAGGAGGCAAAGAGGTTAGAGAATCGTTCCCACAGGATCGGGCATTCCGATGAACTCGGCCGACGACGCCGACGAGCAATCAGAATCGAGCCCAACAAAGTGTCATTAATAAATGAAAATAAAACGGCGACTTTGCGCGGTGAATATTAATTGCTCTCGCCAACGCTTGCGCGCTTTCGGATCTGGAATCCACGTTGTCGTTGACGTTTGGAGCAGCAAAGAGGGCAAAAATTCAGGTAGCCGCGATGTCATAAAATCGATTTCCCCGCGCACGGTCATTAATATTTTATGTTATTAAGGGGAACCCCTCAAGTGGTTGGGCAAAAATTAGCGATCGCGAACTCAAACAACTCATTTGACACTGGGACTGGCACGGCACGCTGGTGCAGGGACTTTCGGGCAAGAGAGATGAGTGTTGCTGTTGTGATTGGTATTTCAAACCGCAGCGCATTCGATATCGAATGTTCAATCATCGTTTTTCCTCCTGCTTTCCTTGCCCATGACCGCAACACAAAAAAAAGGGAACTGGAAATGAGAGATTCATCAACTCGCATTCGACACGATCCGCGAAACGGGAACCGCAGACTTCTGGGGACGAAAGTCATCAGTATTCGAGTGGAACCTTTTGCCGACCGGGAACAGGCTCGTAAGCCGGCTCCGAGCGTCATTTCCGTTGCATTTTGCATGCCACCAGGTTCGGGTAAATTGATAAACACATTCAATCACATTGCCGACTCCGGGCCAAGGTCGGAGAAGTTGTTGCTTTTAATGAGGCTTTATTCCGCAATGGCGCGCTCCCTTGGATTAGGGCATCCCCTGTGGGAAGCTCGATGGACTAATTGTGGACTCTGTTGCAACGCGGGCGCGCAAAATTTCCAACGAAACGCCTTCGGTAACCGGTAACCACGCCATGCGGACGACGTGTGATCGATGAACGATTCCTGCCATAATTCTACCCGATCGCATCACAATCGAGAGGACGTACCCATCGGCAGCATAATTGCAATATCGTGCACGTTCCGTGCCGGCGTGAGTAATTAACCGTGTGGGAAAACTGGGGAGATAGATACGTGATTTACGGTCCCTGGAGCCACGTCCTTATTGGACCGATCGGAACGCTTTCCCCCGGAATCCGCGCGAGATAATGATCCGATCGATACGGATCAGTAACGTTCGATCGATCGGGAGAGCGTAAATTAACTCCGATATCTGATACGGCATTATTATCATATCCCGTTGATCCCACGGGGTGGTTGTTAATCGTGGGGTATAAACAATATACGCTTAAGGGTGAGGAACGATCGTAAGATGTATAATCAAGGGAAGGCTTATAATTAAGACTTGTGCTCTGTAAAAAGGGGAAAATTATGCCAAGAAAATCCGAATTTAAAATTTGCAACAAAAACCATCTGAAACGTCAGTTCAAATAATATTTGCTACTTATAAAAAATGTATAAATATTTAGAAAATGGAGTACTCTTGAAGTATAAGAGTGACGTACGATGAACTGTGGTTCAATTAATGAATAAAAACATAAACAAATCCACAACGCAATTCAACCACTATCGTCCTGCATTAAAAGAAGCAGTTCAATTTCTTTCCAACAAGAAAAAAATACGATCGATCGCCATAAAGAACCATCAGGTGGAGTGGGAAATAAATCGAACCGATCGTGACACACCGCAAAGGACCGATACCCCACAATTATTCCTTCTTTTAAAGGCAGAATATAAGGCAATAAGGTCACCCCTTTCTTGATCTTCCACGCATTCCTTACGCACCCATAACGCTACGGGTGAACTTTCTTAAGGATGCCTCTCTCTTGCCCGGAATTGAAACGAAGTCCTCGTTTTTCCCTGATTTCAATTCTCTTGCGCTTCACGCTCCGTGCGTCACAATTATTGCACGCGTTGCTCGCACACCACCACGCCCCGACCCGACGTACGTGGCGTGTGATGGAATGTTAATTGATTCACGCCAATCACGACGAACGCCTCCTCCCGTTGTCGGCGCAGCAGCAGTAGGATGTGTGGATTTTATTGGCGGTTATTGACTCGACCCAGGTTTGCTGGTTCCTTACTGTCTTCGAATGGGACGACGACGACGACAACGACGAAGACGCATCGTAGCGGCTGCGTTCTTCTCGGGCGATATAATCTTCGGCAACTTCTTCTTGGGCGCGAGTCGGGCTCCGATTGAACAGTAATTCTCCACCGCGCGTGTGACAATTCGCAAAGGCAGCCTGTCAACGAGCGTGCGCGCGTGCCAAGAAAGGTGAGAAAATGTTATAATTGCCACCACCACCATCCGAGAGGCGACATCAAAACCAAAAAAACACAGAGGCGTTAAACGAAATCAATCCCATCGCAACCGTTTTCGCAAGAAAAGGCGAACCTCCGCGTTCCGATCGGTTGTTAGAGTAATCGATCGAGGCGAGGTTGCAGAGAAATGCGAGTCGCTATATGCAACAGTTGTTCAACTCGCACGCCATATGTGTGGTGCTCCTGATCTCCCGCGGTGTAATCGCACTCGTTCGCGGACATGTCTCCGCGCACGGGGAACATGGCAAAGTTATGTTGTTGCCGGCGGGACAATTATGCTCGCAGTCAATTAACCGAAGCGCTCGGGACAAGTAGTGCCGAAGGGTAGAATGAGAAGAAAATAGCAAAGGAAAGCGTGAAATGAGCGTTGGTACAGTCGCCTGGTCACCAGAAAGGAATAATTTGAAACCGATTACGAACTGTTCAGGACACTTGCGAACAAGTTGTAGTCTATTATAGAAGCAAAAAAAGAAAAGAAAAGAAGTAGTATTAAACGCTATTCTAATAAATATAAGTTATGTAACAGAGGCAGCAACAGAATTGATTTTGTTACAGTAAATGTAAAGAAGCACAATTCTATTTGTAAAAAGAAAAACCATCAAGGCACAATGTTTTCTCGTTAGCAACCGAAAGCAATAAAAATTATAATCAATTAATACGTGCAATGATTCCGCCCACAATTCTTCCCACAAGCAGCGAAATCTGCGCCACACGATCGGTAGCTTACTTGTGTAAATAAATGAAATTTTTACCACATTCGACACTAATGGTGTGCGAGTTGAATCTGGTGATTCTGACTGTGTCCGCGACATTTCTTGTGGACCCGTCTGCCCAGTTTTCCTTGAAAGATTCTGTACACGTGTAGGAGGAGTTGTTGGTGCATCGACAACATGCTGATGATGAAGAAAACACACAACAGAACTGAAATTAAAGCACGTCAACCATTGTAGAGGTGAACAAGACACGTAAAAAGGAACCTCGTAAGATTACAAACATTCTTGGGGATCCATCGGCACACACACACACACACGGCACGGTTTGACCGCAAACAGTTGATCACGATTACAGATCGGTGCGACGAATCCAAAGGGTACGCGCATCGTCCACGCCGGGTCAAAAGAGATTGCGGTTTTATTGTAATAAACGTACAAGCCAGGGCTTGAGCTCCAAAGGCGTACAACAGAAAGGTCCTTGAGATGGTCCTCGGGGTTTCTTGTGGGTTCGGCGGGTGAAGATCGTGATGATGCCCTCGTTCCGCCTCGATTGTTTGATCGGGCGGTTCGGGAGGAAATACAAAGCCGAGTCAAAGGCTTCGGTACATGAATCTCGGGGTCCCATTGTGGTCGGCAAACGTGACCGAGCATATGAAACCGGAGAGTATAATTTTAAAATAAATCCCAGACTTTTATTACGATTATTAAAAATTTCGATTTGCATAGATTTTTAAGAGCATTATTTTATAGTAAATCCTTTATTGGAATAAAACAGTAGAAATACAAATCTTCAAGACGGAATGCTCAATGGTATCTCGTTAAGTGTTAATCTCGTTTGTCCGGCACGTACAAATGGACCTCCGAATCCGGGATCAGTCGGGGGGGAAAAAGTGCACCCTCTTCGCGCGGCCGCGTGAAGCAAGCAAAGAACAACACAACTGGCGAAGGACCCCGTGTGCTAAATGCAACAGATAAACAAGCCAGCTCCGCCCTCGGTTCCTGCCCACTGTGGTTTTTGTGTTGTTTTATTATGTGCTCCGCATCCTTCGGCCATTGTCAGTGCCCGTTCGCAGGTCTCTCAGGCCACGCTGGATTCTCCGAATCATTCCGCGTGTGTCAAAAAGGCACCATACGAGAGCCTTGGCCCCGCGGCTCATTGCTCACGCGCGTGTTCATATTTTCACGGCTTTACCGGGCGTCTTATTAGCGATGCTGCTCGTTGGGGGATGGTGGCCATTCATTCATATTTATTTGCTTGCACTAAATGTAGCGAGCGAGTTCGTTTTTCGCGCAACGCAAGAAATGGCTATTTTCTTTTATGTTTACCTACGACGAGAAGATTATCAAAACATAAATTTACCTGCTTACAATAGTTCCACGGAACAATATAATATTAACACAATGCGATCGGCTTTGGATGTTCGCGTATCGTATCACCCTTTTAGATCGCGGATTTCCCGAGACATTGGGATGGGCGTTCAACGTTCTTCAAACACGAGAAAGATGATCATCGGCCGAGATAACATAGCGAGCGTTAGGTTCAGGAGCCACTCTGGAGTGTGG
The DNA here is from genome assembly GCF_943734705.1 of Anopheles coustani. Taxonomy (NCBI): domain Eukaryota; kingdom Metazoa; phylum Arthropoda; class Insecta; order Diptera; family Culicidae; genus Anopheles; species Anopheles coustani. The sequence continues at coordinate 22,620,350 of NC_071289.1, read as the reverse complement.
CATCGTGGACTCGCCAACTTCAGCGCCTCGTTGCGAGGTTAGGTGTGTGCACACACGGACCACCGGACAATCTTTCCGAAAAAGAAGTGAAAGATCAACGCGAGACGGTTGCGATCGGGACACGGCCGTCGCGTCGTTTTTACTTCTTCGGCCCCGAGAGGAAGAAACGTCAATATATATCCACCCGACCGCGGGTTATCCGGCCAGAAGAGGGCAAGCCAAAGGAGGAGTTCGATTCGATTCAGCGGAGGCGGCCCTGGCGAGCCGCATATTAACCCGGTGATAAATGGGCATCGGTCGGGGCGAGCGCTAATGTGCAACGCCCATTCAACGCCCCGCACCGTCGGGACGTGGTGCAGCGAAATGCTGCTTTCGGTTTCGGTTGTTGCTCTTTATTTCAACGCCAGCAAAGCAAGACGTTTTCCCTCAACTAGCCGCCACCTGACATTATCCTTCGGTATCATTTTCATTTTAATCTTTTTTGTTTTTGCTGTGAGGAGAGGAGGGGCTGAAATCACGATACCGATCGGTTGCATTCGCTCGAGACAGGATGGTGCCAGCTAGAGCTGTAACAGGATTCATAAGTGAACTATCAAAGCGTCAAAGAAAGGTTTGAAATATAGTAAATTCATTTATTTAAAGGTTAAAAGGAAAATAAAACTTGATAGGACTAAAATTAATATTTGAGTTGCATTAAAAGGAATAATCGAAGAACATCAGTATTGTAGCTAAGCCAATTTTAAGTCGATATAAACTTAGCATTATTGAAAAAAAAGAAATTAAATGGAAAAACTACGCAAATAATCATCATCCACTTCTTTGACAACCCGAAGCATTCCAAATCGAACAACGAAAGGCCCAAGACGAGCCACTTATTCCGTCACGCCTTTCATCCGAGAAAAGAGCCTAGACCTGGCGACCTGGCCATTGTGTTTGTGTACCCTTTTGATGTCCTTTTACTGACTAACGACTAACGAACCGTCAATCCAGCTCACCCGTGCCAGGGTTCGCTTATCGCAACGATTGATCGATCGAGAACGAAAAGGGAAAAATCCGACCGATCCGATAATCATTCTGCGCGCGGGAAAATGCATTCTAAAACCGCACGCCGCAATCGCCAAAGGTGCAGCTTGGCGGGATAATCGATGCCCAATGGTGCCCGGCCAGTATATCGTCCGCTGGGGCAAGAAAAAGAGTCAATGCGCATCTCGGCGGGGGCAATATTTATCCCTTTTATGGAGTGTCCCGGGGTCCACCAACTCTTCGACCCAAAGCAATTGCATCACGAGAACGAGAGTTGGCGAGATCCTGGCGAGGCGCAGGAGCTTCGAATTCAATGCATCTTCCATACATCAATATTAAGAAAGTCATCCCGGCGTCGAGCGATCGCGTCGTCGTCGTTCTCGCGCATCACGACGGCGATCCTGCTCCGCTTCCTCCTTCCTTCCATCCCGTGCAGGGCCATGTCCGCGCCACGAGCTTGAGATCTTGATCGACGCCGATTTAATACCGCCGATAGCCGCGGTCCGCATTGAATTGGCCGCGATTGCTCACACGTCGCGCACATTCCACGAAAAGACATCGCGAAGTTGAAGATCACGAGGCGGAGTGAAGATAAGCGAGTGTTGTTTGGAGCGCAAAAAATGCCGCGATCGATAAATAAAAATAAACCATAAATTATCGTTCGAAGCAGCGGGGGAAACGGGGTGCGACGGGGAATGGACTGTGTGCGGTTTTAAAAATGTGCGCGAAGGTGGAAAAGTCCAATCTGGTTTCCCCCTTAGCTGGGCGTTGGTTTGGACGGTTGAGGGGGAATTTAAAAGTTCGCTGCCAAGCGTGAAAAGAGCTTAAGAAACTCATCCGCTAAGGCTAAGGAGGAAGTGTTTTTCCAACCGAACGGAGAAAGAAGCTTCGAGAGGTGACGCGCTCGAAAAAGGTGCGTGAACAAATCAAACTCACGACCGGGGTTCAGAAGGTGACAGATGGAACTCAGCGTGGAGCACCGAAAAGGAATAGCATTTCTGCCGCTCGAAAGCCCTTTTAGGGAGAGTATTCCAGAGACTCCATGTACATGGAAATATGCTTGAAAACGCCTTTTAAAAGCAGCTTACTGTTTGATTACGATGAAAAAATAACTGCTCGCAACAGGGAACCTCTTATTCACACGTAAATGAATCATTGTTCCTACTGGGAGAATCCTAGCTAAAGACATTAACCCATCGTGCACAGGGTCGCATGTCCTTGAAATTAAATAGTTTTTTATGTCTTTTTTTGACACCCTTCCATAAGGCCTCATACCCTCGCATAATGAAGCACAATAGAATTCTTTAATGCGTATTTTGCAAATTGCGTTCCCATCTCTCAAAATCTGAAACTGAAGTGGTCAAACTCGGGATTTCATTTGAGCCACCATTTCCGGGGACCTCAACCTCACTTGGCATTAGAAAAAAGGAGCGTCTGGCTACTTGCTGTTTCCTCCTGTATAGCAGGGGAACATCATAACATTGGCTGAACTAAAAGAAAGGGTTAATCCTTGTGAAACACAACAAAGCATTCGGATCGGATGGGAGACTCGTCCTGTTTCCCATTGTCTTGTGTAGAATAAAAGATGACCTTAGATGAATTTTGATGCAATTGTCTTCTTTGAAAATAGGCTGTTTTTTTGTAAAACGCATATGCATAAACTATTTTTGAAAAACTAAATTTAGAAAGAAGACAAGAAATATGCACCTAAATATCAAACAAAGGAAATGAGATCAAGCAATTCAATTCAAGACAAAAACAAAAAAATCCGATAGTCTACAGAATGCAGGAATTGGGAACCGTTTGAACTGAAAAACAGAACAACAAACTTCCTGCTCCTTACATACTTTATTATAGACAATCGTCACACCGAGGTTTATTACCTTCTTTCTAATGGATGAGAAAATGGGCAGAACTGATTTAATTTACCCCACCCTGGATTGAACTAGTTTGTGCAAATTTTCCAAAATGACATAAAATGAACGAAGACCGGTTTCCTGGCCATCATCGCCAGGAAGACCAGGAGGGCAACAAGCATCGTACACAGCGCTTGATGAGTTTTCTTTCCCAGGCTACCGGTTTTCACGCCACCAACCAATGTGTCATTTTGCGTTGGTCATGTACGACGAGAGCATTATTATGATTAGCGTGAGAATGTCCCGCCTAGGCTCTGGGAATGTGCAAGCAAACAAGACCAACTACTAGCTAATGGACGCTGGGAAAGGATAGAAAGAAGGAGAGGATACTCTGGTTATGTTAAAACCATAGGCTAGACTGCATTCGTTGCGAGTCAAATAGAAGCCAATCAATTTAAACAACCATTGAATATTTTAGCAAACTGAGAACTGATAAATTTCCTCTAAGAATGTACGGAACAGGGCACTAGTTTAATTTCTTGTTCATCCAATTTGTCTTCAGGAACTTACCTGTAAAGAAAAGAAAGAAATCAAACATTAATTTTATTCAATTATTTATAAGTTACTGGAAAAGAAATGGTAGAAATAATCGATCAAAAACATTAAAGTTGATAAATCGGTTGTTGAAATCAAGTGCAGCAGCTTTGTGCTAACAAAATAAATCGATCAAACAAACTACAGAACAAAGTTTGCGTAAAACCCAACCGAAATGAGGTTGCCACCGGCTGACGTCCAGACGCGTCGCAAATGAAACGAGCGACCCATAAATACTTCAATCGACTTTTGCCTCTCAGTCAATCAATTAATGTCGCGAGTTTGGTGTTTCTTTTTCAATTGTTTCTGCTGTTTTTTTCATTGTGTTCTACATAAGTTCGTTGGGATGCCGGTTAGAAGCCAGCGCCAGCAGAGGAGAACACCCGAGGAGGGGCCCGATCGGATGGATGAAATGCCAAAATGCTGGACGCAACAACAGTCCGGTAAGACACAGGCTCAATAAATAAGCGTACACTTTTTTTCCAGCCGTCGGGGTGCAGCATTGAATATTGAATTTAAGCAGACTTACGTCCACCAAATGCTTCACAGCCGGAGAAGGGGAGGAGAAAACATCAGTCGCCGCCGCGAAATGGGGTGGTTTGAATGGTTAGAATGTCAGCTGAATTTTAAGAAAACTGCGAACAATCTGAAAAATCCCGCAACCGTGATGATTAATGTTCCAGGATGCTTAATTTGAACCCGAAGTATTTAGTCAAAACCGTGTGAACAAAAGAATAAAACATATGACATATAAAAATCTTATTTCACGAGGCAAATTATTTCTTGGTTGTACATTTTATTCAACACAAGGAAGGGTCTCTCCCTTCTCCCACGTGTTAGCACATTAAATAATTATTCCTTCAAGGCACGTTCCTCCACGGAACGTTGCTATTTCTTTTCTATTTGCCGCCTACGTGTCGCTTCTGGTTCCCGCAAAAAACAAATACAGGTTAATGATTGGGAGACACCGGGTACGAATTCCAAATTAAATGAACCACATCCTGCTGAACAACGCTACATGCTGTTGTGTGTGCGAATTCAAAAAAAAAAAAAAGAGAAGAGCGAATAGAATTAATTTGTGAACTGAAAAACTTCTGCAAACACAATTATTCACACGGAGTGAGCGGAATTTAAAGTGTAAAATTATCCCACCTCTTGCATTTTTCGGTAATTCGTTCGTAATCTTTGAAATGCGTGGCCGACCTAGTGATCGTTTAGCAGGTCGTTGAAGTGTTGGCTATTCGAAGTTTAAACCATTTCATCAAACCGTGATTTTGTACTTTCTATGATAATTCTACGAGGTGAGAAAATGTTACAAATTACTTAAATGCGACTGAATTTATTTTTTTAGAATATTCATTCCACAATGAAGATGAAAAATGTACGACCCGGAACCGAATTCTTCAAAATCCGATCGATCGGCTCACTTGATCGATGAGGTGTTTCACGTTTGACACATTAAAGTGACGTGAAACGGGACGAACGATTCGGAGGAACAATTATCTTCGTCCTTACACCGGGTCAACCGTAAGAAAACGCTAACGAATCAAACCTGTGATCGTGGCAAAGATCGTGCACATCAAGTACGGTCGCCTTCTTCTTGTTGCCTCACTCAGCGATGTAAGCATTCGTGCCTCGACGAGAAGTGTGACTCAGGGAATTTGAGTGATATTTTTTTACTTCATCCAGCGATATGATCACCCGATCATGCCGGTATATTCCATTTCCATTTCTTCCACCCCACCGCGGGGCTATGGAAAGATGACGAAGACGAACGCGACCGAATGAATCTATAAATGTTCCGGTGGGTTCCTCTTGCGCCGGATGGTGAATAAAATAAAATAAACCATCGATCTGACCGGCCCCGGGGTCCTGGTGTGGTGTAGATTAATTAATTCCATTATCTACCACCACCGATCGCAAGCGCACGCGGATGGGTTGGGCATTGCCGGGACTGTTTGTGATTTGTCGATCCAAAAGAGCCACAAAAATCGAGACGAAAGAAGTGAAAAAGAAGCACAAAAGAGGGTACTAATCCCTCCCCTCCTTCGAACGATCAGGTGTGTAAGATTAAGGCGGCCCCAAAAGGCATCTCGGGGTGAAAACCTCCATAGGTCACCGGGCAGCGAAGTGAGGAAACCAATATCGTTCGTTTGATCTCCTCGATCGAGGAATGTCCGCGTGTGCTCGTGGAACGTGTTCGATGGAATTGGTTTATTAATTTCATCGTAAAAATAAAACATACACAAATATAACCCGGCATTGGGGTGGTATGACATCATTCCGCCAGTCATCATATGGTCGGGGGCTTCCATCCCTGTTTTGGGTATGGAGAGCTAGTTCTTTTGGCCAATGTTTTGTCAACTTACAAGCACTAGACGTGCACCAGTTTCGGTTGCGATTCCGAAGTAACCCTTCAAGAATTGACAATTTGATTAATTTTTTCTCGGACTGTTAAGTACTCGTTTTAATGAATTCACATATTTTAAAAAACAAATTTAAAAAACAACATCATAGGTACCATTCTAATGTAACATGAGACAAATGATGAAACCTAATATTGATTGATTTTAAGTTAATTTGCCATATTAAAGGGTTGAAAGGGAAGAAACGCAGCATCGGCGAGGCCTCCGGTGATCTACAGGAACGAAGGAAGAACGGACGAAGAGAAAAGCAAGAGAAACACGCCGGACGCGGCCAGAAATAAATACATATCTTCACACTCGGCCGAACAAATCTTCGCCCACGCCTCGTCGGGGATGTTGTTTTTTCCGTTCGTTTTTTCGTCTTCCTCCGGGGCCAATTTTAATCCGCCAACAGGCACACCCAGCTTCGCGGTGCAACATCGGAAGGATGAATAAATTATTCAGATATATTCTTATGCACACACACACATACACACACACACGAACACACCACCGGGAGCAATTCGGTGGTTGGTGGTTGTGGCACGTCGCTTTCCACTCCGTGGTTCGATTGGTCGTTCGGGTTGGAGGCTGCCTTTCTTCAATTCATGTTTGCTCTCGGTTCGCGATAAAATTTGCGGTGACCTCCGGGGGCACGAGGTGTGAAAGCCTCCATTAAACGGAGCGATCGGCGCCGGGTATTGACGGAACCGAATCTAGAATATGTTTGTTAAATAAATGATCACTTTATTTTTGACTTCCCTAATACATTGCTCTCTTCAAATGTTGTTTTATTGACATAGACTAATATTAACTTTCCATCGTTGGAAGTATGCTCTTCAAATGATGTATTTTTCGAAGAAAACCCCTTACCCAGCACGAAGACACGACACAAGAAACCAATTTGCCGAACGAAGGAAACGACACACTACAGAACCTCGTGTTGGCAAGATATGTTTGATGCAAACACACTTTATCTGAAGAGCATAACCGGGAGGTGGCAAAAGGCCCGGAAGGGGGTCGTGGTGAGGGAATGACGAAACGTATCATTCCTTCAAATGAGGTGTCCCGGCGGGACACCAACGATGCGCGCCCGATCGTCAAAAGGGATGGATATTAATGAGTGAAGATTTCTTTCTCGCGAGAAAACCCCCTGCTCACCTTACCGCTCGATCATCGAAACCGAGCCAAAGTGTCGAATCAATCTAAGAACGGCCACCTTCAGGCCGCGGCCACCTACATTCCATATTCAATGGACGTCTTGCCCCTTCCTTCGTCGGCCGTCGGGTTCAAGCCCCGGTCTTGAAGTGTCTTTGGAATGCATCCCTCGTCGAAGAAGTCGTTGCCTGCCTGGCAGGCGATTTTCCTTCCTTCATTAATTTCCGATAGCCGATCATTGCCTCCCTAATGGACAGTAATTAATTATGTTTCGGGTGATACCAGGCGGCCGGCGCGAAGGTGGTAGTTGCATGAATTTTAGCGAGTTCCCCCACTCCGAAGAAACCAAAGTGGAGTGTATGTGTGCCAAAACATTACATGCCAGCTAGTGGTTGCTGTCACCGTTCCGACGGAGGGCAATGGACATTGAATGATCGCACTCATAAGTTGACAGAAAGTGTTGGGGTTTCTCTCGCACCCGTTCTTTTAAAAGCATCCTTATACTCAAAATTCAAGCCAAGAAGCCGATTACCTCCGGGTGGCTTACCTTATCGTAAATCCTTTATCTAACTTTGTGAGGTTATTTTTTCAACATTTTGCGAGGAGGTAAAGTGAGCAGCGAGAAGCGATACGGAGACCCCTTCCTCCGAGACCCGTTTGGAGACACTTATACAAAGTGAGATAGATGGGACGCCGTTCGTTTGCTCAATGGGTTCTTCTTTCCGCCCTTCTACGGCGAAGTAGCATTTTTCATTCTCGCTTCCAGTTCGTGTAAGATTCGTTTCGTTTTCAATATTTATTCAGCTGTCATAACAGAGTCATTAAGTTATTAATTTTTCTTATTGGAAAAAAAACTACAGACTATCCCCCAAAACTGGGCAACTTTGGGCACCGATTAATGGACCATGGACCATCGTGTGGGTAGATTGGTTTCGGTGGTTTTTGGTGACAATGAGTAGAGAGAAATCTCTCAGACACGACTTGAAAAATGTATATGAATCGGCAAGGAATATTTTTCAATTTACTTTAATAATTATTTTCTTTTCAGCTACGTTTAAACGCATATTTGAATTCAAATTGTTTTAAAAAATCAAACCAATGAAACGGTGTGATTTAGAGCAAAGTTAATTCACGAATTTCACATGAAAACCCCCAAATGGATAGTAATTGGTGTCTCGTCTAAGGATCTTCAAACAAAAGAATGCCCAAAATGAACGGTTGACGATTTAATTTTCTCCTGCTGAACCTCGGTCGAGCTCGAATTAAAACCCCCAATATGCAGCACAACAAATTAGCCGGCTCGCTTCGCCACCCATCTGATGCAATCTGTAATTTAATCGTCCTGCCAAATGGCGATGGGGTAAAACAGAAAAACAAAAAGCCTTGCCCAGAAGTGGGCAACACAAAATAGACATTTTGCGACGAGAAAAGAAAAGTGAAAAAAAACTACGTGCAAACTAATTTCATCTGTCCGGGGGATTCGGAAAGAAAAGCTGAGCGAAAAAAGCACACCACAATTTCTAACACATAAAAACCCTTCGGTCGTTCGAAACATTTTTGCATCCTGTTTTATCCATCCATCGGTGTGTGTTGTTGGTAGATTTCCTGTGCAACGCATGATCACCGGTTGGTTCGCAGGCGTCGTCCGTTACTTGCATCGCATCGGGGTACATAATTAAAACCATAATTTTAATACCCGATCGCAATAATTATGTCTAATAATCGCACGAAAATTAGGCCCCTGCACGCGGGAGAGCTTGCCAAATTCTCGACGCCAGTTGCGGTATCGGCTTCAACCTGGAACATTCCACTGCAGGCAGGGGAAGAGGATTCGTAATTATTTCCTTTCGGAGAAAATTGGCGAGAATCGGACATGCAATGGCCGACAGCGCAACGATGCACTTATGGGAGAAGCATTTGCTAATTCAAATGATTTTGTATGGAGTTTGGTTTTGTAGCGACAAGTAAAAATTGTGTTAAAATTGTATAAAATGTAATACCATATTAAAATATTACAGATAGTGAAACTTTACACGAAAAGCATAGAAAAACAGGCGAAACAATTGTTCGTTGCAACCAAAACCGCGTCAAACTGCACCTTTGCCGGGAAGTTTCCAGCCGGTTTATCCTGCCACGGTTCGGCCATCGGTAACACTTGGCCATTACATCAACCAGCACCGTCTTGCACCACACCTCGCAGACCCCCCGGAGGCAGACCGCTTTGTAGCGTTTTTTCGCCTTTCCGAAACCGTTCCCGCCGCCAGAGGGCCTCGGGGTTAAAAGCAGGCCGAAAGTACTAATTAAAATAATTTTACCTTGATATCATTAATTTCAGATTTCGCAAACCTTTCCCTTCCAAACCCGGACCCTCCCGTGGCTCGTCGATCGATTCGATGCACGATGCCTTCCCTCCATCCTTTGTATCCTTCCTATGTATGTGTGTTGGTGTTTTTGCCAGCCCTATCACTCTCCGGGGTTTTCATTTTTGGACCAATACTGCCAATGGTATAAGGGCGATAAAAAAGAGGATATTTTTTTCTAACGCGTTCCACCGGAAACACCGACACATACACACATACAGCACTTAGAAAGCAGGCAAAGATTGGTGTATGATAAAGTGTAATTATGCGGAACCAAAACCGTATGCCCTTCACCTTTACCGGCTTAGAGTATTCCGGCTACATTGGTTGCGAACTCTGCATTATTATTAGCTGTATTCTGATCAGCACAGGCATTTTCTTGATGCATGTATAATCCATCACTCTCGAGTTTAATATCGTCCTATCGTTGAATATTTCTCAAGTTCCAATTTTATTTTTATGCTGTCGATTAATTTCGTACTTCCTAATTGCCAGCAGCTAATCTATCATCAAGCACCCTTCAAGAACGTAGAGATTCGTTTGTGAAGTGAATAAATTTTAAGGCTGATAAAAAGTTTAACATATCACACACACATTGTTAAATCATATCTCCAATCATTTTAATTTTCCCATTGATTGCGAAACTAAATGTGCTGCTAAAAACAAACAAACATCGCCGAAACATACACTTTGAACACGCACGCAATCGGAAACTTTGGACGCCTCTTTTCTTATGTTTCTCAAAAAGCAACCTTTAATAGCCACTGTTACACTTTTCCCGTCAAATCTCTTGCACCCCTGGCGTGACAATTGTTCTCTTTTACCGGTACTCAGACGGACACCCGGGCGTTTTGATGACGATAATGTGGTGGTTATGATGAGTTTGTAGACAATTTATCATCATTCTGCGCTCATTGCTACGGTTACTTAACGGGCTACTGACCTCGAAGGGAGGAAATTGTACCATACATTAACACTTTGCGGCGAACTTCGGCATGGTAGTGTTGACTTCCGATTTTGCGAAAAAAAAACAATTTTAATCTCTCCACAAAAAGTTCTCCTTTCCACACGTGATTTAAAGCAGAGTAGTCCGGCAACAAACTTAAACATTGTTGAAGCAATGCTGCCATAATTATTACCCTCAATTTGGCTTCATTCTGGCTTTTCTCAGACAGTTTTCTGCAGTTCTTCTGCTGCAATCGTACTGACAAAGTAGTGGAACACCACCCCAGGCCCGCCGACAAGCTGTGGCTGCTAATGCGTCAACATGCCACGCCCCGGTGCATCCTTTTATGCAGGGCGATGCGGCGACACCGGGGAATCAATGCTACTTCATTAAACCAGCGGCGCGTTCAAATTATGAGGGAAAATTAAATTATCCTCACCCTCGGCTCCGACTCGGTGGAACAAAAGAGTAGTGTTTGGGGGATGGTTGTAAAGGTAAGGGGGTGTTTTCCACTACATTTTACGGCACGAAAAGAACTCCACACGCTTGAATCGATTCGAAATGAAATAAAGAAACCGACGACAAGGAAAACGGAAGCTGTGCATTAAATAAAGATTAACAACATTGTTTCATTACGAGGGCATGAAAACAACGCCAAGTGTGATAAAGTAAAGAAGCAAAAAGGAACAACTTCGAGTATTGCTAATATCTCTCCCAAAACGTGCCCTATCATAGGAAAGATGTACACGATTGCATTCTACATCTCGAAAACTTTGCATAATGTTGGACTGTTTATCGCTCTTAGAAGCAAAAAATAATGAGCAATGGTTCTACGTTTAAGCGAATGGGGAAAATGAAATGACTTTCAACGTTATGGAGTTTCTTGCTTGGCTGATTTCTATCAAACATGCGGAATGGAACGTGTTTCTTGTAAAGTTATGTGTTACGTCTGTAGAATGCATGTAGCGATAAAACTCCCTAATTTATGTTTTGTTAACATTTCAAGTCAGATGTTGAAAACACTTCTATCATCTAAAGTGATATAGTGTATGAACAAATAATGATTTAATAAAAACAATAAAATGTGTAAAGAACAGCTACATTCCTTCAGATTCTTTTAAAGGAAATATATATCAAACAACTGAAAGAAATGTTTAACAAATAACGTTATTTCATTTTTTATTTTCTACCCTTAAGGAACTTTAATGAATGGATTGCAACCAAACCGCATTCATCGATAAAAAGGTTTTCATTTCCATTCAATTAGTGCAAGGCTGTGTTGGATCGGAAATTTCATGTCATTCCTAATTTCGTTCCGACTCTCGCGCTCAGCTCGGATTCAAGTCGGTCCCGGGTCGGTGCCTTCAGCGTTGTTATAAAGTTGTTGCACCATAATTTACGACAATGATAACGCACTCGTTGCCCACGGACGGCCTTCGAGGGTCGGCCTGGTTGCACAAAGTCAACCGCAGCCATCGTTTGTCCGTGGGCATCCCAACATCCTCGTGAACAAGATTTCTTTTCGATTCTTCGAGACGCTCACTTCTCCACTCCTCTTCGTGCACGATGCACTTGAAGGTAGTTTATGGACACATCTTCTTTGTGTCTTTTCTACTTTTTTGTTTTTTATTTTCATCCTTACATTTTTCCTCCACAGAAGGCTTTAATTAGAGTAAGGGTTTGTATGGGGATTGGTTTTTTGTGACACCTACGAAAATATGTGGCAAAGGTCTTTCGGAGGATATTTCTACTTATAAAGAAGTAATCATGATTTTTTTATGAAATAAATGTATACTGAATGAGTACTCTCACAATAATCAACATCAGAAAGATCCCAACGTCCAATGCAATGAATTCAAGATCAGTAACAACATAACAAATTACAATAAATGCTAATTATGCAGGCAAATTATCAAAACAATTATACAGTAGAATTACTTTCAAATTAAGTTCCAATTAGGAAACAGAACGTGTGTAGAACCGGTCGAGTTTCATTTCGTATTTTATGAAGTCGTCCACTGGCTGCCGACGACTAATTTTTAAGTCAGTTAATGACAGCAAATACATTAAAACATCACAAACCACTTCCTTCGCGAACAGCGATAACAGACAGGCGAAAAAAAAACATTGTAAACATGGACGAATCCGCGCGAAAGGACGTGGAACCGAGGTAAGGTGGAAATATATTGGGTTGTAAAAGTTTTGCGACTCCGTGGTGCTCGAGTGCAATATGTCTTAATCCGATTATCTGATGTTCGGCGTGCAGCGCGACCGAGGGTGTTTTTCGCTACCCACCATTCAAACCGGAGCTTAATTAATTGGGATTGGGGCTTTGCGGAAACAGGCCATATGTGAAGATGTAGCAAGAAAGTTTTGTCGGGAACCTTTCCGTCCCGAAGTTAACCAAATGTTTTAAAATTAGTTTGTAGTTCAATAGCACAAAGTTTATTTCTTGATTGATATTGTGATTTATTAATCTAAATTTGTTATTATTTGAATGAATTTTGAAAACGAAACTATTTAAATCAGCAGTGTTTCTAGTTGAATCATAAAAAGAAAAGGCACATAAAATTAAAACAGACGCATTAGGATTACACTGTATTCATTAAGATGCTTGCGACGTCCAACCCATTATGCGCCTTAGCGATCGAACAAACAAGAACTAGGGGCAAAGGTTTTAGAGATTCCGTTAGACTATCAAACACATAGAAGAAAAAATTGCTACCACCATCGAAGCAGTACAATGGGCAACACATATTAATTGACATGCAAATGAGTGCCAAATCAAACATGCACACTTTGTGTCGTTTCGGACGGCGAGGGGGAATGATTTCGGCAGAGAAATCAATTTCCATACTAGAGTTAACAAGCGTTCGCACGAATCCAGAGCGTTTAATGTCGCCTAAGCAGACGTTTGAATGCTTTAAAAAAATCTGATCGCGAGAGCATGGGATCAAGTGGAAGCAATTTTTGTACCATGATTGTGGTGCCTGAAGTTGTGTCAGTTATTGTCGGCAATATTTGTCAATTAATACCATCTTAGCTCTCAACAATTTAAGTTTTTTTTCTCTCTACTGGTATTAATTGATGTACTTATTTATCGGAGTTAAAATTAGCAATAATAAATATCCATCGTCTAACCATTTTTTCTATTAAACAAGATCAATTGAACAGCAAAGAAGTTACCTTATAATTTGATTCAACTTCCTTCCGCTCGGTAAAGAAGAAATCAATAGTTCAAGAACATTTCATGCTACCTTTAGGATTTCAAAACCTCCAAAACACTTCGGGACCCATTGGTGCCGCAGCATAATGACTTCTTCTGGTAATGACTAATTAACGTGGCAACACACAGTCCACAAGTCCTCGTTGTTCAGCACAGCTTGTATTTTTTTTTTTTGGTTATGTCTACATTTTTCCTCGATTGATGAGACTGTTATGGTTAGGGTGAAGCTGTTGAGTCTGCTGAAAGGTTGAAAAACTAATCGTAGCCCCTTTTTTCCATTTTCCTCCTCCGGAGCACAACTTAAGGCGGGATAATTAAGAGCTGTACGCGCCCGTTTCATTTTCCTTCCATGAAATTCGGTTGAAACGTTCGTCCGGTAACGACAGGGAGCTAGATAAAGAAAAAAATCTTTAACATTCTTTCAACACTCAATAGCAGAACCCGCGCGCGCGTTTGTACACATGTGTGCGATGGTTCCATTCATATTTTTATAATAACAGTAATTTCACCTCATCACGCTGGTGCGCGGGGTATCCGGTGTGGGTCTGCTCTTTTTTTTTACCGTCTACTAAATCGTTCTGCTGACCGCCAGCTGGAGCTGGTTCGTTCAGTCCCACAAAGCTGGAAGCGGGAAAAAGTACACCGTTTCATCCTCTCACACTGGTTTTTCACGCCATCAAAATGTCTTTCGAGCAGCTGATACAGGGGTCTAGGAGGTAGGTATATGGATATGATTCATGCACGTTCACACCAAACCGAGCTCGAAATTGTTTAATTGCACTTTAATTGCCGGCTCCACCAACCAACCGGTGAACGAATGTTTAATAACTAAACACCCGAAGGCCAGCGATCTATCCGCTTGCAGTGAATTTCTTTATTCGATTATGACCATTCATCTTTTCATCTTCAATCCGTAGAAGCTCCCGAAACCAGCAATCTATTTTTGGACGGACGGAAAAATCCCCATAAATGATGGGAAGAGTGCCGAATGTGGTAGGGTGGGCTTTTTTTCTTTTCGATTGAAGCGTATTTGAGTCGATTGGAAATTAACCACACCACCGAGGCGGGTTGGAAATTCAACTTCCAGTCGGTGAGCGAAGGAAATGTGAATAATTGTTAAACGTGCGAACCCCCGTTTTCTTGCGCCGAGAAAAGTAAGGAGCTAACTGAACCCCTCATTTGCAGAGCGAGGAGATCAAACAATTTGAACGATTGCAAAACGACGAACCCAGGACCGCGCGGGCAGGGAGGGAATGTTGGTGAATGAGGTAGAGGTTTATGGTTAAATTTTAATGCAATTACGCTGCTAATTCGGGGAAGTAGTTTGAACAAATTATGATTAAATTACCTTTCTTTTCTGGAAATAGATTTCTTGAGTCAAACGCGGAATGATTCGATTTATTTTATGAACAATCTTTAAAAGAGACGTTAACTGCTATGGAATGGCTTAGAACGATTAACTGGACTGAAGAAAACTAATATTTTGATTAATGGTCTTTCAAACATTATTTTCACTAACTATCCTCTGCCTATCGACAAATATTTTTTAAATCAAAAACAAACCACTCAAAACCGGAAAATACCAAGCATTAAATGAAAAAGGATAAAAAACTTTCGTATGAACGTCCACACGCACCGTTCGCAGACCATCACAAATTTTGAATTAATTAGTATAATAGCTTCATAAATTTGTTCAAATGGTGATCTTAACGCGGATCGGAGGAAAACACCAATTTCAATAAAAAATGGAATTAAACAGGCTGGTTTGTTTGCTGGCCTGGCAGCAGCACCACCAATTGGCCGGCAAGGACTTCGCGCACCTTCAAAACCGATAATTCTTCCCGCGTTCGTTCCGCAGCGCTGCCCGAAAGAGGGACCCCGATCGAAAGTAACCCCACGGAGGCTTTTGCGGCCGGCCCAAGGGTCCATTTGGCGAGTCACATCACCATCGAGCCGTCATCATCATCACCTTCACCGTCGAGACACGTTCTCGCAATCGTGAATGGGCTCATCAACGTCCATGATTTCCGTCGATGGGATATATACATATGCCAAAACATTATTATTTCCTCCCGTTCCGGCATCCTTGCACTTATCGGTATCGTCCGTTTGGACGGTGATCGAAGTTAAGTTCAGACCGTACTAGGTGAGTGGTTTGATTGACCCAAAATCGACTCACTCAGACACCTTAAGCTTGAGGGACATACATTTGAGAAATTAATTTAAGACAAACTGCACGAAGGGAATCTCGTGAAGCTCAACATGAAATTCTTACATTATAAATAGGAAACCATGATGAACAAATTTTCAAACCAATCACTCAAAAATTGAAGAGTTTTTCCTATCAAGTACCTGGATGTTATATTCCTTTCTGTAAAATTCAATGTTTGTTCATGTTTATTATTCATCACCGGTAGAATGCCCCCTTGAAGACGGTTCCATCTCCATTAGGTCGCGGTTTAAAACGGGGTCCACAATCGGGTGGGTCATAAATGGGAAAATAAAGTTGACAAATAAAACCAACTCCGAACACGCGCGCATCGACGGATTCCGACCGGACGGTCGCGATCTTTATTGGGAATGCCCGAAATCACGGATCACCGGCTGGAGCGAGAGGCTTAGCGAGCGAATAAAAAAAAAGAAACGCAGGAACCAAGCTAGAACGATGGTAAAAGTGACGGAGATACACCTCCAGCTGTGCGAGGGAAAAGCTGACGATAAAACGCGTTAGATCGGATATTAATAAATTAGCCACCATCGAAGCGCGAGGATGGGGGCGAAACGGGAAAACGGATCGGAAGGGGTTGGCGGAGGGCAGACAACTCGTAAATTTGTCCCAAAATCGATTTCGCTCCCCCCCTCCTCCACCAGGGCGAGAAATATTCATCCTTCTGCCGACCGATCTCTACCTGCTTGCCCAACAAATGAGAAGATCCCCATTAAAATATTCTTTCGTTGAACTCCACCCGGGTAGAACGAAGATTTTGTGACGGCGACGGCGTTGGTGTTTGGTGCGAGCTTTGGGACACCTGAAAGCATGACAAAACAGGGGAGGACTGGGGGCGGCGGATAGGCTTTAATCGAATCGAACCGAGACGAAGGTGCGGCACCGGAAATGTTGTGACAACGCGGCGCATAGCGGATAAAACCACGCGCGCTGCTCCGTGAGGTTTCGTCGTTCTGCCGGACAGCGGGTCGTTTAATGTCCCCATCGGAAACTGGGTGTGCCCTGGTCGCGCTTCGACTACAGTGGAACGTCCGTCCATTCGAGTCAGCACTGCTGCAGCGGCACTTTCTAAGCCAATTTCCGGTTCCGACCCAGTTGTGCGATGCATTGTATTTTGAGGGTTTGTGGTCACAAAATGTGGTCACCCCAGTATTGAAGCAGAATCCAATTGAAACTTCAGGAAAGAGTGCATTCAACCTCATCTCCACCATGGCATAGAATGTATGAAGCATCGAGGTATATCCTACTGGGAACGACGGAATCAATAATGTGGAGGCACTAATGAATGATGACAAAATTAAGAGCATTTGTGATGCAATGAAGCAATAATCGCGATCCTTGTGATGATGACAAATGGTATAAACCTTTTTCCAAATCTATTCGATACAAATACAATCAGAATGTTAAACCCCAAACCCCCAGATAATAAGAACCGTTTTTAGCAAAGCTTTGTACATAATAAACAAATGGTCAAGTTATGAAAATAGAAAATATCCTTTGGATGAGTAGAATCTTGGAAAAGAACCTGTATGAGGTTTTGAATAATCCGTAATATTTAAGTATTTTGTTTTTGTAGCATTAAGGTATTTTGTATCCGATTCTGTGACGAATGCGATAAATTTATTTCTAGTTAATTTTTTCAATTTCAAACATAAATAAAAAACTATATGAACTTCTTTTACCATTCTTTTGGCGTTGAATGACTAAGTTCATTTTTGATGTACCATATTTTTACGTGTATAATATTTCGCCAGTATCAGTTTTGATAAAAACCAAAAGTTTTGTTTCATTTCCACCTTTGACATAATTAGTGTAGGTAGGGATATTGGTTGATTAAGTAAATTTCTTTGATTAAAATTTATACTTGATCTGCTATTTGCATAATTGTAGCACTAGCAAGTTGCTAGAAGCAACTGTTATGCTTATCAGCTCATTTTCTTTACTAATTTACAGTTACATTCAGTTAGTATAGTTTCTACATTATTTTATTTTGTTTAGAATCCAATCAAACTATTCGTTACCAAGTGGCTCACACGTTCTGAAAAAAAAGAAAGCCCAAAATGAAAATGAATGAAATAGCAACTTCGTAAGAAAATGTATTTATGTTTGAAAAATGCAATAACAGTCAAACTTATACTCGCAAATAACAACACCCTTTTATTCCAAAATAATAATAATTCTAGATTTAAATCGTAATTAGAGGGTTAACTGTACTCTGCATACTTTCAGAAAAAATGAATTGAATCAATGCTTTGAACATCCAAAGAAACCGAATTCAATTCCAAAATCTTTGCTGCTGACCTTTGGTTTTGTATCCATTCCCAGCTCGATCGTTGCTTCGTGCAGAACGAAAGAAATATTGCTGTTGTTCAATCCCTTTGTCGGAATGATTAGACGCGACTCAAACGACCCAGACAGGCCCGGACCATGATTAGAAGAAATTAACGAGTTCAACATAGTTGATCCGGCTGCGATCGATCGATTGTGCTAACAATCGTCGGACGATCTCCATGACGCTACAGTTCCTCTGCGCCTTCCAAAGCAACGATTATCTGCTGCCTTTCGGGGGTGGAGAAGGCGGCAACCGAGGTGGGCAACAATCACGATCGTTACTGTTACCCACCCTCCGCCCCTTCATTCGCCCTCGGAAGGGAGTGTGTTCTCGTTATAAACAAATCTCTTTGCAGTTCATCGATTAATATTTTTTGGGGCGTCTTCGACATGCCAAAGACGGACACACATTCACACCGAAGAGCGAAGTGAAGCCGCCCGCTTGCGTGGCGTTTGTAATTGAATTGAGAAGAAATATCATTAATTTTGATTAGTCAAGTGTTGATTGTGGGGCGGATCGCCGATCGTACTGCTTCGTGGCCGGAGAAACTGCAGATCCCAATCAATCGAACGGCTGTTCTTCAGCGAAAAACATGCAATTTGAAGGAGATTGACCCATGTTTGTTACCGAGAACGATTGACTAGGAAGAAAGTAATGAGTTAAAGGTGTTTCGAGGGAGCTCTAAGAAGTCGGTTGAGTCTATTTCAATCAATTTCAATTGTTGAAGTGCTTTTTTGAGATATTTAAAGATGTGTCACTTTACTTTCTGTTTCCTCTGCCAAAAACCAAATGAATCGCGTAAGAACCATTCCTAGAACTTCAACCAAAGCGACGCAACACTTCACAGCGCCAAATCAACCAACAATCGCATCGAAACCGGGCACCGATCGAATATAATTATTTTAATTAACATCCGTACTTGAGTCGGCCAACTTCAAGTTACCTCCATCCCGTGGCCCGGCTTTTCCCTTCCCTCGTTGATTTCTTTGGGACGTTTCTAATTGAAACCCATTCACAAATCATCGGACCAAACCGAAACGATGGCTCGGAAGTGGAGGGTCGAACAACTCATCATCAACGAGTTCACTACTCCGGGGTGATGTCCGGTTGTTCGCGTAAACCGCAGAACTCAATTTGCTGGAACACGTCCCCTGCCAAAGGGCCAAAACCTTCCTCCGCCGGTTTGAATGTGGAGGAAGGATGAGAAGGCACAACAACGTTCGTAAGAAAACAAAACAAAAGCATCCTTACGGAGGGAAGAAAAAAACGGAGGAAAAGAACTACTAACCACAAACAACCAAGCGCAGATGGGATGTGGGAGGGAAACTGGTGAGGCTTGCAGGCAAATCAAACCGTGAACCCTCGCCGTCATCCGTTACTTACACCGTGTCAGCCTTAGAAGAAGGTGTCCCCCGGCCGGTTTGTTAAAGGTAATTTCTTCCCAACCCCTTCCGAGCTTTCCGCCTTCGAATTTTGCTTTCTCTAACTCGTACGAAATGAAAATAATACATTGCCGTACCTCGTCGGTTCTCCGGGGAGCTAACCGCCGTCCGTTTGTCGACGAATTCACGAATTAAGCTTCCAACTTCCACCGCGATTGCGATTGACGGGCAATGAGTTTAGGAAGGAAGAAAAACATACGTACCAAACACCCAAAACTCGGATCAAGCTGCAGGGAGCCAGGGGAAACAAGGGAAGGCAGCACCCAAGCAGTAATTTCTAGCTACTTGTGTCAGAAGTTCAAGTGCCCGCAGCCCGAGTTCGGTAAGGTTGGTTGAAGAGGAGGAATTTAGACTGTTGAAAGATTTCGGTCTGATTTGTTCGGGGCGGCACTTTTGTGGGCCATCCTTTCCGCAACGGACTAGGATTAATCGGTTTAGGGGTAAGAGGGATGCCGAAAGGAATGGGGAAAGGCATTCAGCATGGCCATAATGAGACGGATGAAATGAAGATCCAAGGGGTCTTTCAAGCTGGGAGAGCATAAAACGGGATATATTTAGATATTGGAGATGCTGGCGAGAATTTATATTACAGCGAGGAATAATCTCGATCAGTCGATTGAAGGAAAATGATACCAAATATTTGAAGAAAAATTGTGCAAACTATTTCAACATAAATAGTAGTTCTAATATTTAAGAATGCTTCTCTTAATCCCAAAACAAACTGCCGCCAACTAATACCTTGTTCGCTGTGTTCGGAGAAAAAGGAAAGATTGAATAAAAATACTTCAGACCACCACCCAAGAGGTGCCGAAAGCAAAACCCGAAGAACCAACCAAATGCTGGCAATCGTTGGTTTGATTTTAATTTACACCCATCCTCACACTTCTGCCCTACACGACGTCAGTACACGAGAGGACCAAAACCGTGACCACCCCGGCACAGCAGGAATGCTATTGTTTCGCGTTGGTCTCCGACGAGTGGAAAGGCTCTCATTCTGCCCACCTTCCAGTGGTAGGGCTCAAGGGGAAACGAAAAAAAAAGCTACCGAGGCCTCGTTTAGCCTGTAACATTGTTGCCCCGTTTTGCTTGGGAGATGAAAATTCTCGTCCATTGTTGTAGGATGATCTGCTCGCTTCTCCGAAGCGCGCACTACAACATCTACAAGAGCACAACAACGTGCCATCCGTGGGGCTCCACATGCATGATCACATGAAATATGTTTGCATTTCGTCTAATTCATTAATAACGATCGTTCGCTCCCCTGCCCGCGTTGGGTTTTGCTGCGCCTTTTTGAGTTTTATTTTTATTCCGCGGTAATGAACCGAAGGGACGATTCGTTCGGCATTCAACAGCTTCACGGTAAATCAGTTTTACAGAATTCGATTTTGGCTGGCTGGGTTGTGCTTTTTTTTGTTGGTTCTCCCTTTTCTCAACACCTTTTTGGAGGGTGAAAGGAAGGAAACAAAAAATCGGCGACCAACGTGTGCATGAACAAATCATAAATCCAATTTCAAGCTTTAATGCACATAACGGATATGAACTTTTGAAGGTGTAATAAACAGAGTGATTACCGTAGGCACTTTTTTATGGCACAACAAATTTTGGACAATTAAGAGGAGTTATTCCAACCAATAACGATCGGAAAGAAGAAATTTTAAAAAGCAAAGGAAAAGTTTTTGGTTGGGGAATTTGTGGCACAAATCCCTTCCACGCAAACAACTGTTAATACCCCTGCATTGAAACATTCTTCGATTCTCGAAAATAAAGGTTGTAGGGCTACCGGATTCTTGGAAGGTTGATTAAGTTACTTAATTTATGAAACTGTCGTGAACCGTTACCTGAATTTTATGTTTTCTTTTGCGGCTGCTAACTCAAACTCAGCTCTCAGACTAGCTTGATTTGAAACGATTTCTTTAAATACAAACACACACACACACAAATTCTTGTGCTCAAACGCATGCAAAATATGTTACATTTATGTGAACATTTTGCTTTGATTTGAATTTCTTCGTTCTGCACAACACTGCAACACAAACACGTTGTCGCTTTTGGGAACGACGATTTAACTAACTATTCCTTAACGGTACAACATATTTACACGGCTTTACGCCGGACGAATTAGGCACTAATAGATCATTTTCTAGACGTCCATCATCACACTTTTCACACGATCACGCGGCGATAACACGTCGGTTTGGTTGCGGTTTGTACACTACAATGTATGGAAAGCGGCTTGTTGTGATGAGTGGTTGTCAGACATTTTACCGGAAAAACTACGTTTCTCACATAGTTTGCAATAATTTACTCGGGAGATTTATTAGTTTTCCCACCAATCTTGATTTGATTTGCATTTGACTACCGCTGGGGTTTGGTGTCGGCTTTCGTTCGGCGGTGGCAAGTGTTATGGTGTTAAGTTATGTGCATCTCGGCGCTCGATCTCTTGATGCTCCTCCATCCTGTGCACACGCGCATGTGATGCAGGAATTGGATCGAATTTCCCCACCGAAACACGTTCGCGACGAGCTAATTTGACATCTGTCAAGCGAATAGCTGCTACTGGTTGAAGCGTTGAAAACCGCAAGCAGGGAAGACACGGGTGGCAGACGATCACTGTATCACTTATTTATAGTTAAAAAAAAGGATCTGTTGCAGATCCATGATCCAAGAATAGCGAAGAAAAGGTGTTAGGAGGCAAACAAAGATGCCCAAGAACACGCGCGCGAAAAACGAGTCGCGATGTGCAACCGCGAAAAGCGGCGCCGCGACTAACCGCAGCACCGGCACTTTCACGTCTGCACGCGACGACTGATTGTATCAAAATAAACAATTCTATCTCCCGTTTTGAATTCGTTCCAACCTGTGCGTCCGATAACCGGTTCGCTGACCTTGGGCGGAACAAACGCCCCGCGGTTTTCCCGCTAACTCTCTGTACTAGCGGGGCGGAGAAAGGGGAAGAGAAAAAGTTGAGTTCGAACATCTTTTCGTTTCAGCTTTCGCTTAAGACGATGAAACATTTCATTTCCACGAAAAGGTTTTCGAACAAAGCTGCGAAGAACATCACAAGTTGAAAAGGTGGCTTAAATAGCCAATTTGTTAAAAACTTTTTTGTTTCTGTACCGATCTGGACAAATGACCCCTCAAATGAAAGGTCTCTTCAAGACAAACAAATTTGGGGAAGAAAGATTTTTGAGAACTCATCAGTTTTTTACTTTGAGGCTCAAATTACCGGTTCTTTAATTTACAACTACCGGTTCGATTATCCAATCACAGCTCGACTTTCTTGTTTTCTGCCCCTCCATTCATCCAACGGAGCCAATCACAGACCGGTATCTTGGCATCATGCTGTCTCGTATGCTCGTCTCTCTCTAATTTATCAGCGGCATAGCGTCCTCTAGTGGACGCTAGCGGAACTGTATAAAAGTGCAAACCAGGGCTGCTCAACCTTCAAATAAAATTCATTGTCGTAAAACTATACTGTACATACAACATAATTGCACATAAACAACATAAAAACTAACTATGATTAATTAAGCCCGCATCTAATCTAAAAAAAACCCCTTTCAATAAGGGGTAGGAAGATTCAAAGAAGGTAAAAAAAGTCAAACAAACAAAACTACCCAAACGATCCATTGAGTAACATCTGCAAGGCAACCATACAAATACCAACGATAGCGGTCTCTTTAAATCGACACAGATCGCCGGGGCAAGATGCGATCGTTCCAATATTGTACCGATCCGCCGAGAACAATGTAACAAGAGAGTATAAAATGGAGGAAAATCAAGAAAACAAGCCTTTCTGTGTACACTGCCGAGTGCCCTCGTGTCCGCATTTTTTTTTTCCGCATTGTGCATCGAGTTGGATGGAAGTTTTGGAGCAATTGGACGAACAGAGCTGACGCTCGGTCCGGTCACGTTCCGCCCGTTCCGTTTCGGGTGGATTTTGAAGAACGGTGAGATTGTGGCAATACAGCGCGTTAGATTATGCTTCTTTATTTTCCACCGAGCAGCAATCATAAGACCCACGGTATGCTGTTAAAATGCAGAAATTTATATTCCCCTCGGGAGAGATTCGGACTGCGGTTTGCGGTCCCCGTCCGGTAAACAAAAAATAATCCCTGCTTCCCAATGTCCAGGGTTTCTGATCCTCTTCCTCTTCCTTCTGGTGTCCTGTAACTCGTAACGTACGTAAATCAGGGAAATAAATCATAAAATGCATACGCGCTAGTCCATGCGTAGACGCGCGCGCGAGCGCAAAACTGCAGCATGGAGGAGGAAGCGATAATCATAAAGCGGAGTATAATGTTTGCAGCGTGCCGAAAGTAACACAGGAAAGAGGCAAGCAAGAAGCCCGTCGACGAAAGCCTTTTCCGTCGTGCGAGGACACACTTGAAGAAAAGCGGAACACACTGTCGTCCCCCCGAAGGAACTCCTCCGTCCGAGGATTATTGGTCACGGTGGTGTGAAACGCGGCACACACATAATGAAATCGGAACTTACGTGGCCAGACGGCGAGACGTCGGTTTGGACATGCACACCCCAGCAGGAGGAGGATGTTTTTTTTAATGTTTTATCCCTTTTTTCCCCCGAAGGCGACCGGCTCGGACAGGTCCGTGGAACGGTTGGGATCAATTGCAATACGGGGGGATTTTACGCGCCACACCATGGGTGATGATGCAGTTTCGGGCTCGAAGGACCTCCCGCCGGGAAGGAGATTAATTTCGGCTGAGCATAATTAGAATTTCCAGCTTACAGGAAACGGCTCTAAGTGGGGCCGTTTCTTCGCAGCTTAAGGTGTTAATAATATGCAGAAATGTGTGAGAACGATTAAAAAACACAGCAAGGCCGACGACGGGAGATTGTAGCATAAATTGACACAACATAAATGCAAGCGGCTTGCATCATAACAGTCATAAAACAAAATATTTATGAACATTCCGGCGAAACTATTCCAGCATTCATTGCTTTCTAAATCCAGCGCTCTGAAGAGTGGACTTACCTGAAAGTAAAGAATAAAAAGCGGAAAGAAAACACGCTATTATTATTTCAAATTCATTATTTTACGGTGGGACATTGAGGAACAACAAGGGGGTGCAAGTGAGTAGAGACAACACGAAATATATTTGTTTTGCTGTACATAAAGTGTTAGCAGATAAGTGTGTGCAGGTAGATTTGCTATGCTGGAAGTATTATTATCATTTTGTCTTAAAGTAGTATGCTATAAAAAAGCCATTCGCTTGTAATGTATTTACAGTATTTCCCTAGCGAAAATAAAAAAATAGTGGATTAGATAAACAGGAGGAGTAAGGATATGTTTCCAGTTTGAGCAATTTAAATGAACCACATTCTCATATCCCCATTGTTTCTATCGCACAAAGAGAAGACAACCCTAATTCTTAACCAAACAAGTCTTTTAGGCGTAGAACAAGTAGATCAACATTGCTGACCCGCGCTAAACTGTTCCGTAAAGTAGTTCGTACCGTAAATTAGTTCGGCTTTCTACTCCACGACCATGGGATTGGGTTATCACCCGTTCGATTTGTTGGTCAATTTGTTGTTTGACGTTCGTGGGCCCACTTTAGCACAAACGACATGTAGCCATTAGAAAGCGTTCGGCGGGCAAACAAATATGCAGACAGTGAGGTCGCTAAAATTCACACACCTTCGAGAACCCCGTACATCAGCATTAACACCAGGGGGGAAACTCATCGGGGGAATGTTTCACGTGGTACGCCGGTGTTGATTTTCTATTGCTTTCTTAAACATGGAACTATTTACCAACGGCTTCCCGGCCATTGAAAGTAGCAGCCAGAATGAAAAAGGTCCAGTTTTGGCCTACACAAGTGATGGGTTGTTAATTAACTGAGGGAGTTTTCAATCTTCTACAATTTTCATCTTCCCTCACAGTGGACAAAATACTCGTAAATCGAATGAAAACAAACGCATCCCGGGAGGACTGGGTGCATATAAGAAAGACAAATACAAGGTTATGTGAGGCAAGATGCACCCGTTAAAAAAAGCAAACACATTAATTTCTTGCATACCATTCCAGAAAAATAACCTAAATTTTCACAAATCGATTCTCTGTCTCCTCTTCTACTGTCAAAAATTAAGACTTATCAAAACAAACATTTTTAGGAGCACTCTTTTCCATACGATATTTGAAATTGAGGGGCAAAATGGCCCAGATAGTAGGACAGGACACACCCTGTTAATAATAGTTCAATTAGAGCTATTTTGCATAATTTGATATTTTTTTATTACCTCCAATTCAATCATAAAGAATGTGCTTCCAGCTTCAAATAAAAGCAAAAAGTCCCGGTCCATTTACCGCATCTTGTACACACTCTTCTCTACAAGATGTAATCAAAATATTTAAAACTTTAAAACAGTTTACGGACAGACCTAGAGTAATGATATTGTAAGTTCTAGAAAATAGAACCAACAACTATTTGTTTTTTTTTTTCATTGCTTTTCGTTTTCTATATTTTACATTAAAAAACTCAAACACCACTGCCATTAAAAAACTACAGCACCACCAGTTTTTGGACTCACTCGCCTTTCCAAACATGGCCTTTAGCACCTTTTTCTCCCAAAATGCCCTTTCTTTCCCGGGGCTCAGTACATCGTGCGTTCGTAACAGCCGAATGGCGTGACTAATTGTTCCCCTTGCATCGAGGGTTTTTACCTCACTAGAACCATCATTAAGGGTTTTATGCGAAAGCATACATTATGAGCTTAAACAGCGTTAGATCATTTCCACTTGTTATGCGGGTGATTCAAACATTAAGTAAGATCTATCGTAAAACTACCGTTGTGTGCTTATTTGGAATAATGAAGCTTCGGTTTGCGGAAGTACATCGCATTAAGACATCGGTTACAACATGTCGGTTTGAATAGGAAAGACCGTAAAAAAACGTCCGTAAGAGGGAATGGGTAGTTAAAATCCTAGTTTCAGTTAGAATTGCACTTGTAGCTTCCTACTGACGAACTTTTCAATCAAAATTACGTTACAATACAAAACTCAAAGCATTGGCATTACGAAAAACCCTACATTGCATCGCACTTGCGGTGAAAACGAAAATGAAATTTAATCCATCATTGCGATGCGATTAAAACCGAGCTAGCTGGCTAATCGATGCACCTTTCTCTTGACAGGTTTCACGTCAGCTGGGAACACAACAGCGAACCCGGGCAACGTCCACTAATCGTCGACTAGGAATTAACTAATTACGCGTCTATTAGCCGTGGGGTCCCACTGGCTAGACGGACGTTTTTTTTTCTATTTTTGAAGGTTAAAACGAACATTGAAATCGCATAGAGAAACACCCAAATCGGGGGAAAGTTTTGGTCTGCTGCTTTTGTGTATCGCGTTCCAGCGGATGGGGCTGGAAAAAAACACATCACCCAACCGGAATGCCGATGAAGGTGACTGCAAATTTGCCTAAACATCGGAGGAACTCCCATCGGGGGTCGGTCACATTTCCATAGCTTGTGTGCCTTTGCCCGGGTACTTGCGAGGCGCATCGCACGTTTCACCAAGAGTTTAATGGACTAAAAACCCATACCAAGCCCTACGGGTGGCGTTCAAAGTGGGATTGAGTGGCATTGAACGACCGTCGCTTTGACGCGCATGACTGTCATTAGCATTAAAATCGTAAAATTTATTCCCGGGTGGCAAATATGTACGAGTCTCAGCTCTCAGTCGAAGGTGTGTGCTTGACCATTCGAGCTAAACTAGAAATGCTAAGAATTGAAGTTATTTTAACTTAACTTTTGGGGATTTAGTTAAACATTGAACCTATTCCGATCACTTGATATACAACACAAAACTCGTCAAAATATTGTGTAAAAATTAAAAGTACACAATGAATTGAAGTGTTGAGTCTTTTATACTCCCCATAAATATCGCCCATTCTTTGCCATACATTTTTACCTTGGCCGAAATGTTACGTTTGCGCCTTTTGCCGACCAACCGATCGCCATTTCACGATCAGTGCAGCATCATACCTTTAGTTTGTTTTTTTCCTCCAACTGGCAATGCCCATTTTTCTTCTTCCCATCCATCGCTCGTCCACTCCAGTTTGGCGCAAAACGTCACGCCTCGAAAAGCATGTTTGCCAAAGTATTTATTATCGTAGGTTCAATTGAGCAAAAGTGGTCCGCCAAACAAAATTCGGAAAAAAAATCTGTTTCTAACAACGACGCTAATGAGGTTACGACATTCGATGGAGCCAGTGTTGGAGCCACCGTTTTTCTTTTTTATTTTACTTTGAGGGCAAGGGCACCACAAAAGTGAGCCACCGCGATATTCTTTCCGCGCAAATTGGTACATACACACACCATTCGGTAATTTGTGTCGTCATGCGTCATGTGTTCTGTTCGGAAAAAGCTAGAGATTTATGGTGATAATTTGCATACCTTCATGTTCGTATTAGTATGATTTGGAAATCACCAAATGGAAATTGCCATAACAACCGAACAACCGGGATGAAATATTGAACCACAAAAACTACCTTCCCCCACAGCCTAGTCCATTTAATAAGCAATATAGTTTTACTACCTCACACACCACACTTGGTTGGATAGTTTTGGACCAAGTAGAAAAAATATGGAATAAAAACTGCCTTCCTACAGTCGCTGATAAGAAAGCGTGTATGTTTCTGCTTCGTAACCAATTCTAATAACTTACGTCATGTTCATTAAAGTTTCCTAGGTTAGGTTCCGTTTTGTTTTTTTATTTGCATTCCCCGCCCAATGCTAATTGATAGTTAACGCGAATGAATGAAAACGAAAGCACGACTTTGCGTTTGATTATAACAGGAGCGAACAAAAAATCATTCAACATAATTCCACGAATAACCTTGGGCAATTCGGTTTTTGGAAATAAAATAAAACTTTAAAAAAGAAGGAAAACGTGATAACCAAAAACGAGGGCACCGCATGGAGCATCAGGTGGAGTGTAATCTAAGCATAATAAATTTTGTAACAAAAATTTGCTACGCCACAGAATGGAGGCGCATGTGCAAAGCGTGACGAAAACGTTGTCAAAGTCAAACGCGCATCCGCGCGCACAGACACATACACACAATTGGTGACATTTGTTTGTTTGCTCATTATTTCCCGACCTCTTTCATAAAAAAAAAGAAAAACTGCATCTCACCCACCCCCCTTCCGAACGCTTTATCGTTCCCTTCCGAATCCACCCCCTTTCCGGGTGACGGGAAAAGCGTGAAACAACCGGCCGAGGGTGGTGAAGGGGGGTTTCGCAAAACCTTGTGCTATTTATTTTTCGGGACGATTTAATCTCAACCTTCACCTTAACCCCCACACTCGCCGGTGTCTCGCCGGTTTTCGCCTTCGTGCTGTGTCTTGATTGTCGCGCCATCATCGTTACTACGATCGGCTTCGTCGGCCGCTCATTCGTTATCTCATGGCGATGTAATTTCTAGATTTTTTGTTTTTGCTTGTTTGTCCCCAGCAACCTTTGCGTTGTTGTTCTTTCGTCTTTGTCCACCGCGCTGGGCGGTTGTGGTGGTTTGCTAGTTTGTGTCCTTTCGAGTTTTTCGGCCGGGTTTTTGGGTGGAAAACGGTGCGCCGGACTCCCGAACCGAGCCATTCGTTCGTGCGCGCCATCAGAGCGCGATCGCGCAACCCGCTGCACACACCTAGTCTCTGATCTCGATCGGTCGCGCGGGCTACCGGTTTTCTTTTTTTTTTTTCGGCCGGTGGAAGATCTACACAAGAAGGTGCAGAGGAAGGGGTGACGCCGCCTTGTGAGTGAAATCATTGAGCCCTTTCGGGAGCAACGTCGTGTGGCAAGGTGACTTCCCGATCAAATCCCCCTCGGTGCGGTCAGTTCGAACAAGTTCGTGATCGTGTTGTCCCCGGGTGACCTGTCAAAACGGGAGGATTGGGTTTTTACCCCACCGTTTGAACCACGGTTTGTGGCGGGTTTTCCGCGACGGGTGGGGATTTCGACAATCCCCATGATCAGAGGAGAAAATCGTTGCTTTTCATTTCATTTGTGCCGAATCCGCGTCGAAGCTGGACGCCACAGGTTCTACACTCAAGTGTTACTTCTCGTGCGTTGCGCAGTTTCACGACGCAAATTTTTGCGTTTCATTTTAACGCTCGTTTGAGATTAGCTAAAACGTGCAACTCGCTCGTCACGCTTATCACCGTTCCCCGTGACGTCACGGGGGTTGTTAAAGTGAAGTGGTTCAAACAAGTGCAACCGAGAAGGAGAGAGGGAAATACAAAAAAAAACCTCCGGAGGGGCAGTGAAACGTCAACTTTTGACATCCGAGTGGCATATTCCAACCCCTTGGCCCCGCCAGTGTTAGTCAACAAACCCACCCCCCTCCCCCAACCATTGAGGCGCGAGTTCGAGTGGCGTGACGGGATGTTTATGTTCTAGTTCCCTGTCGGAGTGGGTTGATGTGTGTGCGTGAGCGTAGTGTGGCAGATGAGTTTAGTAGCCACGGCGGCGGCACTGATGCTGCCTTCCGCCTCCACCGTTGTTGGAACGGGGGTCGGGGAGAAGGCGTCGGTGACCGGGGGAAACAACCCCAACGGTGGTGATTGTCGTGTGACCGACGGTCGGACGAACGAGGACCTTGGTGGCGATCGTGCGGAAGGGAAAGAAAAGCTGTTGGAGGTGGAGGTGATAAGCCGCGGCCGGATGCGGCGGATGGCGACCAGCATGATCTGCCAGCGGTACCATCACCTGCAACTGCAGTCCACCATCTGCGTGAGCGACGAAACCGAGCGTCGTAAGTACTTTTGGTAGGGTTTTTTTTCTCATTTGACAGGCTGAGGCGGGCAATTCACCCGTTGACAAATTCCCGCGAGGTAGCTGAGCGAAACTGTGTTGCAATGTTGCAAATGCAAATTAAATGCAGTGACTTGCGAGGATGCGCCAGTGTATTTGCAAAGTATCATTTCGAGCACTAATATGACGGAATCGAAAAGTTGATTTGATCATTTTAGCATGATCACACATGCGTTGGTTTAAATGAAGTGAACCAATAATCAAGAAAGAAGGATTTAAAAGAACAGAACTATTATCATAATGAATCGACTTAGAAAAATTAACAAATTTTGACGATGTTTCAAGGAAAAACAAAAAAATGCTAATAACTTTCCTTAGAAAGCATAATCAAGAATGGCATTCAAGTTTGACATCGTTATCATTTCAATTGAATCCGCTGCGGCCAAAACAGCGAACCAACTACATTGAAAAGTTTGTTTGCACTTCCAACTATATCTTAGATTATGGACACGTTTAATGTTGTAACACATGTTTTCGGAAAATTGCAACATCATGACCATTATGAATGTTGTAACTTATTTGAAGCCTGATTCCAACAACAAGTAGCAACCACTGGTACTTTACGTTCCTTTTGAAGAATATTACAACATATATGAAATGTTGTGGAGATCCTCCAAAACAACATTCTCAAAGAAGGCCCTATTGTGCCTACGGAACGAAATGCCTTCCAGAAGTGTGTAGTTCTATCAGAAAACATCATACGTTTGGACGATGCAGTGTATTCGACAAATCTACAGTATCATGCCTAAATATCGTCGGAGGTGCTGAACCGTTTAGATATCATAAATATACACAACACTTTAACAAATCTCAACCATTTTAAAGCTCAAAAGGAGCAGCAGGGGGTCGTGAAGGTCACAAGACAGCTGAAAACATGTCAACAAGCATAGTTTTGTTGGGTACTGAAAATTCGAATTTTTTTAGTAACTAAACTGATGTAAGTTTACAATAAAATTCACTTCATCCGATTATCTTGCGTACTTGTTTTGCTATAATCGGTAAGATTTCGTCCATTTGTTTAAAGTATACGTTATTATGAATAACTACTCCATCATCCTTTAGCACTACGGTTAAATGCCAAACAGACACGTATGCAAGAACACTGCTACACATCCTGATGATTAGCATATTTAATGCTGGATAAACACAATGGTGAACACGATCTCTGTAGGATACATTATAATTACTCCCAGAGACAAAGGAGCGGGAAACTAGCAAACCACTTCATTGTATTGCTGTTTTCAACTCGTCATGCTTTTGTGGTGCATTTTACGACTTGAGCACAAAAAGATGCATGAAATGATTTGCAAAATGGGGCATTGAAATACATTTTTGAAAACTGGTTTTTCTAAAGAAGAGATTTAGTAAATAATACTGGACTTCGTTCAGTTTCTGCCCAACGGTCGCATGCAGTATGTAAAGTGATCTGTAATTGAAGGCAAGTTGATGGCATTATTATTATAGAAAAGAGATGAAAAAAGTGCCACTGAAGCATACCCTTTTAATTTCACTCCTCTTTGTATTCGTTCATGATAATGCAGCATTTTGAAGGCCCAAAACACTAATTAGATGATGCAACAAAGCCGCATTCGGCGTCATCAAGGAATATTCCACTGAACTGAACTTGAACACCACAGTGTGACAGAAATATTCAAATCTTCTCAGATTGAACGAACCATGCGTATAAAAAAAACAGAGTGTACAGAAATCGTTAAACAGCAAACCAAGAGATCTAGAGTGATGTATTACCATTGTAATCTTCCCTCGCCACAAGCAAGGCCTGGCACAATGTATATAAAATCAATAACAATTAATGATTATGATGCATAAGCAAATTTCCTGGAATTCTTTACATTTATTTATTGAAATAAAGAAAAGAAAACATCATCGTAATCCTGCAAGATCACGACCATCCCGCATTGCAACCCGTAAACCACAGAGAGATGATAACCACAAAAGCGTACGCAACATCAACCAACTGGCATCGTGGTGGAGCCAAGTCATAAAAAGATCGATGCAAAGGGTCACCCATAAAAAGCGAAGGGATCGATTTGCCCTTTGTCTGATCACGCAGGCACGGGCGACCCAGGAAATGCGTTTTTGTTGGCACAATACGAACGAAAAGAATGCACAATGCAAAAACAGCATAAAATAGGTAATAAATTTCAATCACTGCGCTTCGCCAACCGTGGCTCAACCGGATAGAATCATAACTTTTAAAAAATGAGAAGAAAAAGTCGTAGAATGCGAAAGTCGTAGAAAACATCGTAAAATGCACACTAGTGACTGATTTTGCATCTTAATCAAGCAACTTTGGTTCATTTTTTTCCCTTAAAAAATTCAACATAAGCAGAAACAGTAAGCAGAAAACTTAAAATATTTTACTAAATTAGTAATTGAAGAGGTTTAAAAAAAAAAACAACAATGGAAGATATATCCACCTTTTTAGTCAACGTCCTGTTTTCCTTTGGATGCTCTTTAATTTACCGTTGGTTTGTCAACCGTTTTAGCGCCACATTAGCCTATGCTGCTCACGACCGCTTTCTTATACTAAATGCCACAGTGATGCATGTCTTTGGGAAAGATTTTGCATTTTTTTTACCGTTTTTATTTTATTCTCAACATGGTACGAATGATTCTTTTGTTTTTTTTTTGTATTTAACTACAAAAGTGCACACCGTAGGTATTGCCAAACCAACAGCGGCTTTGGGCGCATGGCGATTTGATCTAATTTTATTTTGTTCTGCTTTCGAACAAGAATATCCTTTTTAATGCAGATAAACACAGGAACAGGAAAGCTGGAAGTTTCATAACCGGCTGCATACAACACAAAAACGTATAAGTTGCACATAATCACGCAGTAATGAAGTTAAACTAGATTAAAATATTTGTAACATACTGCAGATTGTAAACTGATTAAAACACAAAATACCCTGCTAATCTCGATTGGTTCAACAGCATATTTGGATCACACGTAATGAGAGACCCAAGTATCAGTATGGTAACGGAAGGTTTTCATCTTTACGATCCAATATTTCTTCAGGTGACGGGCAGAACGCAAGATGTAATGAGAATTTATGAGTCCATGAATGCAAAACAACCAAATTGGTGGTTCGGGAATCGGTATGCAAGAAATAAATGTACAGAATTGATAAAGAGGCTACTTTCCTTTCCAACAGGTCGGTTCGGCGGATTATCTCACAAACAAAGTGGTTAACTGCACAAACAGCTTTCAACAAATTATCTAAATCAAGACATTGCTTGTGACGGTTATGGGGTCGTAAAATTTGGACCAAAAAACACATAACAATACACAACAGCTTTTAAGCTGATCAACCGAAGAACGGCAAAAGAATAAAAAGTAGAATATCTTCATGATTCATGCGTACGGGCGAATAAGAAAAAAAACACTCAAAATTGTATGTTCGAGAGAAAGGATGTAAACTGTCGGTGATGCAGGTCAGAAAAACAAAACAAACTTGTTGTTCACATTATCTGGAACAACAGCTCTGTAGGCTTGTTTCACCTGCCTGGGCCAGCTTTAGGCAATCGTTTCGCAAAGTAAAGCGCCCTAAAAAAGCATTAAACTTCAGCTCCAATTAGGACATTGGTAAGGTGATTGCATTAAATCGTTAAGCCGTCGTTCTTTTGACGTGAAATTAAGCACAGAACATGGGTGAAGCGTTTTGTGAAACATACTGCGGCAAGTAGCAACTGTGGATGGAGTGTAAACATGTCCATACTAATTGTCGATTGAAATATGGAATATTTTACAAATAATTAAAGAAAACGATCAGCAAATAAACAAAAACGAAAAAATTCTCAGACAATTTAGAATCAACATTCAGTAATGCCCTTTTCAACGCAGCTAGAAACAAGAAATTTCCAACTTTTCTATAGAAAACTGAAAATGCATCGGAGAGAAAGCGAATGCAAATTCACTTTTGCATAAGCATTTGCATTTATTATTGTACCGATTATCTTAACTGCTTAAACGGTAGCACAGACGAGCGTAAATAAAATCGGTTTCAACGTGCTGCTGTTTAACGACGTGCGCTGACACAATTAGGTGTCAGCATAATTGCTCCACGATGTCTGGTGCACGCATACTGGAATGCCCTTTCCTCCCCTCGGTAACCCGTTTCTTTTCGTTTAGGTTTTTTAATCCGGACTTCACTTGCTCCAATTGCTGCCCTCGACATTTTTCTCCCTTGAAAAAGTGCCACCATCCACAGTAACCTTGAGTTGTCTGGCGGTTGGAAATGCTTTCCACGCCCGGCATAAAAGGGTGTGGTGACAGGACAGGATTGGGGATTTATGTCGTCTTGCCGTTAACCCACATCGAAGGGCAATGTAATGCAATTTGCAACCGGTTGGTCTGCCCGGGCTGCAGAAATTGATCGCTAAACCTGATGACGAACGCAATTAAGAGCACACACAGCGTGGTGTTAATGGAGAAAACGCAGCAGGATAGCAAGGTGTGTTTTTGCTTGCCGGAGCAAAACTTCGATACAAGATTTTTCACTTCCTTATGCATTGATTTTGTTTTACTTATTGTTGGAACTATTTTTAAATAGAATTCCCTAAAACATAAATTTGAAAAACAAAAACAAAACTTCAAAATGGTAGAGAAAAAAAGGAAAACAAATGTCTGAAATGGGTAAAACGAGGAACTTCCCGTAATTGATTTTCTTCACGACTAACTATCGCTAATCGGTCCCCTTCTGGCCAACCAGCGACAGCGCCTTCCCGGCGTCTGCTGGAGGAAAGCCGGAAAGGGCGCACTTTCTGTCGACCGTGTCTACATTAGTGCGCTTAGCGCCTCGGAGAGAGAGAGGAAAGTGCAACTGGAAAATGTGGGAAACGCTTGCTTTCGAGCTGGCGGCAGAAGATCGATACACTCTCGCCCGGAGGGAGCTTAGCCATTAGCCGGGCTATGGTTTCGCTAGGAACCGACGAGTAACGTTGGCCCCGAAGAAGATGCAACGCACTGCCTGCCAGCTGGCTTTCCCTTTTTTCTCCGCCCGGGTGGCGTCCAGCAGACGGGGGCAATGGAATGTGTTTGGTGATAAGAAGATGACCGCTCGGTCGCCAGACGATGGGAAGACGACGCACGAGCGAAAGGATAGGGATCACTTTCAGTTAACACATCAGCGCCGGAGGGAAATGTTTTTTGCTTTTCCCGTGTTGCTTTACCCGTAACTCGACTCCGAAGGGTCGCAGCGTAGGGTTGGCAACAGATGACCGTGAACGTGCGTTGGTCTCCGCTCGTTGGGGACAACAACTTTCATCTGCGGATGATTGATCAATTCCGCTTTCATTCGTGGCTCTCTGTGTAAAATGTCATCGTTACTTATTTAACATGTAATTTAACGACTTTTAAAGTGTCTTCTAACGTAGCTTCCATATATGAAAAGCACCTGTTCAATATGCTAAAACCAGCATATTTGTTTTATTTGGGAAATATATACTTTTATTTTAAGACAAACAAACCGAAGTGAAAATTCGAACTGAACACCGAAGGGTTCAATCGTGCGCACGGGAGTGGAACCTGTCCGACATGTCGTGCAAACGCTGATCAAGTGCATCGAGTGGATCCCGTGCTGATAGGAAAAAAGAGATCCCCAGGGCAAACATTTACATACAGGGAAAGGCCTAAGGCAACGGAACACGCCGCATAAATACAACGCGGTTTGAGACGCCAATCGATTCGAAGTAGGAAACCGGCAATCGATTGTTTGACATTGTCTCAATTAATGGTCTGCCCTTCTATGGCCGATGGTTATTTGTATTTTTTTTTTAACTTGTGTTGAGTTTTTTCTTCTCCAACCTTTGATCCCAACGTTAGGAAAATATTGACAAACGCTAGGACACTGCGAAGGGTGCGGCGGTTTATTCCTCTAATTGAATCATTAGATAAGAGAAAACGAATGTAAATGGAAACCTCTCGAGATGGTATCTTAAGGAATGTAAATAGGAAATTTTCATAACCTTTTTTAACACTAGAATCCAAATTGGGGTCATTTTGAACCCAACGCAATTTTCGATTTTAATATCTCAAAAACGGCTGAATATTTTTACAAAAAAAAAGCTTCATCCAAAAAGTCCAAAGCTACATCCAAAACAAAAATTTCAGATTTTTCTGTTATACCAGTTCCGAGACCTAACTTGACTATCCCTAGAATGCTTTTTAGGGGTCATTTTTACCCCTATTTTTAAAACGCTATAACTTCACTATTTTTGCAGATTTTTCAAATCCGTAACCTATTAACTTTTTTTCCAAATGACCTCTAAAAAGCATTCGGCCAAGATTCCAAATCAATGTATTCTAGTGTTAAGTTACAGTTTTACTAAAATTTCAAAATACGAGGAAGATGCTTCAGCTTCAAGGATAAATTATTTGTCCTGTACGTGTAAGCGTGAAAAATGACTTCCTTGTGATAATCTTATCATCTACAAAGTAAGTTACATATTTATTGACATGCGTACTTAAGTGAAAACGTGACAATTTTCCACCCAGTCTATCATTTAATATACACATGTAACGCAAAAGTAACCAAGACTGACACGCCGTGTGATTTTATTACTTTTTTTTAATATACCTCGCACTGATGCATCCGACGTATCAAATTAACGAGCGTCATATCATTTGCGTGTCGAATGCACGGGGCACAGAAAATCCTACCGCCTTCCTTTGATCGTTTCCGGCTTCCGATGTGCGATCATCTTAGACGCGCCGTTTGTAGCAAACATTACCACGCGAGTCCAGTTTCCTTGCGTTCGTCGGCGTTGGAAGAAAAAGGGCTTAAAGCGGAGTGGGGGAAAAAAACCACCAAATTCCAATCCTCATTATCTTCACACGCCAGCAGTGCAGTAGCTACCGTTCGCTGACTACGAACGAACGAAGACCGCAGGCCTCGTCGCGTAGGGTTCATTCATTTCAGGCACGTTTTCGCTGACAAAGGCCCCGATGTTGGGAGGCGGTCCAAGACACAACGGAGCTGAAGAAACGCGCGGCGAAGGGTAACAAACGAACGAAGCTGATTAGACAGCAACTTGTTATGTAAATCCGTTTATGTATGACCCCTCACGTGGATCTGCTGTGTATTTTTTTTTTCGTAGGGTGACGGCGTGAACCTCTACGAAACTAATGTCAAACCGTTTGACCATCCCGAGTAAACATTGGTGTCGATCGCCATCCCGGGTTATTTAGATTTGTGCCGCCTAATATGATACCTTCCTGAATTGATTTCTGACATCCATTATTGAACGGAAGGATTCGAATTGAATTCCAATGACGAAGGCAGGGGATGACGTGATGCCACAACCTCACAACCTGGTCAGAAAACCTGAACTACACCTTTGGCTATGACCAAACTTGCGAGCACGCTAAAGAACCGCAAAGGTGGTGACACTCAGCTCTGCGAGGATGGCAGAAAAATATGTTTGCCAAACCATTTATTTCAATTGACAGCAGTCAGCAAAAGCATGTGAATGGTCTATCTGCCAGCCTTCGGGGTGTGTGAATCCCTCGTTTTCATCCCCGCCTAGTCGCCTTATGATCTTCCGAGATGATCCGCCCAAGCCGAGAGGCGACAAAACGTCGATTAAAGTGAGTTAGTGCGACTCCCAGCAGGGGGTTCCTTTTTACGATCGCAATTTCTTTAATCGAAGACAGCTGCCGTCCGCTCAAACGTCCAACGGATAAAGATCCGGCCACTTCGGAGGGACAAACGGTGCCAAGATGTGATTTTCTAGGAATGTTTATATTTACGATCGTAAGCAAGCTGCTCTCTGCGGTGCACATAACGTGTGACGTCTTCTTTGCCTTTAATAAAATCTTCTGTAACGATCAAAAAAGGGCACTGTCTAGTGTTCTTTTCTTCCAAACAACAATACCTCGAAAATTCGCTCAGCCAAACAAGTTATTAGATTTCATTCTTTAGATACAACGGGCGGTTTCTTTTCCGGTTTTCTGGACGAATCACCCTGTGCCGTCGTGTTTGTTGTCTTCTCTCGTTTATGCGCTTTTTACTGGGAAGCGAAAGAACCGGCATTGGTCGAAACGGGATGAGATCATCCCCGAACCGGAGAAGGTGGCCAAGCGTGCAGCTCCACACCACAATAAAAGCGCGTAAACCAAACAAGTCACGAATTAGGGGAGGTTGGGGGGCTCGAGGAAAAAAAAGAAACCCTCCCGCCCCTGGGATTCCACATGGTCGCGCCATTCTGGCCGGTTGACACGCATACAGCGAACGACGAGATTCACGCGAGCTCCACCAGATCTCGCGTCATATGGCGCGCGTTCGCGATCTCCCCCGTGGATTCGCGTGCTTCGAGTGACCGAGTCGAGGCACTCACACCCATTCGTTCACGGGTTGTGGATGATGCGGATTATGGCCTTTTAAAAACGCTCGTTTTATGGCTGCGGACTCTGTTGCGCGCGATGGACAAGTGTTGACCTCGTCGCGTGTCAGAGTTCAGTTCCTTCCATGTTCAATCGGCGATCAACGCGTGATCTCCAACAAGCTAAGGCCCCTCCGACGAGCTGTCGCGATCAGTTGGGCATGTTTGAAATGAACTCGAGTCAAATTATGACAAATCCACCGACCGGGCGATGGTTGGCGAGCCTTGTTTAGACAGCACAGTCGATCTTGTTGGGGGGGATTGGACGGTAGTGGTGGGACATAATGGACCGAGGACGCGTGATCGTGATCCAAACAAATGACTATTTATAGACACTCGCCACTACACTCGCGTACGGCGAGTCAAACCATTGCCAAACGGATGCTGTTTCTGCTAGGGATCGCCCCGATCTAGTGCTGTTTCATCTTCTGCCTTCCACAAATCCACAAAAACGAGGCCCAACAAACGTTGCGCCTGTTGCGTCGTCGTCGTCGTCGTCGTTGTCTATGATCTGTGGTATTTCTTGGCCGATGCGGAACGTGAATTTCGATAGTAATCGCCTGATCCACCACGAGTATAGCAATGGAGGAGCAAAAGGGTGAATTTA
Organism: Anopheles coustani; assembly: GCF_943734705.1. Classification (NCBI taxonomy): domain Eukaryota; kingdom Metazoa; phylum Arthropoda; class Insecta; order Diptera; family Culicidae; genus Anopheles; species Anopheles coustani. The sequence goes on along the minus strand of NC_071289.1, from coordinate 22,580,937 downwards.
TGCCCATATGGTAGCAATCAATAGAACCCGTATCCGACCGAGTACGGCGACGAAAGGGAAAGTGTTGCTATCGTTGTACGAACAAGGCAAGTGAGCAACCTTTATTTTTCTGCCCTAAATGTGTCATCTCGCTAGCAGAGGTTGGACCGTTTGGTGAATCAATTAAATTAATAGCGCTGGTATACGGTATGACGATCTAACGAGAAGCTTCAGGAACGATACCAATCGAAGGCAACCACTTAACATAATAAACACAAATCATCGTCACCAGATTCATGCAGTTGCAAGATCACAGAGATCTTTTAGTAGTATAGTCCCTTTAGTTAAAAAAAAGTCAAAATTATACCGACTGGTAGTAGAAGAAATTTAAATGATTTGGTTTTTACCTTTCAATATGGTCTCAAAATGATACAGAATTTTGTGGGAGCGACCATAACTACCTTGCAATACAATTCTATCACTAAATTCATCTATATATATTGAGTCATGTTTACATGGATTATTGCTTGAGGAATTTTGTAGTTAAGTTAGGGGAAACTGTGGCAAGATGCACCCCACCGGGGTAAAATGCACGACTCTTTCTAAACTAAGCCATTGTACACAAAATGAAGTAATAGAAAATATTCATCGGTGTGTCTAATGTATTCTATGCGAATTATGACTGACACGATAATGTAAGCGATAACAAGTTGTCAAAAAAAAAATATTGCAATCAAGCAGACATTGATCAAGTACCTCAATATGTTACTAAACAAAAATAATTGGATTTACAATTATCACATTCTGGTTGTGGAGATAAAAATGAAATCATCATCGATAATCTTTTTTTAATTGAAAGTTTTTAATTCATTCACTCTTCAAACATCTGCTGAGCGTCAGTAACTCCTTTGTAAAACAATTCTATTCTTAAAATGATTTGTTTTGAACCACAATTTAACATGGAATGAAATAAAATACCATTATTTAGTCTCGTATAGAGCGGAAAACTTAAACAACGCTGTAACTTTCAAAGAAATTATCCACTACCAAAAGGTTTTGCGTGCATAAATAGCAAGGCGGGAGTACTGCTCCTCATCCCAACAAGTTTCCTTCACCATCCGAACCGAAGGAAACGTGAAAAAACCTCCCACGATGACGTACGCACTCTTGTTGAACAAAACTGTGCGTCGCACTTAGTCGGCCCGGTGTTGTTTACATTTGAGCTACCGAATGCAAAATATTAGCAACATGGTGTACATTTACTTTTACGAGCACGTTTTTCGAGCGCACATCGCTTATAGTACTACGCTTTTCCCGCTTTTGCTTCCACCAGTGAGGGTGCGTCGGGGTTTCTGGAGAACGATTTTTCCGGTCTTTTATTTTCATATCGAACGTAGCCGATCGGTGGGAGGCCGTAAAGTATTTCATCGAAGAGATGTTTTACAAAACGTTCAAGCCGCAGGCTGCAGATTACTCAAAGCGGATCTACCAGAAGATCCACTTCAACAAGAATGTTTCACGCAATGGTAGTTTTAGCGCTTGAGTGTTTGCGTTCACTTCTCACCATTCCCAGAACCGTGGTGTGTTTATTTAGAGAATGTGTGTAGCCGAGGGCACATAGAACAGTACAGACAATCCCAAAACTGCATCTTCTCAAAGCTGGAGCTGCTTAAACTGTTCGCAACATGTTTGCGTTTCATCCACTACGGCCAGCAGCAAAAGCGAGATCGTTGGTTGAGGCATTTAATTGCTGCTTAAGTGGCATTGGGAGGGCAAGACGTCGGTGGTGGTGGTGGTGGTGCTGGTGGATTTTGGGAAGACTCGACAGTCGAGCGAGTTGTTTGTAATTAACGCCGCAGTGCACATTCATGGGCACGACCTCGGTTCAGAACTCTGCTGGTGGTAACCTCCGGAAGGTTCAGAGATCAACTGCCGTTCCTCGAGGAAGGGACCGCGGGGGGTGTAGAAGGGTAACAGTATGTTAATGGCGTTGATAGGCGATTTCCTTCTTTCGCAGATGGAGCGAAGGGAGAACAATGGCCAAAGATGTTGTGGATAAAATTAGAATAATTTTGAATTAAATACAACACAATTTCGTGTCGTTATTTCTAGAATCCGTAAAATCTATAACCTAACAAAAAAAATGTCGTTTTTATTTCCATGAAACTCCCAAAACGTCACAAGCATAGCTTTAAATTCCAATTCCACCCAACCGTTAGTAAAACGGTTGCCCAGAATGGACTGATTGTGTATTTATTTGCCACAAATTGCACGGATTAAAGAGACTTACTAGTAGATAGATTTGCTTTCCGGTGCTGCATTTACTAGAACCATACCGGAACACTCTTCCCGCTTTTCTGGTCATGATAGGAGGCTCGAAATCAGGCCACTCCAAAGGTAAAAAATAGGTTCCAATCGTCTGAGCCACAATTTAACCGCAATGGCAACAATTAAGAGAGAACGTTTGAAGAACAATTGCAGCGGAAAGAGAGAGAAGGAGAGAGAGAGAGATCACAGGATCCCGACTATCGAAGTACTTGAATAAATATATTGATCCTGCCATCCTTCCCACCACCGTCGGAGTTCCAGGGATGAAAAGTTCATCGTCCGGCCCCACCACAAGGACGTAGAATGGGGCCAGGAAATTGGATCCTGCCGTGAGCGCATCGGGTTACGTAAGTAAGCAGAGAGGGCGGCGGCCAGACAGACAAAACGGATGCCAAACTCCCATCCCAACACACACACACTATCTCTCTCTCTCTCTTTTTCTCGTCGTGCAGAATGGCACAACATCCTGTGGGCACGTCCTGTTTGTTTGTTCGGTCGTTCGGCGAAGGCTCCGGCGAACTGTTTCCGTTGCGCAAAAATTCACCCTCACCGTGGAGTGACCCAATTCACTGCCGATCCAAACGAGAGACTCTGTTTGAAACCCCAGATATGAGGGGGTGTTTTTAATTTCCATTGCATCACCTTCCATCATTCGATTTGCTCTCGCATGAAAACTCGCCCGAGCAAAGCAAAGCGAATGGATGAAAAACCGAGTACGGAGGGGGAGAAATCTGCCATCACCGAAAGGGAGTGTAGGTTTTGGAACAGGTTAGGTCGAGGCATTGCGCAAAATCTGCGACTCCCACAGAAACTCCAGACAGTCGCTAGACGGACCGGGTGACGCACCCGACACAGCGAACCAACTTCTCTTGCTTGAATGGCGGTTTTAAACTGGCATCAAGTGCTGCTATAAGCTTCACAGAAATCTGGTTATTTAAGATACTAATCCCATTTTCTCCTGGCAAGGACACATTCGACATATTTTCAGCAAAACGACCCGCCGTTGGGTAGAAAAACTACACAGTGTGAACTCGCCCCGACACGACAGCATCCACATGTCGTCTGGGGGAGAAGATGGCACAAATGAACACTCGCGAAACTCAAATCGCGATTCCCCACCTTGTTCACGGTGAACACCGAAAGGTAAACAAACCGACCGAGTGGAATGTTCGCTTTGAAATGGACAGATCAGATGAAAAATCGCGCCTCAAGGCGATCTTGATCTTCTGTAAATAACAGCCACAACAACAGCATCACCTGAAAACCGAACTGTAGTGGAAAGAAATCGCAAACACAGAGCAACGTCGTGGTAACCTTCGGTCAAAGGTCAACCCCGGTTGACAAGTGGTTTACCCATCAAGTAGATGTGTCGATGTGGGAACGACGACGACAACGAGTTTGTTTTCATCAGGCTCATCTCATCACGCCATGAGCTCATCTTGATGCCCTCCTCTTCGTCGTCGTTCCCTTTCCCAATACTGCGCGTGCTGCTTTTCTTGTCGATTTTCATTCACACCCCCACCGAAGGTACGTTTTTATTTGGTTGATTTGCAACGCACACAACAATGGCGAACGATTAATAAATAAATTCATCACTCTGGAACGTTGGTCCATGTTTGTCAGCTAAATATTAAAAAGTACCAATTATTCACTTATTCACTTTTCAAGAGTTGGTAATGTGTTTGGCCCATGAGGCGTGTGAAAATGATGCGTATTTGAGCAAGAACTCACAGTTGGAATTTGTTTTTATTTAGCAAAAATACGTTTAGATACGTTAAAGGAAGCTGAAAAGAAGCTGAGAAAGTTTTTATCTGAACTTGAGTTTTTCAATTCAACTTTCTGCCATAAAAATGTTCATCAAAAAGTGTTTGCCACTTGCACCTAAGAAAAGCCGCTTAGTCCCAAACAATCCCTGGCTAGTGAGCGACTTAATAGAGTCTGCATACTTCCACCACTAGATAAAGCCACACTCGACTCATTACCATTTCTGATGGCGCTGCAATAAATCGTTCGTTCCGCAAGTCGAACTGATTGCCCATTCCACGGGTTCCACTTTGGCGGCGTGATTATTTGCAAAACATATTTTTCGCATACCACTCTCGGGGCTCGGGAAAAATGACGAAATAATATAAACCAAAGTTGCAGGAAAAGCACAATGACAACACAAAGAGCCGGCCATTGGAAACCATCTATTGGGAAAAGATTATGTTGCAGATCATGTTTGCTATTTGATCAGGGCGGGAAATAAAAGAGGTTTCACAACACGTGCTGTATCGCGGATCTGTTCCTTCCCGCGCGTTTTCGGGAACAAATGGCAAGGGGAAACGCACAGACACAGCCGTACCGGGAAATACGATGACGTCGGCGTGATGACTGCACGCTGGGTGGTGGATAGGGCGATGATGACTCATCGACCCTTCCCGTCGACGGAGCGAAATTGTGCAAATAGCGCCAAAAGATGATAACGTGGAGGAGAAAAAAAGATGCAGGAAGAAACGCGAACCGAGACGCGGTTTGGCGGAAAACTGACACATTCTGCGCACACGTGTTTTTTTTCTACATTTTTTGTCGGTCTGTTTATTGCATTCCAAAGTGATCGTATTGCTTGTGCCGGGGAAACATTACCCTTGTGCTGATAGCTATGAAGAAACGTGTGTTTTTACGGATGGATTCATTGAAATACGGCTCATTTGAAATGGTGTTAATATGGTGGAAATGATCCAAAAAATAAGCCTCTTATATAATTATAAACTTATTTTGCAATTTTTTTTTTTGGTGTCTTTTTAATCCAACCCTAACCATAAACCAGTGACCCAAATAAACTCCATGGCACATTATAAGCGCCTAATCCATAAAGAGTTTGGCTAAATCAATCGTTTCCCAAACAAACGCCAACATAAAACCGAACACCGTTTGATCCACTTAGTTGCATCCAACCGTTGAGGCGAGCAAAATTTCCCGACACACCGGCTGGAAAAGTTTTGAGCGCATAACAAATCGGATGCAACCCCCGGTTTTAACCCTCTTCGAATGGCCCACTGGCAAACTTTGCTCCAAATAAAACCAGCAGGAGGGTGAACGGAAAAAGAAAATCACCCGCAATCCCCAGCCCATAATCCGGGAATGCACGGAAAAACGCGTTTCCGCGGGGAATGTTGGTTGTTGTGATGTGTGCACCCCCTCTTTGGACAGGCTCTTCAGTTTGAAACCATGCAAGCGTAAACTTTAAATTTAACTACCCCTTTAGCAGCCCCACAACTCCCCCCCCCCCCCCCCCCCCCGCAGTGGTGGGGGAATCGATTGTTACGCCCACACAAACCTACCCGGCCTCATCATCGGATCTCCAACGCAGATGTAACTTCCGACGAGATTTATTTCCATGTATTATCTCACTTTGTTTGCACACGCAAAATATTTTACTCCAATTGGGCGTGTGTGTTTGTCTCGGAGGGAAATGTTGGGGGTGTTTTTTTTTCAGGGGTAGGAAAATTCGGGCACGGGGACGGATCGGGATGGAGGTATTAAATTAAAATAAACAAAATTAAATACATACAAGTGAAGTAGATTCACGTACAACTTGCGAGATGTTTTCCCTCAGCTGGGCCGCCATGCCGGGCTTGTTAAGCCCTCGGGTGAACTTCCGCTCGGTCATTGTAGTGTCGAATGGACGAACTGTGCTGGGCTGGAAGTTTTAATCAATTCTGCGTGCTCCCGTTTCAATTCAATTTCTTTCCACCCTTCCGGATGTGTCAGATGCATCGACGGGACGAGTGAGAGGTTGTATGGTAAGCGGGCGTGATGGCACATTCACTGGCCAAACACACTTTCAAACACGATTCAAATGCAAATGCCCTGCGGCGATAGTGGCACGTTGCGTCGACGACACTTGACGACCGCTCTTTTTCTGACGATGGATCACTTTCCCATCCGATCGCGTGCTTCTTTCGTATCGTACAATTTCACCAGGCACTCTGCGGTGCGTTGATCAAACCACTTTATATAGTAACAATTTTTTGTACACTTTTCGTTTTCGGAAGTTTCACTTTCGTCACATCACATTAGCACTCACTCCTGAAAACGTAAAGGGGAAAGGTGAAATTAATGCCGATGCAGGTGCCTACAAATTGGTTGAATATTTTTGGTTTGTATTTTAAATTCCACAAAGCCACCAAACACCGGTTGTTACGAAAAATGAACACACAGCAGCATGCGTTCATGCGCGTTCTTGCGCAAGGTGTTCGATGGGACCGCGCGGGGGTAGGCGGGACCACACAAAGAAAACCGGTCCTCCTGAAGGACTCCGCCGTCTCCGAAGAAGGCGAAGATTCTGTTCTGGCGAAGGAAGAAAAACAGAAAACACGCAAGCAACACGTTCACCACCATCATGGCCTGCCTATAACAAAAAAAAAACTAGAAACAAACGCCAAACGCTTCGTGAGAAACACTCGTGTGCACCTGTGGTTGGGATGCTGGCTCGCAGGCGACTGGTTCGGGGTTTCGGATGCTCGGTGTGCCGTGTGTGGGATATTTTTTCCAAAAGGGACACGCCCGGGGAATTGTGGTCAGCAAACTTTATCACTTTCGCTGGGGGATGTGCGGGAATCAAACTCGCAAATATTCGCTCTCAATGAAGCACCCAGAACATCATTTGTTATCACCAGTATGCGCCAGCACATGCAATTGCTGCCTCTTCCAGGCACTTCGGGGGACTTTTATTGCTCACTTCCTCCGTGTCGCTTCCAAGGATTGATTAAATCCTGAAGATCATCTTGAAGAACACATCATTCACACACACCCGATAACGGACGCTAACGCACACCGACTAACGACGGCGTTCGATTAAAAGCGAATCATCAATGAACCAAACAATTTCTAATGCCCAGTCGAGATCCTTGGAAATGGACAATTCGAACGAAAATATGCACACCTACAGCACGCTCCGTTTGTACGCACACTCCGAAACCATCCTTTGCGTGGTTAAAAGTCGTCTAATCGATTTTGTCGCGGTTTCTCGTTACTGAGCAAATTGGCACACAAAAACGGCACGGAAATGCCATCGTTCGAAGCCGTTTGCTTGGTTTTGTCCAACGCGCAGTGCAGCAGTGTCCATCCGCTCAAAACTGATAACAGCACGCGATACGCTGGCGAGACGAAAACGGAACGTCCTACACTAGCATAGTTTCCCAGCAAACTGAACGATAGAAACGGACCGGGCTGCGCGGCGCACAACCTCATCGTGTTGTCGTTTGCGACTGAAACACTGACAACAACAACGCGGTTGTGTCAACAATCCCGGGTGAAATTTGACAAGATGCATGCAGCAGCGAGGCGAGCTCATTCCGAAAAAAATGGTTCCATTTGAAAAATAAATAAAATTTTGATAATTGAGTACCAATCATGTGCCTGAGAATTATTGCTTCTGCTTTTCGTAGCTAAAATGGTTTTCAAACAATACGTGAAATTGTACTAAACAACGAAAAAGCATCTACATTGATCGACCTGCCGTAGCAATCCTTGGTTCAATCAACAACGACTACTAAACGTCAAAAAGTCTTCTGCATACATCGACCTGCCAAAGCAATCGTTTTCACCGACCGTGACTAAAAGGAACGATTCGCTTCGTTGTTTTGCAACACGTCTGTCGATCCACTTCTGCAGCTGTTGCTGTTTTGTGTGCACAATTTTAGTTTCATTGCTAGGGATCGTAGTGCACCGTGAAAAGGAACCGTGGTGACGTAGTCACGAAACCAACCGAGATTGTGCCGCCGTGTGTCGTGAACGAATTGGCGTCAGCAGTTCTGGCCCCCACAGCAGGAGACACTGCGCTTTTTTCGCCTTTTTTTTTCTCCCCTGCATCGGAATGCAGTGGCTGACATTTGCATTACGCAGTTCATAATTTTGCGGAAGGCAATGTGTACTACAGCCGGGCAGTGCTAACGCAACGCGCACCCGTTTCGTGTTGGAGTGTTTGTTGTTAACTCGAGCTGCGAGCAACACACGCCCACCTTCCCGGAGTACCGACGCAAGGGTTGTACGGTACTTCCTCAAAGCGTACGACGGGGGAGGCCCCCGGCGGATCGATGGAGGACGAGCTGGAAGATAAGATACTGTATCAAACGCTGTCCAAGTCGCACATGAAGCTCCTCTCGAAATTCGCAGTCGGCGTTACGCCGCTCAACAGTTCGCTCAGTTACGTCTGGAAAGTGATGCGGGTGTACCTGCTAAAGCCGGAGGTCCTGATCGCCGGACTTCTGATTTGTCTGTTCGTCCTCTACCTGCAAGCGGCGGAAGTATGGAGCCGCGGGTTTATTCGGCGTATCAGCAGCAGCCTCGGGTTCGGCAAACCCGGTGGAGCCCGGTCGGGCAAGCTGGCGATGCTGGTATCGGCCGCCGAGAAGCACAGCTGGGAAGAGCGGACCACCGGTAGTGCCGTGTATGCGGTTCAAGGACGTCGTGCGCGGATGGAAGATAGGTAAGCATTGTGTCACTTATCCTACAGAAAATGGCATTATGATAATGTTGGTCATCGGTCATGCTTTAGAGTTTGCTTATCTTCATGATAGTGGTAACCATTGGTTGCAAAGTCCCTCTAGTGCCAGCTTCCTTCCGATCCGGTTATCGTTCCACTTAGCGCCAAGTGAGGTTCCGAGTATTTATAGAAAACCCCTAGCATCGTGTGGCAATCAGCGACGTGAATGATTTTTCGTGCGCTTCTAACGAACTAGAACAGCGCAAACCCCCTAAAATGAACAAAAAAAAACTTATACTGGGTCACGCACGTACGTCCTGACTTTTGTTACGTCTTTCGGATGGTTTTTGTATGATATTTTGATCGCTTTTTGGTACGGAATGGACGAAATAATTTAACTCATTCAATGAATCTGCGCTACAAACCTACGCTAAACAGTGTTGCCCCATCGTTGGGAAATCCACCGTTTTACGACAAGACAATGTGCCGTTTATTTACGGCCGCACCCCTCGAGTTTATCGCTTCCATTTCCTTATCCACCACTCAAACGCAAGAGTAAACACAGGTTGCGTCTTTCTTCCTCGCCAACATGAAGGAGCAAGGTTTCTTCCTAGTACGCATTAATCTCGCTGTATATTAATTATTTTTCCTTTCGTTTCCATTATCTGACGCCGACCCCCGGGAACGCTGGCCGCGCTGCGCTGCACCATACGCACCGATCAGATACGTTATAAGTGAAAACATCAACAACTGCGGTATCTCCCTGTTCGCCATCTTTGACGGACACGGTGGCGAGTATGCGGCCGAGTACGCCAAGACCGTGCTGGTGAAGAACATCAACCAGAAGCTGCAACAATCGTCGGCGATTGCCGATGGCAAGGAATCACCGCCGACGGTGGCAAACGGAAAGCCATCGTCCGATTGTGGGCCCGATGGGAAACCCGACTCGCCCGGTTCACCGAAGGCGGCCAACGACCGGGAGAAAGACGTCAACGAACGATACAAGGTGATGAATGGGGCTGGGAGTCACGGAAATGGTAACGAACCGCCCGGATCAGCGGCCACCGTTCAGCGGAGGCAAAGTTTCCGCAAATCGAAGACTGAAGATGCGATCGGTGGTGCAGGCGGCACTGGCGCCATCGGTGGAAGCAATAGCAACAATCAACAGCTGGAGAACGATCTGCTGAGCAAGTACATGGGCAATCAGTCACCGGCGAGGCAGCAGGTAAAGAAGAATCTGCTAAATGGAACATCCGGCGCCGGGCCCACACCGGTAAAGCCGAAAACCTACGAAGCGCAGTGTTACGTGCAGGATGGAAGCATTAATTTTGGGAAAATCATCACCGACGAAGTGTTGGCGGCGGACTTCGATCTCGTTGAAGCGGCAAAGCGGATGGTAAGTGGACGTCATTTGAATAATCACTGCTGTTGTGTGCACCTTCAAATGCCGCACTGTTAAGAGATTATCGATTTTCATTTCCGGATGAATATGCTTGCTGAAAGCTAAATTCAAATGATTTATAAATACCATTTTATGTTGAGCTCATTATGCATTTCAGTTCAGTTTCTATTTGGGAACTTTATCTTTTCAATCCTAACACGATTATTTGCTTCTTATTTAATTTTCAATATGTTGATAACTTTATTGAAGAGCATTTATCAACGGTTTTAGAAAACTGCAGCTAAATATTGTTATATAAAAAGTGAGTAAACAATCAAAATTTGTAACACACCGTGTTGGTAATTTGTCTTCCAAAACGTATCAACCATGTGCCGGACGAAGGCACGTCATCGCACGAGTCGTAAACTGGGGAAGAGAAAATTAAATATCTACATGTGTTTCGCGAATGCTAGATAGTTCTTTATCGAAAACTTACCCCTATCGTAGATCGAGGTAGTTGTTTGAACCTCCGGTGGGCGTGCCGTTATACCATGTGCGTTGTGTATAACATTTTCCAGCTTATCCATCAGTCCATTCAGTTGGTTAACACTATTATCCCTGTTACGGCCCACTAGGGGTGATTTTTGTAGTTCTAAAAAACAGACGGAAAGAATGGAAATTATTTTCATTATTTTAATTAAAACACTTTGTTTTTCCTTTGTGTCTCTTACTCGTTACCTTTCAAACTTTTCTCTATTCCTTCGAGGCGTCTCTGAAGCGTAGTTATTCCAGTTTGCAAGGTTGCTATACCGGCTTCGTGTTCACTACAGCAACCCCCGTTTTGTTGAAGCTGTGAAATACTGCAGGAATGGTGGAAAGAATTATTTAAACTTTATTCTGCCGCATCTTTTCTTGGTACCTTGCTTGTATGTCATCCAATTGATTCCGAAGCAGCTCGTAACCAAATCCACTTCCGCCGTAATTCTCCGGGGATGAGGGCGAATCTTGTCCTTCCGACTGCAGGTGAGATGTCCACTGGCCACTCCCAAATTGCAGTAGCAAGATTATTGGTAAAACCCAGCGGCAAACGATGCGACAGTTGTCGAGAACCATGTTGCTGATGATGATCCTCCTGATGGCTCTCCGATGATCGTCAGCGCTCTGCTCCGGTGGTTTGCCGGCTAAAATGGTTCCACTTCGATCCGTTCGAATGAAGCAGGAGGAATGCTTATCAGCACATTCGTCTGGCTGGAGCAGACAGTTTTCTTTGCTTGTATTGGCATATTTGCTGTGCATCTTTTGATGTTCGCGAGGGAAACTGATAGAAACCGGGTCAAAACAACCACGGTTTCATAGACCAAACACAAATTAAATACCCGTGGATTGGCTTTCTGGATTTAGCATGCTAAAAGAAAATAATAATGAATAAAATTGCATGGTTAAAACTTAAGTAAAACAAAGTAAAAACGCTGAACGTTTTGCGTGACCCCAACATTTGTGTTCTCTAGGTTCTAGTCCTATAACATTGTACTTAAAAAAACTTTCCTTAATGACATTTTATCTCTTCTTCTTTGTTTTTTTCTCTTTCAGTCTGATTTTGCCGGAACAACGGCTCTAATCGCCGTCATCCACCGCAGCAAGCTGATAGTGGCCAACGTGGGGGACTCACGGGGAGTCATGTGCGACTACAAGGGCAACGCCATCCCGCTGTCATTTGACCACAAGCCACAGCAGGTGCGGGAACAAAAACGGATCGCCGACGCCGGCGGATTCATCGCGTTCAAGGGCGTGTGGCGTGTGGCGGGCATATTGGCAACATCGCGCGCCCTCGGCGACTACCCGCTGAAGGAGAAAAACCTGGTCATTGCCGACCCAGACATTCTTTCGTTCGATCTCGTCGATCATAGGTAAGTAGGGCGTTGGGCGAATCTTATATACGTATCTGCTTCCGTACTCGATTCTTATGCCTTCCTTTACCGTTCCAGACCACAATTTCTCATCCTGGCATCGGATGGGCTTTGGGATACGTTCACCAACGAGGAAGCCGTGGCGTACGTACGCGAACGGCTCGATGAGCCACACTATGGAGCGAAAAGCATCGCCCTGCAATCGTATAGTCGTGGCTCGGTGGACAACATCACGGTATTGGTGGTCGTGCTGAAAAACGGTCGCTTCGAAGTGGGCTCATCGAGCGACTGAAGTGTCCTGGACACGAAGGGGACCCGGTATACGATACGATCGGGTCCTAGTGGGAAGTTAGAACAAGGTAGATTTCAGCGGATTTGGATAGAAACACTGCACTATCTACTTTTTTTACTGTCAGGCAAATTTGTTGTTTATTTAAATTATTTTCATATAAACTGTTGCTCCCGGCAGTTTTCTTACACCTTCCACTGAATTGATTGTTGAGAGTTTTTACAGAATGACATTGATTTCTTTTTTAAACTGTCAGAGTTTATGAGACCAATAACGAAAATCAATCATTTTCATGTAGTCAATAGATTGGTAGTGTTAGAGACTCACTAATTTAAAGCCTCACTCTCATTGCTAACTGGCTTTATTTTGTCCGTTCTGCCACTATCTCATTTTGCGTTACCCAAAGAAAATTAAACAAATAATCGTTTGTTTTTTCAAAAAAGCATTGTGTTAGAAAATATGTAGCATACTACGGTGTGGCTAGTAAGATTTTCTTTATTTTTAAACAATTAAAGGGACAATTAGAGAGTAACAAAGACAGCAGCTACAAAAAGTGGTAGGGCGTAGAGATTAGATTGTAGTTAGAGATTGAAGAAAACATGTTGACCCACGTCAAATGTTGGGGGGAATCACTTGAATGAGTGTCGTTTTCATCATTACTTTGTTTTTAATTTTATCTGCTGCTAATTCATATTTTATTCCACCGAGTACATGCGATGCCACCGCAACATTGCACCTCCAAAAAGAGCTAAGTAAGTGCACATTTCGAGTGGTATTTGAATTGGATCTTTAGTCAATGAACATTAGCACACATAATTATAGGCATGGCACGAAAATAACTAGAATACTGGAACGAGCGAAGGAGTGTGCTCATTGAAGATCGTGCAAAACTGATTGGCTTATGACTGTCTCTAGGTCTACATCTTAGGTAGGGTAAATTGGAACAAATTTCATATTTGAAAACGCACTTGGGAAAAAACACAGATTATGCGAGCTTCTACGGTAAGGATTATGCAGCACTTTCGTGAATCCCTAAAGAGCATTAGGGACATTGTTGGTGCCAAAGAGTGTGCTGAACCTCTTTCTGTCCATTATCGTTCACTACATACTGATCCCAATTGCGTGCGAGTAATGTTCGACTTTGATAAAAATTTGACTTAAGAATATTAATTAAAGGAGCAAACCGAACCAATCAATGACTTAGTATTTGGAAATCAAAAGTAGACCGAGCGAACTTATTACGTTAGCGATAAGAATGAAAAGCAACAATCAGATTAAACCGGTGGTAAACATAACTGCTTTACAACTCTCTTGGCGTTGCACCAGCTCAGCAACACTTCTCCACTAACCGGAAACGTTATGGCGCAACACCTCACTCGAGAATGGAACGAAAAACGGATCTCAAGAGTGTTGGTCATGTTTGCACTCCTGACGCCACTGTCTTTTCATTCGCTTTTCCTTTTTGTAATTGTACATATCTAATGACGAAACCAAGCGTAAGAATCTATGAATAAAACATCTTGTAACCTCAGACTCCTATCCAAGGCTTCTCGTAAACGATTTCTTCTTTTTCCTTTCCTGACAAATTATCCGACACATAGTAATTGTTTGCATCGGTTGTTTTAGTTACATTGTACCAATGCTGCTTTGATAATTGATCCAAGATAACCAATCGACGGTGAGTTTACTGTACCTAGACCAATAACAACAATAATGATAAGGGGGGACGCGTTTTGAGTGTGTTATCAGATGTAATGTCATACATCAAACAAATCACATTGTGTTGTTCACTAAGAAGACTGTTCACGAATTATTTTATTCTCTACAAATTGTTTATCGATTATTCACGAAGGAGACGAGGATCGCGGGTTTACACTAAGTTATATACAAGACTTCTCATCGTTCCCACGTGTGGGAGAGTCGCCCGTAGCAGACTCTCAAACGCGCATGTGACGTACCAACACGCGGTCATAAGCTGACATTCCAGCACCGGGTGTTGGGGTTACATGAGCCGTCTGTCAATCAACCTGTGGTCCCAGCTTTGCACAAGGTCTTGCGGTTGCGTTTTTGAACTGTCAAACAAGCACAGTTTTCTGCCCCGAAAAATACTTTAAGTTTTGAATATACTACTTATCTGAGTATACAATTTCATTCAAATCTACTAGGAACAATTATTTACTATTGACATATTAAAACGCAAGAGTCTGCGGCAAGAATAAAACTCGTTTGATTTTTAGTACAGAAAACGCAAGGTCTTGCGGTTGCGTTTTTTCCCATGGGAGAGATGGGGCTGTCACCGAAGACGCAAGACCTTGAGTTTTCTTTACTAAAAATCAAACGAGTTTGATTCTTCCGGCAGACTCTAGCGTTTTTATATGTCAATAGTAAATATTGTTCCTAGTACATTTTGTTGCTTGCGCTTGCGCAAAGCTGTGACCACAGGTGCAGCGGGTCGTGACAAGGACTAGCATTGGTAGGATGTCGCGTGGAGGACATAATTTTTCCGTCAATAATGATGATGATGATGATGATGATAGGATAATCATATCCTACAACTATTTCTCCCCCCCTTTGGAACGCAGGAGACCATCCTACATTCTGAACTTATGTGCAGGATCGTCTCCATGTACCGGTGTCAACAGGCGCATAGGTCGGTTCAGGTCGGGAGGACTCTTCGTTGCAGGTTCCGCTGGCTGTCCCTTTACCGCTGTGTCGAGAACGGAATGATGTCTGAAAGCTTCAACTAAGTTAGACACTGTGTGCAACATCGCGACCAATCTCATCGAAGGCCATCTTGTTTACAAAGCTGGCGACAAAGCCTGTGGCTCCACGACTACAGATGTACTCGGTATCGAGTTCAGGTGAAACAATCTTCCAAGCATGAGTAAGAAGAAAGAATCTGTATCTTGGGATGTTCATAATGCGAACAACACTGTTGATAATCCACTTTGGAAATGTGTCTGTATGATGATAAGCTCCGGCATAGTCGTTGTGTTTCTAATATACCACCTTTTTATTACAAGCCAACCACAGCAAGGTTTTCAGCAGCACAGTCGACAAAATTACCAAGAGCCATGGAAAGACTCAACCGTTCACGAGGTTCCATTTATATGGATACTGAAGATAATGTTCCACGTTTCCACCTGACCTCTTCGGCGAAAGCTTCAACCGGCCATCTCTTTGTTATGCGTATGGAGTTTCTAGATTGAAAACTCTCAAGAACAGAAGTACTCCTGAGCTCTAAGTGCGTACTGTGGTAAAGGCCTCCGCGGGGTCCACGACAGCCGAGCGGTAGCGCCGGTTGGAAAATCGGCCCATGAACGCCGAGGCCGAAGAATCCCTACCGAGACCCTACCGAGACCGAACCCTCCCCTATACCATTCACGTATACAAAGGGAAAAAGTCTTGTAAGCCCTTCATGGGGCAGGCATGACCAACAAGGTCGTTACGTCAAGAAGAAGAAGAAGAAGAAGAAGATAAAGGGATAACGAATGCTTGCGAAGGAAAAAGTTCGGTGGCAATATAGCTTCTCCAAGTAGAATAAAACCAACTTTTGAGTTTTTTTTAATGGACAAACGAGATAATTGTCGCAACATCGCCTTGGTGATAAGGTACACGCTATAGAAACAGATGTTAACATTTTGTTAACGGGAGATGGACACGTCCACCCTTGGGGTATTTTTTCGAGAGGCGGCGACAGAAACATTGACATTCTCGCCATTTTTAATTCTAGTGTTTGGTTTTTCTGTAGAATTTTTGCGGATTGAACAATAGATAGCGTGTTCGATGGATGATGTAATGAAAATGAACAATACAGTTCAACAACATATCTACAATACTTCGCCCCACCGAATGAGTTTAGAAAATAAATCATGATTTTATTTTTATATGTGGTTCAGATATAGTGTTGAAAAATCAGGTGTTAAAACTTAACTGTTCACTAACTGGTATCTAAACAGATAGAAAAACTGCTCCGTGTTCGGATTCAAACCCGATCGTTCGTCTACCTCCACGTCAACGATCCACGTCGAAGCTCCACGTATAGGCTTCACGACTCGACAGTTGTTTGTTGCGTCTCCAGTTGTTTGTTGAGTCTGTTGGGTTGCAAGAACTTTCCAACATATTTAACCAATGATAGAATTGACTCAAGAAAAGTAAAGCAAAAAGGATGATTATTTAAATAAGAGCAATTTCAACATGCAATATGACACGACTAACGTACGTCATATAGATATTAAATAGAACTTGCTGTCTACTGATTCGGTTACTCAGTAGATGAAAGAGCTACTTCTATAAAATACAAGTTAAATTTCTGTTGTTACATTGGTTAACATAGATCTGGTAGAGGTTGTGTAACCATCATTGTTCATCAGTATCGAAGCTTTGAACATCTAATGGGTCGATTAACTGATACAGTTTTCAGCTGCACTTGGTTGTTTGTCTTCGTGTCACTCACTTTATTTTAACAGCCAGTACTTTTGCAAGAAACCATACTTTTTTCAAAAAACAGAGCGGCGTGTTTTGTTTTCGGTTCGTTCCAGAAAACTGCTACGTGGATTGGCATTGGTGATAAGGTACATTTTAAAAACCAGATGCTAAGCCACGTCACGCAGAAGCAAATCTCCATATCTCATCGGTATAAAAGGGACACGTTTCGTAGTTACAGAAACATTGCCAATCACGCTAGAGTTGATTGTGTTTCTTTTGGCCAGTTCTTTAGAGCCCTTGTAAGATGGATAAATTAGTGTTCTGTAAGTATGAATTGTTTCCTTTATCTTTTGAAAACGAACTTATTATTGATCATTTTATCTCGTTCATTGATTTCTCCCACAGCATGTTTTCTCCTTGGAGGCCTCACTCCTGATCCAGGTCCGACGGATTCCTGTGCTCTAAATGCCTACTGTACTGCTGGGGTTACGAACGTCGGATGCAACCCACCTTCAGCCACTGGAGGATCGGCTTGCACAGGAAAAAGCCCAGAAGTAATAGATCTTCTCGCAGCAGAGCAAAATTACATCTTGTCTATTATGAATCGGGAACGTGATTTATTTGCCTCGGGACGGTATAGAAGTACTAAAGCTAATCGAATGTTCAAGCTACAGTGGGACGCGAATTTAGCCACCCAGGCTGGCCACAATGCTCGATCTTGCGTCATCGCGAGAGATGCTTGTCGGAATACTGCAGATTACGCCAACGTAGGGCAAATGATAGCATACTACACTGGCTTGACAGAGTTCCTTGCACCAATTTCCGTTACAGAGAAAATGTTTAATATATTTAACGATGGCGTCTCTTTCTACACCTATTCTTCCGGGACAGCATCATTGAGCAGTTACTCAGCATCGTAAGTATTTTGAATTTGAAGATACAGTAATCTTCGAATGAAAACTCATGACCTTTTTTCTTTTACAATTCAGTACCGACACAGAAAACGAGGCAAATATTTTGAACGATCGTTCAACAACGGTGGGGTGTGCTCTAATGCAATGGGATGATGATGGCCTACTTTATCTCTACCTGGTGTGCAACTTCTCAGACAACGTCATCGTAGGCGAACCAGTTTACACAGCTGCAGCTACCACGGGTTTGGGATGTACAACGAAAGACACGACATACCCATCGCTTTGCCTCACATAATTTCAGTTCAACCGAAAAGTGGTCAAACCTTCGTTCGTATCGATCACGACACTACTATGCTCCCGGCTCAGTCTCCGTCGAATTATATCAGAGATTACATTGATATAAAATATGAAATTATGTGAAATATGTTAAGGTTCTCTATGCAATTGAGGTTAGGGCTTCGTACTGGTAAATTCGAAAAGTAGGGGTGGCTGGGGTAATACGCACCCCTGAGGCAATACGCACCCTTTCCCATTTCCCTTGAAAAACGGGTTTTCAACGCGTAAAAAGTAGTCACCCTGCAAGATCAAACTGAAATATGGTCACCATGTGAGTTTGATAGCTCTACATCAACAGAAACGCGAAATAAATGCAAAACAAAATCATTCTCTGCTCAGACAGTTTTTGTTATAATGTGACTTACCATTCCGCTAAGGAATATTAAGTGCAAAAACCGATATTTACCAACGAGGAATACGAAATTTAGTGAATTGAGAATCAGTGCTTGAGCCTGTTCATGAAATTTTCGGAAAGTATGCAGATTTACTCATATTTTAGTTGAAAATGTGTTCAACTATGAATGGGGGAAATATGCACCCAGTATGTCGGGGTAAAATGCACCAGTTTGTAAACAAACTATCTTTATTTGACGTTGGATGTTGCCTCTTTGTTGTGGTGCGTATTGCCCCTTTGTTGTGGTGCGTATTACCCCTAGCAAAGGTGCGTTTTGCCTCAACCAGATACAGATCGATCAAAAATTGAACTTTTTCAAAACTGAAAAAATAACGTTTTTCTTAGCAAAAAAAGCAAACATTCCTGAAATGGTAACTAGTTTGAACCTTTATGAATCCTATTCAGTGATAAAATCAACAATCAAGAGCCAAGTTGTTAGAAAATTTTATAGTTTTCCTTAAGGGGTGCGTATTACCCCATCCACCCCTACCAACACGCGGTCATAAGCTGACATTCCAGCACCGGGTGTTGGGGTTACATGAGCCGTCTGTCAATCAACCTGTGCTCACAGCTTTGCACAAGGTCTTGCGGTTGCGTTTTTGAACTGTCAAACGAGCACAGTTTTCTGCCCCAAAAAATAATTTAAGTTTTGAATATACCACTTATCTGAGTATAAAATTTCATTAAAATTTACTAGGAACAATCTTTACTATTCACATATAAAAACGCAAGAGTCTGCGGCAAGAATCAAACTCGTTTGATTTTTAGTACAGAAAACGCAAGGTCTTGCGGTTGCGTTTTTTCCCATGGGAGAGATGGGGCTGTCAACCTGTGGTCACAGCTTTGCGCAACCGCATGCGATTGCGTTTTTATATGTCAATAGTAAATATTGTTCCTAGTTCATTTTGTTGCATGCGCTTGCGCAAAGCTGTGACCACAGGTTCAGCGGGTCGTGACATTGGTAGGATGTCGCGTGGAGGACATAATTATTCCGTCAATAATGATGATGATGATGATGATGATGATGATAGGATAATCATATCCTACAACTATTTCTCCCCCCTTTGGAACGCAGGAGACCATCCTACATTCTGAACTTATGTGGAGGATCGTCCCCATGTACCGGTGTCGCCAGGCGCATATAGTTCAGGTCAGGAGGACTCTTCGTTGCAGGTTCCGCTGGCTGTCCCTTTACCGCTGTGTTGAGAACGGAATGACGTCTGAATGCTTCAACTAAGTTAGACACGGTGTGCAACATCGCGACCAATCTCATCGAAGGCCATCTTGTTTACAAAGCTGGCGACAGAGCCTGGGGCTCCACGACTACAGATGTACTCGGTATCGAGTTCAGGCGAAACAATCTTCCAAGCACGAGTAAGAAGAAAGAATCTGTATCTTTGGATATTCATAATGCGAACAACACTGCTGATAATCCACTTTGGAAATGTGTCTGTATGATAAAAAGCTCCGGCATAGTCGTTGTGTTTCTAATGTACCACCTTTTTATTACAAGCCAACCACAGCAAGGTTTTCAGCAGCAAAGTCGACAAAATGACCAAGAGCCATGGAAAGACTCAACTGTTCACGAGCTTGCATCTAAACGGATACTGAAGATACTGTTCCTAGTTATGATGAAAACCTGACGTCTTCGGCGAAAGCCCCAACCGGCCATCTCTTTGTTAGGGGTATGGAGTTTCTAGATGTTTGGAAACTCTCAAGAACAGAAATACTCCTGAACTCTAAATGCATAGTGTGATAAAGGGCTCCACGAGGGTCCGCGACAGTCGAGCGGTAGCGCCGGTTAGAAAATCGGATCATAAGCGCCGCAACTTACCTCCTCGACGGCGCGGGCTCGAATCCATACCGCGACCGGACTCTCCCTGAGATGGAGAGTCGAGGATGAGAGGATTGATTATCCACATACACATAGGGTAAAAGTCTCGCAAGCCCTTAACGGGCAGGCATGACCAACAAGGTCATTACGCCAAGAAGAAGAAGACGAAGAAGATAAAGGGCTAACGAATGCTTGTGAAAGAAAACTCCGGTGGCAATAAAGCTTCTCCAAGCAGAATAAAACCAACTCTTGTGCTTTTTTTAATGGGCAAAAGAGATAATTGTCCCAATATTGCTATGGTGTGAAGGTACATGCGTTTTAAGCGGTTGTCAAAAACTCGGCTTCTCCTGCGTCAATCTCATCATTGGTTGAATATTTGAATCTGCTTTAGTATGAGTTTAGTCTGCAACAAACAACTGCCTACCCAATAAACAACTGGTCGAGCCGTGAAGTCTATACGTGGAGCGTTGACGTGGAGGTAGACGAACGATCGGGGTTGAATCAGATCATGGAACATTTTTACTATACTTATTTAGATGCCACTTAGTGGACAGTTAGGTTTTTACTATACTATGTGTACGTGGATAGTTCTAGAACTTACATTTTAGAAACAGATGCAGCGACTGAAACATTGACATTCTCGCCAATTTAACACAGTAGATATCCAACATACACGGTACTCGACATACGCGGATTCGGAGATACGCGGTTTTCAAAATTTGACAGTAGATTGGGGTAATTACATCGATGTTAATTCCTGAGATCTACAACCAGACGAGTTAATATGTAAATTACACATTTGCATAACTTACGCTTTTTATTCCGTTTATGGCAATTTATGTTGTTTGAATACGCTTGCATTGCATGCATTTTAACGGACAAAGTAAAAGTTTGAATATTCTAAGATTTATGTATACAAGAACTCGATCTCTTAACTCCTAGTATAATAATATACTAGGCAGTACCTAGTATAATAATATACTTGCTATGTGGCAAGCAATATTCGAGATACGCGGATTTCTCAGGTCCCCATTATGAGCGTAAGTCGGATATCGACTGTACTAGTGTTTGGTTTTTCTGTAGAATTTTTGAGGATTTAACAAAACATAGCGTGTTCGATGTATGATGTAATGAAAATGAACAACACACTTCAACAACATATCTACAATACTTCGCCCTACCGAATGACTTTAGAAAATAAATCACGAGGGACTTTAAATTGCGCTGGCACTGCCTCAAGTATCACCATTTTCGAAATAAACAATATTTTTGTGGCCTACCGTTGATAAAGCATCGACACATCGATGAACATTCGTAGCCTGAATTTTATGTGTGGTTCAGGTAGAGGATTATGAAATCGGGTATTAAAGCTTAACTGTTCACTAACTGGTATCTAAATGGGTATAGTAAAAATGCTCCATGTTCGGATTCAAACCCGATTGTACGTCTACCTCCACGTCAACGCTCCACGTATAGGCTGCATGGCTCGACAGCTGTTCGCTGCGTCGGCAGTTGTTTGTTGAGTCTGTCGGGTTGCAAAAAGTTTCCAACATGCACAAACTCATACTAAAGCAGATTCAAATATTCAACCAATGATGAGATTGATGCAGCGGAAGCCGAGTTTTTGCAAACTGCGCAATACTTAAGAAAACTAAAGTAAAAAGGATGATTATTTCAATAAGAGCAATTTCAACATGCAATATGACACGACTAACGTACCTGGTATAGGTATTAGATAGAACTTGCTGACTACTAGTCGGTTATTGAATAGATATAAGAGCTACTCCTATAAAATGCAAGTTAAATTTCTGTTTTTACATTAGTTTACATAGATCTGGTAGAGGTTGTGTTACCGTCTTTGTTCATTCTATACGGCACCTGAAATTAATGCCGAATAGTGTACAGTATCGAAGTTTTGAACATTGAACGAATCGAGGAAGTGATACAGTTTTCAACTTGGTTGTGCGTTTTGCGACGTAGCTTACGTTATTTTAACAGTACTTTTCCAAGATACCATGCCTTTTTTCCAAAAAATGGAGCGGCGTGTTTTGCTTGCGGTTGGTTCAAGTAAACTCCTACGTGGATTGGTCTTGGTGATGAGGTACATTTAAAAAAAAAAGATACGTCACGTAGAACGAAATCTCCATATCTCATCGGTATAAAAGAGACACGTTTCGAGACGTAGATACAGAACCATCGCCACCCTCGGCAGTGCTGATTGTGTTTCGATAGACCAGTTCCTTAGAGCACCAGTAGAATGGATAAATTAGTGTTCTGTAAGTATGGATTTTTTCCTTTGTCTTTTGAAAGCGAACTTATTGTTGATCATTTTCTCTCGTTCATCGATTTTTTTGCACAGCATGTTTTCTCCTTGGAGGGCTTACCCCTGATCCAGGCCCGACGGACTCCTGTGCTGCCCTGAATGCCTACTGTGCTGCGGGGCTTACGAATGTCGGATGTAACCCACCTGCAATCACTGGAGGATCAGGTTGCGACGGAAAGAGTCCTGTTGTAATAGATCTTCTCGCAGCAGAGCAAAATCAAATCTTAACCTATCTGAATCAGAAACGCAATTTATTTGCCGCGGGAGAATATGGAGATCCGGCTAATCGAATGTTCAAGCTGCAGTGGGACGCGAATTTAGCCACCCAGGCCGGTCACAATGCTCGTTCTTGCACCGTCGCGAGCTTGTCGGAATACTGCAGATTTCAGAAATGTTGGGCAGATGATACCTTATTTCTATAACATGATATCTTCCGTATCATCATATACCGTTACACAGAAAATTGATACTTTACTTAACGGTATCTCTTTCAACGACTATACTTCTGGTTCACTGTCAACCAGCAGCTACTCAGGACCGTAAGTATTTTGAATTTTAAGATACAGTGATGATCGAATGAAAATCTCATTACCCCTTCTCTCTTACAATTCAGTTCCAACACAGAAAACCAGGCAAATATTTTGAATGATCGTTCAAAAAAGGTTGGATGTGCTTTAATGCAATGGGACCTCGGCGGATTCCTACGATACTTCTACCTAGTGTGCAACTTCTCAGACAACGTCATCGTAGACCAACCACTTTACACAACTGCAGCTAACGCGGCCATGGGATGTACAACGGTAGACACGACATACTCATCGCTTTGCCTCACGTAATATTGTCACGTGTTTACACATCAATTGGACAACCGAAAAGTGGTCAAATCTTCGTTATGCTTTTCCTCGGCCTCAGTCTCCGTCGAATCGTATCCCACACTATGATGTTGAATGATTGAAATAAAAGCAATAACCCTCAAGGTGATACAGCATTTTCCGACTTATATACTATTTTTCACCGTGTAATTCCAAGGTTGCGGCAAGTACCCGGCTAACAATTTTGCACGAATTCAGGTCTGTCCCTGTGTATCGGAGCGGTACACAACGACTGACTGATGCTCTGTCGCATTCGCGCTGCAGGGTCGAAAAATTTCGACTCACCCGCTCGAACGAAACTTGTATGAAGAAGTATGAAGAGTTAGCCCGCGTTGATACAAACAGCCCAGCGGGCACAGATTGGTTGGTCTGTGAGTGGGGTAGGATCTGACGCCTCCTGAAGGCTACATAGGCTCTCCTACCAACTCCTATTCGGGTATGTCCAAGCCATACAGACCGTGTACATATAGCCCCGTTTATCCGAGCTTGGGTAAACGAGTCCAATCTAGAGTTGCGTAAATCTGATTCAGTTTCATGAATCTGAATGAATCTCTGCATTATAAGGGATTCATGAATCTTTCGACGAGAGACGCCTACAAAATATTCTCCCTCGTTCTTCAAGAACGACTTGACCCATACGCTGAACAGATTGTAGGAAACTATCAGAGAGGATTCCCAAGAGGGAGATCAACCACTGATCAGATCTTCACCATGCAGCTTCACCAAGTCCTGGAGAAGATGGCAGAGTACCAACAAAACCCTTGTCATCTCTTCATTAACTTGAACACTAGAATATATTGCTTTGGAAACTTGCCCGAATGCTTTTTAGGGGTCATTTTGATCCCTGTTTTGAAAACGCTATAACTTCACTATTTTCGAAATTCAAATCAGTAAACTGTTAAGTTTTAGTATATTTATCGACTTTCTTTTGGCGTTTGTAGTTTTTTGATGTACCACTTCACCATTCCGCTAGCTCGGTGTATCCTCAAATGAAGCCCCCTAGCCGAGATCGCTGTGGTGGCTACAGCTTTTGTGAGTGGATGTACCTAACCGAGGAGCCACACGTAAGCGAACGAACGCGTATAACGAATTTTTTGGCCCGAGCTTTTTGCGGCAATCGCTGTATACCATATTTATAACAGTTGGTCTGTTTTTTTTACCCGTACATGGAAGGGGAAGAATGCCCAAAAAATTCGCTCGACTTTTTCTGTGCGCTAGCGAACGTTCGCTCGAATTCTGAGCACCGAACGTGAACCGAAGGAAGGAAAGAGAAATCTATCATTAGAGCGAGAGGCATTGCTGACACACGGTAAGCTCCAGCCGCTCGAAAAAACGTTCGTTCGGTGTAAAAAGCTTCACGTGTGGCTCCTCGGTAAAAGGTGTGCAATGGGTGAAACAAATGCCGTTGTGTGAACCGTTTGAATTGAATGTCTCGTTAAATTAAAGATTATGGTTATACTGGACAGGATGTACAACATGAACTCTCTCATGCATTACTTACATGAGTTTATGAAAATTTGGCTACGCAATCAACCTAGAGGTCCTCGCGGGCCCCCTTTCACAAATTTATAACTCCCGTATATAAATTCGTTAATAACAAATTCGGTAAAATCCCGGTAAAATCCCAAATGAGGCCCCTACTCGCCGCATCGTCACCGTTTTTTTCCATATTTACTGCTGAAAGCTATGCAATTCCCCCTGTACACAAGCTTGGATATTTAGGCGACAAATTACCGACAAAAAATCGCGGACGTATTGAGTAGGAGTTGGAGAGGAGAGCCTATAGTAGCCTTCAGGAGGCGTCAGATCCGACCCTTTACACAACTACATAAATGCGCACATTTATATGTGGGTCGAATTTCGAAAAGGAAAGGTCGTTTGAGCTGTGTTTCAAAGATCTTTAGTAGTACTGTATTTTGCCTGAAAGTTATTTTTAGCTACTACTAACCGTTGCTGAGATATTTTGCTTTTATTTCATACATTTGTTGAACTCCGCAAATAGTTTCTGTTTGTGTTCCATCCTACCCCAGCCAACATTTCGCTATGGAAAATGACCGCTACTTTTCTGTGGAGTATTCGGCTACTTCTCCTATTAAAGCAGCTGCGTTCATTCGATGCTGCATAAAAGAAAAACGGGAGAGGGCCCCTTCTGTTGGGCCCTCTCTTTCGCCTTCTCTCCTATTTCTCTAGCACAGCACACAGCGGGATTCGAACCCGAGCCACTGCCACTTCCAACTCTGGTCTGTGCACGGTAACCACTAGACCAGGGATCGGCACACGTTTTTCAAAAAGGGCCAGATGATTAAAGAGAACCCGAAGGCGCGGGCCGGATACTTTAAACGATGCTTCAATGTTTTCAAAGTAATACCCTTTGTAATGGATAGTGGAAGTTTCTAAATAGCAAAGTTGCATAAAAAGTGGTAAAAGATAAAATATTTAAAATGTTATCGATAAACATATAACCGCAACACCCAGTTAAACAATTATTATCTTCATTTTTGGGAAGAAAATAAACCTGACATCGTGAACAAATACGATAAAAATTGGGATGGGTTTTGTATGAAGCACTTAAATATTCTTACGGGCCGGATAAAATCATTTGGCGGATTTTGCCTGCGGGCCGCACTTTGCCGACCCCTGCACTAGACCGTAGCTCTTGCTTGAGAATGGCGCGCTAAATGTACAATATATATCTAGCTACATGCGTTTGCATGCATCGTTAGCAATCGCTAGCGTACCAAAACGTGTGCTCAACCAAGAGCAGGCCATTTAAGGCTTTCGCGGGGTCTTCGCGCACACTCTCTGCACTGCCGTACGGTGGAGAGCGTGTAATTATATGGAGCGAATTGCGCTCTTTGAGGGCTTCGCACTTGTCTGTATCCACGCGTCTACCTCCACGTCAACGCTCCGCTTGGAGGCATCACAGCTCGACCAGTTGTTTGTTGAGTCTGTAGGATTTCAAGAAGATTTCGTCATACACAAACTCACAATAAGCATGTTCAAATATTCAACCAATGATGAGAATAACGCAAAAGAAGCCGAGTTTAAGACAACCGCGTGAAACTAATGAAAGCCCAAGTAAAAAGGATGATAATTTCAATATGAGCTGCTTCAACATGTAATATGACACGACTGACGTATGTGGTATAGAGATTAGAAGGAATCTGCAGTTAACTGCTTCTTGTATCGAATACTTAGAATAGCTTCTTTTATATAATACGAATAAAATTTCTATGTTTACATTAGATAACATAGATCAGGTTGAGGCAGTGTAATCGCCGTTGTTCATTCTATACGGCACCTGAAATTAATGTCGAATAATGTAAAGTATCGAAGCTTTGAACGTCGCACGAATCAACGAAGTGATACTGTTTTCGTCAGCATCTGGTTGTTTGTCTTCGTTTTGCGACGTGGCTTACTTTATTTTAACAGCCAGTACTTTTCCAAGGAACCTTTTTTTTTAAACGAGCGGCGTGTTTTGCTTACGGTTGGTTCCAGAAAACTCCTACGTAGATTGGCCTTGGTGATGAGGTACATTGAAAAAACTGATTTTAAGACACGCTACGCAGAAGCAATTGTCCAACTTCTTCATGCGTCATTCTTACCTTCCGTGTTGCCACCGCTTCAATACCAGTTCAAAACATTTAAACTAGAACAAAATTAGATATGATCTTCGCTCGGAAAAAGCTGTTTCAAAAACGGTTTATTGTGTTTCTTTCAGTACCTTACAGCCATGGGCAAAGTTTTAGTTAATTTTAAAATGCAGAGAGGGCCCTGCCCCCTTCCCAAGGAGACATCACACGGTTTCTCGCTGATGTTCTCGGGGGTGATTCGTTGGCGAAGCCTACCCGAAAACACCAGCGAGATACAGTTCACTTTCGGTGATGGCCAGTGAAGTGAGAAAAAATTTGCTCACTCCAGAAGAGAAAAAAAAGTTCTTTCGCTCTCCTGCGTCTGTCTTCTCTTTTTGCGAATTCTCGTGTCTTTCCCTTCTGTGGTGCTCGCACTGTGTGGATGTCGGTCAGATGGCTGTTGATGGTCTTACGGACGGTTGTTTTTGATGGCGTTGCTGCTTCTGCCACACGAACTTATTTCGTTCCGCTCCCATCATGTGTCTTCGATTCGTTGCGCCTTCGATGTTTCGAACCGTTCGATATACCAGCCTGAAATCTGAAAGGAGTAGTGAGAACAAAATAGGCTATTCCTAACCTCGGCTCCGGCCACGCTATACCCCCAATATATATCGTTGGTATTTTGATGTGCCATACGCTTCAAAAAGTTATTTTGGAACAAACATAAAAATTAAATTTTGGTTTTGAAGACGCACAGTCAGTGGCTTATTCAAGGTGATGGTCCAAGTTTGTTGGTAAAACATTTTGGTCGAAAATTTTTCATTCGGCAAATCCTTTGCACATCATCTCATAACGTGTTGATGTCAATGGCTGCTCGGGTATCCATTGGGAACATGTTTTTGTGATTTTGGGCCCTAACGGAGACCGATAGCTTCCTGGAGTCTAAATGTCACTCAAAACTGCGGAAACTGCGCGGGTGGATTAAAAATTGATCAAATCAAGTCAAACTGATTTTGTTCCTTCTTTGTTGAAACGGAGGCCAGTCCCGCGCAAAGTTGTGAATGTATGAAGAAACGCTCGCATTGCACGTACACATGAAGCGAGAGCGCAATCGTTTTATGCCCTCCATCCTACCCTCTCGTATGTTGTGCTTGCCCCGGCTTGCAAAAAACGAGAGAGAAAGTGCTCCTTCTGTTTCAACTTACGAAAGTACTACTTTTTCGGGCTAGAGTGAGCTTTTACAGCGTGCTCTCTAGAAATACTCTCTCGCGCTTCGCGCGGTCGTTTCTTTCGTTATTTTGGGTATGGCAGTAGACAAAAAAAAAAACAAAAGAATGCTTTTTGTTTTATGTTGTTATCCGTTTATTCAATCGGATAGCAAAAACTTATTTGGAAATGCACATTTAACCGTGTTGTTGCTAGTTGCTTCTGGCGTAAAACACCAACACTTCTGGTTTTTCCACCACTTCCGCCGGAGTAAATTCCAGTACGGATCTTGAATCAAACGTGCTGGGGCTTCGTAAGCCAACCGGAAGATGGTCATTTGTCCTTTTTTCTGAAGACACCAACACAAAATCACCATTTTTACTGTTTAAAACGCGCGACCGAACTGTAAGTTCACAGACTGCACAAGTTAGAAAATTAGACTGCGCTGCAAAACCTGCTTTGGCAGTTTTTTACTCGCGCCGATCGACCAAAAGTACGCTGTTCATCTGTATTTCTTCCTCACAATTTAACTCATCGTTCGATTCTCTCTCGTGCAGGCAAACTTTGGCTCACCTCACCGCGCTTCCCCACGTTTCAGCCTACCGCAATGTACCCTTCGCCTACGAAAGTACACTCTCTTTGCTTGCCGGGTGCGGTTTCAATATGGAGAGGGTTCAATCGCGGCACCGGACCTGTAGCGCGAATGCGACAGAGGGCATATGAGTTGCTGCTTCTCGCTCCGATACATGGGCAGAGGGTACTAGACCTCCGCAGAGAGAAATAAGCTCACAAGCTTCTATGCACAAGGCCACGATATCGCGTGGAAGCGAGAACACAACATTTGTAAGAGCGAAAGGCTATATTTTTGGTTCACTATCGCCGAAAATGTTTGGTTGGGTTTTTCATATTTTCGCTGTAAATGAACGCTGGCGTCAGCCTCTTTCTGTTACCAATCCTTCGCCAAATGATCGCCATTCCTTTTTCATAGTGAGAATTCATTTTGGTGTTTGTGGGGCCTCGCTTCGTGTATACGTGCAATACGCGTTCATTCATACATTCACAAATTTTCGCGGGACTGGTCTTCGTTTCAGCAAAGGTGGAACAAAAAAAATTTGACTTGATTTGATCAATTTTTAATCCACTCGCGCAGTTTCAGCACTTTTGCGTGACATTTAGAATCCAGGAAGCTATCGGTCACCGTTTGGGCCCAAAATAACAAAAACATGTTCCCAATGGATACACCAGCAGCCATTGGCATCATCAAGTTATGAGATGATGTGCAAACGATTTCTCGAGTGAACATTTTTCGACTAAAATGTTTTGCCAACAAACTTGTTCCATCACCTTGAATAAGCCACTGACTGTGCATCTTCAACATTAATATGCATTTTTTATTATTGTTCTTATCTTTCTGAAGCGAATGGCACATCAAAATACCAACGATATATATTGGGGGTATAGCGCAGCCAGAGCCGAGGTTAGGCATAGCCTATGCTGTTCTCACTACTCCTTTCAGATTTCAGGCTGGTATATCGAACGGTTCGAAACATCGAAGGCGCAACGAATCGAAGACACATGTAGGAGCGGAACGACAAAAGTTCGTGCGGCAGAAGCAGCAACGCCATCAAAAACATCCGTTCCGTAAGACCATCAACAGCCATCTGTGCCAACAGCCAACAGTGCGAGCACAACAGAAGGGAAAGGCACGAGAGTCGGCAACAAGAGCAGACAGACGCAGGAGAACGAATGAACTTTATTTCTCACCTGGAGTGAGCCAAATTTTTCTCACTTCACTGGCTATCACGGAAAGTGAACTGTATCTTGCTAGTGTTTTTGGGTTGGTTTCGCCAACGAATCACCCCTGAGAACATCAGTGAGAAACCGTGTGATTTCTCCTTGCGTCCACGTCAACACTACACGTATTGGCTTCACAGCTCGACCAGTTGTTTGTTGAGTCTGTAGGATTTCAAGAAGATTTCGTCATACACAAACTCACACTAAAGCATGTTCAAATATTCAACCAATGATGAGAATAACGCAAAAGAAGCCGAGTTTAAGACAACCGCGTGAAACTAATGAAAGCTCAAGTAAAAAGGATGATAATTTCAATATGAGCTGCTTCAACATGTAATATGACACAACTGACGTATGTGGTATAGAGATTAGATGGAATTTGCAGTTAACTTCTTTTTGTATCGAATACTTAGAATAGCTTCTTATATATAACACGAATAAAATTTCTATTTTTACAATAGATAACATAGATCAGCTTGAGGCAGTGTAATCGCCGTTGTTCATTCTATACGGCACCTGAAATTAATGTCGAATAATGTAAAGTATCGAAGCTTTGAACGTCGCACGAATCAACGAAGTGATATTGTTTTCGTCAGCATCTGGTTGTTTGTCTTCGTTTTGCGACGTGGCTTACTTTATTTTAACAACCAGTACTTTTCCAAGAAACCTTTTTTTTTTAACGAGCGGCGTGTTTTGCTTATGGTTGGTTCCAGAAAACTCCTACGTGGATTGGCCTTGGTGATGAGGTACATTGAAAAAAAACCGATGTTAAGCCACGTTTCGTAACAGCACCTGAACAGTATAAAAGTGATACGATTCGGGACGTAGTTTCATAAACATTGCCATTCTCGCCAGTGCTGGTTGTGTTTCGGTAAAACAGTACTTTGGAGCAGTACCTGTAGGATGGATAAATTAGTGTTCTGTAAGTATGGATTTTTTCTTTTGTCTTTTGAAAGTGAACTTTTTAATGTTCTCTTTCTCTTGTTCATCGATTTCATCCACAGCATGTTTTCTCCTTGGAGGACTTACTCCTGATCCAGGCCCGACGGACTCCTGTGCTCTGAATGCCTACTGTGCTGCTGGGGCTACGAATGTTGGATGTAACCCACCTGCAATCACAGGAGGATCAGGTTGCGCTGGACTAAATCCAACAGTAATAGATCTTCTCGCAGCAGAGCAAAATGCCATCTTGTCTTTTCTGAATCAGAGACGCAATGCCTTTGCCTCGGAAGGGTATGTTGAGGACGGTGGAAGTATGGGATATGGAGATTATGCAATAAGTTATCCGGCTGATAAAATGTTCAAGCTACAGTGGGACGCGAATTTAGCCACGCAGGCCGGTCACAATGCACGTTCTTGCAACATTGCGAGAGATGCTTGTCGGAATACTGCAGATTTCAGAAATGTAGGGCAGCTGATAGCTTCATACTTTGGCCCGCAAGATGCCCTAGCACCAGCTGCCATAACAACGAAAATTAATAATATCCTTGGTGATATCTCTTTCTGGTCCTATGCTGTTGGGGATGCATCATTCAGCAGCTACTCGGCATCGTAAGTATTTTGAATTTTAAGACACAGTAATGTTCGAATGATACCTCATGATCATTTTTCTTTTACAATTTAGTACCTATACAGAAAACCAGGCAAATATTTTGAACGATCGTTCAAAAAAGGTGGGATGTGCTCTAATGCAATGGAACGACCCGGAAACCCTATTCCTCTACTTGGTGTGTAACTTCTCAGACAACGTCGTCGAAGGCCAACCACTTTTCACAACTGCATCAAATACGGGATGTGCAACGAAAGACACGACATACCCCGCGCTTTGCCTCACCTAATATTGACACGTTAATTGCAGAATCGAAAAGTGGTCAGACTTTTGTTCGAATCGATCACGACTTTACTTGCCACTTGCTTTTTCTCGGTTGGCCTCAGTCTCAGTCGAATCATAGCCCTTATTACGATGATGAATAATTGGAATAAAAGCAATCAACTAATCACACCATGATGGAGTGACGATGGAAACCATTGTTTTAATATTTGTTAGCATTACTATTGGCATTTATTACTGCTTGTAATCTTTTGGGTATACTTTCAACTAACTTCACATAAATGTGTGGGGTTACACAGCAGTTGAGCACTATCTGTTTCTCCACTTTTTTTTATTATTTTATTGCCAAAAAACTATCACAACTGATTTATCGGTTTCGAGAATAGACCACGAAAGGTAAAAGCGTAGAAGTCCAAGAAGAACGCGTGCTCGCGTACTTTATCCTCATTTTTTCTGAGCACCCCGCGTGGGTTGCAATGCGGCAAACCTGTTCTTACCGTCGTGCAGTGACAACCGCACGATAAGTTTTATGGCGACGAACGCACGGTAAGTTTGCTGCTCTATCGTGTGGATTTGAACTGTGCGTTTTCTCCGATGTCCGATACCGCTACAAATGTTTTGGTCAATTTTATTCCAATTCTTCAATTAAATTGATTCTTATCTTAATAAGTTGGAAGGCTAATGTTATAAAGCAATATTTTTCTTTAACGAATGTCAAAAATGTTCAATTATATTTAAGTCTGGAGACTGTGCGGACTTGCCAAAATAAATGGACATTTGTAGAACAACCACATCTTTGCCATCAATCCCGAATGTTAAGTATTGTTGCCCTGATAAAATCCAAAGTTGTTCGTGATGTCGAGTTCTTCAACACTCGCCTGCACATTTTCTTTAAGAATGTTGAAGTAAAAAACTACATTCATGAATCCACGAATGACATAGAGTTTTCCTAACCCCTTGGCAGCCATACAACCCCAAATCATTATGGATCCTCATTCTTGATTCACACGCTTTCCAGACTGCACCGTCGCGTAACGCGCGTAACCCCGCGTCCACACGGCATAGTAGCGTAGCGATTTTGACACTCCGTCGTAGCGTAAATGATGGTCGAGAGGCTTTAGCCACGGCCATAAAAAATAGTTGAGACTACGACGGAGTGTCAAAATTGCTACGCTACGATGCCGTGTGGACGCGGCCTAACGCGACGTCGCCTGACAGGCGCTGAACTCCATGCAAAAAAAACCTTGCGCGATGTCGCGCGAATCGCGCTAGATTTTTTTTGCATGGAGTTCAGCGCCTGTCAGGCGACGTCGCGTTACGCGACGGTGCAGTCTGGAAAGCGTGACAGTCTTTCTGGTGAATCGTAAAAGGCGTTTTAAATGATTGCAACTTTCACTTACCAGTAACTGCCAAACACTTATTTCACCCATGTGAAACCCAACATAGCACGTCTAAACGCGAAATAAAGAAACAATTTGAGTTGCGCAAATAAAATTTCACTTAACGTAGCCGGGCTAGAAATTTATTTCACATCACTGAAAGTTGCTTGACAGCTCGTGCAACTGACAGATTTAGAAGGCGTCAACAGTATAAAACAATTTAAAATGATCGTTAAACGAAATAAACAAAGTCGTTTTATGCATGATTCACAATGCTAAATGAGTATTACTATTGTTGCAGAATGTAGGTTCTTTCCCGGGGTTTGACCTTAAAAGGAACACGTTGTTTGCCGTAGCGTTTTATTCACACACTGAGAGAAGTAATTCCGGGCGCGCCCGCCTTTATATAGTCCGACATATGCAATATGTCACAATGACAGCTAATGTCCCATGTAGCAAACTGCTAACATAGAGGTGGTAACATCGTTGTTACCGCAACAATTATTAATTTTAGAGATGTAATAAGCAGCTCATTTACAATTCTACATAATTTGTTTACCGACTTATGATTGCCGGTTGACAGTTAGCGTTAATTTGTTGTGAGCCGTGTAAACGCGTGATGCGTTCGGAAACTTTCAGTCCACTGAAATGACGACGACTGAAAGTTTCTCTTGAACATGACATGAAATCTGATGCATCATGACATCTGATGCATAAAGATTTATTTTTGTTTCGTTTCTAAACCAAACCTGTAAAAATATTTAAATCTAGCTACAACGGTTATACCTTGGATTAAAATTCTACATCTTTACCCATGTATTATTTTGCGAACTCAAGCCGTAGTTAATGATTTTTTCAGGTATGACTGGTTTTTTACTGTCACTCTTCCAGCAGCGTCTAGCACTCGATCGCGATCGGATGTTTTTCGAGAAGCCAAGTACTTATATGAAGAAAAAAAAGTGATTATCGTGCGCTATCTCTAACATAAGCCCTGCAATGGGCCGAACCAAGGGTTCAGGAAAGAAGAGGAGAGCCTCGCTTCCGTTAACACTAGAATCCAAATTAGGGTCATTTTGACCCCAACGCAGTTTTTGATATCTAGAAAACGATTGAATATTTTTACAAAAATAATAACGCTTTTCGTAAAATTCAAAGTTACATCTAAAACAAAAACTTCAAATTTTTCTGTTCGACCAGTTCCGAGAACCAACTTGACTTTCTCTAGAATGCTTTTTAGGGGTCATTTTGACCCCTACTTGTAAAACGCTGTAACTTCACTATTTTTGAAAAAATATATACGATACGTATATACGTTCAGGCAACGGGTCTGAAGCCACTTTACATGTCACACAACTACGTTTGTTGCACTATATGTTCACAATACCACCGGCATTTTATACTGCAAATTATCTTTTAGACACCCTATGACGAATGCGTGCCTTTGCTGTATGGCACGTGAGAAATGGAGTGACTTGTTAGTATGCAGGTGAAAACTAGCATTCAATTATCATACTAAACAGACAAATAATATCCCAGCGGTTTCCTCAACTGAGCTACAAAGCAAATTACCAAGTAGGGGTTTTATTCCCGTTCATAGCATTAAACCACGATTGCCACAAGATGAGCAAGCTCACCTATTTAGCTGTCTCACCTAACTCACTAGCTCAGCGCAGCATACAATGCTCCTCCCAAAAAGCTCACCAAAGTCAGCTGATCGGTAAGTTCAGCTTAACATTTAACTTTATGTTAAAAGTTGTTTTCCTAATGTTAGCTCCTAATTAAACTAAGTAGGTGACCTACCCTTTTTTCCCCTTTGAAACAAAGCACTTCATTCGAAGACACGTTCTAAAGCGAGAGAAAAAACACGAAGACACGTTCTAAAGCGAGAAAAAAAAATTCCCTTCCTATAATACATTAAATGCTGACAAGAATCCTATTTGCCCCTGTTCTACAATCAGTAAACATTATGGTACCCTAAAATGGAGAGACAGAATCATAATATGCTTCACTTTCAGTTATTTGTGTCGTGTCGGAGGTTAGGAGTTTGATTGAACACTATTCTAAAGAGCAGGAAAATTTTTAAGATTTTTCAAAACTTTGATCGGGTGCGACTGTGGTCACTAGTTGTTTATCTTTTTCCATTGGACATTTTAATACCACGGGAAAGAAGTTATTTTAATAACACATGAAACGCGTGAAAGCTTCGACTAAGTTAGACACGCTGTGCAACATCGCGACTAATCTCATCGAAGGCTATCTTGTTTACAAAGCTGGCGACAAACCCACGAGCTGCACGAATACAGATGTACTAGATCGTATCGAATTTAGGCCAAAAAATCTTCTAAGCATGGGTAAGAAGAAATAATCTGTATCTTTGGGAGTTCAAAATGCGAGCAACACCCACACATTTAAATTGCTCGGGAAATGTGCCTGTATGATGAGAAGCTCCTGTTAGTGATTGAGTTTCTAGTATATATGTGTATTATTATAAGCTAACCACAGCACAATAGGGAACTTGTATGGAACAAGCGGACATTATAAGTTTTAACGAGAATCGGTGGGCATTTTGCGATGTTAATGTTCGCATGTGGCTTACTCAAAGCCAACATTAGAACTATTCTACATGCTATGGTTTGTAACATAAATATCTGTCCCCAGCTATGTAGCTCATAGCTCATAGCTACGTAGCTACGATATATCGTACGATCGCATTATTTAACGTAGCTGGAGGGGGGGGGGGGGGGGGGGGGGGGGGGGGGGAGTTGCTGTTAAGTGAAAGTTGCGATCATTTAAAACGCCTTTAAAAGAGGAAATGAGGCCCCGGGGCTAGATTCTCCTCTTCCTCCTGGTTCACATTAAGCGCCTGAAGCTATGCAAAACGCGACGCATGTATTCTTTTCGAATATTTGATCGCCAACATAACGGTTTAATTTAATCACGCAGTGGAGGGTGAATGCAGGTTAATATACTTTTACATGTTAAGTTGCTTTGTAAATTATACCACGCATGATGGACATCATGAAACAATGGTCATTCGTCTCTAGGACTGCGCTAGGTCTACCGAAAAAGGGAGTTTGTTATACTTTTGTGATATAAGGGGGCTCGTAGATCCCCTCACACCGCGCCCCCTGGATTGATTGCGTGGTCTACATTAACGGTACACACAACGGTTTAAATACAATACATCCAAGAGCAGAGATTCGTCGGACGGAAGTAAATTGCACCTAAAAAGGATTGTGGATTATTAACTTCATGCAATCGACAATTTTAGCAAGTACTCAGCTGCTCTTTAATAATGTTTGTGCATCTTTCGGAAACTCACCCACGAAAATACTCCTCAGAAGATCGAGTAAATTGTTCAAAGCATGATCAGTTTGTCCTGTCACTAGAGCCCAATAACGAAATGTTTCTTTAAAAGACTCATCTTCGTTCTTCAAGTAAACTGCTGTATCTCGCTGCTACCCAATTCACGTTTTTCCCCAGCATCTTCTCTAGTCACGTCACAAAGATGTTCCTGAAAAGATTCAGAAAGATATTCAGCGCTTTCCGTGTTCTTCAAACAATTAGGATTAGCTGAATATTACAAAACATTTTTTTTCAACAGCTAAAGACTACCTTCGCTCTGATGTATCGAAGGCGCTGAATATTGCAATAGCGCTCATAAATATGGGGTGATTTGCAAAATGATTTTTTCGGCATGTTGAACTTACGAGAAAAACATATGCATAACACCAATGTGAATGTAAGATGTGCTGAGAATGTTAACTGACAAAACACTAACCTGTAACTCTCTAGAAATTAAAATAAAAAAATTGAAAATATGTTTGAATACTTTGTTTTGAACCAAGCAGCATCGTTCGAATCAAGAGCAAGTTATCATACCTGTTTTAGTGTAAATAGTAAAACGATAAAGGTAGAATGAAAACGAATGACCGCGTTTCATCGGACTTAGGTGACTAAGCTGTCAAAGGTTCGTTGCGTGGTA
This sequence comes from Anopheles coustani, assembly GCF_943734705.1. Classification (NCBI taxonomy): domain Eukaryota; kingdom Metazoa; phylum Arthropoda; class Insecta; order Diptera; family Culicidae; genus Anopheles; species Anopheles coustani. The sequence continues at coordinate 22,543,716 of NC_071289.1, read as the reverse complement.
AAATTTTGGCGCATTTAGCAGGTTGATACCTGTAGTGACAAGTAGACATGTATTCTTTTGTTTAATTCCACAATCTCATGCTTAACGATTTCTTTCACAGCATGCTTACTCCTTGGAGGATTTGCTTCTGATACAGGACCGACGGATTCCTGAGCTCGGAATGCACACTGCGATAAAAAGCGCACGAAGGATTTTATGAGGAAAACATTCGGCGATGATAGAGCTTTTGCAAGCAGAATAAAACCAACTTTTGGAATTTTCTCAAGGACAAAAGAGGTCATTGTCGTAATATGGCCTTGGTGATGAGGTACAAGTTCTAAAACGTTGTTCTACACTCTTCAACGGGGTCGACATGGGTCCGCGAGAGCAATCTGCAGTGGTACCACCGAAGGTGCGTCGCCTTCATCATGGACGGCAACAGGCGGTACGCCAAGAAAGCCAACATTGCCAAAGCCGAACGCCATTCGGCGGGGTTCGGAAAGCTCTCGGAAACGCTCCAGTGGTGCCTGGAGGTCGGTATCAGCGAGGTAACGATCTACGCCAGTGATGTCAAACTCATTTTAGCCTGCGGGCCGGTTTGCGATCAAAAACCTGCTTGCGGGCCAAACGTAAAAATTTGTCATTCATATATAATAGTAATATTTTGGATAACAGTAAAAAAAAGTACAACATTGGTTCAAACATAAATTTTCTTGGTAATATTGCGGCAAAACTGGAAAAATCGAATGCTTATAAAAGAAACTGTCAATTTTCCGAGTTTGTAGAGACCTGATTTCGCTTCTCTTTGACTAACTTTTCAATGTTGGGTTGGGCGCAAGCTGCTTTTAGCGCACTATTGATATGGCTTTGAGGTAATCTTGACCGCGGTTTAGTTCTATTTACAATTCATTTCAGAGAAAAGTTGTTCGTAAACGTACGTTGGGCCAAACAACGAAAAAATCTGACCAGTAAGTTCAGTTAAATTAGGATTCGTTGGTATCAAATAAGGATACAATTTGTCTACAACTACCAACAAAAATGTCTCCTTAAAATTCGTATCGTTCCTGGACGGGCTTATAGACACGACTTGAACGTGTCGTGTCCCTGGACACATTTTTGCTGCTGCCAATAGTATGCCCCGAGGGTGCCCATGACGCAGCGGTAGCGCGAGGAAACACCACACCACAGGTGTGGGATCGAATCTCGAGTCTGGCACCCTCCGGTATTACGAACGGCTGACCACCGATCTATAATATACCGTCTTTCGGTCACACAAACTCTCTTCGGAGAGAGGCCTTGTCCCACCAGGGGATGTCGTGCCACATAAAAAAAAAATAGTATGCCCCTCGTAACGAATTATCCTTCCGTGAATGGTTTCAACGCTGTAGCAATTTCATTTGGTATGACGTAACTAGCTTTCACCGCACTGTCACTAATTTGTGTTTACTTCATAAAGGAAGATTGTTGTTTTTTCAATTGTAACATCAGCTTTTTCAGTTCTTGGTTACGCGCTTATCTTTCATATTTTTCAATTATTTCCTTGTGATACGAAACACAATGCTGACGAAGATGCAATTGTTTTATCACAGCAATAGTTTTGCCACACACCAAACACACAGGCCCGCCAGGTCGGTAGAAAAGCAAGGAAGTGAAAACCGCTACGAGGATTAACTTGGATGATAAAGTATAAGTTCAGGAATCAGATGTTAAGCCATGCCACCTTACATGCAACACAATTACATTTGTTTTACTATATGGTCACATTACCACCAGCATTTTGTACGGCAAGAAACGTTTTAGGCACCCTATTAACGAATGTCGCACAATAGTTATGTATTTTTCACGACGAAAATGATTCACAGTTTGTGAGTTCGATTGCGTAATGCACAAAAAATACAGCCCTAAGGTCGTGTAGGGTGAAGAGTTAAAGGGATTCGTTTATTATTTTTTTAGTGACTAGCTGATTAGTTTTTTATCAACCAGTTCCAGCACGCGTCAAGATTGTATGAAAGATGATCGTGATTAGTAATCGACACAATTTGTTTGCATCTGCTCGACAAGAGTGCTGTGGTGAAAGAGCAAAATGTATGAAATCAGTTCAGATAGTACCTTACATGCCACTTTTTTGGAAAAACGTGTGTCAATCATGATTAGCGTGCACTCCAGTGAACGCTGCCTCTTTTGTTCATCTGCACATAGCGACCTTCTACAGGACGTCATAGGTGTATCGATCACCAGCAAAAATCGTTTTGTGCACACACTAATTCAGCACGGATGTACTAACCCTTCGTGTTACATTGTGTTACAAGCTCCCAACACGCTATTAGATATTGACGAAAAGGGCCTGTTGGAAACGTTTCGGTCCAACGAAGCTGCCCGAACAAAAACGTCGCCGCGACGGCGATGTTTTTTAGGTAAGCATAAAAAGGATCGAAGGACGCGTCTCCGCCTCTTGCAAGGCGGAACAGTGAGAAGTCAGAAAATTTGTTGGCGTATCGAACGACCTTAATAGATAATAATAAAGTTAGTTCAAAGGCAAGAAAAGCTGGTTGCCTTTCATTTATTTCCGCGAAGAGCACCTTTAAAGACAATCGTCTTTAACAGGGCCGATAGGGAAGGATAGGAAACATTAGAGATCAGAGAACAACCGATATGATATATGACCACTACTATGAAAGTGCCGTTTGTAAACAACATCATACAAAAAAGGAGGCATCCGAGCAAGCTTTAGTGCTACTGCCGCTGGCGTGGTGGCAAGGATGTGTGCCCGACATGTTAACGGGGATCCTTAAGGGCACGGTAAACGAAGCGTAATCGCTGTGCTTTGTTTATAATTTGCAATTTGGTAAAAGTTACAACATTTCTTGAAGGTACAGCTATTATTTTGTTGTATGTTGTTGAAAATACAAAAACTAAGCTAAATAATCACAGAATTCCGATACATATTCGCGATCGAATGACCTACCGAATCGTTTGTTAATGTTCAGACAAGATTACGCATGCGATTATAGGATAGGTAAGTCAACATTCTTTTTGACAAATTGAGCAGTGGAATTACACGATTACGCTAGCGATTACGCTTCGTTTCCCATACCCTTTAGAGCGGGGAAACGGCGGCAGGATTGTCCCAACAAATACCAACAGCCACTTACATATGCAGATCAGGGCGGGCTTGTACCCGTGGGGACTCACCCGAGACTGGTCGTCGATGGCGTGGTTTTGGTGTAGGTGGTGCGCCATTGCACACTGCGGCCTTTGTGTTCGAATTTGGCCGATGCTTGTCCGATTTGCATCAGGTGCATCGTAGCTACTGATCGGCAGTTTGTTCGTGGCCGTTACCGTGGTTTGAGCATCAAAGGTGGCTCAGGTGTTCACCATCTTCACGTCTTTGCTGTGTGTTTTTACTATTTTGAACTAGGCACGAATTATTATCAATCCGAAACATCAAAGTTTACTAGGATCAACTTGCTGCAATATTGTCTACATTCATCTCGTGGCGAGAACAAACTAGGTACAGTTGATCCTCGCCAAGTCAACGGCCATTGTGACGATCAGACGAACAGCCGAAGCAGGTTATTCACACTTTCATCAGCATTCCGTCATGATGTTTACGGTGCACGCGCGTGCAAGCGAAAGGAAAAAGTAATTAAAAGTGCATTGCCACAACATGTCCATTGTGACCTGGTGCAATTCTTGTGTGTCACTCGTGCGATAAACGTTTGCAGTAAACACGGCGTACTCAACCGGTATTTAAAATCGTTTACCTTGACCTCCATTTTGCACGTTTTCGTTTTCTGTTTGTGCGGTATAAATGGACGTACAACTGTTTGGTATTTGAAACGACATCGTCACTAAACTGGGACTTACTGACGTGGATATACTCGTAAAGACATACGAGCTATAGATATATGTGGATACAGTCTTTTTTTTGTCAACGGTCTCATTTATTGAACCATAATTTTTTTTTATTTAATGCAAAAAAAACCCGATTGCTCCATAGATAAATCTAGAAAACTGTGTGCGTGTGTTCGTATGTTTGTAGCCACGCGAACCATGTCCCGGCTCGGTGATAAAAATAAACGCTTCGCGTACCACGCGTACCACTCATTCATCATCCACGGTCGTAGGTGCTGCCCATCGGGTTTTACTTTTTTTCCGACCAGATTTGGGGTGCAACCTTTTCGGTGTGGTCCGGATTCCGGTTCGAAGCTGCTCCGAGTTTTGGTGGTCACGCTCACACCGTGATGGTAGCAGCTGCCGGGAATGACTCCTCACCGAGGGGGGCGAGACGGAGGTGATATCAGCAACCTAGGTGGGGGCGAGGTTATCAGCTTGCTCGGACATTATAGGGCATCTTCGTTCGTGACCCGCACTCATCTTTGTGGCAGTTGACGGAAGCTGCGGTACGGTGCGTGCTCAGGACCAACCCTGGGAATCGTTAGCAACAGTGGCATGGGAAAATGGCCACACATTTTTGTTGCTCTGGGAACAGGGTGATAAGATAACGTTGCATAACGATGAAATAGGGTACACGCAATATTGAGCATTTAACCTGATCAATCCTTGAACTTAGGCTTGTAATGGAACTTTTGTGGAATATTTTAAGAGCACAGTGCATGCATGTTGATAAGCTCTTCCCGACCTTGACTCACTTTAGGGTTCTTTTGCCTAGTGATACGCCTTCGGTACTTGCTAATATTATTAATGCATCTAATACAAACCTAATTTGGACAAGCACCCTGCTGTAGAGGATTAATTATGACCATTAAGCCTAGAATTATTCTTAAACTATAAAGTGCTTTCTGATTCATCTCCAATGTGTGGTATCATACATGTACTAGTCTTCGTCTGCATGTTCCAAATAAAGTACTTTGCACTTCGATGCGTTTCGAAGTAAACATTCCCATATAGATCAACGGACCCGTCCATCGAGGGGTGGGGGATCATTCATCGAACTCCTGAACTCCGACGCGTTCCACAGATAGCGTAATGTTTTGTTTACTACCCACGTAGTGCTGTAATAATGGATCGCTCGGCAAACAAATGGCGGGTGGAGTGGAAATAGTCGACCACCCTTAATCAGCTGGACGTCTTAAGATAAGGAGTGACTTTCGCTCCATGCTGCTTGTGGGATTTACTAACTGGTAAAATCCGGTTAAGGATTCTCTCACGGTGCGGCGGATGCTGATTGTAGTCTTTGGATTGTTTCACTTCACGGATCGGTTTCCATCTCTTTCGTTAGCCGGTGAGGTTAAGGAGCATGTTCAGTTGATAACCATATTTAAAATAACGCGATCGTTGTCCCACTCATCGCCCACTGTTGGTACTTAGGGTATGTTTGTCTGATTTTGCAGGTTCAGTTACTTCCCGGACGTAGAGTAGACCAGCTGACCAGAGCGATGAATCAAGTGACCGTGTTGGATGGTGGTTTCGCGACGCAGCTGTCGGTGCACGTTGGTAAAAGCATCGATGGCGATCCACTATGGAGCGCCCGTTTCAACGCGACCGACCCCAACGCCGTGTTCAAGACACACCTGGACTTCCTGGAAGCCGGTGCCGAAGCGATCATGACCAACACCTACCAGGCGAGCATTGAGGGATACACGGAGTACCTGCATCTGACCGAGGATACGAGCCTGAACCTGATCAAGTCGACTGTGCGGGTGGCGCAGATGGCCCGGAATCACTTTTTGGCGAAAAAATGCGATGCACCCCTTACCATTCCGCTGCTGGTCGCTTCCATCGGTCCGTACGGGGCACATCTGCACGATGGCTCCGAGTACACGGGCAGCTATTCGAGTGAGGTGTCGGACGATACGATCCAGAAGTGGCACCGGCCGCGCATCGACGCCTGTCTGGAGGCGGGTGTTGACATTTTGGGCATCGAAACGATCCCTTGCAAGGTATGGCACGGTAAAAAAAAGGTTCCAAAGGGAACTGAGAACTAACGAAGTGATCCTTTACAACAGATGGAAGCTGAAGCCCTGCTGGACATGATGTGCGAAGAGTACCCGAACGTCCGGTTCTGGATCTCGTTCCAGTGCAAAGACAACCTACATCTTGCCAACGGTGAGCTGTTCAGTGAAACCGTCAACTCGCTGTGGGCGAAGGCTCGGGCAATGGGCAACCCCAACCTGATCGCACTAGGGGTGAACTGTGTCCATCCGCAGATCGTTACGCCACTGTTCAAGAGTGTTAACGAGAAGAAACCACCAGCAGCTCGCATTCCACTCATCGTGTACCCCAACTCCGGCGAGGTCTACACCGTCGAGGAAGGGTAAGTCAATGGCGTCAAAACGTGTCGTTAGTCGATTCCTTCTCACTCTCGATCGATTTTCCCCCCTTCAGCTGGCAGGGCAAGGAAGACTGCGTCCCACTGGAGCACTATGTGCCGCAGTGGATTGACCTGGGGGCACGATTTATTGGAGGCTGCTGTCGAACGTACGCACGTGACATTAAACGCATCAAGCAGGCGGTGAACGCGCACGGCAACTCGGACAATCACCATTGACTACCATTCACTTGACAAGAGCTGCAGCTCGAATTCGCTGATTGTTCAAATCGTTCTGCCCAAAATGACCATATGTTGTTCGTGTACGTGATCCTTTTATGTGTCACGCCCCATTAGTCTTGTAAGCAATTTATTACGTGTTAAAATGTGCCTTTTATAATTTAGTATGCGCAGTGCGTCAAATATGACAAAATAAAATATGTTTTAACGTTTAGTAATATCCTCGACGGCGTGGGTTCGAATCCCAACTGAGACCGGACCCTCCCCTGTACGAGAGGACTGACTATCCACGTACAACAGGAAACAAGTCTCGTAAGCCCTTCACGGGGCAGGCATGACCAAACAAGGTCGTTACGCCAAGAAGAAGAAGAAGAATATTTAATTCCAGTGCTTTCGATGGGTGTTATTTGGAAACAATGTTTTGGTTTTCTATCACAATCCTATGAGAAAATAAAACTAAGTTTTGAATGTTTTACATAAATGTTTTGCTTTATTTGTTTCTTTATGGTTTCTTATAATACAGATCATACCAATAAACTGTTTCGAATGCAAACGGAACGACTTTTATTTTACTCTTCCTAGCTTCCTTTATGCTGGACTTGGGTTTGGGTCAGTGAATCTATTTAATCCTGCACCAACTCCTCCAATGCCTCGGGGGCAAGGTCTTGTGTTGATATTGTCAACTCATGAGACATTTTCCATCGACCCTGCTAATATACTTCTCCAATCGGGGATTACTGTTTTAGGTGTTTTGCTTCCCTTTCATAATTAATTCAAACCGACAAACAACCCACTTCAGCGTGTTTTCCACCACGTGGAGTAATGCATCCTGTTTGTTTGCAAGATGCAGTGGGGGCTCTTAGATAAACTTTTTCCCCCCATCCAATAAATGGGAAATCCTCGGCTCAGAAACTCTCCCAGTGCCATTCCGATAAACAAACTTTAATGAGCATTCCGAATCCCCACTCCTTCAGCCGCCTTTGGCATCGCGCGTACACTTATAATACCGAAAGTGAGACACTTACAATGTACTGTAACAGCATACAATGGGAAGAAATGGAGGGTTTTGGGAGGAATATGTTTCTTCCACTATCAACCGCTTTGCCTACAAGTTTACTCCTTCGCCCGCTCTGTCCCGTGTGGAAGCGCCCGATGAGTGCCGCTTATTAACACTTTACATTAAAACCATGTCTGAGGACTTGCTTGTGGGAAATATAACACTCTAAAGTCGATGTATCGAATATCCGCCAGTGCGTTGGCGTCTGTGTGTGGGGTTTGGGTTTTGTGGCGTGAGATATAACTAACAGGTTTCAGGTGTCACTCTACCGCTCCCCCTTCGTCCGCGGACTTCTTCTGTCACTCTCCCGCTTCATCTAGCATTCGACCATTGCAACATTCTCTAGATTCCAGAGGCCGTACCTTCTTTGTAAATATTCCCTTCAAAGCTCTACTAATGAGCAAAGGTATTTATAGCGTGTGTAGACATTTTGATTATAGGTTTTCTGTGAATGTTTGTGTTCGTTACTATTTCCTGGTACTGGCTGATGATGGGTCATTTCTTACAGATAAAGGGATAGCGTAAAGAGTATGGTATAGTTTTCTTCTCGATGTGGGTTGGGTTTGTTTTTCTCTACTGCTTCATTTCATTTTGTTAAGATATGGTTTGTTATTGGGTAGAGTGATAAAATATTTACTTCTGTGTAACGTTCTTGTCCTGTTTGGTTGTAAACACTCGTACCCTATCGTACAGATAGTTGAGAAGGATATGCAACGTACCGTTTTGCCTTTTTCTTTCCTTTCCGGATCAATGCCAACGAGCTTGCTTGTCTCTGAACCTATCGTGAGTATAAGCGTTTAAGGAGCTTTTTTACATTGCTTAGAAAATTAAACAAACACACAGGTTTTGGACAAAGAAGCCCGATAGAGATAGTTTGATATCGTTCTATTCAGTTGATATGGTTTACGGTTAAAGAGTGCGGGGTGTTGAGGAAGAAAATGTCGGCCAAAGTTTCATAGAAACAGTCACGTTAGTGCTTCTTGGGTTTGTTTCTTTGGAAATGTTTCTTGTTTACGTTCATTCACCAGTGTCCTTCAGTTTCTGGTTCAGATTTCTTTATATGATCGACAAACCGCTTCTTTCGATAAATTCTTACCACCCTTAATCTTAGCTTAAACTTCACTCAACCCATCCCTGTCTTTGAAATCAAATGTCCCTACATCACCCTTTTTCTAATTTTACCCACTTCCACTCGCCCTTTGCCAGTCTGTTCGAACACTCATTCGCACACTCAATGAGCCATATTATATTTTAATCATATTGAATTCATCCCTCATTTAGTCCTCTTTCCTTACTTGATCCTTTTGATTTTCTTGGATTGAACCATGGGTTTCATTAACCTCTTCGATACATACGTGCACACTATTATTAACTCCAGGCCATGGTCTCTAATGGAATAGAAGAGCAACCCTGGGTGGGTTGTGAGCCACCCCCGCTATCTCGTCGTAACAGTTGTGTGCGGGAGGTTCGGTCTTAATCCGGCCTAATTTGCAGGGCGGAAGGAAAAATTGGGGTGTCCTTTAAACTTGTACTCTCTTATTATATGTATATGGTTCGCGAAAAATCATGTGCCTCGAGGCTCCACTCTCTAGCTCGAGACTCCACCGTGGAGGAATGTTGCGCTCCCTAGTCGGCTCCCTATCCGAGAGCGTTCGTATCACAAGGACTTTCACAAGGATACCAAGGACAGTTGGGGCTTTCTATGTTTTGTTTCCAATGGTCATTGGGTTTACTACCAACTTCTACTACGGTGGTGCACTACTATCGGGGAAAATAAAAACGTGCCCTGGGATGTGGTTAGGATCCGCCTGTGGGGCCTCTCTAGATTTCCTCGTAGCTTCGACACTGGGGCACCGGTCCGGACCAGTCACCCTCGGGCGTACAGCGGGGACGTTCCGGGGGGCCACCGTTAGCGCCATGCTCGACGAACCCTGGCCGGCACTGGACGGTGAGGTAGTCTCCCGGATCGTAGTGGAACTTCAGCGGCGCAATCAGTCCATTCGGTGGGTCTCCGGGGTAGGGGCACTGTGCTTTACCTACGGTAGAAATGAGGAGAATTGATTTGAACGAAGGTGAAGAAAAGACAAATTTGGATAACTCATGTAAAGAGGATTTTTTATAAAAAAGGGAAAATAAAGAATAACAGTATTTTTGTTTTATGATATGTTTAAGATTTTCATATGTTCTAGCAGACGTTATAATGTATTCTAGTTTCAATTTTCAAAGTTATATACCTAGCAACGTCAATAACACAGAACTCTAGCCCCAAAAATTTGTCTATTTCCATAGAATATATTTGTCATACTGAAAAGTGTTGGTCGATAATGAGAAAAACCACTACAAATAAGTGAAAATAAATAAATATTTTACAAAATCTAAAACGTAATAAAACGTGAAACGAAACAAATCCCATTTAATATAAAATTAAATAGTAAGTAATAATCACGAAAAAAAACGCTTAAAGAACTCAAAATGATTCAAATATTACTCGGTAAAGAATCTTCGTCTAACAGTGAGCCAACGAACGAATGATTTGTTTTATAACGGACGATTAAATAAGAAGATTGGATCAATTTTCGTATCGTTTCGTTTAAATTTTTTCCGAAAAACTTTCTTTCCAGGAATTCCCATAAAGACCCATTTCCTTTATGGGAATTCTTTCAATGATGAAATTTTATTTTAGTGAGTGAAATTTCGTCCGCAAAACGTCCGCAATGAACCGTGAAAGCAGGGATGATTTTATGCAATGATTCTGGTAGCTCATTGAGTCGATATAATTTTGTGTCTTTTACAACAAACCAACCTACGGAAATGTTCAACCTTCTTACGTTTGTTGCTTACTACGTGATGGAAAATTTATATGAAAAAAACAAAAATGAAAAGAAAAACTGTTTAAAAGTGTCAAGGATGTGCTTGGAAAATGGCAAGCTGGATGGTCACTGCACCGTGGCTTCGAGTGCCTCACTCGTTTACTTACAGAACGGGGGCGGGTGTGACCAGAACCCGGTTTCGGTGCAGACAATTGACGCCTCGCCGACGAGAAGATGACCCTCGGTGCAGCTGAACGTTACCAGTGCCCCGACCGCATAGCGTCGCTGACCGTACATCGTCAGGCCACTGGTGCCGTCGATTCTGCCGTTTATTGGAACCAGTGGCTGTGGACATTGAATGGCTAGATGTAGACGTACAGAAGGTTTTAGGATCCACATGAAAGGTAAAGGTGTCGGTGGAGGGGGGAAAGTGAAAGGGTGGTTTGGGGACGGTATCGGTGGGGGTACAAGAAGATAAGGGGAGAAAGAAAAAGATAGAAGAGATAGAACGATAGTTTCGATAGAGAAAAAGCTGGCCCATTTCTCCATTGGGGGTGATGGGCCACGTGTGCGTGTGGGTGAGGAAGGCTGTGTTGGATGGAAGGGGAGCAGTAATAGAGCTTGCAGGAAGGAACAAAATTGAAAAGTTGAAAAAGTTGGTCCGGTTGGAAAAGTAACGGAAAATAAACCATCCAATCTTCGGGGAAAATCTACCGGAAACTTAAGTGGGATAAAGCGTTGAAGCACAGTTGAGGGCGTGTGGTGGCAATGTGTGGCTTGTGGGAGGGTGTGGTGCTACTAATACTCTCCCTACTCCCTACACTTCCGTTCCACTTCCCTCGCCAGGAATTCACTCAAATTAACTTGTCGAAGCCAATTGGTTAATGAATGAATGCACCGAGGGAAAACGGTGGGTGAACGAGGTGGCGTGTGGCGGTGATCGAGCATGGAATCGCCCGCCCGGTGATGATGGTGGTTATGATGTGGTGAATGTCAAGAATGCCATCCGTGACGATGCCCTGCGGCATAGTTGGGTCCCTTAACAACGACAACAACACACACCCACACACAACCCACAGCGGCCCACATTCACCCACGTTTATTCGCGGAAGGTAAACACCCGGAAGGTGGGCGGGGGCGGGTGGGGTGGCAGGACGACAACATACCTCGGCAGCGCGGTATCGGGCCACTCCAGTGTCCGTTCGGTTCACATTCCAGCCCGGGTGGGCCGCTCAATCGGTAGCCCCAGGCGCAGCGGAATACGGCCCGACCCCAAGCGGACGTGTTCAGCTCGACCAGACTGAGATGCGGGTCCTCGAGGAACAGCGGCGGACATTGGATCGGGTGGCAGGTGGGCGTCGGCGATGACCAGTTTCCTGCACCGTGCATTCCCGGTTGTAGCGAATATTTTGCGTATTTTGCGGGTAGAGTTTTGGGGAAGAATGTGGTAAGTTACGGGGACCGTGATTGAGAGAAGGTTATGTAAATTATGGAAGTTACTAATGGATAAGTTAGATAAATTGCGAATGTGTTCAAAATCGTAGAGCTGTACATTGGTTTTTAGGTTCCAACGTTAGGTTTAGATACTTAAGTAGTTAAAGTACTTAAAGTACTTAAAAGTCTATTCAGAACTCATTATGTAAAAACTAGAGCAATAAAATGTAAGAGGCATGATTTGTTAATTTGTTATTCTAGTGCTTAATTTTATGACTTGTCTTAAAGCATGATATTTAGGAAGAAAACTTCAACAGTAATATTTACTTAAATATTACTTGAATCAGTTTTATACTTATTTCTGCAATAATTCTATTCTTTGTATTATTAAACTGATTATAACTGTCTACAGTTTTAAGAGACCTTTTTTCATAAATAAAATATTCTGGATTCAGATTTAGAGCTGTTCGTTTAATTTTATGTTTTGATTACGCACTTTGAATACTTATAAGTTAATACAGAATTCGATTTACAAGAATCATATAACGTAAAATTTAAGATCCATGGTATATTAATGTGTTATCTTGGGTCAAATTTGATATCATATATAATAATATCTAATAAATACGTTTTACTCAGAAACAGTATCTAAATTTATTTCTGGAATGGTTCTATTCTTTATTAATATGACCACAATGGTATAAAGCTTTAAGTGAATCTTTCTTTTTATAACTAAAATATCCTGGATTCAATGTTATGCGAATCCAGATTATCTACCTTTTCACGGAATATTTATCAAAACTTACTTATTTTACCAAGCTATCTACAAATTTGGACACCTACCGGATGCGAGACAGGTAGCGTTCGCCTCACCCTGCAGCATGTAGCCGAGCGGACATCGGTAGAGGGCGCGCTGTCCCAGCTTGATTCCTTCCAGCCGCAGCGACAATGGTGGATTCGGTTCCGACAGTCCGGCACATTGTGACACTTGGTGGAGATAAAAAAAAAAATTGGAGGAATAAAAGTATTCCACGGGTCGCACGGCAACTTCGCCATTTATCCAAACTTACCTGCGACAATGATTACAATGCTGTTCGTGAGTCCACGCGGTGAAGCGCACGTGTACGTGCCCGAGTCCTGATTCTGGATGTCCTTGATCGTGAGCCGGTAGCGGGAGGCTTTCTCTTCCGGAACGGCGGACCAACCTGGTGGGAGGAGGTGAAAAGGAAGCCGATGCTCGAGTACATACATTCTCCAAAGGTACCCATAATAAGCGAGTGAAGCGAGGGGAACTACCTACCGGTCAGATATTGGCGGAACCATCCGGTCCAGGTCCACTCGGGTGAACCGCGCCGTCTCGGGTACATGCAGTCCAGATGGATGGTGCTGGTGGGTAGTACGGCCAGCACGCCCGATGGTTCGTACGCGGCCGAACCGACCCCAACCTTGATGCGAATCGACGGCGGGCTGTCATCTGTAACGACCAGGCGGAGGCACACATTAGAGTCACTAAATTCTGGTGAAAAATGGGTGCACGTGGTGAACTTCCGGCGAAAATTTCCCGCAATCCACATGGTGCCTGTGTCATAGAAATCTGGCGGAAAAATGGTCAATTACCAGAGTAATTAGTTAGCAGCGTCGTTGGGACGCAGGATGGCATCTTCGGTGCCCACAGGCCGTTGGAGCAGAGGACCTTCGATTCGCCGAGCAGCTTGTAGAGCCCGAGATCGCGGCATCGTGCCTGGAGCGTGTGCCCGTGCGGGAGATCCCAACCGAGAGTCTGCGGAGATTGGAGATCAAAGGAAATGGAATGGAAAACGGGGGACTCTTTAGGGACGGTTCTCTTTTGCAACATTCTATTAAAAGTGGATGTTCTAATATTTGCTGTGGACCATGAAGGATCTATTCTTGTCTGGATCTAATAACATTGTTTTTCAAAAATATTTGGATAAAGCCTTCACTTCCGGGAGTTCCAGGAGTTGGGTGAGTTACCGGAATGTTTGTGGATTTTTTAAAACAATTATTCTGAACTCAACGATTCTAAGGAAGGTTCAATAACCCTGCCTTACATGTTGTTGCTTCGTCACAATGTTACTGTAGTGGGCACGACCCGTTCCCCGACTTACCACCGACACATTCTTGTAGCTCAGCAGCAGATGGGGCGGAATGTGGTCGACGACGCACCGCTTGTACAGCGGCTCGAACTTCAGCTGGCCGTGCTCGTCCTGCTCGTGCTCGTTCATCGCGCACAGTGGGCCCACCCAGCTGCCACGGATGCACTGGATCTTGCACAGCCGGTGCCCACCGAGCGGTCCGACCTCGCCCGGAAACCGCACCTCCGAGACCTCGCGGAACTGGTGCAGCTCGGGGCTTTCCTCCGTCTCCTCGCTCTCCTTGTCGTCCCGGTCGGGGCTTTCGGCCGAGTCGGGCAACGGTGGCACGAAGCTTCCCTCCTCGTCGTACTGCCCTGTAAGTGGGTTAGTGGCGTCGGACGCCCAACACCGAGGAGAAAGATGAAGAGAGTAAGGGAAGAAAAAGTGGGAAATGGAAATGGTTCACGTATTTGGGCTTGGAAGACGGTGGACACTAGCGGGGGGTGGCCAACGCTAGGGTGGGTCCCCAGTGAGGGTGCACACGCGCTTGTGTGTGTGTGTGTTTGTGGAGCTGTGTTGGATTCTTTCGCGAATAGAAGCACCTACTTTTAGGAAGCGAGCTTTGCTAGTTGCCAGCTGCCTTCAGCAGAAGGTAAGCAACTTCCAACCGGTTTCCTTCCAACACACTCCAAAAAACACACACGCGCGCGCAAGGTGATTTTCACTAGGAACTAGTACAAACTAAAGGCTCTTATGAGTTCTCTAGCACAAGCAGTAAGCTGGGTGTTGCTGGGTGAAATGGGCGCGCGAATGGCGGACGAAATGATTTTCTTGCCAGCAAGCAAGCGGAAGCGAAGCCATAATGCCAATCAAGTGGAAACCGCAGGAAGCACGCCACGCCACAGGCGCGCACACACACACACACACTGATATGAATAAGTACGGGTACCTGATCGTGGTGCAGCAACTATGTATCTACTAAAGCATGGGCTACACATACACACACACACACGCACACAGGAACTGAAGGGAGCATACGCGTGGCCACCGGAAGTAGCAACGAAGGGTTTGGGAGGATCGAATGGAGACGCGTGTTCCGCGTGAAGTCTTGGGCTTGGTGTGCTACCCTGTTCACACACCAAGTGCATCCCAATGAGGCTCGAATCGACTCGCTAGATGGGCTCACACATCAGGCATACACACACACACACACACACACACACATATACGCATGCACATTGTGAATGCACTTCATATATTTTCGAAAGGGTAAGGATGCTAAAATAATGTTTCGCTTAAGCTCGTCAACTCGGCATCGATCCAGCGCCTGGCGTAGTGTGGAAAAGTGTGTTTGCATCCCTTTTTTTCCTCACTTTTTCGAGTTCTCTATGGATGTTGAGCATGAAGGAGGTGGAATAATGTCTGCAGTTGACGTGCAGCCCGTGTGTGTGTGTGTGTGTGGAAGGAAAGTGAGTTTGAAGCAGCGAAATGCAAATGCAAAAATGTATATATCGGAAAATGCTAGACATCGCGTGTGCGTGCCGCGGATGCACTGATGCACTCGGTTGTGTGTGTGTGTGTGTAGGTGAGCTTGACTGTATGAACCGTTAGATTGTGAAACTAAATTTGCTTATAGCCGGGGCAACTTTTCTACACTCGGCACCGATACGATGAACTAGCCCGACTATGAAAGTTCAACTTTATTTCATTGTGATAACCAATTTTGGGATAATTTGGAAGCTGGGAAAGCGCTCTACATCCCTCAGGGCTGATTGGGAGAATTTCATGCTGGCTCGCCGGATGCACGTCGTTCTGTTGCTTCGTCTGTTCCATTTTTTTTTTCATTTTGTTAGTTCGAGTTTTAGTTTTGGCTTTGCTTTACCATTTTACCGATGCGGAGCTAGCCGACACTTGGCAGCGGCACGTAGCGAATTGCGAAATTGGCGCTAATATACAGCGGTGCACGAAGCAAGTGATGAAACAAAGATGCACAAAGTGGCAAGCGGTGGGTTTGCTGGGTGAAGTGTGCAGATGCGAGGGTTGGTGGTGCAGAGGTGAATGTGATGGTGGTCACATGGTACAGGGTGGCGTAAGTCGCTGATGTTACTTTCTTTTTCTTCTAGCGAAGCTATCGGAGCAATTCTTATGTTGTACTTTAAGAAGTTGTTTCGGTACATTCGATTTAATCTATCCTAATAGTTTTGAAGTAGGATAATATTGGATAATTGAAATGAAATTTTTAGTTTCCTTATCCATACTTTAACGTATGATCTTTGTATTGCATGTTTATAACATAGTTTGGGCTCTAGCTAAGGGTTGTCTGACTACAAGTTTCTTCTTAAATAGAGTTGGAAATCATAGATTACTTAAGCGTACATGATAAGTCAGTAGGAGCAGGATATTAAATCCTAAAAGAGTAAATGAATTTGCTTAAGACAAGACAAGCTTAAAGAGTAAGTGTGTTAATTTATTCAATTAATACCAAATAATATAAAATCTAAAACAAGTTTCACAGGAACCCCAAAAGAGTAAATAAAAAAAATAAAACAGTCAATAAGCTCAGAGAATAAGTCTGTTAGTTTTATCAAATAAATATAAAATAATATAAAACCAAATTAATGTTTTGCACTTACTTCATAGATGCTTATCTCTTTTTTTAGCTTTCACTTTTTTCGCTTCGGTAATCACTTTCATATTTTTGTGGATACTAGAGACTGTTTTACTTAATCCTAATCTCTTTTAAAATTTAAACTTTGTTGTGAGTTTCAAATATTTATGTACGGAAAGTACCCTAATCATCATAGGTGCATTGGTTCAGAGCAGTGTCAAATCATGACCCAGGTCTAGTGATCCAATAGAAGTTTTCTTTTGGTATGCTTCGACGAATCCTGGCACAGGTCTACGAAACTGTTGTAGTTTGAATTTCGCACTTTTCAGTTTTTCTCTTTTGTTGATTATTAATTCGTTCTTTGAATCATAAACTATTTTCGGTTAGAGCGCATAAACTGAACCTATTCACCGTTGAATTGATTTAGATGTGGACGCAAATTTACCCATTCCTTTTTCTAGAATTAAACTATCTGTTTGGGATTTATGTCTCTTTGGTGACTAATAGCTAATGTTGCTAGTAGAACTACAAACAAAAAAAGTCGGTAGTGATTTAAATATATCAATTCATTAGCCACATTTTACCAGTGGAAACATATTGCAACATATTGGAAGGTATTAAAATTCATCCTGCGAGTTGACTGGTAGCGCAAGTCATATGTTTTAATAAACCATAGCATGTGGAAATCACCATATTTTTTCCCTCGGTTTGCGGTTGCCACCCTGTAACATATGATTTACTGTTTCGTGTGTGTGTGTGTCTTTTCGCCCCCAGTGCGCTTAATCGTACTTTGTTTTTAAATTTTTGAAAACTCCAACTCTTTGCGCCCTCGCCAGGTATGGGTTTTTTTTCCGATATCGTGGTAAGCTGGTGAATTTCGTACTGGTACGTCGTGCACCGGGGTGCACCACGGTGGAAAATGCAGCGTGCAGAGCGGGGTTGGTGACTGTGACGGTGAGAGTTTTTTTCGGTTTGCTGTTGCTGACTTGATTGCAATGGACTGGTAGGGCTCACCTTTGTTGGCATTGCGACTAATACTCTTGCTGCCACTGTCACTGCCACCCTTCGGGCGGCTGAGCGCGCCGGTCGCTTTTCCCGACTTGCGCTTCACCCGTACCACCCGGCGGCCCATGCCCGGCCCGGGCTGCTGCTCGACCGTGTCGCCGGCCGGTTCCTCGGCCGCCACCGCGACCACGTCCGGCCCGTCCGCGCCCGCCCGATCTGATTGCATGTAGGGGAGCAGTAGAGGATTGGTTGGAGTTTGGAGTGGAAGCGTTCGGTTGGTGTGTGTGTCAGTTTCCCTTCTGCGCGCGATTCCCGTGGGAACCCGTTTTTCACAGGGCTTAGAGTGAAAGGATTTGTACTACTGTTTTTTTGTTTCGTTGTCGTTAACTTTGTTTCTAAAGCTACCTGCATTTTTCATCTATCATTCATCTATCGAACTATGGCGCCATCGATCAACGGATCAAACGCACCGCGGAGTTGCCGGAAGCAAGCTGTGTAAATTATTTTATGTTCCACCCTTTTGTACAAAGAGTTATTTTCTGAGTGTGTGTATGTGTGTTTTACTCATAACTCGTACCGTAACATATTGCGATATTACAAAAGCGTTTTTACGTTGCAGTTTGATCTACAGATGTTTCTATTCGCATAGCGTTCGATACGATGTGTGAGCTGAACGTGAAAAGTTTCGAATGCTGCTTTTGTTTTCATTCGTACGGTTCACGTTGTCATAATATTTCGAAATGAACAAAAAAAACAAAGAAATCACTTTTCAAAAATTATAATAAATCATAATTTTTCCTGTTTTCCCTTTTTGGTATTCTCCAAGAGTTATTTTAACTATTTTTATCGCCTTCAATTTTGTGTTGCAGTTATGCAAATCCCGATGAGACACTTAAAATAGTCGTTATATTATTAACCAATTTCAAATGTGTAGAAATTTCCTTTTTTTTAAACTAACATATTAACACGTTGACTGCCATGGCTATCATTTTTGAAAGCCAGCTGTTATTAGTTCTAAAAAGTTTTTTCCCCATAAATAAGTAAAAATGCTACATAAAAATGATAGTAATATTTAATTTCAGTTCTTTGGCAAGCTAAGTTTTTGCTCAGCCTTCAATCGTTGATTTAATAAAAGTTACAAAAGAATTTAATTAAAAAAGAATGTACTAAAAGTGTGCTAAAAACGCTCAACGTGTTAAAAAGTCAGCCTTTATCTCAATAAGATGATTTAATTTAATTTAATTTATTTTAACGAATCGCGAAAAAAAGCATAAAATGCATATTATTCAAAGTGGTTAAACATTTACAATGTGTTATGATGAATAAAATAAAAGCCAGTTTAGTCTATACATTTAGAATTGAAAAGCTTAAAAATGTAACAAACACACACTCAGAAAGAGGACATTACTTCTAATAGACCATAACAATTCGGTTGACATTTTGCAAGCTTTTATAAGCTTGGCACGTAATGCTTTCCTCTGAGAACAAAACTGAAATAATTTATCACAGAACCTCCGAATCTCCCGAAACTTCCGCACTGGATGCTCTAAGAGCCAAAGAAGTTTTTGCTATTCTAGAGTTACGGTGAACTGATTCCGCGAAGAACTCACTCAATCCCCGCACGACGCCGGAAGCGTTACTTTGATTAAATACATTTCCTTCGAGAAGCCAATTTTCTTGTTTACCGAACGCATCTGCAGCGCCACGACAATATAACCAATGTCACGCGTTCACATCGCCGAAGGGGTTTCGGGGGTGTGTAAGAAATTTTCCTACCAAGTGTGTGTGTGCGTGTGTGTTTATGTGTGGAAAACTTTCTCCACGGTGAACGGTGCGGAGGCGCCAGCCCGAGGATTGATTGACTTCGCGACCGACGACTGACTCGCTATTGACTAGCGCTATTAAGAGAAAGTTGGAATGGTATCGATTTCTTCTCTAAACTATCATTGGCCCTGGTCGTCCTGTCGACTTGGCTACGTGATGGTGGTGGTGGTGGTAATGTAGGTGGTCTCGATACGTGCTCGAGAGTTTAGACGCCGTTCGGGTGGACGGCGTTCGAGAGTCCTTCGGCTGGCTGGAAAAGTGAAGCGGAACGGCGGTGTAATCCGGTCACTTACCTTGCTTGTGATGGCGGGCGATGCTCTTGCTTCCACCGTCGCCACCACTGCCCGCCTTGGCCCGGCTCAGCGCACCCGTCGTCTTGCCCGACTTCCGCTTCACCCGACGCCGCACGATGCTCCCGTTGTCGTCCATCTCGACGATGATCTCTTCGCCCTCGATCTCGTTCTTGTCCATCCCTGGTGAGCCTTCGCCCTCGCCCCCAGCACCGGCACCCTCGAACTCCACGTCGCCCTCGACCGGGGCGCTGTTGAGGAACAGGTTGTCGTACACGCTGTGGTCGCTGTCGTTCTCGTTGAAAATGTTGTTGATCACGATGGCCGGACTAAGCTCCTCCAGGTTGAGCAGCTGATGTTCGTTGAAGGAGGCTGCGGAAGAAGAGCGACGGCGACGCCGGTGATGCCGATTGGCGGCCCGTCGATGAAGCACCCCCGAGGAGGCACGCTTCGAGCGCGCCGGAAAGGAGGCGGCCGCCAACGACTCCCGAACTTCAGCATTCTGTATGCCAAGCTCCCACCAGAAGGAGGTATCGCGGGACCCATGGAGGGCCGCATTGTGGCCACCGGGGTCGGTCGCGGGCGCGTGCAGACCGGACTTGCCTGGCTCGACCAGCTCGAAGTCGGCGGTCGTGAAGTCCTGCGGAAGGTAGATCTGTGTCGTCTCGAATGTCACGAAGGGCGGCTCGGTTGTGGCGTAATGTTTGCGGGGTCGCGAGATTTTCAAGTCCGGCGGAGGACACCCGGTGGTCGTTTCTGTCGTTCGGTGGAAAGAGAAGAAGGAAGATGTTTTCATTAGCTCAGATTACCGACTTTTTGCATATTAGAAATACAGTCATTGTTACTGATCTTTGCCTCTAACCTACCCATAATTGAAAAAGCGCATCAACTTTTGTCTATCAACAACTTCTATCTCTATTGAATTCTCTATTGCTGTATTTGTCTGTAGTTAAAAAGTTTTTGTCTCCTGATTTCAGGTTGTCAAAATCCTTTAATTTAGTAAAATAGGATCAATCTAAACAAGAAGAGTATCGTTTGTAAAAGGAATAATATCCTGAACCGCAAAACGTAAATTAAATGCATAATTATTAACAAATTAAACGTTTGGTATTGACTATGCAGAGTTTGAAGGGCTCTAGCAAAAATGTAAATCAGTTAAAACACAGTTTACAAACAGTAAATCTTCATTGTTTCATTTTTTATCACTGCTACAGCATATTGTCAAATAAAATCTCAATTACCTATTTTAATTCATGTTATTAGCAAGAAACAATAGCAAATGATTATCAGGCAAATAAAGATGCTTTAGAGAAAGTCGTTCAGAAGGTATTTGAAAGTTGGATGCTTTCGAGACAATGTTTATTGGCAGCATCTATATGATATTTGAAAATATTTATTTTCAATCAATTTCAAGTGTTTTAGTAATGTAAATTAAACATTTTATTAGTACAGAGATTCGACATTTTTAGTTAATTATGTACTGTAGATATAAATAGTTATTAGTCGGGGTGACTTTTATAATATCATCAATGGTTCAGTGTAAGTGTAATTAACATAAAGAAATCAAATGACTATCGATCGGAAATAAATACCTTTTAAAGAGCCAATATTTAAACGTGCTTGCAACACTCGATATGATCATACGGTAATGCTGTGTTTAATCCAGGGAGAACAAAGAAATTTGTGGTTTCCATAATGGCCCCCCAAAAGCGTCCCCGTCCCCCGTCCTCAGGCACTCAGGCAGCCAATAAATTGGAAATATCGTCCAGTAATGGCACCGAAACCGGCACGGAATCGATTGATTATGCAATCTAATCCAATTACAATCGCCGTTAACGCACGGACGTCGCGGGCCACGTTAATGGGAATGTAAATTTGCATCCCGTGCCCGACTCCTGGAGCCACGGATAAATTTGAATGATGGATGAAAACCCCAGAAATGGTTCACATTAAAATTAAAAACAAACGAGAAAAAAACAGGGTCTCGCTTCACCCGGCATTGAATCGAGCAGCTTAAATTACAAACCGTTCGGCCGGTTCCCGCAGGCCCGGCAAAACATTCGGGCCGCAAATTATGCAGTAAAATCATGATTTCAATTACTCCACAACCAACCGCGACCACGGGGGAAGGGTTGCACGCCATATCGAACCTGTCGCTTTCCAATTCGGCGGGCCGGTTTAAATTGCGAATAAAGTCAATTAAACCGATATTGCCCCGGGAAACAGACTAGCGTTTTTCCGGTCCCCGTTGGGCTGAGGGCGAGCGATAAAACCATATTTACACGTCGCACGGTGCAATTTAGACTCGCCGGATTACGGGAAATAAAATAGTACCAACTTCAATCAAAATCTAGGTCGTTAGATGGTTTCTGTGCGGGAAATGGATGCAGTTTGGCAACCGAAACCCGGGGCACATTCCTGAATGGAACGTGCAATTAAGCGCGTGTACCAGAGGTCTGTTTCCGAATAAATCGTTCGCAAATGTACGATTAAATACATCCGGCCGGGAAAGTGGAATGCGTCGAGATACCTCAACGGTTCTCATTAACCCTCGAGTTCCGCGGGACGACCGTTGGCCCGATTAAATAACCAAAGTTGGCACCATCGAATCGAATTGTTATCCTTACACGATATACGAAAAACCATTACTCGTTGTTCGACTCAAATTAGATGTATCAAAAGGCCTCGTGACCTCCGATGAACGCTGGTCTCGGTTTACCTCCGCGTGGGGCGGAGCATATTTCACACTTGGCACTGTTTTCCACAAATCACAAACAGTTTCTGTCGTTTGGAGTTTGTGGCTTGAAAATTCGAAACCATCCCCCTCCGTCCGCCTTTCCTGTAGTGTTGTTTGTCCCCCCACACTCTGTTCAACTCCGTGGTCTAATCTGTTTATCATTCAAAATCCTTTGGAAACATTCGAGCAGCTTCGGTTATTATCCACGGGAGAATTCATTGTTTTCCGGCGCACGGTCCCACAGCAGTCACGAATGATTAGAGTCAGCCGGGCGTTAAATATCGCGCCGATTGAGGTTGACGGAAAAGTCATGTCAGAGTGTTGAGGAACAAGAGAAATCTGCAGCCCAAAATAGTTTAGCATAATAAATAGGGAATGTGATGATGATAGGTGTACATTTGAAAAATTGGTTTATTGTCGATAAAATATTTTCTTAAATTGTCGAAAATGAGGGAAAAATTTCGTCAACATGCAAGGAACTTTTCCGGCAACCTCAGCAATCTAATTCGTGCTTGATGTGCGCCATCATCGACACCCGGCGCAGCTACAAGTGCATAATGCACCTCTCACCAACGCTAGTTCCGGTTCGACACGGGGCTCCGACACCGACTTCGAAATAAATAGCTCACCGCTGCCATTGTTTCACCCGATTCGCCTATTCTGGCTGTTGTGTTGTTCGCGCAACCGCGACCCTTTTCGCTGCGCGTTCTCGTGCGAAAAGGATGCCGCCTTTTGAAGATCATATTTCATGCGGATGACAATCGGTACCGCTCGTGGAATCGTCGTCGCTGTCGCGGTTTTCGATATCCGGCCGAAATAGAAAACCGCCACCGTCTGAGCACCGGTGAAGCAACCGCGGTGTGAAGTGTGCCATTTTCACGCCAACAGATTTCGCCCCCAAACACAACACTCCCGGACGCCTGGAAAGGACGAGCTCTCTAGATTGTTCACCAACCAGCTTCTCCAACGGTCCGTCGTCGGCGTGTGGATAAATTATCCTTGTCATAAATGGAGCCAAAACAAGTCGGCCGTATGCCGATGCGGCGATCGAATGCAGATGGTTTTGGGGCTTTCGAGTGAAGGCTCGAATTTGCATTCACAGCTAGAGTGAGAGGCTAGACATATTGCGGAGGTACAACGAGGAAATGCGAGAGGAGCAAGCTGGGATGAGAAATGATTGGTAATAAAACATCAAAGTCGCGCGGTAAGCAGCGACATCGCGGACGGGGGAGAAGTGAAAGATAACTTTTTGGGGGATTATATGGTACAACAAGGTATCATTCGGCAAATATAGATTTATGGTTCACTAGATTAGAGCAGCGGGGAATAATGCATTCGTATGAATTGAAATTTATGGCACTTACAGACGAGTGTGCGCGTTGGAAAAATTATGTTTTGGATTTGCAAATACGATTGAAAATATACAAATGAAACAGGGACGGTATGGTTAGTTAGATTTATTTCTTTTAAACTCTAATTACATTTTTTAGTATTACTTAAAATATTACATAAGTTTCAATGCACAGTTCTACTATATTAAAACTTCTGCTATATTGAGGCACTAGGTTTACTGGACCCGTCATTTTCACGGATATCTATCTTTAACGGAAAACATTGAACTAATGTCTTCATTTCCGTGATAAGTTCAAATAAAACTTTAAGTAATAATTTATTGTTACGTGAAGATTTCTGTTGTGGAATTCAGCTTACATTAAAATTGAATAAATTTAGCTTACTTTGTATAATATAGTCTTTCCGTCATTTCGACGTCAGAAACGACCGTAAACCTAGTGTTAAAAAGCTTCTACGTGATTTAACAGTTCATTTGAGAAAATATGCTGCTTTCCATTTCAACAATTTGTTTTATTCTTCTTTTCTTCTGTAGTTTGTTTCCAATTGAAGTTTGTACATTTTTTAAATGATCAGTGCTATAGAAAGAAATTTTTCGTAGTGAACTTTTAATGTTTTGTGGAACAAAAATAATTTCGTGACAATATTTCAGACTTTGCATTCTTAAATTGTTTTTTATCATATAATTTTCAATTGTGTTTGGCTCATTGTTGATTGAAAGATATCATTCTATGACCAACTGATTTAAGATTTTATTCGTTCATTGAACAAATAGTACTCTTTTCTTAAGGAAATTGTTCCATTTATTAAATCCTTTACCATCTTTCGTTTGCCACGTCACGTAAAAGGATCGTTAAGAGCGAGGAAAAAGATTTTCGTATCCATCAATTTTCTCACCGAGCTGATGCCGCACTCGTGCATCAAACGAAACGGTTCTCCCAATTGAAGTGAGTGTGTGTGTTTTTTATTCCTCTCTGCCCAATGAACAGAAACAGCACGTCCAAGTCCTTGCTACTGCAGCAAACTTTCAGACCACGCGAAACACGTTGTGGTTTTGTGTGGCAAAACCACAGTGTTTCGTGTCCCGAAGTGCCGAAATCCGTCGGCTCATTAAGAAGGTACCGGCCGGTGTTCGCTTTTCCTCTCCTTCCAACGCGGCGTCCTTCGCCAAAGTATGCAGCCACGTGCCGTCGGGCCACCATCGCCATCCCACCGGTTCGCGGTGCAGTGAAGTGCATTTTCCGGCCAACAAAACAAACCCTTCCCGAAACTAATTGTCCGAAATGTGTTCCAGGGTGGTGCGAGGAAGTGGAAAATGGGACGATTGTGCGGCGTGCGATGGGGGTTGGGTGCATTTATTTTATATTTTACCAACAAATGGCACCTTGTCTGGTCACCCCGAACGCTTTCCATTGCTCATCGTTCCCTTGGCTTTCCCCAAGCGCCGATCGGAGTAGCAAAACACGCTGAAGACAAACCTTTAAAAGTTTGTTTCACCGCTTCCCAAGAGCCGCGACGACGAAATGGGAAAGGAGTTTTCCGTTCGCTCTAGCGCACCCCAACGGGAGGTAATGGCACCGGTTCACTCCATAAAGCGTTCCGTTGATCGTGTAAGCTCATTAGTCGACTCTGGAATTTAATTGTTCGAAGAAACAATTGTTTTCCCTGCCGTTCCCTGCCGGGAACCTCTTCCTCCGACTTTCCTTTTATTGCTATCTACGAACTACCGACTGTCCAAGGGACAATGTTGCTGCTCCCTTAATGCTGTTGTCGTTTTTTCCTTTCGAGCGCCGGTGGTAAACAGTAATTAAAGCACCGAAGATATTCGGATTTCGGGCACGAATTCCTTTCGCAACCGTTCGCTTTCCACGAAGAAGAGGCTCCCTGTTGGCTGCATACTGCCAGAAATACCGTCGTGAGTGATGAGATTTTTTCTCTCTGTTCAGTTTCAGTTTTCTTTTCGGCTTTAGTTCACGCTTCTTTTTCGCTCCGCTCCAAAATGAGTCAGTCTCCATTTTGAAGCAAAACACATACGAGCTGTATTAAATGGCGCTGGTTTTGTTGCCCGAGTTTTTACTGTTTTTCCCCACTACGGACCAGGCACGGGTTGGGAAAATCCGGACACGTGCTAGAGGCGGCGATGATAAAGAGTGAGCAAAGCGACTGGCAAATGGAATCCAGCAATACACACGAAATAAACGTCCCCAGCAGCCGCCCGGTGATGAGTTCCGCGTGTGGAACAATCGTTTCATTTGGTTCCCGGAACAAGGGGGAAGGGAGGGAATGTGGGTGGAAAATCAAGACCTAAAAAGAAAAAAAAGGTAGGTAAACACACGAGTCGCAGCTTAACTGGTGCAGAGATAGATGCGTCATGGCGAAACCGAAACCAGAAGCGGAAAAAGAGTGTAAAAAATCCCATATGTTATGGAGTGTTTTTTTATTTTCATTTTATTTGCTCTCAAATCGACCTCCACCCGCGACTCTTGGGATACCGAGTTACGAGCACAGCGGAGGTAGGTTCGAACTCCATTTGTTTCCCCCGCTCCCCAGGACAGTTTCGGTTGCCCCTCTTTTTTGGCCAAATAAAACCCCCAAAACTGTGGCCATATTTTACGAAACAAATAATTTGATGGAGCAAAAACGGAAAGCCTCGATGCTGCTGCTGCACCCGCCCGCCCATATCTGTCGGTCGGAACTAAATGGAACACGGAAGAGTGGGGCCATCATCAGCTGGTGTTTGCCGGCAGGCCGTACATCACTCATAAGGCTGTGCAAACACACGAACGAACGCACGGAAAGGAATGGCATGAAAAACGTAAACCCTTCTGCTCCGCTCGCACACGCGGAGAATGATTAATGGGTACAATCCGTAAAATGAAATTTTAGCCTCCCCACCCGCCTCCCAACCAAAAAACATCAGATGGTTAGTCTCGAAATTTTAAAAGTTGCCCATTTCAGCCCCCCTTCCTTGTACTCCTCACACTTGGTGGCGTGTTCAGTTGGCGAGGGAAAAAAAAACATTCTCGCGTTCGCCGCGTCGACGATAATAATAATAAAGTAAATAGGAGAAACCTTTCGTCGGGCGGAAAAGCGTCGGGCAGACGCGAAATGCGTTACGGAGTCTGGAAAGTTGAACCATAAAGTTGGCGGGCATTTGGGGTAAAAACAAAAGAAAAAGGAAACGTAGTCCGTAAAGGGAGGAAAATAAATGAAAGAAAAATCGTACGAGAGCGTAAGGCTTAGTGTTTGTATTACGTAAGGCAGGCCTTCGGTAGGCAGCGAACCCGATCGACATACGAGCGCCCCCTGAGCGCGTGTGTTCACGAATGACGAATTATGGGTTCAAAGGTACGCACGGTACTTCGCTGGGAGGACGATGCAGACAGGCATTAGAAGACAGACTCACCGAAGTCGGCGCAAAGGGGGAGCATACGGTGAGGGCACAAAATGAATCTCCTAACATCAATATTCACTTTTCCCAACAGTACACGCACATACACACACACACACACTCGCACACGTGGCTCGTTTCTCTTCTGCCTGTCTTTATTAAAGGAACTCCGGCAGAAACAAAGTAACGGAATGGAAGTAAGAAAAAAAACAACTGCCATCCAACCAAAGACCGAGCCGTGGAAAAGTGAAAATTTATTCATCCCCTTTTATCGGGTGGGGATTTCCTAAGGCGTTGGTGAAGGTGGCGGGAAGCTGCGGGGCCGTGTGTGTTTGAGCAATAAATATTCACACGCCGCGGAGACGCATGAGTAAAGCCCGACTAAAGCCACCGAGTAAAGGGAAAGCTCAAGGAAAAACCCCCCGTGCGAGGAATATTAAAATGGAGACGAAAAAAAAAGGAAAACATAAAAACAACTGCACGTGAAGATGAAAAACAACACAAAAATCGCACCAAGCGCGTGGGCCAATTTTCTCCACTTTTTATCATTTGCACAGCGTGTCCGCTTTTCCAACCCCACCCCCGTTCCGCCCGCCAGGGGACCACCGAGGGGCGTGAAACTCCCGCATACAATTTGTGCGCGCCGATACGGTGGTGATAGTGACGGCTAGCCATGCGTCCCATTCCCATGGGTGTGGAGTTTTTCCGACCCCTTTCCTTTGCCATCAAAAGTCGGGTGCGATCGGTTCGCGATACGATCTCCCGGCCCGATAGCGGCGTTTCACTATTGCTGTGTGAAAGAGTTTGCTTGCCATCGTAGATTGTTTTTGGCTTCGCGAAGAATTTTCATATCCTTGAATTTTATTGCTTTTCCACGAGCGCACTAAATAACGGAAGCAACAGTGTCGGCGAATGTTGTAGCGGACAGCTCGAGAGGGGGGGGGGGAAACGGGAAAAAACATACCCATACAACATGCCAAAGTCAATGTCCTGGGCGGGAAAACGCTGCCGGAGAAAAACGTAACCAAACGCTCCCTCCCCAAAAACCGCTGAAATAGGCTGACGTTGAGAGGCGACGCATAGTTTGTTAGCGAGGCGAGTCACGTTGTTGCGTTTGTGTCCTCACATGCGCTCGAGGAGCAAGATTTATTGCATTTGTGATAAGAAGAAAAAACCGGAGGGGGGAGGCTGGAAAGCGAACCTGAAATGACGCACTCCGATGAATCCGATTCAAGAGAAAGGGTGTAGGAGAGGACAAGGAAGAGAAAAAAGAGGAAACGGAAAGGATGGTCCAGTGGGGCAGAGAAAGATAGCTATTTTTAGTCCGGAAAAGCGCCAGCTATGCTGCCGTGAGGGTGCGGAAGGGACATCCTGGTGCGAACTCGAAACGAAACCGGTGGAAATACTACCGGAACGCACGCAACCAGCTACTCCGAGGGTGGAGCAGCGTGGGCGGACAGGAAGGCGGGAATAAAATGAAGTGAAAATAAAATACAATAACATAAAACCGACGCTTCCGAACGCTGAGCGTTATTGTTGCCATTTCTCATTGCGGTGGTAGATTAAAGGCGTCATTTGAATAATTTATGTACAATACGGAAGCGCATGCACATGGGTCGTGCCTCCCATCGCACCACCCTTCGGTTCAGAGATCCCTTTTTGCCCCACCCTTACCCGACCGGGATGGTGCGGATATTCCTTTGGACGACAATTTCCCCAGCTTTCCCAAACCGACCGGAGTGCGTTATTCCACTTTCTAGTTCAGAGCCAACGACGGCCGGACTGTATTCGACGTTGGGTGAAATCGGTGGAATAATCCTTTATTGCAACCCTTTCCTTATTTCCCTTTTGGCCCTTTCATCTCCCCGGGTTTAACTCCGAGTGAATTGCACCGGAATGCAATTCGCTTTGATGTGTTGGAAATTCAATTGAAACATTGATTCATGTTCCAACAAATTTATTCCTACCTCGCGGCCTCTTGCCAGCCATTGTACAGTTTGGTTGTTGTCTTATATTTTTCACTCCGTTTCGAACCCCTACACTAAGTGGCACTCGTTGCTATTTGCCTACATCGATGGAATTCCTCTACGTCTTTGTTTGATGAAGGGTTGTTTTCATGCCGAGCGTCATTCACCGTTCAACAACAAGCCATTGGGAGAGTTTTTATGTTTTGTTTTAATTCCACCGCGGGAAAGTGCTTTCATAGTCGAAAGAGGCCCACTTGACGCGAGCTCGAAGCTCGTAATCAGAGCTAATGAGCAACTGATTGATTAACCGAATTTTCCTTCCATCCGGTCCGGCTTCCGGGCAATGCAATGCCTCGATTCCTCCCGCGAAAGGGCACGCGAACGAGTCGAAAAGGATGAAGTTCTCCAGCAGGAAGAGGAGGTTTTCGCCGTTTCCGATTGCGACCCCAAATCCCGTGGAAAGCCGCCCGTGCCGTGTTCCGTTCGTCTAACTTCGTTGAGATAATTCCGATCGGAAATGTAAACCAAACACACGCCCGCATCGGGACCCTTTTTCCGTCGCCGACTCGGAGCTCGGCCAAAGTCAAGTGGTTGGCTGCCACGTGCACACCGAACCGGGGGGGAGAGTGCCGGGTTTTTCCCACTCCCACTTCCACCAGCGCGGATGGAGGCGCCTGGTGCGCCGTACAAGCAATCAATCCCTCCGACGCCGACGATGCCCCGAAACCACAACGTTGCTAGCCACCCGCCACCACCAACCTCCACCTCCCCCTTCCCACTCTTCCCCGTTCGCCGTGTCGAAGGGACGCAGGTTAACCTCGTCGACGGAAAATCAAATGAACCGGCAAGTAGCAAATTGATTTGCCATGCCTCTCGCGCGCGCACACAAACATTCTTCACGACGGCGGGTGGCACGGGTTTCGGTTGTTGCGGGCTGTTGCTACTACTCGGAATTTCGGACACACTTCGTACGGGGGGAGGGAAAAACAAATTTGCGCAAACATACACAGTCTGATCGGGGCCCCGCGCGGGGGAGGGGTTCGCGGAGAAATTGATTGAATTGAATCTTGCGAACGGGAAAACGGTTAAACGGAGAAAACCTCACCACCGACGACGTCGGTTACCGACGTTGGCCGTTACCGACCTCAATCAACGTAACGCGCGGGCGAGTGGAGGAGAGAGAGAGGGGGTGGGGGTGGTTTTGGGCGCCACCCTTCACCGATCCAATCTTATCAAGCACCCATCGAAAAATATCGGATCGAGCAGTGAAGCGTCCTTCGCGTCGGTGGTTGTAACGGGGAGATTTTCCGTGGGTCAGATGATAGATAGCGGTCGAAATTTGTCGGAGGCAGGTTCTCGGGTACAACTGAACCCGATCAATCCCGGTGGGGAGGCTCTTTTTTTGGCTCTTTCGAGACGAGCGGACATCATATACATTATTTAACAGTTCAAAATGACAGTAGCAGATATCGTAACAAGCGACTAAAGGGCTTCCTTCCTTCGATGTGCGGGTGTGCGTGTGTGTGTGTGTGTGTGTGTGGCAGCTTTCCTCACTTTTTTACTAGATTTCGGTATTCGGCTCTCCTCTTCCCCCGACCTTCCCTCACGTAGGATTTGCGGTGATGAAATTGAATGGAAAATTTATCCCACGGCAACCCTCCTAATCCTGTGCTTGTCCCGTCCTCGGGACGCACGTCCCGGAATGGGATGCCTGCGACGCAGATTTCCATCAGAAAAATACAGTCAGCTTTAAATTGTAGCTCAAGGGAGATTGTGGAAATTTGTTGATGTCAGTTTTGTCATTATTTGATTGATTAAATTATGGAAGGATAGAGTGATTCTTTTTTGTCGGATGACATTTTAAGTTGAAAATCACTCGGAGTGCAAAGTGGTAGAAAATGATTTACAACCAATAAAATTTGTAGGTTTTTACAACTTTTAATGTAACAAAATTGATAAAGAATTTTATTTATTATTTCGCAAACGGTGAGGCAGTCAAATAAAATTATTTTGACGTCAACTATGGCTCGGATATCGGTTTTTAGTGGTTGATGCTTAATGGTTTTAGCTACAAGCTTTAGATTTGTGTAATACCGATTCAGATTAATAAATCTGAATGACTCTTTGCTACGTTTTCGAGATTTACAAATCTTTTAATGATTCCTAAAAATTTTAAATGTTAAACAACAGAGAAGTAAAGGCAAAAAAATGGAAAGAGAGACACCCTTGGTTTTTTTGATCGCTCCATCTACGCCTATGAGAGAATCATAAAGATTCATAAATGTTTCGAAAGATTCATCAATGTTTTAAATGTTTTAAGATTCGAATCCCTACAGATTTACGAATCAATCAGCAGGTATCTTAGGACATTTGTATGAATCAATTTCGCCTAAAGATTTATAAATCACAACACTTGTTTTCTTTTATATTATGGCTAACCAATAAACATGCTAATGTAAATTCTTGTGAAATTGGCAATTGATTTTTCTTTAAAGTGTAAAAGCGTTAGTAAAAGTAGAATATTGTAAACTATCAAATGCCACTATCGAATGCAATTGTTAAAGGTAACAATGTAATCGGTATATAGATTAAATCTCTTTCATAATAATATGGAAGTTAGTCTTATCTTTTGTTATATTTTAACCTTAGCTGTCAGGATACGAAATAATACCATGTGTTTGATATTTAATTGAATGAAAATGGGAAGGTACCGATTTACTTTTCAAAACACCAACCCAATAACTTCTAAGCGAGAATATTTTGTTAAAACGTCATTTGAATATATTGATTAAGTAAAGGTGTATGATAAACAGGCAGAAGCCAAAATGCTCATGTTGTTGAAAAACGAAGCTCACTGTACCGAATAACATCGTCAGTCGATGGAGAGTAGAAGACGCAACTACACAATACAGCACGACAAGATAAAGATCTGTGGACGTTTCGTGCCCCGAGGAGACGGAAAAGAAATCCCACTGACCCGCCCGCCAGAGTGGAGTATAAATGAATAAATTACGGACTGAATACGAATGAGCGTCGGTCTCGGACTGCCAACACGGGGACTTTCTGGCACGGAGGACGTCCTCTGATGGGACGACATTCCGGTTAATATTTATAAAACACTCGCCCGAACATGACAAACGCGCCCGGAGCGTGGTGGTGTGAGCGAGTGAGTGGTGGATCATGGCATTACAATTTATGATGACTCCGGTGCGCCATCGCTGAGCCGAGTACCATTACCTGTTCAAAGGATGTAAAGGACGATGCTGCCGGTTCACCTTGAGAACGGCTCCGGGAAAGGGCGAAAAGAATAAGAAACAGCTTGCATCAATTTTCCTCCTCCGCCCTCGTTCGGGGGAAAGCCAAACATCCAACGTCCGACGGCATTAGATTCAGTGCGACGCATCGACACCACCATCATCAGGATTAAAGCTTACCGAATCTCAACCCAGCTCGGTTCCTTCCGTTCCTCGTCCTTGAGGAAGTGACAAAGTGAAGGAAGGACTCTCGCGCTGAGTGAGGAACATATCTCAGGTCCGGGCGCTCGTTCGACCTCCGGTGATTAGATTACGGTGACCGGATGTCCAAGTAAACGCTGGGGACGCCTTCCCCTTTCAACCGGGAAGTAACATTTGTCGACGATAGCCCTTTTTTCGCCAGCGTTTTCCCGCTTTCCGGCTATTTATAGCTGCTGTGTTTTCCGCTTTCGCCGCCACTTTCATATCGATTGCCGTGTGACGCAAAACCGACGCAACACGGGAAAGGTGAAGGAAACGGGCCAAAAAGGTGGTCAACCGTTAATGGAACTCCCCCCTCCTAAAGCGCCTTTTACTTCCGGTGCGCGCGCGCTCCGAGTCGAGTGGAAAAAAGCACCGAGTCGCGGTTCGCGCTTCATTTTCGCGCGCGCACACTTTCCTGTGCTTTATTTTATTATGTGGCCCCGGTTTTTCCCACGACGCGCGGGTATGGCGTTTATTTCTTCGCTCGATACCGCAACATCAAAGGTGAACGTCGTCCGCACCCGAGACACCCGAGTGAAAATTGCTTTCGGCTCCGGATCGACATCCCGCCTCCCTCTCGCATTTTCCTACCGTACGGTGAGAAAGCCAAACGCTAACGCCATCAGCGGCGTCGACGAAGTTCCGCAGCGAGTTTGTAACGCGTCGCGTTCAAGTTATGAAAAGTGGAGAAGTTTTGCAATATTTCACCATATTCGACGCGATTCGCATATCGGCGAGCCGGTGGGGCAAAAGGGACGTAGTGCATCGGTTGTTAACCGAGGGAGGGTGCCGGGCTTTTGAGAAAGTATAAAACTGTTGTAAAAGTGCGAAGTGGGAGAAGTTTTTCCCGGTTTCTCATGCAGCGTGCGCCGGGCAAAGGTATAATCGCGAGATCTTTGCTTCGAAAAATTAACGATCAGCAGCAGAAGACGGTAAAGTTTACTCCCCCCCCCCCCCGGCCATGTTTCTTTGTGGGACCGTTTTGATGGTATTTGAAGCATGTTGATTTGATTCTCTGTTCATTTTTCTTCCTCTCGCAAAAAGAGGAAAAAGCCAATAAAAATGCGCTTAGCTTTCGGAGAGGGACGAAAATTTAATTCGATATAAAATGAAGAACAAATGATGATCCACCCGGTTTCAAAAAGCGTGTGCTGGGGAGGGGGAGAGGCGGGTTACTGGTATGCCATGGCGAGGGACAAACTCACAACCGGGAACACTCCAATCCCGGGATTCGATTGGAATGCTGGGATTAGCGCACTTAAATTGTTCCAATTCCATTTCGATAGATTCGAGTGGTGCCAAAATTGGAAGATTTCCTCGGCAAAAATTGAACCAAGGCGTGTTGGTCGTTAGATGCTTGGTTTCATCTTTTTTTTTCTTCCCTCTCTCTCTATCGCTCTCTCGATCTAATAAAGAAAAAAGGAAAACAGAAGGTTTGTTCTCTCGGATTCGGATAAAAAACGGCTCAGCGTCTGGTGCCGTGCGGGTTTAGCCGTTATTCTTCCAGTTTATTTATTTTATTCCGCTTTAGCTTTTCCTTCTTTTCCGTTCGCGCTGTCCATTTGAGGCCCGAATGCTCGAATATGTTCCCCTGTTGGCTGTCAGTTGGTTGTGTGTTTGTGCACGTGTGGGGATGTGTTACTCCCTTGGACAGGGACGAGCTACGGCTTTTCACTTCCATTCGCGAAAACTCCCTGCGGCACATCAATTTCGTATCACGGCTATCGATTTCGGTCCGCCGGGCTTTTACGCGATGATTCGCGATTTGTTTGTGTGTTGATATTTCGCAGGCGAGTGCAAAATTGAACCACAGAATATCGCCTCCCTCTCTCTCTCCCTCTGTAACGCCGATTTTCAGATCCGAACGGGCCGGAGTGCCGAAAGTTAAAACCAAAAATATTATAAAAAGAAACACCAGGCCGGAAAAAGGTTAATGCACTTTTTTTTTCTCTTGCCAATCCAACCACCGGTGGATAAATTTCGGCTGCCTGGGGTTTTCTGCTTGTTTTCATAGCGAATTTTCTTTCGATTTCCGTTCACGTTGTGCGCCGGATGGTTTGCCGGGAATGGAAGAGCTTTTTTCCCAATCGCTTTCGCGGTCCGTGACGGATTTTGCTTTCGTTTCTTCGCTCCGTTCCGCAGGAAGTGGCAGATTGTTTTCCCGTTCCTTCGACGGTTTTGCTGTTTTTTTTTTATGTTTTATAACTGGAAGGGAACAGCAGGAAGCGACTGTGAAAGTGAAAGCACCCTGATGGGAACGGCTTTGATGGTAGTTTTCGCGCGCCATCATCATTCGCAGCTGCGGAGGGCTCGCGTGCCGCCCCGCCGCGGGGAAAGACCCGATAGGGAAATCTGTTTTCATTTCCCTCCTTGGAGGATGAGTGTGAGTAGAATGGCTTAACTTGGCTAAGCCGTGACGGTGCCTGAGATTGAGTGTTTCATTTTCAAGAAAATCCACTCGGTTAGGCTGAATTGGTTGAACGGTGCCGGTAACAATGTGGAAGCATAGCTTTGAGAAGGAAAACAAACATGGGAAGAAACAAATTTTCTCATAGAACTGTAAAAAGAGCAAAAATTTACTGAAACAGCTGCTGTTAAATGTAACAGTAATAATAATCTACTTTATGAGTTTTCTTAATTTCGTCTCTGTAATATCATCCTTATATAACAATTTTAGTTGTTTAACCCGTTTCACTTAAAGAAGGTTGATTTGAGCGAATTCGCATTTTTAATATTTCATCATAATTCATGTAATAAATTTAAAATATTTCAATAAAGATGCTAGTTGCTCACTTGAAGCTCTTGTCATAGTTAAAAACCAGTTCTTTTTAGTAAATTGTTGAGTTAAAAATGTATCTTCAGTCTTCTTACATTGTGCATTTGGTTTTCTATTCCAGCATTCAACATACGGAACATACGATATTAAAAATAAGAATTATATTCTTGATAACAATAGAAAAATCAATAATAACAAGGCAAGACAGATTGATATGCCAAAATCATAAAAAAAAAACATGCCAATGGTGATAAAGAACATTTCAATCCATAGCATCTAAAATATGCTCCATAGTGACCAGAAATGGTCGTTCGGAGGGTTTCTTAGATTCCAAAGAAGCCCACACCTACAGAGCACGAGAAGATATGTAAATTGCAGTTGATCAATCAACATGATCGATAGGTGAAAGATGGACGATGTTTGTTCATTCCAATCATAATGATTTTCCGGCTGCAGCTGTTTCTCAGTATAAAACTAGAGAAGACAAACGAATGATAGTCGATGAGAAGCAATTCGGCTTCCGCTTGACAAATGAATGCATAACTGTATAACCGAGCGAGTCGTTCGGAAAAGTGCAAATGATGAACTGTTTGACGCAATCGGACCGAAGGTAGATTTAAATCAAACAAGCCGGCGAAGAAAAAAATAAAACGAGGGAACGGTACAACGAACCCGGTGGAAAAAGTACCGGCACACACTACAAAAAGCAAAAGACAAATACTGATACAAACAAACTAACTTACCGGGTTCGCTCGTCGGTGGCGGATGTGGATCGGCCGGCGTCGCACCGGCCTCCGCCTCGTCGCCCCGGACGCCCGCAACGCAAACACTCGTTAGCAGCGTGACGAAAAGCAAACATTTTCCGATTTCAATTTTACATATTTTCATCCCCTGCTGCAGCGTTGCAGCCCGGTGGCGACCCGGTTGCCGCTTCCGGCCGGCCACCACCGTCGCTTCCGCCGGCGGCACGGCTGTTGACATCGATTCTGGTATGTTAAACTCGTCGCCGTCAGGAGGTTTAAGCCGTCGTACGTCGTACGGTGCACCGGAAGCCGGCAGCCGTCGGTGCAACTGCTTCGTCGGGTTGGTTGATTTTTGTCACACTCGTCCCGAAACCCGCCGTCGATGGGGCCGCCCTCATGCGGGGGTTCGGTCGTGATTGCTCCGAGAGGGAGGGGGGACCACCGGGGTGTTCGCTGTGCTGGGCGGTTAAGGGAGGCGGCACCACACTGGTTCCGAAATTCAATTCCGAATCCAATCGAAAATCCTAAAACCAATCCAATTCGTCCCGTTTCGTTCCCGGGTTTTCCCGGGGTTGGGGGGGACCACCTGACCAGTATGTTGATCTAAGTTCCCGTACGAAACCTGGGTGTTTGCACAAGGTAAACTCTTCCCTCTCAGCCGCACACACACAAACACACACACACACTTGCGCTCACACTAACCTACGGGTAGGACTCGGTTTCACCATCCGGACACTTGGAGAGACACTTCTCGTTAGCCGGAAGCCGAGTTAGTTTTTCGTTTCGATTTCCGGACGTGTTTTTTTTTATGGATTGTCTTTTCGTTTTGTGTCCCTCTCTGTTTCTCCTTCTTCTTCTTCTACTTCCGCTTCTCTTCAAACAATCACCCGCGATCGAGTGTCCTTCGGTCGTTAGTCACTCGAGTCACTTCACTTATGGTTTCATTTGCTCGCCACGCCGTTGTCGCTGAAAATGGAAAAGAAGAGGGAAATAAATAGAGTGAGTGGAAAGCCGGACGAACAAAGATGGCGTAAAGAAAAACCAAAAAAAAAAGTCGAAAGAGGTTAGTTAGTATCGTTTCTGTTTTTCCTTCTCGACCAGGAAGCGTTATTTGGACGACGTGTGTCCGGATCGGGTTCGGTCCAACAACACACATCCATCGGCTTGGCGCAGTGTCAGTGGCTTGCGATGGAAAATATCCACCTGTCCGGAGATGGATTAACCAGTGTGACATCGCAGCCCGGTCCTCTTCTCCCGATCGCCAGCTCCTTCCAACGTTCCGACTCTGAATTTAATTCTTTTGTTTGTGTCCTCGGAAAACTCTTCCCGGGAGACTTTTCTTTTGCGCCCCCTCCCACCTGACAAACACCCTACCTAGAAACCGTGTTTCCATTCATTTCGGGATAGGTTTTTCCCTCTTTCTAATTCCCCATTCCCAACCAATGGCCAAAAGTCAAGAGTAAAGTCAAAGGTGTACAAACTCTTCAGGAAGCCAACGTCGAGGAGCGACTTCGGAAAAATAATATTTATTTTTGCGGGATGGAACGGGTAAGCCGGTCGAGGGAAAACTATGAAGAAACCTCAATTCAAATTTAAAAAAATTAAAGAACCATAACAAACTTCCTGCCCACCCAAGGGTTAAGTGTCCGGGGAAGCAAAGCAACCCGAACGAAGAACCCATTCGAAAATTGGTGACGGCGACGGTTTCGAGTTCCTCTTGCTGCTCCGAAAAGCAATCGTGGTGTGACGCTTGTCTGCGGCATGTTTCCGCCAAACTTGCTTCCCTTCCCTCTCCACCGCCACCCACTTGAGGCTTGAGCAAGACGTACTCATCGGGAACGGGCGGAAAGCCAAATATTTGTGCCAAAAATAAAGCACCGAACCCCAGAGGAAAGTTTCGCGATCACTGTTTGTCGAGCACTCTCTCTCTCTCGCTCTCACTCTCTCGTTTGCCTTTGGCCCCGGCCTCGGAACTACTGTTGGAGTGCCAAACGGACCCACCGGGCCATCGAGCGGTACGACAAACATCCTTTCGCCGGTGGCGCGAGTCAACGAGACGGAAAAAGGGGGCAATGGCCGCCAGCGACGAGAAGTGCGCGCGACGGAACGGATTGCAAACCGGGCTGGAATGGATTTTCCCCGATTTTCCCGCCCGCAACTTCCTCCCCGGGGAAACGTGGCATGGAAAGTGATATGAAAATAATCTTCACACCGTCGGCGTCTCGTTGGACGCGCATCGTCCGTATATTTCTTCGTTTCATTGCGACCTTGCAGCCCCGAGGGCGGGCGATGACGACTTGGTAGGCTTGCTTGGCTCCACGGGGGTAAAAAATTTCCCAGCAAATACTTTCGACGCCACTTCGAGTGTGTGTGTGTGGATGTACCCGGGCGTGTTTCATTCGTTCGGCCATAGCGCCCGAGGGCCGGTTCCTTCTCGTACGGTCGGATGATGAGCTAGTTGATAGGTTTGTGGCCAACGCTTCAGACGCATTGTGAGTGATGGTGTGGCAATGCTACTCGACGGCTCGCTGGCAGGCGCTGGATGAACGGCATAAAGTAGCATTCAAGTGAAGGGAGTAGCAGAAGAAGAAGAGGAAAAGAAGGAAAAGAATTTCCCCAGCAATGAAACTGAATGCGCGAAAAATCAACAAGATGGGATAAGGCTAGACGTTGCCTTGGGTTCTTGGCACGATACAGATAGATCCTACCGGGATCTCGGTGCCAGAAACAACCACATCCGAGCACAAACACACAAACACACACACACACGTCGAACAGAAGCCCTCCATAACGAGTTACAACCCCTCGAAAAACGGGAAATGGTACTTGAAGGGCGTTTTTCCGGCGACCAAAGAAACCCGGAGGTTCGTTCCGCCTTACGGGTGAACGAAGATCCGTTGCTGGGAAATGATGAAATTCTACCGGCGACGCATTTTTCCTGCCCTCCTACCATGCCCTTATCACAGAAGCACACACACACGCAGCAGGAGGGCATCGAGCATCTGAGGAAACTTTTCTGAGACTGTATGTGCACGGCTTCCGATCCTCCCTAATAGAAGAAAACCATGCTAGACACATTCGCATACACACACACACATACGGCTGGCTATGGAAAACTGCCCAAGTCCGTACTTTATTTGCACTTCCGGCAAGGAAGCTGCCGTGTGTTTATGTGTGTATGCCCGTTGTAGTGCTTCGTGTTTTATTTCATCCTCATTGCTAAGGACATTCGTTCGTTGTTTTCATGTGTCTAACGCTCGCACCTCATCGCACCGGAAAACCACCCTCCGATTTCACTTCAATCTTCTTCATCTTTTCCAGCAAAAAAAGGGCTCCATGCCGGTGGTGGATGACTGCCCCGTTTCGCCAAGGCCTCAACACGCCGTTCCAAGACCACAGATAGAGAGAGTGCTCTTCGGATTGCTTCACACGACCGGAACCATCTTCAACCGGATGTAGTCCACCGGTCGCCGGGTAAACAACGCCCGGACCCGAACTAATCGGCCCACCCGACGG
The DNA here is from genome assembly GCF_943734705.1 of Anopheles coustani. Lineage (NCBI taxonomy): Eukaryota > Metazoa > Arthropoda > Insecta > Diptera > Culicidae > Anopheles > Anopheles coustani. Next base: position 22,504,128 of record NC_071289.1, on the reverse strand, counting down.
CCGGATGCTGGATGTTTGGTTTTTCCTCCCTCTCCCCCTAGCGAAATGGAAAATTGAACCAACCAACAAAACCTAACAAAATAAAAGCTTATTTCTTCGTCAGCCTCGTCCCCTTGGTCGGCCGTTTCGCCGGCCCCGGAATGTAGCGTCGGCCCGCAAGGGGTTTATTTCGATTTTGCCGCAGGCAAAACAACCGAGCCTCCTCGGTGTTCGACCATCGGCATGGCACGCACGGATCGTGGCATGGAATCGAACCTTAGTAAGGAAGAAAAATCCTTGCCCAACGCGGGGAAAACCTAACACCAGCGGTAGTACCTTGGTGTTTCATGGAAGGAAAAAGTTGCCTAAACTTTCCCACCACCGGTGTGTTTGTATTTTTCTTTCCTCTTTGCGCCGTACGGCTCGGGCGTAAAATTCTTCCGGAAGGAAAACAACCACCTCCGCCCGGTGGGGTGAAAAAGTTGTCCCAAACCACGCAGATGGCGGACTCCCTCGGCTGCCGGGGGACGGGAGGGACGGGAGCGTAGGGTAAAAGTTGTGGGAAATTTTGCACCATTCATCAAACATCAATCAATCGGAGTTGTGAAGTTGGGTGGTGCACTTTTCACGTAACCTTTTGCCGGGAGGGTGGGTAAAAAAAAACCACGCTGCCAGAGTTATTCCGAACCGACCGAAAACACATTTGCACCACCGCCAGATGTCGCTGATGATCCGTCCTGAGTGGAGATCCGAAACTAGTTCGGAGAGGCTTTTTACATCCACTTATCCCTCAACCATCTATTCAGTTGGGTTTTGCTGCACGTTTTGCCCTCTTATTGGAAGTGAGGGAAAAGCTCATCCGGTTTGACCGAAACGTCGGCACAACATCCGCGTGATGGAAGCTGGTGTGTGTGTGTGTGTGGGGGGGTTTGTGTTTGGCCTTGCTTTTTTCCTGCCTAGTCCTGTTGGCCAAACTACTTCCCCTTCGAGGTCCCTTACACATCTCCCCCTCCTCACCGGCATCGTTGTATTTGAGGAGTTTGTTGCATCAGCATAAATCAACAAGCGGCGCAGAAAGCACTTCTTTCAACCAGCCGGCGCCACGGGAAGAGGGAGGGAGGGAGAGAGCGGCAGAGAAAAGGAAATACATCATGCAAGTTGGTGGACCTTGGACGGGGCCGCCGTGGAAGAAGTTTTTCCCCGAGCCCGAAGTGCGAGCGAAGGGAAGCGAAATCGGTTGCTCGTAAATAAAGCATGCTGTTTGAAAGTTTTGTGAACATTTGACTGTCGTTTGCTTTACTACCATCGTCATCACCCAGCAGGTCAGTTTCATCTCCCCTTTTACCACCTTCCCCTCTCTCTGGCCACTCTTGTTAACTGGAATTCGTTCGTTTCCGCACTGACCAAACGAACGTTTCCCTTGCGTAAGACCGTGTCCGAGAACGACGTCATTCCAGCTTTGTTTCGTCGGATCTTACTGGTGGTGGGTGAGGTGGGGAAAAACGGGAGGCCATCCTACAATGGTACAACATGCCGGAGGAAGCAAAAAAAAACAAAGCGTCCCCTCCGGTTGGCTACGCTTTAAAAGTTGTGGAGATGAACTTTGCTTTGAGGACAGGGACTTCCTGGCGGGGATCGTTTTTCCGGTGCGCAAGAAAACGCACCGAACCACATGGTGTCCCTGTTTTGTTTTGTGTTTTATATCTTCAACCAAACCCCTTTTCCTCTTTCGCCGGTGGGCAAACTCACAACTTGCACATACAGCTTAGAAAATATGGCAAGTGTTAGCAAAGCGGCCCAGGTTGAATTGCACAGGTTTTCCGCGACCCACTTCCAACGGGGTGGTGCGAGAGGGCTGCGTAATGGGAAGGAAGGAAAGTTTTGTAGTTAAATTTTTACCGCTTGACTTTCAGCCCCACCAAAGCAGGAAGCATCACATGGGAACCGCTGTGCAATAAATTACGCAAATTCTGTATTACTTTTTCACCACTTTTTGTCTGTGTGTGTGTGTTTTTGTGTGGACAGGGGGACTTTATTTTCCACCCGGCGCTCAACATCCGTGGGAACGTGGGTAAGCAGCTTTTTTTAACAACAGGCACCACATAAGGTCCTGCATAAGCCCTTTTTTCTCTTCCGAAGATTGGCGACTTCCGGTTGTTTCGCACTTTTGCGAAAGAAAGCGTCACAAAAAATGCCGTTCCTCGGGAGACCGAAGGAAGGAAGTGAAATTAAAAGAGCGAAATGGAGCATAAGTTTCATTGTAGTCTCGTTTCCGGTTCGAGCCGAGGGGGGTTGGGAAATATGCTGAAGGAAACTTTCCCCCGCCTTTGGCAAGGGTTCTTTTCCACACCGCAGCGTAAAACACCCTCTCCTTTTTTCTTGTTTTGCTCACCTTCATGAGCATGAATTTCTCACCGCCTTATGATACAGTTCCAATTTTCAACCACTTGTTCCCTCACCTCCCCCCCCCCCCTTTCCTTTCCGCTTCTTGTGTTATAATGTGTCAAAGGATGGCGGAACCAACGGAAAGGTGGGATTTTAATGAAATTTTTAGCACAAGAAAGGTTGCTCTTGGGTGGTGACTTTTGGTGAACCTTTTCGCCTTCCGTTCCTGTCTCGAGTGGGTTCATTTTTTTTTTTAATGAAAGCAACCGCTCCTCCCCAAGCTCTCTTCCCAATCCTCCGCTTACTTTATGCTCGTGCAAATTTTCTCGAATATTCCTACAATTGCATACATTTCCCTGGCTTCCCAAGACGATGATGATATAGTGAAGTCGGTTTAGGGTAGTTTTCGCCCACTCTCTCCAGTTTTCTTGCCCACCCCGGTCTTGTAATATCCTGCAGACAGTGGCAATCATCACCGGCGTTTCGGCATAGGAAAACCGGAAAAATATTGTACCAATCGCCCCGACCGACCACCGAGCGCTGCGAGCAACACGGAGCGCGTGGGAATATTGTGAAAATTGATTTATATTTTTCTACCAGCATAGTTTCCACATGAACCCACATTTTTTCCACGGCGATGCGCACATCTCGTCTGCATCGTCACATCGGTCGTTGTTGCATACAGTTTTTTTCCGGTCGCCTCCCCTTGGGGTGGGAAGGTGCTTTCTTTTCCATCGCCCATCGCTTCGGTGGTTTTTCCTTTCAACGCGTTCAAACCCGAAACCAACCGGCGATAACTGCGAGCTTTTCTTTTTCCCCCATCCGTTCGTTTTCTAACATTTTATATCACCAGAGTTGGGTTGGTAAATCATGGTTCGTCGGGTTTTCACGCCCGGAGCTGGGAGGCGGGGGGTTGGAAAAACTGCTAGCGCATGTAAGCCCGGGATGTTGTGGCAGTTTGCGGTTACGATTTGCCAATGCCAAAGCTGACTTTTTGAAGAATCATCCCGAGCTGGCAGATCTGCATACCGTGCATCACCGTGTCGGTGGGTTGAGTGTACGGAGTAGCGGCACACATATACACTCGAGAGAGAGAGAGAGAGAGAGCACCGGTTGATGTTTATGGCACCGATTTGGCAGAGTGGATTATATTTTTTAATCCACCACCGCAAACCGTCCCGCACGGGGATGATATTTTTGATGCTGCGCTGCCCTCACTCAGCTAAACATTTTTACAGCGACGCTGATAAAGAACATAAAGCGTGCAAAATGGGAAAAACCTCGACACCAACTTTATGCAGCTCGCGAACGTGGTTTGCGCCCACTTCAGACAGTAATTTAATAATGTTCTCTGTGGTTTGCGGAGTGATAAATATACCCCGGGTTTTTCATGGAGTTAATGTAACAGCAGCAACAGTGGACCCAGTGTGCTGATGCTCCAGCTACATTTTGCATTCCCATAAACCCACCCCGTGTCCCCGCGGGAGGAGGAAGGAAAGGTACATAAAAAAAGTGTATAGGTAAGTGCCCACTGACGCGGGCAGTTTTATATTTCTTTCACGTTTGAATAATTTTCACAACCGGTTTGAACCTTTTCTACTATTTATAGGACATAATTTTCCATCGGAAAAAATGAAGAAAAACCACAATAGAACCCCGCGCAAATGATGGCACCATTTAGCACAACTTCAGCCAAGGTGAAAAACGGTGAAAATCATCAAAACGATCGTTTAGGACAAAATGTCAATAAAATAAACTCTCCCCTCGCCCTAAAAATCCCCAACCGATGACAAATGGAAAACGATGAAAAAAAGAGAATGGGAAGCGAATAAAACTCCCCCCGCTCACCACACCACACTCCCACCCTCTCATATGAACTAGTTCGGGCGTCATCATAATTTATTCATCGGTGCAAACGCGCCGGAAGAAAATGGGATCATTTTATTTACGGTCCGACGGGAAGCTACAAACAACCGACAATCTCAATAAAAGTTTACAAATGATTTTTCATGAGTGCGAAGGTTTTTTTTTCTCTGCTTCCCCCCCCTTGCCCCGGCTCGTCGTTTTTGTTTGTCATTCTTTTCGCTACGCCTAGCGTGTGGCTTTCCGCATCCCGAGGAGTCCACTTTTCTTCGATGATTTGGTGTTTTGTTTTTTTCCGTTTTGGTTTTTTAAACACGCCATCCGACGGGAAAATGTTCTTCGTTCAGGGAGGGGGGATAAAATGTCCCTCCTAGATCAAAAACGGTTCTGCTTGAGGGAGGAAACAAAGAAGGAAAAATGAAAATATGAAACCCCTGCCAAGGGACGATCAAGGAAGGTGTGTCCATTATAAATGGCCTGTCTGTCCGTCGTCCGCCAAACTTCAAACCAAAGTCGTCCACGAAAAAGCGCACACCGAAAAGAAACGCAACGGTAGGCGAACTGTCAAAAAGTGTGATCAATCTTCTCTCGCGCGCGCCGTCGGGAAATGGAAAACAAACACAATCGGATCGGAATCAGCGTATGAAAATCGCGACCGAATCGAAATCGTCACGCCAGCGAGTAGTTCGTTGGGAAAGAGGTCCGCGAGGGAATCATATTTTCACCAGCAAACTTCACTGAACTCCCGGATTGAGCGGGCGAAAATGGGGGAAATGTTTGCTGTTCGGAGCACCCGCGGTGTGAAACCAGGGGTGTCAAGGCAACCGTTCCGTTCGATTATGGGTTTTTGGAAACGGGACTTTCGCTACCGGTACGGACCGGCATCAGGAGTAGGCTCTCGGAGTTTCCTGTCCCAGCGGACGCCAAAAGCAATGGAGTAATTCGAACCTCAAAAACAAGACGACCGTCGTGTTGTCCCAAAAAAGCCAATGAAAATCGAATGAAATCGAAAGCCCGGTACGGGGACAGTAGCCTCGTTGCTGCAGGTCCGTTTTCCCGTTTGTTCTATCCTTTCCATTTTCCGGGAACCTGTTCGAGAGACGGAAACGAAAAACATGATTGATGATGCCGGCGAAAAACACGGACCGGTCGGGACACCGGTCAAACACGACAACGGCACGCAACCCGTCCCGGATCGACACATCGTCACTCGGACGGCACGGTCATTTTCCCAAACGGTTGACAAAATTCAGGGAAAATCGGCACCCGGCTCCTTCCGCTCGGCACGTTCATGCAAACGATTCGGGAAGCATATTAGAAACCGCTTCAGGGAACCGTTTCTTCCGATGGATGGAAGGAACGGCATGACAAAAAAAAAAAAAACGACATGTTTCCCAGGACGCGCCAGGATGAAGTATAATTTTGTGTAGCAGTTTTCCATTACCACTCCACCGCACCGGGCTCTGGTGGAAAAGTTTACAGCGTGCATGCAAAAGCAAAAACCCATCCGGACGGCATCCGGCCAGGGTCGGTCGTTCTCATCGTCGCCGTCCTTTGGCGTTGCGTTGGATACTCATTTCGCTTCCATCAGCGGCGAACGAACGGGCACAATGTCGTCAGGATATGGGTTTTCGGTCCCTCCGGATACTTGGGAAGTCCTTCAGCAGCCGGAGCTGCAACACAGTAACACCATTACGTTTCCCGAATCCTGGATGCTGAGAAATCCTTTTTTGCATTGTTTTCTGGCCCAGCCTTTTCCCATTTTCCATCCCGAACCGGGAACGCTGTGGCACCACGGGTGCAGTGGCTCTTGATTCTGTCTCATTTTCACCCAGAACGACTCCCCTTCAGAACCTCCCTTCCGTTTGTTTCGCTCTCCAATCAAACGCAAGGACGACGTAGCTCGGAAAGGCGTCCACTTTCATATTCAGCTCGACCGCAACCGTTTGCCCGCTTATGAAGTATGAACTTCATGATACGCTCGGTGCCGGAGCCGGGTTGAAACATTGCCACCGACCTGTCTGCACTCTTCCGGGTAGAATCGGGAAGTTTCCTTCGGCGAACACCGACCGGGTACAGCGTCGCGCAAAACATGGCAACAAATTGAAAGCAAAAAAAAACCCTCACTACAAAACGGTTACAGACCATACAGTGCCGATGGGTTGTCGAAGGAAGAAACAGATTCGGCGTGCACTTGTTCCAATGGAAAAAAAACAGGAGAGTGAGATAGAAGCACGCAACCGGAAAGAAGATGGCGAGCGAAAGGAATCCCCTTTCGAGCTGCTGTTCGTTGAAGCATAAGTGGTGCCATTTTCATCCTTTGCTGTCTGCTTCTTGTTAACATTTGCCAGCGCTCGCTTTCCACGCCGGTGTTCCTCGAGTCGAGCCGGTGGTCAGTGACGATCCCAGGACGATCCTCCTCTGCGGTCTCCGGTTAGCAGATGTGATGATATAAAATATAAAACACAGACGGAACAAAACACTAAACCCCCACGGGCGGTGATGGGAGAAAAACATCAACGATAGCAACAACTTGACGCAAGCTGTCTCCATCGGAACGTGAGCTATGCTGTACGAGTGTGTGTGTGTGGGATCGGATGGAGCTAAGAATCCACTAAATGTTTACCCAAATTGAGGGAAACAAGCTGATTAGTTGTTTAGTCGTCAACGGTATCCTCGTTTTCTTTATTTCTCGCCGTTTCACAGCTTGCTTCCATCTCCCTCCCTTCCCCTTCGACCTCGGGTGCTTTGTCGGATGACTTTGCCAAAGTTTAACCAAAAGGATCGCATCGGATACCTTTCGGTGCGCTTGGGAAAGTCCGGCTGAAAGTCATTAAAAACAGGGAAAACGACTTGATGAAGAGGGAAATTCGGTTGCAGTGAGGTTCTAAACTGGTTCTCGTCAGTTCCCTGCGGTAAAATGAGTGTTCCAAACCGATCAATCTTACAGGGACGATGAACGTTTTGAGAAGCGGGTCGTTAGACGAATTTAGCTGCGCCATTTTGCCCTCTTTCCATTCCCGTCCAGCGGAAGGAGCTCGTTCCCGTCACGGGTTGTAAAAGTTAGGACAGGTTGTGTTTCAACTTCCTCCAAGAATTTCGGTGTGTATGTGTGTGTGTGTGTGTGTACAGAGTTTTCGAAGTAAACTTGGACCATTTCCACGTCCACCGGCCGGTCATCCAGCCTTCGACCGTCTCTCCGGTTCCGGAGGTCAAAAGAAGCGAGTTCAAGTTCCCGAGTTCTTCGTCTGAGCAAAGCTGCTGCAAACCGGCCGGAGACGCATCCCGGCGGGAGCCATTCGTTTGTTTTCCACCGCAAAGCCGGTCTACCGGTACCAACATCAACCATTGTTTCGACCGTACCGTTCCCCTCCCTTCGCTACATGCCATAAAAGAAAATGTTATTTAATCCTCGGCCAAAACGAGGAACGATACCCTTCGGAGCCGGAGCCTTTCCAGCGTTCCCGGTGTGTGTGTGTGTGTGTGTTCCGATGTGTTTCGAAGCGCACCGGTTCGCCGTCTCGAAGGCAAAATAAACGTTTAACGCTAATCCTCCTTAGCGGGCGATTGCGCGCAGTTTTCCGACCGCTTGTCAAACAGCCGTTATGGAGTGTCCATTCGCTTCCAACTGCGTGTTGCACTTGTCGTCAGCGTTCGCCTCGAAGTTGTGCCGTCCTAGGGCACGGTTTTTGGCCATCATGTCGTCGGTATCCTCATGAGAGAGGGAGCGAGGAAGGTCCGGGCGATGGCAAGATGTATGGTTGTGATTATAATTGGAATATCTTTTCCGTTCCGTGCACAAAGAGCACCACGAGGCGAAACGTGCACGACGATCGAGGATCCTCTCTCTCTCTCTCTCGAGGGTAAGCAAAACTTCATGGATATGGATGCCTCTGGCCGTGCGAAGCTCGAGCTGTTTCTATGACCACTTTACCGCAAACGGATGCCCATTTAAGACCCAACGTTGGTGGCGCTCTGCGGTGACTCGATTCCGCACCGTGGAGAAAAAAAACACCAGACGGAAAACCCGGGTGCAAACTGTGGGAAAGAAGCGAACCGACAGCTGTCCCCAGATCTGCCGTGTTATCTTTCTTGTCTCATTTTATTTTCCCCGTTGGAGTTTTCCCAAGCACTGCACCGCAGCGGTGTTTTCATTTTTCCAAATCCGAGCTCGGACGGAGCTCATTTTTTCAACCTTCCTAAACGTTGGGCTTCCTCTTTTCCTTCCTCGGACTGCGTTTGACAACGAACTGCTTGATCATGTGTGTGTGTGTGCTTGTTTCTTTTTCTTCCGATTCAGGATGCCGACGAGGAAAGAGGGGGGTTATTATCTTTCCTTGCACGATGTTGCTCATAACTATAACCCTTTTCCATCGCGCAATCCGTGTTCCCAGCGTTGTGTGTTGGCGGTTTTCCTTGGTCACCGATTTTGGGAGCCACCCTTCTCCCCTTCCACTTCAATTTCCACAAGTATTAAAATGTGGAATGTCTTTCCACAGAAGCACCGGGCGCCTCCATTTAGGAGCGGTTTGGTGAGAAGATTGGATTTCTTTTTTTCGTTTTTTGGTTCCTCGTATGCTTTTCATCCTCATTGTGTTCGCATCATTTTCCAGATACCGTGGTTTGTGGTCCGGCTTGCCTAGGCAGGCTTTCTCAAAGGATTACGAAAGCACTCTTGTTAGGATAATTAAAGAAAAGCCGATTTGCACAGAGTGATTCAGAAAAAAATGCCGTAATTTAATTTTAATTTTCAAATGAAAGGAAAAGATGTTGAGAATCAATTTATCTCTTCGGTTTGAGAACCACTGCCTTATTCGCTTATGATATCCTCGATTCGCTCGCATTCGGGTCATTGGAATAAAGACAGTCTCTGCCTCTTCTGCCTCCCTTCGTTTCCCCGCTTGGAACACATATCTCCCTCAAAGCAGCCTATTATCGACAAACCGTAGCGATTGAATTCAATTTTATTTGTCGACAGCACCGGCCCGCCACCTCGTCTTGCCCCTTCCCGCCCTGCACGACGAATCCGAACGACGACTGCGACGACGACGACGACGACGACGCCGACGACGTTCCGCCGTAGAAACGCTGTTGCTTTTACAACCGCATCGAATTTGCATAATTTTATCATTCTCAGTTCTCTCGCCCCGCCCCGCGCCCTGCCGCCACCCCCGGGTTTGGTCCGATCCGGGGGAAAATGTTGCCCCATACGGATATGGATCCCAATGGCTTTATGTCGATGCCGATGGCAGCTTCAACATGGCCTGTCATCCTGCTTGCGAATGCAGCATACATCGTCCGATTCGTCGCCCTCCGCACCCTCCGCACGTCGTTTTCACTCCCCCAGAAGTGGACACCTCGGTATCCGATATATCCGTTCGAGTGCGGTTTGTGCAGTCCGACGAGTGTGTGTATGCATGTGTTTGAGTGGCGAAAATGAAGGCAAAATCTAAATAATGTTTAGAGTCTTGTTCAGTTGTTAAATTGATATAATAAGTACTAGTTTAACTCGAGCCTCGTGTCCGCCGTGAGACACAGCAGATCCTCTCTTCAAGCCCGTTTTCCCTCCGTCCACGATCCAAGCTGAATCTCACACGAACCTCGAAGCACTAACTAAACACGTTTCGCCCTAAAGTCGATGATTATGTCCACCTGCAGTACTTTCCCCTTCCCATTTCATTTCCCTCTCTCTGGCTCTTTCTCATACACACACTCGTCTATCTCTTCCTCGAGGGTGCTGCCTAATCGGGTGCCCTTTCGCCGGCTCGCAGGCATTTCCGTTGATGCAATGGAATAAATATTTCATTAATGACCTAACTTAAAATGCTACGACCGTATCGTCGCATTACCGGAGGAACGGCTTCCCTTCCGGTCCCTGGTTCCAAACGCTCGAGTCCTTTCGGCACAAAACTTCGATGCCCGGCTCGAGCCCTCCTCTCCACAACTTGCCTTCAGTGCAAACCAAGGCACCGCAAACCGAAGTGCAAATATTTATGGACTGCAATCTACGTGCCCTTCGTTGAGCACGCAGCCGAGGATGAGCCGCCGTGTCTGTGGGTTGGTTCGAAGCGCATACACATAAACAAATTAACATCGCACACACACACACGCACACACACACACACACATACAGAGACCGTGCACATATGTATGCAGTCTCACGGATGCCGGAGGATTTCAATTCACCGCTCGACCCGAAGGTCCCGGTGTCGGGTTTTGCATTATAATTTAATTATCGGCCATGTACACAAAATATGGCTCTGTTCATACACCGTGCTTCATTTCGAGCCGGAATGGTCCGCCCTACTCGGTAAGAGGGTTTTTGGAGGGGGAGATTGGGTTCGGTTTTGGTTTGTTTTATTTTCGCCCCACTCCGTTCAGTTATTGCCCTGCTTTTGATTATTTCGGCAGGCAGGTTCCCCGCTTTGGGCAGGTCGGCGTCGGTCACTTCTGCGGGCCGGCAAGCTCATTTATGGCCATGTCCCTCGACCCGGAAGATATACACCGCAACCCTGCCCGGTCCGTGGGAACCATAAAGGGCCGAAGCAATTTATTTTACCACCAATTTTTCGCATTTTTATTCATACCACGCCGTGGCCGATTCCTTTGCAGCCAGCAGTGTTGCGTGTGCCGGACGCAGCTGGAATCGGTGAATGCGTTTGTCACGCATTGCGGGCAGCCGGGGCTTGCAGGAGGGGGGGTTAAGCTGTAAACGAAAGGAATGCCCTCTTTTTCCCGAGTGAATCCCCGGAATTTTATTTTATTCATTTTTAATACCACGTGACGCTCGTTCTCTTCCCGCTACCTGCCATAAACAAAAAAACATTCACTTGCTTACCACAGTGGACAGATACTTTTTGGTTGGTCGGTTATGGGTAATTTATATTTTTTCTCCTCATTCGCTTTATGCACCGGTTTTTTTTTTATTTTTATTTCGCTACTCCATTTTTGCATAATTGGGTCCATGTTTGCGCGGCGCAAAGAAGTTAATTGCAGAACTCGTTTGCACGAACGCAGCAGCGCAGCAGGCGTACCGGTGCGTTGGTATGTTGGTTCCCCCTCGCTAACCCCCGCTTTTCCCACTTGAGGATCTGCTTTTCTTCTCGGGAGTAAAAATTCCACACTGACCGGCAACGCACGTGGATCGTAATAAGGCATAATTTAACATACATTTGCCGAGCGTCGAGCAATCTGCGGAAGCACTGAAGCGGAACGGGGAGGATTTTTCGCGTACGCATTAAATATGTAAACCCTTTTTCTGGAACTGACGGATGAAAGCCCTTTCGTTACCCGCTGCCAACAAAAAGAAAAATTAATGCAGTGATTTAAAGCCAAAGATACAACAATATTCCATCTGATAGGGTTTACATTATAATCGTTTGGAAAAAACAATTTCCGAAAAATATTGTTCATCCGTTACGTTCAGTGGAAGAATTCTTCAATGTTCAATAAACAATTTTCTGCTCTCTTTCTTTTAATAATCTATGAGGCAAATTTCGAGAACGTTTTAATTGCATGATTCGGCTTGCCGTTCAACAAAAATTATCATAGAAATTTCACATTCGTCAATTGTTATATCGACTCCCAAAGTGAAAACAACAAAAAGATGGCCAAGAATCATTCAACTGTGGAAATATGTAAGTTGAACTTATTGTTGTTGTACTTATTTTAACTGTCATTCTATCACATGATATATTCTACACATAATACCAATGCAATAAAATAAAATAAATAAAAACTAGCTGCCAAGAAGAAGAAAAACAAAAAAAAACTAACCGTTAGATGATGCTTGAAAACTTTTTCTTTAAGCTGGTTGGAATAATATTAGACTGATCTTTTATTTGGTGTTAGACAATCACATTCTTAGTTAATGAATTTATTTATTAGTTCATAGCATGACTATGCCTTTATGGATTGTAATTTACTTATTGAAAATTATATATCAATATTTAGCATCAATAGTTCAATATACACCATATGGGTGATGATAAAAGAAAAGAAATATGAACACATGTCTTTGGATTTAATCACCCGCATAAAAAGTTTAAAGAGTGAGAAATAAGTTTCTAAAACAATAACGTTATATAGTTTCATTCAATTGTACACTGTTTCCCGAAAACAACAGAGTGTATAGTTTTTGTTTGAAATGTAATTCACAGATGTCGTTACTGTGAATACAAATTATGCAAAACCACACAGCATAAATCACTAACAATTATTTTCCCATGAACTTCGACCAGCTTGTAACCTTCCCACGATTTCCTCTGAGGCGAGATCATTACGTAACTCACTCAACTAACCATCACGGTATGGACCTACGATCAAGCATTATGTAAAAAAAAAATACCGTGCGTAATGTAACTAGGGCCGGAATGTGATAACGCAGGATAAATGTTACGCTGCGGACAGTAATTGCCGACAGACGGAACCGTTCGCATCAGCGTTCCGCTGCGAGCAGGAAAAGTTATCTGGAAAATATTGCCACCTCACCTCGGGAGGTTGGTTTCCCCACCCCTCGGTAACAAAGCCGATCGGATCCGATCCGAAACGTCCGGGCCTCTCCGACACGCCGGCTGGAAAAGCGATTCGTTTTACATTCTGACAGATATTGTGTACCATATGACAAACAAATAAATCTTCCTGCCACACACTCGTCTCGGATTCAAATGTGCTGATGATGATGTCCTGATGTGGTTTGGGGACGGAATGAGCGGAAGGACATGTCGGAGCGTATTTCAATTGTCGGTGATGGGTTCCATTTTTCCCACCCCTCCCCCCCCGGTAATCCAACCCCTCTCAGCCGTACGCTCCGTTGAGCAGCAAACACTGTGTGCACTGCTGAAGGATAAACAATTCATCCCGAAAGCATGCCGTCCAGACGAAAACGAAACAAATATCTGCAACCGCACGGTAGTGGAGGAAGTCTCTAGCCTCCGTTGGTGACACACGATACCGGCGTACATTTCCCACACAGGCAACACTATTTCTCCTCTGCGCCGGGGACTTCCACTCCGGCGGGAGGGGGGCCCGAGGAGTTACGGATGATTGATATGGGAATGGTATTGTGCAACGTACCTCGTATTCTTCAACAATATTGTGCCACTGCCGATGGTGGTGTCGTTACACGCTATTACATTTCCGGACCCGAGCCCGGGAGAGGCTGTATGCAGAACCGGCTTCTGGCAAGAATTACCCACCGTCTTACAAACCGGGCTGGCTGGGGTGAGGTGGCGGATAATACCAGAGAAAACATAATCAAAATCTATCAAAAGCATTAGCAGTCGGGTATGGGTAACACACCACCACCACCACGGGCGAAGAAAGTCTGGCGAAGAAGCGATGCTGTTCGACGGTCGATCTACAACAAACTTGTCCCATCGGTGATCAGGTTACGGCAGAGATTTATCTCCACCGAAGTCCGGAAACGATGTTTATCATCATTTACTGGTACCCGGGACGGAAGATCCTTCTGTTTACTATGGTCGGAACATAGACGGAACCGATGTGTGGGCCGGGAAAGGACACGCCAGTGTGTTGTGCAATAAACATTCCGTCGTTTCGGAAGCCCTTCACCGAGGGAGAGGGATGTGAAAAATGTGTGTCTCCGTCCATCGTCGGGGTGGATGTCGGGATTTTCTATTTTCACTCGGAATGTCGTCCCGCAATAGAGAGGTCCTACACGAGCTACATTTTCTCCCATCTCCCGGAGGCAACACGCAAGCGGGTCTTCTTCTCCAGAGACGTCCAACGTACCATGAGCTTCGATTACTCATCTGCAGGGCACGGCTTCGTTTCGTTCCGTTACATGGAAAACAGTGATCCGAAAACCTTCCCCCGACCGGAGCTTTACGGGGCACGATTTGTGCTGATAAATGATTTCCAGATTCCTCCCAAGCTCGGTCAGACACGGGTGGGAAGAGTGAGTGACGCAATATCGGACGCAGTCGAGGGGTAAAGTGGGTCAGTAGCCCGAACGATTCAGCATTCCCATTCCGTTCCTGCCGCAGCCGGGTTCAAAAGCGGAAGCTTTAGGAACCGATCTTACCGTCGTCAAGCAAGTCAAGCCACCGGGATCCGGACCGGTGGGTTTGTTTATTAAATACACCGGGCCAAAGCTGAGCGAAATTTGCATAATTTTCCTGGGAAACGACCTCGCCAAAGATGGGTACGTTTTGCTGAAAACTCAGCTGCAGCCGCTTCGTGCTTTCCTTTAATCCTGTTTCTTTTATTCTTGGGCTTTATTTTTGCAAAGTAAAACACATTTTCTCGCTTCAGTTGCGCGCTCCATGCCGAAGCTTCCGATTGAACATCGCACACATATGTTTTCTTTTCCACTGTTGGGGAAGGAAAATGTGGGGTCGAACGATCGGGGAAAAAAATGGTGGAGGAAAACGGATAACCGGAGTACCGGAGACCGTTCACGACCTCCCTCCCCCCCCCAAGGGAGACGAACGTGTACTTTGCATACGTAAGTAGAGGCTTTTACTATTTTCTATTTGCTATTTTTCCCGTAGCCCACCATAATCTGCTCACCGGGAAAAAACCCCAGCTTCCCATACCCGGTGGGATTGGGAAAAAACGACGAAAAAGAACCCAAATGTCGGGTCGGCAAATTCACTCACGAGCGAGGGGGGGGGGGGGGGGGGGGGGGTGAGACAAAACAAAAAAAAATACTCCTACCGAAACAAAGAATAAAGCCGTGGAAAAATGAGGCACCCCAACAGCTTGGACCGGTGCGAAAACACACAAAACTTTGGCCGTCGAATTTTGTGGAAAATCTTCTCACAAGCGAACCGCTCGCCGGGTTCATTTACTTTGAGGAATTTCATCTTCTGTTCCTAAAATTTGTTACCCCCCCCCCCCCCCCCTGCCTTCGTTTTTCGCAAGAGTGGAGTAACAGTGGGGGTGGAGGAGAGGGGTGGTTGAAAACTTGTTGTGTGTACTCCGGGTTTCCCATTTCACACGGCTTGGAAGTCGTTCGTAAGATTCGTTTTAAAAACTGTACCTCAAGAGGGAGGAAAAAGAAGTGAAATAAAACCTGACGATTTCTACCGGAAGAACACACACACACACACACCCTTACGTCACAGGAAGCATCCCGACAGATTATGTAAAACAATACGAGATCACAGCTCATATACAATCATGCCACCTTCGTCGCTTTCCCTCTTGGGACCCACGCCGAGTAACGCGATGGCTAAAGTTCACACAATCTAAGTTCACCTTTCCTACTTTTCTTCCGTTGTGTTTTATTCTAGAAGGTGCTTTGCTTCCGTTGGTTTTCCCAACACAACGTTCCTCAAGAGACTCTTCGCTTCCTTGTGCAGCTCGTTAGAGGAAAGTTTTGCTTCACGGGAAGTGGCAGACCATCGAGGCCGGGGTCGAAAAACGGCACAGGAAGTAATAAAAACAAAACCAAAAAAAACCCTGGTGGCGCAAAGGAATGCAGCTGCAAGCGAAAGAAAAACTCATAAAACGAAATAAAACGAAATAAAAATGAACGAAAAAGGTCGTAGAAAAAAAAACGACGTGTACAGCCCAACACACAAGCGGATGGAAGATGCTGCAGGAAGATAATCATAGAAGACGCAAATTAATTCACACGCGAATACGCCACTAATGGTGGGAGGTAAAAACTACGACGGAAGTGTGAAGGAGTGAAAAAGGGGTTCGTGGAAGGAGTTTGGTGTATTTTTGAAATATCCTTCCGTAGCTCGCGATAGTATATCGGGTGTGTTTTTTTTTACTATGGAGATGAAGTGGAAAAAGTTTCAATTTCGTAAAGAATCCAATTTGCCTTCGCCGTTAAAATGTGTGGATGAAGTACTGGAACGGAACCCGGAAGGAATGAGGAGACCAAGTCCCAGAGCGGGTGAGAAGTGCGACAAATGCCCCACTCAACTCCCCTTGCTCTCTCTCCCTCCCTTCTCCCGCACGGTGCGAACTCCGGCCCGGGAGATGTTTTCCTCACTGTCACACTTTTTTGTCAGCCCGTAAACTTTCTTTATCAACAACTTTTGGAAACACTACAAATTTCCCACTCACACGACGAAACGCGAAACGGTAGAGTTCCTTTCGGGAGTTCCCACCGTCACCACCGAAATATGTGTTTATCCGAAACGTTCATCGCCGGAACGAACGACGAAGCATCATGTCTTCCCTTTTGCTTACGACGCGAACAAAATCATTTTCCGCAGTGAAGGAAAACTTACCGGGGAGGGCTCGGTGGTTGCCGCGATCGTTTCGTGGTGGAAGACAATCGTGTTGGGGACGCAGCCCCGCATACACACACACACAGAACATGGCACGCGATTTCTCGGCGAATTATCGTGCACGGGACTACGCTCGAGATGTTTGTCCTGGCGGGATCAAAAAAGGCGCACCAGATAAGCGCTCGGAGCTACGACGACAAACTCACAATCCTCGGCCTCATAACGGCGGAGTGAAACAATATCCGGCCAGCACGGTAACAACGCCACCACCCCCTTGGACCGCCCCCGCCCGGTCGCGTGTTCCGTTTCGGAAAGGATTAATCAAGGGTCCCGGTATCTTCATCTCTTCGGGCGCAAATCTCTTGTACATCTTCATCGCGGGTGTTTCGTTACGTGTTTTTTCCCTCGTCCCCCCCTCCCCCCCACCCCCTCTCGTTTATTTCATTTTCCATTCTATTACCTTCCCGCCGACCATGTGCTGCGTTGGCCAGGCCAAGGGTTTTTGAGCCGCTTCTGATGAAGTTGAAAAGCTACCGCGCAGAAACAAGAGAAACAAGCGTCCGTCGAGACGAAGACCTATGTCAGATTGGGGTGAAAAGCCACTTCTCATTACGTGCTGCCAGCGACGACGACGAGGACGACGACGAGAAATACGGAAACAAAACTGTACAACATGCCCTCTCGGTACGCAGCCTCCTACCGATGGCCTGCCCTGCTCCGGTCCGGGAATTAAGCGAACGCTGACAGGAAATGAGAGTCAAGATTTGCATACAGATAAGCGGTATTAAGTTAATTATGCCTTAAGCCTTAATAGCTTCGTGCGTCCTTTGGCCGCGGGAGCCGAGAGCATCGCGTCGGGCCCGCCTCTCAACGGCCGTTAGGCATAGGGAAACCCTCCCTCCACCTCCCCCCTACCCTATCTCCATCCGTCAGCCAGCCCAACGCAGTGAGATTTCCGGGGCCAAAGTTGGGTGCGAACCAGCCACCGGAAATGTAGCTAAATGGCAGAATCCTCGTGGGAGTTTTCGGCTCCACTTTCCCGGCCGGCTAACAGGGTGGATCCATTGCGTGTGCGGCGTGGCGGCATCACTTCGGCAAACAGCCACTGTTCCTTTTTCCTACTCCCAGGACAACCCCAACGTTGGCGTCGTCTCGGTCGTCTTCGTTGAGGTGAAAGTGGAACCGGAAATTGATGTTCATTCCAGCTATCCGTACCCCGGGCGGGGGATGCGCCACGCGGGGGGGCTGGGACTTGTGGCGGAGGCTCTTCAGAAAAGTAGCTTTAATAGGATTGGATTTACGCTGGAGTACGGATCCACCCACCACCAACTTCTTGGCACGAACGTAGGGAAAAGCGCGTGCTGTGATTTTGCTCTCGAGGGGAAGGAATGTGTATGGCGGGGGTTGCAGGCAGAAACATGGGAGGTAACTGGCACTCGATGAAGGGTTAAAAGCGCTCCAACTCGAGCCCGGACCCGCACGATATTTATATGTACAGCCGCCATACGTACGCTGAATGGTGAAATGTGACAAGGCGTGCTTCGGAGTGTCGTATCGTTCATTTCCTCTTCTTTCAAAGTTCCCCAAACGAGAAAAAATATACACATACACACATACACATAGGCACGAGGACAATTGGCACAATCGTCGAGTCGCGTCGAGTTTGTGCGTGCGCGAGAAAAAGCTCGTGAATTTTTCAACACACCTCTCGGGAATTTCCCATCGCTTTTCGGCGACAGTGGCGTGCCGGGCTTTTCACCGGGTTGTGCATGGTCGTTTTTTGTGTGTGTTTTGTTTACTTTTCGGCCCCGAAACGAACAATCGGATAAAAAAGGGAGCCGAGCGACGCCCGGAAGTGTCGAATGCGTCCTGAGGTTTACGCTTTTTATCTTCCGTTCTGTTGATTTTGCCTATCTGCTATCTGCGCTGGTGGTTTGCGTCGCGATTGGTGGCACACACACACACACACACACACTTACACAGGGAAGGGCTGTGAGAGGACACCACTAGGGTTTTCCACCCACTTTCCTTCCGTTATTTGCTGGTGTTTATTCGCCAGCAGGGGGGACTTTTCGCACTGCTTTGCGCTATTTGTTCATCTCGTCCTTTGTGGAAAGCAACACAAATTCGTAGGACGGGATGAGCATTCGCATCCCTTTCTTGCGATGGTCTCCAGTTTGGGTCGCCCTCCAAACCCCCAGCAACGGTGTGATAAACCAGTGTTCTTCAAGTGCTTTTTAAGTGTGTTAACCGACGTCAATCTGACAGGCCCCGACAAGGCATAACAATAAAAAGGGGGAAGCTGTAATTTTCCGCGCGCTTTACGAAAAAGCAATGAACAGCGCAACGGGAAGCGGTTTTCACAAATCACTGCTTGGGGAATCAAGAATCTTTGAAAACTCAATTGAAACGGCCAGGTAAAACACGGTACGGCCAGCACATCGGGTAGAAGTTTGGCAGATCGTATTAACTTTTTATCACACAATTTATTTGAACAAGAAACAGCTTTAACGAAGGTACAGGCATTATCTAAGCCTTTTAATTGGCATCCCTCTAATCCTTTTCGTCCCGTTTTTTACCCCCCAGTCTTGGCGTACAAATAACCGTTTGACGAATACTGGAGTTGCCTCCTGGTCTCCTTTCCCTTTGGGAAAACGATCTGCCAGCAAGCATACAAAAAAATGCTCGTTTTTGTACAACTCTCCCGTGCTCATGTTGTTCACTTTTTCGCCAGCTCCCGTGTTTTTTTTATTTGCTCCGTCCATTCTCTTTTGTCGGTTAACACTTTTCAGATTGCGCATTCGAATTAGCGCACGTAGCAGACGGTGTCGTCCTTCGTTCGTCCTTTTAACGGTTTGTCCCGAAGGGACAGGGATGATCGACGGCAGCCGCGTGTTCTGCCCCTTCGACTAGCGTGGTGACAGAATTTACGACGTTTTAACCAGTCTTGTGGTGGGTGAAAGGATGTGTTTTTTTGTCAACTGGTTGCTTACAATCCCGTTTTCCAGTTTGAGTCAGTTGAGAAGCCGTTTCGTGACGGTAGGAATGTTTTACCGGTTTTGTGCAAGTAAATGTTGCATAAAGTTTCGCACAAAAAACAAATGACAAACGACTTATTTTCTTTTCGATTGAGTATCGCTAGTTTACGAGTGTCGATAGGTTGTTGAAGCTAAGATTGCCACCATTTTCCGGCTGCAGGTAATTCAAACATCCACCGTTTATATCCCGATAGCAAGTGTTCTTTTTGTGTTCAATTTCTCCATTCCTTTACCAGCTTTATCGTGTTGCTTTTTTAAGCCAACGCGAGAGATTTCCACCGGGAAGTGCATTGCGAACTGCACGTTCTTCTAGACTTTCCACTTCGGTGGTTAAAAGTTTCACAACTCAACAAACTTCCGAGAGGGAAACCGAGCCATCCGATAGCGACCCAATACCTTTCCGAGGAAAAAAAGTGCCGCTTGAGATAACACAAATCCAACGACATCGCGGCTGGAATAAAATGACATCAAGCGATTGCGGGATACTTTCTTCACCGCCGGTGTTTGTTTTCCGCCGAACACGCGATTTCAAGCGAAGTGGATTTTGTTATTTATTTTAACAATTTTTCGCGTTTGCACTTTTCATTCGGTTGAAATTCTCTTTGATGATTTGTTTCATTCTGTGCACTTTTTAACTCGTTTGATAAAAAAAAGAATGTTCAAAAGTAGACACACCACGCTAGCTAAAACTTTGACACAGAAACATTTCTTTGCATAAGCTACCAAAATGACGCGAATTCAAATAGCAAATCATCTCGCTTGACATGCGAGAACGGTTGGTAAAAAATATTAAACTCTAGCGAACGCTGAGTGACGTAACAAATAAGAGACGAATAGAAAAAGAGGGCTACGAGAACTAAGAACTGGCCCGTTGCTTCACCACAACGTCCACCCCGAAAGGGAGGCCTTGAATAATGTGTGGTATCCTGTGGAGTGTGTTTCTACCCCGACTAGGATTACCGAGCGACAGAAAGTGAGAGCTTATCTGCAGCAAAACTTTGTACGACTAACATCGGACGACCGCTGCTGACTTAGAGCCACCCTGGAATGACTTTCGGTTCCGGGGGAAAGGCGGAGGTCGGGCGGATAAGAAACATGACAGACACAAAAATGCTCACCATTTTGTTGGTGCATCTTTTTGCAGATGAAGCGAATGTGGTGTGTGTGTGTGTGTGTCTGTTTGTTGGCAGTTTGTGTGCGGTATGACAAAGCTCGGTTTTTACATTTGCTAAATCATTTTTGTCTCTCCGTTTTTCTTCGTCTGACTAATAGTCAGCACGTACCTAGTTCCGGAACGCCGTACAGCAACAGTCGGGGGTCGCTGTGAATGTGAAAATAAAAAAACCATTCCTTCAGTCCCATACATGCTCCCAACCGGCAACCCCCGGGGGTAATGTTTGCAAAATCCCGTTTTCCCCGGAACACACGCATCATAAATAATGAGTGCTTTGTGCAAATGCACAATTTGTAGTAAGTGCTGGTGGGTTTACATTTCACAGTGTGTCTGTCGGTGTCGGTGTGAGTTTGTGTGTTTACATGTGGCCTTTTTTAATGCTTTCCAACCAGTCAGGTGCAGGCAGGAAGGAACAATCTCCACCGTAAAGCTCTTAGCATCATCCGATTTCCCCTGCACTCTCACACAGTATCTGTTTTTCGATCCGCTCGGTGCGCTAGTTTTCCGATGGAGATGTTCAGCATGCATCAGGTAAATTAATTGATATGTATGTTTTGCATCGGTTTCGAGTGCATTCGGTTTATGTTTGGTTTTGTATGAAATATGCATGCACCCATCTTGGTGTGTTGCGTTTGAAAACCCTCTTCAAAAACAGCTTTCCATCACTGTAACACACACACACACACACACACTCTCTTTCCGAGCAAATGGTTTACTTAAGTGAAAAGATAAAACCACCTCGTATCAGCATTATCCTTCCGGCGAAACAATCGCCCATCACCAAGCATGGTTGATGTGTGGATGAAGTTTTTCCTTTATTGTTGACAAATTACCAGATACAGCATTCATAAAGGGCATTGCACCGGCGCCGCGTGGAAATCCGGGGCCGTGAGTGGAACCACTTTCCGGTCGTCATTTTTCATGCTCCGAATCTCCACAATGGCAGTCGGGCAGCATTCCCGTAATGGATTCCGCGTAGTGGAAACAAAGAGACTGACTATCATGAAGACTTTAGGCGGGAGGGAGAGAGGGAAATATTAATCGACGTACGAGCACAAGGCGAACCGGCATGTGCAGCATCATTCGATTATGTGTCCATCGTGTTGATACACTTCACACCAAATCATCACGGCCGTCTATTAATCATCGCCAGCGTTGACAGGGTGAATTTGTTGAAACTCAAGCTTCGCCACGCTCGTCCGACGGATGGAAATGGGAATGCGAAAAGCGATCCTTTGCGTGTGCCCGATGCGTGCGGGTACGTGTTGGGCCATGGCGCACGATGAAGTGTCCTTGCGCTACCGAGGTTCTATTTGCTCGAGCGCTACCGCACGGAGAGTGTCTCATCGTTGGAAGCAAGGGGAACCAACGACACATCATCGTCGCTTGTCCCTGAGGCCCTTTTTCCAATCACACACACACACACACACACACTCGGTGGAGGAGAAGATCCTTCACGCACGTGCCCTTGCACGGGAGCGGGATCGTGCAAACCGTGCATCAAATCACTTTCAATTCTCTGTCTCTGAACGGGAGGCATCGGTTGAGTCCCCTTTTCGACGCCTCGAGGACCTAAAGGATAGCACTAGAAAACAAACGCAAGATAAAAAACCAAATGGAATCCTCCATTGTTTATGACGAGCCTCCCAGGGAGGTGGAAAGGGTATGGTGGGAGTTTTTACTAGCATCGAAACCACGATGACGATGATGACACAGCGCTTTCCCCCGAAATTGCCAATCGGTGCAGACCTCTCTTCGCTTCGTAATTGATTATGTCATAACAATACAGCAACAAACATTAAACATGTCAGATTATATTTGCAGATGCGCGCGCCGGGGACGGAATTTATGTGCATAAACATAAACTGGGAACTGGTTGACTCTTCGAGTGGTTTTCGGGAGGCACAGCACAAAGCATATATGTTGCGTATGCCCCGGGATCTGACAAGCTCCAAAGCCGTCGAAAAGGTTTATTGTTTCCGGCTCCCCGACGCAGCGGGCGAATCAATGCGTGACCAGAGGATGGTGAGTTTTTCCTCGCTTTTTATTTTGATTCCATTCGACGGCCTCAACCCCAAAAGAGCTGTCACTTTCGATGAAGAAGTCGGTCGTTCGATCCGGCATGGTATGGACAAGCTTTCCCGGTGCTTGGTATGGATTTGTTTTATTGGAACCTTTTTTTTATCTCTCTCTCTCTCTCTCTCTCTCTCTCTCTCTCTCTCTCTCTCTCTCTCTCTCTCTCTCTCTCTCCCTCTCGGGCAAATGAAATGTGTGGAATCAAGGCAACAGAAGGGGGCTATCGGAATAAGCTAAATCGCACCAATTTGGGGATGGTCTCACGCGCACGCATACGGAAACGATACGAAGCACTCATCACCCACTCCGCAAGGCCTCCGAGCGAGGGAGTGAGTCCTTTAGCCATTTGGCAAATTGAGACAGCCAATTAAGCCGGGGTCTATTGTGTGTCGATGCCGCACGGAATCCGGTGATTGAAAGGCTCGGCGCGCGTTGGAAAATATGCTTCATCATCACACGCCGGCAGCGCAACGAAACGCAGCATCCTCATCAAGTTCCGTTCGTTTGATCCATATATCGCACCGGTTTCTCCCCGCTTTCGACACACACGCGATCGGTTTGATGATGGAGGAGCCTCTTCACAGGAGTCCTCGTTGCATGCAACAGACAGCTCGACACGGGGCACTGAAACGTTTTTGATCTCTTTTAAGCCTCCGCTCGTCATAACTAATGTGCGTCCCCTCCCCCCAGAGCCGGTGTTGATGTTGTCCCCCCACACGCGCACCTGTTTTGTGCACCTATTTTCCACTGTTTATCCTGTTCCATTCGTCTATCTGTCTGTCTGTCTGCAATAATGGCGACAAAGCCCGCGGCTATCACAGTCGGTGGTGTGTGATTGGAATCGACATCGACGCCATGGTGACATTTCGCCTCCCCCCCTCCCTGCCAAAGGACTCTTCACGCCGACTAACGTACACAACAGTCCTTGTTGTGCGCTCTCAAAGCCCCTATTTTCCGGCCTGCGCTTGATTGCGCAAATTGAGAGCAGAATGTGTGACCCCAACCCGAAGGTGTCTGGTCCGGATACCTCCCCAGTGCATCGTTTGTACGTGCGTCCTGCCCTAATGTGCGTGTGTGTGTCAGCCCCAAAACCCCACTCCAACCGTTCCGTAACAAGGTTGATCCCGGCGTCGTGGGGGGAAAAACCGGGAACGGAAAAGAATTATAAGCACGCCCACGAAAAAAAAGGGAAACCGAACGGAACCGAACATATTGTAACGATAATTGCTAAAGCATGCGTGCACGTCAGAGTTCCTTCCACGACTTTCACCGGTACCGGGAAAACTTCCTTTCATTCGGGTGGCCTTCTTCTTTCATCCTCGGTTTGTTTTCCAGTCTTCCGCTTCCAGCACTCATCTGATTGGGATCATTTATCCACCATTGCGTAAAGCTGCCGCCCGGCGTTCTCGCTTTTCCGATAGTTTCGTCTTCCCTCTTTCGTACCTTTTGTAGTGGGTCCTTTCTTTATGCTTCCCCTCCGGGCGCCCATCTCCTCCACGCCTCCCGCCCGCATGCAGTTTGTATCGCAATTTATGTGAGCATAAATATCGTCTCTCAAGCTTCCCGGCGGTCGACGCCGTGCGGCAGCGGAATGAATGAGTCAATGAATGAATGGATGTTATTTTTCCACATCGTTAAAAGCACGGCACAATACATCATGTAGTTAGGGCTTGGGATGTAACATTTTTGTCGAGCGTGTGTGTGTGTGTTTGCTTGGTCTTTTTTCAAACCTCCACCTTTTTTTCTCCCTCATCTGAAGTGTATTTTTTTCCGCGTTTTGTGTTATCTCCGCCAGCATTCCGAAATCCGATCCATGCGGCATGAAGGTGGTTCAGATAATGTTCTGCCTAACTCACACACACAAACACGACACGTTGTTGATGTAGTGTCACGAGGTAGGGATAAAAAAAGAAATCCAACATGCTTGTTTACATCGTTTACAAAAAAACACACGAACGACTAATGTAATACAGAAGGTAATATATTACCGCCATACGTGTAGCACTTTTGTTTTTTTATTTTGCTAGCTATATATTTTTCTTGTGAATAATTAATTCTCATACAATGCCCCCAGTGTGGAAAACATAACGCTTCCAGGAAAATTATGTTTTAAACGTAACTCCATGATTGGAAAATAACATCCGTTAACATTTACGAAACGGGTAATGGAACACAGTTTGTTCATCAAACATTATTCAATTGAAATTTGCACTAGATGCGAATATTAATTAAAGTCCGTTAGATTATTCTCGGAATATTCTAGATGATCTTCTCTCTATAGAATCCTCTGAGAACCAAAATGACAATTAAAGTGTATTAGCTTTAACAATACTGAAACGCCAGTAACATCGTAATGTATAAATAAAGTTAAAATCGAACAATTCTATAATAATTTCATAGAACTCGTTAGGTTTCATAAATACAACACAAGTTTATTGTGCACCTCAATGTGATTTTACAAATGTTAAATGCAAAGCCCGATAATATGCGATATGGAATAAAATGTATAGTGGTTTGGGAAACTTTACGAAGCCATAAAATAAATTAGTAATCGCTCATGCTTATTCGATTTTCAAGTTTTCTTTAAAATATTATCTCACAGGCAGAGTTGAGTAAAGCACCAATCAATCACCTCCTCTCCACTGTTGCTAATCAGAGGCTTTTCTCAGCTCAGAGCACTTGAAATAACAGTATCAACTTCCGGTTTCATTCCGTTTTCCAGGTGGCACTGCATAGAATGTACACTCTCGTAGGGCGATCATCAATTACATCACTCCGACCTGACTCGTCTCGCTTGAACTGCACCGAGCAGCAAACTGGGAAAACCATTCATCAAGCAAATGGAGGCCGCCCGGTAATTCATCATCATTGACTCCTCGTGCCATCGTTCGGTCGGCATTTACATTTGCCCAGCTGCAGCTGGCAGAGCCGTAGGGCGGCCTTTGTGCCGGCGAAGGAAGTAACTTAAAACCACACTCAATGTGGCCGCTCGAAAACTCTTTGAAAGTCGAGAACGTCTTCGAATGACTCCGGGGTCGTTAAATACTGCTGACCCTCTGGAAGTGGGCCCGGTTTGATACCGCTTTCCCTCAGCTGCTCTGTCCGTGCGATCGATGCTGGAGATAGTTGAGGTCGACACCGGACAGACACAGATCGGATCAGATGAGTCGGAAAAGAAAGGGTAAACCACTTGACCCCCGGGGCTGAAAACCCATCGACCCACCTGGCACGGGCTCCTCCGTTCGAGATCCGTTACAAAGTGGCAGACGACGAGCAATCGGCATGCGGAATACATTCCGAGATGATATCTGCCAAGTGGCGAACTTTGTGGCGAAACATCCTCGCCGTCCCCTCGCCCCCGCTCTCCGACCTTCTTAAGGTGGCGGGACCCGTTTTTACGCTCGGCAGACTATTTCGGAAAGTTCAAGTTCGGAGCAAAAAGTTGCACCAAAAGTTTCCCCAACCCGGCCAGCATATTTATCCGCCGGATGGAAGGCATAGGCCGTTGTAAAACCGTCCCATCCTCCTCATTGTTGGCACACTTCAAAGCCCGGATCCTCGGCCGTTCGTCTTCGACACCCAAGCGTGCGCCCTCGTGGAAACCGTTGGCGGCATCGTTAATGTAGTTAAATGACGACATTCCCCCCGTTTTCTGCAAAGTTTTGCAACAATTTCACTCACCTTCACCTCCGGCGACGAGGTGCGGCGGTGAGGGTTCGGTAGGGCGGTATGCTGGAGGGGCAGAAAAGGACCTTCGGAACGCGTTGCTAATGCGTTTTGCCGAGTGTGTCGCCACCGGTTGCTGGGGTTGCGCCTTCGAAACCTTTTACCGGCCAGTAAACTCCCGCACGGGGTTTAGAGGGCAGGAGACGGGTTGGGGTGCTGGCAAACTTTACATCTCCAAAACCCATAAAAAGGGGTGGTCCCTAATAATTCGTAGAAAATGCTGGTGCTGGCCTTTTCTGGCCTACAGCCTTCGACGGGTTCGACCGAAGCGAGTGTGGGAGCAACATCAACAACGGGTGAACGCTGTCGGAACTTTAATTGTGAATGCTTCGCTTGCGCCAATATGTCAAGCACTGACTGATACCGGTGGGCAGGGGTTCCCGGTCCTGTAGGGAAAGTTTTCCCTTCCGGTGCTTCCGGCCCCCGCGCTCCTCGGCGGTGATGCAGGTACGACCATGTACATTGTGCCATCGTTAGCAGAAATGCCACGAGCTGTCTTATCGAAAATGGGGGATAAATTGGGCCCGACGTTTACTGACACGGAGAAAGGAAAACTGCTCACTATCCGATCCACAAAAGCAACCTTCCTAGGTTGGGTGCGAAGGAGGAGGTTGGGAGGGGAGTTTTTGAAGGAATCCCAGTCCGTAACTTTACCGGATCTCCATCCATCTGCATGTGAGTGGTTTCGCAGCGCACATCTGTGTATTGGCTCGTTTATCATGCTACCAGGATGTGGGAAAAAGATGTTTTCTCACGGAAAGCACCCCGTTGTGTGCATCTTCCAAGGAGAACACATTTTCATCAGGAATATACACAACAAAACCATGGGTTGGCGCAAGGCACTGTGGGGTGATCTGACGATGGAGTTGGCTATCATTGAAGTAAAATAAATTTCAGAAACAAAATTTTAAATTAACTGAGACAATTCCATCAGTTGTATGTGGATAAAAAGACTATTTTCAAGAAAAGGACAAAAACCAAATGAACTTGTTTTAGTTTAATAATAAAAAAAACCTATTCTTTAAGTAAAATATGGCCTGTTGAATAAAGGTTTGCTTTTATAAAAACATATGATTCCCAGCGTTATTAAGTCGTATCACAAAAATATTGAGAATTCTTTATCTCTTTCACATTTAAAAACTGTACCGTAAATTCAAGGAAGATTGAGGCAATTCAACTGGATTCAACCGGATTCAACCGGATTCACTGGTTGAATCCCGTTGAATCCATCCGGATTCACTGGTAGAATCCATCCGGATTCACTGGTAGAATTCATCCGGATTCACTGGTTAAACTCATCCGGATTTATTGGTTGAATCCGGTTGAATCTGGTTGAATCCGGTTGAACCTGGTTGAATCCGATTAAATCCGGCTAAATCCGGTTGAATCCGGGTGCTTCTATCGATTATGGTACCAATGAATGCTTCCGAGCAACACTGATGAATACAGAACACGAACGATACATCGAGCAAAGCTGGAGGATAGTGAATCAAAACGGAGCTTATCGAACTAATCAATTTTAGTCTGCACATTCGCGTCCTTCTTGTGGAGCGACGGGGACCTATGCTAGTTGCATACTTCGCTCAAGCTGCTGTATCAGGATTATAATATCGACTGCTACGATTCTAATTTCAACTGACAAAGTTATAATAAATATGATCGCGTTATAAAATGCAACTGATGCAGTTGGAATATAATGTGCTGAAGTTAGAAATAATGCTGTTCCTGTTATGATATCATCTGAACATCGCTGTACAAAGGAGGTTGATGTACTTAGATTTGGACTGTTTACATAAAAAGGGTTGCTTCAATCGGATGTTGATTTTACTCTTTAAAAGGGGATGATTTTATACCCCGTTTAGGCAAAAAGGAGTTATAAAAATATTCATAAATTTTCAATTATAGAACGCTTCCCATGGAAATGATGTTCTTGTGACAAAAGTCCTTGACAACCCGACAGCGTCAGTCACTTCGTATGCAACTAAATTCTGTACTAAAAATTCTGCCTAGAACCCATTGTTCATAAAATTGGTATACCTTTCTTGAAGCGCGTAAACGAAAAGTTTTCCACCTTTGAAACGACACCGCATGCGAGCAGGATGAACCTCACCGAACAAGGGTGTCATAGACACCGAACCCTATCCCTGCCAATAAGCGGGACTTACCGGAGCAATAAATTCCCCAGTATGGAGAGCGATATCACACCCTCCGGCCGGAAATGGTACCGGAGGATGGTTCGTCAACAAACACGGATCAACAAAAGTGCTCCTAAACGGAATTTACTCCAACTACTCGTCCCGCACCCCACCCCTGTAGGCCGGGGGTGGCAGCTTCTTTTTCGCCGCTTTTCTGCCATTCTGCGTCCCCCCGCCCGTTTTACTTTGTTGAATATTTGCCCTTTGTCGAATCGATAATCGTGTTATGTCGTCGGCAGCGTTGTTGTTGGCTCGGTGGCATCTCCCGTGAATGGCTCGCTCTTTTTTGCCGCTTTCCTTTCCACCGTGTAAGCCATCAGGAACCAATCAAGCTGGCGAAGGTACCAACATCACGTTGCCCTTTTAGCGTTCGCCTCGTCAACGCGGGAACGAGGGGAGGGGGGCTTACAACAAAGGGTGGATGGGCCCGATATTCTTTGGTGCCAAATCACCTGTCAATGTGTAAGACCACTGAACCTTGTCGCTCTATTTTTCCTCTTGCGTTCAGCTTTTTTTTCCCCACCATCCGCACGGTATGTTTCGAGACGAGGCTGGTACAACATTTTTACCTTGACGTTTGATGATGTTCGGCTAACACACACAAAGCCCGGGATCGAGGTTTTTTGCCGGCTTTGCTCAGGATGTGCTTGTATACGGTTAAACCGTGGATGTCATACAACGATTGGACGGAAAAGGGGATGATAAAAACAAGAAAACCCGGCCCGGGAAAACAAGCTCACTTTCAGCTCCAGCCGATCGCCAACCGAGCGATCTGCTACGCATTTCAGGTGGTTTTCCTTCCCTGACGGATGTTATGGTTGGATAAGCCCCTGGCACTCGTGGAAAGAGACACCAGTTTGTTGTAAGCTTCGTTTTTTTTCCCATCCACCGATCGAATCCAATATTTCGTCATGGAAATAAATTGTAGAGGATATATAACCGTATCCCGCAGCTAAACAAACTGCCAACGTCGCAACAGGATGGAAATACATTTACCGCAACGCGCCGCGAAGCGTTCCATCACTTTAAGAAGTAAAGCAGTGTGTATTTGTTTCCGTTCCACCTGGTGTCGGAGACCGGAGACAAGTGTGTACGGATGTGATGTGAGCTTTTCCGAATGGTGTTCTTTTTTTTGGCTCGCATCGAATTGCGTCACGTACGCTTCGTTTGCGCTTCCGGAAATGGGAGGAAACGAATATAGAGATGAGCATGAAGCGTGAAAAGGGCAGCACATATCAAAATTCGCTCGTCAAACACACACACACACTCATACGATAGTATTAATCCCAAACCAGCATCGGGTCGAAATCGAAAAACCTGCGTGCTTCGCTGCGTCCAACGATTGTCCGAAAGGTCCTTCCCGGTTCGGTTCGCGTTTGCATTGGTCGGAAGTTTCGGTTTGATCACATTTCACTTCACCACCGATGCGGGTGGGCCAGAAGTTTTGCGTGAATGATTTCCGCCCATCATCGCCATCGTCATCATCATCATCATCGTCGAATGTCCTGTTGGGCACGTGCCTTGGCATCGGTGTTTTTGGGCCGACAAGCGAAATACAAGCCAAGCACAATTGGACGAACGAACAAATTCACCCCGTCCTGTACTTCTTCCTCTTATTCCATCCTTCATCCATTCCCCTGGTTGGACAACAATGGCGTGAAAAGTTCCTTGTGTCCAATAGATTCTTTTATGGGGTAGTAAAATAAAGCGACCGTTTTGCTTCGGCTGCCGCTGTTGCTTCCACCTCGACAGCAAAAAAATAAAATAAAATAAACCCCAGCACGAAGCAACATGCGCCCATGGAAACGGCCTTCGCCTTCTAGCAAATCATATTACTTCGCTAAATAAAAACATTTTCACGGCCCCCCAGCTCGTTGCTCGTTGCTCGGGCGCAAAAGTTTTATTTTATCTCCTCCATACGTTTGCACCGAGCGGAATATTACTCGAGAGGGACGGAGAGAGAGAGAGAGAGAGAGAAGCTGCCAGGGAGCCATCGCAATAAACAAAAAACCACCGACCGAGCAGCCTAAATTACTACTTTGCCGAAAATTGGACGATCGTAACCGAACGCAGCGCCGCGTGAGGTACCGGGCGCCTCCATTGCTGGGACCACAGAGCGCGCGCGTGCCCTCTCCTTGGGTGAGGGATGCTCGTAAAATTTTCGGGCCGCAAAGGGGCACCGCTGGGAGTGTGCCGCTTCGCCACATAATGCGCATAGTTGATTAATTCGTAGTTTGTGACGAAGAAGTTGAGCAGCGGCTATGGAGGTATCAAGTATAAATGGCCACGGGACGAGAAAAACCGAACCTTAATAAGAGCGCATCGAAATGGGGCGTGAAATTGGGGTTTGGTTTACACTTTGCTGGCTGTAGTTGGAACGTAAAACTCCCAACCAAGGAGAGCGGGTGAGGTCAAGCGTAAAATAACAAAACACCTTTTATGGTGGCAGAAGAAAATGTTCAATAGAACGAAGAAAAAAAGAAGGGAACCGATCATAAAAAAAAACTAACATTCGCACATACGAGCACACTTGTTATCGGGCAATTGTGAGTTGTTTTCGTTTTGTTTCTTGCACATCAGCACACCTTTAACGGTTTTATCGTACACCCGGGTGTGCCAACTTTCCGGGACGCGGCTGTAATTCTTTATTTCACTTGCGGCAACGTACGGTTGTAACGCACGCTGAATAAATGAACCTTCACCCCAAACGATCGAACGAAGAACGCAAGAACTCACCCCCTCCGTCATCGCGTTTCGACCACGGTAAACCGCCCCATCCATCTATTCCAATCCCGTCGTTCGTCCCGTTTGAATGGCGCGGAACCGGACAAGCGGTGTCTGTGAAAGATGAAACCGAGCACCGTTTGGCACCTCACGACGCCGTTCCGTGTGATCTGGCCGAGGGAATGCATGGAAAAAGTACACCCCTCAGTGAGCATTGATGCTGCGCTACCGAGTGTCGGACGACTTTTCCCAGTCGCCTGGACAGGGCATGGCTTCGAAGAAACACACTAAACTAAAGGGAGGGAAAATGAATAGCTTTCTAGAGAGGGGAACGCAAGAGAGAGAGAGAGAGAAAATAAAAAAGAAGCAGTAGGAAAGTCGATATCGTTTCCAGCGAAGCGAGTGTCGAGTAGCGTAACAACGTGTTAACAGAGTGCGATGTGCAGCGAACTGTTGTTTGGGAAAGGAGAACGGCACCCGGAGTTGTCGCACCAGTCGGATGGTTCCCCCCTGGTTTGATGGTTTTGCATTCGAGAATCCTTAGGGTGAGTGTGTCAGGTTGGCAAAAAGAAACGAAACAAGAGAGAGTGAGAGCGCGCGAGGGACAATGGGAAAGCGAGCAAGAAAAGTACAAACCCCAAGGTAGGATAAAAGCAAAACAACCCGAACACAGGGGAGACGGGGTTGGGTGGGAAAAATCGGTACTTCACTTCGCAAACGGCATCAATGTGGAACGTGAATCACCGGGACCGGGAACCAGAGCGACGAGCGCCGCGTTCGATGGAGATCACCGATGGAGGCGCCCAGTCGTTCATGGTCCTTTCATACCTTTCCCGGGCTGCGTTCACTCGCTCGCTCGTTCGTTTGTGATGAAAGTGCCGGTGACCCTTGCGAGCGAGATTGGGCAAACATTTCCGACAAGGCCCACGCCGACGGGTGCCGTCGCCGTAGCTGTGAAGCTTGAAATTGCTTTTGTTTTCGAAAATCACCCGCCCGCTGGCACGGGACCGAGAGTGTTCGCAACGCACTTCATTCTCCGGGCCCGGAAAGCGTTTTCAAATTCGGAATCAACCGACCGAATGGGGCTTGACGGAATGGCCGGGCCCCGACTCGGCCGGGAGTGCCGGAGTGGGTCGCTTTCACCGGAAAGCAATTAATATTTGTGCGTAGATGCGGCGACGTGTGTTGTTTTCCATTCCGAACCCCAGGACACGTGTTTGTGTGTCCGTGTTTCCGTGGTTGAAACCCGTGCGGGGTGTGGGGAGGGGGGATGTGCCGGTCGACTTTACGTGCGTGCCGGTTTTGCATTTTCCACCCAACGCCCCGTGGGGTTCCCTTTTCGGGTTCGGGTCTTAATGTGGGGACCGTGGAAAGCGTGGGTCAGAGGTTTTTGTGGGAAAGTTAGAAAACTCACTGCTACCTATGAAACGCCCAAGAGGAACGGTAGGAAAGGGAGTTGAAATTATAAACATTACCGCACGCCTGCCCGAAAGGTTCAGGTCGGAAAGGCCCCCCGGGCGAACGGTTGGGTGGGAAAACATGAGCCCTTAAATGTAGGGTAGGCGTACCGAGTGATGATTGAAATAAATGTACGCAGGCAGTAGAGTCCAATTTACGATCTCTTAAAAATTTGCAATGGCCCCCCTCGGGTAGCCTTTTCGTGGGGTGCCGGGGGTCGAAATTACCCCCGCCACAAATTTTCCAACCACGCCGGCAGCGTTTGAACCGAACCAGGTCGAGCCCAGCTTTCCCCAACATCTTTTCCCACCCAACCCCACCGGGCACCCACTTGAAATTCAAACCGTCCAATTAAACGTTCCCACGGTTTTCCACCTTTTTCGCACCTTCTCCTCCCCCCCTCCCCTTCCCTTTCCCCGCCAGGTCACACATTGTGAGTAACGCTTTCCCACCCAAACGGGCGAGTGAAAGCCACCCGTCCTTTCGGAAACGGTAATGAAACGAAATTGCGTTACGGTACGGTCAATTCAATTATCAAATCCATTCAGCGAATTATATATGTTTCCTGCAGCAGCCCTTCCACCACCCATTTTCCACCCCCCCGTGAAGGGCTCGGTGGCATCTTCTGAATGAGGTTCTTGCGCCGAAACACAATGGGACGGAACGCCACGCTCGTGGACCGCTTGCCCGAACCGAGCCTCAAGAACCTGTTGCGGGCATCATGTACCGTTTGCTTCCGAAATGAAAATTCATTAAATTTTACCCCCCACCAACGGAGTTTGTCATCGGCGCTCGCCCACGTTTAGTCCGGACCATCGTTCTGTCTGTTTGGTTATGGAAATACATTTATCCACTGGTGCGTGCCGCCATTTGTGCGAATTTACCCGGCGACGGTGGAACCGATGGCCGATGATTTTCCCGGTCGGGCTCCGAAAAGGCCTTCCTCGAGCCTGATTTACCTACCTTTTCAAGCAAGCTCACATTCACTCACTCTGTCAACGTACGGATCCGGTGATTAAAAGCCATTCATTATCATCGGAGTTGTGAGTTTCGCCGCATTCCCCTCATCGGCTGCGGCCCCAAACCGATGCGTCCGGTGTATCAAAAGCCATGGTGCGCATAACATCGGGCGCCCAAAAACGACCCGCAGCTCACCGAGGACAGTAATGGTTGCTAACGAGCGGAAATTAACACTTCCGTCGCCGTGTGCGCGTGGGTTGGAATTGGCGAACCGAAAGCTCCCGTCCCGTGCACCAAGGGGGGGAACGGAAGCACGAAACCGGAAGCGTAATATTTCCTCAATCAAACAATCCTTCTTTTCAGCAACGGAGGGACCCCCGGACGGACAATGTCGGAACGCGAGTCCATCAAATGAATTTGTCGGGCGCAATGAAATTAAAAGCGGCACTTACATTCGGTTCGCCAAACAAGGAGAAAGAAACATGTAAAAGGGGACGGTTGTGTATGTGTGCGCATGTTGTAACAATTATTTTTAATTGAGCCCGAACCCGGAGCGGCTCAAGCGGACCCGGGTCAGAAGGAGCACACTTAAATGAATTGCAGAACGAGAAAAATGTTCCCCCATCGGTCCGTCAAATATGCAGAGTGAAAGAACAAACAGCGAGGAAGGGATGATGGAAAACCCCCGAAAAAAAATACATCGCGTGCCTAGTAATCAGCGTAAAAGGTCGACTGTGCGCTCGCTTCATCAAGCCCGGGTTTTCCGAACCCAAAACCCCCCTCACCTGGGCGCGCTCCTTCGGCGATGTGATTATTATTAATTTTTTCCATCCACCTTCGGCAACGGCAGGAACGTTACTTTCACCTCACCCGGCTCGAGCCGGTGGATCGCTTAATTGGAGTTGAGGCTGAGCGGGGTAAGCCTCCGAAAGAACCATGCGTGCGTTGGACCCATTTTTTTCTCGCATCGGCAGCAAGAGCCAAGCAAACAATTCACCAAATGAAACATCCCGAATCAACAACTCGTGCCCTTGCTCGGTCGTCGTCCAGGGAATCGCACACCAAATTGGCCACCGGGAATATGAAAAGCGTGGAAATGGCGACGGTAAAAAAAAACCCAAACAACCCACCGTACATTAAAACACTAACACGAATATCATTTATCATTCGTAAATAAATTGCCATAAAAGCACACCGAGCGGGTAACAAAGCCCCCGCAGGGGGAGGGGTTTTGCGCCGGATTTCGCCACGAATGGCCCGAATGGGTAATGGGCGCTATAAAGAAAATGGTGAAAAATTGCATAATTGTCCCATGTTTTGCCACACCGCGCTCCGGTAGCGTTTTTCTGCCCCCACTTATTTCAGCGTAAGCACCAAAGTGCATTGGACGACAATGGAAAACTCGTGATCTCGTGGACAACAAACGAGGTGCATAAGAAATGCACTTTCACAAAACCCCGTCCCCGTCCCGTCGTGGCCTTCCGGTACGTGATTATAATAAAACTTTGCACACCACACTCAAACTCAACACTCCACACGGTGGTGGAGGTTGCTTTTATGGTGCTGCTTTTTAGCTGAGCTGCAATTGTTTGACCATTACCGAGTGCCGAACCGAGGTCGATCGAAAAGGTTAAACAAACGCTACAACATGAAAGTGCAATAATAAAATTTTCAAACAACGGGGGTGGAAACTCTCGCTCGCCGTCGAAAGGCACGAGGCACGTGGTGGTCAAACATAAAACCCGAAACAAATCGCCATTTCGCTACGAGCCGAAATCGATATGTTTGCCCTGGCCCGGTGGTTATTTAAGTTTTCCAATTCCGGATGTTTTTTCACCGGAACCGAACCGGACCGGGTCGGTGTCTTTTTCGTGTTCGGGGGCGCTCCCTAAGGAATGGAAATTGCTTATTATTTTTTAATGCCAGGATAAGCTCCTGTACAAACGAGAAAACGCTCGGTTTGTTTTGTTTTCCGTTTTCCCAGCACAACACAATGGTATAATTCTGCTCCAGTGTTCTGGTGCTTCTTTTTTATTCTCCTTAAATATAGTTTGTATCTTTTTTGCGAAGGATGCACCATTTGGGGGAATAAATTCATATTTATCCCTTTGCTTGGTTGAGTTTAGAATACGCTTCGTTCCATTTTTGTCACTCGCTGTCGCAGACGGTGCTGACGATTTTCATCTTTGACTGGGGACGGTTCAGACCGATATTGGTTTCTTGAAAATTTTGTTATTAATGTTCATCCAATCGAGAAACATAAGGAGGAAGAGAACATTCAAAAATGGCAAAGAAAAATCCATCCTTTCCCCTCCCTATCGCTAGAATAATTTAACTATGGAGCATTGCAGATGAAAAGCTGCGTTTCATCTGTTGACAAGGGTAAGAAAAGTGCGGACAGATTCCACGCAAAAACCATCAGCCTTTCAAATGGGAATTGGCCAGAAAAACCAGTAAGTCGATCCTGGTTGGCAGGAACTGTGGTCAAGGCAGAACAAAAAAAAAAAAACAGCGAAAGTGAAACGTGATCATAATTGATCCAGGGGAAAATCTGAAAATAAAACCGAATGCAAAACGAACGCCCAACGTCCTGTAAGCCAACCCAGCCCGGTCCGGTTTCCGCTTTCAATATTTTTCATTTCCGGGATTTAATTACGCTCATCTATGCCGGTAGCTTGCCTTGCTTTTTCTCCTTCCTCTCCCCGCCGAGGAAATTATGGTGGATGTTTGGGGTGGAAAACCAAACGCAGAAACGGCTCCAGTAAAGCAAACAATGGTCAGCAACAACGGGACCGTCCAGGAAAATGTTGCTTCCAACGATCCTTTGTTACAACGAAGAGAACAAAATAAAAACCCAAAAAAAAAGGATAAATATGAGTGTACAAACTGAACCTCAACAAAAAAAAAACGAAAGAAGAAAGGGATAATTATATCGCTTCCCTCGAAAAGGGTCAGCGAATTGGGCAATTGAAGGCATTTTACATTAACCATCACACCCTGCCGAAAATGTCGGTTCTCGGGATGTTTTTTTTTCTTTCTTTGTTTTGTAATATACTCCCTTTTTCAAGCTCAATCGGACCGCGTCATTTCCGATTCTCGGGGTCCGGATTTTCCAAGCGTCAGGATCGATTGTTTATCCATTTTCCTCGCTGGCCCTCGAGGATCGGATTCCAAAGAAAACAACCTCCGTCAGGCGATCATAGCAACGGTCGATGGAATGGAAGATGGGAGAGGGGAGAGAGGGTTGGCACTGGTAATCCACGGAAGTACGACCACTGGAAGGTCGTTACAATGGGAAGAAAATGGCAACGGAACGAAACGGTCCCCGGTGGTGATAACGGGACACACAAAGGGAAAAATAAACAAACGGTCAAACGTAAACAAACACAAAATGGCCGAACCGTGGCAAGGCGATTGAAGATTATTAGCTCAATGTTCCCTTCTGCTGCTGCTGCCGTTTGTTGTTGGAGCGGAAGGCAGAGCCAAGAAGGCACAATTCCCAAGACGGTCGCTCAATCGGTTCCCTTTCGGCCGGCGCTTCTCGCCCGGGCCGGAATCCTAATCCCCAAAGGACGGTCGTTTATTGGCGGTGCTTCCGGATCGTGATAACACCCGGGGGCGCTGCAGTTACGGAATACTAAAAACCCTCCCCCGAAAGGACCCGAGCAGCTGCCAGCAGCTGGCAACGAGCCCGCCGCGTTGACTTACGAGCTCCGGCAGGAAAACGGCATCCGAATCGCCGGCTCCGAAACTCGGAGGTGGTAAATGAAAACAGTACTTCACCCGTCTGGCACGTCACGGGAAGGATAAGCGGGCGAGAGAGAGAGGGAGAGAGTGAACACCGCTAGACAAGGATTGAGAAAACCGCTGTATGTGCGGATGGGCGAAAAAAAAGGACATCGGGCAAGCAGCTTGCTCGCGCTCGCAGTTAAATGAGTTTTACTTCTTCCGTAAACAAACAAACAAACCCCCGTCCGCAAGAAGCCGAAGAGGAAGTGAAGGAAGGAACAAACATGCTGCCGGGCGGGGCTTTTTCCGGGGCCTTCCCGTGTGTACGGCTTCGGGGATGAAATCTATGGCCGCAATATGGACGACGCTGGCTTTGAACACGTCCTTGGCCACCTCCTTTCCCTTGCCGTTCGGTAAACGGCTTGTGAGAAGAATAAATTTTCCACTCGACTTTAGCTTGCTCGAAAGGCTCGCGGCAAAACAGAAAGCGGGAAGTCGGAATATGGACGGGATTCGTTTTAATTAATCGAAATTGAAAACAAACCAATCCCGGCCGGAAAACGGACACCCACTGGGTGGGAGGGGAGGGGCCGGGGGGAAGGCAAGTAAATTGGGAGGGTTGGGGCCGTCGTTGGCAAATGGCGTGTGAAGGTATTTATCGACGGTC
Organism: Anopheles coustani; assembly: GCF_943734705.1. NCBI lineage: Eukaryota > Metazoa > Arthropoda > Insecta > Diptera > Culicidae > Anopheles > Anopheles coustani. The sequence goes on along the minus strand of NC_071289.1, from coordinate 22,465,942 downwards.
GTTTTCGGGGGTACTTTAATTGAGTTGAAGGAAGGTAAAGTAATAAACGTGTGTGTATCGATGGGGTGGTGTGTGTACCAAAAACGGTCCCCCGCGAAATGGACTGGATTTGTGCGCCAGAAGGAGGGTTGGGAGGGAGAGTAAATTATCCTGGGAATGTCTATCGACATGTGCTACCGATACCTTCGCCCGCGGACGTGAGTTGGGTGGAAGAATTTTAAACAAACCCGGAAGATGTGTGCTTAGGCCACCATCTTGTATTCTATTTCTTTTTTGCGTGATGAAAATACGGTGGTTGGAAAATAACACAACGAAACACAAAGGGGCTTTTCCGTCAGAGTTGCTCTTGCGTAGCTCCGCCAGTGCCGGTTGCGCGGTTTTCACCGATAAGAAGATTTATTTTTCGTTTAGTTCTATACCGCACGCAAGCACACGCACACACACGGATACAAACCCAGTCTGAGTGAAACATAAATAAAAACAGCTTGCCAGCCCCGCACGGAGTGTGATGGGCATTTTAAACAGGGGCAGCAAATCGTGAAATGAATCATCAAACGCGTGCACGTCGTGTGCCGACGTGAAATTGTTTTTCCCCGGCATTTTCTATTTCCACCGACGACGACTTTCCATTTCTCGGCGCGTTGGGTTTCTTGAAGGAATAGAAAGCCCCTCCCTTCCTGCGCCGGAAAAGCGCCACACTGGACAAAAATCACTCGACCATCTCGTCCTGAGCTTTGTTTCAAAACTCCTGTTTAGCTTTGTTTCAGTTCGTTCGGTTCCTTGAAATTGTCTTTTCCCTGGGAATGGCGATTTTCGTTTGTGTTGCCATGCTCGATGCCGACGATGGGATTTTTCTCGGGCCGTTTGTTTCGGGGCCGTGTCCCCGAATCAATCTGTCCATTAGGCATGGAATGCGTCTGTCATCGTTGTCTGCCCATTTTCTATCATTACCGTTCGGGTGGACAGCTTTCCCGGGCTTGAGGTGTCTCTCGCTCTAGAAGACAATGAGGTTGGCGCTTGGTTGGGCCCATGGACCCCCGGTACCGGGTGCACCGAACCGAACCGGACGTCCTTTTGACCTCGACGGCACCGACGAACACCGTCGGAGTGGGTGCGGAAGGAAGAAATCAATTTTCATCAATTCGCCCTGAAGCGACAGCTTTTCCGTTCGCGTCGGAGCGGGCGGGGTGCCCATCGAATCGACATACCACGTTTTAATCTGTCCGGTGACACGTGGGCAGCAGTTCCCCGGACCGGGCTGAGTGATTAAATTACACCAGTGTTTCCCGGAAAGGCGGCTTTAATCTGCACCGTGTCTCCGAAACACTCCGGCCTTATGTCCGAGCGCTTGGAGTGTTGAATTCTGGTGCTTTTGGGTGTTGGGTAAGTATTTTTCCGAGCCTGCTTTCGGCAGCACCTTCGCAAAGATCGGCTCGCCGCTGCCTTCAAGCGGATTTTTATTTTTGCGCCCGAACCTGCTTTTCGAGAAGCGTTTGTCCGGGCGACGCTGGATTAGAGAGTTGCTTCGGGAAAAATGGGCTTTTATTGGAGAAGTTTCCGCAAATTCTGCCCCAACCGTAGCTCGTAATAAGGTAAACGGTTCGGAAAGGCGTCACATTTTGATCAACTTGCTTTTTTTGTGTGTGGTAAATTTTCTAAAAATTTCGAAAATAAATATCTTAGCAGAATCGGTTAAAATGGGGATTATGTTCATTCCCACAGTTTTTTTCTCCAAACGTATTATTTTTGGTTTCCTACAGCAAAAAAAGCAAATTGAAGACAAAATTGTTTTTCGTTCACACGATTAGTTTTCCCCGGTCGTAAATATCTTCCGAACGGAATTAGATAAAAAAGAGGCAGCAACTCACACCAACAAAAACCAGCCAAGCACATGTGCAGTTGGTCGATTCGAACCGGATCGATTGCCTCCCGGTATGTTCGCCAGTGGATCCCTTTGGTGTTAAGCTGCACTCCGCCTCCCGCCCCGGCCGTGCCATGGATTATGCTTACTTGCCTTAATTCATTATTTATACCGTACGGAAAAGCTATTATCTAGCGTTCATCCAGCTCGGATGCATCCTCGGAACTTCGAACTAGTCCGGCTTTCCGAAGCTTCAATCATACCACAAAGGATCGTAAAGATGATTGGATAGCAATCAAATTAATAATGCACTGTAAAGCCAACGGAGACGGGCGCATCGTCGTGTCCGAGTGGCTTTGGAAAATGCTTACAATGGGTGCTTTCATCGGAAAAGAATAACGTCGATGGGTGAAAGATGTTGAGTTTGATAACATGTCAGTCAACAGTTGAAACCAATCTAAATCCAATTGGTTTCTAATGGATTATTTTGTAAAATATTTTGTGGAAGGAAGCTGATAGACAATTGTTGATACCAATATCAATTTATTTTACATGATTTATATTTTCCTATTGTCAATTTATATAGTTTTTTTTTTTAAATTATACCTCCTTTAATTATCTGTGCAATCTATTTGTAGCCGAGAAAAAATGGGATAACAATGAATTCCACGAGCACGTTCCTTCCGTTCGAATAAATGTTGTCTAAAAAACGAGACCATTAGTTGAAATTAATGGGCATGTACATCATATTTGCTAACGACATTTCCCACTGCCCCCGACGCTCGCACCGAGATTTTCACCCACCACCGTCCCCACCCAACGACGTCACATAAATCACCGGAGGCAATAAATTTATCGCCCAACCGTATCGATAACCTACCGAACTTTTGCCCCAATCAATCTCGCTCCACCGAAGTTCGGCCAAAACCCGAAACCATCCCAAGCCCGTGTTCTGGCACGGCTGGCCGGAGGATGTACCAGGTGTGACCGATGAGCAGGTTTCAGTCCGGTTTCCCCCGCTCCGAACGTCACTCCGCAGGAACATCAATTAACTTCAGCCGTGGAAACCGGGTGGGGCAGCTCCACAGCTGAAGTGGCGCCATTTTCGCACGCTGATAATCTTCGTCAAGGTCAACAGAATCATCAACTCGGGTCGGCGGGTGCGGATCAGCACACCAACACCGGGCGCATCGGGTGTTGGAGTGCGGGCGAAACTATAGTTTTCCCGGGGCCCTGGCACGTGTTTGTTCCAATTTGGAGCAACGGGGAAAGCGCGTTCGGTTTGGCTGATAAAATATGTACCGAAGCCATTCCGGGAAACGCTAAACGGTAATTGGTAACGATCTCTGCCTGGTTCCGGGTTGTTTGGAGTTGGGAAAAACGGGGGAGCGATATCCGGGCATATGGGGTTGGGAGGAAATATGCCAAACTTACGGCGTGCGTTCGGATTGCGGGTGACAGTGTTAGCGAAGCGAAACCGTCATTTGGTGAGAATTTTATTTAACTTTTACTCCCCCCCTTTTTCCCTTCTGGCTGGGAAGTGGGATTTGGGTCGATTTTCCACCGTTGCCAACGACACCATCCTACCAATTTTTCCGATGAGGATGATGCTGGTGCTGGTGATGGGGATGATAATAGACGGTGGACAACGGTTGGAGGAAGGTACCGGGGCGCGTGAAAAACGCAACCGACGTTCGATTCGCAGCACTAAATAAACATTGCCAATTGACTTTTCCGACGACTGCATCGACGACGCAATACCGGTCTCGTTCCCGGGTGGAAATCGGATAAAACGTCGCACGAAACACTCGAAATACTTGCGCGAGAAATTTTACGGGGAAATGAACAAGTTCTCAATCGCTTCCGTACTCTCCCTTTTCCTCCCACCAACCACCCACGACTTCTGAAGCGTCATCGAGTCGCTTATTTAATTCTTCTCTCCCTTACACCAAAAGAGCCATCATCATTCGCAGCACCAATTGAGGGGGGAGGGGGAAGGAGGCGGGAAAATAAAACGCACACCTAGGTTCAATTGGCGGGATTTTTTTTTCTTCCATCGCTGGTAGCAATCGGTACGGGGGCAGGGTTCATTTTCATACGGGAAGGGGAGGAAAAAAAGATCCCATAAAAACGAAAAGCAATAGCAATTCGAGCACGGAAAACCAACTCCTTACGAATGGCAAACAAATTTCCACGACGACGACGACGACGATAACGCCGGAACATTCAGCGAGGAGCGGAAAAATGAATGCGCCCAAGGTGGGTGGAAGGCCAATGGAGACAAAAAAAAACAGACGTCACCTAAGTGTCCCATCAGTGTTTTGCCAATTTGTCGGTGAACGAGCGAAACGGGAAAGAAAAAACTACGTGAAATAAAAAAACAACATTCGCCCACATTTCCGGCAATGTGTTTCGCCCAAAATTTCCCATTTCCTGGTGCCCATTGAAAGTGGGGTGATATTGTGGAGGAAAATGGGTACCTTAGGAAGTGTGTTCATGAGTGTGTGTGTGTGTGTGTGTTTATATTTGTGATTGGCAGATATCGTTCCGGAAAGTGTTTCGATGCAAGGCGTATGGATTCTTTTTCCTGGAGGAATTCCTCTCGTTGTAAGCAATTTATTTACCTGCAGATGAAAAGTTTTGGGAAAAATTTCCGCGAGGAGTTGTCGTCTTCGAAACGCCAAAGAAAAAGATATTTTTAACTGAATGGAAAATGGTATTGATCTCATTTTGAACCCTTTTTCTCGATGTTTAATCCAATCCACTAAATAACAAAAGCTGTACCAATGTGGTTTAAATGTATTAAAATATATCCTCTTTTTTCATTTAGTACAATTTAGTACCAGTTAATCAAGGTAATGAAAATCAATTTAATTAAAATAATATATTGTTCCAAACATCCAACATAAATCCAACAAACTTTTCTAATCATCGTCGATCCTAAGATACGGACTTTTTCGTCGGTTCCGAAACTAAGCCCCGCCGGGGAGGAAAATGTTGTGTTTTAGATGGTTCAAATTTTTCGCGCTTTCAGCATAAAGCGCTCCTCCGACCCTTCCTTCAACCAACCGTCACTTTACTCTCTTTTCGGGTAAAATATTGGCATCAAACATTTTCCCGATTTTTGTGTGATTTTTGTTCTCCTTCCTCCTCGATCCTAGACAACTTTTCCGACCAACTTTTGTCCCCTTTTCCTGCCCACTCTCTCGAGCAAAACCTAAGCCTCCGCTCACCGGTGGCCATTGTTGGGCCACCGACATTCCACCGGAAAACCATTGAACCACGAAATCGAGCCCGGGTGGTTTCCATGGAGAAAAAGTGCGTTCCAACTTTTGGGCGTGGGGAAAAGCTCGGGGGTGGAAAAAAAGGTGTAAAGTACGCTACTTCATGGTGCGAGCAAAGCCCTGGCGGCGAACAGACACTCCGAGTACCGACGTTGTGTTGTTGTTGTTGTTGTACCGTCGGGGAAAACCGCTGAAAAGTGCCAAACACTTGACGCTAGGAGCGAGAGGCCGGAGTTAGAAACCACTTTAGTTAGTTAACCACAACATTTCCTAGCCTTTATTTCTCGCTCCCTCGCTGGCACTGACAGGGCCGGTCGCCGCAGCCAGTACCCACCTCTTCCAATAAACCTCAAGGATTGGCGATAATGACATTTTACCTTTTCGGCTTATCCGGGCCCCCCGAACCCGAGCGACGGTGTCGGTTCGCGCGAGCAGCCAGGAATTTCCCGGCTATCGATGCTAATAGCACCGAGTCTTGGAACCGGAGGCTTTGCCGGGAAGGAAACGGGGAAAGAGGGGAGCACGAGTGACGCAACGAAACTGGTGGTTCGGTGGAAAAACTTTTTCGGTCCCGCCCGGAAAAGCCCGCCGGCCGTACTTTGACGGCGGTCAATATATACCGTTCGGCAAGTTTTGCTCCGAAAGTTTCGAAACCGAGTGGAGGGGAGGGCCCCGAAGGCGACGGTGATGATGGCGGCGATGATGATAATGATGATGACGATGGTGATGATGATTATGACGTCGAGTCTAGTTAAGGATGATGTGGTTCCGAAAAATCGAACGACGTATTTTTATACTCCACGCCGGTGCTAAGGAAACGCGAAGGAAATGATGGAATCCTTGTTACCGGCAATGCGATGGGGGAGCGGTGTGTACACACAAAGGAAAAGTTTCAATCAAATTTTCACATTCCCGAGTGTTTCACCCCACCCCCCCAGTCCCGGGCGTTCTATGATGATCCTATTTTTCCTCCCGGGCGAGGATCATCAGGACACGGGCCGTTGTAGGGGCTTCAGTTGCCGGAAAAGGGGAAGAGTAAAGCAGCTTCGGGGTTTCAGGGTACGGGGGTGCATGTTTACTCTTCCTTCGTACAGCGTTTCCACTTCCTGGAACGCAGTAATACACTTTCCTACACCCCCTTTTAACGCCCCTTCTTATCTGTCCCTTTTGCTGCGAACAGGACTCTCGCTTACATTTTCCTTCCAAGGAAGCGGGCGAAGGGAGAGTGAGAGAGGGAGTTGAAAACGAAGTGGAAATTGTTACTTGTTTTTTGCCGAACCCGTACGACTCGGTCGACATCGGTTGTTTCTAATGGAGGTTGCTAAAACATCACCTCTTCGGGGACGAACATCGAACGCCGGTTTGGATCAGCTTAAAGCACACAACAACGAGCAGGGGGGGGAGCGGGGGGGGGAAAAAAAACAAGAAAATACCGACAACCGACCTCCTCCCCAAGGGTGACAAGGACGAGATGAAACACGTCGTACCGACACTACCCCGGACGTATAACTTCACACCAGCGCCCCGGGGTTACAGGTAACAGTTGGCAGCAATATCAAAGGCAAACAATAAAACAATTCCACATTTCGGTTCCGAGTTGTGGGGAGAAAAAACAGGAAGAAACCGGGGAAAGCGACCCCGGACTGGTGGGAAAGACTTTAACCGCACTACCCGAAGGAAAGGAAAGTGTTACAGCTGGCACCGACAACGTTTGGCTGCTGCACGCGAGACGATAAGATTGGAAAAATAATATCCGATAAAAACCCCCCGACCAACGCTTTTCCAACCTGCTTTCTGGTGGTCGGGCAGCAGACTTTCCTGCAAAGCACCACAGCACATCAACAAACAAACCGAAAGAAACGCCAACGTAACGGCAAAGGAAAAAGGAAAGTGCCCTTGCGGCGGCCACGACCAACTCGAGGATCGATTATTTGTCACGTCGGGCGTCACCAGCGCAGAGCTTACGTGATCCGATCGTGTGTTCCTGTGTGAATGTGTTGGGTAAAGGGTGCTCGAAATTGGTCTCACTTGAGCGCCGAGACGACGGGGCCAATTCAACTGTTAATCTCGTCCTTCTTGCAGCCATTCTTGGAGCCATTTATTTCCCTTCATTAAATTCGTCGAACGGGGAACGTTCGGTCCGCCGATTGGAACGATTTTCATATGTGTCTATGTGTGTGTTTGTGGGTGTGTTCGAATACACATGTTGGACGTCGCGTATGGAAAAGGCTAGCATAACCGGAGGGCCCCCCCCTTCCAACTCCACCCTAAACACTCCTCCCCAAGCGGTCGCTAGGGAGTGAAAATCTGAAATTCCATTGTCGGTAGCAAAATTTTCACCACCGGGTGGTCGGGGTGGTCGGGCAAATCCCCGTTTTGCCGAAAGGGAAGGGGAGATGAGAGCATTCCGTTCGATTTTGAACAATAAAATCCCCGCGGGCGAGTGTCGGAAAAATCAGGCACAAACCACCAACACTCTGACACTTGTGGAACTTTTTCCTCCAGCCGGGTGCGAGCCGAGGTTTGCCGTAGAAAATATACAGCCACGGATGGAAAACTTTGCACTCACTCGCCATACATTGGAGTTGGAACGTGGATGGGGGGAAAAAAGTGTGGTGGAAAAATTGGAGCTCCGGTGGGGGGGGGGCGGGAATTTCGAATTCCAAATTCCAAAATACCGAAATACATTCGACCACGCGCGGGTCGGGGAATGCCATCGCAAGGGAAGGTTCCTTTTTCCTTCCGTCGCGTTTTTCCGGTTTGTTTTCGTTTCTCCACCCGTTTTTTTCCGTGCGTCTTTTTGGTCGCCTAGCCTTGCCCGGGAAATCGGGCGTGGAGCGGGTTTCGTGCGGTTTGTGCGGTCACATTTTGTGCACAAACGATGCCACCCGCCTTGATGCACCTTCCCGCCACCCTCCTACACTGGCCACTCGGGAAGTGCGCTTCCTTTCTGCGGCCGGCAAAGAAACATTCGTACCCGGAGCGACAGTATGGAATTTTCACAATTTATCATCTCTCCCGTCTCATCTAAATTCCTCGCATTCCAGTGCAAGAGGCGGACGGGGGCTGGGGCAGTGGAATCGATATTCCCCCCGGAGATGGACCGGCCGAGTGTCCTGCCCTCACCCGGTTGGGGGGCCAGAAATGGTAGGGAAAATGCAGGAATTGGACCGTCCGCGCTCGCTGCATAATGATTTGCGCGACTGGCCTCCGTGATTTATGTAATCGTTTGCGTTCGTCCCGGCATTCCCGAGGGCACAATCCCTAATGATGGGGTCACTCTTGTGCGCTGCGTTGGCGAAGGGAAATTTTTCATCAAGCCAGCCCCGCCAGCTCACCCACAGCGCGACCATCTTTCCAATCCCCCGGATCCGGGTTCTCGAGGATTAAAACCAGCGCCGTGGGAGCGGAACGGCGCGAACTTTGGCGTACATCCGAGGACGACAGCTTTTTCGGCAGTCAACTACATTCATCCCCCCACACCCACACAACCTCGGCCGTTCGATGGCTGAAGACAGCAACACAGGGAGCCTACGAGCCGTTTTTACGACGTAATAGGTAAAAACTGGCCAGTGCCTCTAGGGCGCGTAGGATGGCCCGGTGAAAGTTAAGGGATCAAATCAAGTGCCACCCCTCCGGGGGCCACCCCTCGCCGGGAGGCCCTTAAGGTGGGCGAAATGGAAAGCCACAAAAGCGCGAAGAGGCACTTGAGCCTAGACAGGGCGCAACCCGGCTCGATGGTGGGAGAGGGGGGGGGGGCTTATGCGGCCGGCAGCAGAAGTGGATCAGAATAAGCAACATAAAATATAATCGTAAGGGCGTAGAACGATGACATTGGAATTTACAGTGCGTGACCGGTAACGACGACACCTACCTTATTTAACCTAATTTTACCACCTGGATCTTACGAATTTCAAATGACTTTTTTTTTAGTTGAAGATTTACTCGATCTCTTCATCCATCCATGTAATAACCAAAGTATTATTTAAAACGGTTAAATAATAGTTTATGCTCATTTTCGATAGTTCTCTTTTATACATTAACTAGCCCCAAATGCTATGCAAAATCAATTTCTCAAATACGAATTTGTTTAGTATATCTGATAAACAAAGATATTTTGGATTCTGCAGAGGAAAAGTTACCAGTAAAGCTTAACTTACAGCCACTTAATTTCTTTAAAACAGGAAAATTAATTCAAATAACAGCCTAAATTGTAGAAGGGCATCACTTTTTGTGTAAGATCGCAAGGCAATCGCAAGAAATATGGAAACTGTGTTTTTATGAGACGAGATAATTTAGTTTCTGTATATTGAATGTCGAACGAGTCAGTAAATTTTTAAGAAGGGATTGAAAAGAAAAACAGTTTTAAAATATCCACAATACTAAATATTCACGTAATTAAATTTCATCATCTTCTTTTCGATCGGCGAAACATAATTTAACCCATTGAACATGACTGTCGCAACCAAAACCATGCCACCACTGTACCGGGAACCGCGCTGGGTGTGTATTAGTTGGTTTGGTTGGCCAATCACTTCATTCCATTACCATTTGCCATAAACGATCCAAATGGATTCCGGAATCCGGACATTCCAACCGTGCCAAGGCCGGACGATGGCAAGGGAAGGGATGCGGGTGCCAGGAATGTGGTCGATTCCACTCGAGAGGGTCCTTGCAACTGACAACTTACGACAACGACGACGACATTTGATGACGTTTGTTAAGAGGGAGAAGATCCCTTGGAACTTTCTGCTCCCGCTCACTCCCCCTCCCCTTCGTTGGACTCTCCCTGTCTTTGATTCGGTTTGTTTTTTTGTTTATGTTGGTTCTATCTGCTGTTGTCTTGTCTATTGTCTTTGTTCGTTCGCTCCTCATCGTTGGTTATTTATACGGGTACATGGGATGGAGCTGAATGAAGGGGTGGGTAGGGCGGGAACGGGGCGCGGGAGGACGAAGGAAGCTGGGGCGCTAAGTCGAGCATAAATGTAGCTATGCTGGGAGGAGGGTCGAACCACTCATCACCGTACGCTCATCATCGTGTTATTTGCATCGCAAATCAAATTCCGATTTCCATTTCGACAGTTTTCGGCAGACGCGGCACGAGCGGGAAAAAGGAAACAGTGGGACAAAAAAAAAGAAACCTCACCAGCAAATTGTAATACTACGAGGGGAGGGGGCCTTTCCTCTCCTGCGGCGTTTCTTGTCCTTCGCACCACCGTCAGGCATCCTTTCTACCATGTTGCCCATGGTTTCAACGAAAAGGAAATGGAAAACCTCGCACAAAGTCAAAAGAACGGAACCCCCACCGCCAGACGGGAAGAAGGGGGGGAGGATGAAAAACCCGACCGTGCGGTAGAGGACAACATTTCCCGGTATGTCCTTCAATATCCAATCTGTCTCCACCGATATCTATTTATTGCTTGCCTGCCCCGGAAAGCGGTTCCGCCAGCGGGATTTTTGCTTTGTATGCAAAACGCCGCACAAACGACGGGTTTCTCCGGGAAACTCAGGCTCGGCGGCGGGAGCGGGCTCGAGCTGGCCACGGTACACCTTTTCTTCCTGCAGGAACGCCAATTGTCGAACGATTGTGTGCCCCAACACAAGGACATCGATGAATCCTTCGACTCCGGAAGGGGAGCGATGGGTTGGAAAGGAATTTTCTCCCAAGGCAAAGGGTGCGCAAAGGGAGGAGAGGAGCCGAGGGGGTGGCAATAAAAAGCATTCTCGAGCCACGGAAACGGAACGGTGCTTTCAACGAAATTTCCACCAGCATAGTTCGAGCTCGATCGCCCAAGTCCAGAGGTTTCCCTCATCGGGCCGTCGTTGGGTTGGGAACATTTTCATCGGAAAAGAGACCACTTTAAAGTGGAATAAAAAATTCTAGGAATAAATAGTCTTCTTACCGGTCGTTGGTTGTTTTTTTTCGCGTTCACTTTTTTGTTAGTCTCGCCCGTGCGTCTTGTTTTCAACCTCGGTTGCCCATCGACGGTACTCGAAAAACTCGCCCGTAGTCGGCAAACGAACCGAACTAACCAGTTCGTCCTTCAGGGCCGCGGTCGAACGCACCGCCAGCACGTTCCGGCGGCGACAAACGAGGCGGTTGGCCCGTTTTCCTTCTGCTATTGTCCTTGCCCTGGTCGACGAGCACTTGCCGTGGGAGCACAACACAGTCCTTCAACAAAACTCCTTCCTGTTCGTTCTTTTTGCACCCGCGCTTCGTTCGTTTGCAATAAATTTCACTCGCTTTTCCCGCTAATGAGAAGCCGATGGAACAATCGGATGGGGAGACCGGTTTGACCCGGGGGGTGGGGGAATCGGGGGACACGGACAAAGGAGGCGGGCTGCCTTGCAAGCGCCCCAGCAACTTTGTGAGCACCGTCCTTACCGTCCCGTTCGCCGCAGCTCACTTCGATTTTGCCTGATTGATTTGACACTAATTTATCGACACGACACTCGCGCGTCACGCCACGGACGGACGATTTTCACTCCATCGGGGAAAACTTCAACCGTACCGATTCGACACAATCGCAGCAGTCCACGGAGATGCTCGAGCTTGGGTGCGAGCAAGACGGAAAGAGAGGGAGGAAGAATCCTGCAACGAAGGAAAGTACTTGCTCCTGTTACACCAAAGTGAGTTTGCACTGCTATGGAAGGGAAAATCACGAAAATCCCTTCTCACCAAATTGCATTTACGGAAGCGCTGGAATCTCCAAAATTACTCCACTCCGACTTTTCCCACTCACACTACACACACTCACACCTTCGCCACCAGTCGTTTTTTATTATTTCCTTCTGTTAGTACATCAAAGGCTACTAAGGACTCCGCTCCGCTTAGTACAACGAAGACGTCCGGTTCGGTTGACAGTCAGCCGAGGACTAAATGGTAGACATGCTGACACCAGACTGGTTGCATGCTGCTGAGAAAATGCTCACCATAGGAGATGTTCGGGGAATGCTGATTGCTCTCGGGGAGCTCGTGCTCGTACTGCGACGCTGGTGGACATGCGTCAACCGAGGCGCCACCACTCGGGAACCACATGCTGGTGGCCGATCCAGGACTCGTGCGCTTCAGGACACCCGAACATACTCGCTGTTGAGGCGCTGTCGGCTAGGGGTTTTGTTTACAAGTGTACACACGCGACAACACGGCGAGGGGATTCGTCCCGGAGTGCCACGTGCTCGCACTCGCAGGGGAACTCCCACGATGACTGTGGGAGTGTTGGCGAACGAGAGTAGGGCGAGGAATTTGGATCGAAACTATCAACAAAAATAAACACCTTCCACCGACGATGACGACGACTGCTGGCACTCGAGTCTTTTGGGAGAAGGCGTAATGGAATTCATACGGGGGTCTAGGGGAGTGTGGTGGTGTTTAGAGCTAAGGGTAACCTTCAGGACACACATAAAACGGTGACGACGCCTTGCGTGTCTGGTGTTCTTGGGTATGGAAATGATGTACGACAAAGGTGACATATTACTCACACCCCGCTCAGAAATCTCCACCCAGGCAATTCATCCAGGTCGAAGAGCATACGCCTAACTTCTATGCCAGTGCTTTCAGTAAGACCCTCCTACCCGGCTCCGACTTGTGGTACCCACACCTTCAGGTCTGAATGGTAGTGAATGCACTCGGTCGGTGACGAAAAGGACTATCTTGATAATTGGAAGCGAAAATGGAAACCATCGACCGAAGAGGGCGACCGAGTTTTGCGCTGCAGAGAAGGGACGTCGTCATGAAGTGATGATCCTGACAGGATGAATTTATTTTCTACCCCACTGTTTGCAACGTATGCTATTTAATGAGCTAGGAACTTGGCATGAGGTCTGCCTGTGGGGTATATGTAAAGTATTGAATAAAGGTGCAGGATGATAAAATGTCTGCCAAAGTTAGACAGAGATTGAATGCGACATTCAGGAGCACCTGTTTATGCAGTTAAGACGTTTGATACGACTTTGCCTTACACCGATGTTTAGTCCTTTTCTTTATATCGTTATAATGAGCGGGTTTCACGGTCTCCTTCAAGAAGGATTGCTATTCTTGGGGTGAATACTGAACTCATCCTGTCGAACAATAGTTGGTTCGGTTGGTTTTGTGTCTCATTATTTTTACGTTGATAAATATAACATCCCAATTGGTTCACTACCATGCTGCATTGATTGTCTTACAAGACTGTCTTTGCAAGAAAACCATTAAACTTCTTAAAACCTCAGCGCTTTTTTTTAGACAATAGAATCCTCATAACCACAGAAAATTTGACTACAAAATTAAAAAAAAAAATTCAATGTTGCTTTATTGCGTCGATAAAATGTGTTCGTAACTTTTTACCGCACCTTTTTACGTACCTAATCAACCAGAAATAATAATTTTAGTCACGTTTTCGATTCCAAAAATTTAAAACCGTTGCTGTACTAAATTTGAAAGTTGATCTAGACAACCTGAATGTCATCTAAGTTGTGTCAACAAAAAAGGGCGTTTATACTAGTGGTGGGAATCCCCACAGGGATTTGAATCTTTCGACTCAAATCCATTAAGAGGTCGGAATCTCCAAACAATTTGTTATATCATTTGTTACATTCATTTGATGATTTATGTTCATGGGAATGATTTATGCTAGAATTAACGGACGGGGTATAAAAATAACGTACCGATGACATTTCCTCACTAATCTGATCCAATGCGTTGGGATCAGTGACGGGATCGAATCTTCGATGTTCATAATTCCGATTCTGCCAACACTAGTGTATGCATCAGCCGACAACTTTGTTGATAATCAATGTTTCGACGCCCAAAACGGCACTTGATATAAATGTGGAAACTCACATTTTACAGTTTTCTGGTCCTGGCCTGCAGCAAAGGCATCGTCAGCCAGTTTTCCGACATCTTCGACGAAGAGTTGTTCATCAAACCACTCCCGGATAGGTTTGTTTACAGTTACTTTCAGTTCACCACGCGATGGGAGTTGGGTAAAAATGATAGTTGTGAGTTAAAGTTTTATTGATAAAATGTACTTGTTAATTGCAAAACAATGATTTAAAATGATTTTTTCTTTTTCTAGTGCTTCACACAAACCTTGTTTCTCGTCCACTCGCGGAACTATTCCACCACTTCGGTGTGCAGGAGCTCCACCTGAGTTTCACCTACGGATTGTGGCGATACGAAAGCTGGGGCTACCCGGTAACGGATGCTGGTCCGGGAGCGGAAGTATGGGCCTGGTTCGATCCTACCACCGACCGCGCATCGATTGACCACCGATGGAAGATGCTTTGCGGGACGCTGTCGGGACTTTTCTGTGCATCGCTTAGCTTTATCGATCCAAGCAACACGTTCCAACCGGCCTACTCTCTACGACCACAAACGCATCACTTCCCCGGACAACCCGAGCCGATTCTACGCTATGCGGCCCTTCCGCGGGAAATAGTATGTACCGAAAATCTTACGCCCTGGGCCAAGCTGTTGCCGTGCCGCTCGCGGGAAGGTATGGTATCGCTGCTCGTCCCGGACAGTGTGTACGCAAGCAACTACCATTCGCTGGGGGTCCACATGCGTAAGCTGTGTGCTAATGCGGCCTGCAGCGAGTTCCAGCTAGAAGTGAAACAAACGGTCAACGTCGTACAGGATTTGCGACTGTTTGGTGGTCCGAATTGGTCCATCAGGAAGCTGTTCGGACAGGGTATGGAGGGCTCGTGTGCCCTAGCAACCACAAGCAATGTATACGTTGATGTTACGGACAACACCTATGACGTTTCCCAAAAGCCCGATGAAACGATTCAATCCGTTCGAGGAGGTGCCCGAACGGAACTGCACCGTTACGATGTGAAACAGTTCGAGGCCGTCATGGCAAAGGGTCGCCGGGCAATGTTCAACGTGGCGGTGATGGATAAACGTGATCCGAACGTTGTGATCGTGGCGGGCCCACCACCGATTTCGGCCAAACGGTTCATCCTGGGCGTCGGGCAGGAGCGTGGTAAAATCGTTACCCAAATCACCAACAACCACTGGGGTCCGCTGGATCTGGTTGTGTTCGAAAACATTCCCTGGTTCGTGCCAATCTATCTGCATACGCTAACGGTCCGCCATGGCGAGGGAAAGATCAAACCTGCCTTCCTACACTACACACCCGGCGTCCAACGGGAGCGTCCTTACGGGTTGGAGGTAGGGCTGAGAATTCCAGCACGAGCCACCGTCGAGCTGTCGATCGATTTCGATTACATCTTTCTCAAGTGGCAAGAGTACCCGCCCGATGCCAATCACGGACATTATATTCCTGCGTCGATCATCTCACTGCAACTCCCGTCCGCACGGAACTACACTTCCGTGCCACGTGAAGCGTCCCTCTTCCGGGAGTCGTTCAATGCAACTCAACTGTCCGGTTATTTCCTACAACTTCGCACCGAATCGCTGCTACTAACTCTCCCTACGCCGGACTTCAGTATGCCGTACAACGTGATCTGCCTCGCGTGCACTGTGGTGGCGCTCGCCTTCGGCCCAATACACAACATTTCGACCAAACGCATCGTGGCGAAGGGCAAAGAGACGGCCAAGACTTCGCTGAGCGGGAAGTTAAAACAATTTTTCCGCATAAAGAGCGACGAACAGAAGGAGCAGGAAGAGGAACAACGAGCCAAAGAGGAAGCCGCCAGTGCCGAAGATCTTAATGCACCGGATACGGAATAAAGGAGATCCTAGTCAGGAAGTGAGAGCGTGTTCATGTTTACAGTATTCGAAATAAATGAAAGAAATTACAAATAGGCTAAATATACTGTCGTACTGTACTGTTTATGTATTGAGAAATATTAAACGCGTGGCCTTAACGTACCACTAAGTCTTATATAGTCGATTATGCGTACAACGTCCCGGAATAAGCGTTGCCACAAAAAAAAAAATAAAATTAAAAGAAAAGACGGAGCCACCCTAGTATACTCTATCCTGGTAGCTATTGTCCTGCGGTTTGGCCTGCATGTTAACCATCTGCGGCTGATAGTGGCGGATGTGTCCCGGTCGTCTAGGCGGTGTCAGATACTCGAACATACTCTGCGTGTGTTGCGACAACATCTTGCTCAGATCGCACGGCATCGGATCGGTCCAGAAGAAGTCGTGGTTGAGGGCGGTATCGGCATCGATTCGCTTCTTCGGATCGAGCATCAGCAGATAGTCGAGCAGATCGATACCGTGCGGATCCTTGACGTACGGTCGCAGCCGCTCGCGCACCTTACGCTTGTGTCCGGGCGGCAGTTCCATCTTTTGGTACAGCTCCAGGTTTTCCACGTCCGGCCAGACATCGTTGGTGAAGGAACCGCACAGCTGCGAGATGAGAACGAGCTGCTGTTGCTCCGTGGCACCCTGCATGATCGGGGACCGTGTCCACATTTCCGCCATAATACACCCAGCACCCCACATATCCACCGGTGGACCGTAGTTCCGGTCACCGAGCAGAAGCTCCGGCGGTCGGTACCAGAGTGTGACGACGCGGTTTGTGTAGCGATTCGGGATGCCATTCTTCGATACGCTAAACGCACGCGCCAAACCAAAGTCGGCCAGTTTGAGGACACCGTTTTTGGTTATCAGTACGTTGGCTGCTTTCATGTCGCGATGAAGAATCTGATGAAAGGAAGAGCATATGAACCGTTGGGTTATGTTTGGCAGTTCTTTTTTACGGGTAAAGAAAAATTTCGGTAAATACCTTATTACTGTGAATGTAGTACAATCCGTTCAGCAGCTGTTGCATTACTTTTTTGATCTCTCCCAGGTTAAACTTTACGTTTATGTTCGACAGCAATCCGGCCAGATCGTGTTCGCAGAAGTCAAACACCAGGTAGAACGTAGAGCGATAGCGGTTGTGTACGGTGGCCTTTGTTCGACAAATTTCTATCAGGTTCACCACATTCTCGTGCTTCAGCAGCTGCAGGATCCGTATTTCACGGAGTGCCGTAATCGGGAACTAGCAGGAAACGTAGTAAAACAAACTCTTCAATTACTTCCACCCGCGCAGAAATGTGAAAACCAATGCTTACCCCTTCCTTTTCGTTTTCCATCAGCACCTTCTTGAGGGCGACAAACTTTTTGGTAGATTTTTTCTCCCTTGCCTTGAACACCTCGCTGATGGTTTGCCGGAAGTCACGAGCCCCAGGGAGGGGAAGGCAAATAATAGATCATTGGCGATAAGGAACGACCATCGGTACACCCAGCACCATCGAACCAACTCACCCGAATGTTCCCTGGCCAATTTTGGTCACCTTCTCGTACTTGCTCGACTCATCACAATACGGGAAGTCGTAGGTCTCGATGTACTTCTGCTTGTCGGCCAGGTTGAGCATGGTGGTCGACGTTGCCACTGGGCCACCACCACCGGTGTTGGAATGTTCGGCCCCACTCATGGTTAATCGAATCGTGTGAAATGCGAACCGTAAATACTAATATGTAGCACTTATTTTGGAAAAATCTCACGACGCAGTTGTGAACTTGATGAAATTGGAAACGAAAGAAAACATGAACCTTAATGACAGCTGTCAGACTGATTTAGATAGGTTTCGCGAAAGCGATCGAATATCAAAAAGGTCTAAAATTTAGATCATTTCGGTTTAGTACAAATCTAATAAATACAAAAATAACCGTTGCAAGACTGTCAGTATAAAATTCGAAGCTTGTTCTTTTTTGAGGATAGAAATAATGAGCCGAATGTTTACTTACAATTTACAATTACAATAAATACACGTTACATTTTTACACAATCAATATTTTATTTATTACGAATGATTTCAGCTTCATTTCTGGCTGTTTTGCATACTGCTCCGTCTTGGTGATGACAACACACAACGCTAAACCTGCGTGCACTACACACCATCGAAATCCTAAATCTAGCATAGCTTTGCCGTCCCTGCAATAACTCTAGCAATAAAGCTTCGTCTTGTTTTACTTCCACCCGTTCGCAATGCGTCTACAATTCCTTTTCGTTTGCTAAAAACAAACAGCTCAACTAGGCATCCGCACGATCCTGTCTACGATTCTCCTTAGCAAAAACGCGTTTGTTTAATGAAATTCTTCTCACTAGTACTATTCTTTCTTCTTTTCGATATATCGGAGGATTGGGAACGAGCACGAACAACATTTTTCCGTGGAACGTGTTTATCATCGGAGTGTATAAAAAACGGGATCTCCAAAAGGCATTTCAATACCAAAAAAGAGGGACACCACGGGTGGTATTTATATCGTAACGATGTGTTTTCCCTCTCGGATTCGATCGGTAGACGCGATACCACGAAACGAAACGTTAGCAGTGGAATGTTTTAGGATCTAATGAGGAAAATGTGTTCGATCGATTATTGTACTTTTATACTTTTTACCAGGTTCGTTGATAAAAAATGATTTTGTTTCGAATAGCTACGGGTTCTGGTAGAAGCATATTACTCTAAAAAAGCTGGAAACAATTTTCTCAAACGCTTTGAAGCTTACACAATTCCATACTATCGGGGAAATCTATGCTTTTCATAAATTTGAGCAGAACCCTTAATTCCTTGGTGCGGGTCAGTAAAACCATCAATTTTTTGAGCCGCATGTTAGTAATGCTCCTAGCAAAACGCACTGGGGACGTACCTTCTTTAACGGCACTCAAATTAAAACAAACCATTCCTAGTGCAATCAGTCGGTATAATCAACTATTTTGCGTCAACCATTCTCCAGTTATTCGCTATCATTTCGTGTGCCACACTACCTTTGCGTGCTGACGAAACCTGGGTTGGATGTTCAAGTATGACTATCCTTTCTCACCGGAGTAGTAATCCGTTTTGGTTGCAATACGCTTGTTTACGCTTTGTTTAACAAATGCAAATAACAGTTACGCAGATCGACTCTCTTGCCCTCTCCGTACAGCTTTCGTGACGAATTTTTCCTTCTTCCGTTTTTTTTCTGTCTCTAACGGGTTCATAATTTTTCGCTCCACTGAATGTTTGCAACAGCAATGAATAACATTTATCACAATATACAATATGTTTACGAACGATTCGCCTACACGTACGCCTGCCTGCCTGCCTGCTGTACACAGCGCTACTATTCGTCTATCTTGTTATTGAGTTTCCTCTCGTTTTGCGTGCTTTATTTAAATACCTTTTTTCCATTTTCATTGCTCCTCGCTGAACTACGGTACACGCCCCGTCGTACGAGGCGATTGAATCCGTTAAGAGTACGTCGATTAAATACGAATACATCTACGAAACACTTCCCGTCTACCAACAACAAACAGCTAATGGTGATGGTGGTGGCGGCGATGGAATTGATGTGGCGATTTTAAGTAGCAATATTGTTCGGTTTTTTTTTTTCTAACAAAAAAACACCCACGGTCACATGCCGGCCGATTACAGTTTTACCACGCATGTGAAGCGACCGACCAAAACGCGTTTAAAAAAAACAAACAAAAAATGCAGCTTGTAACACAACATTTTAAAATGGCTTACTTGTATGAGGAGTAGATATGAAGTGAATGAGAGGATGAAAAGTCTGTACTTATCTAATCTGGGTTATTACCTAGTGGTTTTTTAAAGGAATCGTGTAGATTTTTCACCTCTTGTATATCAGTGTATATGGTCGAAAACGAGAAGTACCCCGCCGGTTTCATCCGTTAATTTGCGGGAGTTTGGAACAAGCTATGCTTGTGCACGTTTGGATTTGTTTGTGTTCTTATATAAAACTAATGTTCAGTTTTGTTTCCTTTTGTCCTGTTTGTTTCTAGCACACACCTCATCGTGACGGTCTCGATTGTTATTCGTTTTAGGATGCGTCACACCAAGCGATGGGTGATTTGTAATTTGTGCTCCTTGCTTATACTTCATTCGAGTTTTCGCTTCTTCGCTTCGTTAGATACCTATGCACGAGCAACCAATCCCTTCGATATAATGTCGGTTTGCGTGCACCGTACGTGTTCCCTAGTGAGCGTCTTCATTCGGTGGCAACACGAAGGATCCCGTGCTTTAGCGTCCTGTAGCCCCGGCACTGGCGCTGGATGATGATTATGATAATCATCTTTCTTGTACTTCAGGTCAGACCACTTGACCTCCACCCCCAGGAGTGACAACGCCAACGACGACGATGATGGCGATGAAAACTCTCCTGCTGCCTCATGCACACACTCGCTTTGTTTACCTTCGGGCAGGGATTGTTTCCTTTGTTCTTTGCGTGTGTCGTCGACGGCGTCTACGTCGAGGGAGTGGTTGGGAATTCCACCTTCGGTTTCGCGACCAGCAGCGACAGGAACAGCTTCAGCACGGCTATGAACACCCCACCGATGGACGGTGTCGATGGGAGCGCGGCAAAGATCAGCCGCCACCGGCGGGGCCGCACCAGCAACAGCTGGTCCAGTTCCGGCAGCGGTAGCATACCGACACCAATCGAAGGGAATGGTGGTAGCGAATCTTAAATGGCCATCGAGTCGGACGTTTCGGCGGTCCGCTTAGCCACCAGCAGATCGTTGTGCGACATCACGATACCACCGATCAGTGACACCACGGCTCGGTCGAGCCAGGTGACTGGATTGGGGTAGATTAAACCACCCTCGTAGAACCCAAGATGGCCACCGTTCGCGAGTTCGATGTAAAGCGATTGGTTGTGGGTTCCTGCGCGGAGGGAGAGAAGCAAAAAAAACAGGACACACGTTAAAACATGAGGGTACGAATTTCGCAACGGCCAACCTTACCGGCAAACTGCTTCACCGGCTCGAGCAGATTCTCCGGCACCAACGGGTCGTCCCGTGCGTTAACGAACACCATCGGGCGCCGGATGTTGGCGAGATAGTTGAACGACGAGCTCCAGCTGTACATGTCCTTGACGGTCGCGAACTGATGCACCCGCCGGGTGTACGCCTCGTCCAGCTCGGGCAGCGTCGCCGCCGCTGCAATGTCACGCTCGTTCAGCTGATAGCGCTGCTTAATGTCGTCCGACAGCAGGACGTGCCGGTGCTTCATGATGATGCTCTTTACGTTCTCCGTCAGCACGTACAGGTAGAACCGGTGGAAGTTCTGCCACTTCAGCAGCCACTGGGTTGCACTGGGGGAAATGGATGGTGGAACAGTGAATACCTTGCCACACACGCAAAAGGTGAGTTAGGCGGGGGGAGGGGGAACCACTTACATCACCGCATTGTAGCCCTGGCAGATCGAGACACCACCGATGATGTTGGCCGGTCGCTTCGCCTCGCCGAGGTACTTCGAGATGAGGTTGCCACCGAGCGAAAATCCAACCGAGACGATGTTTGTCGTCGGATACTTCTTCAGCAGGCTATTTATCATAGCCGAGTAGTCGTCCGTGTGGCCTGCGGGTACGAAAACGAGTGGGAGAGGAACAAACAAAATGGAAGCTTAGTACTTAGGACATCCTTTAAATGCACGCAGTATTCATAAAGGATCAAAATTTGTAACATACTCTTAAAGAATGGAACAGCAAGCCAAACTTAACGTTTCATTATAACAGGCGGATTTAAAAATGATTTTATTTTAAATAAGGAAATTCACTATAAAAAAATACTGCAAAATTACTAGTGCTGATAGAGTGTACTATATTGATTTAAATAATTGCTGTTAGACAAGAGAATTAGTTTTACTATTATTTTACCAAACGAACATTTGTATTCCATTCATTTGAAACATATTGTTTCATGCAGAGTGTTTTTTTCATTAATATCATTTTTTTATCATCACATTGAATAGTATGAAAAATGTATAACGAATTCTTTATAGTATAAAGAGAATATTCAAATTCAACAGAAGTATTATGTTAAGCAAAATGTGTCGAAACTATGTCAAAAAAATTAAAATATAGCATGTATGTTTTCTTGATTAGGCTTCTTTAAAATGATAACTTTCACTAAATGCTACTTTCAAGCAGCTTCCGAAGCTCTTAAACAGCTTTTGCAAATTAAATAAACATGAAAACTAAAGAAAATGTTTACGTTGCCATAGTAAACTACATCTTCAAGTGCTAATTTGAGGTTCAAAAAGCTTTTGACAGTTGAATGAAAGTTGCTATCGTGTAAAATGGGCTGTGCATCCTTAAAAGTTGTCTTCGTAATAAAAAACCCTTACCGTATGTGAATATCCGGCTCGATGTGACCTGCACGCTGTCGAGGACTCCGATGTGGTTCAGTACCGCACACCGGTACCCGTGGCACTGGGCGTAGTGCACGAACGTGCGGATGTACACCGACTCGGACGAGTTGCCAATGCCCGGACAGATGGCCACCGTGATGTCGTCTGTTCGGCGTCCACGGAAGAAACGGCCAAACCCAAACACGGGAACAAACGAATTGAAATTAAATTACTTCACAGCGTTTTGACGGGGAAGTCGGGGTTGTCGGGGTTGTCACACATCACCGATGATGATGAGCGACCACGGGGCGATGCCTTCCGGGAGGCGGTGACATCGGTGTGCAATTAATCAACCGGGCGGCATTCGGCGGGGTTACTCCCGGGAAAGAGGCTTACCTTCGACGGTCGTAATTAGCGGCTGGTACAGATCGTACGTCAGCGTGGAACCGTCCGTGAGCGACAGGTAGACGCGTTCGCCCAGCGGCCACGGACATTTCACGCGTCCCACGATACTGTGAATTATTGTCTGAATGTGTCCACTGAAGCCCCACAGCCGGGTCGGAATGTACCTGTGGAGATGGAGAAAATAAACGAAAAGGGGTTAGAATCTTTCCATCATGCAATCTTTCGCCTCGTAAGCTTTCCGAGCGCCACACTTTACGATCGGTGGGAAACGATAAAAAGCTGTCACACGCGCGCGCACCACTATTCGGTTTGTTGTTATATATTCCATTTCCATCGCGTTTTGTGAAACACGCGCCTTCGATCCATCTCTCGCTCGCGGAAGAGCGCCCAGTCAAGGGCATCCAGATAAAGGAGGGAGGCGAACCCTTCAAGCTCACGGTTTGGCCCACACCGTCCACAACGTCGTATATGGCAAAAGGGCGACGGGTCCTGACGGAAGGAACATTTCATCCTCCTCCTTCGCACTCCGGAAGGTCAAAGGTTTTACCTCCCCCTATCGGAAGGGGTTTCGCTACGCCGTCGTAACTGTCCCCGTTAAACTTTGTGATGTATGCGAACGGGAAACGGTGGAAGATCCCGGTGGCAGATTGCAGACCGAGCGTTCCGTAAGAAAATCGACTTCACAAGTGGAAAGCGGTGGAAAACACCCAAGGAAGTAGTTAGAAATCTATTTGCACGCTCCGCACACGCCAGGGAGTTGCGGATCACGAAGCGGGGACGAACTTTCCTCATCCGATTGTGAGTATCCTTGGCTGTTTGATTCCGATGCACGTAAATTGTAACGGAACGAGCGGTAAAGATGGATGAGGTGAAGAATGCATGCACGGTTTGGATTGGATTAACGGATCAAACACGTGTCCACGTGTCGGTTCCGATTGCGACCAGCTGGATGATGGAAAAGTTGTACCACACTCGTGGAAGTTGATGCAAGTGCATACGAGAAATATTTTCATTTTTCTTCGATCCATTTTCGATCCGTTACACCTTTGTTTGGAGTTAGGTTGGGAGTCAAAGAAAGCGTTTTTTTGGGAAACAAATAGTTTAACACATTTTTCAAATGTTTCATGTTTTGTGTAATCGACTTTCGTAAAAATGAAACCAACATTCGTAGCTATTCGTATTACAAAAAACATCATATGATTTAATGATGAATATTTTAAAGAATAATATTTTTATCATACATAACTGCCTGAGCTGGGTAATCCAGATTAAACACTGATTAAATGAATTTGATGTTTTAAATTAGGGTTTCATGGATCTTTGAACATGCGTGACGATTTGAATTCATAAATATCTCAAAAATAATGAAAAGATCAATCACAAAGCAATTTATTCGAATCATAAAAATTTAAAAATGTTTAACGATGCATGAATCCAAGAAGAATTCAATAAACGATAAAAGGGAATTTCTGATAAAAAGATGAATGAATCCAAGAAGGATTCAAGAACCAATTCGAGGGAATGTCTGATAAAAAGCTCAAATGAATGTATCTTGTCGAAAGTTTCTACCGACTCAACTCTAAAAGAGTACTTTGTATTTTATTACGGCTTACATTTGTCACATAATTTTAAAAGTTTTACTCACTTTATGAGTCTTACCTCTAACAACTTTTATTACTAAACATAAAACAAGCCATAAACATATTTCTGTATTAATCTAATTCCCTTTTTTCGCCCTGCAGACTTGTTTCTCTTGTTTAACCCCTTAAAAATAAGTGTTCATAACAAATCTCCATTACAATCAACAACGGTAATAATTTGATAAAAATAAACTAACCCTTTTAACGAAATTAATCATTGAGGGCAACATAAGCCTTTGTTTTCCAGCTTGAACACCTTATCAGGCGAAACATGCAAGATTGTGTTATACTTCCGGGAAAGGTTCTAAAGATTTTGTGAAGTGATTCCAAGCCCCACTTCAACACTTTTACATTATTTATTCTCGTTCTCGTTAGTTTGAAACTCACTGAAATGAAAACTTTCCCGGGCCTCCTTCCCCTTTTAAGAGGTAAAAAGTCCATTTCTCTCGGGGTTAAGGCCATTGGGAGCGCAAACTTTACGTGAACTCCCCCCCCTCTTCCGGCTAACTTGTAATCTGGAAAGTAAAATCCAAAACACCGTCAGGTGAAAAGTCGACCCACGGGAAGAGAAAAGGAGCAAACAACAAACAAAAAACACGCACCCCAGCAGGTGGTGGAAAACTGAAGGGGGGGGGTGAAAAAAGTAGACTACCGGTTGAAACTTTTCCACAAGCGCAAGCGAAGGTAGCACCAGTTGCCAGCGCCGTTCGCCATCGATTCGACCCAATGTAATAATTTTCCACGCCCTAACACCGAACGGCCGACTAACAGCGGCCGAGGGTAGCAATTTGCCAGATCGCGTGAACCCTGGGCGTTCCATCTTCGCTGCCACAGCACCACCACAGACCGGCGGAAGGAATGCAGGTCGGGGCAGGTCCTTTATCATTCCGTTTCGTTGGCGCCAGGCGCGCTCGTGGGAGCCGGCTCTCGGTCGGGGAAGGTTGCACGGGACACGGGAAAAATACATGGGTTCCTGTAATTGTCGGGCACATGTTGGCAACCACCAGCGTATTAGAGGGTCATGCAAGTGTTTGCACACTGTCCCCCCTCCCTTAAAGGTGTTGTCTGGAGATTAAAGTTTGAGTACCACTATGAGAAAATAGTGGCCCAATTACACCATTTTCCGCTTGTGAGAAAAACGGTGCCCAAGACGATGTGAGAATCTTCCTTCCCTGTGAGGACTAAAATACTGCGCCACCAGTTTGCCAGCATAAGTTTTCCCCACAAAACCCCCAATCGGTGCAAATAAAACTGTTCCATCGTTCCTTTTTTTTTTGCAAAAACTCGTACACATCCCATCTCCAGGGACGATGTAGGTCAGGGTTGTTCGCAGATGGGCTCCTTACTTTCCCACTACCAGGCAAAAGAGGGGATGAGCTAATAATTTATTACTAGCACAGTTTTACCAGCTATCATCCGGGGAACGCTAGCAAGCACATGTAGTACAGCTTCCAGTGGCACACGAACACACATACATTCCTCCCCCAGTGTGAAGTGTTCGAGTCGGGTATCAGCATGAAATATGATCCTGGCTGGAAAAACCGATTACGCTCCGAGCGGATTATTTCACACACGAAATGTCCACACACGCGTGTGTGTGTGCGCGCGTATTTTCCAGTGACGAGGTTCGAGTGGTGGAAAGCAGTTTGGTTTGGAAAATAAATTTCACTATTGCCAGAGATTAACGACCAAAAAAGGTTATTGAAAGGGAAGCACCGATGTAGCGCGTCACGTAAAAGTGTTAAATAAAATGGACGTGCACGGGACGGCACGTTACATATTCCGAAATCGAACCGGGTCGTCCAGTTCGATTTGATTGCAATGCATCGTTCAGTTCTTCCTTTTGTACGAAACGGAAGCGAAAGGACCGAGAATGGACCGTCATGTGGACATGGCTTGAATGCATTAGCAGGAATGACACACGGAGCAACGGTCCCCCTTTCGAAAGCTGTTGATTTTGGTGATTTCATGCGAAGGCCTTTACGCCTTCGGAGCCATAATAAATGGAGCAGGGAATATGTTTTGGCAATCCCTTCGGGGCACCGGCGCGGACGGGAAATAAATTGAGTTCCTTTAATGTGTGCCGAAACGATTTATCTTTCCACCGCCCCAAAATGAGAGTGTGTGTGTGTGTATGTGGTGGATGGATGGTTCGTGGCATTTGTTACATTTTACATTTGAAAATAAATCCCCGTTTCCGTTCGATCGGAGGTTTATCGTGAGAGATCGGTCGCTTAGATTCACTGCCAAAGCACATTAATCAAACATCAAACGAGGGAGAATAAAATTAGTCCAAACCCGGGTGGCCGTAAAACGAGGCGCTAACAACAGCATAATTTGCCAGCATTCCCAGCGCGCAATCGCGCGCCCGATAATAATATGGTACATTGGAAAACCCGAAACCCCCCCCATTAATAACACTCCAATTACCGATAATTTAGGACCAAAGGTTGTCACCGGCGTGCGCGCGTACGCTCGGCATGGGCCAATATTAATTACACGCTACCGGGCGTCTCAGATTTACGTGCCTCGGCCAAGTCGAAGTCCTTAGCTGGGCGCCGGTAAGCTGAGCACCATGGAGAAGCTTCCGAAATCCACCGATCGGCCGTGTGTATCCTTCCCTCCTCCGGCACTTTAGGCACGAAAAATAAGTGAACAAGTAAAGATTCAATTTTCTATCCACGTTCAGGGGAACGGAAAGTCGTGCGAGTTGAGAAAGCAAAAGTGGTGGAGTTTTTGAACGATGAGGCCTGAAATGTAAGCGAAAAGGACGAACCGAGCCGAAAAATTTAATTGACTAGAAGAAGATCATGTTGCTTTCCACAGACTCGCGCGTACTCTCCCCCCGTACGCCGCCGTTACTTTCGGGGAGGCTTTTCATTTTATTTCCTCCCCCCCAAAACTCCACCCCAACCGACCCGACGAAAACACGTCTGGAAAATCACTGCCGAACCGGAGCGTCATTATTCAATGTCCTGCGGCGAGACAGAATGCTGCTTTTGCCCACCCTCTCGGAAAAAGTCAAAGGGAGGCTGGTCCCGGGCCGACGTTTATCTTGATTTGCCGCCACCCCAAGTCCACCCCGGCACAACGAACCAACCGGATGGACCGCGGACGACATCCAACCGAGAGCCCTTTTGCCATCCTTCCGGACCCCGGGAAGGATGTTCCACTCCCCCCCCCGCGGACGGAATGTTTGGTATCTATTTTTATGTTTTTGATTTTTCCTACGGGGATCTGGCTCTTTTGCCGGAAGGAAGGAAGCAGGAGCAGACTGGTCGGTCGGCATTAGTAAGTCAGCGTGCGGAAAGCTTCACAGGACGTCCGCGCTTGGTCCGTTCGGGGTTCGAGCTTTCGCTAAATCGTGAAGGATTTCCCACTTTGTACCGGTGGCGTTTTCCTTCCTTTCTGCCGGTTGTTTCCGTGCTGGGTGCACGAGCAAAAAGCATTGTAGCTGACCAAAGCCGGCGACAAGGTATAAAGCAAAAAGGCCGCTTCACCGTTACGGCTTGTTAATTTATGAGCTCATTTAAATTTCCACCAACGCTCGGGAAAGGAAAAGTTTCCCGAGCGCGATAAGAAACGGAACGCAACTTAAATGATGCTTGCTTCCCTTTCCTTCCCCATCCACTTGATGCCACCGTGCAAAAGGTCAACGGAGCATTAAATCATCGCCGAATCCAGGGATCGCCAAACAGGGTGGTGAAGACATTTTCGGCGTGATTTTACACTGCCCTCATTGACGAACGTCTGTCTCACAGCACAGATGGTCAGTCAGCACCAGAAGCCAAACCGCCACCGTTCTGTGTTGCACCTTCCTCAGCCTCCGGACAAAGTTGCAATTAATGTATCTTAATATCTGTCATTAGTTTGACTTGAGCGCGAGCGGAAAAAGGCGAGTGGGAAAAGTGAATTTTATGCTAAAAAGCAACGCTGACCTTTGCCCCGATGGACCAGGACAGCGAACCCGGGTCTCCTTGACGATTTGGGTAATTAAAAGAAGCCTTACGCCTTGGCAAATGCCCCCATTAAAGTGTCTGCGGTTTAAATCCCTACATCCCGGGAGCCACTAAAGTTGCCAGAACAGGATTGGTAATTTAATTGAATCACTTTCCTCCCGCAAGCGACGGAGCCAGGGTTGTCCCTCCAAGGGATGATGAAGAATAAATTAGATTATTTCAAAATGTGCAGTTCCATTGTTCCGATTCATCATTCTTATCCTTTCCTATTTTTTTTAGTGCCGAAAAAAGCGAACAGAAAGTGAGCACTGAAAAAACGGCAGCCAACTGGCCGGGAGGATTAACTCCATTATTTTTATTTGTTTGCACACAACAACACTCCCTGGCTTTCCACTCTCTGGCGTCGATTACGTGAATATGACATGTGCATCATTATCGGCACCATCAGCACCGCATTATACATTTTCCTTGGGGGGCAGTTTTTTTCCACTGGTTTATGACCAATCCTTTTTTTTTTGTTGCCCACACGCTTTTAATGGAATTACACCCGGTTGGCACCTTTCAATCGTAAACAGTAATTGAATCCTTAATGCACCTTTAAAGTTGCCAATGTTTGGTAAAATTAATACGAATTTTGTTTATAGCTGTTTTCCCAACAGATCCTTTGTACTTGCGATGGGGAAATTTCTTTTTGTAGAATCCTTTTATCACGATGAATAAAAGCAACCTCAAAACAACTTTTCTTGTTTCTTTCAATATCTTTCCTGCTTCCTTTAAATTGTAAGCCGCACGAAACGTCAGTCAATCTTACCGAAGATTGGAATTGGAAAAGTTCGCCGAGATTCAATTACCGGTAGCGGAGTCTCCGCAAAAGGGGTTTCGCCGGTGACCTACCGTAAGCCAAGGATTTGCAATCCAAACGAAGCGGTGATTAACATTCATCCAATCATGGTACGGTGCAAGGATTCCGCCGGTGAAAAGATTTTGGGAAGATGTGAAGGACACACACACACACAGGAAAACAGATCTACGCAACGCAGACGAGCGTTGCGATCGAGAGCTTTCTGGGAACCGAGAGTTTCCACAAACCGCTCGGTGAATGGATTTCCACTGAATGCACGAGACCATCACCGGCAATCGGACGGACATCTTCCATCTTTTATCCATCCATCAAGCCGGGCCCGGGCATTATCGCCATTACATGTCCTTGCTGTCCCGTTCGCTGAGCGTCACATAATCCAAACCCCCTCCGATAGGACCTTCCACCAAACACTCCCGGCGGTCCTGTTTTCCATCACAAACAGTCCACATATTTTACCGGAAAATTGCGCTGCGGTTTGGTGAAGTCGGGGCTTTTCCGGTAAAGCGCACACGACGGGTTACCCCGGTGACCGTACAGAGTCGCTCAGCTTACGAGGATTCAAACACACACATACACACAAACGCACGGGACAAAGTCACCTTTGTTCCATTTTGACGGGACGGATTGATCGGTTCGGTCGAAGGACGTCAAAAGCATTTCCATCCGCCAAACCGACACAGGAAATCGATGTTGACCGACACGCCTCCCATTTCCATACACATTAGTGTCGATTGGTCGGGTTCAACTGCTCGGGAAATGTGTCATAACGCCACGAACGCCCCGTGTGCAATATGTCGGTCCATTACTGGATTAAATCTGCCCGACTGAATGGGACGAAAATCGAACGGCGTCAATCGAAATCAAAATCATGAACTCACGATTTTGTTTCCGCTCGCTCGGGAAATGCCACGGGTTTTCGCCGAGCTGCGACGTGCCGCAACAGATTGTCAAAATGGCAAAGAAAGATTTTTCTCTCTTCCCCGTCAAGTGACAACTTTTCTTTATCAAGCCACACATAAAACGTATATTATATTTCCACCGATCGTCCGGGTTCCCCTACGGAAGCACATATCCGTTTTTGTGTCAAGGCCAGCCAAAACGGAAAAGCTCCAGGAAAGGGAATCCTTGCACTGGAGGTAAAGCGGAGCATCACATGTTGAGTAGAATTTATGGCATGCTTAGTGTCACCTCGCACACAAAGCCACATCACGGAGCCGGCCCCGAGAAGATCCTGGCAGCCCGGCGCGTCTTCAAGATTGGAGCCTCTTCATTAGAAGGAACACATTTCGTGTATAGTTTATGAGAACCGTCGGCCACTTTGGCCCTTCCTGGTCCGATCCTTCGGAGCTGGATTATCTGAACCTTCACGTCCATACGAGGCATGCACGTGTGCGTCATTTCGTACCCCGAAGGTTGACGGGATCAGTTCGGCGAACGGCTTCCGGGCGAGCTTTTCCCGTCTGATGTTTGCTATCCCTAAAGACTTACGGTCCATCCGCCCGTAATACCAGATCCCCGAAGGCTCTAATGGCAATTGCTATTGGAGAAAAGTGAAGACGGTATGATCGCTACGTCGGGTTCAATGAAGGAATTTCTGCCTGAACGCCAGGTAGCGTTGGGGAGTTTAAAAAATATTTCATCCAACACCGGTGGAAAGATGGATGTTTAATTAAGATTCCTGCAGCCCGACCGGTCGTAAGATGTGCTGTAACGAAAATGCCTTTCATCATACACATAAGGACAAAATTAAATTAAATTTACAGTCCGCCGATAAAAGGATTTATGCTTCTCGTTAGGGAATGTCCTTTATTTGTCGACGCAACTACGTAATAGATTTCGCTTGGTGTATGATTTACGTCGTAATTAGTTCATCCGACTTAGGATATAGTAACGAGATGTTTTCATGCTATCAAAAAAGTGAAAGTTTGGTTTAAGTCGACTCTAGCACTTGCTAAAAAGTCTTCTCCGGGCGATTTATTTCAACTTGCAAAACATAAACGGTTTCGTAATTATGTTTATGTTGTAAAAAATACACTAAATGAACATCATGTATCTCTAATCTGTACTAAATTGCCCAAAGAAAGACGACTTAGAGCTAGTCATAACAGAGCGACAAGGAAATCAACGATTGCATCCAAACGTTGATGGTTTATTCATTCTTTTTTTGCTTTCTTGGCGTAGAGAGCAGCATACAACTCGGTTGAATGACCGGCCAAGAAAGAGAGGCAGTAAAAAAAAAGCCTATCCCTGTGCCGCTATTCCGATTATACAATACATTCGCCACTGTCAGAAGCAGCAGATCGCGGAAGTAGGACCATAAAAGATGCCCCAACTGCAAAACGCGGTGTTCGTGGCGAATCTGAATGAAAATGCGATGGGAAGGAAAGTTAAAAAAAAACGGCCGAGAAATCACAACAAACGTAACGGAGCCAAACGAAGCGCGGAAAAGGGACCGACACACACGATCACGAGCGTGGTTTCCCCTTTCTGGTTGAATCGCGAAGTTTCGCGAACGAATTAAAAACTAAGCTGCTGGAAGAAAGAGGGGGGCTAGGGTGACAAAAGTGGGTGAAAGGAGAATTTCTTATGAGACAAGCCGGAGGGAAACGGACGACGACGATGACGGTGAAATAATAGAAAGAAAATATCAATTGTGCAAATGCACACGTACACTCCACCGACGACCACTTTCTCTACCCCTTTTTTTGTTTTTTGCTGTCATTTTTCCGCCAACACACAACAATGGCTGGTTGCATCAAAGTATGATGCACTTCAGCTGCAACAGTTGATTGAGGTGGACGGAGGCGCGTGCACGTTTGTACAGCCCGACGCTGCCCGTCTTGCATCACCGTGCAAATGCATTCGGTAATGCATGATGAATGAATTGTGAAGAGAAGAAAAGTGTTACCTTTTAATGGGACAAGTTTAGAAAAGCAGGAGGTAGCAGGAGGAAATACTAAATATTGTCATGTAAAAGTAACGCAATCTGCAGGATGACAAAATTTTGGATGGTTACTGTTAGCCAACTAAAAATGGTTATAGTTCAATAAGAACTTTTAAAAAACAAGAATGTGGAAGTAACTATAAAAAATATTATAAGCAATATGATTAACCACAATATCAAATCGAACAAGCTAACAAAAAAATAGAACATGCACACGAATGATATCCTGCAGGCTTAAATCATAATTATCACATTATCGAGTATCCAAAAAGAATCCCAAAAGAAAATAGTTTATCTTGGCTTTCGTCCATCTTTCGCTTTCCGTTCTTTGGTGGCAAAGTATCCGGAAGTTCCGGAAGAAAAAATCCACTCTCAACCGCATCTGACGGCGCAAGGGTTCGAAAACCGGCAAATCATTATCTTCATTGTGGGGCTCGATTAAATAAGCCCAATCATCAATATCCGCTCCAAAGCCACACGCCTCGCGCAGTGAGTCTTGCGAAAAAGGCGATAAGGGTTTTTGCCGGTGATTTGCTGAAGATAGGAGCAAAAGGAAAATCTGACATGAACGGAGGGGTTCAAAGTTCGCACCGTGGGAACCGGGATGACGGCAAAGTGCCCAGACAGACACGGTCTGTCGGTACACCTGCTTTCCGGAATCTAGCCGGTTTTGTGGTCTGAGCCCGCTGATAAGACAGCGAAACTCGCGTGGCAACGAGACGGAGAGATAAAATTGACGGCGATAAGATTGCTGCGGTTGTATGAATTTTGAAGAATGATGTCACCGTGGCAAAACGTGGATACGGGAATTCGCGGTTCAAATTACTCTTCGTTCTAAGAAGAGTCGCTGACAAGTTGATTCATAAAAATATTTAAATCTACATTTTGCAAAGAGTTTAGAAATATTTAAACAAAATATAACAAAACGACCAATTTTCTTGTAACGTACCACAGAACTAAGTTTAAAAAATCAAAACCATAGCAAATTCCGTGTAACTTTTTCATCAACCTGACATGCGGCCAACTCGTGCGGGTATGAATTTCAAACTGTCTACGTGATAACGGCTCCCGGGGCGAACGATGGATGGCGCAGCGGGTTTCGCTTTTTCGTCAGTTTCGCGTGGCGAGAGATTTGTGCCACGGGATGGCGTCGCAGGTCACAGCCACGGCAGAAGAAGAAAGAATCGTGAGAGAACAGCAGCAATCGCAAAAAAAAAAAATTGAAACTGAACCGGTTATTTCCAAATTTAATTTTGGCACGAAACCGTTATCGCTTGATTTGCGGGATGGGGAAGTTTTTTGTTTTTTCTTTGCTAAAAGAAAGCAAAGAAGCTTCGGAAGTTTCGAGGCTCCAAAAATCACGCCAGATAGGGTGAGGCACGTCAAACCCGGATTTAGAACTAATTTTGGCAAAACTAAAAAAACTAAGCTGAAATAAAAATTATATTCGTATGGATTTTTTTTTCTTTCCAGTGGGAAATACTACACAAATGGAAAACTGCGTGACTCGTATTTCCAGAATAAACACATTATCCCGAAACCGACCGGCACATTAAGACATTCGTGCGCCGATTAGCGAGCAGTTAATGATAATGATACGCAAAAGGATGTGAATCGCTCCGACGGAGGCTAATGACCATGACCGTGGCCATTGGGGAAGAAAAGGGGCGCATGAAGAGAAAATGGTCGATTTAAGATCAATAAAGCCACAATGCCATGGTGGAAAGTTTGGTCGACGTTTTAGCACAAACATTTAATGGTCCTTTTCTTGATCGATCAGCATTTCATCCATAATGTTGTAGAGGTTTCGCTTATACGTCGCAGTGACAACAAAACGACATTACTAAAACGAGGTATGCGAAAAAGCGCGCCAGTGTGCCGTCCATTGGACATTACCATCAACGATGTGTTGTTGTAAAGTTCGCGTGCCAAGCCAGGTTCTAAAACGGAAAACACACATCAAACGACCTTTATTTTCCGATACGCATCGCTGCATAAGAACATTGCCAAATGCGCCACAAAGTAAAACCTTCCGATGCAAAGTCGTTCTTGGGCCAAGCGGAATACAGAATAATGTGCTGTGTTGTACTAAAACTATTATAAAACAAAAAATAGTAAACAATCTTCCCAAATGTTCTATTTCGAATTAAACCAGGTATCGTAATACTTTTATAATGTTAAATAATTTAGGAGAATAAGTTAAATTATCTTAAAAGATATTTTCATCCGATGTCTGATTTTTAAAGTTCATTGAAACACTGATGTTTTCTTTGCTCTCATTTAACCTACAATACCAAAAAGAGACATAAACTAACAACGACAAGCTATCCAGCTGTGATATGTTGTATTTGTTTGACATCGCCCGCGTGTTCATGTTGGCCCGGCAGAAAACATTGGAAAGAAAACAGAGATTCATTTTCCTTTTTTCACATTTCATTTAGCACAACACAAAACTGTCTGTGTCTACCGAGAGTGTGGAGAAAATTATCGCGCTCAGAAAAAACAACACCGAGTGCGCGTAAAACCACCATAAAACCGGTGCATCCGTTGGCGACATTCCCGGTGTATGGTGTATTTTGACGAGTTTCGAAATTACACCCCATTTTTTCCAGCCTTTCTCCCGTATGAACATACCAACACACAAGTGTTGGTACAGCGTGCGAATGGCCAGCGAAATGGATTTTTCATTGCGCTAACGCGGGCTGCCATTTTTCGCTAATGTTGCACAACTGCACCTCGGCCGGGCATGTAGTGCTGCAGTTGTTGTTCCTGGTGGCTAATTGGGGTCGTTGTTGCATTCAAAAATAACCCGCAAAGATGGCAAAAGTTGAAAAAACTGAGTGATTGATTGCAGTTTCCACTTCCAAAAAAAACGGAATCCGGACATCCGGCACTACCGACGTGCTTTTATCCATTTAATTGACCACATATGCACGTGGTCACAAAAGTTTTCCGTTGAAACAGATAAGATACCGAGGCATAAGAATGGATGTTAATTTAATTCAGTGCTGTCCACCGTCCGCCCGAAGTCTAACATAAATCAAACACCCAAGAAGCAAGCAAGATTTCTCGAGATGATTATTTTCATCTTCGACAAGGATGCTCTCTTCGCAGGGCCACTGCTGCTGTAGAGCGTCCATTTGTTTTCTTTCCTTGGAAAAAGTTTTCCCCCCCCCTTGGACATCGTATACACCGGTGGACAGCATCCAGAAGGAAAATCTTTCCTAAGACACGAGGTAAAGGAAGCCAAACCACTTCCTTCTCCCCATGTCGCTGCTAGAACCCCGGCTTGCCGTCTCTCTGGCCAGTGTCTGGTGGCACACAGAAAACTGTGAGGAAAATTATGATAGCACCAGCGCACTTGTACTTCTACATTCCATCGTTTGCCACAAGGATCCTCTAGTTACCTTGCTTGGATGAGCGTTGCAGGCGCCGCCCTTTAGGAGCATCTGTCCGAGGCGGCAAAGCGACCATATTTCCCAGCACCACCGGGATGGAATGATACATTTTTCCCGCCGGAGGAAAACTTGTCCGCCGCACTAACTTGTTTGCTTCATTCGCTGATCGTTTTTTTTTTTAAACTTCCCGAGACGCGATGCATCGAAATGGGAAAGTGAAACGGACACTGCCACCGATGCGAGCTTCATTTGTAGTTTCCTGTGTTTCTTTCTCGGTCGAAGAAAGGTCCTTCTTTGTTGAGGACATGGTTTTGTCTTTAGTTGAATGCAGTCTTGAGCACAAAAATACAAGAAGCCCTATTCTGACCTGTCTCTAACCGTGACACAAGTTTCAAAAGCTAACCATTTTCCTTTAGGAATACACACTATAGGGCGGTGCATTGTGTCAAATTTTGCTGCAATTACCGAGAGTACGGAAAATGGTTTCCCGGAGCAATTTAAAATCGGCTAAAACCCATTTTCACAAGTAAGGGAAGCGCTCTTTGTGCTGGACCTACTGTTAACGGAGAGCACTAAGCAATATCGAATGGGTAGCGCACCTAAAACCCGTGGCCTCGGGCGGCACGTTCACCTTCATCCCACCCCGTTTCCGCCGTGTTTCACATGACATTGCACTTCCTACGATGCGGCTCGACTCAATTAGAGTAAATTGAAAATGATTCAGCTCCCGAGGCTTTTCACGTGTTCGCTAATCGAATCGGCCTCATGCTTTGACAATGGCAAAACGGGGGGATTTCATTTAAACGGGCCAGTGCGCGACTATCTGAAAGTGAAATGGTTGATGCAAAAAAAATTATAGAGAAGAACTCTTATGTTGATGATCGTGTATCTTACAAATGGTTGGGAATGTATGATCAGAATTTATAATTTCTGATAGGTTTTTCTTTCAGGATTAGATGAATATCATAAAAATTTTGTATTCATAAATTTTCAAATAAAAAAAGTAAAAAGTAGAAGTTTCAGTTTAAAATTTAATTTGGATGACCTCATTAGAAGCATAAAGTAGACCCATTAATATATATTTTCAAAATTTTCTGGGGGTTGCATATACCTTGGAAGAGCCAGCATTGAGTTTAAAGATTGACACGGGTTGCAATACTTCGAGCATCAAGAATACTGTCGGTGCTGCTCCTGATCACCATACTCCACTTCCTAAGCACGAGAACTGTCGAGGAGAATCGAAAATTTCAACTTCCAAACTTCTTTAAAAAAGTAAAACAACAGACACACCAGTACACGGATGGTAAGCGATCCGTAAACACTTAGTCGAACCTAGCCAAATAAGCTGTCAAAGGTTCGTTGGGTAATGGCGCTCATCCCACTTCGTAGCTTTTACTTTTACAACTTAAACAACATTTCTTTGGCGAATTTTACTAAAAAGCTGAAACTGTCAACTGCACTCTCGTCGCAAGCGGGATAAAAGTTACGTAATAAAATGGTAAACTTTATCCGTGCGATAAAAAGGTGATTACACACTGAAAGAAAAAAAAGGAAAATAACACTGGCCTTTGTTAATGTCTCAATGTGGGTTAACGGTGTCGAAGTAATTAAGCACTTAAATGACGGTCGGAAGATGAACTTCTCACTCGTGGGAAACAGAGAGCAACGAGAGACAAAACGATGGTGGGAGGTAATTGTCTTTAAAACAATTTTCCGAAGTGTCAATCGAGGATTGGGGCGGTATAGTGAGAGAAAAAAGTTGCACCGGCGGAAAATGGTTCTGTCAACGGTTTTTGCGCAGAAGAAGATGGAAATCTTAACCGCGAAGTTTGCAAAAAACAAAGCAGAGTCAACTCTAACAAGGGACGAAGATAATATGGTTCATTTAAAGGATAATAACCTAAACGGAGTGGGATGGATGACAGGCAAAAAAATGCAAATCAAGGAAACAGGATAAATGGATGGATAAATACAGATTATTTCTTTGCTTTGAACGTTACAGAAGGTGAAAGTTAACCCCCGAAAGGAGTTATTCTTGTTTCATAAACTCATGATGTCAGTTCAACCCAGTTGGGAACAAATTCTTCTTTTTTTTTGCATTGCTGGAAAATCTTTTCATCATGCAACTATAGGGTTTAATTATTGCTTCACGAGAGAAAAGCATCACTCATATTGAAGCTCAATCTTGCACAAAATGAAATATTAATTAGCACTGAACTGATGAAATTTATTAAACTGTCAACGTCCGCAGCGCTCGGTCGTTCAATTCATCCCGTATTCATTAGCGTAGTATTTACCCAGCTTTTCTCCGGACACAGTCGGAGCCAATGTGACCGAGTGCCCCTCCTTTCGGTCGATAAGCAGACGTCACGGCCACGGTCGATTAATCGCGTATCCAACGTCACCGGTCGTGTCCGCACCATAAAGTGGCCATTTGTTCAAGCACATCGAACATTTTTTTTTTAACGTTATTTTGTACCTTTCTTGCATCTTTTGCTGTACACCGCACAATTTCTGGGTTTGCTTTTCCACCCCGTTTTGCAGGATGTGTTTTTGCTCCCGCATCAATGCTCGATGCTTCTAAATTTATTGAACACTTCAATCGTCTTCTCGCGCGGTGCACATTTGTTACTGCATCAGCGAATTTCGTTTCGCTTTCTACCCACTCACCGAATGGGGGGGGGGCGTGACGTCCGGTCCGTGGTTTTTGCCAAAGCCGTGCGCCATCAACTGTCCCCAACGTTGGGCGACCCTACCCTCGTCCCAGCGAGGTTCATATCTTTTCATTTTTTTTTCGTAATAATATGTCCCCACGTTGATACTTTTTTTGCAGCGATTTCCCCACCATTTGGAGGGTTTTCCATCTCACATCCAAAGCCCCCTTAAACGTGTCCTTCCGTTCCGGTAGACCCCAGCACCCCCAGCACAACCCCTACTGGAGAGTGAAAGCCGGATGGGGATCGAAAAGGACCTCCTTAGGTTGCCAATCGCTTGCCAACCGTGCCGTCGACGCCTATCACGCTTTGGGGGTTGTTAAATGAGCTGAAAGAAATTGAATTTCCAGCGAACAAAGTGGCGAAAAGAAAGATTAATTTACCCGGTTTGCCTCTTTTTCTTCGTTTCTCGTACTCTTCTACCGTTTTCCTCCGTTTCATCATTGGCCAAATGGCATGAACTTTCACCTCTTTTCTTGGTAGCGGTTGGCATTAAATTGATGGATCACCATGGATGAGAAAACCCGTAACTCGGTTGTAATAAAACGATGACGAACGTTCTGTGAGGCGGAGGAAATGTGAAATATTACCCTCCATAAATGTGTCACATTTCATTGAAGGGCTATAAGTTTGACCTTCAGCATCTATCCAGAATAATCAGATTCGCAAAAGAAATAAAAATTAATAAAAACGCTTGGATTGAATACTTCTTTCAAGTGATTTGAGTTTGCAGAAATCTATAGGATAGCATTACGCCTCGAAACGCTTCGGTTGTGTCGTTCAATTTGCACCCAAGTTATGGTTTTTCCGGCTAAAATATCGCCTCACCTTCTACGGAGGGCAAGAGTTCATTACTTAATTGAAATACAAAGCCCCTTTTACCGGCTTTCCAGGTTGGCAAACGCCTCAATGGCAAGGATTTACATCGTTTGGCAGACGACGCCGGTCTCGGATATTCGTGGCCCGATACCCGAAGTGCGCTGCTCTCGAATCCTCCTAGACAGAGTGGGTGTGTGTTTTTGCTAGCTAGTTACACCCACCTTTGGAAAACCGGAAAGCTTCCGAAACGATCCCCAGAAACGAGAAACTCTGTGCTGTTGACAGGTGTGACACAACGTCCATGTCGCTGTCTTTTGGGAGGGTAAATTTTAAACAAACTCCCCGCTGTGATGATACCCTGTGCGACGTTTAATTAGATTGATGTAAGCTTTGGGAAACCTAATAGCATTGACGAGCGGGATCCCGACAGTCCCGGGACACGGTGCACAGACATCGGGGACGGGATTTTTGTAATGAGTTTTCCTCGGAAATCGATTCCAGCGCCAAAGTGTGTTATGAATGCGAGGAAAATATATTCATAAAAAGGGTTCTTTAGAAACACTACACCATCAAAGTTATCATTGCAAGGTTTTCCAGGGAAGCATTAGCCGCTTCCGTTCAGTGGAAAATTTAATAAAATTTAAGCTCATACTAAAACGTCTACGAGAAGCGGTAAAGATATCCATGGCACCGACAAAATCAAATGGATAAAAATTGGATCGAACACAGCGCGTTTGGGAACCATTTTCAGCCATTTTTATTTTCCATTCCGGCAGACTTCCGAGATCAAATGTTTGTCTAACAAAATGGAAACCAAACACCAATAAAACTGGATCGATGGGAAGGGAAAGGAAAAATCAAAAACGGAAGCAATCGAGTTTCACTTACACTCCCCAATGGTGTACAACCCCAACAGCGCCATGGCTCGATTACAACGCAATTTTCTAATAGATTTCCTTGTCTCTCTCTCCCTCCTCCTACTCCTCCTTTTCTGCCCCATTTCATAATTGTTCTAGGTCATAAAGATAAATTGAATAGATTTTGCGTCCATTTGCGAAGACGAGGGTACCCGAAAGGTTCGCCAGCGACCTTTCCGGCTGTGGCCAGTTCGCTCGCCAGAAGGGACTCCTCGTAATCGCACTGTCGTCATTAGAACTTTGCTACGAAACGGGACGCAGTTACGCAGATAATCTTTTTCTAATGCTGAAAAAGTCACCCGTGACCTTCCGCCAACTTCACCGTCGAATCGTGCGGAAAATTAAAGGAAAGTAACAACTCTCTCATCGGATAGCAGTACCTTTGCATTACCGCATCGACTTAATTAAATGCGTCAATGG
The DNA here is from genome assembly GCF_943734705.1 of Anopheles coustani. Taxonomy (NCBI): domain Eukaryota; kingdom Metazoa; phylum Arthropoda; class Insecta; order Diptera; family Culicidae; genus Anopheles; species Anopheles coustani. Next base: position 22,425,649 of record NC_071289.1, on the reverse strand, counting down.
CAACAAGTGGCTTGTCCGCTTTTTTCTCTGGTTTCCCTTGCCATCATATCCATTATGGAAGGTTAATCGGTCGTGCAAATATTCTTGCCAACCAAGGATTATCCTATGTATGGTGGAACAAACGAGGGATATGGATTATCTCGTCGAATGGCGAGAGCGTCAATAAACAATTGTTGGGCGAGCAGTTAAGTACGAGCGACTTAGTCTTTTGAAATATGTTACAAACCCAAAACCGCAAGTCAGCATAGAAAAGAAAATGTAGGTTTCTTTTCATCTAAAAAAGTGGGAGGTATAAACATGTAGCGCTGTAAACTTCTAATGAAACTCCTACAACACTCTGCTCCCTACAATACCTGTCTGTACATTCGATACGAATGTACTGCCGTCGGTTGAACGGTAAGTGGACATTAATTATCATTACGGCGAGTGCTCGTAAATAATGACTATTATGCTGTACTGCTAATCCACCCTTGATCGGTACGATATTTCTTTTCCCTTCCGTACCGCTCGCTCCCGGACCAACACAACCACGATGTCTTGGATTTCACCTTCCAGCGGACATGCTGGATCAATCGTTTCGTTTACGTGTTTACCCGTCTGTCCGACTCTAGCGTGTGTCGTTCTCGCGAGCTACAAAGGCCACATTGGAGAAGTACACCCCCACCGTGCAGAGGAGGGAGGAAAAACGTGGAAAACACATCAGAGAACGTACTGGAAACCGAAGACGTGGCGCCCTTCGAGAAACGGAACTAGCAAAGAGCAAAAATAACTCGAGATACAGAACGATTCTTTGCTTACTCTTGCAGGAAGGAATGTGAAGGACCGACGGTGGGGTTGGGGGAAGTGGGGTAGAAAATGCTCCGTTGCCCATTGGGAGCATTTTCAGCGAAAGTACAAATTTAGCACATTCTGCGAGGTGCCTATGGGTTACGTATGAATTCTTGGTGTGCTTGTTAGGGAAGCCATCCATACATTCTTATCGGATGCACGTTCGTGGGTTGGAAAGATAACAAGCCGTTCCGGATGGTTCCGGTGGATGAATCATCGTTGTTCAAACAATGTTTGTCGAGAGGAAAAAAAGTATTGTGATATGAGAAATTTATTTATTTTTACAATAACTTTGTAAAGTTTAATTCTCTTGAAATGACACACCCTTGTCCGCCTTTATCTTACACTGAAATATAACACTAGCTATAAACAGCACTCAAAAACAGATCTACCTCAACCGCAGCGTCAGTATGTTTTTCATCAGTCGTATATCCATCGCATCGGATCGAGATGTTTTTGTCAAAACCAAACCGTGTGGTTAATAAACATGAAACGCTCTCCGGAAAACCACTCTTTTCCTCCCTTTCCCTAAACCTAAAAGGGCGTCACAATATCGATCCTAAACTCCTACACAAAACACACATACACACACACGGCTCCAAGCCGCCCCAAGCCGAACAGATTCCGGTCCGATACGGGGCGACGGTAAACAAATAGATGGGAAAATAAACACGCCGGGAAATAACGGAGTGCCCAATCGGAAACCCACGACCCTGCGCTTGATGAGATGTCAACCTGATGAGACGATGTCAATAGGTGACAGGTGAGCAAAGAAGGAAATGACGGTGTGGGAGCCTATTGGTAACTGGAAGAAGTGAAGCTTTAAGTTCAGTTTGGTGGCGATTTAAGGTAAGCATTCTAGTATTTCCCAAGAAGGCATTAAATGTATTAGAATTACAAGAGTTTATAAACATATACACTTTCCACTTTTCATCACCTTCAACACACTGTCCTTGCACTGAATCTGATTTTTGTTTTTTGTCATTTCTCTTGTTTCATGTTAGACTGTTAAAATAAATAGTCCTTGGAAGACAAACGCAAATTGAACGTTCTATTTTTCACCCGATCGACCAACGGGACAGACGTGTAAATGTTCACCGTCAGTCCACAACATCGGTGAAAACCAAATGGCCAGCACACGGTGAATGGAAACCCCTGGCAAGGTGTTTTTCACTTTCCCTGTCCGGCCGGCCTCAGAGATAAACAATCAACGCCGCGGAAACGCTCGCCGGTTCGCTAATAAAAACAATAACAGCCTTCCCTTTTACGGGCGGGAACATTTTCTAGCCAGGTGAAAAACAGATGATTCCCGGAGGGGTTCGGAGAAATGAAGTACAAAAACTATAAATTTTAAATCCCTCCGTAATTTCGTTACATCCGAACCCGGTCCGGGAAGTGTCGACGGTGTTCGGATTTGCAAGACAAACTTTTTCCCAAACGGTGAAAAACGTGGTTTCCATCGTTCCGCTTCACACTTTGCCCAAAACAACATTTATAACAACATTATTCCACGGCACGGCGGCTAGACTGTACTCGATTGGTTGACCGAAAAGTTTAAACTCACTCTCCACCCTCCCCTGTGTGCTCCACTTTTCGAGTTTCTAATGGTAGCATTTGATTATATTTACAGCTGACCGGGTCGGCGGTAGTGGTGACTTATTTATTCCTCGTTCGAGATTCATTTCCTCCGGTCACTCACAAGTGGAGCAGGGCGAAGGGAAAAACTTATTTTCCCCTAGACAGATCCGCTTTGCATACGACCCCTGGACCCCGGAATGCAGCGTGAAGTGCATCGCATTGGCGGGTTGTTGTGAGAAGTGTGAGAATGTAGGCAGCGAACGGGGAAAAAAATCGAGCAAAAAGGCTGACCCGGTAAGAGGCGGAAGTTTTCCATTAGTTGAGAACTCGAGGAGTTTTTGTTAGTGTTTATTAAGTACGGGAGGGGGAAAATTTGCACTCGGTCGTTCCGTTTTACGGGCATAATAGTAGGGCCCCATTCGAGGCACTTTTCCAGTGGTTCGCGTCCGGTGACTATGGGTTGAAATTAAATGGGAGAGTAGCTATTAATTAAAACTCGCAGCAAGTAAGTAAACCCTTTAAACAAAGAGACCCGCTTGCAAGCGTAATGGTGGGTGTCTTCCGAAGCAATAAAATTTAATTAAAATTGTATGACCATAAAGTATCACTCCACAGAAATAGTAAGATATCGCTCCCATTTTGGATCTTTACTTCTTGGGAACAATCTACAATTTTTGTAACATGTTTACGCAACAAAAGGTAAAAATATGAAGTGATATTTAGCGACCGCCGGAACTTAGACCGAAACTTAAAATTCCGAGTTAAATATTTGAAACTGCACACTCTGCAGTTTCGCAAGTAAAGACGGATCGTACAGCGAAATGACCAAAGGAACAACATTTATGTGCTCCACCGAGTCAAAGTAAATTTTTCTGTTTTGTGTTTTGTGTTTTCTGTTACGGTATGTGCCATAAAACGCCTCAAAAAAAGATTAAAAGTTGTTTCTAGAATAAATAAAACCAAACCACACCACGAATCGAATTGAAGATATTGAAGCAGCTGATTTACGGCACTCGTTGCTACCGGGACCGGTTTACCTTTTTTTCCTTTCTGCCACACTCAGGCGTTCAGTATCTCGCCCCGAAAACGATTGGTTACTAACCTACAGACTAGCCGGCCGGTTTACCGATGCCGTATCCATTTACGGACGTGACCGTCAGGGAGAGATTGTGGCGAGCGGATGATATCATCACGGCTTATGCGGTGGAAACATGACTGGAGATGGCACCGGACTTTGGACAGAGTTCGCGCCAAATTACGCGAATAAGCGAAGCCGTCACTTTCGTCGCATGTTGTCATGTACGATAATTTCACGCATAAACGTATGTTCCAGAAACGGCCCTTATCAGTGGCGTGAGTCGTTCCGGCAGTTCATGGCGTCAGCTGGTGGTTTTCAGCAGCTGCTTTGAAATAAATTATAGGTTCCAGACCGAACGGGACAGACCGTAAAAAATTCGATCGATCGACGGCAACGTTTAAATTTTATTGATGCTGAAGTTTATTAATTTTCTACTTCGAAAAGTAGGATACAAACACGATAAAAGATAGAGTGTTTGTTTTTAATTTTCTCTGTTAGCTTATACTTGATTTAAATTATTTCTTAAGAATTTTAAACATAATTCTGATATAACTAATATTAGTCTAAACTCGTCATTATTTCCTTTTAGAATTTTATCATTCTTTGTTTTGTTTTTGATTACATTCAATGAATAAAACAGACTTTACATGATACTTTCAATCCACATATTTTATGGTGGAACATTATGTTCTCCATACATTGAAATAAATCCACTTTCAAATGATTTAATATTGATGTACTTCTTTTCTAGAAAATTGTTAACTGCAACTTGTGTTTTGAACAAACCCAACTGTTACTGATGGTACAAAGAGACTGAAAAGACCTCTTCCAAATCATCCTAGGGATAGTAATAGTAGCATATCGTTTTCTTCTTTTCAAAATTTTTTTGTACTAAAATAATCCACCGGGTTGGCCCCTGCTGTATACGGTACAGCTGGAAACAGTTGCATGTGCATGCTCGAGACCATCCATCCGGCAATGCCGCCGGTGACCTAGAAATGCGAAAAAGCGCCAACAACCAATCGTTCGACCGGTTCTTTCATACATTTTGCTTTTGGTCGTCTAGACCTTCGCCGCTTATGACTTCCAAGGTGGATTAGTCGACAGTTTAAAACACGGGCGCCTTCTGGGGGTGGGGAAAAGGGTGGCAACGACAAACTAGAATGTTCTAAGCTATGAAGGGATTTGGGAATGATGTCATGCGGCGCATGAGGGTTAAACAAGACTCAACTATTGATAAGACGAAGGTCTTATTACGAATGTCTAAAGCGATAGTGTTTGTTCTATGACCTGCTGGTGATGGTTTGTTACGAGTTAGGGTGAGGCACTATACACCTCTGATGTGAAAATTAATAATTTCTCCCAGGACGTATCTCCAATTTTCACAGATCGATTCTCTAACATAAAAACTCTGCTTTTTTTAAACCTTTTTGCCACGTGCAAGTGAATCGCTTTCGTTCGACTAATTAAGAAAATTTAGCTTATGTGATTCATACGTAAGTTATGAATACATATTACCCCAGGATGAGGATGTTTTAGATTTGTCTCCACAACAAAATGCATGAATTATTAATTCAATAGTTTCCTGTAATTTTTTAATAACATATTAAGATACTTCTTTACTTCTTTCTACTTTTAAGTTCCTTAACAAATCCATTTTTCTCATTGACAAATATATTCTACCAACACTAAGAAAAATGATATTGTTATATCAACATGAATGTATGTTTCTTAACATAATTGACTCGATATTGTTCCAGTCAATCATTTGCTAAGTTGTGCATAATTTTCCACCGAAACCTTATGTTGCTCGTGGATGGCATAATAATCGCGTTCCTCGCATATGGGAAGCCTTCCTTTTCTGGATGCATGATAAATATTCCGAGCCATTCCATCTGCCGCCGCACAGGAATGCCTTTACCTTCAGACCAATAATTTTGTCAGGTTTGTTTTTTTTTCTCTCTCTTTCCATAACTTTCTCCACCCGTTCGGGACCGGCACGGAGAGAAATGTTGGTATCCAAAAAATATCATTTTCCGTTGCCGGAGCCAATTCTTCCACCGATACCCCGATCGCGACGGTGGGAGGAATCGTTTCCGTCCGCAAACGATGCCTTCCTTCTACGCCGCAAAGCAGGAAAAATGAATGGGTTTGGAGAGAAACCCAACACACACACACCCACCCCGGTGCTGGCGAAGAGATTACGGCGCACTTTCTTAGCAGCGCACTCTTCCATTCCTTTCCTTCATTTCATTCCTATGGTAACTGTTTCCATGGAACAGTTTTCCATCCAGACGCTTCCATTGATGAGGTTGGAAAAAAAGGTGCCGCTCGTGCTCGGGCGAAAGCGACGGTGACCGGCGGCTGGTGGAAATGCAAAATCAAAACAAAAATCAGCTTCTCTGAAAATACAACACTTACGGTTCCCGCAGCATTGGTGCGATTTTGTTGAAACACTCCATAAATTGGCCATCTTTGCAGACGATGCTGGGAATCTGAGGCGTGCTGCTGACGTTCAGTATCCGGAACAGGATGCACAGGATGACGGCGATGACCGCCAGGAATGCAGGCGACATGATCGATGTGTTATGTGCTGCAATGCCCGGACAAAGGAAACATGCGTTTCCCTAACACACTGTTTTTTTTTTCGTTTCTTTTGCACTTCCGCTCGCCTTTTCGAAAGGCGCAGTCGTTTCGCATCAATTGGCACCGTTAGATGCGGATTGGTATTTTCGAACTCAGTAGGCTTTTTTCCGCTTCTCTGCAGCAAAACAACAAACAACGGAACCACACGGAACTCGATGTTTATCCCGTACCACTATTGCATAGAATTGCCGACGAAACAATTGGATGAAAGTACTTCGTGAAAGCCGACTCATGCGTGGAGAGGAAAACAAACATTCACGCGGTTTGGAACGTTCTCGGTCGTTCGGCGGGGTGGTGGAAAGGGGACGGTTTTGTTGTACGCGGCGTCCGGACGGTGTTGAACCGTGGATGTGGAATTATAATTTGATAACTTAATTACAATTTCTTATCGAAGCCGCCACCCCCATGGCGTGGGTTGCACTTGAAACACGATTTTGAACTGCACTTGCCGCGAAAAACCGTCCGACCGTCACGAGTGTTGAAATGGAACTGATGAAAGTTGACAACAAACAAAATGTTTACGTTTTGACCAAGCTTACTTGAACGAAGCTTCACACAAAGCTGTCAAAAGTTGACGTAAAGGCCAAAATAACAATTTGTTAAATACTCTTTTGTTTCACAACCGATTTGTTCAATCAACCCCACAAATGAACGGGTTTTTTTTAATAAATTATTTAAAGTTGTAAGATTTTGCCATAACTCATCAGTATTTGGAAATAAACTGTATTGGGAAAAAGTCAAGAAACCTTGGTTGGAATTTTCACCAAAAATAACCAATTTGTTTAACATCACCTTTAAGAACTTGACGGTATTATAACATCATTGCTGTAAGTTTATGATATTTCAAAGGCAAACAGTTGTTTTTTAGAGTAGGATAAATATATTTTTGAAGTTTTAAAGTACTAGTTTTACCGTTTCAACGGTCCTATAATTGTTTCAAATACCGGTTCGACCACCGGATCTTTCTGATTCCGGAACTAGGTTCACAATCCCAATGCTAGGAACGGAAAGCTAGTTCCAAATGATCCTGTCATGTGTATTGCATACCTTCAGGCGCTATGTTCAAACTTATTTCGGAACTTTGACCGTTTGACTTCAAAAGTCGAATTGAGCATAGCTTAACATCTCGGTCCACATAAAAGCTGCAAGCGGCATCATTAGACGATGCTATGTAACAATTAAGAACTTTTCCTAAAGCCTTCCGGTCGTTCTGTGGAGTACTTAAATACCCCAAACATCATGATACGTCAGTATTCTTGTTCCGCTGTATCTTCGCTGGGACATCATCGAGCGAGTGGCGTCATAAATACATCTTAAGCACTGTAAACTGTTCGACCATCTTAATATGCTTGCTCATGGAAGAGGCGCTCCGGCTTGAGCAGGTAAAGATCTGTTGCTTTTCTCTAACACCGACCCTCAAGTTCTGACACAACGATTCTCGGGTTCTGAACTTTTAATTACTTGTTGCGAGCATACTCCGCTGACGTACAGAAGTTGAATTCCCATGAACATTGCACCACCGTGCCGCTTCAAATGTATGGAAGTGCCATTACGCAGGGCCCACTGCGTAGAGGTACCTCCAATCCATTGCCGGGACGGAAGATGGGAGCATAAATAAAGTACAATTTTACAACTGATAATTATGACACCGCCGACGACGGCCGGTTCGCTGCCGGACTGCACTCTCGGTACACTTTAGCCGGGCGCAACCTCGGGCTCGTAATGAATGTTTATTTCTGTTTAATTGATCCTGAAAGTAATTTGACTGATCAAAGTGCTGTAAGCTGGTGGGGTAAGCCGTTGCCATTACCAAAGTGTTTGTGGGATTTCGCGCACTTCCAGCGATCTTTCGCCGGTTCTGTTTTTAACTTTTTCGCCGTCTTTCAACTGGCCTCTACTTCGCCGGCGTAAGATAAGGGCAATCGTTACGTCGCGATGCGATGCTTCTCGCGATTGGATGTTTTTAAAGTTAATTAACTGCACACGGGCAGTCGGAGGCAAAATATAAAAAAGCACGTGTTGACCACAAGCGGGCGCATAGCCTGTGCAAGAAAGAAGATAATAAAAATTGCAAACCACTTCTCGCGCGAGGAAAGTTGTGTTAACGTAATTGAAAAAATTAACTCCCCAAGAGTGCACAAGCAGTGCAGGAACTTGCGTTCAAAGAAGCAAGGTAAACATGGGGTGAATTTTCACAGCTCGTTTCCAGGCACGACGGGACAATAAATGATCGATATGTCATCATTAGCCGGAGCATAATTTGTAAACATGTTTACTAATTGATCAATCGCAAATAAATCAATCATATCACTCTTTATTTACACTGCGTCCAGTTGCTATACTATATTTCAATAAAGACTTGCAATTTTTTGCAACAATAAAATAACTAATTACTCTAGATGTTTTCCAATTACTACTAATACAATTTTCTCGTCCTTGTTTTTTTAAATAATACTGTACCTCCAGTTCTTGTAACATGAAAAAGATGAATGTACGTTTACATGAAAATCATCGCATGATCATTCAATTTTTTATCACATAATTTTGGGTAAAAACAACACAACATTTTATTATTAACATCTTTCGGGTTTAAAACAAAAATCATATCATACCTTTACATTTTATCTATTTCTTCTAACTCTCTATACACATCTAAAATGGAACTATGGGTAGAACTGTAATACAATCTATTTTCCAGTTATTATTTTTCATCTTTTAATGAATGTCCTCTGGTTCGAGGCATGTTAGCTCCTCATCCACACATTTTCAGCGTCACTAATCCTCCATTAGCCGAACAACATAAAAAAAACAACCACAAAGCCTCTGCTTGCAGATGCCGATCGCAACCTCAATAAATGCTGCTCCTATTCCCATTCTGCCGAGCCGCCATTGTTTCAAGCTCCGTAAAGCATGTTACGACTTAAACCCCCGACGTCTTATGACACACGCCCACGTCCTAGCCTTTCCCCCGCTGGAAGGCGGGAAAGTCGGGAAGCATTTTACGCCGAAGAAAGCACCGTACATCCGCCGTGAGTTCATTAATTTTTCCAACCAGGGCAAGTTGGAGCTCGCACACCCGAGACCTTTCCCGAGACCGGGGTGGACACCTGCCGTAGCGAATGCCGTGGCCCTCTCGAGGGAGGCTGACTCGATCCCATCCTGGACTCCCGGGGGCGGGCTGGGGAAAAAATGTATAAAACACACCAGAATCACTGATTTCAGTTCAACGACACTCTGCTCCCTGAACCGGAACAATTTATGTGCCATAGTGCCAAGGCGCTACCACAGCCTCGGAACCGCTCCCAGCGGAACCATTCCAGCGATGGCGCACAGCAGAATTGTCTTGGAGCTTTATTTTTCCATTTCATGCCAGATCGCTTGTTTTTTTTTTATTTTTGTTCTGTTCTGCTTTCAGTTTAGATCCATATCACCCCCTCGGCCTAAGTAACCACCGTTGCTGCAGGTTGCTGCCTTCCGATGCGCACGTGTGTTGTATTGTTTCGTGCTCTGGTGATTTTTCGTCGCCATTTCGTTTGAACGAGCGGCCATGTTTTCAAGGAAGAACAGCACGGTTTAAATGTTTTCTCTCACAAATATGAGATTCACTAAAAGAATGGTCAGATCATGGAAAGGAAAGAAGAGAAACATATCATTTCCGCACACCAACGAAAGGTTAGTTTCACTCCTTCTTAGGAAAACGAAGCGAATAGAAGAGGTTTTCAAAGGCCATTTTTATTCCACCCATTGTACGTTAATGTGTTCGTACATCATCTGCCCCATTTGTTTATACCTGTTTGTTCAGTGTTTGCAACTCTCCAATAAAACATTTGGAATGTTTTCCTGTCGCTAGGGTTGTAGCTTCTTTCCATTCCAACAAACTTCCACCCATTAATAATTTACCAGCACATTATGGGATTTAAGGGTTCGCTTCTTACAACACCTGCCCGTTGAAGTCACCGGTGCAAGTGTTCCACTCAGAGTGGGAAATTCTCGCCGAAGTGGGGCTCGTTCTTTCGCACAACCGTAGACGAATCGGAATCTACCTCGGCGGGATCGACGTCGACATGCTCTAAGAGAATGTCCCTAATGTTTTTTCCCTCCCGTCCCCACCTGTACGGGGAAAATCGGCGCAGTTCCGCTTCGGTGACGATTGAAGACGCTCGGGAGCGGTATGGGAAGCGAAGCGAACGATGGAATCTCGCCTGTCATGGCCCACGGGATCCCCTCGACACTCGTTCCGCTGAACACTTTAATTTTATTACGCTCACGGATGGAACGACGAGACGGTGGTGACTTACTGGTGGTTGAACCGTTTCCGGGAGCCATCCGGAAATCTGGGACGAAGGGGAAGGGTAGCGGAACAGCACTTTGATTTAATCTCCGGCCATTGGCTTTCTACACTTTGCTCCAATAAATCCTGTCACAGTTTGTGAGTGCCACCATCCCGCTTCAGGAGACGATCGTCGTGAGGGATCTGGGATCTTCCAAAGAACATGTTTCGCCAAACGATACTCCATCAAGAACTTCCAGCATAGCGAACTTGTATCTAAAAGTAAATACCGCTCCTAAAATCAAATCCCCTTTCGAGAACCATATTCTGCGGTCAAAAACCGACCGATGCACGGTCGGTAGCGTCGTCACCTGCCCGAACGAAAGCAGGAGATATGGTTTGATGATTTTTGATGCGAGGCAAAGAATGCGAAGCGTAGATAATCATTTTCCAAGGGAATAATTCATGCCAATCGGCCAGCCGACCGAAGCAGCAGCGCCCGGAAGATTGCGCTTTTGCCTCGGCGGAGTCCACCGACGTAGCCATTCTTATTCTTCTGCTTGGCTTTACAGTGCTTTTAACTATTCTGCTCTATCCCTTTCCATTGACTATTTGCCCGGGTGTGCGCTTCATCTTTTTTCATCTTTGCTCCGTAATTAGCACCGCTCCAGAGGCACGGAACGGAAGCTGATGTGGCGAGTAGCAAGGGTAGGTGAGAAAAGAATAGAAAAAATGGCTCAAAATGAAGAGAAAAGCGACCGTGGGGGATGAAGCTTGTAATTATTCCACCGAGCAATATGTCGATCGTGTCCGGTGCGCTGGAAGCTAGAGTCGAGTAGTACAGCAGCAAGAATGGCGAGCAAAAACAAAAGAGCTACCATGCAAGAGTAACAAACCATAAGGAGCTTTCTGTCGATGCGCTAAAGTAATGCAAGTGGAGCAAGTACTTTTACCCTACCACAGTCGAGGTTCGGGGGTAAAAACAGCTCGGCTAAAAATAGCATAAGTTATTACCACGCATCGCCGCATCAACGTCCCGAGAGATAGAGAGAGAGTTTTCATCGAAGCATAATTGCTCGAAGAATATCTTCACGATCGCGGACCAATATGGACGTTTATGTTGATGAGAGCAAGTCGTGACTTTTTACCTATAGTTGCTGGGTAGAACTTTTAGAAGAAGACACACCCTCAATAGATTCTATGAAATGATGTAGATCAAAGGATTAAGTACACTTAAATACAGCTTAGTGCTTCATTGACTGTTTTACGATTGTTGATTAAAAACGTAAGGTACCTGGAAAACCTCAATGAACATAGTGCTTAACAAAATAAGATGATCAAGTTCTCTTAAATATTACTGTAATAATAGTTGATCCTAAATCATTTCCATACAAACTGAAATCTGGTCGCAACCTGTTTTGATGTATCTTCTGTTGTTTCTGTTAACATGTTGCTGGTTTTATACTTGCGACGTTTCATACAAAAAGTCACACACCTCTTATAAGCATATTCGTTGATGTTGTATGATTATGATATGAATTTTTTTCTATAAAATCTATTGTCTTCAATCGCAAGTCTAAATATATTTTGTAACATTAAAAACTAAGTTCTGTTGAAACATAAAAAAACACAAATTAAAAGTGATTAACAGGCAAATAAAAGCTGAACGTAAATAAGTATCATAAAGACAGGGAGACAAGCAAAACACAAGCAGAAGAATGAATATCGAATAAGTAGATAAGAGACAATGCGCGGTAGTAGCAGACGAGATGCAAAGATAGAAATCAAACAAAAAATGGAAATGAAAATACTTTAATTTAAATCGCGTAATTAAAGGTTATAAATTTGATTTAAAGTGAAACCCCGTGCTGAAAAAACTAAATTTAAGAAGATAATAAAATCGTTCTGTAAGTCTGTTTGAAAACGAATACAAAGGTACACAATCAGTTAAGCTCTTCGTAAAAATAAGAAGTTTGGCCAGAGACATCGGGGCTTTATATTTCACAGCGAAATTTGTTTCTTTGCATCGAGATGAAGATTTTGCTAATCTCCTTTGGATACCTTTGATTCAATCGAGACAGTACTCTAGGTTCTAGAAAAAGCGTTTTTTGTGGTGGTATGCTTTAGACTGTAATGATGCCACTTGATTGATCCTCTTCTGATCCACAGCTACAAAGTTGTCTCAACTAGCCGCAGTTTAAACCTCTTCACCGTTCCACTTTTATTCCACGCTTATCATTAGCAATTTTACAGCGCAGTGTTGCACGTTCAGCAAACACACGGAAAAAGCCAGAACTCACCCCATTTTCTCCCTGACTTGCCTCACGATCGTTTCGTAATGGTCGCACGTTACATAGTCATAGCGACTACAGGCAGTTGGAGTTTGGCATAGGACTATTTTTTCATTACCACCCACCAAACTTATCCGTTCGGTTTTCCCTTTGGTGAAAGGAAGGAGAGAAGGGAACCAAGCCGGCTTTGATTGGCCAGTTCACGCAGATTACTATTTTTGCAGCCACGAATGGGTCGGTTAATGGTTTCGGGAACTCTTCGCAGAAGAACGGTGGTGGTGGCACGAAGAAGACCGTAGATTTTCTCATCATCGTGATGGCACGGTGGAAAACGCCTGAGCAAACAAACCGACGAGCAAAACAAACAGCATAATATACCTCGGAGTCGGTGGTGTCGGTGAGGTATAAGAATGAAAATGAATCAGATACGAAACGGATCTAGCAGTAATACCGGCTAATGCTATAGGTGAGAAGTGGGTGGATTGGGGGGAGGAGGGATAAATAATCCACCACACAGCCCCCGTTTGGGTCCTGCGGAAGGAAAATCACCGGACCGACGCCCCAGAATTCAGCATGGAAACAATCAGCCCGCGCGCACCCTCAAACGGAGCCCCTCTCGGTGTGGAGAATGTGTTTCGTTGCGTTCGGAAATAAAAATAGACTGGGAATGGCTGGCGTGCTTGGGAAAGGCAAAAAAAAAACAATAAAGAAAACACAACCCACCGAGGAGAGTTTTCTCGGACGCGTGGGATTCCGGCGTCGGATCGGAAGGAAACCAATGGTCGTCCAATGATCCATTCCCATCCATTCCGTTGCCACCCAAATTGCCATACCGGGATCGTAAGGAAGGAAGGGAGAATGGAGGGCTCGTGTGGGGACGATCCTAGAATCGATCCGTAATCCAAAGAAGCCGAACCGGAGCTGAAATGGCCGAGCTTGATTCAGTGATTATTGATCGAGCGTATTGTTTGTGTGTCTTTTTCCTGACTCGCCTATCCCAGGAGGAAAACCATGGAAATGGGAATATTTTCATTCGAATAACGATCCTCAATCATAGGTTACCGTTCGGGACACGTATCACTTTTTATTCCACGTCTACAAGATGCCATTTCCTTCCCAACTTCATACACCCGGAAGAAGGCTATGAGATGGAAACGAGTTAAATGAACGATAAAACTCTAGAAAAGTACTGTTTTTGACAGAATTTTTGATCTTCTGATCACTTCAAGGCACATTATCAGCAGAACTCAAAATCATCAGACACATCTTTGCATCTTCCGGCTGTACCTATACTATTTTACTTATTTACCACCTTCAAAAGTATACAACAATCCGGTATGGTAAAGCTAAAATTGGCCGGCAGATCGAAACAGCAAAGCGATGTGCCACTTTAATCGAAATGGAAGGAAGATAAACTCGAAAAACCAGTTCTGGCGTTCGATTCGAGGTGAAATGGTGGCAGAACAGTACGTGGAGTCATAAGAAAACACGAATTGAAAGGAAGTATGAACGATGATCGAACTTCATTGAGATGATCCATTTATTGCTACCGTTCCTGCTACCGATTCGGGATCGGAAATATGTTTCTTGTTTTTCAATTTCGTGAAAGCCATAACGAAAAGGATCATACATCGACAACCCTAGGGCGATAATGGAAAACTTTCATAGTCAATATCAGTTGCAATTTATGTTTTAAACATACAAACGAAGTTTGTTATATTTCTATTCCTTTCAGCTTCATCTCTTTTCCATTTACTTGAACATAGTTTCTGCCGAAAAGGTTTACAAACTTGTTCAATACTTTTCTTCTCTTCCATTTTCCATCTGCTACCAATAAAGCGCACCACCACCAACACCCCTTTGGCAATATGTTTTATCCGGCAGGCACAATTTGGGCGGGTTTCCGAGCCGCCGTACGGATCGTCGGAAACTCGGCATCCAGGAAGAAATTACCGAACGAAGTGATTACTACCGCCACTCAATAAGACTCCACCGGCGACGACGCATCATCTCATCCCGTCATAACATTATCGCATCCGACCATCCATCCATCCATCGGGGGCTTTTGCGTTTTTCCAACCGCTTTCCTAGCCGCGCGTCTCGAAGCCGGTGCCGAGACCCCGAAATCCTGAGCCGCCCTTCACCCGGGCCTCCCGTTCAATATCTCGCAGTATTTTGCCCGGTAATGATAAATAATTTTCATCCTCTGATAATTAATATTTTACCGGAAGTTTTTTCACTTCTTCTCGCTTGCTTGCCTGTTGCGTTGCGTCTTTGCTTGAATCGGTGCGGGTTTCTGTAACTTCACCGAGATTGGGATAGGTTTTGCCAGTTTTCCGGGCCCCTTTGGGTCAGGAAACACCTTTGAGCCCATTTAGCGCTGGAGGGATGATCGAACGAAAACGGGCTACCGATTGACCAGTTCCGTACCCTTATGTACTATTTACCTTTTTTTCAAAACCAAACATAAATTCACAGCTGGTTTTCTATAGCTTTATGCGAAAGAGAAAAAAAAGTTTATAAATGTTGTTTGAATAACTAAATTCATGAGCTCTTAGAGAATCTTGTTCTCTTGTAAAGTTTAAAACAGTGAAAACATGTTCTCACAATCGCTTCTAAAGGGTAGAGTGTTATTTATTGGTGTTCCGCGGAAAGCACATAGATAATTCCCGCAAGCTACACGGAAGCTACGCTGCGGTATGTTTACGAACACCCAGCCTTATGTTTCGGTGGTTGTTATAATTTAAAGCCTTCCAGTGAACTTTGCTCCAGATTCCGGTGCCTCTGCCTTGACAGCTTGTTGTTTTAATGTTTCAAACATGAACAACGCCGGAGTGCGAACGAACTGGACGAACGGCAACCGACGGGCGTTTTCCTTGAATCTGCACAGATTATGGGAACTTTCCGCTCGCCTGGGAACGCAGGCGTTCTTGAGTGAAATGACAAACCCGCTCGCTCCGTTCCCGTCAACCCCGGAAAATGACCCGGGAGAAAAGCCCGACAGCACGTCAGGCGCTCTGGGAGGATTGCACTGGAAACACGCACCAGACGTGCCGGGCGTGTCTTCTGTCGCACATTAGCAATGAATGCAGGGAATGGTGACTGTGATGCCCAGCCTCGATGACCCCAAACCCCCGACCCTCCGTTGCGTTCGCGTAGCCAAAAGACTGAAGCTAATTAGATTTCTCGAGCGCCCGAGCACTTCCCATGGGAGGCTACCGGTGGTTGAGGTGCGGCAAAGATAAATTTCCTCCAAACACCGCTCAAGAAGTAGTTCCAGAAATGGTACGAAAAAATCTTTCAGCGCCAGCCGCAAAAATAAAGGGAAAAACATGAATCACGCCCAATGAGCATAAAGCCACACAGCCCTACCGGGAGTGGAACTAACCGTCACAGCCAGGAGCATGACAGTGTCCTCCAGTTCGTTGGTCGTATGATTTATCGCTCGTTTGTGGCGTTCGGTGAAAGAGTTTCTCATGGCTCCCGGCTTCTCGGGCTGTCCCCTGCGGCATGCCTGTTGCCAGTTTGAAGCGGCATGACACCTTGCTGGAAACCCTGGCTACCTTTCTAGATGCGGAGTGACACAAGGGTTCGTTTTTGGTGTGTGGTAATGTTTTCGTGTTTTGTCGGGGTTAACTACTCCCGGTTGAACCCATGTAACGGAGGTCAAAGGTTACAGCGCAGCGTGAAAGCTTGTCGAATTGTTTATTATCAAATAGTTCTTTGATGATGTACTCACATAACGCGTGTTAGTGCTTCATTTTTAGGATGAAATTTTGTTAAAAAAAAATAAGTTTCATAATTTTCAAACTGACCATTATAAATCACTTTTAGTAATACTCATTGAAGGATGAAGACCTTTTGCCGAAATAATGGACTGTTATTATCGCAAGCACCGAAAGTACATGCCATTACATTCCGTAATAATGAACGCCCTGAATACACTTACAATAATTCGGCGATAAAACGCATTAAAAATGCAATAAAATACAGTTTCCCTTTAATTTGACCCAAACCGCCGTCAAATCAATCTAAACGGTCGATGAAGAACCATGCGTTTCCCGCGTGTCCGTTGTGTTTTTCCCTTGTTTCCTCCTCCGGGAATCGACACTTTTCAACGCTTTCGGTAATTAAAATTCTTACCCAACATAGCTTAACCTATCCCTTCCGCTGCCAGCTGCCGGGACAGGTTGCCCTCCACCGTCGCAACGGTTCCGGTAGGATGGATGAGAAATTGATCATTACGCCGGCTGAAAAAAAAACGTGGTCCGGCCGGGAACGGAATTAAGGTACGGAATGGTTCCACCACCAATGGCTTCAGCTGTTATTCTTATCTCAAGCCGGCGAGAGGAGCGTTCCGACGATGAATTGGGCTTTAAAGTGGCTGACCCTATGCGAAGCGGCTGATTGAGAAGCATAATCTTTTCCGATGGACATCTTGCGCCCTCGAAAGCCGTTCACCACTTGTGGATTTGAATGATTTACGCTTATTCGGGAGGTTGTGTACAGACCAAACATTGTTCGGTTTAGCCTGAGTGAGGGTGAGAATCGAAAGGGTTTGAGTTTTTCAAACACCTGTTGCGAGATGATCGATACCTTCAGTGGGAGCATATGGGAAATTGTACTGCCAAAACCGTTATCTATCGATCTAGCTACGGATGGTGTTTATAACGATTTACGTATTTTGATTGCTGAGCTATGAAAACATTCCAGGGAAAGTAATTAACCTCATGCAAAATATTAACGGATGTATATAAATGTTAATTAAACATTTTACTAAAAAACAAGTTTGATTAAGAATAACCACGATTAAATAAATACTTTTTTGTACATCGTAATTTTTGTAATTCTATGCGATCGAAATGCTTTTCGTTTACTAAAAAGAAAAAAAAAAGTGTTTACTTTTAACAAGCCTTAATACGTTGCACGTCTGAAAAAGAGCATCTATAGACAAACAACATAAACACCAACCGTAACATAAATACGAAAGACTTCGACGGTGACGAACCCCCCAAGTTCTTCTTTGAGCGAGTTGAACTCATACACGGTTGCATACTGCACGCGTTTTGCTTCGCGTAACAGTTGCTGCAACCGGGCATCCGTTGGAAAAAAACGTTTGCTTCCATGCCCTGGAAAACCACGGTTCGTAGAAAACTCTGGCCCGACAAAATGTCGTTATTCTAATTAACCGGGCTCCGATTAACATCACGAGCGGCGGAGGACGGTGTGTGGCCACCGGCGAAGAGGCCAGCTTTTCCATCCACCATCCATCACCGTTGGCGTAAAAAATCACTCATTCGTCACTACCAAAGTCTTATAAAATCATCCTTCTTTTTCCATTCACCTGCGAGTATGTACCAGTTTGCTTCTTTTACTCAGCCTTCTTCCGCTTCGCTCCGTTCGCTAGTCACCGTTCCGCCATTGTAAGTTTCTCCCGATCTGGTTTTGATGGCTTATAATATTAAATTTTTAATTACACACCATGGAGTCGACACAATCATAACAAAACTTTTCTCCCCCCAACTGCTGCGGATCGTTTCCTTTACCGGTCGCGCAAACGGACAACGAAGAGTTAAAAAAAACGTCACGGAAAAAATAAATACGAAACTCGTGCCTTCAAGCCGCACTAGCGGGCATGATGGTGGCGGTATGCACGCACGCGGAAGGGTGATGAATTTAATTGGAAAAGAGCACCATAAACCACGTCGGGCCATGAAAATACGAAAATCATCGTCCAGCCGACCTGAACGCAGAAATCTGCGCCAAAAGGCGCGACGTTTCGGTGCACGATTCGGGCACGAGTTTCAATGCAAACAGAAGAGGAGTAAAAAAAACCCAACATCCAAAATGGAATCATTTGTTGCTGTTTTTTCTCCCCAGTCGCCGAGAGTGCGGACTCATTTCCATTTTTCCACCTGTTAATCGGTGTTTGTGGCGTTTCGAATTTCCTCGTCCATCCGGCACGCCAATATCGATGGAAAGTGAGGCAAAAGTTTCGATTCAAGCGGGAATTAGCATTCGGATGCCATCGTGCAGTTGTCTTCCCGAGTCCTCAACATTGGCAACTTTGAAGTCAGCTTTAGGAAATCAACTGTGGAAAAATCTTTACATGGATGTTAACGACGCTCGCGCGGTCCTTTTATCCAGATAGTTTGAGAAAGAAATAGAAATCGTATCAAATGGCGAAGTTCGTTGGATGTTAATTCACCTTAGATGTAGGATAGTGATTGCTTTGGTTGGCCATTTTAGGAATGTTATAAAACCAACTATTTATAGAAAATCAGTTTTCCGAAATGATCTATTCGTTAATACCCACCATATCTTGTACTATCATTACTTTCTCCTTGTTTTCAATATTGATCTCATTTTACATTGTTGGTAGCGTAACAAAAATGGTGTGTAACACGATGCACAGTCTCGTTTACTGCTGAACATAACACAACATTTTCCACAGCAAAGCATCATCCATCGTAGGGAAGATGTGTTGTTCTAGTCGACTACGATACTGATACTATACATAACCTTGAAACAAATGGGCTTCGATGTTTCTTTCCATGTTAAAGTTGTTTTACTTATTAATGCATTTCATCAGACAACGCATAAAACACGATAAAAGTTACAACGAATCCTTGTTCATGTTAAGTTAGTGTTTCGAGACCAGTGGGGGATTAGACCAGAAACACTTAACACGCGTGTGTGTAATCAAATACTTTGGTGAATTCTAAATTGGAAATCAAAATAAACGAATATGTATGACTTGTTTTTGTCCAAATAGTCAAAACCAGTTGCACCTGATCAACTATCAATCTTAATCATTAATGACTGTCAAAAAGGTCTGTCGTGATCTCCACGAATCATTACTCTTTTCCAATATATTTCAACTTCCAAATTCGACAATTTTTCCTCTCTTAATTCTTACAATCTCCAACCACTCTCGTCAAAATCAATCACAAGACTGATGGTTCAATCCATTTCGTTTTCCAATGTCTACTTTGTTCCATCTTTTTCAATATGCAGATCCATCTCGGTTCAGTAGTAGGCCATCGCTCTTCCAATTTTCATTGCCAACTATATAGCGAATGATTTCATTTTTAATTTTTTTTCGTTTCCTCGCATTCGAAATTCGCTCGTTTATAATTTCGATTAATTCGTTCACTATTATTATACAATATATTCATCTAGCTCGGCTCAATCCCTACATCCTCCACTACCTCTACTCTTAATCGAAAACGTGATACATAACTGTATCCTGGTATCTATTCGGTATCTTACATTTTCTTCGGGGTCTTGTTTGTAGATTACCGCTGATATGCTCGTTATCTTCTGCAGGGTCAACTGCTTTTCCATTGATCTCTAAGCCGCTTCCTTGGTTTGACTCCTGAACATTCTCTCGATCCGGGGCGCGTTTCACGTCTCTTACATTTCTGGTTATTTTAGCTCCTGATTCGCTTATTATGACCACTTTTGCCCCATCTCTTGTCAATACCGTATATCTCTCGCTGGAAAATGTTGGATCGGTTTTTGTTCTTTGCGGAATAGCAAGCACCACTGTATCTCCGACTGTTATATCGGATTCTCTTGCTCCGCGATGTTTGTCTGCGAATTGTTTACTTATTAGTTTAGAAACGGCATCAGTCTCCTTAATATCTGAACGATCGAGTGGCTCCTTACTCTCCCATAGGCAAGGAAAAGTTCCGCGGAATCGCCATCCGACTAGAAGCTCGAAAGGCGTAACTCCCAGACGCGAATGGTGTTTCTGGGTATTATGAATGTATATATACTCCTCTAATGCGTCTCTCCAATTCCTATCTTCCTCTTTTGCAGCTGCCATTGCTTTAATAATACCTTGATTTTGTCGTTCTACTGCTCCGTTCGATTGTGCGCTCAGAGGAATGGATTTCCGGATTCTTACTCCTTTGTCTTCCCAGTATTCTTTAAACTCCGAGCTCTGGAATGGTGGACCATTGTCACTCTGTATTATAAGAGGCAGGCCCCAAATTGTAAAAACCTTGCAAAGCGCAGCGTTGGTACTTTGGGTATCCGTTTTCCTCATCTCCGAAATATGCAAATAGCGAGAATAAATATCGACGGTTATCAGGAATTCTCCTGATCCGTATCCTTGCAAAGACAAAAAATCTACTTGCAGAATTTCCCATGGCCCGTTTGGCATATGTCTACTGGAAAGCGGGATGGGTGGGTTTCTTTTCGAAATAACGATGCACGTCTCGCAATTATTCACAAAGTTTGCAGCCTCTTTTGACATGTTTGGCCACCAAAAAAATTCTCGAAGGATTCGTTTTGTTGCTCCACAATCGACGTGCCCACGATGTGCCGCTTCCAATGCTGTAGAACGCAGCTTTGATGGTAAAACTATTAAGTCATCCTTGAATACGATGGGATCCAAACTTCTAAGATTCTTTGCTTCCGACTCAAAACGACGCAGACTTTTAGGCCACTTTCCGGACTGGATTCCTGCCCTTACAGCAACTAGTTCTTCGTCTGCTTCGGATGCAATCTGAATTTCCATCCAAGAGATACTCATGTTGCCGCCGTTTAAAGAATATAGCAGGTGCTTTTCGTTGTCTTCGTCAAACTCGTCATCTTCTTGTGATTTGCTAATCAATCTTGACAAAGCATCCGCAACATTTAGGTGACCTGGAACTCTTTTAACATTGAAATGATAAGGAAGTAACCTAAGGGCCCATGCTTCTGCACGTGTCACCGCTCGTCTGCCCATACGATGTGTTCCATTAAATATAAATTCGTTAGCTTCGGAGTCGGTTCGAATAACGAAATATTTGTTCAATAAGTAATAAGTAAATCGTTCTACGCTCCAAACAATTGCCAGCGCCTCCTTCTGCGTTTGAGGATATCTCTGTTCAGAGGGTGTAAGTGTCTTTGATGCGCATGCTATTATCCTTGGGCTACCTTCTTCGTTGAATTGTATTAATACGGCTCCAAGCCCTGTAGGAGATGCATCAACGTATAATTCAGTTTCGTCTTTTAGATCAAAATAGCCGAGTTTGGTTATATAGTTTAGTGCTTCGTTTTTCAAAAATTGAAATTCTCGCTCCTCCTCGTCTGTCCAGTAGAAGTTATTAGAACTGGTGAGCAATCGGAGTTTTTCGGTTTTATCAGCCCGTTTAGGTATGAAGCGTTCTACGAAAGTCATCAGCCCTAAAAAGCTCTTAACCTCCGATAAATTCTCAGGTCTTCGAAAATTCTTGATGGCTCTTTTTTTGTCCTCTTCGATCCTCCAACCGTCACCAGACAAATTAAAACCTAAAAACTTGACGGTTCTAGCTCCGAATACGCATTTTTTCTGGTTTAGTCGGACGTTATGGTCCTTCAATCGTTGAAGTGCTAACTTCAAATGATTATCGTGCTCTTCTTTCGAACCACCAAAAATTAAAATATCATCCAAGTAATTCAATACACCTGGGCATTCTTCCAGGACTACTGTTTGCAACAGTTCTTGAAAAATATCCGGTGAGTTGCAAAGTCCGAAGGGTAATCTTTTAAACCGATATGTTCCCGTTCCGGCGAAAAAATTCGTTAGATGTCTGCAATCCTCGTGAAGTTCAACGTGAAAAAACGCGCTTGTTAAATCTATCGTCGAAAACCACGAAGCGCCGTTCAATTTCGATAATATTGCTTCGAAGGTTGGCATCCTGAATGGGGTTCTGATTATGTTCTTGTTAGGACCTCTTAGGTCTACGACGAGACGAATGTCATTTTTTCCTTTAGGAACAACCAACAACGAAGAACAAAACGATTTCTCCATGTCTTTGGTAACTCGCTCTATGATTCCCGTAGAAAGTAGATCATCTAAACGTTTCTCCGTTTCGAGCTTAAATGCTGGAGGGATACTGGTGAATATGTTTCGAGACGGTGGTAAGCTCTTGTCGTAGTGCAACATTACTGGAGCTATGTTAAATTTGGGAAACTCATGCTCGACAGCGATGGCAAAAATCTCTCCCGGGAGTAAGCGATATTCATCATGATAACCTATCACTGGAATATTCATTCCGAGTTGTAGGACGCTGTACCTTAGTGCTGTATCCCGGCTCAATAGTGCTCGTCCCCCTGGAATGACGTAAAATTTCTCCAGCAATCGTGGTCGATCTTCGGAAATGAATAGTTCGGCCACGAAGGAGGCTTGCACTTGGATCTCTTCCTTTACACCGTACGCTTTCAGCTGTCGGTCCGTACCTTCCTTCAAGTTGAAAATATCATTGTTCTTTAAGCATTCAAATGTATTTCCGTCTACTGTATTGACATCTGCTCCGGAATCTATTAAAAAGCTTACGGAAAAACCTGCTATTTTTCCAACTATAATCTCCTCATTCGTACTGTTGCGGTTAACCATGTTAACTAGGATATTTTCCTTAACTTCCTCCACCGGAGTGTGTAGAGAATTAGTAACTTGTTGGCTCTCCTCCGTGTACACCATTCTAGGTAAAATAGACTGCTTAGTTTCAATCAGTTCCTCCTCTCCTTGGCCAGAATCGTCAGTAACCGCCGCGATTTTTCGTGGCTCCATATTCTGAGACGGGTTATTCCCATCTGTGTCGTTGCGCTTCCGAAAAGATTCTTTGCACGCGCGTTCAATGTGACCGATGACATGACAATTACGGCATCTTTTGTCAATAACCTTACATTGTTCCGGTAAGTGATAATGGCTCAAGCATCGCCAACACGGTTTATGTTGAGTCCCAGGGTAGTGATACGGCATATTCCGGATGGATTGTCTTCTATTCATTCCTCTACCACGCTGTACATCTCCAAATCTTTTACCATAATTTGATTGACTGTAACGATCTCCGAATGCTTCACGGCCAGCGATTTCCTTGTGAAAACCGGTTCTTGATTTTTGTGTAATTGCGGCCACTTCGGCTACAACTCCCCTCTGGGAATGATTTTTAAGGAACATTTCCTCACTAATGGTATCGATTTCACATGCGCGTATCATATCTAAAAGCTGGGTAATAGACCCGTTCTTTCTCAATAGTTTCCTGCCCGCCAATCGCACTTTGATGTTTGAAGCGTGGGCTTGAATGATGTCTACGACCGTTTCTACCAGCTGTTCTCCTTTGTAGTTACATAGTTTTGCAGTACTCACAACTCGTTTTACGTAGGTTAGGTCAGATTCACCGTGTTTTTGGACCATTGTTCGAAGCTTCTGCTTTTGTAGGCAAATGTAGTCGCGAGAATTAAACAAACAATCCAACCTTTCCATTGCATTTGTATACGGAAATAAAATGGGGTCCGAAGATGTATTGGTTGGAGCGTTTTCCAACATCTCGAGGAGTAATTGACCAGCCTTCATCTTGAAGGCATTCAATTTCATATGTTCGTTTGAGATGCCGGCGAATTCCATTGCAGCCCGAAATTGTTCCTTCCATCCATCAAAAGTACTCTTATCTAACTCGTCCTGACCTTCCTTGGGCTTACATTCAACAATTTGCAAAGTAGCGAATGACATAGACATCGTACTAGAGTTAATGCCAAGAGTGTCAAATGACGACTGAAGAATAGTGGATGAACCGCGTGGGGTATCCTTAAACAAATGATCCTCTACTGTTTCTTCAGTCCATGTGGAACCGTTAGTGCTCCTTTGGCGTAATCCTTTTAACTTAGCTTTCAGAACCGCGCTTCGCCTCTTCTCAGCCTTAAGGGCTTTCTTTAAAGTGGATAATCCGAACAAATTCTTGCCTCTGCTACGATAAAATGTATAAACAGATAACGAAAAATAAGTCATAATTTAGAAACGATGTATAACAACTGTATTCCTAGGGTTGTCTCCCATTCAGCAATACATGAGAAATGTGAACTTTTCCTTCCTGAGAATTACCTCAAACATTAATGATCTCACTCAGAAAAGAACGTATATGTCTTGTTGGGAATCTCTCTGCATATTGATTCTTCATCTTAGAACATTTATTTACAAATGTACCTCCTACCCGTACGTATCTCATCCCCTCGGAGAATCTTTTATTTAAAGTTACATACTATTCTTCCTCTCAGGAAATCTCATCTAATCTGTACCGATTCTTTAAAAAAAAATTCTTCAACTCGAAGATAAAAAGTCTTCCACTCGGAGAAGATCTTAGTAACGAATGATTTTTATCTACATAACATACGTACATTTATGTATTATAAACTTGGAGAAGATCCTAGTAACGTACGCCTTTTACTAGGAGAAAAACTTTAAAAACGAATGTGTTCCTTTCTATATCAGAATCTATATTTAACATTGTTATTCTTTCCTCTTTTCTTTTATATACATATACTCAAAAACCAACAACCAAGTAATCGATCCATTCCTCAGGTCTTCCACCTCATTGTATCTGTGCCGTTCCTCTCAGGGAATTTCATCGAGGATTCCACTCAGATAAGAAGCTAGTAAAGGAGGTCTTCCACCTCATTGTATCTGTGCTGTTCCTCTCAGGGAATTTCATCGAGGATTCCACTCGGAGAAGCATTTAGTAAAGGAGGTCTTCCGCCTCATAGTATCTGTGCCGTTCCTCTCAGGGAATTTCATCGAGGATTCCACTCAGATAAGCAGCTAGTAAAGGAGGTCTTCCACCTCATTGTATCTGTGCTGTTCCTCTCAGGGAATTTCATCGAGGATTCCACTCGGAGAAGCATTTAGTAAAGGAGGTCTTCCGCCTCATTGTAACTGTGCCGTTCCTTTCAGAAAACTTCATCGAGGATTCCACTCAGATAAGTACTAAGTAAAGGAGGTCTTCCACCTCATTGTAACTGTGCCGTTCCTCTCAGGGAACTTCGTCGAGGATTCCACTCAGATAAGTACTAAGTAAAGGAGGTCTTTCACCTCATTGCATCTGTGCTGTTCCCTTACAGGGAACTTCATCGAGGATTCCACTCAGAAAAGCACTTTGTAAAGGAGGTCTTCCACCTCATTGCATTTGTGCCGTTCCTCTCAGGGAACTTCATCGAGGATTCCACTCAGACAAACACTTAGAAAAAAATGCCTTCCACTCGGGGAATCTTTTCATTTCCATAGAATTTCCTTAATACTAAGTCTTCCATTATGAGAAAATCTTACGAATTGTGTGACGCTATTTTTACCGCATTCAACCTTTTGGAACCAATTGGCAACCTTCTCAAAATTATCTCAATACCACAATTTAGAAAAATAACTTTAAAAATTCATCATATTTCGTTATAAAAGCCAATTACAACGAATCACAAAAATAGGTAATCTTCTGATTAAGTAGCCATGATTTGCTAACCAAATTAAATCCTGAATTTATTAGTTCCTAAACTACGAACGGGAATCACCATTCTTATTAACCTACTCCATATTCTTTTAAGGCCAATCCGGTGCCATCTTTAGGTCAAACCGAAATTATGAACGTTTGTCATCATTTTTCATGTATATTTCACTATTTTATCTTACCGACTTGCGCCATTGTCGTGATCTCCACGAATCATTACTCTTTTCCAATATATTTCAACTTCCAAATTCGACAATTTTTCCTCTCTTAATTCTTACAATCTCCAACCACTCTCGTCAAAATCAATCACAAGACTGATGGTTCAATCCATTTCGTTTTCCAATGTCTACTTTGTTCCATCTTTTTCAATATGCAGATCCATCTCGGTTCAGTAGTAGGCCATCGCTCTTCCAATTTTCATTGCCAACTATATAGCGAATGATTTCATTTTTAATTTTTTTTCGTTTCCTCGCATTCGAAATTCGCTCGTTTATAATTTCGATTAATTCGTTCACTATTATTATACAATATATTCATCTAGCTCGGCTCAATCCCTACAAGGTCCTTAAGCGAATACCATAAAAGGCGAAAGAAAACTGTCACAGAAATGAACCGTTTGTGAACGCACCTCAAGCTGCGCCGGCTGTTGTGTTGCAGCAGCATGCAGTTGCAAACCACGTGCAAGATGCTCGCAAGCGCAACCACGTGCTCGGGCAAAGGTTGCTCCGTACGGATCCTCGCATCCGGTATCGAATGATCGAGCATCGTGGCCCCCGTTAATGGAATCGGATCGAAAACATCTTTCGACTTTTTTCCCCTCATTATCGGCCGGAACACTGCTATAGCAGCAGACCAGAACGGCCGGCAACTGACGTCAAGCTGAGCCGCGTTGGTATTGTGACTGCGGTCGCAGGTGTAGTGCGGACGCTGCCAGGTGTGCGTGTGCACCACCAAAAGGGACGCGGGTCCTTTTGCTCTCTTTCGATTCGTTTCTTCCTCGCGTTTCGGTGTACGTTCGGTTGCGTTCCCGTCGGCGGCCACCACAGGTGCAATGAACGCATTTTGCCGCTGAGAAACAAACGGTTGCATCGAGAAACACTTTCCAAGGAGGAGGATCGGAATCGGATCCGATCGCTAAGCCGCTCTCTCGAGTGCGTATGCTGCGTGCGGGCGCGTGGTCCTGCTCGAAGTCCGCCGGACTTATAGCACCGCTTACTTTAGCAGGTGAAAATAAAAAAGATCGAGCGTCCCTTCGCCGATCGATCAGCCACACAGCACAACAGCAGGCGAACGAACCCTACGCAGGTAGCAATTATGCAAAGTACTCGGTTCCGCGGATCGCTCTCTCACGCTTCCATGACGCTTCCCTCGCACTCCAGCCCTTGTATCGGTGTATCGCACCATCTCGTTGGACTCGCGCGCGCCGCTAGGGCTTCACGCATCGGATCACGAGATCCAGGCCGAGGGAGAGCTTCTCCAAACGAAGGCAGCGCGAAAGAGAGAACATTGTACGCGGGTCGATTCTCTAGAACCGCGAGTTTGGGACGCTCGTGGAGCCGCTCGCGCCGATATACACTGAGGCCGGGCACACTCTGCGCCGGAGTACGACGAAAGCTTTTGAACAGTGAGGATCGAGTCCTAGTAGGGATCAGTCTTACCGACTTTAGTACCTGTGTGCACAGTGTGAACGATGTGGACTTCTTGGCAGCTTAACCTCTTGAAAACATCTTTTACTTTACACCCATATATGAGCATGTGTCGAAATAAGTGAACGCAGGAAACGTGTGATCGAACAATGTGCGTAAAATACTCGCCACCGTGTTGCAACGCTAAAATGATGATCTGTCAAACACACACTCGAGAACGCTTCAACAAAAAGATCAGTAGCCGCTACTTCCTAGAAAGTGTCCGGTATTAGTTCAGCGGTTGTTTGCCAGCTCAGACAGAGTGTACGTTTGAGTTGAACGCGATTTTGCCCCGCTGGCTCTCTCCCCAACTGTCATCCCGCATCCCGTGTACTGCTGTGTCATTCTAATGGCAGCGCGTTGAAGCGGATGCAAGTGTGTTTGTCACTTAAAGCGAGCACAAATAAGATGGGAAAAATAAGTAGCAGGACCTAAACGAAATGAGGTGAAACTCGACTCGCGAACTGCGCCACACTGGTGCTGTTAACCTGACGCTCGACGGAACCCGACGATGACGATGATGGCACCGCGTGCAGCTGTTTGCTCAACCAACACCGCCGCCACAACTGGCCACCGCCACCGAAAGGTAATTATACTTTTTCGCAGCAAATGCACCTTCTAACCTCCATCACCCGCGGGGCGCCGTTAGAATGTTGTGCCAGGAAGTGGACCGATGTGCGACGGCCAAAGCCGTCGAGCCATTTCCTCCGATGGCGGGACGTTGCAGGGAGCAATTTCGACACATCGGCGCTCGTGTAGAGGACGTCATTGGGCGCGCCATTTTGCAAGGCCCGTCGCACGTAAAAACAAGCTTTTGTAAAGGTACTAACGTGAGAATCGACCGTCTGAAACCGGTTCAGACCAATGCGTGTGTTAGGCGGGGAAGCGAAAAATTAGAGAACGAGGCATACGAACATACAGCGTGCGTATTGAGTCATTTTGCCCGGAATTATAAGGTTATTGATCGTGTTATCAATGTTTTTTCGAAGAACAAACAATCTTGTAAATGATACTGAAAATCAAACAAACGAACGCATGTTTTCTAACTGCAAAAAAAAAACGAAAAAACGAAAACTAACAGGATTAACTTCACTCAAATTACTAAAACGAAACTAACCAATGCTTACTAAAATCATGGCTACTTTTAATAACTAAAAATCCATGATCATGCATGAACGACAAAGAAGAAGAAAACTAAAACTAACCAGGAACAGAAAAAAGTGATCTAGAAAATACGAAAATCACCTCAAACTCAACGAAACGGAAACGTGCCGCAAAAACAATCCGGCCCCACAATCTTACGTTTGGTCAAAAGCCAAGCGTGACCAGGTAGCTAATGTTTGTTAGTGCAATGACACTATCGCCATTTTGCGATCGACGTGATAGGGCACACGCGTTCTTCCCTTCCTGGCACGTGTTTTTTGGCTGCCATTTTGCGGGGGAATCACATCCGCTATCGATAAGACTAGGAAAATTAACATGCATGTGTCTGTGTGTCTACTCACTTACTACCCCCGTGTGTGTTACTACTCACTAGCATGTTTACTTACTCACGCCAATAACTAATATAACTAAATAAGCCATAATGAAGTTAATCAAACCGATCGATTAATGTTAAGTAAGCGTATTTTGCATGACACACAATTACAAACGAAACAGCAAGGGATAAAAAAACGTGGAGAGGACACTAACGTAAGAAGTAAAAAATCCATATCGTTACTATTAATCATGTTAGAGAAAAAGGGTTTTGAGCCTCTCGAAATTATCTCGGTATCGTCAAAAGGGTGTGAACAGAGCGCGCGAATATTGATCGACGATATTTGTCATGCGCGGCAGTTGGGGTGAGCTCAGCTTCTCCATCGTTTTTCACGCAACCGGATCGACACAAAAGCTTTGTCAAACCAAACATCCATTGTTCGATCGGGTGGAAAGTATTCCGTTTTGTGTGGCGGACAAGCAGGCAGGCAGCCAGCACATGTATTATCTTGAACCGGTTTCAGGGATTTTTGGCACGGCACTTTAAAGGCGAAAATCTCAGGCGTCCGATCGCCTTCGCGAGCTCTTGTTGCGGGTGTGGATCATCTTTCCGTTCCCAACGAATGGTTGTTGACCGTATAAGCACGCGGTGCTGTCTATGGAATCGTGAGTCATTTGTTTGCCGAGCGAAGAAAAAGATAAATTGAGTGTGTGTGTGTGTAGAACTTCCACAAGTTCATTCCGAGAGGGAATAGTAAACGACAGCAAAACTTCTCATTACTGCAATCTGCTCCAGGCTGAATTATTTAAATCAATTAAAAACCCGAACAGAAAGTAAGGTTAATTAACTCCAAGTTTTACGTTTTGCGCATGGAAGCCCGAGCTAATCATTTAATCCCGTCGTCGTTTACCGAACAAAAACATTTACGTTGCACCGTGCGAGTTTTCTGAACCCCCTTCTTCGCTCCATTTGCTGTCGAATGGCATTATTCACTTCTGCTGGGCAAAGCAAAAGCGCAGGTAATTTGCCAATCATTCAAAATTAGTCCTCAACGCTACTGACGGATACTGGTCGCCTTCGTGGAGTGAAGGGAAGTAGGACGATAATCGAAAGACCCCCGGCCGGGCGATGAAATCACTCATCAGCAGTATCTGGTCCTTTTTCTTTACACGTCGGTGCTGTTTTCCCTTTAATTGTCGGCAACCGTAATCCGTGTGCTGATTGGAGCTTTACTTTTGCTTCGTGCTTTGGGAAACCGCACTGATTGTCCTGCGGATGGACAACAGAGGGGGGGATCGACTTTCCCAAGCTAATAAATTATTTGATTGTGATCATTTGGGAAGGAGCTTTAGAAGGTAGATGACTTTATCAAAAAGCTCGTACATATCAGCGCAGAGTGATCTTATTTTGTCTCCACCAATTGTAAAGCAACTGACAAGTTTGCGAAGTGCACTTATTTGAAAATTTTTTTATCGTTTATGCTCTTCCTCGATCGCCGAATCATTATAAACCTCTCATCTTTCATTCCGCGGAAACTGAAAGCTCATCGTTGGACGTGTAATCTGAACCCAATTTTTACCATCGTATTTTACAGCCCTAAAACCGTCAACCACCGCAAGCTTTCCAATTCGGTTGAGCCGTAAGATGGTGTGCCTTTTCTTTTTACTCAGTGAAGAAGCATCCCGTGTTTGGTCGCCCGACGCAACCGTGGGATCTTTCGATTCTTTCATGTTGATGAAGAGCGAATGATAAACCCTTCTCGGCAGGACCGTGGGTTGTGGTAGCATGGGAAAAATCACCGATCGAACCATCTCAATTCCCCAGCAACAATCGGTCGGCACGCAAATGTTGTTGTTGTTGTTGGTGTATCACACGTTTATGACCTCACTGGGGATGGGAAGACCTCTTGGAATCCCTTTCGAGTAAGCGAGTAAAAGAAAACCAGAAGCGATAACCATCGTGTGGCATTTAAGTGTTAGTTTCCGATTTACGACCAAACGTCGAGGGTAATGTAATCGGTCAAACGAGATCCTTCCTTTCCATCATAAAAGGCTCACATATTGTAGCGTTTGTACGTAAATGCTTAAGGATGACTTCATTCGTCCACTAGCATGACCAGTAATATGTACCCAAATTCGTTATGACTAAGAATATTATGAGGCATCCATTTAAAAATGGATTCCTGCTCAAAGCATGAACATGCCGTTGAAAGACCGCGCTTGTTGGCGTCTTTATAAGCATCCTGCTGTTTCCCTCCGAACCGATCGTCATCCGGCTTCGTTGAATGACCAGGTGATCCTCAGGTGGTCGCCATCGCCAACGGGCTGCGCCGGTCCCTTTAATTAGTCTCCTCTTCCGCTGTGCGCTTCATCGGGGCTGATTCCGTTGTCCTTTCGAAACGGTGAAGTAAAAACGCCCAACAAAAGATCGTCAGCCAGTTTGAGACTGTTTTGCGCGGGGATGGTTCATCTGTCGCTCTCAAGCCTGGGACTTGAGGAGAGAAAAAAATGCCCTTTATGGGTTGCAGGTTACACGAGGAAGCGAACGAAAGAAACCATAGAAAAGTTACGCTGAAAGCTGCACGACGGGATAGTGTTGGTGAGGGGAATAAATAAAATAAAACAACCGAAAAGGACAAAAACGAAACACCCGGGCCACCACGATCGGCCGCAACAGGTCCGGCGTAACCGAGGCATAATTATAAGCATCCTTCCGCTAGCGGGAAAAAGACAAGTTCTTCAAGGTCCTTAGCAAAGGTAGCGTGGTCGGAATGCCGCCGCTGGCAAAAGTGAGTTGTTTTTCCACTCCTTTTACATCCTACCGGTGTGACGGCCTCTGTTGCGACGTCCTTTTCATGAGTCCTTCTGATCGTGAAGGATAAAACGCTCATAAGAAAACCCTTCCTTTTCCCCCCGATCGACCGTCCGTGGTCTCTTCGGTGGATGACACTCGACTCGAGCGGTAGATTCAAACGGTGCAAAGAATTAGCGTCAAACGGCAGTTTGATGGTCCCCGTCGGTTTGCCTTCTTACCTTTCGGGGGAAAGTGAAAAGAATGCAGTCACAAAATGGAGAGGCCATTCGGACAACCTGCACCCGGCAACAGGCACGCCACCTGTTGCTTCTGCGCGACGAAGTACTCGTCCCTTTTGCGTCATCCGGTTGGTTGCGCAACCGAGTTAAAGTTTCCGTCAGGCAGCGCAACATGTGGTCAGTTCGTTTGTGGAGACGAGCAAAAAGATTCGCTGCCCTAATGTTCGAAAAAGATTTTTTTGTATTTAAATTGACAACTGTTTTATTTTACTAAAAACATATTACGTTAAAAGCGGAGGACAAAAATAAAATCGCGGAAGCAAATCACATTAAGTTGATTACTAAAGCAATTTTTTTCTTAAATTAAAAATTGCTTTTAAACTCATCGTTTGGCACATTTTGATTTTTTCTTTGTTTTATACAAAGAGTTCTACTTGAAACATCTCATAACAGCAAAGATGGACACATATTTTATCCACACGCTCTGTGTCAAGTGTAGGAGTTTATGACAAGAATCAATCAAGGGTTGGTGTTAGTTTGAAGATAGTTTTTGCCACCCGCAAACGTTCAGCGAACATTCAAACAAACCCTTCCCTAAAGTTGGTAAACATGTCGTCATTGGCTGTAAAAAGGGTGTGATGGTATTTGCCAAGTGAATATACTAAAGCATCGTTAAGTAGAATTTTCTCTTGTAGCAACAGTGTACAATCTGGGTGTTTTATTTGGAGAAACGTATGTCAAACTATGAAGGAGGGTAAAAATCTCTGAATAATTTATTTAAAATGTTATTCAATGTCCCTAGAAGGAATCTTCGAAACCGTTTTAAATGAAACACTATGGTTAGCTCACGTAAAAGGAAAACGACAATCAATAAACGCTGGACAAGTCTTTGATGAACCGTTGTGCCCCTTTCGGCATCGTACAAACGGACCCTCAAAACTTCAACCTTTCGACCCACACCAGGCCATTAAATCGTCTGTCGAATAGTTTGTGTGTTTTTTTGTTGTTATTGTTTAGTTCTCGTCATTCAGTTGAATGCATAAAACCAACATTGCGCACGCAAAACAACACACCCAGGTCGGTAGTGGGGAAAATCTCTTAATCACCGTAGGGAAGAAGAAATAGTCATCGTCACGTTTATCCACCGTGCCTTTCTCTTCCCGAGAAGGTGGATGGATGTAAGCTGTAGAGCAACCAAGAAGTGTCTTCGGCGGTCCGAGGCTGACGTATCATAACATAGGCGTTGGTACCAAGGTCCGCTGGCCAAGTTCGCACCGACTGTTTCTCATGATGAGGAGATCTTTCCGTTTTCAACCCTGAGAACTCTCCAATAGATCCGTGGCGCACGGAGAAATGCGATGCTCCGAAGAAGACCTACAACAGTCCACGTTTGTGAGGTCATGTGCGCAAAGGAATGAGAAGTTTCCTCCTTTGACGCTACAGGTGAGTTCCGCAGTGTGGGAAAAAGTCCAGAAATCAATTTACCAGACTCTCCAAACGGGGTCGAAAGGAGCCAGCGTTGAGCCAACGCGGCCACCATTAATAAGCAATAATCACCGTCGCACCGTGTCGGTCTCGATGGCAGTCCGATCCTATGCACACCACTCTGGAACCACTCCAACTGCTTTGGCACACCATCCACAAAGACAAATGGGCTTTCCTCCAATGGTCCGAGCGACCGAGAGCAACATTTTAGGCTTGATCCGGATGACACCGGATGACGAATGGTTCGGACAAGGCCGACGACAGCAGCCAGAGCATGGCACACAGCACGGTTGAGGTAGGACGCGCAGGATCGTGCACTTCACATTGACACCTCTCTCTCCATCGGGTATCTGTGGGGCAAGCGACTGTTGACGGTCGAAGTTCATCTGTTTCGTACTCCAATGGAACTCTTCCAAGATTCCAAGTATTTGTCCATCCTCCAAAGGTCCAAAGTATACATTCGATGAAAAAAAACCACGTCGATTGGACGCTCCACCGGCATGCACAGTTTGATGAGATTTGATGATTGATTGTTGAGAACTTACTCATTCTCTGCGCCCATCGTCGGTATGGCATTGGGTCCCGGAAATACGTGGCCTTCTTTTTCGTTTGTGTTTGTTCCCCATGGCTGCGGTCGGGCGTGCGATCGAATCGTCATGAGGCTCGACCTGGGACTGGCACTGAGTTGTCTCAACCCTGTTGGCCTTGGACGAATGTCTGAGGTGCGAGGGAGCCAAACGCCGCTCCCATCGCGTGCCTCCGTCGTGTTCAACCAATCTGATGACCGCAGCTCAACGCTGGCCGGCTGTAAAGTTGACGGGGCGATGCTCAAATTAAGGTGACGGGAAAATGGAGTGATAAAACGGGTGAAACAGCAAAAGGCACTGGCAGGAAACCTTCTTCCAGCGTTTGCTGAGGGAGGCTGAGGTCTTTCGGCAGTGGTTAAGATTGCCGGATTGCCGGAGAAGACGAACCGGTTTCGGACAGAAGTTGATGCTCGTTCACCGCGTCGATCGACTTCGATTGAACGATGGCTGGTGCGAGAGTTGAAAGGCGATCCGTACACATCCGTTGCCTGCCCAGCCTGAATTGAATGGTATCGTCGTGTCGGTGGGAAGTTCGTGTGATCTTTTTTCCAGATCTTGGCTTCGGCCTCTTCGGGGAGCGACGCAATGATGGCTTCGGCCCGCGCCGAATCGATGGCCACAGGAAATGGTACATTATGAAATCGATTTCGAATTCTTCAAGGCTCGCTCAGATGACGTACGGGTCGGCGATGCCGAGCCCACTAGGATCTGTGATCTCCTCACCGAGGTTCGTGAAGACAGCGAAGAAGGGCGACCGGTTCAAAGGTAGCTGAGCTTGTAAAATCTTTCGTCAGAGAATGGGAGGATCTCGCCAATGCTCGACGCTAGCAATGAGATAGCTGCTTTTTATAGCTTGCCCACAATGTACCGACCTAGTGGCCCACCTCCATCCCCCGTGTCACCTCCACCCGATGTTTCCTAGCCCTAGACTGCTGATTATACCAATTATCCACGGGCCATACAACGGGAGCCGTAGCTTCACAGATAATTAGTAATTACCCTACCGAACTGATCTTTTTCCTGAAGTACGTTTTTGCCACGGGAAGTCAGCGGCCTCGCCTAGTCTCCCGTTAAAGGCTCCGAACCGAAACGGACTATTTCGGGGCAGAGAGAGAGTGGTCGAGAGATCCTCAAGTCGGATCGATTTGTGCTACCGGCAGCACAGAGCATGAAATTACTCAACGATGTCGATCGCTCGGATCTTTATTCTGGCGAATGGTATAAATGTTGAAATCATGTTCTGTAGATCTAGCAAAGATGAACACTTCTTTTTATCTCTTTGAGATACAGCAGTACAGATTTGTAGCTTGGTCTGATGTGGATGAAAGAGGTAGTGGTTTCCAGGAGGAAGGTAAAAACCAAAACCCAAAATCAAAGTCACAAACAGTTCTAACGAACTGCCAACCACGCTGAACTCGTGCAGAAAGGAACGAAAGTAAGAAATCGACAATTTCCAATCGCACAGCAACACATTGACGATCTGTAATTACGGAGATCCTTTGCTACGGTTCACGATCTTTGCGACACAAGCTCGCCAACGGGATGACTCTACATTTTCCCTTCCAGCCGTTTTAAATTCGTTTCGTCCGGTTGCGAATATGTTCGAGAGCAAGGATGATACGCGCCTGGTACAACTTCTTTTCCACTATTCGCACCAAACGCGCGGATACTTTGCAAATAATTCCCCAGCACAAATATCAGCCACCATCGCTTTGCTGCTTAACTCTCGACAAAGCCCACGCGGGTTTGTTAGACGAAGTCTTGTGCATGTCGCAGGCAGGTAGCTCGCCATTGAATGGACCAAATCAAGCACTACCATGTAATCATTTTTCTACCGTGTACCGGCGAGTTCCCACCCAATGGGTCTAAGGTTTGCAATAAATAGGCTACACAGCGTTCCTCATTTGCTCGTACGAAGAACGCCGCCTGGAAGACACTCCTAGCTGGACACACGGGAGCGCACAACGATTGTTCGCGGGAAAAAGTCAAGCCTTTCTCACGGCTGTCGAAAATGTCGAACGAAAGTAGAGCCTTTCTACGCTCACGCGGGCGCGTGAGATGATTGTGTAGAGTGTTCAACATGTACACGCTCCGGATGGAGGGTCTAAGGTAGAGTCGGCGAAGGTACTAGCCTAACGCTTACCTTTCCAGGAGCAGCCGTCTTTATGAGGATCAAATTTGTTTTAAATTCTGTGGTGTTGCACACACTTTCTCAAATTTCTTTCGAATGACTAAAGGCAAAAATTTTCATGAAATATGTTATAGTCATTTTGTCGAAATATACAGCCTTTTTTTTTAAGCTCGGACATTGCTATTTGAAACGAATCGATCACTCAATTACGGCTGTCTACTGTATGAGTAATAGCTTTTAATGTGAAAGACCACGATGGTACCGATCCAAAGCAGGCCGGTGTAACCACACGACCAAGTTGGCGTCAATGTTTATTCTCTTCAGAACGCTAACTCAATATAAGATTTATTAAACTTCTCATCCGTTTACAAACACTTCCAGACTTCTCCGCGTCTTATTCCCACCAATGTCTTCCAGTTCTCACAACGGCTAAAGTGTTGGCTCAAATGTCAGTGAACTTTGGTCGCCGCCAATGTTGCACTTCTATTCCGGCTTTAGTCTTTTTTTGTTGTTGTTTTAGTTTTGCTAACGTTTGCGAAAAGCCGCTCACCGGCCGGGTTTTTGCCTTCAGATTTGCTTATTTACTATTATCGGCGACCGTTCACCTTGCGTCAGGTGCGAGGAAATTTAACACCTCACCGGTTTGAGAACACGTTTCGCGAACACCGGAGAGGTTCGGAACGAAACACTTGACCAGGAATTCCATGCACGGTAGTAAGAAAGGAAAAGAATGAACCGAGGGCTCTCTTAACAACAATCTTAATTTGAATCGGACTCAATAATTTGCAAAACACATTATTTACAACATTTTATTTTATCTATCCCGAGGATTGGTATATCACAGTTATAAATGGACGCATAGTTTGCACAGCACCGATTGTTCTGGCGTTGCTTTGCGACTTCCAACCAGTTATCAAATCATATTCATGCCGTCGTTTCGATTAAGCTTCAGGCCCATTCGAGGCTCGCCTATGGACAAAGGGAAAACATCAAAGAACTGTATCGGAACAGCAAAGCAAACACCCCAAGTCTGCTAAACTAAACCCCATCATCGAATGGCGATCGTAAACAGAAGAGCTTAGCAAGCAACAAACCCGCCACCAACAACTTGAGGCCGAACAATAAAAAAAAAACCCAGGCCGCGAAGAGAAGCGCAAACTGTGCTGTTTGGAAATTGCCGGTTCGCGATCGCGAGGAGAGAACATATTTCACAAGTCATTCACATCGTGACCCGTGGTCGATACCCGGTTCGGAACGGAACGGCCGACGGGAGGAGTGATAGACCGCCGAGTCGTCCGACCCCTTTCCCCCGTAGTGGTCGATGCCGAACAGGGCCTGTGTGTGCCTTGTGACCTGCGATCGTAGGCAGGGCTCGTTGTTCGAGGATTGAACTGAAATGTCACGCCGAAGAAGTGAAAGGCCAATTGAGGTAGACCGTTTTTCCGTAACTCCTGCCAATGGGCCTTTGTAGCCTAAAGGTCTGTGATTAGAAGCATTTAAAGACAAATTTATTTCCATCCGAGCCGATGGCTGATCTTTTGCTGCTCGACAGATCGAGGACTCGCCCCGCGGACGAGGCGCTTCACGAAAGAGAATGCATCGCGAACCATTTGTCTTCAAACGGGATTTAAAGGAATCGCTGTCCCTTCAAACGGTGGTCATTTATAATGTTTTATTTCGTGAGCCTCAATATAACGCTCGGGCTTCGCATGGGGGATCGGTTACATGACCCAGAATAAAAATCTGGTTGTCCATTTTAAACATCCTCTTTGGAGCTGGAGACCGGTCGACGCATGAACTCCCGGACGGAAACATTTCCGCCAAACCTCGTCCAACATCCTGAGTCCCAGCGCGGGCGCTATTTATTGCTCCGCGGCCTGTGAGCCTGAAATTATTTATTTGTTCCACGACTCACGACACCGTCGTAGTCGATCCCGGCGCTGGTACAGCATACTGTAAGCTTGAACATTTCTTCCCATCTTTGTCTACTTCTCAGGGCAGATGAAAGCATGATGAAAGTCGTAAATATATTGCGCTGGAGGAAGCGTGCGTGCGGTGAGTGCGGCTTGTCCCGTTCGCCACCGGATACCACCGATCATCACGGGCAGCAGCGTTTCCTTCGGCAGAGAAGTGCGAGATTCGATGCTCGAATCGGCTACGATCAGCTACGAGAACGAAATCACGTATTCGCACCGTTTAGATTCGGCCCCAAAAGGGAAAAGGTTGGCGTATCCTGCCGCTTGGACGCGTCTCTTTAATCAAACAGAACCCTACACACCACCCTACGCCACGCAGAGAATGATTGCACCGGGGCATTTCACTTTAGGGATACGGTGTCGAGGTCGAGAAGTGAAAACAAAACTACCAAGATTTGCCTTTGGATTGGTCGCTGCTGGTATGCCCGCTTCGACATGCTCTGGCGCACGTTTGCGCGGTTCAAGATCGTGCCCCGGTCCAGTTGTCTGGGGTATGTCTTCTTCGGGCAGAGCGCTTCCGCACGGCAATTATCGATCGCGACGTGGAAAGATGACGATGAAGATGGCGGACGGCTGAGGCGTTCGTAGCTTCGCTGGGCCGGTGAGTAGCGCGAACCTTCTTGTCACGTTCTGCCCGGACTGCTTTATGCTGGCGGAAGAAGTGTTCCCTCTATCCCGGCACGATCTGGAGCATCACTAGGCCAAGTGTCGCCGCTGCATTAGCGCTTAGGACAGCTTCCCACGGCTCGCGACGTCCGGGAAGTGGCTGTGAATCAACGGCGTTTGGTCGAGATTTGCCTACGCCTGCTCGACTCTAAAGGGGGTTTGTGCGCTGCCATGGACAGCCAACCTTCCAACGGGATAGTTTAGTTGCGGCAGAAATGGCACGATCGTTGAAGGGCGCGCTCAAATTCGCGTGAAATGCTACAGGACCCCGTATTTTTCTCGCAGAAGGAGACATTTCTTCTTCACTGGTTGACGTTTAGCAAAACGATGCCACGCCGGGCACAAGCCTTGACGTGTCCAGATCTCTTGCAGCAGATCAAACGAACGCTGTGTGACAGTGAAGAAACGAACTAATTCCTTCCACGTAGCATGAAGTCATGGGAAAATAACGTATAATGACCTCCTCTCGCGTCTATGATGATGTGATCACCGGGATCCCTATGGGTTCCCGTTGCTCGGAAACCAGTCAAAACAAATTCTGTCTCGGCTGTCAAACGGAATTGCTGCTGCCGCTAATAATCCGTCCTCTTCCCCCTTTGCCATACCCTGCGCTTTAGAGCAAATCAAGTAAAGACCCAAATCACCTCACACCCCTACACCATCTGGACAGGAAATCGCTTCGGGAAATGAGCGATCTATCATTCGATCGAATTATTCATCGATAAATCTCCCGATGCCTGCCCGGTTGGGATAATCGGTCGTTCGTGGTGGTTCACATCCCTTTTTCTAAGCGATCGCCGGTGGTCCCGAGCTGTTTGTCTGGCCGCGGTGGCACACTCAAAGCCGGAAGAAAAGATCCAACCGAAGACTGTCCGGGCCGAAGGGTGGGATACCCGTGTTGGTATGTTGTGATGGCATGTTGTCCCATTCAGCCGAACTAATCCAATGACATGCCCCTTTCATCATGTTGAAGCCGGTCGGCGTTTCATCCATTCGATTTAGTTCCTCGGGCATTCTGACGTTCGGAAGTTTTGTACAACAAACATTCAGGTGATTAAGTTTGTTCTACTATTTCCTGGACGCGCGATCGCCCTCCGGGTGATGCTCATTAACGATGGGTATGTTCGCTCAAGCCTGATGTTTCTTTTTCAAATACCTGTTGATTTGGTCGTAAAATGATCAACCGCGCAGAAGAGGAAAAGGAAATTCTATACAAAATGGTAATGGTCAACCCAGCCGAACGTGTGGGAATCTTTGATCCGTGCGCAACGTCAATAGAAAGAGTAAATTAATTAATTATTAATGAACGTTGGTGTGAGTTGAAACGCGATTAAATCCCAGTAGTAGGTAGAATCGTAATGATTCAAGGAGATTATATACTTTACAAACCTGCCTTTAGAGGTTTCGAAAGAGACTGCCAGGAAATACTAACAAATATTATTTTCTTACATGAAACCTTGAACCTCTCCGGGGAACCTTTAGAAACCTTGCAAATCGATTGAAGTACTGGCAATTGATATTAATTACCTACCCTAGCTATTACGCAGGGTAATAGTGTGTTGAAGATAGAACCCTGGTACGGAAAAAACGGAGCCCATACGGTCCGCCCAACGCCTTCCGCAACCGGAAGGTACCGGGTTTGCAAACGGCCGTGTAGAGTCAAAGTTCGCGAAACCCGCTAAAGCACCTTCGCCCGGGCCAAAGTGCCATGTCACGAATTTAAACTC
Source organism: Anopheles coustani (assembly GCF_943734705.1). Lineage (NCBI taxonomy): Eukaryota > Metazoa > Arthropoda > Insecta > Diptera > Culicidae > Anopheles > Anopheles coustani. The sequence goes on along the minus strand of NC_071289.1, from coordinate 22,384,948 downwards.
AACCGGTAACCTCGACCGAGCTCAAATCAATCCGTGTTGCACCCCTCGCCCACAAACACATCGGTTCGTACACCGTACGGTTTCTTATTTTTCCTTGTATGGAAAGAATTTCCTGGAAGCGCAATGCGAAACACTATACCAAGGGGGTATGGCCGGTTCTTCTTTTAAACCTATCAGAACGAGGATGCTACTATCTTCGAAACAGGCTTGGAGAATGTCAAACTGCCGTTCGTAAAGCTCAACGAGTTCGAGGTTAAAAAGAGTCAAAGACCATGGAGAAACAGCCAGACAGTGATAAACAGCACGAGCGGCTATGCTCATAGCACTTGTGCTTCCACTCACATCTTTCTCCACCCGAACGGGGCCATCCGTTCCCGAATGATTGAAAGCACTCATATCCTCCCGTTTCCCAGAGGAGAGGAGCCTGTTCGGTCAAGAAACCGAAGGAATCGTAAATTAGCGCACTAATCCGTGACGAGATAAAAATCTCCATCCGAACTCGCAAACTAGGGATATCCCGGACGCGCGACTTCAGACTTCAGAATTCTGTTCTTAGCCGAGAATTCGGGGAACCACGTCTGAGGCTTTCGAGCCCGGGATTAAGTTAGCCCTCGTCTCGACAGTTAACCTTTCGGTATCAGCATGTGGTGGTGGGTGTACGGAAAACGGGTCCCATTTGAAAGCCCTCGCCCACTAGGGGGTCCTCGTACGGGGGCTCACTGTGTAAGATACGCGCGTGCCGGTCCCTTTCGGTAGGGCAACCTTTTCTTCCTTCACCACGCCGATGTTTTCGGTTAAATTAGCATAATATATCTATTTTCTTCAGCCACACCTGGTCGAGCGGCCTGAAGAAGAGATATATGCGCATGCGCTCCGCCGGTGAGTGAGCTTCAGTTTCTTGGCGGCAAGCAGTTTAGCGGAGAGCACCCATAAAACAGACACCGGGGTGCGCTCGTTTAGTTAGCAGCTGAATGAAAAGTGTTGTTGCCGATTGACTTTTTATCACCTTCTTCAACAACCCTGACTGTGTGACTGACTGACTGCTGCTGGGAAAAAGGGAGGTGTCGCTGCGGGATCGTTTGTAGATCGGATTACACCATCACCTCGGTTCGTTTTGGAAGCTATCTCCAGACTCGGGGTACGGGTGTAAATATCGGTGGCCACTTTCAACGCTTTCAGCTCAACGCCAAATGCTCTGTTATGGAACTTGCTTTCCGTTTGTAGGCTATCCCCGTGGGAAGTCTCGGTATTTAGTTCAATCTGTACGATGGCCATGAGAGCTTGCTGTCTTCATAAAGCAATCCCTTGTGAAGCTTAGAAGGAACACAAAAGTTCGTTGAATTTATCTTTAGTTGATGGTATGAATTTTATTTTCTAAAACAGTTGTAGATCAACGCATATATTCTCATCGGTAAATGTTAATTTCTATCCAACTATTTCTGGAGATAAAACAAACCCTTCAGAGCTTACGTAACCCGATCCGCCTCCACGTTGTGCTCATTTGCTTGGAACATGGGCCCGCTGAAATAGACGAGTATTTGGGTGCGTGTATGTGACTATACGCACACGTAATTTGCACCCGATGGGCCACCTCCTAGCCGTGTGGGGCACACACGCAATTTGTGTTTCGTTAGCAAAACAAAGTTGGGACCCCGTTGGCAATTATGAAGACGATAATAAAAAAAACAGCAAACGGGGTGTCCGGCTTGCGTTCCAGGTAGCGCGGTGAGCTGTGCGGGGGTAAATTTCGATGACGTGACATTTTTCTGGTAAAGTGTGCGTATATTTGCTTTCCGCAAAATAGGTCCAAACATCATCTGACCGCTCGCGGTGAGCCACGCGGTGCTTACGACTAGCCCACGTTTGCTTCCACGGAAAACGTGACCATGTAGCAAGCATTTTATTTTTTTATTTTTCAACACAACGCAACTCTTAGTCTTTCGCTTCTACTTTTCTCACCCGTTTCAAGTCTCTTCTTGGTGGAGAAGTTGAAATTTCGTGTAGGCATTTGTCACCCGAGCGCGCAACGACGTTCGAATGGCGGGAATAACTTTCAGTGTCTTCACACCGCCCAACACGGCGAGTGCCAAATGTAGTCGAAAAATGTGTGCGCCGCTACTCCGCACAAAACCATCACTACGCTCGAAGTGTCTTTAATGATGAAATCTGCTCGGTTAAGAGCAACCAGTTTTTGAGGGTGGAAGGGAGGAGGAGGCCAAATTGGCCATTTAAAAGCTTCCAGCGGAACTTCCCTTAACTTACTGGTGAAGTAAAGTTATGACAGACTGCGAAAGCACACACAGCGAGCGGCTCGTACATCGAGACGGACATTCTTGAGCGCAGATCGTTTTATTTTTCCTGCCGAAGTTCGGGACGCTCCGCTCTTCCGTAACGGTCGTGGCTTCGAAACGTAACGTACGCGGATGCTTGCAGCAGCAGCGGCAGCAGCAGTTGAACCGGTTTTTTGTTCGAAGATGGCTTCAAACTGGTACTAGGTAGCATGGTTTCTGTGTGTGTGGTTGAGCTGTTGCTTCTTTGGCCGTTCGGTTTTGGCAAATGGAGGCAAACCCGCTGCCGGCGGGTTGTGAAGAGGCAAAGGATAAAAAGCTTAAACATCGCTTGACGAAGGCAAAAGTTGACAAACGGCATCTGCCCGGTGGAGATCTGCTGGTATGTTGTAGTTGCTGGCTTCGGTAACCCCAACCCCCAACGCCACACATGCTCAGGCCCGCTGGTGGCTTTCCGTTTGCGATGTCACCTCAAGTTTATGTTTAATTGTTCAAAAAATTACAAGCGCACTTTTCCGCGTCGAAGTTCGCCGGATTCGCTTTCTCTGTCGCGTACGTTGTGCTCGCCGGTTATTTATGTTTTTTCTCGCCAATACAAACCTTTTGCCGCATCGGAAGGTTGTTTGCTTTCTACTCTTGCTGCTCATTTTCATATTCGCGCCGGTTGGGTACGAATTTTCATGTCGTTTGCTTCGTTTGCTTCTCATCCTCTTCCTATCGCATCCGTGGTAAGGGATGTTATTTTCCCTTTTTTCCTTTAAGACGCCTGCTAAACAATAACGCCACTGGGCCACTTACTTATCGCCGGTGGAGCGCGAAAGGAAGGATTAAAGGAAATGATAAGCATACAAAACGGCAGGGCGGCCAAGGTGTGGGTAAAGTATATGGGGGGAAGGAAGAGCGGGCTCATTCGCAGCCCTATCGGCAGCAGTTTAAGTGTCACCAATCGACAGTTGAACATGACCATGTTAAATAAAGGTTTCGCGATCGGTAGGACGTCGAGTAAAAAAAAAAGGAAAAGCTCGCACGACGCGATGTCGATACAAGAGCGCGAGGCAGCCCTTTTGCCTGAGAGCGCCCTTCGTGTACGAGATGTGTACAAGATTGTGGCTACCGATGGAGGACCGAGGCAAGAAGGGCTCAAACAGGTTTACTAAATGACTGCATGGGCGGTGAAACCAACGTGGGGAAATTCAGATGAATTTATTTCTCGATCTGTCAAGATTAGCCACCGCAAGACGCGCAGCAATTGTTGAAAGATTTCATCGTTTCAGCGAGGCGAACCGAAGAGGATTTATAATTATCTCGAGGAAAGGTCATTAAGGTGTTTGTTAATCCTAGTTGATGTATCATTTGTCAATTGAAAATACCCTCGAAGAGAAGATAATTCACAAAACTACTGACCAGTGATGTGACTTATAAAATGGATCGCTTTCTGCTTGGCTTTCCTTGTGAAAGCCACTGCAACAATCCGCTCGATTACGACTGGCATCGTAATCGATCGCACCGCTAGCTGCTAATTATCGATACATTTCTAATCCAATTATCAACCTACACGATCACGTTCGCCAGCACAACGGCTCCTAGTAGCGCATTGCGATCGTATCGTACCTCCTGGCACCGCATTCGAACGTCTGTCAACTGTCCGGTTCGTGCTCGGTGTCATCGTTGAAGTCACTCCAGTTGCCAGACCGATGACAAACCCATTTACACCCTTTCCGGGAGCGCGCATGGTGTGGCCAGAAAGCGAATGAACGATCAAATGCCAGCTGTTTTTCGATTTGTACACCCCGTTCGATGAGTTTTCCCGGGGAGAAAAACGGAAAGCGCACAGGAAATGAGTAGGAACAGCGATGGCGGAAGGAACAGAGAAATAAAGCTACGACAGAAAGGTGGAATGGTTTGTATATATGAAATAACGCGACTGTTATAAATCGATCTCTTACACCAAAAAAAAAACCATGACACGGAATATAAAGAGAAAGGGAGAGGGCGAGAGAGGGGCCAACGCGATCGGTTCACAAATACCAGCTCACGAGGGAGCCCAAACGTCGCGGGAACACGTTTAAACAGGTTGCGTCTGATGCGCGAGGTTCGTCGCTTAGTCACGATCGAGGTCGCTCTTTGAGAGGACGTGCTTCTTGTGTGTTCCAGTGTACCGTTGAGCTATGGTTGGAGTCAGGCCTCTAGCGAAAAACGTCGTTCAATTTATGTGCTAGTAATTATTACCCGTAAACTGATCTATAAGCATTTGATTCGTGCTCTTTACTTGTAACGGAAGTTTTAAATCGAAAATAATTACTTGATTAAAATCAGTTTTCAGTTTGTAGGGAGTTTATGCACCCAGAAGTGTTCGTCGCGTCATGCTTAGCGTATTCGGTCGGACAAGAACTAAATTTTAGTGTGGAACGTAATAGTGCAACACCTTTGTCTGATCCGGGAAGCGTTCCCTGCTTCTACTGCCAATTGAGCCTTTCCACAGTGTTCCGTGATGTGACGGTGACGATTGCCTATCTCATTGCCCGTTGCATGAGTCATCTTTTCTAGTGCTGTGGGCAATTTTAAAATTAAACGATTCGAAACTACCATAGACAACGTTCTTTTCCATCATGTTCAGAAAAACCACCTGCGTACAATAATGCCTTATGATGGTATACAGTCTTGTTTTTTCTGCGGGCTACGTTGTTGTATATGAACAAGATAAGCAGTTCGAAGTTTAAAACAGATGCTGGTGCAGGTGTTGTTGAACATTGTGTTTCCTTGCCTCCATGTTCTTTTACTAGTTGCTATTATGCAAATGTCAATGCTCAACACTTTTCTGGTGTGCTGTGGAATGGAATATCCAATGAACTGAGCAGTCAAAACTGCACGCGAAAGTAAAGTTATCAATCATGCATATTTATAAAGCAACAAAACGGTCAATAATCCACGCCACACCAAAGTGTTTGTGATGATGCCATGTTTTGCTCCTCCGTTAGTCATCGAACCTTCAAAAGGAAAGTACAAATGTTTCACATATTGTATGTTACCAAAAAGTTTTCTGACCCGGCCCGGTTCGTCGCTTGCCATCCCACACGCGCGCATTGAAGTCTTTCGTGTCGTGCACGGCAACAGAGAGCGAAGCAACGCGCTCGCAGCGATTGGCTAGCAGTACGGTTTATTTTACCGTCGTTGTTCTTCGTTTTGCGCAAGGCCAACCTCGATGGTTACATCGCGGTGAGCTCTTTTTGCCCTGTTTCGGAAGGGAGTGAATGAATTAAATAATTAATAAATCCACCCCGAAGAGAAAGGATGATGAAACCAACAGCGACAATGATGAGAATGATGATGATGATGGCGGTGATAGCCACCCTCCTGACGATGACGGACGGCTTGCGTGGAGTGCTGTTAGATCGATGGGAAAGATTTATCTTCACACGTACACACACTCACATACACGGCGGCAGGAAGACACATTGTTGCTTCCGCGGTCCGGGGGAAAAAAAAGATCGAGAGATTGATTAATTAAGGGTGAATGGGAGCAGTCCCGGGCGGGTGGTGCGGACCGGCGAACAAGAGTGAGAATTTTCAGAAACGGCCAACCAACCTGGGCTCTATAAGTTTGGACGATGTGGCTTGCAAGTGAACCTGAACTTAAAACATGTTACAACCAGTAAGTTCTGTTACTTTTTCATGCGAGACACACGGATGGGGGCTGCCGGGAGGAAAGGAGGACCCGGGGCAGAGCGAAGAGGGGGTAAGAGAATTGTTTGCTACAGTTCGTGTGTGAGTAAACACGGCACAAAACAGGAAGGGAAGCGCTTAACACCGGGAAGAGCAGTAAAAAACTGAAAAAAGGAGCAAAAAGGGAACAACGCCAGTAAAAAATGAAAAGAGTAAAAATAAGCCTAACGCCGGAATAGTAGTCCCGGAGAAATGATCGTTACGCTCGGCTGAGCCGGCGGTGGTGCGCGCAAGGTGCGCAAAGGTGATGGCGGCGGGACCACGGTTACGCACCGCTGGAGCAGCCAACGCTTCAGCACCACGACGGATCGCATCACGGATCGAAGAACACCGCGACCACACGGTCGCACACACACACACACACGCTACAGCCACACGGGGCACCCGAGCAGGTATGTTAGAAGGGGTCGAGAGTGCGGCGGTGAAGGAAGCAAAGGAAAGGGAGGAAAAAAACAGGAAAATAAAACAACAATAAACAACAAGCGCAAGTCAATCCGTCCAGCGCGCTCCATCCGTGTGTCCGCCGTTCGTCAATCCGTCCGTGCGTCAGTCAAGTCAGTCGCGGTGTTGATGCCAAACAGGTCGCACGGCGTCGGTCCGGATCCGGTTCCTACCGCGGAGCAGTGTGGATAACCCCTTGGAGCTGTTTTGCCCGAGGTGTTGGTTCTTGTGTCGTTCCTTTTCAGCGCAACATAAACAAAAAACTAAATTCCTCAAGAAGAGATGCAGAGCACAAGTGTGAACGAGCAAAGGTAAATTGAAGTATAGATACAATATTTAAAATCTCTTTATTTTGAGTTGTTCTACAGAGAACCTGCACTTTGGAAATAACAGTAAGCAGTACTTGCAATCGAAAAGACCTAATGAGTTCCTGAGCGAAAGATGATTTTTCCCACCGTGGAGCTTTTCCACTCCAGAAGAAGAAAAGATGCTCTTTTTCCAGACACTAATTTCCACCCGGCCCGCCCGGGTCGAGCTCCGTGTTTCTCTTCCGGATCAACCGACAAGCCCCGGACCGCGACGCCTAAACCTTGGATCGTGGGCCGATCTTTCACTTCACCGCTGCAGTGAAGATTCTTCCTTTCTCGCGCATTCTTTTCGCTCCGTCCTTTCAAACCCTCGCTCATTTCTCTTTCCGCTCGAGCATCTTTTCGCTCCGTCATGGCCCGGAGTCCTTCCCTCCTGGCTGGTTTCTTGGCTCCCTTTTCTTTCTCCATTCTTTCGAACCTTCTTCTCTACTGCTTCTCTCACCTTCTTTCTCTCTTCCATCAGGCACCCCGGAGCAGGCCGTCTCTTTCCGTCCGCCGTATTACCCTTCCTTATTTTTTTTCCTTTCCCCTCGGATCAGGCAGCGAACCGTGGCATCGAGCAGCATAACGGAAAGCGCAGCATAGCACCACCGATCACCACGCACCGAGGGGCCAGTTCTCAGGCTTCCCGGTCGCGCCCGGACAGGTTCTTCCGTCAGTTGCTTCATGCGCTCGCACCGAGCCACACACACATCGATCGGCCGCTCCCGGAGCGGATCTCCACGTGACGGACGACGGCGGCTGCTGAAGGCACCCGGCATCGCATCGGCGGTTCGGCGAACATAATTATCCACTGTTCGGTTTAGGGTTGTTTTTTTTTTGTTTTACACCCCCTGCTACATGTAATGGCACTGGAAGAATTCACGGGATTTTTTTCAACATTCCCGTGTTCTCACAGTGGCATACCCAGTACAGGGAAGCTCGACGGATTTCGGCAAGTGATCGTTCGTCAGTGAAGTTCGAGTTGAAGTGAAAAAGGGAAAAGTGAATCGCAGTGAGTTGAAAAGTGTTTCTTTTATTCGGTGGACAAATAGTGAAGATTCAGTGCTTAGAAGAAAAAGTGTGATATTTCGTAACTATCGAATTTTGAAAACAACGTTAAAAGTGAATCCATATGAACTCCATACTTTTGTAAATTTTCGTTTTCTCTTTCTAAATAGAAGCAAATGTTCACAAAATATGATTTCCCAATCGATGCTTTCTGTTAAAACGCGCTCCACCCTTCGGTATCTTCTAGTCTATTCCATTTCACAATGTAACATTTCCTTCATTTTTGCACCATAGTTTTGTTGATTGGAAACACACAGTTGCCAGTTGTTTTTTCCCGTTACGCCATTAGGCACGTGTTTTATGGTTTGGAAAAGGCATTTCGCAAATTAACGTCACTCAAAATATGACGCTGTCGTGTACACCTTGTTCGGCTGTAAAAAGCTATCATCTTCACCTGCTCGGTACGGTTGCGCTAGCTATCGTGAGATCGCGTGAGCGGGCGCTTTTCCCGTGTCCGTGTACGGACGCTTTCGGCCATGTGCCGCTCGCGCCAGTGAAACGTGAGTAATTTGATAATAATAGCTTCGAACAGGCGGCCACACAACCGACAACAGCCAGTTCGCGCACATACGAGCAGTGATAATATTTAGAGAAACGAAATGGCAACCGGGAGGTAGAAAAAACAACCCTTAACTCACGCACATCTCCGCGACACGAAGGGGGAGGGGGGTGCGCAAGCAGTACGTAGGCAGGGAAAAATTGAAATAATTGTCTAATTCTATTGTTGTCGAGCTACGACCGGCCGATCAACCCTGCCAAGGTCAGCGTCATCATAGGTCCGATGCGACGACAAACATCTAAGGGCAGCAACCGGCGAGTTGACAACCTGCGCAAGGTTTTCAATTGCACCACAGATCTTTGATTTGAAACGCTAGACGATCGAAAAACGTTTCCGAAGGAAAACAAGGGAGGTAACAAATAAATTATAGGATGTTACTAATAACGAAGAGTTTGCCCCCGAGGAGACAATATTTTGTCTCAAACGCTTCCTTTTAATATTAAAATTAGAAAGATATATGATATGATGCCGGATTCCATCTTCGTTGACCCTTGTTGAACTCGTCCGCCTCGGGGCATCATCCAGGCTTCAATTATTTCGGGCAAAACGCGACCGCCAACCCCTCCCGACCCGACCCGGACCGATCCCCGCAGGGGAGTTTTTCAAAAACCGCGCGACTTAGAACATTCAATTCCGCGCCAAGGATCGCAAACAGTAGCCCGAGCTGTTCGGTGCCCCCGGAAAGAGGGCCCTCGGTGTTCGATTATTTCCCGAATGATGGACCCTGCATCTTCCCTCCGATAGTTGGGCCTTTTTGTTTCGCTCCCCTCAAGTCCGCCGGCCGTTCCTTTTTCATAATGTTGATAATGATGATTAACGGTTGGCTGTGGCGAATCTGACGCCTAACGTCGCGTTTCGGGCCGGATCAAAGCCCGGGGCTGATGGAGAAGGGGAAACAAAAGCAAAAAAACAAGAGTGTGCAAACTCTCGGTGCGCCAAATATGAACGCATAAACTCCGGCAGCAGCGAAACAACATATTGGTTGGGGATTTTTTTATCTTTCTTTCTTTCTCCATCTCGAGCAGTTGGTCTACGAAACCTGTTTGATGATCTTCTTGCGGGATGTGCTATGTACGGGTAGTTATCATTTGTGAAACGGTAGAAAATACGTTTGAGTTCTTCTATTATACCGTTTCTTCTAGTCGGGGATCACAAAGATCTACCGAAGATAATGATTTGACGAGTAATTTATCAGAGCCGAGAGAAGATGTGATTTAGAGATTTTATAGAAGATTATTTGAAATCATTGAAAAAGGTTTCTTTGAGTTGAACGAAGTATACGTATTCTATGTTACGTTTAGTGTATCGATCGTAAAAAGTCTCTTCTATTAATTGGAAAAGCATAAAGGAAAATACGTTGCGCTAAACTTAGGCCATTCTAAAGTTCCCATTCTCAATCTCAAGCAGTGGTTGGAATCGGCAGCCTCGCCCGATGACACACCAACACCAGCGTTTACCCTCAGAAACTCGTCCGGAAAGTGATGTAATTCGTGGCCCCATAAATTCATCACAGAATCTCCGAAAACAAACAAGAAAGAAGATCCACCCTAAAGTGTTGCGGGCAATTGGCAGCTTCGGCGAGTGAGGTCGAGCTCGAGGGGTTGGATAGGGGGGGATAAGAGTTCTATACCAGGTTGACTGCCCGTGGGTTGACTGACCTCTGCGCTCTCTTCCGTCGTCATTTCTTCTCATCCCCGGGGGAGCGCGCGCGCGTACCGGCAGCCAACAAAAGGCAACCGGGCGCGCAATAATGGCGCAGGTTCGGTGGAATTGTATCATGTTCTATGCTGGAAATGAGATACATATACATAAAATGGGAATTTTTAATGTGCTCTTGCCCTCCCACCCGAGTGCCACCCCTTCCGTGCACGGATTCGGATGGTCTATTTGAGCTGCGCCGGAATAATTCGGTTTTGTTTTACCTTATTTTGCGAGCATTTTTTTTTGGACTTGGCTTTTACGAGTGGCTTTTGTGTTCGGCCGCCTCCCAGGATATGCCAGGGCCAAGGGGTTGGAGCGGCGCGAAATAAGGGATCATAAAACGGCGCACGAGAGAAAGAAAGCGTACGCGACGGGAACGCTGGAATGATGCTAACAAGTACTGGCCGAATGGAAGTTTCGGTTACTGTTTGTGTGTGCCTTGTAGCATGTGGTTTACTGTAAGCCTGGGCCAAGATTGTTATTGCATTTTTTAAAGCATCGAACAACAGTTAACTGCACCATACATATATTGAAAAATAACATTAAAATTGTAGAAAATATCAGTACTAATACGGCCAGTATAACACGGTCACTGCCATTGCTATCATTTCTGATAACCAGCTGTCATTAGTTCTAAAAAGTTTTTGCCGAATAAATAAGTAAAATTGCTACTTTAGTAATTACAATCACCAGCTTTTGGAAAGCTTAGTCTTTGCTTGGTTTTCGAAAATGGCTAAAAAAATATTATAGGCAAATGTTTTTTATCAAAAATGGTTGTACTAAAAATGTGCTAAAACGGTTGGCAGGCAACGTATTGAAAACATCCTAATAATTCTTTTCAACATAAATAAATAAATATATAGAAAAAACAAAAGAATCCATAATTTGAACATCCAGGAAATCGATTGTAAAATTCTTACCTCGTATGAATCATTTCATGCATACGTTCAATATTTAATGGAGTACTAGAACAATCCTCGTACCATGACTCTCTTTATGCTTTCACAAGAAAAATTGCAGTCCAAATATTTCGGCTGCTCGATCATGCATTCAACATATTTAAAAAAGACCCTCCAGTCAAAGAGATATTTGTAGCATGAGTTAAAGCATAGCAAACCCTAAGCAAAACTTTGCGCTACCTCCTGGCGATTTTAAACAGCCGCGTGGCTTTCGACACGCAGACTCACGCTTGGTCCTTTGTTAATCTTCGTTGTATTAGCCTGTGTATGTTGTATTGAGATGATTCGTCCCCAAAACCGTTGCGATCGTGGAAAATGTGTCGGGCGTCAGAACGGCACGAGCTTGGCGCATTGCTGACCCTGGTATTTATTGTACGATTGTTGTATGCACAGATTCCGGTTCGCATCGACCAGCCAGTACCGTACCGAGCGTCTTCTTTACTGTGCCAACTTTCTTTCGCTTCCCGCCTGAGGCCTCCAAAGGGACCGTACGGTTCAAGACGCTTTGGATCCCGCCAAGGTACGCTGTGGTATCGGATCTGGATGGCTGGAAGTTTTATGTTCGCAATGCTCGTTCGTACAGCAATAAATGTTGGAAACAAAAATGCGAACGAGAGTGGGAGTGACAACTCTAACCAGACAGCCTTCAAAAGTGATTGTACCGTTCCGTTGGTGAACAATACAAAGGAGAAGATAACCCTGATGGTTCAGTAGGGCAATCAATTATCGTTGATCATGAACTATCTCCCTTGATATGATTTTTTTTTTTAAGTTTATGTGCAGTTGCAATTGCAGAAAGAAACAGTCTAATGTTCCAGAGAGGTTCAATCAATAGATGATCTATAAAAATTAAGTTCCAAAAACAAAGTTTTCACAGAAACGCGATATGAAAATTGAGACATTTCATGGGTTTGTATTGTATGACTTGACTGAGGAATATTGCTATTGTATAATTTTTATCTATGTTTCGTGATTTTGAACGTCTGGACCACTCGCCAGTGTTGTGCTATTTCTATTGTTAATTTTAACTTTTCCATTCTCCAACACAGACCTCCCAGTGGGTTTGAATTAGATCCACAGCCGACAGGTCGGTACGCTGACGATGGTGAAGAAATTTGTCGCAATTACAGTCAACATTCCTCCGTTCGCTCAGAATGCTCTGCTTCTCTCAGACCGACCTTCCGCCGGTCCGCCCCTCCCTTCAGCTTGTCGTGGGAATTTTCACAGTCATTGCCAATTGTCACGACGTTCCGTCCGGGAGGAAAAGCTACGATCATTCGTTCGTACACCTTCCCGGTAAGTAAAATCCGAGGGGGAAGACCCGCTCGATCATCCTACCGAGGCGGTCAGTTCCGTTTCACCCACTCCATTATATTTAAATGCGTTCCGGGAACCGCGAGGCGATTGTTCGCGGCCGCACGACTCGCGACGTAACGCTACGCAACCGATGCGTCGGCAACCTCAGACTTTCCCGAGAAGAAAAAAGATAAGATATACTAGTCAAAATCAAAGGTTAAAAAATGGGCTACAGTGGGCCGTTTGTTGGGGAAAGCGTAGCTATTTCTGTTGCTTTAGTTTTTTTTGTGAAAGTTCATATCACAAGTATAAGTATCAAAGAGAAGGTAAATCAACGTTTTGCAGATGTAAATGCAATAAATTGGAATATTGGGATAACACTCAAAAGAGCTTACATGTCGAACATGATTATCGACAAAAACCGGTATTGTGCTCGGATCAGTTCTTTTTGTGAAACTCTACAGGTTCAATATCTCACAGTGTTGCAGATCATCTGAATCATTTTCGCAACCTCAATTGGAGACCTGTTCGAATCTACTGGAAAGATCAGTTCCTTCTCTGAGCTAGACAACCCGCGCTAGAAGGGCTCTAGAAGTTCCAGATACCTTTAGCCCGCGTCTAGATGAGATTTGCCCAGAGGTTAATTACAAACCCCCACCCTCCTCCCTCCCATCCCATAAGGCAGGTGGTGGAAGGGAGCCAATTTACAAATCCTGCGCAAGGGGCTTGCGAATCGATCGATTCGCGTAAAATCCACTCCACTCCACGCACCATCGCCATCACTCAGGATCGATTACGAGTAGCTTTCGGTGCGTTTTCTTCCCCCTACTACCACCTTCTTCATTAATCACAGCATCCGCAAAGGCGCACAAGGCTCGTGGGCCACTAGAGAAGGAGAGAGGTGGTGAGAGAGGGAGCGCGAAGGACCATTGCCTTCCGAGATTGACCACGATGGCGATTTTGTGTACGCGCATCCGCTCCGCGGGAACATCTGTTTCAATTTCACGGAAGTAATTAGGTTCTGTTGTGTTGTTACGCGTACACCGCGTCCGCCGCACCGTTCTACCGGATCCGGCCGGAGTTCTGAGAGCTGGAGAATCGTAATGATCATACCGGTCTAGCCGATTTTAGTCTAGTCCGCAACCGCTAGAACCTAGCCCTGCGGTCGATGACTACTTGCGGATGCGGGAAGCTCGAACGTGCGCGATCATGGTGCGCTTCGAGTGTGGTAATAATCCGCCGACAGACCGGTCCGATCGACTCCATCCGCCGAAAGGGAGGTTTTTTTTTGCCTCCAAAATTGACGCACTCCGCTTGCGCTGGAGTCTGGAGCGCACTCGGAAACGCTATGGGAAATCGTGGAATGTGGTGGGTATTGGCGAGGAGCAAATCTATCATTCGTTTCGTGTTCGAGCGGATGTGCGGGCATTCAAGATCATCGGTGCGTCAGAGGTGTTATTGTCAGGGTTTCTCAAACTGTCGTTTTTTGAAGGCTTCAATGATGATGATGAGTCCCACCTCTTACCCCAACACAGGTTTGAGAATGGCGGAGTTATCATAAGATATTTGTAAGCAATATCCAAGGCAAATCACGAAGTGGTGGGATCAAAGTGACCCTTCACGAAAAAGACCAGTCAGCTCTCTTTTCCTTGCGTACAGCGGTTAGCACAACTTCCATAAGACAGGAGTCGTGGAACCGCTCTCCGGAGTGCACGGCCAAAAAATGCTCTCTCCTATTCGTGTAGCCGGTATCTCCCTTATCCAACATATGGAGGGGAGATACCACTTTCCAGGATTGGCAAATTAAGCAAACCTTATCCGCGAAACAGTTGGTCACGTCGAAAATATCATCAATGGATGAATTCGAGGCGCCTGCCACGTGATTGCACAAGAGCGACTGATGCAGTTCCTACAGAAAGATCAACTTCAAATTTCCACTTTTACGCGCGCGTGTCTCAAAGATATGTTGTTCCATTTTTTTTTTATTTACATTTAAATTTGCAAAACAAAAATCTCATCATCATCATCTGTGAGATCGTGATGACAAGTGCGATGCTTACAAACATTAAATTTTCACAATAGACAACTACGAGACATTGCACATTCTACTGGGTGCTACTTAACAACCTGCTTAACGTACACGGCACACAAGCGCTTGAACTCGCGAACGTTTGCAGCCTCGGCAATCTCTCTAGGCATGCTGTTATACCATTGTATACCTTTACAAAACAAAGAATTTCTGGCAAATACTGTTGAAAAGTTTCAATCAAATTCAAATCAATTGAAAAGAGAAGTTCTCAAAGAATATCAAATTTCTAATACATTTTATTTAGTGTTGTAGAATCATCCAGGGCACTTAATCATTGAATATAATTTTGTAAACAAATAATACAGTACAGATTGAGGAATGCTGCACCAACGCTGGTCCACCTCCTTAATTTAAGTCTAACGTGTTGTTGGTTTCTGGTCACATATTTAACTTTTTTGAACTCCCAACTGTCCACCATTAAGACATCAGATAAATGATGAAAACTCCAAAATCACTGCTTTGAAGACGCGCCATTCGGAGGCATGATCTCATATAACATCTCCACCACCTTACGGCGCAAGATTTTGCCAGTTTGCGTTTTGGGTAGTGACTCCACGAAGTAAACGCCTCCACGTAGACGCTTAAAGTCCGATACCTGGCTATCGATGATTCGGTTAACTTCCACCGCGTCGAGTGTGCTTCCTTCCGAACGCACGATTACCGCCGTCGGTAGTTCCGTCGTTCGATCCGCATCTTCCGGAATGCCCACGACGCACGCTTCTCGCACTCCCTCGATCTGGCCCAAGATGGCTTCCAGCTCGCTTGGTGTCACGTGGAATCCACGGTACTTGAAGATATCCTTCTGCCGATCGATGATGTACAGGTAACCTTCCTCGTCGAAGTATCCGATATCGCCGGTGCGGAAAAATCCGCTCCCGTCGAACGCATTCCGGGTGGCTTCCTCATTCTTGTAGTACCCCACGAAGGTGGATTCGGTATTCTTTAGCAGTATCTCACCCCGCTTACCGACGCCCAGATAATTTCCTTCCTCATCGACGATCCTGACACTCACGTTCGCCGTCGGAGTGCCCACAGAACCGGGCTTCCGTTTGCCTAAATCACACGAAGCCCAACCTATCTCTGTCAAACCGACCGAATTGTACGTTCGCCCGTTCGGAAGCAGCCGTTCGAATCGATCACGCAGCGCATCCGACACGTAGCTTCCTCCGACCGCTAGGAACACCAGGCTAGAGAAGTCAACTTTCTGTACACGCTCGTGGCCTAAGATTTGATTGGCGTACGACGGAGGCATGAAGACGAAGTTAGCCCGGTACTTCTCCACCGCCTCGAAGAACTTTTCCTCGCTGAATAGACGTCGTGTGATAAGACGTGTAGAGGAACTCGAGAATGTGGTCAGTACCATAACCATGCCAGTAGCCCAGTACAACGGGCTAAAGTTGAAGATGGTCATTGGCTTCGCGAGTGGGTTGCTGCCGATGATGCCGATGATTTGTTCGTGTGTTAAACACACCCCCTTGGGAGGGCCTGTGGTGCCGGAGGAGGACATGATGATCGCTAGATTTTCTCGCGAATCTCCCAAATTCGGAGCGCTTCAAAGAAGATAAGAATGAAATTTCATTAATGCCACGACTTCAACACAGATTCAGTGACCGTCGCGTTATCAGGTGGCATTGTGTATGTATCATGGTACAAGCCCCTTGTTTGTTACATACACAAACTGCTCCTCACGCCCGGTCGCTTTCAACAGGTCCTCCGCATGCTGCACGTCATCCCTGGCACTCTCGAACACATAAATTGGTGGATTCCCTTGGACAGCTTTGCGCGAGGCAGCATGCACAACGTCCACATTTCCGTCGTCACAGAATATCACCCTCGGTTGGGTCATACGCAACATGTGCGCAATGTCATTTTCGGCGAAAGCCGGCGCGAGTGGATTCCACGTTACTCCGATTGTCATCAGTGCGCATGCCAGAGGGGCCACATTTTCACTGTTGGCGTTTACCAGCGTCACAATATCACCCTGCTGAAGACCACAAACCTCCACCAGGTTCTGCGCCAACCGGATCATTCTCGTCCGGAACTCGCCACAACTCATCCTGAACCCCGTATCCATATCGATCTGGATTATCCGGTCGGGTGATCGTCGCAAAATATCGTTCATCACTTGCCCTACACTCGCCTTCGGATTGAAGATCGGTACCACCTTTGGACCGTACCAGGTACGGGTCGATTCATCGTACGTACACAGCGCCATACTAAGCGAGCACTCTCGGGACAATACCAACTCGGTTGAAATGCAATTCAAGACTGACGTACACTGTACAGCAGCTTCCCCTACGGGTTCCTCGTACGACGACCTTTGTATCTCTACCGGGTCGGCCTGTTATCAAACCAGTTTACGCATCAAAAACGAAGTGGGCAATCTTCCACTCAGCGCCATTAAATCTCTCCAGTTAGTATCAGCGGCGAAGAAGTGATACTCACGAGTCATAGTGATAAGAAACAATCTGTTTCTCTTTCCGTCGCGCTCACTCCAAGGGTAAAAACGAGTCGCGTCATTCATCCGAATTTTCTTGTCATTCATCTGAAGCAAAACAGCTTGGACAAGCGCTTCAAACATCATGATACTGTCAACGAGTTATGATCTTTGATATAGGTCCACCCGCAGAGCACTTACGACTTGTTGACGTGCGGTACAAATGGAAAGTGGAATGAGACGGACGGGAATCCAATCCCTTACTCCTTCACTCTGTGATTGTGTGGACCGATTTCTCTCGATTCCGAGCACTTGCCATCTGATGGCCAGAAACCGGTTAGTACGATGTGTACCGATCCTTCCCTGCTCTTGAACCGGTTTCTTGCCTCGTAATCGGCTCAAGTACCTAACAAATAGATTTAAACACCAAACATAGTTGTTTTGAAGGAAGGTAACAGAATAATTTTATTCAAAATATTTCAACACTTTCTATGTCTGACTACTTCTTTGTGAGGATTATTCGCTCGAACAACGAATTCGACAACTTTTCTTCGCATAAGTTTACCACATCCGGGATGAAGGAGCTCGTTTTACATCTATCCACTTCATCGGACTCCTTGAAGTTCAATCGTTTGCGTTATTTAAAACATCTTGTTTGATTATTTCTTATTATTTCTCTGTTTGATGATTTCAGCAACCTCTCGGCGCAATACTTTGCCACTACCAGTTTTTGGTAACTCTTTTATAAAATGGACGCCTCCTCGGAGTCGTTTAAAGTCCGAAACCTGGCTATCGACTATATTGTTCACTGTCGGTGCGTCAAGGTCACTACCAGGAGTTTTCACGATAAACGCTGCCGGTAGATCTGTCACCCGATCCGCATCTGGAACGCCTACTACTGAAACCTCTTGTACTCCTTCGATCTTGCAAATGAGCATCTCGAGCTCGGATGGTGTTACATGGAAATTTTTATATTTGAAGATATCCTTTAGACGATCAACCAAATACAAAGTACCATTTTCATCGATGTAACCGAAGTCGCCAGTGCGTATGAAGCCTTCGACGTCACAAGCGTTCGCTGTTGCCGATACATTCCCGTAGTATCCGAGGAAAGGATATTCTGGCTTCAGCAAAAATTCACCACGTTCACCGGCACCTAATCTATTTCCGAGCTCGTCAACGACTCGAGCTCGCAGACCCGAGAACAGCATCCCAATGGCATTAGGTATTCGTTCACCGAAGTCGGTAGCAACGACTCCACATTCCGACGATCCGAATCCGTTCACCGAGCGACCGTTTGGAAGCAGCGCATCGACTCGATCTCGTAGATCCTCTGAAACCATACTTCCGCCAATCAACCACAATTTGATAGATCGTAGATCGATTGCTCTTATCCGTGGGTGGCACAAAATCGCGTTCGCATAGGCTGGAGCAGTAAGGACGAATTCAGCATGATACCTTTCAGCTGCTTCGAAGAACTGTTCCTCATTAAAACCGTTGCGTGTAAAAAGCCGCACATCGCCGTTCATCAAAACATTCACTAGCCACTTGAGGCCAGTTATCCAGTAGATGGCACTGAAGTTGAAGTAAACTCTCTGTACTGGAGAGTTTTTCGGATGGTGAAGAGTGAAAAATACTTCGAACTTCATTAAAGTGGCATGCGATAGCTTGACACCCTTGGGAGCACCTGAAGTACCAGAGGAACAAAGGATCACAGCTATAGTATTTCTACTGTCACCGAGATACCGTGGCCTAAATCATAAAAAAATGCACAAACAAATATGTGGTTAATATTGATGACCTTACTTTACCGAATTTTAACCTTACATAAATTGTTCCTCCTGTCCCGTTTCCTTCAACAGCTCCTCTGCGTGCTGAACGTCGTCTCTCTTGTCCTCGAACACATATATCGGTGGAGTTTTTCCTTGGAACACTCGCCTTACTGCAGACCGAACTATATCGAAGTTGTTCGCATCACAGAACACCAACTTCGGTTTCGTTGTTCCCAACATATGTGCCATATCGTCTTCGTTGAAGTTCGGAGAAAGTGCATTGAATGGAGCACCGATCGATAGCAGAGCACACACAAGAGGTCCTAGATTTTCGCTGTTCGCATTCGCCAACACAACTACGTCACCCTTGCCTACTCTCATTGCAGTGAGGTTTTGAGCGAACCTAATCATCCTGCTCTTGAACTCCGCGTACGTCATTGACCGGCCGGTATCCATGTCGATCTGTACCAGACGATCCGAAGATCGGTTTAGCACTTCAAATATCACCTGCCCGATACTGGCTTCGGGATTGAACACCGTCTTCACTGTTGGACCTTCCCATGTTCGGGAGACAGCATCGTACGATGGTTGATAGTTGGACATGACTCTTGCCACCGTGTACTTCTAGATGACTACCATACCTGAGCTAAAACCTAGGATTCAATAGCGCTTCAAATACTCTTCAATTGTTATCTTATCATACCCTTTCGCGAAGATATATATTTTTCTGATACCAATAAGACGCTATTTGACAAATGAGTGCTGTTTTATCTCTGAATAGAAAGGGCTTTTCACTGTACTGATGAATCTTTGGTCCGTAGTTATCAATTCATTGTGCAGTTATAATTTTACTTAGTAGCGTATTTTATCATTCATCTCAGCAAGGTAAGCTTTTTATAATTATTCAGTTAAGAACCGGTTTCTTTCCTCGTTATCGGTCAAAGTACTCAACAAAAAGATTTGTATAGCACACATAGTTGTTTGGTCATTATAGCAGGTTTATTTTTCTTAATAATGTTCAACTCTTTCTGCTTGCAGTCACTTTTTGTGAGGATCCCGTTTGATCGATGACTTCGACAACCGTTAATCGCATGTTATTTGTTCATGCACCTTTATGAAACTCTTTAAACACACTTTCTCTGAATCTCTTAGCTTCTGAAGCGTTTACGTTAGCTTAAGCCAGTAGATCCATATCTACTGATAATATTACATTTACTTTTTTGAAATCTTGAAACTGCAGATCAGACAATAATATTCTAATTTATGTCAATGAAATCTATACCACTCTGTGGAACAACCTTTCAAAACCAATGATTAGTTATTATTATTTCTCTGTTTGATGATTTCTGCAACCTCTCTGCGCAATACTTTGCCACTACCAGTTTTTGGTAACTCTTTTATAAAATGGACGCCTCCTCGGAGTCGTTTAAAGTCCGAAACCTGGTTATTGATGATAGCTTGTACTGTCGGTGCGTCAAGGTCACTACCAGGAGTTTTCACGATAAGCGCTGCCGGTAGATCTGTCAACTGATCTGCATCTGGAACGCCTACTACTGAAACCTCTTGTACTCCTTCGATCTTGCAAATGAGCATCTCGAGCTCGGATGGTGTTACATGGAAATTTTTATATTTAAAGATATCCTTTAGACGATCAACCAAATACAAAGTACCATTTTCATCGATATAACCGATGTCACCAGTGCGGAAGTAGCCATCCTGATCACAGGCATTCGCTGTTGCCAGTTCGTTTCCGTAGTATCCGAGGAAAGGATATTCCGGTTTCAGTAAAAATTCACCACGTTCACCGACACCTAATCTGTTTCCGAGCTCGTCGACAACTCGAATTCGTATCCCTGCGTACAGCGTCCCTATAGCATTAGGTATTCGTGCACCGAAGTCTGTAGCAACGACTCCACATTCCGACGATCCGAATGCGTTTACTGAGCGACCATTTGGAAGCAGCGCGTCAGCTCTATCTCGTAGATCCTCCGGAACCATACTTCCTCCGATCAACCAAAATTTGATAGATCGTAGATCGCTTGATCTTATCCGCGGGTGGCACATAATTGCATTCGCATACGCTGGAGGTGTGAAAATAAAAGCAGCATGATACCTTTCTGCTGCCTCAAAGAACTGTTCCTCATTGAAACCGTTGCGTGTAATGAGCCGCACATCACCATTGATCAAAACATTCACTAGCCACAATACACCGGTTACCCAGTAGATGGCACTGAAGTTGAAGTAAACTCTCTGTTCGGAAGAGTCTTTCGGATGGTGAAGTGTGAAAAATAATTCGAACTTCATCAAACTGGCATGCGATAGCTTGACACCCTTGTGTGCACCTGAAGTACCCGAAGAACAAAGGATTGCAGCGAGAGTTTTTCGGCTATCACCCAAATAATATGGCCTGAAAAAAAATAAAACATGAACATACAGTTAGTATCGATTAGAAAATCAAATCGCATCATTCACTTAAGTCTTACATATATTTATCCTCCTGTCCCGTTTCCTTCAACAGCTCCTCTGCGTGCTGAACGTCGTCTCTCTTGTCCTCGAACACATATATCGGTGGAGTTTTTCCTTGGAACACTCGCATTACTGCAGACCGAACTATATCGAAGTTGTTCGCATCACAGAACACCAACTTCGGTTTCGTTGTTCCCAACATATGTGCCATATCGTCTTCGTTGAAGTTCGGAGAAAGTGCATTGAATGGAGCACCGATCGATAGCAGAGCACACACAAGAGGTCCTAGATTTTCGCTGTTCGCATTCGCCAACACAACTACGTCACCCTTGCCTACTCTCATTGCAGTGAGGTTTTGAGCGAACCTAATCATCCTGCTCTTGAACTCCGCGTACGTCATTGACCGGCCGGTATCCATGTCGATCTGTACCAGACGATCCGAAGATCGGTTTAGCACTTCAAATATCACCTGCCCGATGCTGGCTTCGGGATTGAACACCGGCTTGACTGTTGGACCTTCCCATGTTCGGGAGACAGCATCGTACGATGGTTGATAGTTGGACATGACTCTCCTAGGCCACCGTGTGCTTCTAGATGACTGCCATATCAGAACTACAACCTAGGTATAAATAGCGCTTCAAATTCTCAATTGTTATCTTATCATACCCTTCCGCAAAGGTATATATTTTCTTACACCGATATGGTACGATTTGATAAGTGGGAGAAAATGTATCTGCGAATTGCAAGTTCATCATACTTTACTACAGAATCAGCACTGTTGTCAGAAGCTATCTGTTCTTTGTGTTGTATAAGGTTTACTTCCTTGCCTAGTTTAATTCGTATCACAACTTGATAAGCTGTGTATAACTACCTGTGTTTAATTCACCCTGATATGGAACATTATGAATCACGATCACCTGCTACTAGATGTACAGTTTGGTGCATATATTGTTTCACCATAATTTCTACATTACACTCCAATTATCGTCTTAAGCCAGTAAACTAAATTTTGCTGTTTTTACATATTTCTAGAATATCTGAATATCTTCATTCCGTCAACGGTCAAGATTTTGAAGAATAAAACAGGTCATCATTAATTTCAATTATTTCTAA
This sequence comes from Anopheles coustani, assembly GCF_943734705.1. Classification (NCBI taxonomy): domain Eukaryota; kingdom Metazoa; phylum Arthropoda; class Insecta; order Diptera; family Culicidae; genus Anopheles; species Anopheles coustani. The sequence goes on along the minus strand of NC_071289.1, from coordinate 22,362,686 downwards.
TTAAACTGGTACTCGAGGCGGTGGAACGATCAACTGCCGGCGATTGTCTAATGTGCCAACCGGTAGCACCCGGGTTGATGGGTTTGCTTGATGGCCCAACTAGCCGTCCGTACTGCTCGAAAGCGCGCGCAAAGTGCCTCCACTCGGTCAGGTAATTTCTGGCGAAATGATTAATTGCCCATCTCCCTTCAGGGAACTACCGACGATGTTCCTCACATCGACAAAACACGGGAGACCCCGACGGTCGGAGGCTGTTGCAGGCACTCCCAACGAATGAAGATTCTAACGGGGTTCTCTAACGGACACTGGACTTCCAAGGAATGAACCGAAACATAAAACTTATAACAACATAATCCATTTCACCATAAAAAAAATCCTCGTTCTACCTACAGATGGTTCAGCGTTCAGAAATATGTACGCGTTTTTGGTCGCTTATTGGCCTTCAGGGGTTTGCTAATTTTTCCCTCAAACGAAAAGGTCAAGCAGTTCGACGCCCTGTCAAGATGTTTTCTCTAAATAGGACTATTACGATCACCTGCAGAGTATAACGTGCATCTTTTCTTTGCCTCTAAGCAATGTTTACAATCTATTGGAGCCTTAGGAAGGAGGAGGAAGGATTCCTATGTCGAGGAATATGGACATGTTTGTAATAACATCCATCGTTTTTTTAGTCACATTGGGTCATCTGTCCGTAAAATTACAGTCACTGAAGCATGTTCCGATGAAGTATTCCCTAACAAAATCTGGAACTTTCTAACGTCGCATCAGCTTTCTAATTCCCAATTACATCACAGTCGCTCCCGACGTGTTGTGTCTATCATTACTCAAACGGTTTACCCCGTTCGCTCGCTCCCTGGCGGGATGGAGCTGAAATGGTGTTCCCTCCGCACGATTATGATGAGTTTTGCCTGGAAGCGTTTGCCCGTTTTCTCGCCTCTTGCTGCTACAATTTATTTAACACCTTATCGGAAGAAATGATGATTGATTACCATCAACAGTGCTAGCGAGTCGGTGCGGCGTCGCGGGGATATACAAAAGAAGGAATGAAAGTAATACACGCGTTCGTTTTCCAGTTCGTTGCGGGATCTTGCATTCCCCATTCCGGCCCGGGCCATTCTTTCGGATTATTCATCTCGGAAGCCGCGGTCAAACGTTCGTTCTGACACGAAACATGCCGCTCGAAGGCGCCCAGCAATGCGCGAGCGTCCACTCCAGCGGCGCTTTTCGGTCCCGGACCGGGGGGGGGGGGGAAAGTTGCTCCCGGTCACTTTACCGCTCGTAAGTTCACCAAGAAGAATGAAAAATTGGAGCACATGTATTACATCTCACTCACATGCGACAGCACAATGGTGTGCGAGAATGGTCCGACAGTGGGGGTCATATAAGTAAGTTAATTTTCTTCTTGTGACCTGTTATAAAGAGAAAAGGTAGTTGCTATGTCGACATCTAACGTATTTAAAGTTTTATTCTACATGTGGCGTGTCGTCTCTTCCATACAATATCTTCTTTTCTTTTCACAGTTCTCTGTTTATAGAAAACGTCATTTTACGATACTTTGCTACCACATGTTCCTTTTTCATATTTACCAGTACGATGTACTTCATGTTTTACATCATTGTAGGCAGCGTGATATGGAACTCCCCGGTACTTCTAAAACTTACGGCGAAAATCCCTATTCATTTCCTCGATTAAATCGTTCACGCGCATGTTGTTTGATGTTGCTGCCATGCTAAACCACGGTTGCGTCAACGTATCCAACCGGATCGTGCCCGTGCGCACTGCACCGGTGCGATCTAACAGGACCTCCTGCCAATTCGCTGACGGCGTCTCCCGGTTCGTGCCTACCATTTGCCTCGCTGACCAGGCGCTGCAGGGTTTCCACCCCGGTTTTCCCAACCCTATTCAAGCGTCCGGTGCAGCACCCTTTTCAAATCCTTTTCCACAGTGGAGCACGAAATTGGCGGCACGACTCGGGCTCCGTCGTGGTTTGATTGATTAATCTCGCACCGTTCAGAGGGCACACAGGCTGCAAGGGCTGGAAAATGCGAGGTCGTGCGAGCAGAAGAGCTGACCCAAAGACGGGACGGGAAAAGCTTCACGAAACCGCGGACCATAGCGACCCGCGAGAAATTGGAGGTTAATTATTATTCTAATTTCGATGATTCGATTTGCGCTCTGCGCAAGCGTCCATTTATCATCGGTCCGCGGGGGAAAACGGCAAGCAAACTAATCGAAAGTCAGCGAGACTATGAGTGGAGAAACGGGAATGAATGGAATTATTTTATTCAATTCAGTAGCCTAAATTCGCCCAAAGATTTATCTACTGGATGACGATCCAATATCCCTAAGTCTTTCACGGAAGACTATCTATTCTGGGGATCGAATGGATTCGTATCTGGTTTAATTTAATTGCAAATATCTTAATTGGTTAGATTTTATGTGTTACAGTTGCATATGTGGGATTTTGTTTCCCATAAATTTTATTCCTGTAAGAGATTATATCAATTTCTAATATACATAATGTATACCTTACTAAAGCTGTACAATGATTTTAATTAACAAAATTTGCCTTTAACCTGATTGATGATTAAAGAAGTCATAGGAAGGAATGTGTTATGTTCTTGCCTTGATATCGAATATCGTTCGAAAACACATGATCGTGGATAAGAATGTGCCCAATCCTGAAATGTGTTAAAGCCGTTTAGCATTTTAAATGGAAACGGAAATTATCTGGATTGAACGAATTTAAGTTTGGCCATTTGCGAACGAAGGAAATGCTCACAGTTGGACTAACAAACGCTTTCTTTACAACTTCCGCCAACACCTTCAGCGTGACGTCCTTGATCTGATCAATCCCTCCAGAAACACCTTCCCCGAACGCTTGCGTAGCTTTGGCACAATAAAACGAAACTTTGACGGTTACGATCGACTCCGATAATTGATTGGACGGTTTAACGAGCCCGAGGAACGAGCTCTCGCTTTCGATGTCCTAATCCATTTACATCTGTGGTGGATAATCGTGGGAATATCGGACACTTCATTGGCACTATTAATCCAGTTCGGCCGCACGGTGTCCGGCGAGGAATTTCTTCCGGCTCTCGTTTCGGCGTTGTTCTTATCGCCCAGCATCAGCAGGGACGCAGCACAAACTAACCGAAACCAACCGCGACGAACCGAGTGCGTATTGGTGCTGTGGCGTTTCCTTTATCTAATTAAACCGATAGCCATCTGCCACGGGGCGAGTGAATGGGTGTTCACTTGAAAGCACCATGAAACGGCACGATGTTGATGTCCTTTCTGCCGTCGACTGTGGCGATTGGAATGTCAAGCGCCGCTCGGCGACTGTCACTGTGGTGCTTGGGCTTTGGTGCTATAAAATTAATCAAAACGTGCGCGCGCGTGGTTACGGTACATTAAATTTTCGGGTTCAGGTCGTCGAACGGTGCTGCCGGTTGGACTGATTGGGTGAACGGGTTTTCGTTTCCAAAAAAAAAAAGAAGCCCGGAGCTAAAGACTCTGTAGGCATCAATCTGGTGCCATGTATCTTCACGCGCGTCCTAGGACGCCGGTGCCATCTGTTCACTGGACACTTTGGTGCCGGAGGAATCTCAACTCATCATCAGGCTCATCATCATCATGGTCGTAGTCGTCGTCGTCGTCGTCGTCGTCGTGGGGCAAGTGTTTGGAATTCCCACAGACCCACGGGCCATCAACAGCGCGCCACGGAGATTATCCGCCTTCGATGGAATGTTTTTGGCTGCTCCAAACCCTCTCTGAAGCAGCGCAACACTCCGTCTCCCTTGCTCGAAGTGCTAAAGTGCTAATCAATGTGTCCGTGTTCGGTGTGCAAGCAGTAACAAACTTCGGCAGCAACGGCAGCAACAGATGAGCAGCCGGCAGTGATTTCAACGGTCAAGAGCAATCCCCTCGTTGCGTTATTATTCCGTACTCAAGCGTACTCGCAATGCGGTACTTGGCAGTTGTGTGCTTCGGTTATTGTTGTTTCGTAGGTTTTCTTTCTTCCGAACTAGGCAACTTGTTTTCCCAAACATTCCGAACGCATTTTGAACGCACTAAATGCTCCGAGCGAAGCGCCATCGAGTGAGTGAAGAATTTCATGTTTATATTTCTCGAGAAGCGAAACGCACATAACATTCTTGAAACACACAGTTTTGTTTGCCTGTGTTCTCATTTATATTATACACCATTAAATTTGCTTTATGGTAAAGTGACCAATTTCCATCCATGATGAACTTCTTCCACCTACAAATTTAGCAAACAACACTAATTCCTTGCAACTGTTGTCTGCGCAGCCAATCCAAGCTCTAATCTCTGCCATCACCCTCCGACCGTACCACCCGTGAGGAGGTTGGCAAATCGATCGGGAGACCACTTAACTCCCACAAACAGTTAGTTTGCATCAATACCACCGCCACCGCCACCACCACCACCACCATCCCGTTCAATTGCCCAATGAATGTTCCACCGAACGGCCGAACAAGTGATCCTCCTCGGTGATGGTCCTTCTTCAAATCAGCTTTCGCTGCCTAATTCATCGCACCATAAACCAAACCAGTGCACCAAACACGGGGAGGCAAGCAAGCTGGCAAAGATAGAAACCGGCAACTTCGCGCCAGATGGGAAGCGTACAGGTGAAATTATTATTATCTCGCCACGGCAGATGGATGGATGGTGCGGATGAGCAAGTCGACGTCGCCGTCGGTTGGACCACGAACCCGTGGGATCGACGGGAGCAAACGGAGCGATCCATTAGACGGTGCGTTAGATGGCGTCGGAGATTCGTAATAATGCCTGGGACTGGGGAGATGGGGATTGAGGTTGGAGCCCTAGGCGACCGTAAAGTCTCGGCCCCGGCTGAAGAGGTCCCTCGGGAAACTCGTTTTGCATTCCACGAAATCATCGGCAGCACCGGCTGCACCGGACCGTTGCATCGGAGCCGTCCCGTAAGCGATCCTCATTAACCAGGCAAACGATCGGGCAACCAGCGGGAGGGGTGGACCGTAATAATTTAGATCTCAACAGCCGGGGCTAGTGCTACTCGCGTGAACCAGATTTCCGCTGTTCCCGCGCAACCGGAGCTAAATGTCCAAACGCGTCCAATGTGTCAGCTCGAACGCTGATATTATTTCAAATCATTCGTTAACGGCCCGGTCCGGGGAGCGTTGATTAAATAATAAAATTACCTTTAGCTTCGTGGAATTACCCTCACAAGCGATATTTAACGCCTCTAACTATCCCCGTTGGTGCCCCGGTTGTTGTCGCGGTCGAAAGAAAAGTATTAATTAAGATATCATAACGACGATGGCTTCACGAGCGCCACACTAGCACCAGACGCGGCGTTCGATGTGTCAGCGTCAGCGGGACTGTTGATTCAATGTTCGAACCCGTAACCGGTCCAATCAAACACGAATAAAAATTAGCTTATCGTGATCAATCGTTGTCGCCATCGGTTTTCCCATTTGTCCCCTCGGTTCGATGGTAAGGGGCAGAATTTATGTCCGAGAAAGATTTCTATCACTTTCCCAGGATGTGTTAGTCGCGGGGACGATTCTGGCTGCCCGTTTGATTGCTCTATTCATTTTCGAACTTCTCCTGCGATGGCCGCTTCTTTGTCATGATATTTAACACCCCTAAGCGGTCCCTTGCATCTCCACGCGAGAAGCAAAAGCTTAAGCATCAACTGAGTCGAATGTAGGCACGAAAAAAAGATGTTGGTTTATTTTCCCCCCTCACAAGGCACAGCGGGGAAAGTCCCAGTAGAATATGGGCTCGCCGTTGGCTGATTGAATCGATCAATTTTCAATTAATCTCGATGGCTGGATATGATGCAACTCCAACACCCTCCCGATGGTGGCGCGTGCGGTGGGATTTTCTTCGGCGCCATTATGGGTCAGACATCAGCGATGAATAATTATGAGGCGGACGAGCGCGCCCTGAGGCTTTCGGTGGTATTGGATGCTGCCGTTGTAGATGAATTCACATGCGCGAGCTTTGAAACGTTCCATAAGTCACCGTGATTTCGACTAACAACTCGATTGAGCCGCAAGATCGGGCTTAGGAAACCCATTTGTTTTGCTTTTTCCTCCATAAATTAAAGCGACCACCAAGATGAGCAAAATAACTGACCGTTCATTGACACCAGCCGCTACGGGTCAGCACGGTGGTAGTTTTTTTTAGTCATGTTTATGCTTGACGTTTTTCACATATCACCGTGAACCCCCACAGAACAAGTTCTGAGTTCGGGCGCTAATTCGTATAGCGAATATCAAGTTCATTACGAGAATGCAGTGGAGTCCATAAAACGTGGCTGAAAAGGATTATGGAGAAACAATGGGTTGTTTTGAGTGGTATGGCTTCTAACGGATCATAAATGAATAATCATTTTCGATTAATGTGACCACAAAAGAACGTCATAAAATTTATACTTTTTTCTATATAGCAGCAAATTAAATATAAGTTAGTTTCATGATATTTTCTAAAAACATAAATAAATTCAAAAATGCACACATTAACTTTCAAACTGTATTGTAGCTAGTTACTTAAATTAGTGTAATTTAACTAACAAAATACAATATTTTTTACAAAGAAAACTGTTGGCAAACCGACTTGCAAGCCAGTACACAAAACGAGTACCTTCGAACAGCCAGAAAACATCCGAGCTTTCCTTTTAGGTCCATTATATGCCAGCGTACTTGCTGGAAAAAATCGTTACAATCGAAAGACTTCAACTGCACGTGCGCACCACAGGCGACGAACCCATCCTCCATTCTAGTGGATGCGGTGAGGAAATGGAAAGTGCGGCATCTTCATTTGGATATCCCTGACGGGACGGGACGACCAAAAGCATCCCTCGGGAGGGGTGGGAAGGGATCAAGGGCAAGATCACCAGCGCACCAGTCACCAGGTTCATCATCATCCTGATCATCGTCGTTGTCGTCGTCGACGCCGCGCGGTCATCTTCTTGTTGAACCGTAAAACCAGTTGAACAAGAATTTCTTTCCCCGCACTCTTCCCTCGGGCCACCATGGGCACGATTTCTCCTCCGCTTCCTGGCATTTGTACCACGAAAAAAAAAACACACACACACACACACTGGACAGATTTTCGGTCGACGAACGGGTTAGCGAGTTCACCGGAGAGATTGTTGTTTCGGGATGGAAAACTGGACAGGATTGTCTGTAGCCAATGGACGCCAATGTGATGATGCGATGTTGAACCATCCATCCTTTGTTCTCATCCTTCGGCTGGGAGCCCGATGCAGGGATTGAGAAGTTCCCGGTGCGATGCAAAGACGGTTTAATTTATTAACATTTTGATCAACGCGTGATTTGACTGCATTTGGAGCAGGTAGTTCAATTGGGTTGGTGAAGGCAAACTAAATTACTCTTTGAAATTGCGGTGGAAGGAAGCAATTTGTAGAATGGATGGTAAAGTTTAGTAAAAAAACAGAAAAATGCCTACAAGTTTACAGATTTGTAAAACAGGTTTTATTGAAGGTATCGAAACTGATTCCACCCGAAATTTTCAAAGTTCTTAGTACAAATGATAAATAAATTCTTGTATTCAACCGAGAAAGAGAACTTTCTGAGAAAGGCACCCGTTCCACCTCGATTGTTTCTTACTTTTCACAAGGTTGGTTTTCGTTTCTTTTACCACAACGAAAAAACAACCAAAACTATCTTGGGATTGTGTGCCTTTCATGTTATTTATCCCCATCGAATCGCAGGTTCCCTCACGACCCGGTCGATTCCTTCCATTTAAAAACTCCCACGGACCATTTAGACAACTCGAACGAAACTCATCGTTATCAGCTTCTGTGGAAAAATAAAAAAAAATGTGGGCTCCAGATACGGCACTTGCGATGCCCGTTAAACCCGGACCGCGAGTAGCAAAACAAGGGCAAACCTTCCGGAATGCGTACTCGACCATTTCGTTCCGGTCACCCACAATTTCCCACCGGAATTCTGCGCCCATCCGAATGCGGGGCCACACAAAAAAAAAAGTTCATCATTTTCGATTGTTAATCAAAACCGGGAGCCTTCCACCGTGGGCCGCATCCTGTCGGGAACGTGGAAAAAACAACCAACCAGCTAGGGAAAAGAAAGAATGGACTCCAATCCCAAACGAAAACCCAATCGATCGTCTCGATCGAAATGAGATGAGGTGTGGAATTAAACAAAAAAAGGGAAAAGCTAAACGGTCCGTGTGTCTATTTAGTTTCGAGCAGGCGTTAAATCGCTTCTCGATTGATTTGAGCCTCGTTGCGGGGCTTGCTGGGAAGGAATCATTCGTTTCATCCGAATAAAAGACAATCTTTTACGCACCCTCTCTGGGGCGCTGGGTGGTGATGCTTGGCGGGCTTGGACCCGGAGGCTCATTAACAAGTTCCAAACACAACTGCTTCACCGCTGAAACATACTCCACTGTGAGTATCGTAACAAATATTTGCTCAAAACTTCAATCCATCTCCATCGCTTCGGTGGTCGGTGTATGCACTTTTCTGCTCGAACGCGAACGGAGAAGAAAGATTCGCTTTCGCTGCCTTTACCGCTTTGTATCGTTCTCAAATAGCAGGCAGTTGTACGTATGCACGCGGACTACGCTGGCGATCGATCGTTGATGGAGTGGATGGAAACGTGTACCGACAGCAACACCGTGTGTTTCGCGCTGGATCGAATTATGCAGGCGAATCGTGTCAAACGAGAACTGACAGATCAGCGATTCCCTGGTGGGAAGTATTTTCCTCTCCTTTCTTGGCTATTGCGTTCCGATTGGGATCTGGTTGGTCTCCTGGGGCTCGTTAAAAATCTCGATATGCCATATAAAACATTTAACTCAAGATAAATTTTTGGCACTGTGATATAATAATTGTTTTATGAAGTAACTGTAACATGATCATACAATTACAAAAACCGATAAGACAGAAAAAAATTAAATTTCACACTTTCCGACCGGGGTTCCATCCAAACGTGATTGAAAGTGATGTTCTTCAATCAATAACCATTTGTCTACGCATGCGCCACACGTCGCGACGGATATGGCCCGTGTAACCGTTTTCACGGACATTTCTTGTGCAATTTTCCTCACCGCCAATGCATACTACACTCACACGTGCGATTTCGCATCAAGATAAGAAGATGGCGACGACGGCTGAGTGCCCGCTTTAAAAGGGGTACAATTTAAGGGCAGGAAAGAAACGACGCCTCAAACAACCAATAATAAATGAATAATTTACCATCATCGCTTCTGCCGACAGCTGGCGCCAGGCATCCCGAATATTCATTCGCATTCGTGGCGTTTGGCCGGCTGAAGATGGGTTTTGTTCGGTTTTTGTGGTTCGGCGTAGCGAAATCTGCTCACAGAAAAGTCCCGTAATTTCTCCGACCGCGGGCTGCATGCGTTTCCTTTCCTGGCGGAGGTGAAAAGTAAGTTGTTAGCCGCCAGGAGGCTCGCCCTCAAGGCTCGCCAGTGCCAGTGCCCTAGTACGGCAGTATGGCATTTTAGTTGGCGCGCATTGCGCGCTGGTGGGGAGACATCCCCTAACCTGGCACGTTGGTTGCTGGAGTTACAGCGCGAAAGCAGCGAAAAAATCGAAAGCTAAAGCCCGCTGCCAATCATAAATGGTCGTTGCGACGGACGGATACGACTCCGTCCAACTAACGACATACCGAGCGTTTCGTCTTCGTCGAGGCGAAGGGTTTTTTTTCTTGCGCTTTTGTTGTGTGTTATAAATGGTGAAACGTTCGACTGCGACTTGCCCGGTGCGACATTCTATGTGCACATGCACTTGTCGTTTGTCACCGCGTGGGGCAGTTTTCTCTCCGTCATGGTGTACCATTAATTTACCGCCACTCGCACGGCTCCTCTGGCGGAGGAATGGAAATGGCACAGCCTAGGCCGAGAAAACTTCCACGCGAAAGGGAGAGTTTCACTCCTTCGAGCTTCCTTTCCCTCGTTTGTACTGTCTCGCTGTGCGGAAGGCGAGTCAATAAAAATCATGTCAAATTATTGATATTCATCCGACATATTTGCCATGCCATGGTATCTTTTTTTTTCTTCCTTAACTTTTTTATGCTCGAGTCCTAGACGCTGCCATGCATCGGAAAGGAATTTATCTATTCACCAAACGTGCTACTCCCCTAATGACGGGTTTTGCTACCGAATGCACCGCCCGCTCGAAGGTCCACACCACAAAGGGCTCCCGGGTCCGGTGGCACACATTTTTCCGTCCAACACAAAACGCCCTACGTCCGATCAGCCGATCGATTCCGTGACGGATCGATTCGAATACTTTGTCGCCGGTTCGCAAAAAAAAAATGGCATAACAAAATAAAAATGAGCAGTTTACTGTGGAATTTCTCATTAGTGACAAAGTGCCGGATTGATCCTTTCTGCATTGCCCCCGGTACGGTCGAAATCGAATGGCGATTTCCCATTTGCTTTCGCGTGCTTTGCCAACTGGCACGTCCCTCAAAAGCTGAAGGAAATTTACCATTTACGTCCGTTAATCAACCGCGTGCGCGCGCGTACTTTTATGACAACCCCAAGGAGCAGCCAGCGGCGGTAAACTGCAGTTGCACATTGTCAGTTGCATATCGCTGCTACCTGCTTGCTTGGAAAACGGGAGTTTCCTTCGCCCCCGTTGCAGCCAAACCTAATGTCCGTGCGGTTCGCAAATCACAGAGAAATGAAAGTAGAAACCGAAGTAGGTAACTTCGGTTCCGATTCGGATCGAATTGCCTGCGCTAGGATGGAGATAGGAAGGAAAGTTGGAGTGCTCATTAAAATCGAAATGCTAAATTTACATTCATAAGCTACTCTCAGTCGTACGGATGGTAAGTCCTTTATTGAATGCAATGCTGAATTATCATTTGACCCGAATCATATTTTTTATGAGCGAATTACTAAAGGTTCGCGGTACATTAGAGAAATCGAATTAGAGTTTTATATTTTGGAAGCAGTAAGTATTCTTCCAATATATTTTGATGGCATATTTAAAGGCAATTAATTTCACAGAGTAGCACATATTTTTAGCATAAAAATATTTCATAAGTGCTGAAAAATGGTTGAATGATTTCCAAGTAAACTGCTATAGTTAAGCTATGCGAAACTGATCAAACTAAACTTCACAGGATCACAGATTCCAGACTTACAGGATGACAGATTCCAGATTCAATTTCATTTTAAATGCATAAAATTTAAATATTTCATAGAATTTTCAGAAGCTTGAGTTATCATAGGGTTCTTCATGTACAGAGTAATGAGGCAAATAATTGTGCAGAATTTAGAGAAAACAATAGTTATGCTTAACAAGGTTTATTCATTAAAATAACAGTCTAGTTGCGTAGCAGGGTAAATTATATATAAGGTAATTTTGTATAGAAAACTATTGTTTAGGACAGTATGGAACAGTTCAGCCAAAAGAGCAGAAATCATTCGCAACTTTTAACTCTGTAACTTTAATTTGTAAAAATGAGCCCAATATGTTCGAAAAATAATATAATTTATTGGATTAAAAGTAAGCACAAGTAGTAATATCATACAAGTACAAGCGAGTTTCAAAATGTTTACATCATATGCTGTTGTTTTTAAAAATGTATGATTGTACAGCATTCCGACGATTTTTCTCATTCTGATAAGAGACGGGCCAGGATGAATATGATAAATTACTACATACGTCCCATAACTCCTCAGCATTGAAAATTTCTTGAGTGTGCAAATGAGCGTGAAAGAAAAACAAAAACATATTGGATCCTTCTACCCTGTTTTTTGCGATCATATTTTGCTATTTTTACCGAGTACACTTTACGACCGCTATTTCTTGGGGCCCTTTCATCAACATCATCGTAGGGTGGCAGACAAAAAACCCTCCTTCGTAGCACAGGTAGTGCAGGTGTGCATAGGACGGTGGTGCAGAATTGGTTCTACCGTGGTCGACTGGAATTAGCCAACCGACTCCAGCACGGGGCTACCGGTGCATAGCTGCGCGAGTGGTGAAAAACTTGCTCCAACCACAAAGAACCATCCCAGCCCCTCTCCGGGGGATTTTTTTCTGCCACGGCCGGTCATATTTTTCTCTCTGCAAAACATTACACCCAAACTCACACTTTCATCCTTCCCGGCCCGTCCACGCAGATGGCATGCAGATGCACTCGGTCAGAGACCTCCCCGCAGCAGAAAAGCTCCGGCGATGCAAACACTCCGACCGACGCCGGCCACTCGGCTCCGTCTGCTCGCTGGGCTGTGGCAAACAATTTCCATGCATGCCTGCGTTCTGGCCAAGGTCTACCGCGAGCCGTCCCTCCCCTATCCCCGGCAGTGTCTGCCAAGACGTGCTCAATTGGCAGCTAAATGGCAGGCGAAATGTATGCAGAAGCCCATTATCGTCCGTCGCCGGTGTGGCAAACTGGCGAGGAAAACTGCGTGAAGAATGGGAAGAAAACTGCCAGGCGGCGGGGAAAGTTCAGCTGCTGCAAAGGGATTGCAAGGTGCGGGGGGATGCGATAGGCAAATGGGAAGTGCCGATGATGGCCATGATTACCGGCATAATGAGCTGGCAAGAAGAAAGTGCACGAGCTGATATGGATCTTTCCGGTAGATTTGATAATAAATCAGTGAAAAGTTTCAGCAAGTTGTCCGTTTTCAACAAGAAGGTTTGAAGGTACATAATGAGAGCGCTAAATAAGCGAAGAAAATGTTGTTTTAATTACCTTATATGAACATGGGAGCTTTTATGGGTTTCTGTTCTGTGCTTGATAACTACCTTTTTCATTTTTTTTTATTCGTATGATAAACAATGTTTAATGCAATTCAACAGCCATCTTCACCGTACAAGTTTTGCAGTTAAAAATTCCAAATGTATTCTAAAATCGTTTACAATGTTTTCAAACGGTATTTTGTTGCAAATTAATAACTTACTCCTGAACCGCCTGGCACATTACAGAATATGTTTGCCATAACGACAACCGTGACGCCTTCCCGGGTGGCATTAACAACAACAACAAAAAAAAAAGGTCCCAAACCCCCTCCCGGGCATCAGAACGGCATCTTGCGGCCGTTGGTTTTTTAAACTGCAACGGGCTGCAACATCAGCATAATGAAGTACTTTTGTTCGCTCGCGCTGGAATTTCCTCCAGCCGTTTTGCCAGATGTTTGCGGCTAATGTCCGCTCGGTCGGCGCGACACTCGGGCCTAGGATTCGAGTCCAATGCACCCTGTTCCCGGTGGGAGATCCATCAACTCCTCGGCGCACTCAAACTCCACGGTCGGAACCGTTTAACGCAATAGCACAGCAAAACCTCTCCCCCCCTTTGGCAGCCCCAGGGAGAAGATTAACAGGAAATTGAATTCGAATTGGTGTGGCTATGCGGTGCGGTTTGCTGAAAGTGGGCTGTATAAAACGCCACCACCGCCTGAAGCGGATGGAGAAGTACCGAAAAAAAAGGTACGTTCGATGAACAGAGCGAAGAAAAAAATCTCGAACACCCGAGCAATCGTACGCGATCGTAGAAACTTAACTCTTCTTGTCCACTTTAGGGTAAAAGCGTGTTAAATTACAGCCGAGGCCACGGATAGTTCGAGCTTCCTCTACGACAGGGGTAACGGATGAACGATTGAGAACTGGAAGGAAAAAAGAAGCACAAAACTTAAACCCCCGGACAGCTACGAACTGCAAATGGAGAGAGTCTACCAAAGTTGTGATGCGCCAAGAATGTACCTCTCGCCGCCCTTTCCGAGATGGAATATAAACACTTCATCAGCAGACATACATAAACGGACCGCTTGGCGACACCTGCATCGGGGGAAAATTCGTAGTTGATGGCACCATCAAGCTCCCTTCGGGCAACGCTAGACACTGCATTCATTTAACCACCGGTGATTGTGGGTGACGTGAACAAAAAAAGAGCCAACAGTGTCTTTAACGCCACCAACATCATCATTACCCGACTCGGGGCGCGCGGATGTAAAAAACAGATTCCGCCCTACGCCGATGCGCAATGCGTTAAAATTCATGTTTAAATGATGAACGTCTCTCGTCGCTTTCCATTAAAACTGATTCATGCCGTTACTGGCCGCTTATCATCTTCACTCTCGGGCTCTTTCGGTTTGCAAGACTTTTTCTTTCGTGCCCGGTTGATGAGAATGAAATACTCCCTGTTCGCTGGAAACCCGACGCGGGACGGCTCGTTTTCAATTTTAAATTCCACTCCACGATGCCTGAAAGGTACCACGGGATGGTAACTGAAAATAAATCATTCATCGTAGGCAAAGCAAGTGCCTCCGCAGGACGGGAAAGGAAAACGATCTACAAATTTAACGCATAAAAACTGATAGGATTTCTCATCTCTCCTCCTGAATGCGGCTCATTTGGTCCTGGATGCCAGGCAGCAACATTCTTAGCCACACTCGTTCGGTTCGATTCAGCGATCGGTTACGAATCGGTTTTCTTTGCTTTACCGCCGCGTTCCTCTGGTGTGTCTTCTTTCCACCCTGCTGTATGGGCAGGACATGAAGCCGGATATATTTAACATGCTTGCCTCCGTTGCGCCGCCTCAAATGCCTGCAACCTCCAGCGAGAAGATCTTCAATGGTCGGACATCGACGTACGAAAGCCTCCATTCGCCATCGGGAGTATGAAAATGGGCTTCCGTTTGGGTTTCGAGGGGATTCGAAATTAATTCGTTCTCATTCGGCAGAACCCTTTTGCTGGGAGGCTGTAAGCCTTGCCCGTTCCCCAACACGATGCCAGGTTCGGAGGTTGCAAACAGATAACGAAAAAAAATTAAAGAAAAATCCCAGCTTCATTCAAGTGTTCCGCTTTTTATTTTAACTTTATTTTCCTACTTACCCCTTCGCTCGAAAAGAGGGTAACTGTTAATCGGGCGAAGATAATCGAACGACAGCGCAGCGACGCTTCTGTTGGCTTGCAATGTGTTTGTATGCGTGTGTGTCTATGCAAAAAGGAAAACGGAAACGGTTGACCTCCCGGGCCCGCTAACGGGAGCCACCTAATTTGGTTGCCCCTTTGGTCGGCACAAAGAAAAGCGGAGGCCCCGCAGCATAAGAAAGAAAAATAAGCCTGCGTACGCAAACAAACCGCGAGCAAGAAATGAATGAACCACCGAAACACATTAACGTTCGGTCGCCCCGGATATGATTTAACGCGATTTGCTCGACGACTGTGCGCACCGTTTCGAGCGCTCGATCGATCGATCATAATATCTAATCGATCAGTCACACGATTGAAAAGTCGGGTGAAAAACCACCGATGGTGAAAAACATCAGCCACCAGCCAGCAAGGCGAACGTGCTCCCGTATGCAGTTAAACCCATCAATCCGGGCCACGTTGCTGCCCGCCCGAGTTGGTAATGATATTCAACCGGGCGGTCATGGTAATTATTTTTCCAGCCCCCCTCCCGAACTTCCAATGTGCTCCAGTTTTCCCGCATGGTAATGCTGTGGCCTTAAAATCAATCCACTGCTCGGCACCGAAACGAGTGAAAGAGGCTCGCAAGGGGGTGGTTAATTTACGATCGTTCCCGATTTTGCTCAAAATTATTTCCTATTTTCTTCAACCGTCTCGCGCAAAACAAACGTGAAAGACTTCACTGCACGCACAGGCAGCGAACCTGAACGTGCTTTTACGGCAGGCGGGGAGTGCTCGAAACGGAATGGAAGATATGAGTAACGAGGCCATCCGATGCACATCGAAGCAGGTTGATGGTACAATTTTATCGTTATCGAGCGATTTGGGAGATAACAATCGCATGATTGGGGGAAATTAATTTGCCCAAAGGCTGGGCGTGAAAATCTATTTCGGCGCACGGAATGGCAGAACGGCATGGCAACATGCAAAACACTACCGATCGTGCGAGGTCTTCTTGTTTATCCTCGCGTGTTGTGAGTGTGAAGCAAAGGATAAAACAAATGAGAATTCTATTTTTAGGACTTCTTTTCAGCCAACCAACGAACGGCAGTTTCCAGCGTAATTGCGACCACTCATAATCGCTCGATGGGAAAGCAAGGGTGGTAGGGGTGAAAAAGGTGCCTCAAACCTAAAACCTCCTTCTCTGCTCGTACTAACTTGGCCGAGCAGGGACCGCAGCGAACGAAGCCACCGTTCCATTCGAAACCTTAATTATATCAATATCAATTAAAACAACATTCAATTCGGTAGCCGCGAACCATCCTTCGTTCGTTTATAATAACATTTATTTTCCTATCCTTTCCGACCGGGGGAAAGGGAGGAAGAAGGAAGGAACGGCTTACGGCATCCCATCGGAACCTCGAAGGTCAGCCAAAGTAAGACCAGTGCGGACGCTAAGGCGCGGATGCTGCAGCCGCGAGGCTTTTCCTTTTCCATTCTCCCTACTTCGCTTTAACTTCAGGTTTCTTCTCGTTGTCCTCTCGAACGCTTCGATCGGCATTCGATTTGGGGTTGAATATCACGTCATTCACGGCTGGCGTACCGGGCGTTACTCGCTGGCCGGTTTCTTCTTATCGCCGGGATCGGTTTGCCCAAGCCCCTAAAAACACGTGTAAACTATTCGTAAAACCCGATTTCCCGGTGATGGTGGTGGTGCTCGATCGAACTCGGACGATCATGATGATGATGAGGATGATGATGATGATGATTGGTAGGTTTTTGATCATCAGCAACGATTCCACACCAGCAGTTATCGCCACGTGTGTGATTGTTTTGAGCAGTTGAGTTTGAAGCTAATGGTTTCTATTTTGCTTACGATCTAGAGATATGGAAAGAAAAAGGGATGTAAATACTATGGAATCAGTTAAATATATTTCTATGCAATGGAATTGTAATGAGTTTTGCAAAGGTTTTTAATTCAGGGATGTTTGAACGGTTTTTTCTGTGGAATGAAAACAAAGTCGACACAGGTTTACAAAATTACTCCCATTTTCCATTTGAATCAGATGTCCGTGGTTTTTAGCTGCATAGCAGAAGGCCCAAAAACAAAACTGGCACAACGTTTCATTCCTTTCCAGCACCCTGAACGCGCCGGTTAATCAAAAACTGCTGGCACATTCACAAAAATTGTCCGCAAAAATGGCACCACCATAAAGCGACGACGGGATTCTCAACGGCACGCTTGGGTGAGTTTTTCCCGTGGACACCGAAAGGGGCGGTTCACCATCACCACACTCGAAGTCCGTATCGAAATGCCAGGCCTTTGCACACAGCCACACATCGGGAGCAGGCAGATGAGAGAGAGAAAAAAAACCAGGAATATTATAAAACAATCCTCCAACCAACGGCAAGAGACAATGAGCCGGATCCAAGGGTTCACACAATTCACAATCTGATTTCCGAGGCACAAAACCTCCGCAGTGCCATTTCCCCCCCTGTCCCTCACCATCGTCCACGACGTCCGGCAGGCACACGGGTGGTCACGGGAAGCCAGCAGTACCACCCCCCAGGGGGAAGGCCCCCGAAGAACGGGGCGGAATTCTTCAGCTGAAGGCAGTCCGGTCGTGAAGGTACTCCATTCCATTCGCAGGGAGGTGAACCAGAATAACTAAACAGAAAAAATATATATATGAGAACTCCCATCGGAAGATAACAGCCATGGGTCGACCTGGAGGATCGCCTCCAGTTGTTAACCTCACCGACCGCACCAATTTCCGCCCAGGACGGTGACATTCTGCCCCGCGGGAAGGGAAAGTGTTGCCATCGAGTCCATTCTCCCCCACCCCGTTCGCACGTTCTAGGACGTTTCTCACAGGAAAGCAGAAGATTCTCACTGGATCAGGGTTTGCATTTTATGTTCTTCTTTCTCTCGCTCTGCCCGAGTTTATCCCTATGCCTTTTTTCTTTCGCCACCATGAGACATTTGGCTTCCGCCCAGCGACAAACGGGAAGCGGGATCAGCTCTCGAGCTGAGGTTATTTGTTTTATTTCTCCTACCATATCCGGGCAGCGACCGAAAACGAAAGAAAAAGAAAACAGCCCCCCTTTTGACAAAAGACCCCCATTCCCGGAACCATAATCGAAAGCGCGCCCATTTCGAAGCTTTTACACTTTTATCAAAACCAGCCCGCGTCTTCCTCCGGATGTGTAATTAACTTTTCTGACAAGCGAAAATCGAACCACCGAATCGATCCTGCTTCCGAAGGCCGATCAATCACGGCGACCATCTTCTCTCCGGGCTCACCCTTTTTCCGTTACATACAGAAAACACAAAAGGAAACGTTTCGGAAAATCGTTACAGCCCAATCCGTCCACCTACTAACCTACAGGAGAAGTTTCTCCTTCGCTTCCCCGCAGTTGTGACCATCGGTGAAGGGCTGCGGTCACTTTGAAGTTACCGTCCGGGGAGGAATTTCCCCGCAGAACAAGGATGATCCCGTCTGGTCCGTCGGCCAAAGTGGAGGTGGGTAAGGAGGGAGGATTATTTCTGTTAATTGAAAAATCATTAGTCGTCCGATGCTGCGCTCCGCTTCCCAGGAAAGGAAAAGAATGATCTGCCAAATCATAACCACAAATTTCTCTGCCCCGAAAAGGGTATCCGATCACCACCCGCTCCTCTTCCGGCTTCACCAACACTTCGATGAATGGCAATGGCCAACCGACATCGACATACCCCACCGGGGTAGGTTCCAGTATATGTTATTTTTATTTGTTTTCCCGACGTCTCTTCGCCTGGGATTTTTTTTGGGGGGCGAACGAACGAAAATGAAATTTCATTCATAAAAACGGCCCTCACCCTCGAAGCTTACACACACACACACTACAAACAAGTGGACATTTTGCTATCGATCATTAACGGCGACCTTTGGTTGGGGTGTGCGATTCCCACCACCACTATCGCCGACGGTCTTCATTGGGAAAAAAAGATGGAAAAGAGAACGGACCCTGGACGACCCGGTCGCGGTTGCGTGGTTCGTGGTTTGGAAGTTGAGCGGTTGAGCGACCGGAAGTTGTTTCTTGGTAATTAAGAACGATAATCTGAGCCGCTCGGAATGGACCCAAACGGATCCATTTGAGGCCGGGAGTCAAATAAAACAAAATCAAATTCTGTAGAAATAAAAAGATAGATTAAGATTGCATTAGAAAGGCAAAAAGATAGAGCAAATACCTCAATTCAACGTTATATAAAATATTTATTTTTAATTATAAAAGAAGGCAAATTTTCTTCAACACCTCAAACGCACTGATATTACTTTAAATAGCACAGTTGCACAGTTCAATCCCATTTAAGCTTGCAAGACACATGCGGTCTGAACTGAAGTCATGATTTCCATTTTCCTACCACGATGTTTATGTGCTTCGCCATTTTTCCCCTTCGGTTGAAAACACCACACTGCTCGGGCTCTGCAGCAGCAGGTGAACAAACAACGCCGACGTCCGTGCGTGAAGCCTTTAACTTCAACTCAGTCGGTTTATGAGCCCGCGGCCGGTCAACCAACTCCCCAGGCCGGGACCGAACGCCAAACTGCGCGAGCGCCAGTCCCCGGAACAGGGGACCAATGAAGTAATATGCGGGCGGGAAGGCGTCAGGGTGGTTAGTAAAGGGGGAAGCAAAAATCTCCCAACCGGAACGGAAGCACCGACGCGGCACCAAAAAATACATATCCGTCGCCGTCAGCGTTTCCATTGTCGGTTCAAGGTTTTTCCTGCCTGTTGCGAAGCCTTCCCTCCTCGCGGGGAACATTCCGTTGCTGCTGCAACCTGTCGCCCGTGTCTGCTGAGAAGCACTTGCAGGTGTGTGTGTGTGTGGCTGTGTAGGATGGAATAGTGTGCCAATTTCACGTCGAGAACTGGCAGAAGAACCTAGAACCTTTTTGTGACCTCTTGAAAGATAAGCGAATTTAAATTTGCTGAAGTCAAATATTGAAAAGTTGAAACTTGCAAACGTAATTCGAACGAGTTTCGAACTCGTTCTTACTTATTAAATTTTTATTTAAGCAACTTTCCATGTAGTATAATTTAAATTTATCCAGTAGATTGTTATTTGTATGAAGCGAGTATATTTTTTAGATTTCTAAACCTTAGACGCATCATTGATCTTCATTTTGTACATATTTTGTATAGTTTATAACAGTAGACTTTTTAAGTCAGCTTTCATGTTAGGTAACATCAGGGAAATCATTATGACAATACGGACCAAGGTTTACAAATTTCATAATTGAATCACTTATTTTTATATATTTTGCGGAAAACGTTCTTAATTTTAACTCCACAAAAGCCACCAGGCAAACGACAACGAAAGTTAGCAGTCGAAAATAACACGTCACTGATCGTTATCAGCTCCAGCTTTCGACAAGTAATTGGTCGATCGCAACCTCTTCAACCACGAACCGTGGACGTCATTCATTGGCGCCGCTCTGTGATTACTGATTTTTATCAATCCTTTAACTAAGGACCCAACAAACCTGCACGCATCGCCCTTTTCCTGACTACTCGTTTTCGCTTATTGATTTATTCTCGAGAAGGACTTCCGTGTTGCTTCCGAGGCATTAACTCAGAGTCGGGAAAGTTCCAGCCAAATCGGCCGAGCTCAACAGATCTACAGGTCGGCTGATGTGTTATCGGTGTCTGGCCGCCGGTCCGGTCAACCGTAACCGAACGCCAACTAGTGAGGCCAACGCTGCTGCCGAGCAGGCACGAAATTACTTCTGCGCACAGAAAGATTAATGGTCGGCCTGAAGCCGGACCCGGGCTGGCTGAAGGGGCCTGACGTAAGGTGCAGGAAGCGCCTCCAGCGCGGACACGCCCGCCAACCTCCGGGCATGTCCCGGCGTGCGCGTAGTGTGAAATAATTAATATAAATTATTGTGATTTCCCTTACCACTCTCAAGGTTCCGATGGTTCGAGTTCGCCGAGTGCGAATGCTTAGGTTGATTCAGATTCAGCAGCATTGGCCACTTTACTTTCCTTCTTCCGTTCCTCGAAGCTTCTCGCATCGCATAATCGACATCCAGCGGCACTCCCCGGGCACCAGACGCGATCGCGTTCTGACGACCCGTCAAGCGCGTGTAAATATGCTACGGCTACAACTGACACGTTTGAATTATTGCTTCATCGAAGCTAAAGTGTCCAGTAAGCATCCTAAAATCAATCACAGATAATTGAATAATTTTGTTTGTAACAGTTTACCTTTCCTTTGCCACCGTATCGTCCGCTTCTTGCATTCCAAATTCTGTTTCCCAGGCACTGGCAGTACCATTTCCATTTCCTTGAGAAGTGCGATCCTCAAGAGGCGGATCTCTTCTGCTGAAGCGTTTCCCAGGGGAAACCGGAATCTCGACCACACTCTGCCCACCTGTCAAAACTTGGCATCCTGGCAAGCAGCACCCCCAGCCCACGGTGAAACCGGTTGGCTACCGGCGGGTGGGAGCGGTTCACACATCGTGTCCATATCTGTTAGCAGCTTGGTTGGTAGCCGCTGCAAAAGCCAGGCGCTCGCCCGGGCTTCTCCATATGACAGGCGATAATGTATCAAACCCGACGGCCGCTGACGGGAAAGGGTATCATTACGCGTTGCGCAAAGGCGAACGTCAACGCAGCGGCCAAGCTCCGGAGCTCACGTAGATTATCGCAATCAGCTACCTGGCTTTAATCGATTAGCCATTTACGCTCGGTCCGATAGCGACGGATTGGTTTGATTGGGCCAGGTGAAGCGAGCATATCGGACAACATATGACAATTCTATCTCATCATCTTATCGGTGAGCTGTCAAACTTTATCGGTAAATAAGTATCTAAAAGAGCTTGCATAAGATTGCGATATGATCGGGTAGGAATGAGTAATTGAAGTCCTAAGAAGAAGTTCCCTCCCGATTCCATGAATGTCTGGTGCTAGTACTAGTTACCGGAAGCAAAATCAGCGTGAGTAAGCACACGTGAGACCCTATCATTTTTGTCTACTTTCCACGTCTAGGGTGGCAGACATAGAATCATTCAACTCTGCTCTAATTCCCATCGATTGCAAACACAGCCACTCCAGTTCTCGAGCCTATCGCCCGAAGCAGTAGATCCGGTCATGGTGCGCCAATTACTGCCGGACATTGTTGTTGTTTGAATGAACGAAAGCAAACAAACAGTCCCGGGTCGCTCCAATTGCCGCTTATTACCCAAGCCTCAAGTTGCTCGAGCCGCTTCTCTTCTGGTCTACCGACTGGACTTATCGCTGAACTCAGCTGATTACCTCCGGTAGGTCGCTCGCCGTCTCACAAGGGAGTCAGCTTTCAATTAGATTTCAACATCATTCTAGCATTCATCGTGGTCGTCGGCGTGGCTCGTCACGGTTTCGGTCGTAACTAGACACAACTGCAACTGCTGCAGAACTCGGAATCGGGTAGACAACGCCCGAGAATACGTCACGACCTGTGTAGGAACCTTCCGATCGAATGAAGTGAAACATTGAACCATTCGGTGAGATCGTTCGGTAGCACGCTCGAATTACGCGAAATTGTAAACAAGGAAGTACGCGGAAGTGGTAGCAATTTCTCATGATCCAGGCTTGGAACCTTGCAGCCTAGGTTCTGTGTGGGCCGATCGAAAACGAAAAACCCACCATCGAAGAAATTGTAGTTCAACGTACTGCTCTGAAAGTTCTTCAAACCTGTGGCCGCGTGTGTTTGTTTGCCATTTGGAGCCTGGGAAATAGCCGAGAGTGAAGTTTAGCTGAATTAATGCGCTCTGTGATCCAATTTTAAGCCTAACCATGCGGTCCATCATGACTAACTGGGTACCGTGGCTTTGCGTTTTTCTACTACTGCCAAGTTTCTTCCGTCTTGTCCGTTCAGTTTCTCCGCCATCGGTCACGAGTGGATCAATAACGACCGTTGACAAACTGCAGCATAAGCTAGCGGCATCGAGGTTAGTTCCCGGTTATTGATGAAGCGCCGTTTTCACATTCCCGTCCCACAGGAGAACAATTCTGTGCTTAATTTACTTCGGTAATGATTATTTCATTAGCATAACCTTTGGGCTTAATGTTTTAACGGCCCTTCGGTTCCCGCTCTCCATCGACCGGCCTCCATGAAAACACTGTTTACCCCGTTGTCCGCTGTTTTTGGTGGAACAAATGAAACATTTTCCCACCGGTTCACCGGTCGCTTTTTAATTCGTCGCACTGGGGAGAGCCGGTGGATATTGCTTGAACCCAGCGGAAGACTTTAACGCCCAGAGCACGGCTGGTTCCACCCTAGTTCTTAGCGGTAATTACGGAAAACTTTGGGAACGCGACCAACGGACATTCGGTCGAGTATCGTTCGGGCAGCGGGAAAAGTAGGCGAGCAACACTTGGATCCGAAGGAAACATTGTTGGGGGAATCGGAAATTAAGTCGCCTCATCAAGCATGTACATTTTTAATCATGGGACACACGTAGCCCTCCAAGGATTATGAAACTAGGTGTTTGTCCTGGGAAGACATCCTTGAGAAAAGGGAAAAATTATCCATGTTTTCTTTTAATGCATTTCCCTTAAGTGATGTCCTGGCGAATGCATTCACCACCCTACCGACACTCTCCAACGGTCATTTAGGCTTCACGGTTTTTGGTGATGCAGTTTACATGGCCACCCTGTACAACGGAGCTGGAGGTTTAAGCCATCGGGCCCGCATTCCAAACGTCGCGAATCTGCGCCTCCAAAATGGGTGCTATGACGGAACGACCTTAAACTGCACACTCACACTCAACACAGCGCAAGGACTGTTTCAGGTGGAGGGCGTTTTCGGTGCCCCAAATTCGAGCTACCGGGTGGTTCATCGGGTATTTCCCCACGCATACTATCGGCGCCTGATCGTTAATCAGGTTCTCATCGAGCGGCTTTCGGCGGGCACTGGTAAGGATGCAGTTACTCCTGCACACATGGGTTTGTTTGTTTTTTGTGCTTAAAGGGCGTAGAAACAATGTATGCAAATTTATGCACCGAGGACGTAGTGTGTGGGAACAGGAAGTCAAACCGCAAGCAATGTGATCCATAACATTAATTTATTCACTCAGAGCATGTTGTGTTGAACCCATTCGGAGGGTTTTAAACGTTCTTCTTGTGTGCATTAAGGTGCGATCCTTTTATTCCCACGGCTCTATGGACACCTGCTTGATTGTAAAAAGGATACCTTTGAATATGACATTAAAATTGACCTTAAACATGGTAGAAAATTGTAAAATATTCAAAGGTAAAATAGCTAAGTAGAATAGCTTCATCGTTTACCCATAATGTTCAACCGACCATAAAAAAGCCCCTTCATGGCATAAGTCACCAGAACACTTTTCTCTGAAAACCCCGTAATAACAAAATCATACCTCAGGTACCGCATTATGATTAACTTCAAACGATCCTCACCGGTTCCTTAAGGTCAGTGAAAATGATACACTTGCCTGCAACGATCGTTTCCGTCCTTTCCGTGCAGCAATTAAGCCACCCGAGCGCCAACCTTTCATTACATCCAAAACTTTGCCTCATTACGAGGCGTAAAACATTCAATCTCGATCTCTGCTCGTTCCAGGCCCTGACATCGTGGTACACCTGAGCCCTCCGGTACCTTTCACCAGCGAAGACGTTCGCTTTCAGCCCGCCCGAACGTTTCGCGTTCACTCGAGCTCATCCTTTTCGGAGATAATTTATCAACGGTGTGGACGCACGGTGGAGGTGGAAAGTCGTACCTATCAGCCGGAAACGAGGCCGGTGTGTGTCGTATGGAATCACGTTCCAGAACGGCTGACCCTGGCGGGGGACGGCGAGCGCAAGGTGTCGTTTCAATTTGTGATGGCGGTTGATGGAGATGAGGTCGTCGCACGACAGGAACTAAGAACTGGTATGGAACACCCGAACCGCTACAAGAATGGATGAGTTGCCTCAAAGAAAGGGCCCCATTTCTACTCTCATTTACATTGTCCATTCCGTTATGCTCATTTTGGTTTTCGGTAATCCGGAAAAGAAAGCATTCGTTTATTCCTTACACCGATGCGCGCTTTCCAGTGGGACACGGAACATTTCCTCCGGCGCTTTAAATCGCTTCACGCTTCGTGAAGATCGTGCCCAACTTTCCTAAGCCCCAAAACCAAAACCCCTTCGGGATGGGATGGCCAGCAGCTGGAACAGCACGAACAGCAAACATCCATCAGCAAGCACTGATCGCTATCGCACCGAATAACATAATTCACAGCACTCCTGCAATCGGCGGAAGAGTTACTGCGCGCGCATACATCACTGTGGGGCTCCTTCTGGGATCGCACGGACATCCTAACGACCGGAAGCGGAGAACCGTTACAGCGCACCGTACGGGCGAGCATATTTTATCTGGTCAGCAACTTCCCGTTCGAGGAGAGCTACAAGGCGTCCCCCGGGCCATTCGGGGGTCTCAGCCCGACCGGGTTGGGGCGTGGCGGTGGAGCTAGCTACCTCGACGACTACGAGGGCCACTCGTTTTGGGACACGGAGATTTGGATGCTGCCCGTGCTCAACCTTATCGATCCGTGGTACGGCCGGCTGCTGGTCAACTATCGCTCGGGGTTACTCGAGGTGGCGCACGATTTGGCTGCCGAAGGGGGCTACGCAGGAGCTCGGTAAGTATTTGACGTCACCGGGCGAAAAAGGGTGTCAACTGACACACTCATTGACAACGTACAGATTTCCCTGGGAAAGCGGGTACACCGGTGTGGAGGTAACGCAACCTTGCTGCCCGGAGGTTGCCGAGTATCAGCATCACATCACCGGCGACGTAAGCTACGGCCTGAGGCACCATTTCGCCACGACGCAGGATCTCGTATGGCTGCAGGAGTCCGGCTGCCGGATGGCGCAGGAAATTGTCGATTTCTGGTCCAGTCGACTGTCCTTCAACTACACCGGCACCGGGCAGTACGACATTGCCGGTGAGTAGAAGATGCTCGCCAGCTCGCGGGCACAACCATCCGCGCCTTAAGGTGCAGGAAATTCATAGACCCCATGAGTTGTGTTCCTTCTAATCACTTCTTCCCAACAGTCGGTAACAGGCTTTTCTTCTGCTTGTATCCCCCCGTTTTATGATCGCACCCATCGCAGCGGTAATGGGACCGGATGAGGATCATGAAAATGTAACCAACAACGCGTACACGAACGTGATCGCCGGCTACGCTTTGTATTTTGGCGAGTAAGTATCTCCAAACGTCTTTGGCGTCCCGTCAGAATTGGATGCTTCTCAGCCGTGTTCCCACCGATCCGGAACAACGGACGGGAGTACCTGGACCCCGACGCCATGCGGGTTATTCCCAACGCCTAACAACTACTCCTCCCCGAAGAAGGAACGACGCACCGTGGTTGTAGGTTCCCTCGATTAATTAGATTGAAAATGGACAAGTCATATAACGACGTCGTCCCTCCGTTTCCTAACTTGATATTGTTAGACACTAGACTGAAAACTCCTCCTACAACCAACCCTGCAGCCGTCGGGCGGCTTGTTACGTTCCAAAGAGATCCAAATCACTCAGGTTGCCGGTTGGAGAAAATGGCTAACACCAAGTTCTCTCACCTCGTAGCTGCTAGACACATTCCGAACATGCGGCTACTTCCGCGTCTAGTGACGTCAAACAGATTTATGCGTAACGGCACCTTTCATCAGGCCGAAGACAATGTGGAGACGTTAGAAAGCGTTTGTAACAGTCGGAGACATTTCACTGAACCACTCTGGTCGTAATCTGATTAAAATTATAAACCAACGAAATGACAGCCATCCGGCACATGCTTCCGGGAATGTGTTCATGTTTCCGGCCCTCTGCAGTGGCTGCAGGATCTGCACAGCTTATTTACTCAGTGCTGGTCCTCGACGCAAACAAACGACCATAAGTTGTCGGCAGTGTAAAGTATAGTTTAGTACCCAAACAACGTGGGGAATGAAATCTTAGCTCCAAACCCAACGCTGAAAACGTTCCTGGAGCAAATGGGGAAGAAAAAAAAATATCTATATATAGACATATGCCCATCCGAAATGGAGCTTCAACCGGTTCGACCAGGAAGGCCAGGAATTGGGAACTGCGTGAAGCCCGCCCGTTTCCGCCCTTTCGACAGGCGCGGTCGGTTGTAAATTAATGTTATGTGTTTTTAATGTACCACCGGGGGCTCGCTCGAGAGGTTCGGCCCCAAAATCTGAACAAACCACGCACCAAAAGTCGGATGCGCGTGCGAAACGGTGAACCCAGTTATTAATCGGGAGTGAAACGCGTTTCGCTGGGGTTGCGCGATGGGAGGATCCGTGTTTCATTAATTGATTCATCCTTCCTCTTTTTTATGTACTTCTGCACAATCGAGTATCGAAACGGGAGGTGGATAGATACACAGCAAAAGAAAGGCAGCTAAATATAGATGCTAAATAGCTCCTTCAGGGCGATATCACTTGATGATTGACACGGAATGTATGGCGCCGTTGATATAAATCAGCTTTTCATCATGCAACCATGCTTTCCGATTATAGCTTTGTCAGCTGTCTGTGTAACAATGGTGCAAGCGTCGGGTCGCGTAACCGTAGCGCTATCGCACGCCGTATCAAACTCCCCTACGATGACATCAGGGATTATCATCCGCAGTTCGAGGGCTACCGGCCCGGGACGGTAATAAAGCAGGCCGACACGGTACTCCTAGGCTTTCCGCTGCAGTATCCCGGCCTAACACCGTCCACCCGCAGCAACGATCTGCGGACGTATGAATCGGTAACGCGCTCAACCGGTCCCGCAATGACCTGGGCAATGCACGCCATAAACCACCTGGACCTGGGCGAGCTGGAGCAGGCGGCCATAAACTTCAACCACAGCTACCAACCGTACGTTCGCGGTCCGTTTCACGTCTGGTACGAGCTGCAGCAACCGGAAACGGGCGCACAGAACTTTCTCACCGGGGCCGGCGGGTTCCTGCAGGCCATCCTCTTTGGATACGTCGGAGTTCGCGTACATCTGGACAGTCTGGAAATACGTGGTACAATGAGCGAATCCCCAATGGAACTGAAGGCCCCCGGGAGCTCTAGTATTACCGCGAAAGGTTTGCGTTATCTCGGAGCGCTTATCACGATAGTTAAAACGATCAACCAATCGGAAGTGGTAGTGACTAACCTGGAAACAGCACTAACGATAGAATTCACTGGAGAGGACATCGCAACCGATGTGATGGTTAATGTAACATGTAAGATTTGGCAATTTAAGATTATTCATCATTTGATTCCTTTTCCCGTCTTTCATTTTCAGACTTATTAAATAATAGAACTGCCATCATCCGCCCAAAGCATGATCCTTATCGAGGTTGTGAACTACCGGAAGATCTCATAGGGAGTAACATGTAAACATAACGTGAAAATGTTTTATTTGTTTTCCTGCTACAATTCCTAGTTCGCGCACATGTTAACAGGCCAACAAGTTGTTCAACACCAATGTTACCAATATTAGATTCATCGCCCTTATCAGTAACTGATTAGATTTCCCAAAAAAAAGGAAAGGGACTCCCCCAAACTGCTCACAATTGTCATGTATCTGTAACGATAGCCAACATTCCCAAAGCATAGATTGTACTGGAGAAAACAGTACCAAACCCCCGCCGGTTCGTTTCCGGTCCACTAAGCTTCCAAAAACGTGTTCCCCTCTATGGTGACACATAGCTTTGTCTCGTGTATTTTTCGAAATAAATTTTATCGCGGAATAGAATCGATCGAAAAATTGCTACAATAAACGCCTTCGCCTGGGGGATGAGTAAACGTCACATACCGATTACGATTAGCGATCGATAAGCCTGTTTTTGGTGAGACAAACAATGGCAGCATGTATCAATTACCGCTGCCAATTCCTTATCGGGTTTACTTGGGCCCATATCTTATCAGGTGTTCGATTGTGCGTTCGTCTACGGTCTTTGCGCTATAAGGCTAAGGTATGTGCCGGCGACGAGTTCAGTACTGAGCAACCAACGCTCGATAGAAATTGTGTAACCACCCCGACGAAGGGGTCGACTTGAAACGGCAAGATGACAATCCGTCTAGTGATATCGGTTCCCTTAGTGGGTCTTCTGCTCGTTGGCGCTGTCCTAAGCCAGATGACCTCCAGCGATGGGAGCTACAAGTTTCAAAGCCCCCGCCAGCTACCGGACGCATCGGTGATGCCAACGTTGGCCAACGGGGAGATAGGACTGGTAGCGTACGGAGAATACGTGCACCTGAACGGCGTTTACAATGGGCTCGGAGGGCAGTCACACCGGGCGCGTGTGCCAAACTACGGCAACATCCAGCTAGCCAACTGTGCTCCAACAAACGGGGTACCTCCGACACAATCCTGCACCTATCAGCTGGACATGAAGGAGGGCAAGTTTGTGACGGTCGACGAAAACGGTGGTAGCGACTATCGGGTGATTCATGAAATGTACCCCCATCGGTACTACGATATGGTGCTGGTGAACAGTGTCCGAGTGCAGCGGCTCGGTTCACAGGGAACGATCCAGGCCCGACTGCTCCAAATTCCCGGTATGCTGAGCCCTGATGTCAATATGTCTCCGAGCGGTGAGTTTACGGTTTCCGGAGTGACTTACCAGCAGGTGTGCGGTTCCACGGTTCAGGTGGAGCACCCGGACATTCAAAGGTTTGGCCACACCGTTTGCGTAACCTACCCGACCGTACCGGAGTACGTGGAGCTTCTGCCAGACAGCATGGCTAAAGAGGTCACCCTCTTCACGGTATTCACGGCTACAGCAGAGGAAGGCCAACGAGTGATTGGCGTCATCGCTGGTTTATCTGATGCTCGAGTTAATGAACTGCACCTTACCGAGATGCAACGGCTCTGGGAACGATATGACATAGCGGTCGAGGGTAACAGTCAACTTGATCGCGTCATCAAGGCGAGTGCGTTCTACCTATTCAGTTCATTACCGTCACATAGTACGGTGCAGTCCAGCGTACGGCGTCCATTCTACGGGCTTGCACCGGCTGGGCTTGGACGTGGTGGTTTCGTCGAGCAGGAATACCAGGGTCATAGCTTCTGGGACACGGAGATCTGGATGTACCCTGCCATCCTGATGGTGGATCCTGTCAATGCCCGCAAAGTCCTATCATACCGCACCACCGTAGCTTCCGGGGCTGCAATGAATGCGGAAAAGAATGGCTTTGCTGGCATACAGTTCCCTTGGGAGTCGGCCTTTACCGGAACCGAGGTAACACCGGATTGCTGTCCGGAGGTGGTCAACTTTCAGCATCACATCAGTGCCGATATTGTGTTTGCGGCACGACAGTACTTCTACGCCACCGGTAACATGGACTGGTTGCGGACGGATGGCTGTCCGCTTGCCAGCAAAACGGCACAGTTCTGGATGAGCCGAGTGCACTACAATAACGTTACCGATTTGTACGAAATCCGGAACGCCATGGGACCAGACGAGGACCATGAGAACGTTGCGAACAACGCGTTCACCAACGTGATGGCTGCGCACAATCTGTTTTTTGGAGAGTTTACTAGCTGCTACTGCAACCGTAATACGGACAGTGATGATATGCGTAAGGAGATGCTGCAGGTCGCCAGGGGTCTGACGCTTCTGTATGATGCTGAGAGAGACTTTCACCCGCAGTATGAAGGATATCAAACGGGTACCTTGATCAAGCAGGCCGACACCGTGCTCCTCATCTATCCCTTGCAGTATCCAATGAATGTGTAAGTAGAGCGAAGCGGATCATCTCATGCGATCGCTAAACCAATTGGTGTCACTTTCTTACAGTACAACGAAAGCAAACAACCTTCGCATATACTCTGAAGTTACGCGTCCAAATGGACCCGCGATGACCTGGGCCATCCACACCATCGGCCACTTGGAGCTCGGGCAGCTGCCAGATGCGGCCAATATGTTTGAAAAGAGCTACAGTCAGTACCTCCGGCAACCGTTCAATGTGTGGAGCGAAAATGGCAACAATGAACCGGGTGCTGGCAACTTCATTACCGGTGCCGGTGGTTTCCTGCAGTCCATCATCAACGGATACGCAGGTGTGCGCCTCTATCAGGATCGGCTGGAAATCAAAAATGCTCGCCCAACGCCCAACACGAACGCGTTGATCATTCCGACCATCGAGTACCGAGGCGTTCGGTTTTCGTTGACCGTACGATCAAATGAGTTCGTTCTGTCTTTCAAAACTGGCCCCGTGGAAGAAGTGAAGCTGTTGGTCGATAAGCAAGTACAATCTATCTGCAGCAACTGTAACTGTAAGTATCAGCTGATCGAGCTGCTTCCTAGCGCTCATTTTTTAATTTTACTTGCATTCTGCACCTGACAGATACTGCCAAAACGGAAGCCAGTCTTGAACTGGTTCAAGACCAGACCTTCAACGGATGTAAACTTCGACCGACCACGCTCGGCACTAAAGTTGCTGATCAAAGCGATTCTGCAACAGCTGTACAGTCCACATCGATGGCGTTTGTATCACTTGTTGCATGTTTCTTATTACGAAAACTTTTCTAATTTAAAGCTATTAGGTCATTTTTCAATAAAATAAACTTCTATTTTGATCGTGAAATGACGTATTTTTATTTTCGTGCAGATGCGATCAGCCTTTCGAGAGAAAAAAGGTTTTTCAAATTTTTGTATTTAAAAAATATCATTTCGTTTTCGTTTGAATCTGACAGCATTGAGCAGGGTTGTGTCTAAGGCTAGTGTTTAAATCTGTCACTTCGAAACTGACGGCACTACACGTCAGCGGATCGAAAGAAAACACCGGTCTATTATTTTGAACCGTGCATAGGAAAATGTTATCATTTATCAGTGAAAGATGTTGCTCTTGACTTTGTTTGCCTTCGTTTTACCTGCACTTTCGACCGCCGGAAATGACTACAACTTCCTCTTCAATGCTACGAAGTAACTATTACGTGGTGGAGATGTTTCCCAGCGAGTGTACAAAACATTTTACGCTTCCAGACTACCAAACAAAGCAGTAACACCAACGCTCGCCAATGGACACCTGGGGTTCGTGGTGTACGGTGACGCGGTGCATCTGAACGGTGTATATAATGGGCTCAAAGGGGTCAGCCATCGAGCCCGCATTCCCAACTTTGCCAACATTCAGCTCGCCAACTGTTCCTCGTTGCTGGTGCAGCCGAAAAACTGCCGATACCAGTTGGACATGCGAAACGGTGCGTTCCGTACAACACTAGAGGACCCGGCTGGTGGGTACCGGGTTGTGCATGAAGTATATCCCAATCGACACTTTGACCAAACGATCGTTAATCGGGTACACCTTCAAAGGCTCGCGTCGGAGAAAACGGTTGAGATCGAAGTGCGTCAGCTAACCGGTTCCAAAAGCGATGACCTGACGCTGGATCCAATCGACACGATGAACATCGGAGGAGAGGTGTACTTCCTCATGTGCGGCCGTACCAAGCAAGTCGAGGATCCCAAGTATCAAAAGGAAGGACATCCGATCTGCGTTGCGTACAAACAAATCCCGCGTAAGCTGACGCTCGAGACCGGTGAAACTGACCGGGAGTTTGTTTACTTTACAATATTCACCCATTCCAAGCAAGAGGCAGAGAGGGAGCTTAATGGGTTGAAAAAGCATGACCACCAACGGTTGCATCGGCTCGAGATGGATCGCATGTGGCACAAGTATGGCATCCGGGTGGAAGGCAACGATCGGCTTGACCGTGTCGTTAAAGCTAGTGCCTTTTATCTATCGAGTTCGCTTCCATCCCAGGCCACCTTCCAACCCGCCAGCTATCCATTCTACGGCCTCTCTCCTTCCGGTCTGGGTCGAGGCGGTAAAGAATTAGCCGAGTACCAAGGGCACAGCTTTTGGGACACGGAAATGTGGATGTTCCCACCGATTCTACTGCTCGATCCACAAAACGCCCGCAAACTGCTCCACTATCGGACACTCGTAACCGAAGCGGCCGCAGATTACGCCCGTAGCAACGGTTACGAGGGTTGGCAGTATGCCTGGGAGTCGGCGTTTACCGGACGTGAGGTAACGCCCGACTTTTGCCCGCAAGTTCCGGAGTACCAGCATCACATAACGGCGGATATTGCATATGCCGCCCGGCTCTACTACTACGCCACGGGGGATCTCGAGTGGTTGCGGACGGATGCGTGTCGGTTGGCTTACGAAACGGCACGATTTTGGCGGAGTCGGGTTGATTACAATCCGGAGACGGATACTTTCGATATTGGTCGAATTATGGGTCCAGATGAGGATCACCACAATGTCACGAACAGTATTTATACGAACGTGGTGGCGGCACATAATCTGTTCTTTGGAGCGTTCGTTGGATGCCACTGTCGGGATGCGCTGCCGGGAGTGACGGAGGATGATCTCCAGGAGTTCCTAAAGGTAGCCCGGAGTATTTCTCTACCCTACAACGCACAATATGATGTACATCCACAATACAAAGAGTACACTTTCGGTACGCAAATTAAACAAGCGGATGTGGTGCTACTTGGGTATCCGCTAGAGTTCCCCATGAAACAGTAAGCCTTGCAAAATGTGGACCAATGTGCGACTGTAATTGACACCCCTTCTACTGTTTCTCACCTTAGGTCCACCAAAGCAAACAACCTTCGACTCTACTCGATGGTGACACGTCCCGATGGTCCCGCGATGACCTGGGCCATGCACACGATCGGCCACCTAGATCTAAACGAAATGGACCAAGCGGCCGCCATGTTCCGGCGGAGCTACCAAAAAAACCTACGTGCCCCATTCCACGTGTGGAGCGAAAATGCCGAAGGTGGTGACGGTGCCGGAAACTTTATAACCGGTGCCGGTGGATTCCTTCAAT
Organism: Anopheles coustani; assembly: GCF_943734705.1. Classification (NCBI taxonomy): domain Eukaryota; kingdom Metazoa; phylum Arthropoda; class Insecta; order Diptera; family Culicidae; genus Anopheles; species Anopheles coustani. The sequence goes on along the minus strand of NC_071289.1, from coordinate 22,328,945 downwards.
CACTCATTAACGGGTACGCTGGGGTGCGATTGCGCCACCGGCAGCTGGTGATAGGCAACCCACGGCTTCCTCCGGGAACGACGAGACTGTTCCTGCCGGAACTTAATTTCGCCGGGGTACAGTTTTCCCTCGACATCGTAGCGAACGGTTTCCGGGTCACGTTTGGGCGCGGTGAGGCGGGGGCGTTCGAAAAACTCACCCTTCTGGTGGACAGCATCGAGCGAAACTTCTTCGAAGGTTGTGAATGTAAGTAGAACTAAGCTGTGTTGTTTCTTTTCCATTCCTATAAATAATAATTGATATTCTTATCTCCTTCTCCCTAGATTCCGGAACGACTGACGCTGTTCTGTTGCTACGACAGGATCAAGGGGAGCAGGCGGACGAACATCAGGAAACGTGCACCCTGCACGATACCGTCCTTGGCATGCGATTGGCCGATCAGGAAGGAAGGCTCATTACCACCGCGCAGCTCATAGCGATTTCGTTGGCAATCGGGCTGCTCGGTGTGTTGTACAGTGTTCGTGCAGCACTGAAAAGTCGTACTGCCGGAAAGGCAACGGAAAAAGATAAACTTGGCAAAAAAATTCGCAAAAAGCAGAAGGCAACGAAAGCGAGTAAATAACGGGACAAAATAAATCAACTTTCGGCGTTAAATTTAATAGTTTAAAAAATGAACTGCTTTAAGACGATTTTTCTTGGAACATCCAAAGACGCTCCAGCATAATCCAGAGTAGCATTTCTTTTGTGTTCGGTACAAATATTACAGGGTTATCATTCAACGCTTTACTCGTTGTGACCAAAACAGTAAATTATCGCGTACCGTATGTCTGAATCGCATTTCACTACGGTTGAATCGGCTGGATTTTTTCCGGAAAAATATACCGGCCGCATAGTGTATTTCCTTGAGGGAGGATTAATATAGTCAGCCTATCATGTGGTTTTGGTGCTCTCGGTTTATCCAAATGTTACTTTATTCAATCATGTTTTTATATTCTAAGATCAGAAGAATTCACAAGAAGAATAGACAAATCACACACGTTTGCTAGTAGTTCGCTGCACACTAGTCGGAAAGGGGAAGAGAACCGGACTTGGCAGCACTAGCGCTTCTGCTTCACGATGCTCGTGGTCTGCTTGGTTCCGCTCAGCACAATGTAGGGCGATTGCGTTTCCTTCTGTTTCGCCTGCAACATGTTGAGTGTGCCGAGTGGCGTATCGGTGGAGCTCATCTTTTTCATCAGCTGAAAAAAGCACAAACGGAAAAGAAGGAGCTCAATAAAATGTGTTATCACCCAAGACCGACGACAGCGTCACTTACCCCCTCCTGTTCGCTCTTCTTTAACCGCTTCTCGATCTTGTTCTTGCCCGGACCCTTTCCGTGGAACTTGTGCGAAAGGTAGCGGAACGCTTCCTTCTGCGTCAGCAGGTGGCCATTGTCGTCGATGTAGTCCAGCTTGACGTTCGGTTTGAACGTTTCCTTCTCCTTAAACTCCATGATCGGACCGGCATACCGATCGCGCCGCGAGTACTTGTCATTCTCCTCGCCGTAGTTCTTGTCCTCGATCGAATAGTTTTGCGCCTGAAGGTGCGCAAACCGCGCATTGCTTGGCCGATTGCTTTCTTCCCGCTCGAGGTAACCCTTCGATTGGGCCAGTTTCAACGCACCGGCCACACTAAGCGCCACATCCGGTTCCTCGTCGAGGATGGCGACTTCCTCGACGTTCTTCAGCTCGCGGCTGCCGGTAGTATCCTCCTGTTCCTGCTCGGTGTTAACCGAGTTCCACGTACCACCATGCCGGTGATCGTGCCGCCGGGACGTTCCGGCACCCTCGTCCGGGTCGGAATCCATCCCATCGTGATCGCTTCCACTGTCGCGCTCGAAGTCCATCATTTCGTTCGGATCTTCCTCACGATTGCCGGCCGTGCCGTACGTCGGGATGTCACCGAGTGTGCGGCAAAACTCGGCCGTTGAGTTGAGCAGCATCGCACCGTGATGGTCTTGCTGCTCGCCACCACTATCCGGCTCCTCCTTCACCTCGCTCTTTACGCGTTCCGGATCGATCGGAAGCGCCTTCGAGATGATCGCTTCCTTCTGCTTCAAACGACGCGCTTTCTGTAACACCGCCTGCAGATCTTCGTCGTCCTCGACCGTGTCTTCCAGCTTCACCGTGCTCAGATCCTCCAGCATGGCCGGTGTATCATCGGTGACCAGTATGTCTGCGGCACGTGCACGAACACTCTTCCGCTCCTGGGTCGTTCCGGAGGATCGTTCGCTTCGCTTCGATCGCGATCCCAGATCGGCCAATGTTTCCTCTTCCGGTAGCGAGGCGAGCAGATCGTCCGCCCGTAGCTTTTGCCGTATCTTGCGGACCTTCTTTTTGGGTTTCTTGAACGAGGCCAGTTCCGTTTCGGTGAAATAGTCGGACACGAGCGAAAGTGGAGTCGTTTCAAGGGAGTCGAGCTTTTTCCTGTCCAGCTTTGTCTTGATTTCCAGCAGCCGTCGCTTCTCCTTTGCCTCCTGTTCTGCATTCGTGCCGATCACGAAGCTACTCTTGCGATGGCCCTCGATCTCTTCGTTGTACTTTCCGAGAATTTCACGCTGCTTCGGTTGCCCGAACTCGTCCACCTCATCCTGACAGTACACATCGTAGCCGTAGTGTTGCGGATTGGCCTTCCGGTTCTCCACGCTACGCTTGTACCGCTCGTCGTCCATCATGTTCACGTTCACGAGCGTATCGCCCGCTTCCTCGTCCAGCACGTTTGCATCCTTGAGCGTTAGGATAACCTGCCGGCCTTCCGTGAACGCTTCCACATCGTGCTCCACGCGCAACCCCTGTAGATCACGATCACGGTACGACTGCTCCCTCCGACGGGGTTGCCTTTGGCGGACGGAGGATGATTCGGCTTCCTCCACGTCACCCGAAACCAGCTCCTCGTCCATCTGATCCAACTGACGTGCTCGCTCGGCCGCTTCCCGCTTCAACCGGTCCTTGTCGCGTGACTTTGCTACCCAATTTTTCAGGTCATCCACTTCCTCCTCCTCACCCAGCGTCTTCAGACGTTTCAGTTTCTCCTCGATTGCGCGCTTCTCCCGCCGTTCGGCCAACTTTTCACGTATCTTTTCCTCTTGCGAAGTTTCCTTCAGGTTCTTTGCCGGTTTGTGGTAGAACTCACCCCAATCGTCCTTGATTTTGTCGTAGTTTTCGGACTCATTACGTCCACCTTCACCGCTGCTGGTGGTGGCCGCTTTAGACGACGAGCTCGGTCCGGTGCTGCTAACATCCAGTGGACGTAGTCCGAGTTTAGCGCGCAGCTTGTTCGTTTCCTCGATCGACAACACATCACCGGCACCGTTTTCCGGGATCGGCGATACCGATCGCTTCCGGTTGGTGGATGATGACGATGATGATGATGCTTTCGGTGCCGGTGGGGGAGATGGTGAACGCTGGCGTCTCTTCGACGATCCTTCGGATGTCGACGGACCAACGTCCAGTGGACGTAGTCCGAGCTTAGCGCGCAGTTTGTTGGTTGCTTCAACTGAAAGGACGTCACCGGCACCATTCTCCGGGATCGGTGACACCGAACGTTTGCGGGAAGAGGACGATGTCTTCGGTGGAGGCGGGGGAGATGGTGATCGATGGCGCCGCCTCGAGGACGATTCCGGTTGAACCTTGGATGGACCAACATCAAGAGGGCGAAGGCCCAACTTTGCTCGCAATTTGTTTGTCTCCTCCACGGAAAGCACATCGCCGGCACCGTTTGCTGGAATCGGCGACACGGAACGTTTCCTTGAGGACGATGAGGACGCCTTCGGTGCTGGTGGGGGTGTCGGTGATCGACGACGCTTCTGTACCTGCGGTGGTGGTGGTGGCGATGGTGGAGCGGCCTTCTCTGCGTCCGGCGATTTACGCGCACTGATCGACGGTGGAGGTGGCGGAGGCGCGCTGGTCTCTTCCAGTGGCACCTCCACACAGTCCGAGCTGTCCGAGTCATCGTCGACGGCGTTCACCGCACCCCCGTCGTAGTTCGCACGTTCGCCGCGACCATGTTCGCGACCCGACGATGACTGCTGATGCCGATGGTGGTGGTGCTGCCTGTGCTCACTGCGATCTCGCTTGTGCTTCTTGTGCCGGCGCCGTTCCGTGCCGCCATCGTTGTAACTTTCGTGGTCCTCCGAGTACGAACGGGAACGATGGTCCAGCTCGCGTTCCCGGTCGTACCGTGGTGAACGGCTACGCGAACGACTACGCGAACGACGTTTATGCTTTTTAGAATCTCGTTTATGCTTTTTTGATGATGAACCCATGGCTGTTGTTACCTGTTTCGTGTACGGAATGCTAGAAAACCCTGTGCTTCTTTTCCACAACGATGCGATCTATGTTTTCACTCCAAAACACCAAACACTGGGTAATCACTTTTTTCACCAGAATGGTGGTTTGACAGGAATGTCACACGGATGACAGCTTTTTGGAAACGCCAACGACCGAGACGGATTTTTTAGGGGATTTAAAAATTATTGTACCATTCAATCACATCTCATCTTTAAAACAAAACAGAAAACATTAATTTTGGAACCATTGGGTACCAATTTTTCATTAATACAATTCTGTACGCGATTGCAAACCGATGGCTTTGAAAAACGTACAGTGCAGCCTCTATGCAGTAGTGCTTTGGCATAGAACAGGGAATTGAAAACCTTGAATAATATGATTCTCATAAATGATTTCTAGACTTCCATCCATCCAATAGACTTGAAGGGCTACATTTGAGTTGCTCTTGCTAATGTTAAGATATGAAACAATGGGAATGTTTTTAATGTATTCAGATATTCCAACCCCAAGTCATAAGGTTGCTACTGTACTGCCTATTGTGTTTTGCCTCCCATAGCGACATCTGTCATAATCCTATAGTCAGCATTTGCAAGCGGTTTGTGGCGGATTTTTGTGTTAATTTTGATTAAGTGTATGTATTGCAATTATACTCTCTAAGTGTACAAATTAATATGTATTATTATATTTAGTGTATAGTTTTAGTTTTATTTGGTCACTAAGTAGTGTATTTGTTTAACCCCGTCCAGACTGTTTTAGTCGTTGTCAAATTTGGCGCTCTTCTTTGTTTGATCACAAACAGCCCAGCGGCGTTTCGGAACGATTCGGCTTGAATTGTAAAAACAATATATTTTATAATAAAATAGCCATGAAGGAAGAGGCGATTAATAGTCAACACGGTGAGGCGTCCGAAGATGAAGATGACGAGGACATGGTACGTACGAGGCTGGCGTTCGTGGTGCCAAGGAACGCCCCTAAGTGAAGCCTCAGGTATTGTTTTTTAACGGAGTATTTTGTTCTCCCTGCCGCAGCACGAAACATCTAGCATGGGAAGTACCTGCACCGACAACACGTCAAACGGGAGTGAAAACCAAATCAATCGGAAAAAGCGACGCCGGTCGAAAAAGAAAACACCCAAGCCGGCTAAACCGATCTACAAGTTTGCCGGCTACGTGAAGGAAGACCACGGACAGGCTCTTTTCGGGTGCATGTTCAATCACGATCTCAAAAATGGGGAACTACCAACATTCGCGACGGTCGGTAGCAACCGGGTAACGATTTACCAATGCCAAGAGGATGGAGAAATCACGCTAAAACAATGTTACGCCGATCCCGATGTAAGTGATGGTACTAAATGTGCTGATATACCCACCGCTCACGAGTGCATTTTTCAGACGGAGGAAGTGTTCTACACCTGCGCCTGGTCGCACGACGTGGAAACTGGTAGACCCACTCTAGCGGCAGCTGGGCTCCGTGGGGTGATTCGGGTTTTCAACACTGCCTCGCTCAAGGGACACAAATGCTTCATCGGGCACGGGCATGCTATTAACGAAGTGAAATTCCACCCGAAGGAACCTTACCTTGTCATGTCCGCTAGCAAAGACCACTCGTTGCGACTGTGGAACACCAAGACGGACATTTGTATCGCGGTGTTCGGTGGAGTCGAGGGCCACCGCGATGAGGTGCTGAGCTTCGATTTCGACATTCTTGGCACACGGTTCATGTCGTGCGGCATGGACCATTCGCTGAAACTGTGGCGGCTCGATACGGAAACGATGAAGAATGCAATACGCAACAGTTACACCTTCAACGAGGCGAAAAGTTTATCCCGGTTTCCCTCGGAGAACGAACACTTTCCAGTGTTCTCCACCCGAGACATCCACCGGAACTACGTTGATTGCGTTAGATGGATAGGTGACTTTGTGCTCTCGAAGTCGTGTGAAAATACTATCGTCTGCTGGAAACCGGGCAAGCTGGATGATGTAGAGGTTAAGAATAACGAAACCACCGCCACCGTTATTACCACGCTTGAGTTTAAGGAGAGTGAGATTTGGTTCGTGCGCTTTTCGCTCGACTACTGGCAGAAGTATTTGGCACTGGGCAATCAAACCGGCAGAACGTACATTTGGGAGCTCGACACTGACGATCCGGTGAATCCTCGCTGTAGCACTCTATTCCATCCCAAGTGTACGACTGCCATTCGACAAACTTCGTTCTCGAGATCAGGGAATATTCTAATTTGCGTTTGCGACGACGGTACCGTTTGGCGGTGGGATAAAATAAATATCTAATAGTACACTAGAAAAGCACCTGAAAATAGGTGAAATATAAATATAAAATTTGAATAAAACACGTTACTATTTAAGGAATACAATCTGTTCAATTGAGTGTAATTTAATGTTGCGGTTTTTTGGCAACACTTATCTAAGGTGCATAGTTCTACTGTAGCGCGTTATAAATCTTAGTTTATTGCAGAATAATATTTTAACAGTCTATAAAACCAATCGTTCTACGTTCATTATGCTAGTAAACTTACGTTATAGAAACAAGTATACATCATGTACATCATGTACTACATTTGTTGTGGCCTATAATTTGGAAGGGGCCTTATATTGTGTCCCCAAATCTAAAAAATACTGCAACAAGGTCATGATATTATGTTCACTTTGGAGTAAACAATTTTAAACCTATGCCTGTTTCTTGCAAGTCTATGCTTTAAAGAACTAACTTACGCATTATTTATTTCTTCTTCTTCTTCTTGGCGTAACGACCTTGTTGGTCATGCCTGCCCGTAAGGGCTTACGAGACTTGTTTCCCTGTTGTACGTGGATAGTCAGTCCTCTCGTACAGGGGAAGGTCCGGTCTCGGTTGGGATTCGAACCCACGCCGTCGAGGTGGTGAGCCCCGACGCTCATGGGCCGATTTTCTAACCGGCGCTACCGCTCGGCTGTCGCGGACCCCCATTATTTATTTAATTACATTAAATTTACCAACGGTTTTCGAATTTGATCGTGTAGTTTGAATTTTATTGTGTCGGTCAAACTGACGTACTATCAAAGGTTCCACCTTGTATTACAGCCCTTTGGTAGAAACCAGTGGTGGGTAAACCAAATCGCTGCAGGGATTCGAATCTTTCGATTCAAATCCATTCTGAGATCCAGATCTTCAAATCCGAATTCCAATCCATTGAATAGTCGTGAGACGATGTAAAGCAATCATTGCCGGCCTGGAAATTGTTTATCTTAATCTGAACTCCATATTGGTGGCAGTCATATTGAAACCGATTTTTGATAATCTTTCTTAGTTTTGTTTACCAATAAAAATACACAACAACGATGCTTTCTCGGGTCCAGATGTCCGTATTTTCTGTGGTTATCCTTATTTTCTGTGAGAGTCACAGATTTACTGCGACCAGAGTCAAGTTAAACCCTACTTCTCGCTAGCCTATTTCAGGAATGCAATGCAAACCTTACTGGTGCGTTGTCAAACTGTGACTCGAAAATAAGAACAACCGACGAATTGAATACATAAACAAAACTAAGAACGATTATCAAAACATTCATATATTCTGAAAAAAAAAATGTTTGGAATTTGGAACGAACCCACCTCGTTTGTTGATCCACCTTGATTCAATCCTTCAAGGAATCGAAATTTCGAGTCTTTCGATAACTGATTCTGCCAACACTAGTTGGCACCGTCGACATTTAATGTAAACTGTCAAAAAGCGCCCGAGCGTCTTCGTAAATGGCGAATTGGTACATTTTGGTTCCCTCCTCCACCAACGGTGATTGTGCAGCAAATTAGCAGAAAATAAGTGTTTCCTGGCGTACCATGAGTTAGAATCGTTCCTCCAAAGCAAATCGAAACGTTCACGCTCCTTCCCGAGCTCGCTTGCCCACGCCGCGAGAGTGTTTGCTGTGCTGCTGCTGCGCGTTCTAGGGGCAGAAGCGGCAATAAAACTCGCCAAAAGTGCTGCTGTCATTTTTGGGAAAGGGACGCCAAAATACTGTTCGACCAGAACGCTCCCAAAATCGTTCCGCTGCCCGGAAGCTGCGTGTGACCCGCGATATCATTCGTTTGCCATCGTCTGCACTATCAGTTTGGTGGTTACTATCTGCGGTGAATCGAGTTTTTTTTTTACCCCGCAGCTTGCTGTCCAAAGTTTTTCAGGACGCAAGTGGTCGGACGTGCGCGGCGGTAAAAGCAGCGGGGGTGCCATCGATAGAGTGCGTCAAAATCGTGATTCGCTGCTGCGACGGTGAAGAACCGTGCTCGAGCGATCCTTCCGGAGACTAACAGGCAGCAGGCGTTGGTCAACATTTGCGGATTGCTGCGCGTGGGTGTTTTGCTGCTGCAAGTGCGAGGCCAAACCAGCAGCCGGAAGCAAGAACGGGATACAGTGCGTGCCTGACACGGTAGTGTCCGCTTGGTTCCCTTTTCGTGACCGTGAAAGTGCGCACATCTGGTGCAAACAAAGTAGGCAGTGTTAATTTTGTCATCCCTCTTTTCCATTGCGGTAGCATAGCAATAGCGACCGGTAAATAAATAGAGTGCCGTCTGTAAGTCCTCGTTCTGAAGAGCAGAATTTCGCTTATCGACACAACTGTCCACGGAGGGCATCAGCGTACGGGAAATAGTCTGTGATTCAGCGGACAAGAATTCTTCCGAGAAGCAACACCTATTGCGGATATTCTGCACCACAACAAAACCGGGGCCACAATCCCACACACACACACACACCTGGCACATAGTTGGGACCGGGGAAGGAAAACTCAGGTGAGTAATAGGCCGCTTTTGACAGGTTTATCTGACGTCCTCCTTCGCCGCAGGTTTCCTTCGTTGGGCGGGGATGTGGGTATGGTGACTCCTTTCGACCTGATGGGTGTCATGTTCGCTCTAAACCCCCGAAATGGCGCGGGAGGACACTCTTGCGTTGTCGCAAGCCAAGATCGGTCCGTCACAGCTGTACGAGTGAAAAACAAAAAAAAAGCGCAACCAACGATTATCAATCGTGTTCGCCAATGCGGACGGCACAAATGAGGGGGCACCAATCATGTGTGTTGTGTGTGTGTGTGCTTGTCTTCCGCGAATATGCGCGAAGAGACACACAGAAGAACGTTTCGGGGCCTGCGACATGCACCAACTTGCTGTTCCATGATTCATCTGGTTTTGTTTTTCGGATTACCGTTGCTCCGGTTTTATTGATGCTGCTGTTTCTTCTTCCCCACCTCCCACCCCCACCCCCCAGTCTGTGGTCCACTATCATCACAGCGTGACGCGCGAAGAAGTTGTTGCCAACAGCTGTGGTCGCTCTGTTTGAATAGGGCAGAGTATCAGTGCCCCGGATGATCAGCCCGCTAGACGTCATCTGCGTCCCGTGCGCGGGGCATTGGGCGGGAAAGTTTGCTTCCGGTTTGATACCCCAGGTCCGCGAGCACACGCGATGGCAAACGGGCATTGCTGACTAATCAATGCGTTTCGAAACGAGTTCGTTCGTTCGTTCGTAGAGCCACGATTTATCATCAGTGTTGCTTGTTGTCGTACACCGCCGCCCCTGGCTACGGAGCAATGCCGTCTAGGATGGTGTGTTTACCAAATAGTGCTCGATACAATCAGTCGGTCTGTGGTATGTGGTTCTGTTTCGAAACAAATAAACTTGGCTTTTATGTTGGAGGCCGCATGCTCGATGGATAAGTTTGGAAGACGCAATATTATGAATCAGAATTATCTGAATCACTACAACCATGAACGCATTACTGTGCCACCCTTTGTAAATTTAATTGAAAAATTAAACGAATTTGCTTTATAATAATTTGTATGCTTTATTTTATACGAAATTAATTGGTAAACATTAGCTACTTTTTGCATCACAAAATTGGGCGAACAGGTTCGTCTTTGCTAAGAATAACTTTGTTTTGGGGTTTTTGACGAGGTGTTCAACAATATTTACTTAATAGTCCGACCATCTATGGATCTGGACGGCATACAAATTTAGCATTTCGATAATTACTTTCACGTACTTAATGGTAAAACGTCAAATCTTCTTTTAAATGAAGTGGTGGCCTCTTTACTTATGTTCTTGACCGTAGCAAATTCTTTCGAGTTTACGTTAGGGGTTCAACATGTATTATACCGTTGCCAATTATTTCTAGCTTGATTATAACGCTCGATTCGCTTAAGGCCCTAGAAAACAATCGATAAGACGACCAAGTTTCTTGTTTCCAACAGATTGCACGAAGGAGTAACTAACACCTTAGCGTTCGCGTGCTAACAATCAATCGAAAATATGTTCGTTTGGACAATGTTTATTGACGACCTGGGAGGTTTTCGGTCTGTTCATCACCTTTTTTTCCCTCCATGTGGTGTGATACAGGTCCTGCATTCCATTCGTATTTCTCCCGCGGAGGAAAAGACTGTAAGCGAGCGTGATGTTTGGTTTGCCTTTTGTTCTTTCTTCTCGCCCAGTAGATGTAGATGTTCCGTTCGGTAGCCGGTATCGAACGCTGCCTGCCAACTGTTTCTAATTTATTCCATCCCGTACGCGCCGAAATCTCACGACCTTATCGAATGCTGTTCAGCTGTCCAATTAGCATGTTGGGTGTAAATATTGATTTTGAGACTTTTGTTTTATTACCACGAATGATACACACCCGGTGGAATGTGTCCGGAAAAGGCTTAGGAGCGCTTTTGTCGCTTAAACTGTGTCCAAATTTTCGATCACGATCGAATGATCGTACCCGGGCAGGGGTGCCTCGTGGCGCAGATCCCCGTTGATGGCGATGTAGCGAGCCTCCTTCTCTACCGCATCACGCGGACCATCGCCCTCGTCCACCGCCGATCGGAGATAGTCCGGAGCCAGCTGGTAGATTTCCGCCTCAAGCGGATTAAAGAGGCTGCGCTGGTCGGTCTGCACAACCGGTGGGAGCAGCGTTAGACCTTCGGTACCTGCGGCCGGCTCCAGGTTTTCGAACACCACCGACTGCGTGTGGCCCGGGAGGGGTGCCTCGTGACGAGCTCCAGGGTTGACGGCAACGTACTTGGCCCCGGTGACGGTTGGTTCAGCAACGTTCATGGAGCTGCTGGAAGACGACGACGATGAGAACTCCATTCCGGTGGTTTCCGGGGGTCCGTACACGGGGGCAGGCAGGCCGTAGACGGGAGCGGGAACGACTGGGGCGGGTGTGACCACGACTGGAGCGACGTACTCCGGAGCCGGGGTCGGTTCAACAGGCACAGGAACGTATTCTGGCTCGGGATCCTTAGGGAGTTCGTGGACGGCCGGAGGGTAGGGGGCGCTCGGGACGACTGTTTCCTGGTGATGTACCTCAACGACACCACCTGATGGGCGCTTCGGGAGCAGGTTCAGTAGCGGGTTCTTAAGCCACGGATGTTTCATCAGACTTCCGAGGTCGGGCAGAAATTTGGCGTGGAATGGTTGAACCATGGGAAGGTGCTGGTGGTGGGGAACGACGGGCGAAACCACCTGATGGTGGTAAGGCTGCACCGGTGTGTAGACGACGACGGTTTCGCTCACCGGCGGTTCCATGTGTCTAGCGACCAGCTTCTTCACCACATGCTTCGTGACCAACAGTGGGCTCGCCGTGCAGAGCGAGGCCAGTGTTGCCAGCGAGATCGCAACTACGATTGTAACCTATTGAGAGAAGAATTTTAAAGGTTATTACCAGATTGGAACAGAGAATTCTGGACCACTTACCTTCATACTGGGTTCGGATCGGTATCCGCTTCTGGATTGATATTTTGTATTTATCCACAGCAATGAATGCAATGTATCCAACGGGAGACGCAAATGCCTTCTGTGTCCATCCATCACCGAACAGAGGCGTATTTAAATGGGTCACACTCCAATGGTCCAATTTCTCCCACCCACCGCTGGGAAGGAACCGGACCGGCTTCTAAGGGTATCAATGCCAGCCGGGAAGCTTCATTCCCCGAAACCGGTCCTTCCGGGTCATTCGATGTGCGAACCGTACATAATTCGCTTACCCTCCGGGGGTCGAGAAAAACTTTGAGGTCCCTGCAAGTATGCTGTCCCGGCGCCACCACGGGACACAGCTACTACTTGTGGTGGTGATGTTGCAGAAAGTCTACACGGTGCTTTGACCTTCCATCAACCTCGCCGCGGACGGATAAGGGACCACGGGCGTCCCGGTTTCGTGACTGTAGGTCGTTTCTGTCCGGCAGCGGAGGGAAACTTTTGCATCACTTCGGGGGTGTTTTGCGTTAGATAATGGTACAAAATTGCATACCCGCCGAATGCTTGTTTGTGTAAGACTTGAATACGATTGTTTTATTCTGTTTTTTTTTTGCATTCGTTTCATTCCATTTCTATCCCGGTAAACCCGAGGGGCAACTATTCCCAATGCCGTTGCTTTGAAAATGAAAAAGTTCCTGCAATTTGTGTGCAATTTGCATGTTTCGACGGTTTATTGCTCGCAAACAGGAATGTTGATTAATTTAAGGAAATGTAAAAATGGGGGGAGAGAAAGAGAAAATTGCTGGGTGATAATGCGCCATCAAAAACCGGGGCCTAAAAGTATGTTGGTAGTAACCCAAAAAGGACAACACTTTTATAATGATGTATGTAATAGTGGAGGTGTACAATATGGTACAATTTGTACATTAAAGTAACAGTTATAAAATCGAATTTGATTTAATTTGTATTTGACTTGATTTGAAATACGAGCTCCTTTTTAACTTCCTCGTAGCATAATCCGTGGTTATCTAATTCTGTTTCGGATTTATTAATCTATAGGATACTGTTAAATGAATCACTGAATCTGAATTTTAGCATCCAAGACACTTAAACACTGAAATCCAAATAGCGGTCAATTTGACTCAAACGCCATTTTTTTTTGGAATTTCCACAATCGGGTGAATATTTTTAAAATAAATAAGTCTCTTCTAACAATCCAAAAGTACATCAACAATATGTTTTTTCAAATTTTTCTGATGCACGAGTTTTGAGAACCACTAAACCATGCCATGTGACCTTAGTAGAGTTGTGTAATTCAGGTTCAGATTCATGAATTTAAATGATTTTTTGTGTTTTAGAGATTCATGATTCCCAAAGGTTCACCAACTGATGAAAAGTAATGCAAAAAATGGATAGAGGGACCTCCTTTTGTATTTTTTGTTCGCATGATCCACGTCAATGAAAGAATCATGGAGATTCGTTAAAGATTCATGAAGATTCATTAAGGTTTCGAACGATTCATAAACATTTGAAGATTCGATTCCCAAAAGATTCATGAGTCCATCTGAATGAATCTTAGGTGAAAGATTCATATGAATGAAGCTCCCCAAAAGATTCATAAGGTATAACACTAGACCATACCGTCATGCTTTTGAGTAGTCAATTTGACCGCTCTGTTTCAAAACGAAAGAACTTCAGTCGTTTTCCAATATTTTTTAAATCTGTAAACACTTACTGTTTTGTTCATTTGTTGACTATCTTTTGGCGTTTTTAACTATTTTGAAGCAACTCTCCACCATTCCGGCTTGCTCCATGTTCCAGGAAAAAGAAGGCTCTAAAGCATTTAGGCGAGATTCAAAAGTAATGTATTCTAGGGCTAAAGATTCTAAGAGAATTGACATTTGAGGTGATGTTCGACTTTTTATAGACAGATTCATGTACCTTCGAAGTTCAATGTATCGATGAACATTCATTAAAATGCGTTCGGAGTAAAAACTAATTTGGGAGATTCACCAATTTTTCGGAGAAAAGTGCAATGAATCTTATCGAAAAATCCCTAGGAAATCACTAATAAAAAACTTTGATCGCTGGTGCGAGGATGTCTTAACATATAATTATCTCATGACTAATCTCTCTTCGAAGGCGCAGAAGGTGTAGTCTTTACCACCCACCCTCACTAAGCTTTCTCCTTGCAGACATCTACAAACATATTAGTTATCCATAATCCCGCTACTTGTTAACCGGCTGTGCGTGTGCTGTTTGTCTCATTCACCTGATGCCAACGAATGCCACGCCAATGATGATGCATTAGACGCAACTCTTCGCCCCGAGGGCAGACGGACGCGGTTACGTTTTCGGGTTTTGCCATTTGCCACAAAGTCTGTCGCGCGCGCTTTCCGAGAGGGAGACTTCTTCGCGTTTGTCCTTCGTTTTTCCGCAACGGGAAATACTTGCCGAATCTACGCGTAATACAGCCGAGACCCGGTTTCCCAAAAAACATTCCTCAATTTATGCCAAAGACAAACGGGCGGACGGGCGGGCTACACACTTGTCAGGCAGATTTGTCTGGCCTCCCTCCTCCCCCGACGCAATCACCCCCTCTGTGCTGCGTGTTGGGTGTCCGCTATGTTTGACCGTGCAGCATGTACCAATGTACCGACAATTTTCCGTCGACGAGGGCACGATTTACTTGCGGCGGAAAATCTATTATTATCAGGCATAAAAAAAGGAGGGACTGTCCCGTGGTGCGAGTGGACATTTCCCGACCCCCCATCCTCGACGCGTTCGTCCTATCAGTGGCGAGTTTCGTGGTTGATTTGGTTGTGTTTTCATTATTTTGGGATGTCTAATAAACATTGGAATTTCTTCGCTTTGTACTTTCCGCCGTACGAATGATGTGCACAGCTGCATGAACTTGAAAAGCGCGCTGTTAAAGAGGCCTCTCGAATAAGCATGCAGGGTTTTATTGACTCGATATTGTTGAAATTAAAAAAATAGACGAAAGTTTCGTCAATTAAAACAGGACGCAATCGAAAAAAATACCTTCAGAGCCGAGCAACGATAACTAGCGAACCAGCTGTTCAATCGCTTGACCGCAACAACTAGTGCATCCCCGCATATGCATCGGTGTAGGTGCACCTATGTAGTGCACTTACTTGCAGTCGTCGTGGTGTAGTGATCATCGTGCGTTGGACTTTGCGCTCTGGCGTCGTTGATCGCCCAGCATCACAGTCCGATCTCGTGCATCTTAATCGACCACAGAGACATTTGGTCGTCGACGTCGTCGTTCGATTGCGGTTGATCGTTCTCTCGCACAAAGACGCCAAGAGGAACAAAAAAAGGAGCGAAACGGCTTTGGCAGAAAGAGGGGGGGAAACTATGTTCGGAAAACGCGCAGCATCGATTTGTAACCGAAACCCCCCGAAATCCGGCCCATCCGCCGGAAAACTCGATCGTTTGATTTGTGTTATGTCTTCCTTTCACCGCTGCAAGTCGCGGGAAAACATGAGATCGTTTCCTGCGCAAGATGGGAATATTCTTCGGCCGGGTTGGGGGGGAGGAAGGAATTTCCCCGAGCATCAGTGACACAGGGTGGGGGGAGGAGAGATCAGTAGGAAAATGTACATGCTTGACGAGAGCGGACCGTGTCGACGAAAGACGGGTTTTCGATCCGTAATTACTTGCTCCATTGCGCGAATTCGATGCATCTCAGATTTCAGTGAGCAAATGCTCGTTTCGGTGCGCCTGTGTGTGTGTGTAGGGGGGAAATTAAGAGATAGAGGATGTGTGTTTTTTTTGTTCTGTTTTTTTGGGAGGAAGGAGGTTCGCAATCACTCGATTGCAATTTTTCGTCAGTCTATCAGTCTATCGTATCGTTTTCATCCACTCGGTTGTGCGCATCCGGATTCGGGGTGATCGTGCCATCGGGTTGCTGTTAAAGTAAATATCTTTTGAAAGTAACATTTTAAAGGTGGAAAAAGTCATGAAAACATACCACACAGTGTGGTGCTTTCGTCCTCTCGGTTTATAAAAACCGTACTATGTTATGCCAAATGAAATGATCACACCGAAGTGAATCATTGTGCGGTCGATCGATTCGCAATGGTTCGATCTCTATTATGTAATGAAATACGCATACGTTTGAAATGTGATCTGTGTTGTTTTGCCTTGAAATGCATTGATGGTGATCGGTGATAAACTATATCAACTGCAAAGCGTCGCAGCAACGGGTCGGGAAAGGAAGTTGCAATAGAACAGTCGTGATAAATCGCAACAAAGAATTTACAACCGTCGTCATCATCATGATCAACACGATGGAGTCGTTTTCGTTGCGTCTACCGTAAGTATTGGTCCGCGGTGTTTGTGTGTGTGCGATGCACTATCACCATCAGGGCGAAATGAAAAGATCTTGTGTGCAAAACCTTACGATCATGTTTCGTCCTGTGAGAGAATCGCGAAAATAGCATATGTGAGAGAGTGTGTTTCTTTTTTTGTGTGGGGTTTGTGTTGTGTGTGTGTTTGCGTATTCTATTGTCGATTGACCCGAAATCGCCCGTCTGCCAAATTGTCTTCGCCGAAATGGGTGGATCTTAATCTCTCGAGTCAATCGTAGGGCGGGCTTCATGTCAGGTGAAAGGAATGTTTTAAGACTGCCATAGGAATGAATGTGACGCTTTACTTTTCTCTTCTCTTATATTTATCAGGTAGGATTAGTTCTATTTCTACTTGTTTTGATAATGCTCTTATGATAATGTCTCTTTTAGTTGCAGTTGCATGTTTTCTTAAAGTTTTCAAATGCAGGCTTTTGCCTTAAGAGTCTTTTAAGTCTCGCTATCACTAAAGGAAATTAAAGGTTGACACATGCACAATAGTTCTCTATGTTCATTGAATTATTTTCGTTTTTTCTTTCCCTTCGTGGAAAACAAAACCAACAAACGCTACGATAACGACTTTCCCGACGAACCGTCTTGTAGGTAGAGAGGAGAGAGAGTTACACACTTTATGTTCAGCACCGAGAAGTGTTTTTGAGAAGTTGAGTACAAAAACTGCTTGGTCGACCGCTAATTTTATCGCACGTGAATCGCGCCGTGCGGACATTTTTGTTTTAGTTTTTCCCACCGTTGCAGAGCGTGTGTTGCCTTCTTCTGTCACATTGTTTTTTTTTCTTTTTCGGTTTTCCACTTGGCTTGGATCTAGACCGACCGCGTTCGGTGTGTCGTCTCTCTGGCTAGCGATGTCGGGGTAGCGCGAAAAAGAGCTTCCTACCCCGAGGGCAGCAGGAATTGGTTGGATGTGTTCCGAGAATTTTTCCACGCACCTGCCCGGGAACGGGTTTCCCCTCTGTCGGTTTTCGCCGAAATGTCCTTCGTGGTTGTGAACTGTGCGCGGCCATTAATTAGACCGGGTTGTTTGGTTTGGAAACTGAACATTATTCGTGCAAATTTAAGTTGCGTCGAAATGTTTATGCTTCGCTTTGGGGTTGCGCTTTTCTTCCGTTTGATTAATTTATCAAAGGCACGTTCGGTTCCCCTTTGTTTCCCCAGTGTTGCAAAACAGGACAACACTCCTTTGGTTATTTTGATATATGCGTACCGTACGATGCAACCCCGATAACGACAGCGAAGAGATTCCCCCTCCCCATTTCGCCCAAAGGAAACATTTCGCCCTTCCATTCATCACTAATCACCTCCCTCCAGTGTGGGGTAGGGAAAAGTGGTGGAAGCGGGAATGAAGGGGTGGGGGGGGGGATCTGTTCGATGGGTTGTCGTACGCCACCGCCACCGTAATAACATTGGCAGTAAATATCAGGAAGTAGCGGGAAAAAATGGCGGCAAGCACCAATCAAGAGTTTCTAATTGCAGCACACGACTCACAATCATGCGATGACGCTGGCACTATTATACGCACACACACACACATACACAAGTGCAGCAGTGCAACAGTGCAGTTTGTAACGAATGAGTCAAGGATAACTCGCGCCAACTCCAGGATAGGGGAGTTTGTGGGGGGTAAAAAAGGGTGGAAATCCAGTGCAGGAAAAATGGTTGGAAAAGGTGTGCCACACTCAACGGCTGTAGGGTAGTTAGCGGGTTTTTCCTCCGATCGAAATCGACAGTGTGGTGAAGGACGTCCGATTTGGAGGTCGCTGACGTGTGTGTGTTTTATTATTATCGGTGTAGTGAATCAAATGTTGCACGGGAAAATTACTCGATATCAAATGGAAACAAATGGAAAATGCATATTTCTATTAAGCTGTGAATTTGTAACCTTTAACTATTTGGAAACTAAAAATCATTTCAATTGAATGTTGAAACAAAACTGGAAACAAATATCCGATGTCATTGGTTTAGCAAATATTGTTGCAATAATATAACTAAACTAGCTTGACGCCTCGGCGATGCTCGGTGAAGAAGAGGTTGAGAAAAGGGTCATGGTTTTCACTCTTTACTTGAGAGTTATGTTTTAATTCAATAGTTACAATAACGACGTATTTAAAATGGTTGATATTTCATCGATTTCCCCGTGATGTATATACCCTGTTGTATAACTTTGGTGGATACACCTTGACAAATGTCGCTGTCATTGAATTACAATAGTGGCTGGCAATGCTTTCATATTTTGTGATTCCATATTTTTATGATGTTTTGTTTATGTTAGTAAAACTGAGTTTCAATTATAATATTTAGAAAATTTAAAAAAGTGATCAAAAATCTTCAACAACATCAACACAAAGCTCCATACAAAGAAAAAAACTAAAATATATAATCGATTAATAATTTTTTTGAACCGGATTCTTTAATCTTCTTCCCTCAACACAACGCTAGTAGGACTATCGTTTTTACCTAATCAAAGTGGATAAATGCTTCATTCTAACGAGCCTGAGAACCGCCATCTCCGTTTGACGACCTTATCCATCTTTCCGGTGCTCTTTCCACCGCCCCCCTCCCCCTCACCTCATCTCGCCGGAATCATTCGCAAACGTCAATCGCCATCCAATTATCATACCGAGCATAGTCCGTGCCGTATCCAAACCGTTGCGCGTGTGTCCGGCTCGGTTGCTGCACTTTTAACTCGCACACCGCACAATCTCAACGCTACTTGCTGTCTTGATGATGATGACGATGATGACGATGAGCCGTGTCCAGGAGCCGAGAAGAAGGAGTAGAACAAATTGGAACGACATATATAAAAGCGAGCGGCACGCGCTAACGCAGCGGAAAAACCTTCACGCCGGAGACATTATGCTGATGGACGTGTGTGTGTATGTTCGGTGGGGAGAGAAGGTGGAGGTGACTAGAAAACGGTGTACTTAAAAACGATTCCTTATTTTCTCGTGCAAGTTGGTTGCAAATGGATACGTCACTCCGTCAACGAGCTGGAGGGCGGCAATGTTGTGCTTCGGTCCGGCGAAAAGGATTAGAAACCGAAACCGTTAGCATTCGTTTTGCGGAGGGAAAAGGCAGGAGTGACTAGCTCGTTCGTTTGTGTGTTTTGCAGCTCTAACGACCCATGGAATGGGGTTTTTCTTGCACCGCTTGGGTGACTTAACCGTGGTCATTTACTTCTTTCGTGTCAAATGCTTCTTTTTTGTACACTTTATTGCTATAATTTGTATTAGAATATAAATGCTTTCTGTTCGTCAGATTATCACCTACACATGTCCTTCTCGTTGCTCCGCTTCTATTCATGTGAATATCTTTTTTCACTTTATATTCCCCAGTTTTGCACGCTCCCATTTTCACTCAATAAACGCTTTACTTACTTTGGCCATAACTTTTTTTATTGGGCTCATCAGTTTTATGTGCCAAATCGGTACTGCTCGGGTAGCCTTTGGCAAACACAAACACACACACACACGCGCTTGAGAGATGAACTCCTGTCCGCCATTTCAGACTCTGCTCTGACTTCATCCGCTGCAAGCTGCAGTGTTTGACAGATGAAGAAATGTCCATCTTGGTGGCGGTCCATCATCCACATACTATTCCTGGTGGCGGTTGGTTGCGCTTTACCAAATGTGCATCCAAACACACGAGACCAGCGTACGGGCTCAAGTCCCCATAAACGACGCTGACGATGATGATGATGTTGGCGATGGAGCCATTTCCTTTAAGTGCTTTATAAATATATTAAGCCTTGACTTGTGTTTGGCCTGCATAGAAGCGGGGGGGGAGGGCGGAGGTTGACGGATCGAAGTCCAGCGGGAAAAAAGAAAACGACGGGGGGATGTTGATGATGATGACGATGGGAAGATGTGATGGGGTGGGTGCACTAGAAATGGCCATTGCTAGTCGTTCGCTTCTTTGAACAGCACTCGAGAGTCGAGGTAAAGGGAAAGGTGGCGTGGCTTATGGCCTGTAGGTGGATCGGTTTTTGCGACTAACGATCCATTTGCTGAAGGGAGGTGCAAGGGTTGGTGCACCGTTGGGTTACCTTTAAATTTATCCAATCCAATCTCGTTTCATATGTCAAATGGACGAAGCGGAAGAACATATTTCTTCGAACTGAACTGCAATCCACATTCCGTCCGGCGTTCGCCAACTTAATTTCCCTCGCTTTCGGGGACAATTGGCTGGGAGATTTGTTGGGGAAAATATGGAGCAAATTGGCTTATCGAGCGATCGGGCGTTCCCGTTAAACCATTCCAGCGGAAGGTGGCTGATCTTGCACTCGTAAGACATTCGATCTTATCGGCGAAGGGTCTTGTTTTCTTTTCTTTTGCCCACAACCGAACAACGCCACGGAACAATTTGTCGAAGGTGACCGAGATTTGGACCGCCGTCGGTCCTGGCGTCGGCAGGGAAATGGCCGTGGCCCCTACTCTCTTCGTACGAGAGATGTTTATTTTATTCCGCCAGTATGAGCCTAACGCCCATGTTTTCCCTCCCTCCTCCGTCAGGTTCGCCCGTTTGGGAGAAAGGAAAATATCGCTCAAAGGGAAGGGTACTATCAAAAAGGGGTGGGGAAAGCGGGCCTGATCGTTTGGTATGTTTGTGTACTTGATACATTTATCGATCGGTTAAAAGGTACGATCGGCAAGAAGGTAGCGGCGATCGGGGCTCGAAGAAAAAAGAGAAAATTGAGCTGAGAGAAATAAAACCGGCATTCGATCGCGCTGAAGTGTTGTCGCCGGTTTGTCGGCGCTTCGGTCGCGTGTCCTCCGTCCCCCCGACCCCTCTCGATCTCGATCCTTCGAGACGCTTGCACTGCCTCCTTCATTTTCCTTCAGCCTGATTATCGGGTAACTGTGTTATGATGATCGCGTTCCGTTATTGGTTCCCGAGCGCGTGCTCGCGCGCACATTTATGATGGCGCTTGGATAGAAATAGTCACCCCGGTAAAGGGGCATACACTACTGCAACGAGAGCGATGTGCCGGAGGCTTCCGAGCAGCATAAACCGGCAACGGCAGCATCTCCGCGACCAGCACCTGATTTGTCGCGGCGCGTTTGCCGTCGGACACGATCGCCTATCATTTTCCACGGTTGATTACTGTTCACCCTCCCGTTCCGCTACCTGCCACGCGACCATGAGATAAACACGAAAAGACGGTGAAGGTGAGCATTCGATCCCTAATGTGCCCATTTGTCGTGCATTTACGCGAACACGATAAAACCAAGCGGGCTTCACACGCCATGATTCGCATGGATGGATGGATGTACGATCGATCGGTTTTGCAGATGTAATTTAAAACATATTTAAAATTTATCAAGATTTCGGCAGACGTGCTATTTTATGAATTACAGGGCGTTCCCAGCTTATCTTCCTTCGTTGGAAAATTTGGAAGGGAATTATTACGACTCCCAAATGATTATAATTTTGAGCAGCAAATGAACATAAATAAATGACCCTTTTTCTAGAACGAGATTTATCTAATCCATATTTAAGAGAATATAATGTTTAAAAACAATACAATTAATAAAAAAGAAAAGGATAAATAGAAGAAAATCAAAGTACGATACGAATAAGTTATTTGCAACAAACTTCGTATTGTTATAAATGATTCTGCATATTAGTGTTTATGACTTATTCGCATACAAAATTGGTATTTACGTCTCAATTCGTTGTATAAATCATTATTCTTTATTTTTTCTCATTTTAACTATTCTATATTAACAAAATGTTCTGATATAACTAAAAATGTACCGCATAATGATCTTTGTGACGTAGATCATACACTTTACAAGTATGGCACATTTTTTACATGTCCTTTTGCCACTTATCATATAGTTTTCCATTTTTTCAATTAATTTTCTAAGTTTAGCTCGACCTACTATCTCACCTTGTAAGTTTTGATCATAATGGTAATAATGTAGTGTTGACGATAAGAGGTCGAGATCTGCTTTTCTTTGAATTTTTTTTCAAATTTCTGCTATTGGGATTGTATGGTTTGTTTTTTTCTTTTGAAGTATATTTTTATTATGGATTGTTCTAAATAAATGGTTATAAATTTTAATACACGTGACCTACTAATACAACAACAAATATTGATTGAAGTACAGTGCTACCGTTGTTTGATTGTTAATTATCAAATTAATGATTATGAAAAAGTAACCGGATAGGAACTGTTTTACGTTTTTACTTTAATGTAAATTAAAGATCGATCGCATAAGTTGGTATGATATAAATAAAATTCACCCTGCAACAACGTTTTGAAGGCGTTTGGTTATTATCTCACGCTATCATCTGAGAGGAACAGACGGGGAGCAAATTGTAGACCTTAGAAATAATTTTCGATGGAGAAGAAATTCCCGCTACGAGCCACCTCAGGACAACAGGTTCTCCTCGCGGAAGGTGGCTGTTTTATGGTCAAAACAAGTAGCAATGTACCCTCCCCTCCGCCCGGGAAGGAACTGCATCGATCGATCATTTAATGTTCCATTTTTGCATCGTCGCAGCGGACGTGCCCGCGTGCAGCTATTTTGTGGCCGAGAAAGGCGACCCGATCCCCCGGCGGATCGGACGGGCGAGCGTGAGTAAATGAGGCTGACGCTCTACCTTCCCGCTTGGCGCCACTCGAGTTGGACCGTTTATCAAGTGGAGTCAATTTGTTCCCCAGATTAGGCTTTCGGAGCCCAAACGGTCGGGAAAGTCCGAGGCCGCCTTATCGGGAGTACCTTTCTTTCTGCCGCTATACGTGCCCGTGTGATGTAGAATTGTAGGAAGAGAAGAGTGTGCTTCATGTGTAAAGGATATCATTAAAAAAGATGTCGCGACGGACGCTCCGTTCGCAGCGCGATTCCAGTGTCACGTAGGAGTTAATTTGCTCTTTTTGTCTTCAAGAACACGACGTTGACCGAACAAGCGACAACTTTCTGGTTGGCCCGTGGTTCGGATGGTGGATGTGTTCTGCATTTACACACTACCCTTTCGCGGGCTTTCACTTCCCGGGTCGTTTATTCGACTGGCATGAGGTACCACTGTCAACTTTGAAATAATTTAATTTGATTTGTTGCACAAGAAATAAAATAAACATTTATTACCTTTCCGTTTGATCGATGGGCTTCACAGGATGCACCATTTTTTTGTTGTTTGGGTTCTTGTGATGTTCCCACCATCAACTCCCTCCCCCCGACAGCTGTTAATAAAGCGACGTGCTCGTGCATGCACTTTTCAGTCCCAATATCATTGACCTCATCTGTCTCCATCGTGTATAGGTTTATGCACTCGCGTGCATCATCATCGTCATCATCGTCGGCAGCATCGTCGCAAGCGCCATGCGCCTAGCACTGTTTTGCTCTCCGTGCGCATAATGTTCCGTTGTTGATGTTGATGTCCACGCTTTCCGCGGCCGTGTGTGTCGCCAGACCACCGCCTTCTTCACCCGTCGTTGCGCCAGGTGGTGGTGTTGGTGGTCAGTGGTTAGCATAACTCGTTGCGATCGTTCTCGCTCGCGCTCGGTCCACTTTTTCGCCTTCGACGACAACATTCGTCATTTGGGGTCCGCGAAAGTGCGTCGGAAAAACGGTACGGGTCAGAAAAGTCTCCCGCCGGGGCGGAGGGGGGAGGGAAACCGGGATCGTTTATGCGCTCGCACACCCCACACCCGATTCGTCCGGCGCGATGTGTGCAGTCGGCCCTCGGTTGTCGTCTGCGGCGCGCGTTCCGTGATTTATGCGATTTTTGTCGCAAAAAGGTGTACGAGCTGCAGCGCCGCGACCCGGTCACTTTTATCCATACAGGGAGGATTTGGGCGAGCAGAGATGTGTATGGGTCGTAACGAATCAACGTCATCTCCTCGTCGCCGGCGGGGTATGTTCATGTTTTGATGTTTTGTTACTCACTATGGGATGAAAGCTACGGTTATGGTGAATCAATGTCTGTGTTTTACCTTTAGTTTATTTTTGTTTTCCATCTATTTTAGACACTACCGCAATCGTGATAAGTTGGCGCAACGAAACATATCATAGAGACTTGTACACAATTCCTTTTTGTGGTTTCAACTAGTGATGGGTATTGGTTCAATTCGGAGTGAGTGCGTTGGAATAGGGTGTCAGTTCATTAATCCACTCAGTATGATTTGGCTCAGACACAAAGAATTATTCGATTCAGTGAGAATGAATTGGCTCATAAATCTGAATGATTCTTTATGTTTTAGAGATTCATGAATCTTTTAATGAGATATTCATGAGATTCAACGGACGAAAATTGATGAGCAAAAAATGGGATGAAGGACCACTTTTTTTTTGGTCGCATGACCCACGCCAATTAAAGAATCATGGAGATTCGTGAGAGATCTATCAAAAACTCATGAAGACTCATTAAGGTTTCTAAAGATTCATTGACATTTCCAGATTCAAATTCCGCAAGATTCATTAATCCATCTGAATGAATATTAGGTGAAAGATTCATATCACTACTACTCAGCATGCTTTGGTTCCCTCAAAGTGATTTAATATAGTGATTTCATTCTCACTGAGCCAAACCATAAATGAGCCAAAATAAATCATCT
Organism: Anopheles coustani; assembly: GCF_943734705.1. NCBI lineage: Eukaryota > Metazoa > Arthropoda > Insecta > Diptera > Culicidae > Anopheles > Anopheles coustani. The sequence continues at coordinate 22,303,958 of NC_071289.1, read as the reverse complement.
TGGTGCATTGCATCGATTCACTCATTGCGATGAATTGACTCACTCACTTACTCAGTTTGCACTTCACTAGTTTCAACTAGTGATAGGAAGAGTAACTCGTCTGTAAAAGATTTGAACCTGGTTTGTTTGTAAATTGTCATAATGATTCGATTAATACGTGAGTTGAACAGAATCTCAAACTGTAATTTACTCGATTCACAAAATTATAAACGATTAAATAAAAAATCCAAAAAAGGGTAAAAATTTAATTAAATTCAACATCCTTCATGACCTATAAATCTCTGTGGCGACTAATAACTTGTTTTCCATGTGTGTTCTAATCTTTTGTTTGCTTAATTATGATTCACTCTTGTTTCTGACATTTTTGCATTTTTATAGCGTTGCAAAATTGTTTGTGAGAATTGAAATCGATTAATTTACTATACTACTCATTCACTCATATTTAGTTCACACATCACTAGCTTCAACCAGTCATTGAAATTGTTCTAAGCCACGTGGAACGGATCAGGCCTCATCTTTCCTGCTTTCCCACCTAAATAGAAGGTGCAACTGTGGGAGATAACCGACATGAAAGACTTGCAGACACAAAAAAAACCTAAGATCCATCAAAAGAAGGCTGGCCAAGCACAACATTAAAGGCCTATTTGCTACCCACGGCACGATGCGAGTGCGATAAAAGGCTCCCGTTCGGGCTGCTCAATCACGTTTCGATCGGTTCGAATTATTGTTGCACTTACCAGATTCCATATTTTGCTCGCCCCGTACCACAAGACCACTCAGCCTTCGGGAGCCGTTCTTAAGTTTCCGATTGCTCCCGCGGGGGATTCTTGCACGACGGAAAGCAAACCAAAGAAGAAAAAAAAAACGAGATGAGAAAATGTGGTTTAAACTAGGAACGAAAAGGCAACCATAATAATCGCGGCAACAATTTGGCGCCCGTTTTCTGTGTGTTTTTGTTTTGTTTGTTGCGGTTACTTTTGCGATCAGGCCTTTAGATGATTCCCCCTTTGGGTTTCCCGGCTCATGGAAGAAGTTGCGCAAACTTCTATTAAGTGCGATGTAATCGATCATGGGTTAAAGATAAAGCTGTATGGAGGAATAATTGAGGTATCTTGCCGTTTATTTTTTTTCCCCGGTTCCAATCTGTGGGAGTAGCTCGGAAAGGAGATTTGGATGTGGCGAGGGCCAGGTCGATCGTGTCTTAAAAGCGATTTGAAAGTGGGAAGAAATTTGTTTTCCTGACATCGATCCAACCGTGCCGTAGTGTGCAGTTTATGTGTTGCAGTCTTGCAGCCAACCTAGGTTGTATTTGGACCGCTGGATTATTATTGTTGTTGGTGCCGCCGATTCGAAGAGCTTCTTCCCACGCAGCAGTCAATACACAAACAAGCCCGGCGGAGTGCGCGCAGCATAAGATAAACAGCGAGGCGGACACTTCGACGCCCCTACCCATGCTCGCATTGGGGTTCTTTGAGTTTCGACCAACAATATCTAGGTGGAAATACGCCCTTCGCGATGAGGTTGTGAACATGCAAAGCATCGCTGAGTTGTAAAATATTTAGCCAAAGGTGCACCGTTGGCAGAATTCATGTGGTTGATGATACACATTTTGAGCTCGCGCGGCAGATATGTTGAGGCGTGTTCGATGCATGGAAAACAGCCCGCACTTAAATGATGTCCATCGGCAAATGTTTGCCGGAAGCGTATCGAGAGTGGCGCCGGACACAGCTATGTTTGCGTACTCCATGCCATAGCCCTTGCACTTTTCTTTCCATTCGACTTTTTCTAACTGCAAATAATAATACACAATTATTCCTTGGCAGAGTATATTTCCACGCAGAGTATAACTCCAAATTTCTTGGACAATTTTGAACGTAGGCCCAACAAATCCAGAATAGAATTGAAGGGGGACAATATACAACCCAACAAATTAGATCCAAACTTTAATTGACCATTTCTGTTTAGTTTTTTAGCAATTAAATAATCAAAAACCAACTACGGAAATTATGAATATCATCATACTTAGCTTGAAACTCGCCAAAATGAGGCTTTATCAGTACTGGGGTGATCTCGTTTCACATCAACCAGGGATTATAATTCACTCACTACCACCTTTTTGACGAATTCTGACATGGATTATCTTGTTTGGACCTTATTTGATGGAGTTTACTCCATCACTACCACATACTTTAAGTTTCCGGCTGCGATGATAATTAACCAGGTTATTTTGAAATAAACGTGAACATCAAAACTGTATTTTATAAAGCTTTCAAAATGAATGTGTAAACAGCAGGGGTTGAAAAAAGGACTTCATTTTGATATATTTTAGCTTTTGTTTTTGTATGGAGATTTCTATACACCAAAAACTTGACCAAACCTGCACCTTCTTTGCTGAACTTTTTCTTTTCTTTTTTTTCATTAAGTTTAAGCACTGCAGATTTTATTGAAGGTTTGTTTGACCACTGTTTTTTTTTAAATAAAATCATCCAAATTTTACAATTCAAACTCAGGTTTACTCACATAAACAGAACAAACATGTACACATTCAACACTTCTTGACAAAAAACAGTTTATCTTAGAAAACCCCAAAATCGGTATTTGTGTCGCAAAAACCAAAGATTGTATTCAACTTTCGATGTTTTTTTACATCAAACAATAATCGTCTGTGGCTACTTTAGGGGTTTCGTTGACATTAACCTAAATTTAGACTCATATACGATTCTAAAAAAAATACTCTCAATCCGCGTATGTACGTTTTGCGGGCCGCTACTGTAATCCGATGTCGAGGTGCATATATCAAAGGTAATGCAGCAAGGTTTATACAGCAAGGGTAAATCGATAAAAATAACGTTTTAAATCAGTGATGTCAAACTCGTTTCACCTTGCGGGCCGCATTTCCTCCCAAAATTGGTTCGCGGGCCGCATTTTCTCCCAAAATAGGCTCGCGGGCCAAACCATATAATTGATTGGAGTGATGAAAATATGTTCTTATCAAAGTGGTTTTATCTTAACAGTCAATCATGTTTTACATTTTCACATTTTTTCATATTATATTACTTCTTATAAAATTTACAAATTTTGAGTAAAAGAGAGGGTTTGTTCCTCAATCGTTTTCCAAATTTTAACGAATTCAAATCAAGTTTATTGAAATATATGTTGCAGTACAACACTATTGTGTATTTTGTTAATGATTTTAGAAAAGTAAAGGTATATAATTACAATACCTAACTTATTGCTCCGCATTTGTTATTTTGTTTGGAATGGTCTTGTAGTTCATCACGTTTGTTTTCTATAAACACTATTTATCCACTTGTCTAGAAAAATCTGTGTAAAACCTTTGCTGCAAAATTGCATATCACTTTCTTATTGAAATTGTTTAAATTGACATTCGTTCAGTTCTCTTGCAATTCGCAGTTCGTGAAAAAATTTACATTAAATATTTTGGTATTTGCTATAAGCCAATACTCAAGGATCCAAACTTTCGATGTAATGTTTCAAAGGCGTCGCGGGCCGCATGTGGCCCGCGGGCCGCATGTTTGACATCCCTGTTTTAAATGTTCCATAATTGAAACTAACAAACTTCATACAACGGAAAACAATGTCCAAAATTAGAGGAGTGGTTCCCACAATGTTTTTTTTTCGAAAAATGTGAAAGCATAACTTTTGGAAAAGTGTAAAACATAACTCTCCAGTAAAGAGTAAAAGCACTCCACCAAAGCGAGTAAATTATAAAGGCAATTGCATGTTTTGCATGAAGATGCTAAAGTATTACGATCTCCTAACAAATTCTTTAAATTTTTAGAGATTTCACCAAGCACGAAGCTCACTAAGGATTCCAAGATTTGCGAGTCGTTCGAGATTGATCTTGCACAACTTGTGCGCCTCAGAGGGTACAACGTGACCACAATCGAACGCGCCAATTAGACGACACAAACCGCTGTCAGTCGTGCGTATGCCGCATGTTTTCTCGTTGTTGAACACGATGAGATGCATCCTACGAAGTCCCCCTTTGCCCATTGGCGCCACCCGATGGAAAACTTCCACAGGATCCTAAGCACCGGGGAGACGGAAAAAGAACGGATGATTGACTTGATCGGGTAGTGTGTGTTTGACGAGCTTTTGGCTGCTCCATGCTGGCCGCCCTTGATGCGCACCCGTAAACACGCGTGTAAAGTCGCGCGCGCACTTCCCGTTACGTGGCCTGAGGATATTTTCCTCCGGCGAAAGAAACGCAGCCGAGCCGGAGGGTGATCCCCAGGGCAAGGAGTAAACCTAGATCACCACCACCACGACCACCTCCACCCCGCCTGGAAAGGAGATTCGAGGAGGCGCTTTGGCGCGATCTGTCTCGTGTTTTTCCTTTTTTCCCCCGGTTTTTTTAAATATAACTCTCCAACGGCGAGATGTGATCGATCGTGTACGCCTCGTCGATCGGGTTAACCCGCCCGGGCAGGCCCGCGCTCGATCGAGGAAAAGCTTGTTTGGGTGGTGGAATGGCAGAGCAGGAGGCAGAGAGCCCAACGGGAGGAGTGCGCGATGCGGGGTAGAGTCCGAACATGAGCGGCATGACGAAGTTCGTTCGTTCGCCCGTTCTTTCGCGGCGTCAGTGGGTTGGTTGAGGACGAGAAAAGGGGGAGGGAATGAAACGATGGCGGCGGTGTACACACATCTTAAACCCGTCGCTGCGGCCTTTTCTCCGGGCCCCGGGGACCTGGCGCGCGCTTAACGCCAATCAGTTCTCGATTCGATCGCGTCGCGTGAACGTCGCTGTTGCTTGCGTTGCTTCTGCCTTTCCGCGATGTTTCGCCTTTGATGGTTCTCAAAGTCAGCGGTCAGTTTGTTTGCGATTGCCGTGTGTTTGAACCTCTCTCTTCGAGTGACATATCATTCCGTCGAGGTCGGGAAATACCCAACTCCAAACCACAAAGACACGATGAAAACGTGATTATGTGCGTAATGGATGGGATTTTGTAGCTCGATCAAGCAGGAAGCTCGTTTATATGTGTGTGTTTTTTTTACCGAAAGATCATCAAAAGTGTAATCATTTACGGTTATATTGTTTTGCGTTGAAAACTGAAAGTATTATCGATGAGAATATGATTGACTTTTGTGTTTTACTGCGTGAAGAATTTCATAACAATATTCGAAGAAGTTTGGTGTAAATTTTAGCTCAAAACTCAAAACAAACTACTCACAGAAAATCGAGAATCGTTCGATCAGTTGCGTAATTGCTTAACGGGACTAAAAAAAAAAGGAAAAACAAGACGTCACGCTCCAATATGACTATTTGTGATTGCAAACCAATAGCATTCCCTCGCTCGAGTGATCTAAATGGGGTAAATCGAAGAAAAACGCGCACTATTGGAGCACGCTACGCTGTATCTAGATACCACAAACCAGTGATGATGACGTTGACGACGACGACGATGATGATGATGATGATGATTGTGTCGATCGTTGAAGAATGAACCTTTTTTTTCCACCCTCCGTTCGAATTCGATATTCTTTGTAGAGAAAGATGGATCAAACCAACTAGCGGGAGGAGCGTGGGAAGGGGTCGGGAAGGGGTGGAATGTGTTGTTGTGTGTGGCGCCAGTGCGCGGCCGTCGCCGTCGGTCGTGGTTTGCGCGCGCGGTATCGATCATCAATGTTTGATTCCGATTGCCCACACTCCTTTCCCCCAAACCGTGCTTCTTCACTCTCTTCGCCATTCGGGAAACGTGATTTAGAACAGATTCAATTCTCGTTCTCATACGGGGGGATGCTTTTTTTTCTTTCTTTCTTACCCTCTCTGTTAAGTTGTGTTACCGTCGGTTGTTGCGTTTCGAAAACGCCGAACAAGAACAAGAAAGATGAAAGCGGGAGAAAGGAGCGATAGAGAAATCGGCTACACCACGGTTGGCGTCTTCGTGTTCTGCGCGACGGGCTCAACGTTCGGAATATATATATTTGTTTATTTTGTATCGTATAAACGCGCGCAAAGCAACAACATAACGCGCACACACACACCCACTCACTCATTACCCCTTCTTTCGCCCAACGTCGGTGAAGGAACTGCTGACTCCCGGATGGAAAAGGATTTGTTTATTTTGATTGCCTCCGCTATTGACATTAGATACCAACACCTTCGGTTGATGACGAAACCGGGGAGGAAAAGTGCATAAAACAACCGTGCTGGCGAACCGAAGAAGTGTCAAACGGTGGACAGAAAAAGGTAGCCTTTTTTTTTGGTTGATGATTTTGATTAGGAAAGAACATCAACATTTAATCGAAAACGAAGATGATTTTTGTCCCGAAGAAACTCGCGCTTTCTTGCGTTGGTGTCAGCGACCCTCGCGCGGGGGACAAGTTTTCCCCCATCGATCGATCTCAATTTCGCGTTGCTTCATCGATATTTGTCCAGTATTTTTTTTCCCTTCAGGTTGCGAGTGCAATTTTTCAGTCGCCAAATTTGCTTAGAAGAACTCGCGAAGAAATCACAAATTTCCGCTATCGTTCGATCATGTTTGACGCTGCACACCGCGGGGTGGTGATAAATGGCCGGTCAACTGGTAGGGTTCGGTGTGTCCTATTTCTAAGCAACCCTCCGTTAAATAGGAAATAAAAAAGAAAACGACTTTGCGCACAATAAATCATTCATTCTTTCGTCCATCGCTTCGAGGCGTGGAAACCGCGAAATCGCGTTCATTATCACGGCTTTGGCAAGATCGAATTGCAGTTGTTGCTGGTTGGTGGTGTTTTGGGTGTGTGTGTATGTGTTTTTTTTAAATTGTTGGCTCATCTGTCGATCACTTTCCAACGGACGGGGATGGGACGATCGCTCCGTGCACTGGCGCCAGCGTACTGATAATGTTTCCGGTAGCATCCGTTTCCATCGGTTGCCTTTGGTAGAAATTAACCATTCGAACTAGCCCACGGGTAGTGCTGGTTTGGTTTGGATTCAATTTGAAAGTACACCAATTGCTTGCCCCATCAAAGATGTTCCGAATGGTCAGTTTTATTGCCCGCGTGCGAGATAACTTGAGCGGTTTCTCGATCCCGAGGCGCACCAATTTGCTCTAACATTTAAACAAAACTAATAGCTCGAATAAGCGCTGATAATCTGCGCTTGTGATGTACTCACAAGAAAGGGGTTGTGCTTTCGGTGAGGTTTTTTTGTTATTGTTGGTGGCTGACCTAGTTGATTAATTTCATGGCGAAAATGTGTCCCCGTTTCCTTGCTTGCCTGCTCTTCCGGAGCCATCCCTCCCCTCCGATAACCTTTGACATAATAAAAATTTGTTTTTGTTTTGCAATTACGAAATGTCTACGCGTCTGTTGTTAGGTGGTGGTTAAAAGCCTCTAGCCCAAGAAGGAGCTACCGGTTACCGGCCGATAAGGTTTGGCGTTTGTTTTGTCAAATAGTTTATTACCGGGCACCGCGCGGTAATGCGGTCAATCACTTCTGCACGAGATACGGCCCCAAGGGGGGTTTTTCCCTCCCCTCAGGTTTTTTTTTGTTTTTCACGTGCCGCATGTAAATTTTTGGGGTGCCCAAAATGTTGGCCTTTATCGTTGACCTCGAAAAAAGTAGAAATAAAATAATACGGTTTAAACTATCCGATGTCGATGGGGAACGAATGAAGCGATAAAGTTTATTCGTTCTCCATAGCACCCCGAGGAGAAGGAGGTGGAGGAGAAGGTTCATGAGCGTCAGATAGAGCAACCCTCAAAAACAAAAGCCAAAGAAAAAAAAAACACCAACCGTTCAGTTATGGCCGAGAAGTTTATGAGCCGAACTTGAATCTCCGATTTCCGGTTCGAACCAAACCGGCACGCGGCGATCAAAACATGTCATTTTATATCTTTATCGTCATATGTTAGCAGTTTGATAGCATCAATTTGCTCTCACCACGTCCGTCCCGACCATTTCGCGTGATGTGATGGGATTTTCTGCTTGGTCGGACGGTTCTGGTTTGGGGTTTTTTATTTTTTACTTTTTGCGAGTCCTTGGAATGCCTCGGGTTAGCAGCAAACTTTAGATTCTCATGTCTTTCACCATGTGCTGTGCTGCCTTGTCTGATGATTGCATAATTTTCCATTCCGAATGCCGCTTCACCTTTTCCCATTTATCCCATCCTCTTGGGAGGAGGGTGTGTGTAACTGGGTCGAGCGAGCGAAGTCTCCTGCTTTGCTGCGAATTATTAGGAAATCCCTAGCGCTAAGTCGAAACAGATGGCACAATTTACAGCTTATCCCGCCTTAGTCTCCGCTGAAAGTTTCCACTCCGGGTCGGAGAGCAGTTTTTGCCTGGCAGCCTGCCAGCTAATGGATGGAAATTATACGACCAATAAATAATATCGACGATTTAATTCTATCATTCAACCGGTCGCCTTTGGCCCTGTGTGTTTTTTCTCCTTTTCGGGGGAGAGAGTTTTGCATACGGATAACAATCTATTCTTGCACATCGGTCGTTTTGCTGCGGGAAATGCCGTTGCTTTCCCGTTGGAGCAACTTTCTTCTCGTGCGATGCAGAGCAAGGGTGAATTTTTTTTTCTCTGCCACCAATCCTAACCAATCGATTAAACATACAAGCTCTCGTGTTCGCTCGTGCTTGCAAAAAAGAAATATGATCACGGAAGCTGAAGGTTTAAGGTGTTACTTTTTTAAGCATGATAGAATACCGCTGGCAAATGGTGTTGAATTCCACTTTAATGCAGCTACCGGTCTTCGGGTAACCTCGCCACCAACACATTATCGTCGTCATTGGGCTTACCATCATCATCATCATCGGCATCAACAACATCATGGTCGTCAGTTTTCCTCAAACGTGTATTTGCATCATCCTCCCCCTTCGTGCGCACTACTTCTGGAGCGAAGTGAAATCCAATTATCGTGATGCTTCTTCGTACGATTTTCCAAAAGCGATTAGCGAGGAGGAAAACCACCATTGGATTCGATGATAAAACTTCTAAAAGAAGAGAGCTGAATATCGGTGCGGGCTAGGAAATATTTCTTCGGGCGTGAAGAGATGAAATATGTTGCCACATAAGTCCGCATGAACGGAAAGTGGCTGCCAAGGTGTTAGAAGGTGATGATAATTGTGCGAATCCAAACAGTCTCTAACCCGTTCTCATCTCTACCTTTTTCATCTATTCATGTGGCGATCAGGTTTGTTGAGTGTGTTTGTGTGTGTGTATGTGCGATGAAAAGTAAAGTAAATTGAAAATGTGTTTCCTCGCTAATGGACTGCCGTAATCCTGAAACGTTGAACATTAATAATTGTGTATTTTATGCTACCGATTGATTTGATCGAAACTTAAAAAAAGAGAACTTAACCAGTTGAATGCTGAATGTGGGTTCCTTGTAGGAAGAGTTGGATGAAACAAGTGTTTTGATTTGTTATTTGTGAATATTACCACCTTTCCATTCGTTGTGAAGATCGCGACCTCATTTACCAGTTTCAATGCTGCATTCACTGGATTATAACACACCGCCCGCGGCAGAGATGGCGAATTACGGAAACGGTTAGTTTGGTATTTCTTCTGGCTGATTAAATGACGATTAAAATGTTATTCTCATTTGGATTGTAAACAAAATTACGAATTAAAGTGTAAAACTACAGCTACGTAAGGAAAAGGTTGCGCTTCTTTTATGATCAATTTTTTCGTGAATTTTATTTATTGCTATTTTAATTAGGTTTACAGTTTTTCAATACACATTGGTAAAGTGATGTGACATTGCGCATCGTCCGCTTTAAGATTTTTTAAATTCAAATTTATAATTGCAGTCGTTCTTCGTCCAAACGCTTCGTGATGCATTTCTTCTCCAACAAACTGCATTGAACTCTCAGCACGTTGAACGTTTTTGTTGCAGTTCAGATGCATATTCCTGCATGTTTGTGCGATGCAGAAAAAAGGCGTATGCACTATCCCCCGCCTTTCTCATCCCCCGACTCGTCGGCCCCAAACGGAACCCTCTCGGTATATGTTAATATTTATAGTGCAGTTTGTTTTAGATATTTGCCCGTGGCAGTGGCCAAATAAAAATAATACTGCCTCCAAAGCAAATGCAAACGAAAATCATAAAACAAACACGTGTGTGTGTGTGTGTACGTGGGGGGAACATGAGCGTGGGGTTTTGTTGGTCCGATTCGACGATATATTCCCTTTTTTTTTTGCCTCAACGGTTTGTTGTTTATGTTGGGTTTGCTGAAAAGAATAAATTGTGCCAATGTGGTGGGGTTTTCCATGTCGCGTTTTGCACGTTTATTTTATGTTCCTTTTTTGTGTGTGGTAAACTGCCAATGAAGCTAACGTTAAATATGAGATAAACATTTGATAGCGTTGATTTTGCAGTGCAAGCATGTTTTAGATGCTTGGGTAGAAGTTGTGATTTTTATTTCGAAATATGTCTAATATATGAATTGTACAAATGTGCTTCACTAAAAATTAGAAATAATCCTTGTTAGACTGCGTTACACTGTGTTGTTCATACGATCAAAGATGAGAACGATAAGCTTCCAGTTCGTACCGCTTCCCGGTCGACAAACTAAGTTTATCGCCATTGCATCTTACCGAAATGTATCGCAAATGATTTACGTGCCAGCTTAGTGTGCAACTCACCCCCCTCCCCGTTTAGTCTTGCGAGTGAGTGCATCTGGATTGTGTTTTATTGCTACCGATCTCCGATTAGCAGCCCCGAACAAAGTGCGCTTTAATCCGCGTCCGCGCGGGGCAATAAACATGAATTAATGGTTGTACTTCGCGGCGCGATCGCTTGAGCCTCCATTAGCGAAACGCCGTAAACACGCCCGGGTTCCGTACACCTGTTTTGGTTGTGTTTGCACTTGCGCCCGCTGTCAGTCCTCAGAGGTCTGGTGCGTTCGATCAGGTTGTCGGGTCGGGTGATATTTTACTACCACTTCTCACGCCTAGGAAAAAAGATGTCGTGATTGCCAACTTCTGCATTTCTCCCGGGGGGAGGGTGTTGGAGTACTTTGCTAAAAGCATTTATTTGTCCCCTGCTTTAAGTTTCTAACATTCACAAACACGAGCTGAGGTTGTATGCAGACTAACGGAAAACGGTTGATCGCAGCAAGTGAAGTGATCGATGATAGAAATGAATGTAAAAATCGAACGGACTTAAAAATTGTTCTGATCTCTAAATATCCTTTACGTAAGCAGACATGGACGGGACACGCGAAAAACTTCGGTTGGCCCCACGCTAAAAAGGAGTGTCGCCTGATTACCGGCTCGACGCTCAGTTATTAGTGTAATAAATTGTTTAATCGCCACGTAACGTGACAACACGAAATGCAATTAGAGTAAAAGCGCATGTGCTCACAGCTTAGCCAACTAACCTCCAGTTTCAAGATAGAATTAATCCCTTCCCCCCAACGACCATGCGAGAGTGTTGTGGACAAAGTTGTCACCAAGAAATCTGGTGCCGCAATTAGATCGTCGTGATCTTGAAATCGGTTCACCTCGAATTGCTACGCTAATTACGCCCTATTGGTAACTGTTTAATAACCGCGCTGTTTAAAGGAGCAATCAAGGGGCGCGCTTTAGCTGCACATTATTTCTTCTCGATTCGATATCAAGAACTGATGGCTTTCGAAGGTGTGGACTGGTGGTGGAGTTGTCCTTCATCGCCTTCACAAAACTATGTTAGATGGGGAGGGCTGGTTTTTATTCCGCCTAATTTCGCCGGTTTCGCCTGAACTTACTCCCCAATTATGCGATGGCCTTAGATAAGCTTTGGTACGAAACAAACCGATTAGAAAACCGCAAACGGCACAAGCAAACGTCTCGGTAGAGAAGATGGGGAGTTACTTTGGGGAAAAGGGGGGAAATAAGAAGGCGGGAATGCATTCGAAAACACACCTTCGTTCGATTGAAGAAAGCAGCATTACCCAAACACATCACCCCCCAGACCGCATGTGGTTCCAGCCGCGCGTGTGATAAGATAAATAATGGGTTGCTTTCTTTGCCTTGGGCAGCAGCAGCGTTTTGTTGTTGCGTAATTGAACCGGCGACCCAATTTTTGTTTGACGATTTTTTTTCGCTTCCATCCGTTTGTTTGGTTCACCGGGACAGGACGCGAAGGAAGGTGGCAGATGCGAGACCCGGCTCTCACTGCATGCAGCATGATTGATACGACGCGTGGTGGTGAAGTCTGTCAATAGGTGGAGTATTTAAAAAAAAACCTTCCCCATCCACTGTTTTTGATCGTCTTCCCCGTTGCAGAACAAGGGAAGGGTTGAGTTTGGTAGTGACGTAGGGTTTTCTGGAAGGTCAATGGCGCGCTGAAAGTGTTCTCAATGACACGGTCTCATTAGATATCGAAATTGGTCTTGAAAGACGTTGAAATTGTATCATTTATGATTCATGTTTCGTTTTTTCGCATATATCCGTAAATAAGCTGTTGTGTTTACAGACGTTGCCATTCAATGTTGTCTCAAAAGTAGGACATATTTTCTCTAATAAGCAACACGTGTCTAATGCATCCCGTTCTGACAAAGTGTCCCTGTTAATTGTCTCTAAGGCCACCAACTTGGTCTCGCAGTCGTACATTTGTGTCCCGTAGTATTTAGTCTGCTTTTATTTCTAGGGTAATAAATAAGTTTGTTGTGGTTTTTATTGATGTTAAACAGTTAAGTAATGATTTATAACTAAGTTTTGTATAGTTATATGTAGTTTTTCAATCGAGTTTCTTGAACAATTCGGAAATATAAATGGGCTAACATATTTTTTCAATTTTTGGACTGTATCAAGTTTACCTTTTGTTAATGATTTTGTGTCACTCTTTTGTGCACCACTTATCGAATTTATAAGTGTTGTGCCTTACGAATCTTTTGGCGAGATTCATTCATATGAATCTTTCACCTAAGATTCATTTAGATGGATTCATGTATCTTTTAGGATTCGAATCTTCAAACGTTCCAATGAATGTTTCGAAATCTTAATGCATCTTTATGACTCTTTCATGAATCTTTCACGAATCTCCATGATTCTTTCATTGGCGTGGACCATGCGACAAAAAAAAAGGGTCCCCATACCCATTTTTGGCTCATCACTTTTCATCAGTTGAAGAATCTTTGGGATTCATAAATTTATCTTTAAAAGATTCATGAATCCCTATAACCCAAAGAATCGTTCAGATTCATGAATTAGAATCTGAATTACACAACTGCAGTGTAAATCTCAGTGCAAGAATGTTTAAATTCATTTTAAAAATCAAATGTTTAGAGAGGTATGAAATTATATTCTTGGGACAAAAGTTCATGCCCAAGATACAAATCTTAATACCCTATTTCAAGTATGCGTTAGAGAAAAAACTAATCGGCAACGGCGTTTAAATCTTCCCTATTCAATGAATGATCTCCACTTCAATCCATGCTATCGTATCAGTTCATAAATATCACTTTTACCAACAGGGAAGTGCATTCCGCTTCCTTTCAATCGTGATTGCACAACTCGCTTGCTTCCCATGCACAATTAAAGCCTCCACGAACGATCGGCATGATTATGTACCTCAGCATCAGCGAGCTCGTCGGTTTGCGAATTCCCTGTCAAACACAATAACATCCGAGATCGCTCAGCCGCGCCGGCCGGGAACTTGTATTGCTCCTTGCCACTCGCATCAAACGTCCCACGCAAACGGGAGCGATTTGTTTGTTTTCAATTAGTTTTCATAATCAAGCAAACAAAACCCAAAGCAGCGCCATCCTTCCGAGCGCCCCGGGTCGGCCGGTGCCAGCTGCGGCCAGGGTACTGCATTTGACTGCAAATCATGGATGGTGCGTCGGCCTGTATCAAACCATGCCCATCAACAGCAGTTGCAGCATCATCGTTAGGTGCTGCACACGCGGAGGATGTGTGCATTTCAACCCATACGGATTGGCTGGCGGCCTTTGGTGTGGGGCCTTTGGACCGGATGGAACGCCGCTCCGGCCGGTGCTCTTTATGTATGTTTGAGGCAGCACCAGTCAATGAATGGGCCGACGGAAAGGAACTTACGCGATTATCGCATCCCGCGGATGGATGTTTTTGTTTGGATTGTGTGCGCGCCCAAGGGTTAAGCGAAAGACCCTAATCAGTGCAATGTTTTCGCTACTTGCATTCGCAACGCGCCCAAGACGTCGTTTCTGGGGTGGGGAAGGGAGGGATGGTTGCATGCTTATCTTGACGGATGCAATTTTCGCCACGACCTTACGCGAGTTTATCGACAGTTTGAATGCTGTGCCGGGCTGACGGGGATGTTTTGACAGGTCCCGCAACGAGAGCAACGCGTTAATTAGTGATGAACGGCCTTGCAACTTGAGCCGACGGGGATTATTCATTCTTCTTTCATGAACATTTCCTCTGTACCAAGTTGAATGAATTTCAATGGCGGTCGTTTTACATACCGACGAAAATCGTACTTACCACATCTTGTTGCTTTTATCATCTTCCAGATTACTACTTCACAATGGACACCGACGATGTGGAATCCTCGAGCAGTAGCACGATGTCGAGCCTGAACAGTCTGTTTTCGTTCACCAGCCCGGCGGTGAAGAAGCTGCTCGGCTGGAAGCAGGGCGATGAGGAGGAAAAATGGGCCGAGAAGGCGGTCGACAGTCTGGTGAAGAAGCTCAAGAAGCGAAAGGGCGCGATCGAGGAGCTGGAACGGGCCCTCTCCTGCCCGGGGCAGCCCTCCAAGTGTGTCACCATACCGCGTTCGCTCGATGGTCGTCTGCAGGTAATCAGTTTGGGGAACGGAATGAATGTTTTGAATGTTTAGTTGACGTATTTTTTCCGTTGTTGTTGTTGTTGTAGGTATCACACAGAAAGGGACTGCCGCACGTGATCTACTGCCGTGTGTGGCGCTGGCCCGACCTTCAAAGCCACCACGAGCTGAAACCGATCGAAACGTGCCAGTATCCGTTCAGCGCCAAACAGAAGGAGGTTTGCATCAACCCGTACCACTATAAGCGCGTGGAGAGCCCGGTGTTGCCGCCGGTGCTGGTTCCGCGCCACTCCGAGTTTGCCCCCGGCCACTCGTTGCTGCCATTCCATCAGATGAACGAACCGAACATGCCGCACAACGTGAACTACTCGAACACGGGCTTCAATAACTCTCACATGGGCAGTGGCGGTGGTGGAGGGGGTGGTGGCGGTGCCGGAGGAAACGGCGGAGGTGGAAATGGAGCTGGTGGTGGTGGAGGCGGCGGTGGTGGTGGTGGTCCTAATTCGCCCATCTCGTCCCACATGGGCCCGAACAGTCCGATGTCGTCCGTTTCGAGTCCCGGACCGATCAATTCCAATCCTCAGAGTCCGTATGGGGCACTACCGGAAACGCCCCCGCCAGCCTACAGCCCGCCGGAGGAGGGTAACACGGTCGGTGGAGCGCAGGATGGAAATCAGATGGACACGAACCAGATGCACGGGGAGGTGGCACCGGTCAGCTATCAGGAACCGCCGTACTGGGCCAGTATAGCATACTACGAGCTCAACTGTCGCGTCGGCGAGGTATTCCACTGCACCAACACGTCCATCATCGTGGATGGCTTTACAAATCCCTCGAACAATTCCGACCGCTTCTGCCTTGGGCAGCTGAGCAACGTCAATCGGAACAGTACGATCGAGAACACGCGGCGCCACATCGGCAAGGGTGTGCACCTGTACTACGTCGGTGGCGAGGTGTACGCGGAGTGTCTGTCCGACTCGGCCATCTTCGTGCAGAGCCGCAACTGCAATCACCACCACGGGTTCCATCCGAGCACGGTGTGCAAGATCCCGCCCGGCTGCTCGCTGAAGATCTTCAACAATCAGGAGTTTGCGCAGCTGCTCTCGCAATCGGTCAACCACGGGTTCGAGGCGGTCTACGAGCTGACGAAGATGTGCACGATACGCATGAGCTTCGTGAAGGGCTGGGGAGCCGAGTATCACCGACAGGACGTCACCTCCACGCCGTGCTGGATCGAGATTCACCTGCACGGTCCGCTCCAGTGGCTCGACAAGGTGCTGATGCAGATGGGCTCGCCACACAATGCCATCAGCTCGGTGTCGTAAACAAAGCATGGGGCGCACATGCGGAGCTCGATCTTCCGGACCCGCCCGGGTGGATGGCGAGTTTGCTCTAGATGCTTGCTAAATGCTCGAAGAAAAGTCAGCAAAACAAAGGATATCATTGACAAGAGGTGTCTGTGCGAAGAGAAATTCGTTCTATCTTAGACGGCACACGATTGCAGAAATCATTTCGTACATTATCATACTAAAACTAGCTGCTAGTAATGTCCGAGGTCCTTGTAGTAGTCCTAGGCGAGCAATACAAAAACAAAGCGTACAGATTTCAATCAAACGCAAAGCAAATCCACTCTCCGAGGTCCGAGCGAACCTGGAGAAGTTTCGTTCTTGTTTTTCGTCGAAACACCGTTGGAACGCTGCAGCAATTGCATTAACCGGTGTGGTGTGTGCGTGTGTGTGTGTGTGTACGTGTGTGTGTGTGTGTGTGTGTGTACGTATTCGTATTGTTCGTAAAAGCGTCCCAAGCGACAAGCGAGCGTGTCAAGCAGACAATTTCATTTAGCTCCGCTCTAAACGGCGCTAGAAAGCTACTGTGTAGGTAAGGAAAGTTAGGTAAGGTTCTCGCGCGAGCATAAGTTTTGTTTTGTTTTAGCTCATTTCGATATTTTACGGTTCGGTTTCGACAATCATCGCAGCTTCGGAGCGGCGTTGTACTGAAGGACGTACGCAGTTTTAAAGATTTACGTTTTAAGGGCGCAGACATACATTTTACCGCTATCTTTCGTGTACGTGTGCACACCTCTATAGTTGAACATGTTTAGACCAGTGGGAGGATGATCTAAATTTAAGGTTGAGTATAAAATGCCATTTCCATTGGTACGGTTTTGGAAAAGAAGCGAAACAGATTTCATTTGCTTGATCAACCGTAGTAGGATTAAATGCAACTCACGATATGGCTGAAAGTAAGACGGAGAGCAACAGTGTTCACTGTGCCGATCGATAGTGGACACGGAGGATGATCCAAAAATTCAGAAAGTGCTTCGCAGTACCTGTGGGGTCTGATTATCCCAATGCAAAACTGGACACAACACATGTCAAAATGTATGTTATGCAGAAAAAAGCAGTACGACGATGATCAAAATGAACTCAATGTAGGGTGATCCTCGTTCGCTTGCCGGGGGTTTCTCGCGAACAAATGCACGATAGTCGATGGTATATGTTTTAAATTCGACTCAAAGTCCCCTCCCCACCCCCCCAGCGCAGGTACGGGCGCACAGTGGATATCTTTGTTTTTCCCTGCTAACGATGTAGAATGTAAGTCTAGCGTGTGCAATTTCGTTTTAACATGGACGCGTCTCAAAACCCCGTAGTTTCCGTGAAGTTTCCGTGTTATGTGATTAATATTCTGATGCCATCGAACAGGAAACTAATTGGGTTATAATTTTAAGTCCAGCGTTGGACATACACAGATCGCTTCTATATATATAAATTTTTTTTTTATTCGTCATAAAGATTGCCCCCACACTATTTTAAGGTCAGAGAATGTAATGAGGTAGTTTATTCTTTAGATCGATCAAGTGCAAAGCAAAGTTGAATGCAAAGCGGTTACATTTTGTTTGTCTCAACAGTGGTACTTTAATTCTCTTCAATAATGTCGCAAAAACTCGTACTGTGTTTTTTTTTCATAAATATAATTTACCTTTCTGTTGATTCGACATTCGTTGATTTTTAACTGCAATTCGTTTTGAGGTATGCGATGGAAAAGATTTATATTTGGTTACAGCTAGGATAGATTAGCTAAGTAAGTTTTATGTGTAGTTCTAAGTTCGACAGTGGTTTTAAAGTGTAGCTAAAGATTCAGTGTTACATTACTATACAGCTTTCGCGCTTCCGTTTGAGCACTTCCGTAGAGATGTAATTTTTTCGGATGCGCTCAACTTCTTCGATTGCCAACTGTATGCTTAGTACGGAAGTTCAGTTCAGTGGGGAGATGACACTCGATGATATAAAACTAAAAATAAGATAAGAAAATGAAAACAAAAATGCATGAATGCACGATTAGAGAATAAAAAGGTAAACGAAAACCCGCAAAACACACTTCATACTCAGTATTTTCCACCAAATAGGTGCTGAACAGGAAGGGGGTTAATCCATTAACCCATCGCCTTTTCGTCGTCTTTTCTGTCGACTGTTTCCGCAAGCCGTAGCAGCCTTTCAATCTCTCGATCATTATTTTCTGTACGACACTAAACCAGTTAAAACGTGCCTCACGCATCTCAACAAAGTATATGCGTATTTGTATGCCTGCCTTAAGCAAAAGGGAATATACATTTGACTTATTGCTATTCGATTGTTCAGATTCTGCAGACTATTACAGCAGATTGCCTTATTGATTGTTTTGGCCTTATTGATCGCAATTCAAGTGTATATTCAGTGCCTCATAGTAAAAAAAAAAAAAACTAGCACAAAACACACCGAGTTGAGCAAAGGCGATGTTTAGCTGCTCTTCTGAAGCGCATCACACTCAATACAACACGCAAGTTTAATCTAAACAGCCAGATATAAATCGTGTACAAGTATCGGAAACTTGTTAAAATGTTACATTAAATAATACAGCATGGCCTTTTGTGTAATGCCTTTGCAATGTTTTCAAAGTGAACAGTTGCAACATTAAATGCAAAACGAAAACGAAACTCGTCGCCTTATTTTCATGTGAAACAGAGGAAGCCAATCGCAGTGTCATTTGTGCTTAAGAATTAATTTTCGTCAGTGGAACACCGTATCCGGTGTGTAGCAATAGTATTTGTCCCGTGGTAACGTTGGACTATCAGAAGTACAGTAGTCCGTTTTATTTGACCGTAGCTAATTGATGCTCCTTCGTGCGTGCGTGCTTTCGTGCCTTTGAACTGTGTTTTTGCGACTGTGCGCGTGTGTGTTTATGGATGTACAAGTAAACGGAAAATACCTAGCTCTTTTGTTCGAAAAAAAAAAACCTAAGACCTAAGCGAAACAATCAAATAAAGCATGAAACATTAAAGTAACGTAGAAACCGACCGGGAACTCAGAACACGATCCTATCTTTAGCATCGTGCAACTTACACCGACGCAGCAACTCGAATGAATTAAAGCGTTACAATGCATCGCCGAATGTATTAGAAAAGCAGTGCGATGAAATGTGAGAGAAAAATAAATCAATACAGTAATAAAATAAACAAAAAAGAAAAACAAATAAATGAAATCAACAAACTGTTGAACTATATTTTGCTCACTTAGATTAAACTTTCTTCGGAACGCGATTAATCGCTAAATGACGTGCATATTTTTAATAATAACTTGTTGTAAAAGTAGCAAAGAAGGGAAATGAAAGAACTACTAAGAATAAAACATAGTGAAGAACAACAGCATAACCCGAAGCAGAAAAAAACATGTTAGTAAAGCATCAACTAAGCTCAGACATGCAGACATACATAGATAAACTTCTACATTGCCGTTAGATTAAAAAGACAAACAAACAAAAAACACATTACATCAAAAATAACACAGAATGCAATCACTCAACAAGGCAACATATTGAAAGGAAACCGAACTTTTCTTAAACCAAGAGAAACGTCATTATCACATTAGTCGAAACGCGAAATAGGTGGAAAACTAGTTTGCTAAAGAGTAATGTGAGGTAAATTGAGGAGCCGGAAACAGCTCAACCGGTATAATGTTCTGAATTAGATTGATATGTATGTGTTGATGTGCGTAGAGCTACGATAGAAATTGAGATTTGTTCCGTGAGAAGATAATATAGTTTCGAAATTCGAAGGACAAGTGGTACTAACCAACCAGCGATCAAGAAATCATTGCAAAAAGAAAATAATTACCCAAAATTGACGGTGACAAAAATGGATACAAGGGTTTTCCAGCACACATCACATCAAAATGAAAAAAGGAAAATAAAGGAAGCAAAGAAAAGCTTACGTAATAAATCACAACCAGACACCCATGAAAAATGAGATTAGAACATCCGCCATATGAAATGCTCAACAGCTTTTTCGATTGCGTTCTTCAAGACCAAATTATCGTTCGACGCCCATACACAGTCTGTCACGACACATTATTTACCTAGTTCGGACATAGTTGAACTTGTATTTACCAGAC
Organism: Anopheles coustani; assembly: GCF_943734705.1. NCBI lineage: Eukaryota > Metazoa > Arthropoda > Insecta > Diptera > Culicidae > Anopheles > Anopheles coustani. Next base: position 22,283,823 of record NC_071289.1, on the reverse strand, counting down.
TCTAGTGAATAAGACGGCAAGCTATGAGTGTGTTTTTCATAGAAAGTAAAAGTATGCGAAAGGCGTTCAAAGATGATGCTAAAAAGCGCATGAAATGAGACGGCGCCACGCGGCGTAACTTCCTTATCCGGTTTTGACCATGGGTATGGGATGAGACACCCTAGGCCACACGTAACAATCCGTACACATCTCGATGATCTCAAGCGAAATAATTAAAATACTTACTTTTGACTGTTCATTTTAATGATATGCCATTCGTTCCATTTCAATTAGTTCAGCGTTGTTTGTTTTAGGTAGCATTAAAACGAACGCCTCACTGTCGGTGATGAACGCATCCTCAATCGCCTGAATCCGTTTGAACGAAAATGGAAGAAAAGGATATCTAGTACACAAACTCCCTCCGCCTCCGAGGCAGCGCAATAAATGGCCATAAGGATCAGGACGCAAAAAGCATCGCAATGCACAGGACAACAGAGACTTTGGTTTTTCTTTATACAAGACCAAACGCCCCTATCGGGGAGATCTTAACTTTGTTGTAATCATTCGGTTCAAAAACTACTTTTTGTTGCCCAAGTATGGAGCGTTTTCGATAAAGGAAGACATTTCAATATAGAAAGAAATCAAGATAGTAAACAAACTCGTACTCGAGTGCGTCAACACTAAAAAAAAACAGCCATACAAGTCGGACGGAAAGTGCAACAAAGCATATGCGGTAGTTTATGGTTTATCACTATGGTATGTTTTAAGACTTAGGTTTTGCTCTTACACTGACTGTTGGGTTGAAGTGCGAAAATATCATTAATCGTAATTCGAAGGGAAAAGAGATAGAAAGAGAGAGAGAGAGAAAGAGTACGAAAGGCAGACATCAAAGGGACAAACATTAAACAATATGTGCGCTCTTAGGTTAAGAACGGTAAATAAAGTAAATAAAACAAAAACACAAAAACGTATCGTCTTTACATTTTATGCTGCCATCAGTATTTAAATTACAAAAAATATAACCCACGTGTTAAGCCAAGATGCTTATGGTTTAGCTGTACCGTGCGACCGCGAAATCGTTCCGTTGCGTTATGCTTTAAGCGCGTCTACAACCGTTACTAGGGGCAACAGCGGGACTGCACCAACACAACGGCATAAAACCTGTGCTCACCTGCAATCATCGCAACATTCGATGATTCCAGTGATGTTGATCGTGGTTCTCCAGCATCTGGTCTGGTGGCAATGGTTTCTCTCACTCTCCTTTCCAACGGCGATTATGCTGTGTGATGTTGTTGGTGCCGTTTCTATGCTTTTCGCTATGCTTCCCTACCTTCTGCTGTGGGTTCAGGTACCTACGCCGCAAAGAACCAAACCGGCTGGCCAGCCCTGGGATAGTTTTGAATATTAAATCTTTCCACCGGTGCCAATGCGCCTGGTAAGCTATAATTACCGTTGGTTCTTCAGAAGGTACAGCAAAACCGGTCGGCTCTCGGATGCTGCCACCGGTAGAGACATGGTTTCGATAGCATTTAAGCAAGTGAAGATGTTTAATAATATGAAATTTTATTTCCCCTTTATTTTTTTTAACAAGAATCAAATGTTAATTAACATAATTTGTGAAATAGTATAAGACGTATTGATTTGTATTTTATTCTTATCTAACATCAAATATAGGCAATGACACCGATTTGGTTTACCCTTAGATTTAAAGCATTAAGGTTATGACAAAATAGTCACCAGAACAATTGACAACTTTCTCTATGTCTTCAACAGTACAATCCACGATTTTATAGCCAGTGCGGCTTTATGTTGGGGCAACCCAAGCATAAAAAAATTCATGTTTACCACCAAACGAGCCGATGAATCAGGTGGAGAACCATTTTCGGTCACCACGGAATGGGGAGTGAGCCAGCAGAGTCTGGTGGAATGTTGTGCAGCGGTCGCCGCCGGCAGCATATTTTATGCTACGTGCTCTCCGTCCCCCGTAGGGAGGGAGGAACGGACTGTTGCACTGGGTTGAAGGTTGCAGACAACGGCTACCGCTGCTGGTGCTGCTGCTGATTGTTATGATGATGTTGATGATGATGCTAACAGCATAAGGGGAGCTGGGTACGGACGAGGTCCGGCAAGAATTGGCGTTTGCGCACGACCGGCTCTGCACGTTGTGCAGCCGCCATGCTTTATGTGGTGGTGGTTTTCGGGGGGAGTTGAAAACGAGAGAATAACAGTGGCCATAAGCGAAAAATGAAAATGCTCGAAACCGGAGTGAATGAAATGGTTGAAGTGTGAGAATGGGACACCTTTGAGGCTGAAATGGATGGAGTGCTCGAAAAGAACCCAAAAAAGCAAAACTAGGATGTTGTGACAATGGCACATCGATTATGCTCCATTACCTCTGCGGTACAACGAGAACATAATGCTTATCATGTGGAAATATTTGAATTTTTTGTGTTATGGACAAACATTATCCAAACAATAGTGTTTTGAAGAGCAAATTACAGGTCCAATTTTCCTAAGCTGGAAATAATATTCATTATGCTTCCTTCAGGGTTTTCATGGTAATATAAGATTTCCATATTAAACCAACAGGACAACTGACTGGACAACATGAATATTCGAGCATGGTTCGGTCATGACTGCGGTTCTCGCATAATGACCCTTCGACGCACAGCTCCATTCACCTGACCGAAAGGCTAGAACGCAAAGCAGCGGTAGAAGAAAACAACGCAATGAAAAATCGGCTGTGAAAAATGGGAGAACCAGCTGGGAGTTTTTCTTTCCCCTTCCACTGGGGCAAACGTTTTTGAATGTTGGAGAGAAGTACAGGGACGAAGGTTGCTCGCGAATTTTCTCTCTCCCCGTTCGTGGAACCGCGATTTTTCTCGACAGAGGGTAGTTTCTCTCGTGTTTTCCAAATGAATGATTCACCGCTCTCGTTCGGACGCACGCTGGTTCCGTTTGCCTTTATTATTCTTCAGCCCCGCGAAAGCCGACGGATGCAACGGAATGAAAGAAAACGTCGGACGAAGGTTGCGACGAAGGTAACGAGCAGACGGAGCGAAGCGTCGAAGGAAACCTTCGAGATCGAAAACGTGAAACCCGCTCGGAGTGAAAGCTTTTTGGGCTTAGGTGAAGGGGAAACATTCGAGCAGTTGAGCATCGGGTTTGTGAACCTCGCGAGGCGAAACCTTCGGCCAGCCGTATTCGAGGAGAGCCACGGCAGTTTCACGCCAGCTTCGGTATCGATCAGAAGCATCAGGATTCCCGGTGGACGCGAGCCAGTTCCGTTGGCCGGTTTCGCGCGGATCTAACGGTCGAACAGGATTATTACACATACACACACACACACTCACACGCTTTGTGTGAAGACACACGTACACGTACACAACCACAAAGAAGGCAGAAAAACGTTTGTCACGGCAAGGGTAGTGCAGCGGCTCGAGCGAGTAAGTGTTGGTGTGGAGTTCAGGTGGTGCACGTGGTTGTGGTGGTATCGATGTGAAAAGCGGGAAAACATCCCCTATTTTGTTTTTCGTAGTGCATTGAGCAGTGGCTATCGGATTTGTATCCTTGCATAGTGTTTATAGTCTATGGTTGATTAAAATACGTTTTTGTTTTGGTTAGCGTTTGGATGGAAGTGATCTTTGTGACGGCGACGCAATGGCATAGGATTATTTCCAGAAATTGAACCAAACAGAGGTATGACAGAAGAAAACAAAAATGAAAAAAAAACAAACAGAAACGGGTGACCTGGCCCAATGTTATGGAGTACAATATTTGAAAATGTATGAAGTAAACAAAAATTCTCAAAATGGCAGCACAAACGGATAAGCAGAGAAAAAACAAAAGTGAGTCAAATACAGTGTGGAAGAAAACGATGCAAAAAAAAATCCATTGCGTGTAAAGAAATCAAATGGTAATTATAAAAACAACTACTCATGTTTTACTCATTCGGAACATATGAACTCGAACTACTACTAACGTATTGCTCCAATAATTTAAATATAGATTATTTCCTAAAATTCATTCTTTACCAAAAGTTCCCAATTGGGCTCAATTCTAATGGCGTCGCACCGCTATCCTAGAGTACTGCGTCATCAAATTTCGTCCAGTGGATCGAATGTCACTCTCAAGCAATCGGAACCATCGGACCGATTCCGGGCCCCGGTTCCGTTCGCGTTGGAGCACCGTGGGGACATTACTAATTGAAGCTTGCGCTGCGGATATTTCCGTATTCAATTTATCGATTCCGTTGCCACGTTGTGTGTGTGTGTGTGAGGTTTTCGGTCGATTCCACCGGAGTTTGCTGGTGAACCACCGGGGGCGTCTTCAGTGCAAATAGACAGGAACGAAGAAGGAAGTATGAGATGGAAAGATCAACAAAACCGACGAACCGTAGATCCTAGGTTTAGCTTCCCCGGCCAACCATCCGCGGGGTCTCCGCTGTCACTTGCCACTGGCCTTAAAATGGGGCCAATAATTGAAATTAAATTTTTCATTTTACCACTCGTGCACCCCGACAAACGAAGTGACTTCAGTTGCTTCGTGCCTTTTTCTTCTGTTCGGTGATACATTTTTCAGTTAGCACCTGTCACTGCGGGAACTCGGGTTTTCCGTTTTTTTTCCCGAGCGAAATGGCTGACCAAGATGTTTCAGTATGATTACGTCCAGTCAGCGTACGGTTTCGTGACTTCCGTGGCGGTTAAAATTGGCAACCGGCTTGCCAACTGTCCATCAAAACTCAACTCCTCTTCCGAGCGGCTATCAGTACTCGTAACTATTTTTGATAAATGAAATCCAGGACTCTCGCCGTGCACGTCGGAAGGAAAGCGGACCGGCACGCAAACGCCAGCAGGAAATTTAATGAAACGTTCTATTTTGTACACCGTTTCTCCGTGCTTTTCGGAGTTTGCTTTCACTTGGTTTGAAAAGCAGGTTCTGCTGTAGCTGGAAGGCAAGACATTGCAAAAGCAAGTGCGCTTCTTGTCCGCAACGCTGGTCGTGCTGTTCTTCGCCCGGTTGCTTCACCGAGGTCTGCGCACTTGATTAGCTTCATTCCTTGGTTGTCCATTCTTTTCTACTTTCTTACTAGCCGGAGGCGGTCCCAGTTTTCGTTCGGAGGAATTTCACGAAAAAGTTACTGGGTTTAAATTTGAAGCGTGTAAAGTGTACAGCGAACTTTTATCGAAGAGATTGGCTTGATTTGCTGGGTTGGTATGGAGGAATTGAATCTAAGCGAGAAGAGTAATAAGGATCTGAAGACTCCTCAAGGTAGCGATCTTTTATTTTTACCATCTACTTTATCCTGTTTTTATCTAAGTAATTTAATAAATTTATTTCATTTCTAACTCAGTTTTTCCAAAACCCACCTTCACTCTCTCCTGCTTTCATCGACACTAAGCTGTAAATGACCCTTTGAAATGGCAATTAAAAATACGAACCATATCATGCCACCAGATGGAGATCGTAAGGAGATCTTAGCGAGATTAGCCTAAAACAAAAAGCAAAAGGAAACTTGCACTTTCCATCCCATTCACCTGTCAAATGATGGTGTGCTTTTGGCAAATGCTTCCAACGACCCTTGTAAATTCGCTGGCAAAGCGTGGCTCGTGGAAAGTAAGCCAACATCTCGCCAACGGCCCCGATGGTTGTCTTTGACGTTTTGTCCGCTGCCGGTAATTACATATTATCGCACCTTCGCCGGTGAAGGGAAGCAGCATAGCGGTTGCGAATTTGGCAGCCTAAACGTTTGCCAAACCGTGAGTGAGTGATGCTTGCCGGCCTCCCACCGCCCTGGGAGGGGCATTTATGTAATTAATGATTTTTGTAGGTTTGGTTCGTGGTGTCAGAAATGCGGACGGGGTTTTTTTTTTGACTTAAAGATTTTTTTTCGTTTGGTTTTGGAGTTCAACATGCAACCCGGGTGAGTCAGCGACCGATGGTGGTACCGTTCGCCAGTTACGCTCGTTCGTGGCAGGGCCTTAAATAATACATGAACACTGGCCGGGGATAAAGTCGAAAAATTTATTCGAAAGTGTCCCCGCATCTTGACGATTATTTGCAGTTTATTTTGCTACCTTTGGACTACACCGGCCGTGGTCCGAAAGGATGGACGGCAAGCCAAAGCCGAACAGTTCACATGGCGCTCGAACGTAACGCTTGCGGGCCGGGAAGAGCAGAAGCTGCGGTTAGGAGTGCGCCGCCTTTAAGTTTTATTTTTGAATTTTATTTCTTACTTTTGAGCAATCACACTTATACCGAGGTTGGAGCTACCTTTTGCGTTGTTTTATTTTTATCTCTGGCAGTGGCCCCTTCCTGCCCCAAACTATCCGACCGTGTGGTGTACGGTGTTGTTTGGCGAAGAAGATGTTATCAAATCGTCAGCTGTAACATTTTGTTTATCGCGGCGCTTGTGTTTGCCTTTGTTCGGGAGTTGGCAATTAAACGCGGGAGAATATATTAATTAAGTAAATCGAGAGTTTCGAAACATTCATGCAGAATTTAAATGGTTCAGTTGATTGATGTGTGAAAGGTTTGGCTTTGGTGAATTTTCGAAGAACAGATTACCATTGCCCGTTATGGATTAAATTAATGCAGCTAAATCGCAGCTTCTGCTTTACCACGATTTGCAATAATTCATCCCAAGCATAATGTTGGGCCCCCAACAATTTGTTAGTTGCGCCATAAGGCGAAGATAAATACTCTCGCCGACAAGATGAATGGCAACCCTTTCGAAGCGATATTGGCAAATATTGCCACCAGAAGGCCGAAAGAGAAATCGTTAGAAGCAAAACTGGCAAAAGGGTTCGCAAAAATTCCTCCACTCCTTTCCTAGGCGTCATTAGAAGGGAGACCAAACGGAAAATGCAAGGCAATTGAGGTGAAAAAAAGGGACTGGTTTGAAAGAGGAGAGGAAACACAGGAAAACAAATCCATTACGCGAACCATTTCCGAAGGGTATGGACCATATTTTTTTGCCGTTGTTGTTGTGCGGATGTGGTGTAGAAACATAAAACGTCCGCTCGAAAATATAAACCCAACGCAAAAGGGAAGAAAATTCGCCCGTAATTCCACTCGGGAGAAGTGCAAAAGAAAAATGAATTTAACATAAAATCGATCATCACAAAATCCGATGCAGCAGCATCCTCCTGCTGGCGCAACTAAGCCTAATTTGAAAACCCTAAGCCTATCTCGACTTATCCAACAGGGTCCGTGGAGGGATGACACGGTGGGGCGCCTACCTGGCGCTTGGTATGCGTGAGTGAAATATTCTCTCTCTTCTGCCTCGGTATCCATAACTGTACCCATATTGTTTTCCAGTTCTGCTTTGGCATCCCAAGTGGAGGCAGCCAAAGATTTTTGCGCAAAGCACGATCTCGATAAATTAGCTGAAAAGTTAATCTCCGGCGCCGTTTGGTTGATTCGTCTTGCTAACCGAGCCCAGGAATTTGCACCGTGAAAGCAGCATCTTTCCGTGTGTATGTGTGTGTGTATGAGATAAACGAGATGATGGGACGACGTCCGGCGGTGAACGAAAAGTTTGCCCGTGCAAATTGAGGTATTGGACGAGTTTCATCATTTTGCGGGATTGAAACTCGCGACGAAATGCAATCTGATCGCGTCTGGCGGCGAACGTGACCATTGTTCCGGAGGTGGGGAGCTGATCGACAACAGCGTGTTGGCAAACTTTTTGGAGATAATGGAGAGAAACAAATTTGGGCATGCCGATAATTTGCGCCGCCGAAGGGTACCTTCGTAACGGTTTCCGATAACTTTCCCGATCGGTGCGCTGTGGTGGAAGAAACGGTGGAAGAAAACTAGTGCTTCAAACTAATGATCAACCTGAGAAGTGTAGGAAAGTGAGAGTGTTTTGGCATAAAACAAAAAAAAAAAACAAAAGTAGAAACAAACGAAAAAAGCATCTCAAAACCACACAAGCTCGGAAAAGAAAAGTCATCATCTCCCAACCCCAGCGGGGGCTAGCGGAAGCGAAGAAATGTTGGGAAAGAAAGAGCACGAACGCCATCGACAGTAGTCGCCGGATCTCGACGGATGTATGTTGCCGCGGGTTTTGTTGCTAGATGTCTAAACAATCATTCCATTCCGGTGGCTGACCCGGGCACCGGTAGAAAAACCCTGGCCCCGAGTGCAGCAGTGCTCGTAATAATCAAGCGGTGAAGAAAGTGAGCCGGTATCGACGTGACGATGGCGGTTCGAAAGCCAAATCGAAACGATCGGCGTTAGCTTGTGGTGGTTTGATGAAACCATAGAGATCGGACCCCCGTGTGCCCCCGTGGTGACTGGAGCCCGCGGTCGGCACTTTCAGACAGTCAGTCGTCAGCTGGGACCCGGGCATTCCAGTGCCGGAACAATCTCGCTGGCTTTGCCCTTCTCTCGGCGCGGTTTCGAAGTGCTAGCAACCGAGTGACGGAGAGAAATAGGAGCAAAAAATCAGGAAGAAAACGAACGTGTTGTGCTCGTGTGGATAATGACAGCATCCCGGAGGAGATAGGTGAACTGACAGGAACCGGCCTCGCGGCATCTGCTACAAAACGCGCGCACCCACACACGCGATCTCACGTGCTGTCCTCGCGGATGATCGCGGCCAGCAGTGAGTGAACTCTTTTTTATCGTTTCGGTGGCCCCCCGGAGGGAGCTGTTCTGTGAACCAGCGGGATAAGTGAGAGTGAACGAGATTTGATGACAGATGACGGTCAAACGCATCTGAGTGGTGCGTGTTGGCGCAACGTTGGCTTAACCTACCTGAAATCGGCATGCTATTGCCTTTTTCGCTTTACAATTACAATTATTATTGCTCCACCGAAACGGCATTAGTTCGCCTAATGGGAAAGTGAAATGATTTTCAAGGGGAGACCACGGAGTAACGAGAGTGGTCCATTTTAAGTGGCGCTTTCGAGCAAATATGGCGCTTAGTGTGAAGTAGTGTGTAAGAAATAACTCCACATGCGAGTGTAGGTGTCATTAGGCGCAGGTCAGCAAACCAAACACTGGAAACTTAGAGGCCCTGGGAGCCCGCGAACAGTGAACAAGTGGAAAGTATAAACCCATTGCGAGGATGAAGTTTTAATCAAAAGTGCCCCCAGGGAGAGAAAGAGAGAGAGAAGCACTCGACAGTCCGTAACGCTGCAACCTCACAGCATCCGAGCAGCCATTGCGTCGCCGTCGCAATTCCATATTGTTCGTCGGCGGAGTCAAACACCCTGCGCATGTTACTTTCTTCCTTGATTTTAATGTGGTGAAATCCTTCCTTTTTGAACCGTGTTTGTTAATTTGTTTGCCTGTGTTGCCAAGGTGAAGGCTGCTTAGGCGATGGAGTACTCGGAGATCAGCTTCTGCCAATTGTAGCTACAAACACACGCAGTGAGTCCCAGTGTGCGTTAAATGTATTGTGTTTTTGTCTGTTTTTCTGTTTTTCCATCAAAGTATGCTTGTGCTTTCATCCCCGACCGGGTTCGGTAACGGTGATTGCTTTATTGAAATTTTCTCACCTCTGGTGCTTGTTCAATTAGTGCCGAATTCCTCCGTGGCAGTGCAGTGATGTGTTGACGCACTAGGTGTGCGGCAGTGAGGGAAGTTTTTCCTTTTGATTCGCAAACGGAAAGCTTACGACTGATCATCGGAGTGAAATTGAATCGTCTCCACGTCCATACCGGCGCGAAATGGTTAACGAAGGTGAATTTTAACGAAAGTAAATTGTATGATAAAGTGTTTGTGCATATGGTGTGAGAGACAGTAAGAACGACGCGACGTCACCTGACTTGAACTGATTTGGTCAATGGCTTCGAACTGAGACGGCGTGTGGCTGTGGCATTAAGGAGAGATTCGTAGTGCTGAAGAAAAGTTCTGCACCACAATGTCAAAGGTGAGTCAACATTTTCTCATTCTCTTCCCGAATGTCCCCTTAGGTAAGCCTCCACATTCCTGTGGTTACTTTGATCGGAATGTAATTTACTTTGGAAAATAAACATTTATCTTCCAACCGAGAATCACATGACCTTTGGGGAAATAAGCTTCTATGACACAATTTATCTATGAAAAACCTTTTACCCCAAATACCCTTTGGATGCAAGCTGCGAAAGGTGACAATTGCCAGCAAAGAGTTTCACCTACATACATCTAGTAGAAAGCTCCTAAATGTACCGTCCAAACGTTACGTAATCTTCGGTGCCAGCTGCTCATTTTCGGTTGTACCCGGCATCGTTTGTCAGAAGAGTCAAAGAGCCACTAAGCTTAATGTGTTTTCCTTCCATTTTTCCACCGGGAGAAAGGTAAATGTCAACCCATAGCAAAGCGCAAAGTACACGCCCGGGCATGTCGCACTGAAGGGTACACCCAATTTTCCCAAAAAGGGTACCGAACCGAAAGGGCAGCAAACATAACCACTAGTCAGCAGTCACTCGAGTGATTGAAAATCGGACCAGGTTTTCTTTTTTTCTTTTCAATTGTCAGTAGATTCCACGTGTGAAGCGACGCGCTCGATGGATACAGTTGAGTAGATCCTAAACGCTTTTTGATATCTCATTTTTCCATTGGCTGAATCACTTTGGCCGACGGGCTCCATAGTACAGGAGGATGGATTTTGGAGCCCGGCCTCCGATCGCATTCCTGTGTCGTGTCCACCTCCGGATCGGTTCCGATGTCGCAGTCGCAGTGAGAGGTATGTCAATAGCGTTTTGTCCTCCCTGTGCCAGTGGAGCTGAAAGCAGTGGATCCATTTCCCGCTCAGTGGATGTGTGGAGCGAGAAGAAGGTGTGTTTGTTCTCGGAACGCACCGCTGGCGCCAATGCTGCCAGACGTGCGTCGTAAATGGAGCGTAGCGAAAAACCCGTCCGTACAGTCCCCAAATCGTCCGGGGAGCATCGATTTGAGTGTCTGCCAATCCGTCGTCGATCCGATGGCTGCAGAGATGAGTGCTAGTGAAGCGGTTATTTTTCTAATCAAAGAAACTTTCCTTTTTCTATGATTGATCCGTTTTAGCAAGGCAAATTTTTCTAGGATTCTTATGGGTGTGCCATAAAGATGGAATCTATTTGGAGTCGGCGAACGTCTCGGACGGCTGCAAATGGAGGTTTAATTTTTGCTTCAACAATTGTCCTGGTTGCAAACCTCAGACGCCGTTCGAGACAGAAAGTCGTCGCCCGAGTTCTTTCCACATAAACGCGTTTGCGTGGAATCTGGGAGATCGAGAGCCATAAAGAAAAAGTTCACCCCATAAAGCTGAAGCTCGCTTAGAGGATTGCAATAAAGTGGATTTTCGTTCCGTCTTTCTCCGGTCCAGCCTCCGGGAAAGCCCATCCCTCAAGCTGGGATTTTCTGACGAAGTGTTGCGTTGGAGCTATACCTATTTTTTTCGCTCACTCTCCCATCATCGGATGGAAATGATGAAAATCGCTTGTGACGATGGACTCTCCTCCCGGGTGTCAGAGATGGGAGGATGTGAGCGCACCGTAAAAGCATCATTCCATGCGCTTTGCAAAGTGAAGCAAATGTGACGGGAAACTCCATCGGCATGGGAAATGGTTTTCCGTGCGGCGTAAAAGCTGATCCGGCCCGTTAATTGAAAACCCTAAAATAGGATTAACGCAATGCAAACGAAAGCGCCGGTCGGGCGAGTGTTTACTGTCCCACCCAACCAGTGTTTAGTGAAGTGGGTTTTGTGTCGGTTAAAATGTGGCCATGATTGTATTTGGTTTTCGTCTTGTTTTGTTGAGGTTGCTTTTCTTTTCTGAAGAGTATGCTGAAGGAAGGAAGTACTAGAGAAACTTTCGCTCCACACCACTGTTGGATACATTTCTTGGCAAAAATTCGGTTGTTCCATACCCGAAATCCTGCGGATTACTTCTGCTTCTTCTGTTGGCGAGACAATGGTGTAGAGCATACCAACAAGAACCAGCTCAATTTAAGCGAAGTTTTTGTGCTGCTGGATCTTCAATTTCCCTTCCAAGAAAATTTGTCCCACGTTGAGTTTGAGAAGTTTTAGAAATTAAAAAGAAATTTAACATTCCTGATAAGAAGTTAAGCTTTCCGGAGAAGTTCAACAGACAAACAAATCATCAATCGATAGACCGTTCTATTGTATTGAAAGGATAAATCCATGGGGTTTACTGCAGTGTCTTGAAACCGCAAGTTGATGCTGCGGAGACGTAAGAAATGTACTTTATCATAGCTTTTAAATGGTTGTTTCTATCGACAAAGTCACGGATGTGGTACCATACTTATGAAGTCATGGCAATAGCTTTAACTCACTGTTTTTTTCCATAAGGCCCAACTCATAACAAACAATGGCATGTCTACTTGTCACGTGTTCGAGTGGGTGAAATAAGATTTGTTCGTTCCGGTTCGCCGATTGCGAGGAAAGCCGTTTGGTGCGTGTGGAAATAGGTTTGTAGCAGCGTGCCGTAATGTACCGAAGTTTACTGAATGTTTTGATGTTTGTTGTTTCAGTGAGTTTGTTTTGTTTTTTTGTTCCTCCTTCCTCGCCAACCATGCCTCTCCGGTAATGTTTTCAACATTGCGTTCCAGTGCATTTGGAAGACTCTCTTTCTCTCGCGCTCCCCTCCCGTTTGAGGTTCGTGAAATGCACAGGCTCCCGAAGTATGTTGTTTGCAGGAAACCGAAACCATAGCCACTATCATAACTCAATGAAAATTGCATTACAGTTTGCTAGCGGTGTTTGCATTTTTCCCGCGTCTGCTGCTGCAAACGAACAAACAAACACATCAACTTCCGTAGCCGCTTCGAGTTGTGAGGCGTTGATTGCTTACAAAGCACTTTTCCAACCAACTTTCGTTATCAACTGGTATGCAAACGCACATACACACGCATTATATCCATGCAATGGTACAAGAGTTTGGTGAGCGATATACAATGGCGCCGACGTGCATTTTGCAATCGGTCGATATCTGCCGTTTTATGTTACGGCTGGAAAGAAGGAAACTCAACAAACAAAAATCGAACAAGATAAAAGATATCAGCCAACCGTACGGTAAGGCGCGCCATTATCGGCTTATTATGCTGCGCTTTATGTTCAGCGGTTCCCTGGAGGCTCAGCCGATGTTCACACGCAACGCATCCACAACACAACGGGAAACCGAAAGGCTAAAAGATCAAAAAAAAAAGCACCAGGCACCACTATGATGTTAACTTTCATGCTGGTACAGGTTGAAGCAATGTTAATTACAGTGTCGAAGGCTTGGCGATAGCTACCTCCGGTGCCCCTGAAGACCTAGATAATGGGGTGCAAGCAAAACGGGAAACAAAATGGTTCCCCCGTTCCTTCGTTTGCCGTTTCCGCAACAAAACACTCTGCTGTGCACACCTGAGAGTGGAAGTTAGCAGAGTCATGATGATTGTTTGATTGAATTTCCTACATAATTTCAAAATTTAATGGGATACATTCTGCCGCTTCATGGAGGACGAAGAACCGTACACAGAATCGTTACATATTGCTTTTGATGCTGTGGGAAACCTGGATCAGATTGAAGTTCAGATCAGTCCAAAGAAGGGGGTTTTCCTGACAAGTTCATGTGATTTTTAGCATCTTAGCTCAACATGCCCTCTTTGCTTATTCAGGTTAATTATCTTTGAGAAGAAAGAAGGATAAGGAACACCTTTTTTTCTAGACTTCTCTTCGATGCTTGTTTAAAAGCATAACTGTTTCCAATGTTTATTTTCATTTTAGTAAGGAAGGTGGAAATAAACGACTTACTTATTAAGAAAACAAGGGCAACGAAACCTGTTACCACATTTTTGATTGCCAGCACTACATGTTGCTCGAAATTGACAGTCTCGGCAAGCATTTCTCGAATACTTGCAAAAGTTTCCAATGAATCAACTCGTACGTGATATGAAAATCATTAATCTTTCGGCCCCCGAAAACCATTTCCTGCCATCAATTCACCATGGTTTTTCCACGTGTCGGGAGGTTTATTTGGGGGGTCACCCTTTATACATGTTTTTCATCTTCACCTTTTACCCCATCGATGCATCGTGTTTGGAAGAAAAACAGTTTCCACCGTGTGATTGATTAGGTGACGCATCACCGAGTGGAAGAGGGAAAAAGGGGCTATCTTTTTGCTTACGGGATTGGGTATTTCTTCTTGGAAATTCACCCTGGACAACCCCCCCATCTTTCCCACTCAATCGTTCGAAGAGATGAAAAGTGTTTCCATCTTGATGGTTTTTCTTTTGGAGGTGAGGGACGGGGTACGGCTAACGTACCTTTTTGGAGAGAAAATTCCATCTCGGGCGAACCGTGTTTTTTTTACCTTCAGATTTTATGTTTCACTTTCTTTATTGTGGTTTCGGGTTTTCCTGGAATGGAAAGTATGTTGATCGTCGGTTTTGCCGGGGATGAAAAGAAACTTCAGGATAGGGGAAACAACAAATACTACTACTACTATCCGATTGAAAAGCAATATCGTCGGCTGTCAGCTCAGGACGTGTGAATTTTATCGATTTTAAATTAGCATACCCAATTTTTGCAAATTCATGTCCGCACAGCGGAGGTTTTCGGCTTTTGCTTTTCGACCAGCAGGAAAAAAAAGAACCAAATTCATGGAAACGGAAAAAGGAAAGAAAGCAGCATTCTCGGTTAGGTTTCTTCGGGCATCGAGGGCATTGAGAGACAAGATAGCGAGCATCTTGCCCAAGCAACCTGCCGAAACCGAACTCTGTTAGCGGAGTTCGCGCTTCGACAGACGGGTCGATTTTATGGGGAATTTATATGTAAACGATAAAATTTAACCATCGCTTCAGCGTGGAGCCTGATTTTGCGGATCAGTGGGCAATAGAGACGCCGACGAGATGCTGAGTAGCTGAGCGCTGCCGAAAGGGTGGGTTCAATATGGCTTCAAGAATTGGCCGGGATTGTTTTGGGTTTGCATAAATTTTCAGTTTTGTTCATGGACCCACTGCGAACATTGGTGGGCTTGGTAAAATAGTATTGTTTATGGATATTGATTGAGTTACCGCTAAACGCTTTTATCAATAAGTGTGAACTGAAATAAATTCAAAAAATTATTATTTTAATTTGCAAAAGTTTCACACTTTAATTAGTGTTCTGCACTCAGCAGCACTTATACAAAGTGTTTTTCCTAATGCTGTACAAGTAAGGCTACGATTATTGCTCCTTGCTTAAGGTTCGAAAGCGAAGCACCTGTACCTGCTTCCCGTTAATCGTATTTTCTAATAATGTTCTCTGCCTTTCCGACTTGACGATCATAAGGAAAATGTGTCGCTTGCCAGAAAGAAATTAGTTCCACCCGTGGGTCTCGGCCCACGCTCCTGCCTTTCGGTTGCCTAATTTTCTCCGTACCGGCATTTAGGTTTGGGCTTTTGTGTCACAAACAGCCTCGAAAGGCTCGAACAGAGGGAGACACAAACTCAAGCGGAAGGAAGTTGTTGTTAATTTAACTTTGCTGCCTTCCGCCGGCTCCCGCGGGCGTACCGGCGTGTTTTTGTTTGAGTAATTCCAAGAGCCAAGATTATTTCGCTCGGTGGCATACGAATGTATGGGCGGAAAAACCAAGAATCCATTATGGAAAATCTCTTCCCGCCCAGGTTACGGTGGAAACCCTACATCCGGACGAGAGCTGCCTTAGGTGGCGGTGCTTTGTGCGACGAAAGGTTATGTCATTTTGTTTCGGTTGTTAAATGAACGAGCCTTAAATGTTTCTTCATCGAAGGTGGCATTTAACGGAATGCTAGAACATTCCCAAGCCCGACGCCGAATGAAACTCCTCTTTCCCACCTCGGACGGTGACCCCAGGTGAGCCTATTTGGTGTGGTTTTTCGTGACCCGGGCATGCCTGGATAACGGTGGAACGAGGTGAATGGTCACCCGATGAAAAACGCGGTGGCTGTGTTTCGGGTGACATTATACCCACGCAATGTGTGTTCGTGTAGGTTGTGCTAACGGGTCGGGAAAATAATGTAATTTTGTCACCCGAACGTGCGGTTAGCGATGTGAGAAATTTGTACCCACTTCCCTTTAAGCGGTTCAAAACCAGCCGGCCAGCCATTTTCTTGTGCTTTTTGACCCGTTTCGGATGGTAATGATTTTATGGGATTATGGTAATAAATTCGTTTATGGGTTGATAAAAAAGAGCGTGAAAATTTCCCGTAGGTTGTGATTATTGATATTTTTCATCAATCTTTCCCGCTGGGTTTTGCCAGGGAAAATAAACCTTTTTTATAGAAAAAAATGATATGCAACACATTGGAACAGCTGATGTAACGTGGATGTTGGTAGAACCCGGAAAAAGATTAATGACCAGGCGTTTTCAAGCCGAACAATTTGTTGATCTACCCAGCCGGAGTTTATGCATCACGCTGGGCATGATTTATTCAACGAGCACATGATGTGCATGTGTGTTTATTGATTGTACGCAACAACTGCAGCAAAAATCAACAGGAAAGGTTAGCATGACTATAAATTGTTGAACCAACGTGAGTTTCCTAAGTGTAGCAAAAATAAATAAAAATGAAAGAATGTTTTTTCACATTTTCCCATCGATGTGGCACAAACCTATTTCATCGATTTGTTGCTGTTTCGGAGAAAGTTGTTACCACCAGAACCCACCGTACAGCTGACGCTCACGGCAAACGGAACGGACAACTCCGCCGAGGATTAGGGAACATGATGCCGTTCGATAAAACCATTTAGCTGAAATTGGCTTTGTCATGGACGTCAGCTTCCCGGTCTCGAACGCCAACCCTCTCCAACCGTAATCATTCTAATGCACGTTTGATTAAGTTATTCCCCAGCGTTGCGCTGGGACGACGAGCGTCGGATACTCTGTCCCCTCCGGCTTCCGCTGGCTCGAAGGTGCACCACTTTCTCCGGACGCGTCTCACGGGCGGAACGGGATTTACATGGGAAATGAGCTCTTGGTGAGGTGAAGGAAACGGCGAAAACAAAATCAATACCACCACCTCCACGACCACCAGGCTCGGCTTAGGCTTTGACCTTAATGCTCTCGCTTTTGGAAGCATAAGCAATGGTCGCGTTGCTCGGAACGGATCTCGTGTTCCTTACGGCTGCCGGTACGTCGCGTTTTTCATTCGTGGATTGCACTTAATGTTAGCTTTTGAACGTAACGTTTCGAATAAGAAATCGATGGACTGTCACTGGGCGAGCAGTCCCTAATAATCATACCGTTTTTGGGACGCGATCGAGTTGAATTAGTTTAATTATTTAATTGTCTAACGCTTTCTCTCTAAATTTGTTCGTAACAGCTTCACACTTCTGTCGGTTAGCTCGTGTAGGGTTGTGGAATGCATGTTTTGTGTGTTTTAATTTCTGGAACATCAATGGAAGCGAGAGGGAAAGTTTATCGAAGTTGCAGACGGGTTCATGTTGTAGAAAAGTAGTGCATCAGACTAAAACTAGCAAGTGTTAAACAAGACAATGTATGTGCCAGCAGTATGTGTTGATTAAACTAACAACACAGTTCGTCAAATTCTGCCGTTTCTCGAGATTGTATTTATTTTTGTGTGAAAAGATCGATTTTCGGATTCAGGTCGTTTGAAAAGTCCCAGATCTGGCAGTATTGATTGGAAAATGCTGGCTAAAGTGGGACATAAGAAGAAATACATCCAATAGGACTGTGATACAATATATATTTCTATACGACAATCACATGGGTAGTGTTGTGGAAAATCAATAGAAAAGGTTCCGTCTATTGTCGATTTTTCCGTTTCCAGAATCCTTTCGTCATACGAAAAGGACAACGAAACGGCGTATAAAAACTCACCCACTCGTTTGTGGAAATGGATCTTCTTTTGACGCAAGAAGGGTGAAACAGTTTGCCAAAGGTGGAAGATAGAAATCTTGTCCATGGTCATCATTTGTTGCCGGCTGAAAAGGAGGCAACTAAGGATGATATCGACGAACGGGGAGTGATGGAAAATCGAATTAAGAAATCATTACTGCGCGCCGCTCCGGGATTGGATGGCACCGAACAAAAGCGGATTATTGTACATTAATCTTCCGGCTGGCGACTATAAATATCCGTTACGCGCTGGCCAGCGGTACGCGTGTACTTTACGGGTACATGTTTGCCCTGCAGCTTTTTTCCGCATCGTAAATCAATTATTGATTGACGTTCATCGATAATTTTCCACCCATAAAATCGGGAAACTGCTTGATGAATGGAGCTCGAAGTGTGGCTACAAAAATTGAGCGCACCATTTATGGAACTATCGGCGAAATCGGGAGGTAATGCCAGCACGTGCCCGCTCCGCGGCCCTGAACCTTTCCGGTATGCCCTTCGGGTGGGGCATTTTTCGTTGGCAAGGATTTCCCGTGAGCTTCGGCGCGGTGCTCGTGAGTTGATAATGATGAATTGTTCGGCCATCGTAGTCCCCGGGCAAAGGTGCAACTGCACTTTCCAAACCGGGTCAATCATGGGTTGGATTCGATCGCATTCCCTCGATCCACGCCGGATACCGAACGCTGCCGGTGCGTCAATGTCGGGGCATTTGCATTCGTGATTTGTGCCTCGGCAAGTTGTTATTTATTCACGCCTTTAGGATCTCGCAGTGCCGCGTTTGCTTTTCCATCGCCGACCGGGCGAACAAGCACAATCGATTCGAGGTTTCGAGAACCTCCCGGCGGGTGAACACCGAATTGCATCCCCCTTCAATCAATTGCCACGGCAACGCCATAGGCCACGGCATAGACAAACGAAATGTGAAATGTCCTAGATATGGCCGCACAATCGAACGGCACAAGAGCGCTGGCTTCGCAAGGGGGAGTAAAAGGGACGGAGAAGGCAGTCCTAGAAGCGGGAAAAACGAGCGAGACGGGTGGAAAATCGATATTCCATTTTCAGCGTCGTCCGCAATCCGACGTTTGCTCCAACGCCAACGACCGAGGGCAACCTACATTTGTTTTCCATACCTATAGTTTTTCACCTCGCCCACCCCCAGGGCGAAGCCTATGGAGTGCGGGAAAACCGTTCGCCCACACGAAGGAAGGCACTTCGGTCTAACATACACCGCCGTAGACGTGTGTATGTGCACGCGTGGGTTCAATAAGCCCATGCTGGTATGTGTCTGACGGTGGAGTGGGCTCGGTGTGACTTAACTGTCAATATGATTAAAAATTCATTTTTATCCATCAACGGATAGCGTGCGAAGTGGCACGGGAAAAAAGGACGATCGAGTCGAGTTTTCCCTAGCCAGGATAAGAAGCGCCATTGAACGCTCGTAGCACGGTGAATCGCAGCCGGTGGGAGAAGAAGCTCCCCCTCGGGAAAGCGTGGTATCGATTCCCTTAAACGCCTGCCATAAAATAGGAAATGGAATGAAACGGCTGTCGATTATACGTTGCTTCCATTGCGAAGGAAAGCCTCTTGGAATGCAGGTGTTGACTACCTGAACTATTTTTATCGACGTAATAGTTAATCGGTAATTCTGTGTAGGTGCCGTAGAATGTACCGGTCCACCTCCAAGATACCGAATCTGTAACCTCACTGTTTTGATGCCAGGAAATGCTCAGATTTGTAGCTACGATTTAGAACCTAAGAGTTTATGCCAAAATCCTTGAGTATATCAGATGACACTGTGAGCGAAAGTAAACCAGGCAATCGTGAGCGATGACTTTCAGTCTCCCATTAACCTCCATTTTCCAAGTCTGGCGGTTTTCTTTGACGCACCAAAGGACCCTACGGTTGAAAGTCACTGACCGACTAACCCAACATGTTTTGCGAGGATGTCTTCTCAGGGAACCTGCGGTGCCGACAAGTCCGGTATTTAATAAGCCCATTATGGCTATTATGATTTCACCAATGGCGTTGCCAGCTGTGGGCCTCTAGGAGTCGCCCGGGCTGGACCGTTCCTTGGTTGCACGCAAGGATCTCGTTCGACTTTTTTCGACCTCTTTCTAGTAGGCGCCGCCAGTACGTTGGCCTTTTGTAGGTTAATGCTTGCAGATGGTGTAGCACATTTCCTTTCCTAGGGTGACCCTTGTCCGATAAAATAACAGGCCACCGGGAGGGAACTGATGTTGGGTAACCCCTTTGCCGGCGGAACATGGGCAGGGGTTATAAATTTAGCACGCCATGAACCCCGTTTAGGACTCGTTTGACCTGTGGACGGTGCGATGAGACAGTAACGAGGTCCATTACTACCGATGAACTCTCAAGGGTGTCCGGTGGAAATATTCGCCACATGTGGAAGAATAGGTTCCGGGAGCGACATGACCTAACACATTCCAACACATTCCATTTTTTAATTAAGTATCCTGGTTTTCCCTGTACACCCTCACTGTTCCGGTATTCTCCTACACGCAGAGCATTCTTGAGGTCCTCGGTGCGCCTGTGTATGTTTCGCTGACGTCACAAACATCCTACCCGAGCTCGTTGGGCAATGTTCATGCTCCTAGCAGGGACTTTCCTGGAAAGTTTTCCAATAAATTGTCCGCCTCCATTTTCCCATTTCCTTGGCACCATCAGTTCTGGTGTGGAGCAAAGTCCGATACACTCATATGTAGGTTTTCCTTCCATACTTCTTTCCCACGGAACCTTCAGCAGAAGCTTATGTTCGTTGGCAGCTTGGCGCAGAAATATTCCGCGTACAAACTCTGGCGTGTGGCTTAGCTCCACTATGGCGTGCGTGCTGGCGGGCAAATTACGTGTGAAGAATACATTTAACTCGCCGTACCTTCCACCAGTGCACAGTGGGCACGCGAAAAGAGGAGCGACTTTAAATGAAACCTTCCCGGAAGGAAGAAACTTCCCCGGCGATGAGCACACGGATAATAGAAGGTGTAGATTTTCGGCCCGAGATAAGAGGACGTAACAGCCGGCGCTACGATGGTCTAGATTTATAATTTAAAACTCCTCAAGGTCACCACGGGTTGAGTGCATCTGATTCGCTGCCTCGGTGTTATCTTTTCCCGATTCGCTTCCGAAGTTATGAAATTACGTAATGGATTATCCAGTATCCAAGTTTTCCGGCACAATTAGTCACGCCCAAGATGGTCCTCTTCCAGTAGGATCAGCCTTTGCTAGTGATTCTGAGGCAAAACTCCTTCGAAGCGAAAAGTTTTAATCAATTTTAAAATAACTGGCGCGGTTAGGACCGTTTTTTTTTACAGATTTAATAATCCCTATTAAATTACCCTAACAAAACTAGTAAACGCAAAATCTGGGTAGAAGTTAGTCTGAAAAACTATCTGTTTGCCTCAATCTTAGCTGAGGAGCAAAGATGTTTCTACGGCATCCAGACTCCGGATTCCGGTGCTGATGTCAGATGCCACTATTTTTCATCGTACGTACAGAGCATAAAATGTCGCCAAAAGGGAAGCATAAAAAAGAGCGTATTGTTTGTCTTGCCCTGCAGTTCACCAACAGCTCTTCGCATTCGTACATTGAGCAATTCTTTATGCCGGCAGCACCAACACCGACGACGTTCGCGAAAAACTCACAAACTGCCGTAGTCTGGCTGTGCGAACTATGAATCATTGTGCTTGTTGATCTTATCACCGGGGTCTTGGAGCCGATGGTGTGTGCGTGAAGCGTTTCGCTTACGGTTCAGTTGCAACGCTATGCACCGCTGATTCCGTCACATACGACCTGAAAGCAACCGACAACAATCGCGTTCCGGCAGTTTCCGAGTCTCGCGTTGGGTGCTCCATCGAGGGAGATCTCATTGAGACATCGTACCCCCGCGAACCTTCGCCGAGAGCAATAGATCCAGATCTAGCGGCTTAAATGATGTACTGAATAGATAAACACTGATGCAAATCCGGATGCCATCTGGAGCGGCGTATTTCTTCACGAGGCTCTAAGTCTGAGAAAAAGCGCCTAGCACAAACGATGCCGCAATCCAGAACCCTCTTGAAGTTTGCGGCACCACACGGAGTTCTTTTCCACCTTCCTAGCTAGCAGTGGTTCCTGCTGCGTCTGGGGTTACCTAAGAGGCGAATGTGCATTTCTTTTCCTGCATGTGTGGCATTTTTCAGCCACATGCTGGAAAACTCGTGCACCGGGACTTAGGGAGCGTGCAATGTGACAATTTCAGCACATTGTGCTCGGCGCATTATTGATTCCGTTCAGCGTTTTCCCGCGAGTCGCTCTTCCGGATAAGTAAACACACTCGAAGCGGGCACCCGTTGCCACTGTGCAGCCATATGGGGGATTATTTATTCGCTTCGCTTCAAACTGATTCACAATCGTTGGTTGCAATTGTGTGTTGGAGACAGAGCGTTGCCTCAGAGCGGAATGTGAACAGGATGCTCGGGCACATTCCGTTAGTCGAGCGCAGGAAATTAAAATACGTGCCTCATTTCACGACATCCCGCAAGTGGGATTTCATTAACATTGGAAAAGATCCTTGCAAACACATTGTTACGGAACCATAAAAACCAATGCGGTATCAAAGTGAGTAAGCTAACAGTCGAGATAAAGGTGGTTTTTAGTGTCGATAAATCTATTTTCTATGTTATTTATTTTTTTAAATTAAATTTATAGTTGTTATAGTAAAATTTTTATCACATCCAACTTATCTTAGCTGTAATTTTAATTGCGTATGAGTTATTAAAAGCTAGCATTGCTAAAAAATTGCATGAAGTACCTTACACTCGCACTTAATTGCATTATATAATTTATGTCTTGCAACAAATTAAATTTAATCTGGAGCAGAAAAAAAAACCTAAGAGCCCATTAAATTAATTTACCGAGAACACGCAAATATCGAATCAAACGATGTGTGTGCACTCTGCTGCATTTCGTTACCTTGTTGGTGTTGGGCCGGGGTGCACTTTATTGTGCCTTTGCGAAACGGGGCAACTGGGGTTTTTTTTTCTTATCCAGGCCATACAAAGTTTACACCCCTCCATCGTGTTCAAGAGTAATCCAACAATAAACTGCTCGGGAAATTGTGCGCAAGGAAAATGAACGAAAAAAAAATAGAGATGCTCATTTGTCAATCCAACAGGTTTTATATGCGGTGTGATAAAAAATGCTCTCGTACCGTTTGTGCAATTAAGTGTAGTTTTAATTGAACGTAATTAGAGTTTCCGCTCGAAGGAGAATACTTTTTACGTCATATTTTCGCGTGAGTTGTTTTCTGTCTTTTTTAAGCCCGAAGAGGATTTTGCGTGTGAGGGATGCTGTTTGGGACAAAAAAAGAACAACCGTGTGGCAAGCAGCGCGTCGAAACATGCAGCGAAGTTGGGTTTGTAAGCGCATCATGCATCCGACTCCGAGGGGGATTATCTTAATTTGCACTCCAGAAAGTCCCGTTGTGTTGATGTGATGGTACACTTAATGTGACTTTACCTTTTTTTTTTTCTAGAGTTCTGTGGGTGACGGAGCAATTGTGCAAAGCGTTGGTTTGGCATTAGATGAGCTGCGATGGTAATTAGCAGCGAGATAAGTTTGCTCGGATGGCGCTGTAAAATGTGTTTTCGCTCCTTAACACCCTCTGATAGTTGTATGCAAAGGTCCCCGAAGTGTTGGTGTTGCAAGTGATAAGCTTACAGATTTTTTTTCCTTTTGGCGCGGGAAAGAATGCTGTATCTAGATTAATCGGCTCAAGGGCAATTATGTTGAAGCAGAGGCCACGAGGGTTCAAGTAGCAAAGTGGGTTGAGTGAAAACGACCTTCGAACATAAAAATAACTATAGATTTATCTTGGGCTTAACACGTCAATCTGAACTCTCGAGAAATTCGATGGATTCCTAAGAACTGGCTAAATTTTCCTCGTATCGGTTTAATGTCTAAATGAACATAGGACTCGCCCACATGATACGGCCAACATTCCTTCTTCTCGAAACGTTGACGAACAAAATGAGACCATTTTCCGACGCGGGCGTTTCATTCGAACCGTGCAGCTATGTTTAATTTATGCACTTCGAGCCGAAAGTCCTCCCCCTGAACGTCCCGACGAACCTTGCTCGCATGTGTCTCCTCCTTTGTTGACCTAGTTATAACGTCAGCTGAAAATGTATGTATGATGGACTGTTCTGGGGGAAATGGAAAACATGTGCTCATGCGATACGGAGGTTGTGGAATGCGTGCAAGTGTGCTGCGAGGGACGTGTTTATGTTTAAACCCGCCCCGGGTTTGATGTTGATGCGACGAAGATGAACTAGAAAACCGCCAGCCATTGCATAATTCTCTCCCGTTTAGCCCTCGACATAACGCCGCAGACGAGACGTGGGTGAGATGGTGACATTCAGCTGTCAAATAGTAGGCCAACGCGAACGATTCGGACGATGGATTCGGTTCGGAGATCAAGATGCTGCTGCGCCGGGTTTTTCTTTTCTTTCGCCAGTTTCTTTGTGTGGGAATTTTTCTTGAAAAGCGTCGAGTGAGCTCCGTTTGTGAATACCCGAGGAACGTACTCAATTTTCCACCTGTTTGCTTTCGTTTGTAAAGTGCGAGTCATGACCGTATCAACAAGGCTTCAATGAGTCAATCTTCCGTGGTACAACAATATGTTTGTGGAGCTCTCCTCGGAGCACCGAAGGTTCGCGCGAAGGATTTTCCATTATGTGGTTAGAAAGTCACGCCGTTTCGCGCACCGAGAAGCAATAATTAATCGCTTTCGAGACCGAATGAAAATGGAAAACTTAGTCGGACCGAGTTCACGTGCAGTTGGCCTTTCCATCTGTTCTAGCGCTCCTTCGTTCGGACGAGCTCAAGGGGGTTCTCTTGACGGAATGGCGACGGTGCGATGGTTCGGTTTTCCAATGTTTACAGTGTGTAAAACACGACGGTGCCCTGCTGGGTATCGTTGAGTAGTGTCGTTTGAATTTCCCCTGCTAGATCCGGGTGGCACTATGTATGTTCCAACTTTGGGTTTGTGTTTGAGTTCAAACCCAATTCAACCAACCGCAGGACGATGGTACTAGAGTCGAGGTCTTGTTTAATGTACTCTCACTCGATTGCAATGTTCGAGTTAAATGGTATTATGCCACCCGAGTTGTCTGGTTGAGTAGGAACTATTTAATTGGATTACGCAGACGGGTGTGAGTTCGCACGATCAAGGTGTGAAACTTTGAGCAAGGCTTCGGAAGAGTGTTCAGAAATCATTTTAAGCTCGAATTCTATGTTGCTCTTGAAAATTAAATTTGTTCGATAATATCGTCAAAACAGTTTTGATAGAAAGTACTTTACTAACACAGCTTTTTCCTCCGCTTTCTCGGAGCAAACAAATCAAGTCCACCAAATACTATTTATGTAGCAACAAAAGTACGAAAGGTTGGGATGCTCTAACAGACTCACAGTGCGTCGCTCGTTGGCGCTGTACTTCTCTGTTGTTGATCTGTTTTTTTCGATACCCACACCTTCACTACGGTCAGCCGCGGCGAAAAGCGGCGTCTGGCCAGCTCTCGAATCCCCAGCGGTCAGGAGCGGAAAATCGCCCGCGTCTTAAAATAGCGCCAACAGCGTTGACCGTCGGGTGCATCGGGTTTGGGCGAGCAGGAAATTTGTTTGCGGTTGCTGCAGCTGCATCGGCCGCTCTGTGTGCAGGTAAAGCGAGCGAGCGAAAGAGCGAGCGGGCCAAGGGTGAGGGAAAACAAAAAAAAAGGAAAATGCAAGGGAAAATGAGTCAGGTTTACAAACGTCGTGTGTGCATGCAGGGTCGGGGCCATGCCGAGCCGGGTGGCTTGAAAAAATTACTCCCAACGCTCAGTTCGGTCGTGAGCAGCGTTGCGAACGGTGCCACGCGCGGTTTTTCCTCGCGGTTCGGGGTTTTTCCGTTTAAAAGTTAGCCACACGTGGTAGTTTATTTTGTTCGGCCCTTTCCAACCGGCTAACTCCGTGGTTACCTCCGTGGTGGAAAATAGTAAACTAAAGGAACCCGAGGGAAAGAAATTCAAAGAGAATAAAACTTCAACTTTCAAGCGAGGGTGGAGGAAAATCGAAAGTGACCCTATTTTGTTGACCCGCTCGCGAGGTGTAAGTAGAACTTCCAAAGTGGCGGGACCCTATTTGGCGTGCAATCGTATTTGTAAAGCAAATTGGCAACAATTTCCCTGACGCGATAAGCCAACAACATATGGAACGAAGTACGTTCACTCACTCTAAGCTTGTTGGTGTTATATTTTCGTTGTTCGCAATCGTCGAATGGGGCTAAAATGCTTGATGGTGATAAACCGCAACATAATTTAAAATAATTACATCGAAAATGTCGGACGCGTAGTTTGTGCTCATTAGCGGAAAATGGAGTACAGCACCCGAAAGGGCACCGTTTAGAGAAACGAGGTCAAAAATTCGATCAACCGTCGGACGAGGTCGCGAATCGGTGATCGACTTTTTGGCGACCGAAGAAACCCGTCCGCATTGCCGCGGCCAAGTGCGCCGCCAAAGTGTGTGAAAAGTGCAAACAAGAAAGCAAAACACAAACCCACCCGCCAATTTAGTGGCTTCAGTCGAACGGGGGAACTGAAGTGTTCGAATGACCTAGGTGGAAAAGTGAGTGTGAACGGGAGGGAAGCTGCAAAGGGCTTGAGATCTGTGCGCCTTCAAATTTGATTAATGCTATTAACCGGGTTGCATTCATGCGTGTGCTGGTGTGGTGTGAGGAACCGGGCACTGGTAAGGGGACTCATGCTCTCAAGACGGTGCCCCGGTTACGGTGCTGAGTAGCATCGAAGCATCGAGTCGAGTCCGCTGTAGAGGCAGTTACTGACTTCGTCAACCGTCGTCGAGCCCGGGTTACCGGGGTGAGGTTAGTATGTTGATTGGTTTTTAACGACGGCCTGACGAGCGGCGTTAAAAAAATCCACTTCACCTTTTTTGTCGACGACAAACAAAAAAAGTCTTACATGCTCCGTTACACGGCGCTAAATGGGAACAGGGAGTAGATTTCGGTGTAGATAGCTCTAGGTGGCGTTCCCTCTAATGCAGTGCAAGCATACCGAAGCAGAGGAAATTAAACCACTGTGTGCCTCAGAGCAACGTCGTGGAGCTCACTAAGGGCCGAGAGGAGTAAAACATGAAGAAGAAATTCAAACATGGTTGTGAAAAAAGCAAAAAAAAGTTTTCAAACATCCAAACGCCACCAGTTAAAAAAGATCAATGGTTCTCTCTTCTTTAATGTGCATCTTTTTTAAAAAAAAAACAACGCTCGTGTGACGTTTTAGGGGATAACGGCAAAGGTGGGTGGTTGGTTTGGCACTTACCTAATTACAATAACCATCAATTTCTATCTACCGGGCGTGACGTGGTTTCAGGTGTGCCCTAATAACCGTTAATCCCCCGGAGGCAACGTGTAAAGTACGTAATTTGATCAGGGAAAGAGCAAACTTTAGTGTTGCCTTGGAGTGTATAGGTTAAGTAACTCTTCCTAGTTTTTTTTTTTATCAAGCCTAAATGCTTTTCTAAACCTCTTATCAGGTTTCAGTGACTTATTATGTCATATTTGAGTTTTAAAATAACTTTGATTCATTTATGGCAAACTAATAAAATACTGTGCAATAAAAGGCAATCAAGTGAAGAGATAAAATGGTGAAAATATTAACAAACAATGACCTACCAACGGCAATAAAACAATGGACTATTATCGCTCAACGCTCTTATTCGAGTTATGATGCGTTACTTTGATTACTTACTTCGACATTTCCATTGAACGTAATAAATGTTTACATTTTAACATCAGACTTGCTTTATCTTGATGTGGATAAACGCTTTTACTCATGTTGTTTTTCATAGACCTTTTAACCTTATTAATATTAAACTTATTATCGGTAGGCATTTTCGTGTGAGAAAAGTTTTAAACATTTATTACCGATTTAGTACAGTGCTTTAAACTGATGGCCGAAACCTTTCACTTTATCCCTTCAAACTTCGTCATGTCATTTATGATCTAAATTGAAGGCATTTTAAAATAAATCCACCGTCCAAAGTTGCGAATAAATTTGGCTCAACCGGTGCCTCTTTCTTCGGTGTGAAGCCATTTAACGACACACTGGATGGTGTGCTCGCGATAAAAAGAGCTCCATAAAGCCACCATTACGTGCCGGGGGGCAGTATGGCGTCGGTGTGAAATATAAAGGAGTGTCAATCAAATTTTTAGCAATGAAGTAACATAAAAAAGCCGCAGGAAAAATTCTCGAAAGTGGTGGGAAAATGCGAAAAAAAGGAATCGTTGGTTTTTGGTCTTTTGAAATCGCTCCAATCTGTGACTTTGTTGCACCGTCAGGTTTATGATAGTTATTATGTTGCAATGCGTTTTGTCTTATTTCAACCGATCGTTAAGTCTGTCTGGTGTAGGTTCGGTTCGGAAGAGGAAAGATTTTCCGCTCGTTATTATGATGGGACCGTAGGTTTCAATTTTAATGGTCGCAAATCAGTGACAAACGAAATGTCAAGTCCGTGAGGTAGAAGTGTTTTGTAGCTTTTAGTTGATTTTTCTTCTGAGTTGTACCTTGTTTTACTTGAACTTTCCCTTCAATTCCTGTGTTCACTCACGATCGCAGATTGGAAACGGTTCAGTCACGATAATTTACAGGTTAAAAAAAGAATTCGACCAAAATGTAATGAACCTGAGGAAAGTTGTGTTAGTACAGCTGCACTCGAATGGAATGCAATTAAATTTTTGTAAATTGGAGTGTTCTCGATCTTGAGCCGAGCACGAATGCCGTGATATGGTAGAATGAAGTTGTAAAACCCGACAATTAGAGCTGCATGTTTTGGAAAGAAAGCACCGTGCGCAGACGACGAAAACTCGTAGGTGGTTTGACATTCACGAGCTGTTGCGGATATTTGACCCCATCCACGCTAGTCAATTTTCCACCTTTCTCCCTGCTCTAACTTAATTTACACCCAGCGCTATGGCGTACAGCAACGTTGTATGAGGAAAAGAAAAAAAAGGGGCGAACACCTTGGAACCATTTGGGGGTGCGCGCATTCACGTGTTCGACTTTGGTTGTTGTTTTCTTTGAAGGGTGATGACGACACGACACGACATTTTCTACAACGTTGGCATGGCGGAAAAACGACGCTGCTCGTTCGCCCACTCGACCCACGGTTTGTGTGGGCGAGGTTGTGCTAGAAGGCCCCCAAACAAAAGACATAGCCTTAGCGAGGGTTGCCAGATAAGAATATGACGCGGCTTAGCGTAAAATTGCCGGCTTTGATTTGATTGAAACAATCGTGAGCCGGCGAAGAAAGCTTGCGAAAGAGGCGAACTTTTGCGTGGGTTTCTTACGATTTCCTTTCAATTTGAACGCTCGTATCTTCTGCTGATAGCAAAGGGTGTGTGGCGGCTTACTGAAGGTCTAAACCCATCTCCGAAAGTGAGGTACTGCTCGGCTGCTTTGTTGGCTCATGGCTCACTTGACATTATCGAAACATAACCGAAGCGAAAAAACACGTTCGTCAACCGACTGGCAACATAAGAATGTTCATTTCGAAAACACCTCACCTACTCAAGCACAAACACCTCCTCAAGGTCGCGGAAAGACGCGCCCAACTACGCGCGTGGGACGTGTTTTCACGTATCGTCGGCACATTATCGGAAGCTCTTGAAGAGGGCGAGGTGGTGCCGTTAGAAATGAAAACGAAAACCGAGGGAGTTAGAGGGTCTCCTTGTAGGAAGAGGTAAGCTTTCAGATATTCATATTTACGGTTTGAGGTTGTTGAGTTGGGAGCACGGAGCAAGCTTGAAGGAAATATGATAGTTCCCTTCCGATGAGAATGTAACATTTGGTACACATAATTGCGGCATATTACGTCTCGTGTTACGTGATTGCGATGGCGCAAAGCGGTAAATGTTAACACGAATGCTTAGCCGAAATACTTGTCTTTCATTTTTCGAACATAAATTTGAATGTGGATATGCCCCTTCTAACAAGATTGTACGATTTCGATCGATAAGGATAAACAAGGAACATCAAGAACTGCATCAGAAGTAAGCAATGAAGAAGAAGTCGAAATAATCTCTTTACCTAAAATTGTTTTGCATACTTCTAGTTACCCTAGGCTCTAGGGTTTAGCGGTTGAACGTCGGAGAGGTTCTTCATAAATACCATTGCGAACCTAAATGGAAATGTGCTGTCCGAAAACCCACCGAGCCACCGAAGTTGCCCTGTGGGGCATTCTCGTTATGGTTATGGGCTTCATTTCGAAAATTTTTATGCCACCCAACGAGGACCGGAACTCCTACCAGCATCGTGTATGTAAGTCTATTCTGGGTCTAACAAATGAGTAAACTCGAGCTGACGTAAAGTATAATTCTTTGCCACACTAATATTGCCTGCTGTGTGGAGTTGAGAGTTTCCCATTGTTGTCGGCACGGTACGAATGGGGCAGGGAACATTTTGGAAAATTTGCATTCCATACGAACCCCTACAAATCGGTCCCGAACCCGGGGGTGTATTTTTAGCGATACTGAGTACTGATTCCATTACGGCCGTTTCGTACGGCTCCCGGTGGGAAACTTCTCTGACCGACCGGTCTGCAATTGCAGGATACGGATTTGCATTTCAATGGAAGTGAAACTGTCGGTGCATGTGCATGAAGCGCAGATAGGAGCTAATGGGAAAAGCCCTACTCCCGAAAGAGGATTCCCTTGTCCCGATCGGGGAGAGGGACTGATGGGACTTTGCGGTTGCGTTGCTGTATTTCAGCTGAACTTCCGGGAAATAGGAAGCTCGGTGCGGGCGAAACAGGATTCCAAGTACAATGCGCTGAAGCCACCCCGGGGGGACTTCACTTTTCCGGTGTTTCATTTAAATCCGTTTCGGGTTCTACGCAGCGAGGAAGTCACAATGGGGTTACCTTTTTTTTCGTAATGGTTTTTGGTGGATAAATTATTACCGACCAGCCCAGGGCTATTGCATTATTTGTTACCGGTGTTGAAAACCGACTGGTATACTTGTTTTCAAAACAATTATTTGCTTTTCTGAATTGGGATTATACCCAGCCAGGGTTTTTTTCCACCATGGGTTTGTTTTTCTGGTCAGCGTTACTCCAAGTTACCCTTTTTTTTTGGTATGGTGGTCGGAAAAACCCCGATCGATCGCCTTTCGGCGCCAGCAATCCTTGGAGGGCGGCGAATTGCTTCGCTGGACGGAAAATATGAAAAATACCGGCAGACATAATAAATGTGTCGGCACACAGCACGTCCCAGTGCACAGCAGCACTTCAAACGGACGCGACGATTAGAAGCGACGGAATATGGTGCCGGTGCCACCTACCTACCAACCCACACGGAAAAGTACCTCTCCTTCGAAGTTGTCAATCTTCCGAGAGAATCGCTTTGTCCTCGGGTTCGTGTTGTGGTTAGTTCCGCTCCGAGCGTCTCAACCACCAGACGGTAAAGGTTTCCGTGGAGTGTTTTTAGTTTTAGTATCGGCTTTTTTCTGCCGCAGGACGTTGTCGGGAAAGTGATAGTGATGATAGTGTTCAGATAGATTGTGAAAGGGAGTAAAAGGACTTATAAAACATCGCACTGATATTGTAAGATTATGATGGTTTCAAGCGCGGGATAAATGAGGCATATCCGTCGTTCAAGACATTATACTCTTGGATCGCATTAAGGAGGTAGACAAGATATTGACAGTGGATAAACAACTTTAAAAGGTCATTATATGCCTCGAATGAGCAGTTCATATTACAGAATTGTGGATTAGAGTGTTAGCATTATTAAAGAAAAACAAATTTATTCAACTACTGTATTTATAAGGTAAAGTACTTATGGTTTCAAACATCAAAATCTTAGTCCAAAATTCTAACCTCGGCTATAATATTCTTATAGAAATAGAAAATTTCTTTGCAATCGTTTCAAGACTATTTCACAACAAATATTCTAACCATTGCATAACCTATAAATTATTCTTTTATCCTCCCACCCCCCTGCTCCCCTCTCCCGTCGCTGCCCTTCCTCTGCGATTTTACTCCGGATTTAGAACATCGCCGCACCGCACGGAACCAACTTGCCTGGCAACGTGCTAACGGGAAAAATGTACCCCGAGATCCACCGAGATACGGCACGTTCGCTCTGTTTGAACAGCTTGGATAAACTCCGTCTAAAATGTGGTATCCGTGTGGGAAAAGTTGGGTTTCGTTTCTGTCCTTCCCTTTGCCCATGGGCCGGGAAGTTTGCCGACTGTGTGTGGGGGCGTCTATGTACCCCTGTTCGTTGTGGTGGCAGGAAGGTGTGGTCGAACGGTGCGGCTGTAATTGAAAATATTATCACTAATTTGCGGAAAATCGGATAAATTCGATAGCTGGATAGAGTTTCATCCGATAGGGACCGACACTGGCAAGGGAGATTTGGTTTCAGATTATTGATTTATTTTTGTCGCAGTTCCTTCAATATTAATTTGAATGCAATAAATCATCGAATGCAAGTCGAGGATAACTATTCCTGGAAGATTGATAGTGCAGCTTTTGGACTTCCCTTTCGCGATGTACAGAATATGTTTCATTTCCTTTTGAAAGGGTGTTGAAAACTCGGAAATTCTTGACATCACGATAAAAATCTCTGCTGTGTCGTTAAAAAGTCTATGTTCCTTTATAGTTTATGTTCCAGGACATGCAAACACACTTCACTGTTGATAGCACCACTCGCCGTCGGACTGTAATCAATCAGTCATTCACCTCGTGTGACGTTCTTCATAGTGACGCAAGGGATGTGGTCCTTTGGCCATCGTGCCTTCTCTCCTGTACATGGGACACACCGTGTCCAGAATGTTGAATGTGCTAGATTTTTCCATCACATGGAAATGTGAAGGACACTCGAAAAGTTTCGTAGTAAATTTTCCACCCACACCGTCTCGAACTCTTAGTGTTTCTTTTTTCCTTTCCCTTCCTGAACTATGGTGGGTCTATAAATGGTGACCAACGGTTTGATGTCTTGCCTCGTACTTTCATGTTTCAAACGTGGTTGTTTTTGTTTTTTCAAGCTCACATGTCTCGATGGAGCTCCCTTTTCGCGCATGCGTCGCCCCGTTCGCTGGAATGTGTATCTTTTTTCATCCTTCTGAAGATCCACTGTGCATTAACTTTTTTTTTGTCCCGGTTCCGGTTAGTAACCACCACATTTTCCATTTCCGCCGTCTCTTCGGCGAGGATAGAGTGGCAGCGTGCGGAAAGGACACTCGAGCGTTCCGTTGTACGTGCATGTGTGACATCATCGGTTAAGGGAAATGGCTTCTACACGACATTTCCAACCCGTGTCGAGATTTCTGTTGAGCGTTGAGCTTTTATGTACCGTTTTTTCCTTTCTTTTTTTCGGAGTGTTAGCGTTACGCCACATGCTCTTGTGTATGTGGCTTAGGATGTGAGCGCATTAATGCTCCGTTGGGAACCGTGAAAAATGGTGATAAAAATGTAAAAGCTTTGCCAGGACTCAGGCGCGCTGGACAGCAGGTAAAATTAGCCGGATGCAAATTTCTCTGTTATCGTTATCCTCTATTAAATCACTGTCTGCACACGCACGATTTTATGGGGTGGCTTTTGTTGTTGGGGATACAAATTTTGGGGTATAATAACATCAGCATTGATTTGAATAGGGCTGTAGAACATCCGGAGCTATGTTGTGAGTTCTAATAAGTTTGTTTGATTTTAACTACTTTAACTAAACTGCTTTAGAACAAAAGTATTCCGAAAATCAAAACCAAACTTAAACTCCCATTATATTATGCTTTATTATGAAGCATAAAAAGAGGAAAAATTTAGCTACAGACTTTGTTTTAACTTGACTCCAAATTTATGTGCCCCGGAAGAGTAAAGATTGCGAAAACGTAGTTTTGCTGCTCATAATCGCAAGCAATCATCTAAACGGCCAACTGAAAGTGCTCTCTCGAGGATAATGAAGTGAACAAATCACAGGCCTCCCTAGGGTCGCACTTTGGCGGATTCTTCCGAGTACCGTCTTCCGGTGCGGGTAAAACGTCCGTGGAATATTTTCCCTTCGCAAACAGATCGGCCATCTTGGGAGTTTAAGCATTTTATTTTCATTCCAGCAACCGAGAATCGCCAATTGAATGCAACTTAACCTGATAGCAGCTCCAGAGACTGGTGTTCAGAGGGAAAATGTGAGAGGCTAGTACGGGTTTTCCTCGGTGCCAGCAAGGCAATGGAAAATCAATTATCGGTCCAACTACGGCCAACGCAGAAGCATTCTCCACCCGTTCGCCTGCGGATCGGTTTATTTCCGTTCGTATTTGCTCTCCATCACTTTCCATCGTTAATAACAATCCACTCGAGGTTGGACTCCCTGCCACTATCTGCCCCATAAATTCTCCTCTGCAGGTTCCAAGCGTTGGGAGCGTGTCTTCCCCGATGGCAATTATCCGATAAGTCTGTGTAAGCATTATTAATTGCAATAAATTCTGTGACGTGAGGGAAGTTAGAATCTAAAGTGCATCGTTCGGGTTCCCTCCGGCGAGAACGGTCGGGAGGGGGTGCTTCCGGGAAAGTTTCACCATGTTCTAACGGACCGTAGAACATCCTGCCAGTTGAAGTGTTTCATTTAACAATCGGTACAGGAAGTCGAAGGACGGAGACCACCGAGAGGGCTTGAAGAAGGCTTTCAGCGTTATTACTGCCTTTCGATTTTGGACCGAACTTTGGTCGGACGATGGCGAACGAGTACTCGTGGCCCTTTTCGCCCCCCGAACTCCTCGGTCAACCGATGGTGCACCGGAACGAGGTCAAGTTTCGGCACTGACTTGGTGCAGAATAGCAGCTGCTCTTTTCCCTCGAGTTCGGGACACCGGAGGTTCCAAAGCTCTCTTCCGGCCGTACGTCTCGTATTTCGTGCATGATTCGCTCACAATACAATTCGAAATAACCCCAACCCGGCGGACACTTGGAGAGCTTTGCTTTGGAAAGAAAAGTGGAAAGAGG
The DNA here is from genome assembly GCF_943734705.1 of Anopheles coustani. Lineage (NCBI taxonomy): Eukaryota > Metazoa > Arthropoda > Insecta > Diptera > Culicidae > Anopheles > Anopheles coustani. Next base: position 22,249,006 of record NC_071289.1, on the reverse strand, counting down.
AACAACTGGATACGTTTGCTACTTTCAGGATGGAGTATAATATTTCAAGGAAATTTGAGGAAACCACTCGCTCGTTCTTCCCTAACCCTTCGGGGGTCTTACACTACTTGGTCTCCTGAACGAAGCATTGTAGCCTCGAAACAGCCCCCGGGTGCTTCTTTGGCCCACTTTCCCAAGCGAGAAACTGCTCCCGGCACTTTTGTTACGTAACCCGGGTGCAGCATTTCTGCAGCGAAGATGAATGAATGCTGCTCGACACTCGGCGGATGCTCCTATTCTTTTGGCCGGTTTACTTGCAGCGTGCCTTTTTCCTTTTCCTGGTTCCCTTGTGTTTGGAGGTTGAAAAATGCTCCGTTCAAGAGCACCGTCATCATCATAATGGATGATTGAAAATGTTTCCCTATGTTTTGCCGTGTGTTGGAGTTGGGTTGTGAGGTTGCACTTTCCTTAGAATGGTTGTCATAATGGGTAGTGCATTATGTTCGTAAAATCTAAATGTTTTGTCGGCCATTTTTCAAGAAGTGTTGCGTTTTGAACTTCGTTACATTTTTGGTCAAAAACACGTTTCATATTTTGAGATAGTTCTACTTATGTTCTTTAACAAACAATGATTTATGGGAAAGTTTGACTCCGATTCCACCTGTTTGCGAACATTATCATGCGATGTCGGTTTCGCATCGCAATAATTGTGGGAATAATAATTGCACAAACTGCACCACTGACCCGACATATATTCGGAGAGTCTCTAATTAACCTACAACATCTTTCTTTCACCTACACACTCACCCATTAGCATCCGGCGGCATCGAGCAAAGTCGGACCGCCGCCCATTAACGAAGTAATTGTTTTCAATTTCGGGCTTTTACGTGCCAAAGGAAAACAAAATGCTAAAAAAAGAACCGTGCAACGTAATGTGTGTACCGTAATGAAAATTGAACAACTCATCCGTTACCGCACGACTGGCCCCCGAACTTATTCCCATGGCTCTGCAGGCTGCATTCATTCGTTCGGTTGGGCTTTTTCCAGCCTTTTTGCGGGCTGGCCCGGTGCACCGACTGGCTGCATTCGATCCATGCGCTCGCGTTATGCAAGTGCCCCAAATGTGGGTGGATGGGAAGAAATATGGTCGAAATCGGCGCTCGAATGATACAGTTTTTTGCCGGCCGTATTTCCTGCTCGGTGAAATGGTGGAAAATTGTGGGGAAACATGAAAAGCACATAAATCTCGCCGTGGATCACTCGATTGCAGTGCTGGGATGTGTGTTATGTGAATGGTTTTTTGTTTGTTTTTGTTTGTTTGTCTCTTTATTCGCCGATGTGTTTGATTGAGCATCAGGGTTTGCGCTCGGTGGAAGCCAAAATGGCGCGTACATTGGCGAGCATAAATTATGGGTTTCATATGTAGCGTGTACGCAACGGTTTTGTCTCGCATTATTGCTCTGTTTTGCCTACCAATTATGAATTTCAATGCAGTTTTTTAACCTAACGGATGCTGTCGCCATGAAGCGTCCCAAAGTATGTCAGTATGAACGGCTTTAACATGGTATTGTGCCAATTTAATTTCATATTATTTGCACAATATTCAGCAAGAGTGCAGTTATTTCATTTCACTGTTTTATCTTCAATTGATAGCGAAAATGTTACTACGAGCTTAGCCTTTTATATATATGGTTTTGGTGCAATAAAATACGCAACTTACATAAATAAATGATATAAATTCGATAGTTCATAAAACATGTGAACAGAAAATAAAAAACAAACATTTTAATGTTATTATGACGCCATGAAGCGTCCCAAAGTATGTCAGTATGAACGGCTTTAACATGGTATTGTACCAATTTAGTTTCACATTATTTGCACAATATTCAGCAAGAGCATAGTTATTTAATTTCACTGGTTTATCTTCAATTGATAGCGAAAACTTTACATCGAGCTTTGCCATTTATTGTATCCTGTTTTGATTTTAAGTTTAACAAAATACGCAACTTACTTAAGCAAAAGGTATAAGTTCGTTAGTTCAAACAACATATATGAACAGAATATACAAAACAAACATTTTAACGTTATTATCATATGCTTGATAACTGTATTTAAATCGCGACAAAGGAAGGTCACTTGTTGCAGTTGTCGTTGCTATCTTTTACAAGCAAATAGCTTATTTTTTACCTAATCGAGTGCCCGAAAAACCCGATTAAAGAAAGTTCACCCGTTTTACGACGACACGCCTTGGAAATTATTCTCAACAAAATCATTGAACTGGAAAGAATTTTCATTTCGGAGTTTTGGGCGGTCGAGACGTGGCAGGAGGGCTTGGAACCCTGTTGACATTAGTTCCGGTGCTTTACTCAAGATGTTTTCAGTTCGTCTTCGGACTTCGGGTCGGGTCGTTAAAATTATGCTCTCGGTTTGCTCGAAGTGCTTTTGTTGAAGCGAACAAATGGCAAAGTGTCTTTTGTAAAGGGGGTTTAAATTGGAACATTTATCATCTTTTATAGACTGCTGTTCGGTGTTGAAACAAACTTTGGCCCGTCCGCTGGGAAGGATGCGGAATTCACGATTGTTTTACTTTCGTGGAAAATTGTGGATAAAATTTATCGATGTTATTGTCAGAGTTTTGTTAATTTTCTCTTGTATATATCACTTTTTTTAGGCGTTTTGCAGTTTTGAAAACGAAGAAAAAAATTCAAACTAAAAATTGTATAGTTCAGTACAACGTTTTTAAGATTCCCGACGAACAGCCTAAATCGAGCAATAAACTAAATTTGAAAGCGTTAATTGTTTTGTTCACTGCTTTAAGCAGCTTCTTCAAGTGCAACCGAATCCTCTTTCACTTGTGGTATCATATTTCACGACCTGGAATCTATGGCATTAATTAGCATAAATAAATCTTACTACCACCACCACCACCACCTTGAATTACACCGTTCCTTCGCCCTTGAATTATGGGTGTGTATGTTTTGGGATGGACCGAAAACGCCATGTCCATGTCGTCGCAGCACAATCCATCCATCCTGGCTCCTTTCCCCTCGCGCCTGGCGCACGGTTGGATTAATCCCGCATACATTACACGCGGGCTTGTGAATTTTCAGCGTATGTTTGATGTTCTTCCTTCGACCGTTGCTGTTTGCTTCGTCCGTCGCAGGTGAAGGTCTTTCCCCGGGCGACTTAAAGCACTCTCAATGACTCCACCGAGGATCGGATGATAAACGACACAGTTGGATAGATTTCATCCACCAACACGTGGCGAACACCGCATGGAGTAGTGGAAATTTCCATTTTTCGGGTTGAAATGAACGGCACCGATTCGTTTGTTTTCGTAATTAATCGGAACATTTCCTGCTGTCCATCGTCGGGCAGTGGCACTGGATCCTCGAGGCTTCAATCCGACGACGTTACAGATTTCATGCATTATTCTCGTGGAGGAACACGAAAAAAAAACGGTTGCGCTTTATGAGCTCTTATACGTACGACTGTTGCGTTTTATGAGCCTTTTTTCTGTAGCGTGGCAAAGAAACATATGAACTGCGAAGAGAACTAATCAAAATGATAAGTGGCCTCCATATAAAACTTTTACTTTTTGCTCGTCGTTTTTACAGTGCGCAAGCCAGGGAATCATGATGAACAACTTGTTGCTTTCCTCCGAGGAGGAGGAGGAGGAGTAAATTAAATTTTTGGTTGAATATTTATTTGTTTGCTTTCACGGGAACGTTTGCAGATGTTGAACATTAACTTTGAAACGGCTTTATTTTTCAGTAGAAGAAAATAAAATCCAGTACATTGTATTCATAATTTCGGGAGAGCACGTTTCCAGCCGCTTCTATCGATTGCTTGCGAGCAGCTGGCTAGAATGCAATCACCTTGTTGAAATGAGGCAACAAACGACCGGAATAACCGTTCGTCAGCGAGTCACCTGGTTCGCCAACGTGACTTCAAACGGCGACGATAACCGTCGTATGGGTTCGCGAGGTGCCTAAGCCTCTTGTCACTTCGTTTCGCGTGATCCGTATTTCGTAGTCCTGAAGCATACTCTGTAGCTAATTGTATTTCATATCTTTTTCGTGTTTCCCCATTTCAGGACTCGCGCATTCCTCGGCCGGACGTAGTCGGCAGTCGCATTCCGGTGCCGGGCAGCTTTCGTGTCCCAGCGCTCGCTGCCTCTTCCAGACTGCCGGCAAAGCGGCCGGGACCTTTGCAACCTCCGGCGACACCGATTGGCTTCCTGCGGCCTCCGTCTCAGGCCCGTTCGGGCGCCATTTCCATCGCGCGGTCGTACTCCGGCGATAAGCTGTCGGCGCGAGGTGAACCGAGCCCGTTTCCAACGCTGACCGCTTCCACACCGGCTCCGGCACAGCTGCGGTTGGGCGCGGTGGGAGGAGGACCCCCGCCGAGGGTGGTTGGTGGTACACCGTTCCTGAAGAAGTTGGATCTCGCTGGGTCCGGGACGACGGAGCGGCTGGATGATATAAAGCTTTGCCGGCGGGCATTTGCAATACCCAGTGACGATGACGATGAGGATGACGCGGTGGACACGATGGACGATGGTGCTGGTGGACCGGACGCGACGGTTCAGATGCTGGTAGATGAGTCTCTCGAGCTGGTTGGGGCGCACAGTACCGATAACCTGCTGGATCCTCCCCTACAACCGGCGGAGGTCCCGGCGACGACTGAGTCAAACAGCACGGTGGTCATAGCGGGCGGCAGTGGTTCGACGTTTGTTCGAAACGAACCCACGGTGACGCTGCAGCGCGATGGCAACGTAACGTACGAGTTTCGGCGCAGTGGCACCTTCGTGAAGTCGTCCCGCGAGTCCCTCAGCTCGCCGTCGGATGATCCGCTCGTGCAGCGTCCCCGACCGCCGGTGATGGACCAGACGCATGCACGCAGCGTGACAGCTGGTTCCGTGAACGGGCCGCTCGCGCTCGGTCTAACGAGAACATTCCGTCGGGAGAGCACCGAAAGCCTCGATTCGCCCGTGCTCTTTGACCTCACGAGAACGATGTCGTTCCGCCGGCCATCGACCGGGGAGATGCTGCTGGAGGAGGAGGAAGAGAACGGGCAGCACCGGGTACGACGTCCTCCGGTGCTCAACTCCACCATGGTCAACGAGCGACTGCTGAACGTCACGCAAAGCATTCCCAACATCACGCAGGAGCTGCTGTACGCGGACGGGGAGCATGGGCCCGGGGATAGTGTGCTCCTTCGGACGCACCTGGGAGAGGATCGGCAGGCTGCCAAACACAAGGCTAACAGACTCACCTTCAACCTGGAGGAATCGCTTAATTTGATGCAGTTCGGTGAGGTCGAGCGAACGGGCGCCTCGAAGCCAAACCGAACGCAGGTCCTAAGCTCAACGTTGCACTCGGAGTCGATGGTGATCCCCGCGGTGACCGATGGTGGAACGCCCCTGGCCCGAAGTCATCCGAACAGCACGATGCTTTTGCTGGATGTGAGTTGCGCCCAGGACCGAACGCTCGTGCCGTCGGATGAACGCGGGGCCGACAGTGAGGAGGACGAGGTGGACGGTTATGCCGCGGAGAGACGCCGGTTGAATGCCGCCGCCCTTGGCCAGCGGGAGACGAGCGTCGAGGCGGACGTTAGCGCTGGGAAGGAGATATTCGATCTCAGCCTGGACGAACCGGAACCGGTGAGCCACCGGGAGGAGGAGGAGGAGGACCGGGATGAAGAAGCCGTCGTGATGCGGCGGAAGTCGGAATCGCGTCCCACGGCCATCCCGTCCAAGCAGCGGTTCTCGTTCGGGCTCGATCTGACCGAGTGCACGCTGGACTGCTCGATCGAGCTGTGCGATTCGTCGCTGTCGCTGACGAAACCGGCTCACATGAAGTCGCCCACGGCCTCGCTTGGGCATGTCGGTTCGCTTACCAAGCAGGGCTCGTTCGAGATGGACGAAAGCCTCGGCATCCTGACGCCGGATCAGATGAAGGAGTTCCTCGACTCGACCACCACCAACACGAACAATACGAACAACGCGAATGCGACGTCGGCCGGGTTAGAGCTGCAGCTGAACACGAGCCACGGTGGGGGGAGTATCGGGGGTCACCATCACAAGCACGGCGCGTTGCAGCACCACTGTCGGATCGATCAGACACCTTCGCCGGAGGAGCTGCCGCTCGATCCGGTTGGCGTGAAGACGGACATGTCCGACATTATGCTCCCGTCGGAGCTGCTACTGATGTCCGGAGCAGGACCGCAAGGATTTGGTAGCACGAGCGGGGCCAGCGGAAGTGGAGGGAACGTGGGAGCCACCGTTAGTGAGGTGTCCCAGGCCGACTCCGACCCCAAGACGGACCAGATGAGCAAATCGGCCACCTCGTCGAAGGTGTCGAACAGCTTTATCACGAGCATCACAAGCATCACGAGTCTGGACACCGGGTACCAGGGCGACGGGGAAATGTCCCGGCCGGCGAGCCGTGGCGCGGACCACTCACCTTCGAACGGGCCACGGCTGAAGTCGGCGAACGGTGGTGGAGGCGCCTGGCAGCCGTTGATGGCGGCGGCCGTTGCTGCGGTCCCCCGCCGCCAGGATCCCATGACCGATTCGGACTTTTTCACCGAAAGCGACGCGGACGACGTGTTCAATCGGGGTGACGCCCGGCGGGCGCAGATCATCGATGGCCAACTGTACGGTGGTGCTAACGGGGGGCAGCTGGGAGCCGCCGGTGGACAGGGTGCGAACGCGCTCTTCCACGCGATCAACGAGCACGAGGCGGCCGGCCATGAGGACGGTGGGCAGAACGAGGACTCGTGCATGGAGTCGAGCGGGATCTTCACCGACGTGGAAAATCGTGCCGATGACGATCTCGTGCAGCGGCGTGCGGATGACCAGCAGGAGGCGGCTGCGGCTGCGGCGGCTGCCATCTTTGAAGAGGAGCAGCGCACAGACGACATGAGTCCGGACACTTCGACCGATACGATCAGTAGCAGCAACAGCCAGAACTTTGCCCGACCGTGTCCCGCGCAGTCGGAGAACGAGTCGGCTAACGAGACGATCCGGTTGAATCCGTCGTGCAGCGGCGGTGCATCGTTTAGCGGACAGAACAATGCCGGCGTTAGTGGAGTTGGACACGAGGGAAGCAAGAGGTGCGCCAGTGTCGACCTCACCGACGACGACGACAATGCTCAGGCACGTTCCGGCACGATAGCGAGCGGAGGTTCCCCGCCGGCGGGAGAACCGAGCAGCGCGGGATGTCAACGTGATCACCACTACCAAGCCGGCGCTGCAACGTCGACGCCGATTGCCGCCGGCGGTAGCGGCGACGCGGTTGGTGATATTGGTGTCGCAGGTTCCCCGGCAGCAGCAGCAGCAGCTGTTGACGGCGCGGGTTCTGGTAGTGGTAGCGTCGTCGTCGCACTGGCTACCGCTGGAAGCGATGTTGCGCGTCGCGATGTGGACGCCTGCTGCTCGGGCGCTAGTAGCGCACAGACACCCGGTAGTGGCGGTAGCGGTAAGAAATCGACGTGCATCGGAACCGGCTCCTCCACGTCCCGCAAGCAGCTTAAGAACGAAGCGAATCGTGGGCTCCGGAAGCACCAGCAGCATGCGGCCCTCGGGAAGCTGTCATCGGTGTCGCGCGTAGAGCGTCTAACTAAGACGCGCCTTCTGAAGGACTCTCCGGAGAGTCCCGTGCCGCGTGGCTCGGGTGTTGACGGGCAGCATGGGGGAAGTTTCGCGTACGGCGTTGGTGCTAGTGCTGTCCCCGGTGGTGATTGTGATCAGGAAAACAAGCGTCCTTGCACCGGTGTTGTGATGGGCACGCGTAGTGCCAGCGGTGGAGTGGTGTGTCTTAGTGGTGGGCCACGTGGTAGTACGGTCACTCCCGTCGCTACCTCGACCGGAGGAAGTTCCAACCTGAGCTTTGCGAAGAAATCGAACACCCCAAACAAGTGGGACGCGGTGATGAACAAGATCGCGGAGAATAAGGCGGTGATGAAGCGCAACTTTAGTGACGTCAAGTCCCGGATAAGCTGTGGCGGGGCGAAAGTGGCGTCCTCGGTGTCGGTGTCGAGGCGCGACTCCCCGGCCACCTCGTCGCTGAAGAGCCCACCGTCCGAGAGCGCCAGTGTTGCCAGCCGCACTTCCGCGCCCGGCAAGCGGACGATCTCCGGCTCGGTGAAACGGTAAGTACTGCGGAAGCGATACTCAGCTGCAAACCTCCGCCGTAGTTGTTAGCCCTCGCATTGTTTTGCAACACGCGTGCGACTCGGTACGACGACCCATGGTTGGGTAGGTTTCTCACGTGCGCTCGCACTACGCAACGAATCTCTCGGGTCGATCGTTAATCAATCGGGTAGAGAAGGGGAAGGCAAGTAGGCAGCAAGGTTCCTCTGAGGAGCCGCGCACTATCTCGCTGCACTTTCGGGGTCAGGTTGTGGTGGTTATGTAAAGCGGCTCAAACGCCTTGGTCGCCCTTCCCTCTCCACCTGGGAGGGGGGGAGGTTTAACATCTTGGGCCGCGGGAAAGGTTAGCACGACTCGTTAGAGTGTTTGTGTGAGATCTGCAACCTGCGTTTGTCGGCCACTTTATCGAAAAGCCGTCCGGAGGCTACGCCATCATCGTCACCGTCGCCGTCATCATCATTATCTTCGACATCTACTCCGGAAAGTTGTTAGTATAGTTGTTGATATTGGCTTTTTAGATGTCCCTCCACCTATATCTCTCCCCTTCTTCCTTCATTCACTTTTGTCCATCCTTTTCTCGCTCCGATGGTTCCGATGTATGCACATGCTGGTGGTTGGTTTGTTGTGGAGGGGTGGAAGGAGGGTTTGCCGATGAAGTCGTAGATATGTTCAAGCGTTTGATGTTGTATCGCTGATGGCGCTGCCTGCCGTTGAATGTCGATTTGGAAACCGAAACGAAGAGTTGACGTACCACTCCCTCCGCCGTCAGGTCCGAAAGCTCATACGCAATCGATCAGTCAGTCGCGGGTAAAAACAATCGAACATTATTTCGGGCCAGCGAGTATTCCGATCACCCCGTAATGGTGTCTGCCTTGACGTTGGGTGGAATGTGTTGTATTTTACCGTTTTTCCAGGCGCCATTTTCGTCATTTTTGTGATAAATACGTGTAACGATTTTTTAAAACGTACATACTTTTGGAAGACTTTGTTTATGCTTGCTTCAGACATGTGAATTGCAAACACGTAATGCCTCCACCCTCGTAGCAGGTTCACACGTTTGAGTTGAGTGTCATACCTGCGACCATCACACCACCGGAATATTTTATCTTGTTTTGGAAACCGGAGACTCCGGAGTTTCGCCGTCCGAAAATCACACTCCTTCGCAAACGTGATAAGAACCTGGTTCAATAACAATAAAACAAGACCGGTTTTACGTGGCGGATTTCGGCCTTCTTCCTCTTCCACTCTTCGTACCATGTGACGCTCGGATCATTCTCGTTGGCCGCCCCGTCATCAGGTTCTCCGTCCGCGCGGGTTCATCCATCACCCGAGTGTCTGTGGCGTGCATTTAGCATCAATTCTCGGGCTTGACGATATCGGTGCGATCATCTCGGATGTGTTCGTGCCCGGGCTCAATTGCGTCATCTCGCGAAGGCATCATCGACGGCCACGACCACAACAAGGTAGCACAATTTACATACCTTCAGCATCGGGCATCGTTCCGTACGGGTTGCCGGCTCCGGGAGTATTTGAATGTTTTATCTGCTCCGACTGATATTTAATGGCTCTGGTGTCTGCCTTGTTTTCTTTATTCCTAACGTTTGGCACCGATCCAGGGTGTGTTCCGCCGCGAACGACGCGTTTTCTAACGAAGGGAGCAAAATCGTTAATGGTATATTATCGTAAAAATCACAACTTTACTGCGCTTTGCTGTCTGTGGTTCTAGGGTTTGCCAGGTATTTTTTTCTCTGGCAAATTTGTGTCATCAAAAATAGCAAAAAATATCACACTCCAAGAAAACGTACAACTCAGTGAACTATTTAGCAGACTGTGTGCTCATTTCCTCAAACTGGCACATTTATTTGCTCTTTGACTCATCAATGTTCCACCAAGAACCACTCTTTTCCTGGGGGTGCGATGGTGAAGCGACGGTAGGTAAGGTGAGCCGTTTAAATTACCCGGGTTAAGTTGAGTTTAATCTCGTGGCAACAGTTCTCGTGGCCCCCTTCTCGGTTTGTTTGCTAATCAAACAGTTTCGGTAATGGTTTGGGAAGCAAGGAATCCTGACTTTTCGGAGTAATGTTTAACCTTTGAAGAGACTATGTAACCTGGACGAATTAAAACGGATGCTGATGTCAAAATGTCGATGGTTTCATTGTATTTGAATTTCTTCTATCCTTATCACGCTAGGCCAATCGAAAAAAATGAAGCAAGATCGTTGTTTTCTTTGTTTGAACAGAATGTTTTCGAACGTTGATCATGTTTTTCTCTTCTCTCCCGAACGAGTTGGAAGACGGTGCTCTGTTTGCGTTTGCTATGGCTTAGTAATGACACCACAAGCAACATTTCCCCAGTGGCAGCGTGTTTAATTTGGAGTGAAATTTTGTGATGATTTTGCCTCACGTTGGTTGGAGGGATGATTGAAAATTAGGTTGATTATACGTAAACTCGATGCCACGTAGGTGACGCACGGGGTCACCCTCGGTGCTGATAAGAATAAAATACGGCAGTAGATAAGGGTGCATCCTACCCCTGGCCAGAATGTTGTTTATTTTAAGCACATGTTTTCACGTGGCGCTATCGGCTTCGTTTGGCCTGGGGATTGATTCAAATCTTATCCCGAAGGTGCTCTCTTTCGAAAGCCGTAGCTTTGTTTCGTCTTCGACACTTATCGCTCAACAGCTGAGTGGAAATGTGGCTGATTGTACTTTACAAGCACGTTGTGGCGATGAATGCAATCGGGCCATTTTTTGTTTGTTGTTGCTGGACACGAATGGAACAGATGGAAAAACAAAAATCGATCAAACAAAGCATCGTTTAAATCATTGGCCGGGTCATTGAGCATCCGGTCTAATATAAAAACACACACACACACATCGCGAAAAAGAGGAAGAAATTCAGATTTGATTGCAATTCCATTGGAAGCTCTGGGAAGTGGCTCGGGGACCACACGGAGCCGGCCGGGGGGGCCATTAAGCGGTCAATTAAATCTAATGAATATTGATAATGCTCATCGATTTGCATCCGAACCAAGTCGAACCTGCGCCGAACCGAAGGTGCCTTGCATGGTGCACTGCATTTCAATCGCGAGAATGCATAACGGCCGAGAATCAACACACGACGAAAAAATCGAATTAAAAATCCCATCGATCCAATGCAACATTTCTCTTCGTGTGTGCGGCGTTTGATGAGGGAATCCGCGGGATTGACGGTTGGGAATTGGAATCGGAGTGATTTGATTGACATATGACGGTGATGGTGTGGATTTGATTTGATTCCCTGACCCGGGACAAATGTGGAAAGAAGCACTAGGGGAACATGTAGTATGGCATGCGTTTTTTCGGATTGATATGAGTTTTTTCAAACTAGAGAGAAAAAATAGAATGAAAAGGTCAATATAATAAAGAGCTATAAAACCAATAACTTGAGAAATTAGACTATACAAAAATATTCATACATATAATAATGTGTTGTGGTGTGGTTTCTGCTTTATTTGCGTCCATTATCCTTGACGATCAAGTTGGAAGAGACCGTTATATCGATCTCTAATGACAGGTGATGACGGAGAGTAAACGTCACTTACTGGGGTCACATCTGGTATATGCATTATACAAGTTATTACTATAGATAACGTTAAGATCCGGAAGAAGGTTATGCATTTAAGCCATTGAAACCTTGTGCCTTACTCGATAAAAACCTTCTTCCGCAATCCAATTAATTGTAGGCCAAACATTAAAACGACCCATAATCAACACCTCTCGGTATTTAAATTGATTAATCAACATTTTTATGTAACTGACCCGTGTGTAATGTACCCAGTGGATCTCAAACCGCTCATTGATGTGTAAGAAAAAGTAAAACTGTACACCAACTTCGCATCGCCCACGCTTTCTTATGCTGATGGCGCCGTCCGTCAAGACCCGTCAAGTTAACGCCTGTCAGCCGGAACGAGAGTGATGATGTTGATGGACGTGGATTACACGCTTTATTAGTCCGGCTTTGCCTACGGGCGGTTGATTTCATCGCCCATTCAGTAGGTTCCTTAAGTGCGTAAATGGCACAATTGTAGGCACAGAAATGGTTGAAATGATGTGGATTTAAAACACCAGCGGCTTGGGTATTTGTGGGACTTAATGACGAGAAGGAAACAATTACCCATTAGCACACCGATGCAGGCCATTAAGGCGGGTGTAATCGTAACAGATGTGTGCGGAATTGTAACAAATATATTTTATTTTAGCATGCGATCCATGAGTAATTGCTTTCGAAGCGGTCGAAGCGAATCCTCTTTACAAAATGGCTCCCGGAAAGAGGGTGTCCTTCGGCATTTCCACCTGCAGTCGACCGCCAGTTGGTCAATAAATTCCCATTCTCTGCCACCGGACATCGGTTTTCACACACCTCGTATTACAGTGACCTGATCCAGGGAGGCTCTCGTAGTTGACCATCGGTTTCCTCGCTTCAGTTTTCGAATTTCGAAAATCCTAGGATGAAGCTGGTTGTTGAAAATTATTGGAAAACTGTTGACCGAGGCGTACACTGCCGGCTCGTTTTGTTGGGATAGCCTCGTCCAGGTGCTGCACGAAATACGACTATCGACCGGCGGGACAGGACAGCTTCCGGCCTGAGTTCGTGTTGGATAGCACCGGTCAGGTGTAATAAAATTAGATTTATGTAACATTGTACCGGCCGGTTGGGCATCGGTTCGGCCGAACACTTGAGCCTAGACATGGGATACGGTTAGATCCTGCGACAAGAGAGGACAAACAACCGGCATCGTCGAGGCCATTGATTTACTGCTAATCGAGGGTGTATGTGTGATTCACCGGGAGGTGGTTGTAATATTGCCTCTGCGGTCCCGGCATGTGGTTTTCCCATGCAGCAACCCACCCACCTGCCACCCGATGATGAGGAGCGATTGAAAGGAAATTAAAGCGGACTCTCGCATGGGAAAAAAGACATAAAGAGGGAGAGAGCGTGTGGGGAGGTGTATCTAAACCGCGACACGATAAAACGGCCATTCTAATGGCCTACACCCTGTGGTGCTTGGTTGAGGGAAATTTGTTGACAATGTGTCTGTTGGGGCACCGGGTTTGTATGTGTGCGCCGGGGATAAGCTGGGATTTGCCCGTCTATAAATTGGAAGGATTGGGTTGATGTCGATGGAGGCTTTCAACGATAACCCGTTCTACCGTTAGATGATGGAAGATAGGTCTATTCATAGGAATTTATGGTACTGATATTGAATTTTGCAGCCTTTGTTACACCGTGTAGGTGTGCCTCGGTCGATGTTGAAAATATCAGTAGTTATCACCACTTCGTTTCCTTATCACCACTCCAGGTATAAATGATAGCTTTCACAAAGCGAAGCATGATTGTATTGTACATGATAAGCAGACGTTGATTTTGTTATTCTATGCACAGGTTACAAACATGTTTTTAGTTTCCTTTCCATTTTTCGCGTTGTTGCAAATTTTCATAATTCTGAGAGATCCCAAAGTCTACAACTGGAAATGTTCGAGGTTTATTTACGACCTTAAACTACCTCAATAAAATAGTAGTCTTCTATAAATCACGCTTCAAATGCGGAAATGTCGAACATTCGACCGAAAAAAAACAAGCCGTTATGGTTCATGTGGAAAATGCCTCTGCTCGCTTCCAATTAGTGGAACGTCAGACCCGTCCGATAGACTTGTTCACATCGATTTAATGCGATAGCGCAGCTTAAACCGCTGGAAAATGGAAAAAGCCACCCCTCCCATGAGAGCAGAGCCCTGTCCTGCCGTGCAGACACGCAGCTATTTCTTGCGAGGCTTTCGTGGAACTTCTTCATTTTCCAAACGTCCAAAGGATGTCGTTCCTTGTCGGCAGAGACTGGTGTACGGTCAGCCGTGCGTGCGTCTATGCGGCGTCCGGTGTGCAGAGAGGTGTAAAACTTGCCGAGAAATAAATGGTCGTCACCAATTGACCTTGACTGCCGGTCCGAGCGTTTGCGGTCGGTCTGAGGAAAGCTTCTCACCACACCAACTTCTTCGGGGGAGGGGGGTTCTTCGTAAGGGTTGCAAAAACGAGCAATCGTGACGGGTGAAGGGGATTCTTCAAATTATCTTGCATCGCCACAAGAGGTTCGTACAGTGCGAAAAGCTTAACCGTCAGACCCGTGTTGGAAAGGGAAGAGAAGTGTAGAAATGGCAAAAAACAATGTACCTCTGGATGACGCAAGCAGGTGGAATGTAACGGCCATTCCGGGCCGAAGCGGGGATAACCATTCTCGTTTGTTGTGGTGTCACACGTACCTTATGTCCGTAGCGTATTCTTGACCAACCCTTTGCCCGAGCCACGATGCGGGGAACCCATTGTCCATCGGAAGATGGTCGACATTTGCGGCGGGACGCTTATTTTCTCACCGTTTATCTCCGTTCCGCCCTGGACATGGTTGTGTACACAACTCTGCCCGCGTTGTATCGCAATGTTGTTCCCTCAAGAAACCGGCCGCATGTCGGCGCGGCATGACTGATAATCGTGGTCGAGGTGTTTATTCTCGGTAGGTTGTTTTTTATTGTTCCAACCTTCAATGGTGGAAGACCGCTCCTAACGATGGTGGTGAATAAGGTGTGAAGATTGTGTCCGTCAGCCTATTTGTAGACGTCGGTTTTCGTTTGTCATTCTGGGCTCATAGCCCGTCTGCATCGATCTTCTGTGCGGCTCCAGCCCGCTCCAAATGGTTATGCTGATTGGTACTGCTTCGGTGTTGGTAGGAAGGTGTCAATAACTCATCTGTGGAAATGTGTACACAAGTCGCGTACACACTTTCACTATCGCTGGCAGAATGACAAATGACGAGTAAATCGATTATTGAAATGGAAAATAACAGACACTTTTACCGCACATGCATTACCGCACAAGTTGGTGTTCGTCTTATCTTATCGAACTGCGAAGCGCCACTTATCGTCGCGGGTAGGAGCCAGGAATTTATGCAAAAAACGACAACCTTGATACGAGTTTGATACATTTTTAAAAGTTTGGTTCGCTTTTCTAAAACTGTTGAATCTGCAAACCACACAGTTTCACTCGAGAAAATACTGATGGTTGTTTTTCTTCCTGTCTTTCTAGCGGACGAACACACAGCAAAGACAGCTCGCTGAGCGATCTCAGCCTTTCGGGAGGCTCACCGAAACTAACACTAAAAGTGTCCAGCACCCGTAAGTATAACTTTCTTCCGAGCGGGAAACCTTTCAGGCTACATCGTTTGAAGTTTTGTTTGAATTTTTGGTTCGCAAATTTTTTTTCCCGAGCGCCTACAAGAAAATGCAACCCTGATTTTTACCGATCGTTTCAAACCCATCACCATGAGCTTTGGGTTTTTGCTGTTGTGCAGCTCCGGTTGCATACCTTTCGGCGCTTGCTCGAAAAGCTCGACCGGCTTCGGCTTCAGGCGATCCCAAAAAACGCGAGGCGGTACGACAAAGTTTTCCATCTGAGCCTTCGGGTCACTCCGTACCCACTTCCGGTAGGTGGACAGGGTGTTCCGTTGACGGCCATCTTCGGCTTCAAAGTTTCCCCGTGGCCACAGTCAGCTTTTACCAACGGAAGGAAGCATGGAGATTGGATTAGCTGCGATCGTGTTGGTGGAAATTTTCGAGCGGACAGGAAAGGTCGTACAGGCCCGCTCCCGCACGCGTCAAGCTGTTGTCGGTTTGATGGGGTGGATTAAATTAGTCCCCAATTTCGGGGCGGGAGGCGTCCACCGATGCCTGGCGGCTGGCTTAATGAGCTTATCCTGATTGAATGTGGTACCGCCCGTGGAGAAGCTTCGTTAAAACTTTGTTACGAGAAGTGAAGGTGGCCGTTAGGGATGTTGATTGTTTGGTTTAACTTGATGAGACCGTGTTTTGGATGTAAAATCAAGGATATGATGTAATCACACCAGTATTAATTTAATTCGTATTGTACCCATCGTTACAACAACTTATTTAGTTTCATTCAGTCGTTCGAAAATAATTCCGGACGATTACATCTTCAATTTTACTGAAAAAGGTAAAGTTTCGCCACCGAACTTGTGCCATGAAAATCTCTTCTTTCTTTTCGGACAATTTTCCCCAATGGTGTGATTTTGGGCACCCCGTGGAGCCTTATCACGGCTACGGTTCGAGGATCGTTCGCATTTTAATTGATACGCTGTCCGTCGACTGAACATCGGAGCCATCTCCTCCTAGTGTGCGTTATCGCAACCCAACAACTCCCCCTTCCAGCGTGGCATCTTCCTCCATCGACGGCGAGGAGAGAACCCCTTTCGAATGACCGCTCCGATTCCGCTAGGCGAAAGTTCATCGTCACCATGCGCCTCCGTTCGGGTGATTCGCGAGGTATACCGTTGCACGCTGGTTGAGGGGCGTGCCGATCAAGTAGCAAATATAAATCACAAAACTTATCGGCTCCTCTAATGGACCCATCGGTCCGGTGGAAAATCAGCGGGGGCGCCTCGGGGCGTATATCTTGCGTGGCCAACGGAGCAGCGACCACCGTCCGGGTGTTTTATTACGAAATTTAATTAGTTTCGCCTTCCAATCCCCCCCACTACCCACCGTCGTCCGGCACACCATCACGATTATGATGATGTTGTCACTTTGGTGTGTGTTTTGCTTCCCATTGTTTTTGTGTATCTTTTTTTTCTCCATTTCGGACCACGCAGGCGTGTATTTGGTGCGTGTTGAGATTAATCTACAGCGATGATGCATCCAGCTCTCCCGAAACGTACCCCTTTTCCGATGGGAGTGCCTGTGTTGAGGTCTGATTTTCCAACATTTTTCGTGTGGTTTTCCATTAATCAGTGTTACTGGCCGCGTGATTTCGTTATTTTGGTCTATTGTTTTAGCATTGTGTATCGGTTGCGGAGGGTTGTTTTATGGTCGAAACGATGCTGAAGCTGCGGGTGCAATCTCCAAAAAGGTCGTGATTTTTGGGCAGGAAAAAAAAAACACTCACCCACTCAGCTTCAAACTACACTTTGCGAAAAGAGAGTGTTTATGGGCACGTGTTCAGGGGGATCTGCGGGAGGGGGCGGAAAAAATGACCACACCAGTGCGAATGCGTCGTGCCGGAACATTAACGTTAACGTACGGCTTTGGACTAGTTTTAGCTAAGTTTTAACGACGTGAATGGGTGTGAACTGGTGCTGGCAGTAAAGTATAATTGTGTTTTCCCCCCATTTGTTGGATTTATGACGACACGTATTTTTGTAAGTGGTCTTGGTGTACGCCCGGAAGAAAGTGGGCTTTTCCTCGCTTTATGGTCTCGCGATTAGTACGGCGAGAGATTCGAGGCCATACCGGGACAAGTTTATGATTGGAAGCTGACCGCCGACTGTTCGCTAATTGTGGATATTGGGGAGTGTGAAAATGTGATTATTTTATTGAATTTTCTTCCTTAACCGTTGCCTGTTTATTTTCCTGAGTTTTGTTCCATTGTTGAATAGTTGTTTTTAATTGGTATGGGCTTTTTGTTGAACATGTTGAAAGGTATGTACCGTATTTTTCCAGGTGATACACCTTTCTGTCGAAATTCGGTATCCACAATCAGAGATGCATCTTATACATGGGTATAATTATTTTCCATTCAGGTCATGTAGGTGTGCAATTGAGTTATCAGGTCGTGTAGTGGAGTAAAAAAAAAGATCGCTATGAAAACATGTAAAAAGGGTGGAATATCCAATGAAATGAATGATGTCTATGAGGAGAAAAAATACTGGCTCTGGCTTTGTTTTAAATACTGATGTTTCTGACGAAAATGAAGAGGCATTTAATAGAAATATTAAGGAATTAAACGCATTGTTCTTAAAAATTGAGAAAAATACGGTAATTTGTCATTTGACATTTGTAGAGTTCCACAGAGCCCTTCATAAACTTCACATGTATCTTTGAAATGATCCAGGGAAGAGTTGCATACCTCTAGGAAATGTATGCAACAATCCATTATTTGACTGCAAACTTGCAGAGCTGGCGTGTACTGATTTGAAACATTCCATCAACTGAATCAAGTGTTGCATTATATGATTCGAAACTCTGTTAGTTATAAAATATTATCAAATTACAGAATCTCACCGAATGCAGTGTATTCAAACTATAATGTTTTAAATCAGATAAAGACCACCTAGGATAAGTATCAGTGTTATTCGTTCGGATCTTTCTGGTAGAACCAGGGCTTTTTTCAATGAATGGTGATCGGAGATCATCAGCGCACCTTACGAAACGCACATGCTGTACAACTGTTGGCGTCTTCTGTTCACCCGGTGGCCTGGTCACAGGTGCATTCTCTTGGCCTCTCTTCGCTTCTCGCGAGGTTTTGTTATTAACGGCCGCGGTCCACGGCGCCGTTTTTAACGAAACCGCGATCCGCTCACGCTTTCTATCCTCCGAGGAGAGATGGTCCATCCCGTCCGGTTTTTACCGTCCATCATCGGACTGAGAGAAAACAAGCACGTTGTTTCCGAGAGTAGTGCAACGTGTGACTCGCTCTGCGTTACCAAAGCGCTAAGCCGGCGTTTTTCTCCGCCGACTCAGAAGCGACGTTTATTCGCGATCAGCTCGCGGTCGCTGCGTGCGTGTCCCACGATCAGTCGCGCGTTGGTGTCTCGTCCCAGAGCAAGTGCTTTTTTCGAACCGACCGTTTGCGATTCGTTTCGTTCCGTTGGCGGTTGAAGTTTTGGTGCGTGCGTGTGCGTCTTTCGAAGGGCGCAGGGGTTCGCGTCTGTGGAGGGGCTTTGATTCGCAAATTTATGTGAAAAATAGGCCATTAGGAGTTTTGACTAGACCGTCGTCCACCGTCATTATAAGGGTGCACGCATACACGTACACTCCACGCAGCACTCAACGGTCGGATGGTCGGGAGTGATGAGTTTAATTTAGGAGGTGCCTGCTTAGAGTTTGCCGGAAATTGGTCGCCAGAGTTAAGGTGCGGATGGCGAATAGTCTTTCCGCGACATTGTGAGCTTCTCGATTCCCCTTACATAACGGTGAAGGCGGTTCGGTGATCCGTTTACCGGTGTTTGTGCGTGCGGTGTTTAGTGATTGATTACTGTTTGAAAAATTGTTACTACGCGCCATATATCAGCGTGTGGGAGGTTGTCCCAACGACGTGATAAAATAAAGTTCTGCCCCTCGCTGGCAACGATCATATTTCAATCGGGGTTCGTCGAATGCAATGGGTGACGCCTTGTGATATATTCGTTGGTGATCAGTGCAGTGTGTTATCTTCAGTGTGCCTGTTCCGATTGGAACTGGCAAATCCAGCACGCTCCTTGGCGTCCCGTGGAGAGCTGTTTAAAATTCATCTTTTCAACGAATTTTTCGCGACGCCACATAAGAACAACGTCAAAAGGTCGCACGTACCGTCTGGGTGTTTCTTAATCCCTTCGCGCGGTTGGATACAGATCGACATCGAAAGCGGCTCCGGAGGCAGACCGAATCGTGTTTTCTAAATGAGGTTTTTATTACCCTTCCTTCTGCAACCTAAACAGCACACCAGACAGCGATCGTGTTCCACCAGTTATTTGCACGAAATGTACACGATTTTTTCGGTCGCAGAGAGCAACATTTTAATATCGGAAAATTTGTCTGAATCGACGATCTTGATTTTGTGCGCCCATGACCTCATCGGAGCGTTTTGCTGCAGCGAGATTAGATAAGGGAGAACGTGCCATGTTTTCTGTGTACACATATTTTCCTCCTAGACACCCCGGTAGCCGATAGGGAGTCGGTATGATATGCGAAACGAAGTAATTACACCGACTGCAAAATTCCGCTCATTACAAAATGAAATCAATGAGATTAGACCGAACTTGGAGGCACGTATTCTGATAGTGGACACATCCGGGGAAGTGCTGAACGATTGGGGTTTTATTATTTTTGTTCTGAAGGGGACCATTTTAGACAATTATCATTAAAGTGCGCAACATGAGGGCTATAAAATATCAACAAAAATCAGCACCATACTGGGACCTCTATTTTGGTTGGAAATGAGTTTTTCGGTGGAGAAATACACTTCGTTTCCACTTTTGTTGTGTGGAAGTCTATTATAGAAACCCCAAATATCCCACAGAATCAGCAAAAAAAAAAAAAAACGGCAAACGAAGAACATCGCAACCTTTTTGGCGAATCGGTCTTTCTTATGCTCCGTTGACGGTGGGATTTTTATCTCACAGCTGCCGGACACACATTGCAGCAGGGGCCAGTTTGACGTTGTATTTTCCTTCGTCTTTTATTATTTTTTCGCCATGTTTTTCGAGGGTGTCGATTCTTATTGACCTCCCGGTTCGAATCGGAGGCTGTATGTTTTATATTCTTCTTTTCTACTTTTTGCGTGTGTTGTCCATGCCTCTCGCCGCGAGTTTGCGTTCGAAAAACTTGTTTCTCTTGGCACTGGAGAAACCGTCCGTCCTCTACCGCGTCGATGGCGGCTGGAAAGCGTTCGGAACCTTGTTGCTTTTTTTTTTCTTCAAGACATTTTCTCTCGAAAACGAGCCTCCGAGTGGCAGCCTTCTGCTGACTCCGAAAGCCACCTTCTGGCTTCTTTGGCTCACCTGAAGCGCCTGGCACGACGGTGTAGCTCTCGGTGGCAAGTTCGCAGCTTTTGGCTCCCACTGTGGATGATGGTGGAAAAAACCGTTCTTCGACTTCGGAGGGAACCGAGCGAGGGGGTGGAGGACCTTGATGAGATGTTTATCTACCGGACGCGAATGAACGGTGCGAGAGGTTCAGTCAACCCCTTACGAGTCGCCGCGATCGCAAATTCCAAACCGTGCCTAGGAATGAAGGGGTTTCCCCCCTTTTCACCACCCCAAACCACGTCCCTGGACCGACTCACTAGGCCATTGAATTAGGAATTTCGAGGAGTTGAGAAGTGTTTCATTTCGTCCATTTTTTATCTCAAGCCTCAGTGTTTATTGGTTGGCAAAAGCAATTTTCTCGTTTTCCCTGCAAAAAAGACCTGACAACAGATTTCTTGTGGTGGGTGCTGGTCACCCGCTGTGTGTATTTAATCCCTCCCCCGAGTCGGGTGTGGAGCAGAAATTTGCATACCTTGGGATATACGGCTGTATTCCTTACATTTTCATAAATCTTGCTGTTCCTTTCTATTTTCAAATAAATAGATATTTGTTTCCACCTTTCAACAATATCAGTCAGTCGATAATATATTTTGCAAAGACACATATGCTCTGCGCTAGAACTTCACGCACAACGCACGAAGTGTTAGAAAGATGCCGTGTTTATTTATACTTCTCTGACACTCGATGCTCCATGCGATGCGCTCCCAACCCATTCCGTGTGCAGGCATTAATTTTTCGCCATTTTTGCCGCAAAAATACTTGGAATGCGCGCGTCGACGATGTGCTCTTGAAAATATGGCCCTGTTGTTGAGCACTTTTATTGCCCGATGCCGCGGTTTCCGTTGCCTACAAGTTGGGCAATGTTCCGTTAGCCTGGAGCCTGTTGATGCTGAACGTTGTTTGCTGTAGAAGTCTTTCCCGGGAAGTGTTTTGAATTGTGGGACGTTTTAATGCGATCGCTGAAAAGGGTATTTTGTACGGAGCATGAAGATCGTGCCAAATCGAGATCGTGCCGAAAGATGGAAGAACGTGTTGTTCGGGGGTTTTTTTTTGTGTTTGGTTTATCTGCGGCCAAATTAGGCGTGTTGATTTTGTGAGCAAGAGGAATTTAGCGGGCAATAAATATATTTTTCTTCCATTGTGATTGATTTCCACAAATTCTAAGATAAATTTGAAAAGAAAGGATATTGAGTGTAAGCACACGAAAATCGTAGAGGAAGAGGTAGATTGTTTTATTCAACTAACAAAATCATTTTAAAACGTTTCGGTTAAGAAAACCCACACCATAAACCTTATCAATTGCATGAAACCCTCCGAACAGAGCGTATTTGAAAAACAGTTTAACCCAGGAATAACACCCCAGACGAGGCGCTTGATAGTTCGTTAGGGTTATCTCCCGACAGGAGAATAAACAAAAACCCCACGAAAAGGTTTTATTTCGCACTTCACAACAACTCTCCTCCACGTCTTCCCAGAATTAAACTGGAGTAAAGTCTACACGAAAAAAACAAACTGTGCCAACGCTAATGTTGTGTATGAAAGACTTCCCGTGCTTTCTAGTTTTTGTTACCACGCTGTCGCTCAATTTCTGAGACACGTTCTTAGCAGCACTTGCACTATCTAGATTTTCTAATCTTGGGTCCGAATGCGACGTACAAACTTTCTACGTTGACTCCACCTTGCCAGTTTACCCTTATTTGTCTATCGTTCAAATTTTCTCTTTCTTCTGCCTCTGTTTAGCTTGATTTGTAGAATAATGTTGATGGTTTTTGTGTGAGGTTTTTATTCTGTTAGAACGGATGAAAAGTTTTTAATTTCCTTATCTTGCGTTACTTCAGTTCTTGTGCACGTGGTGTGGCGACCCGGTTTCCTCGGTCTACCATGTTCAGTTGGCTTTATCTGGAGCTGGAAGGTAGAATGCGGCTTGGTTTAGTAAAAGGAAGCCAAAACCAAGCACCATGAAGCAAAAAGGGACCGTAGAATCTTTGGACGTTGTTCACTTGCCTAGCTGATGGTTGGGTGTATGTTTCCGCCCCGTGGAGCTTTTCCTTCATATTTTTAACTTTCGAACAATGGCTTGCATACAAACACACAACACACATTCTGACCAGAGACTGCCGAAATAAAACGGGGAAACCGTTGGCGGCTTCGGTATGATCGTCACGCTCATGACGACGGTTCTCATCATGGTCACGTACAACTAAAATCCAATTTATGCTCCCTCGCGCCCCATGCCATGCAAGGGAAACATCCTCCAACGATAAACGAACCTGATATTGTTGCTCCTATATAGATTATGCAATATTTCGGCACGCGCAGCGTAGTTCCTCCGAAAAAGGATGTAGCCGTGCTAGGAAAGCTACTACAAATTCTACTTCAGGTGCATCATCACTTGGGTGAATCCTGCCACTAGCACTAGAGAGAGTGAGAGAAAAGACTACTTTTCATCATCGCGATAAGGCGCTGGTAGCATGTTCGGTGGCAATAAAAAACATCCTGCTCACGGTACACCATGGACGGTGTAAATGTGATAATCAAAATGTGTGAATATACAGGGACAGGTCTGTGGAGTGCTGATTTACAGTGTGGATTTTATTTCTTTTCCATCCACCGACCAACGATCCCGGGTTTACATGGTGGGAAAATGCAACAGGATTTTTATGGATATCTGTTTAGAATGCTAAAAGGGATAGAGAATATTTAGGTGGTGTTCACACTTGAGAATCGAAAAGGGGAAATAAAACTGTTGAATGTCTTAAAGCCGAATTATATTTCGACGAAACATCCTGTTGAAAATGCCACGGATAGGGGTTATGTTCGTTCCCTGAGGTAAAGTGCTCGCCACGGGGTGCTTCGGAATGCACATTTTCGCGACGAGAGGAGTTTGCATTTAAATTGACCATAATTTTGCCGCGGGATAAATTGATTGCGATTGTGCAAGAACTTTCAATTACCCCTGATTTAAATCCGAGTCAGCGACACACCGTTGTGTCTGTGTGTGTGTGTGTGCGTTTCTGCGATTGTTTCCATCGCCCGGGATGTTGACCGCTCCGGACTTTATTTATTTACTTTGCCGAAAGATATAATTTGGGCTTTCCGTCTTGTGCGGGAAGCGTCAAAAATAATCCAATTAGACCGAAGGTTCTCACGAAATGTGCGCCGTCGGAAAGTCCGTGCAGTCGGTGAATAAATATGGTTACATAATGCGATTTCAAAATGCTCGCGAATGCCTTCGCAAATCCCACCTCGCGAAAGGGCGACGGTGGTGGTGGTGAATGGTGCCGGCTGGAAAATGGTTCGATTCTGGCTGTCAACTGTCTGCGGTTGACATTTCGACGGTTCGCAAAGACCTTCGGCGCCCCGGTTTGAACCGTTTGTGAAGCATTACGCGAGTGTTGGGGGGGATTTGGGGAAAGGAATTCTACTCCCGCTGGTAGTTTAAAGTACGGCAAACGTGTTCTTTGTGGTTGCCGACGTTACGGTGTTAGTTTTTCAAAGCTTCAAGATTCGCGGCAAAGACTCCGAACTCCTCATTGGGTCGCTCCGATCGTTCGCTGTCAAGTGCAGAAGTAAAACGGGCTTACAGACTTCGCGGGTCGTGGGTAATACAGTTGTCGAGTGTCGAGTTTTCTGTTATCAACGGGCTGGGAAATCTCACCCTCCACCTCCTTTTTCGCTCTTCGCTCTTCGTTAACCCTTTTCCGATAGGTTTGACATGTGAAATGTGGACCCAGAACGCCGAGGGGGAGAATCGTTCCAACGCTGGAATGGTTGAATGAAAGCGGCGAAGGAATGAATGAATGGAAATAGACCCTTCAAGCCTCCCGCTGCTGCGATTGATACGATAGGGGCTGCAGATCGTCGTTGGCATGAGCAGTCAATTAGGTGAAATGTTTATGTTTGCTCTCCCGAAGGAACGTTGCGTGAGTGGTGGGTTGGCGTGTGAACGGCATGCCACAGTGTTACGCATCGCTGGACTAAAACAGCACACGAGGATATTCACACGGGAACCATCCTCCATGACATACCTTTTTCAGTTTTTCATCATACTTTTAATTTAGATTCATAATGGATGGAAAAGCTTGCCAATCTGAACCACAATGAATAACCTGTCATTGGTCTGTCATGCATTTATCTGTATGAATTAATGAGTTTTGTTTAGCTAATTTTTTTAAAGTTCAGATTTTTTAAAAAGATTTTTAGTTACTAAAGGAGTTAATGCTGTACTTAAGCGAAGTATTACAAATCACGTGATATTAGAATAAAAAGGATATCTGAAATCTGGTTTTATGGAATGATGTTCACAGTCCATCGCAATGCTTAGTGTTTTGTGAATGGTTGTTTACACGTTGAGCACGATTCAAACTCTACCGTAACTTCATTGGATAAGATCAACGTAAAGTCGACCTGGGATGAAAATGGTACCAGATTATGTTTCCAGTGTCGTCGGCTTCCTGCTCTGATCCTCATCATTATTGATCCCCATCCCGAATCCGTCGCCCTGGGGAAGATTTAAGCACTAAAGCGTTTGATGCGGACTGTCGGACTGTGTTGGGTTGTAAACATCGCGCTCGGGATACGGCTTCGGAGTTGGTTGAATCTTCGTCAATTTAATTGCCTTCGAATAGCCCCGATATTAAACTGCCATTTTCGACGCCATAAAACCTCGCACCAGGACCCGTCAGCAATGGGAGCGAGAAATGTAGCGCCCTAATTTCGGATGCCATAATTTGGACCACACACCGTCCGAAAAAAGCACTCTGAGGGCACACCTTTTTTTGTCTGATGCCGATGCCTGAGGATGTGTGTTTTTAAATAAAACATATATTCTTTTTAATCATCCCTGGCAGCGTTAATCCACCGGCGGAGTATGAAACATGGCACGGTTTTCTCCTACCCTCCTGCTCGGCACCGCGGGATTACATCGGGGGAAAGCTATTTTAGTGTATTGACCATCAAAGATAATGTCAACCCTTTTTCTGTCGAATGGGATTTTAGCTTCGGGCTATTTGCCCGTCCCTCGGTGTCCCATGATTTATGAGTTAATTTTACGAGTGCCGATCTTTTTCCAAAGCGCCTATTTCACGAATCTGCTCTACCGATTGGAAACGATCGGTTGAAAAATGTAAACCAAACCGTATCAACCCCAAATCACCGTCACGTCGAGCTGCTCTCTCGGATGTCGGAAGTACCATCGGGTGAATTGGTCGGATTTCGGAAATAGAAATTTCCTTTTTTTCTTGCTGAAAAGGAAATTCTTTTTTCTACCATGTTTCAATGTGATCTCCGCCCGGGGGAAAAAAAACTCGTGGTGCAAAACCAACCGGTGTGCGTTCGCGTAGGTGTTGATAGTCAAATTTTAGATAACCAATAATTGTGGCTCGTGTCGTGCGGGCGAAGTAGGAAGGAAAATAAAACAGTGAAGCCACTTCCACATCCGTCGGGCTGGTGGAAAATCTATTTTTTACGGTCACTTTCCACTTTTCCTTCCTTCGCCGGTTGCCGAAAAAAGAGGCGCCGCGGCAGTTTCAGTTGGGTGGGTGAAAATTGGTGGAAAATTAGCCGCGCCCGTTTAAAGTAGTTTTCTTGTTTGCATGGGGCCCGGCCGGCGGGGGTGGTGGCCGCTGTAGCATGTTGAGGAAGGTTATTTTAGGTGGATTTTTCCGGTAGATTTCGGTGGATAATAATACCGCCCATGCCACGCGTCTACACCATAGGATGCATCTTGGCGAGACGATACAGATTTTATCACATAGCGACAGCGTGTTGGGGGAAGGTTCACGCAACGAATTTCGTGATATGATTTTTGGATAATATCGAATACCCTCCCCCTGCCGTCTGTTAGATGAGCGCGTTTATATGTGAATGTCATTATTGCGCAACACTGCCAACAAGGTATGTAAGGTGAATGCACGCCACCTAAAGTTGGAGGCATCCAAAAGAAGAGGAATATCCATGAATTGTTGTTTGTTTGGTGGAATTTAATTTGTTATGTTATTCTTTTCTTTGCTTCCATCAATGAAAAGTTAATTAAGTTGCCCGTTGCGTTCGGTGGCTCAATTGGGCAAAATTAATTGCGATTTGTTTTTCGCTAATAAATTCCGTTACTTTTCGAGCGTGTTGCGTAAGTCCAAATCTTGGCCCGCATCATCTAGCGTAACGCAGAGGCTTTAGTTTTTGGGAAGCAATGGTTTTAGTTTTTTTTTTGCTTTTGGATGAGTCAAACAAGAAGAGCCTCTTACGCGGTTGATCAACTTTAGATGCGATTATTATTTGCTGTTTCTCCTTTGAAGGGAAAGAGGTTACATTGTGAATTAATTGTCAACTTTCTAACAGTTGTGCCTTGACGTTTGGTCGGGAAGATAAACTGCCAAGAAAGCGAAGAAATGATAATTTGAGGATCATTGGTTAGTTTTAATTGTAATATTATAAGCTCGACAATAATCTCCATAGATAGCTGTGACAAATTTAGATAGCTCAATCATTTGCTGATTGCAGTGTACAAGCACTTAACGTTGGTTTTATTGAGTCGTTAAGATTTCATTCACATTTCAGCTACAATGTTTTGATCGACCAATTCGTTTCGTTCCAAAAAATTTGCGTTGCTTTCCTACGTATGCATCCATTAACGAGAAGAAAATAGGCTTAGAAAACCTAATCGAAACTGTAAATGGTCAAGCATGGTTTAATTGAATATTAGCTTTAGTCCGCCGTCGGGTCGGTTGTTTTTTGGCGGCGTGCGTCAATCATACGTATACCGGAAATGTCGATGAAATCTCCACGATCGGCTAGCAGCCTGTTTGTTGCGAGCGGTCGTGCAGTCGAGGTTCGTTCGGTTGCTTTTCCTAATTTGGAACAATCGTCGAACGCTGAATGAATGAATCGAGGTGGAACGAAGCAGCGGTCGGTTGGAGGAGTGCTTATAACTGTTTATTTTTCGAATACCCCGCGAAGAATTTCGAACTCCACTCGTTCGTTGTTTTTTAGTCGTTTTGCCTTAAATCCCTTTGAAAGAAAAGGAAACCACTTGTAGTGTGGTTTTTGCCATTTAAGTTCACCGGACCAGACA
Organism: Anopheles coustani; assembly: GCF_943734705.1. NCBI lineage: Eukaryota > Metazoa > Arthropoda > Insecta > Diptera > Culicidae > Anopheles > Anopheles coustani. The sequence goes on along the minus strand of NC_071289.1, from coordinate 22,221,196 downwards.
CTAACCGCGTACCGGATCTGTGTAAATCCCACGTACTCAAGCGCCTCCCAACTAGCGCGCTGCCTATTTTTGTCGCACCATCAACGGGCTCGGTCTCTGGTGGCTTCCGTTCGGGATTTTCAAGTTCAACGCGTCCTTGTCAAGCGTGGGTGAACGAACGACTCAATCGCTCCCGGTGCTCGTCGGGTCTGGTTTTTGGTCTTGGCTGGCCGGCGTCAATCTTGTCATTCCTCCCCCAGCTCAGTTCCCCAGTCACCAAATCTGTATAATTTAAGCAACTGTTTTCCCGAAGCCACTGTGATACTTTGATAAGTCGCTCGGCTTATTTTAAGTCGTCCGCCCGCCGCAAGCCAAGGAATAATGAGGATTGCCAAAGTTGTGCCGTTTCAGAAATCGGGCGAAATTGATTTAACTTTTTCTGGGTGGACTTTCCGAGCGGGGGGGTTTATTATTTGCTGCGAAAATTTCCACCGACTCGGAAAGTCAACCCTCGGTGCCTGGGAAAAGGTTTCTCGAAGCATAACGGACGAGTTCGAGTTCGGTTGGGGAGCGGAAAAAATGAAGAAGATATAATTTAATCTTTCTTGCGTCATTGGATCGATATTTCGCATCTCGGGCTGCTGAGAGCGAAACCGAGTGTCGGCGTGTCCTTAAGCCCGTCGTCACGTCTACGAATGGTGGCGCGCAAGTGTCGTGTTTCGTTGCGTGTTGGCCCCGGGTTTTTATCCCAATCAATCTATCTCAATTTCGAACATGAACACAGTGAAAAGAGCTAACGGATTAATCCACTACGATCGAGCGGCGCCGAGATGGAATGGGCTTGTAATGTGCGTTTGTACTATTTTTCATGTCGTTATTTATGCTGTGTGTTTGCGTGCAGTTCCGTTCGTGCGTGACATCCTTGTCCCACCCCCCCCCCCCCCCTCACCATTGGTGGACAGCAAATTTCATCGACCATGATCGAGCGTTTCGTTCGGAAGTGTGCGACATTTCGAGAAAATGCCAAACGGTCGATACTGTCCGCCCGTGTCCTAACGGATTAGCAGCTCCGCCTGATGACGTTTGAGGGCACTATCGTCTCTGTTTCCCTCCCTTCCTTAGCTTGGATTGACGCAGGTTTTTGTTGTAGATATGTTTGCACAGTTTGAACTCCGACGAAATTTATGCCAAGTGGTTGAAAGCAGCCGCAACCTGTTGGTGAAAGCTGAGCTGGCATGTTGTTCGCCGCGCGGGGACACGAGTTTATTTCACGCCATTTGCCAAAGACTAATGGGCACTCGAATTATGTTTGCTTTGAATTTAAGTTTGAGCCGTCACCAAACATGATTTCTCAAGTATCAACAGCGGTGTAGTACTTCAGGTTTGTGAAGTGTTAATCGCATGGACGATCGATCATTTGATATTCTTAAAATGGCCTCACCACCAATGATTCATATACAAAAATTGTCGTTCCAATGAGAATGTATTAACAATTTCGAGAATCTCGAGAGAAATGGACGCACTGTTAAAAAAAGGTTCATAAATCACATATGAGTGCATGAATAATGTTGAGTGCTGTTGGCTGTATTTCATAAACCCGTCTTTCGCCAAAACACAAAACTCCACAAACCCTCCTCATTGCATCCATGAAAAGCTTGAAATAAAACATCTGGATGACAATTGATATGGCTAAGCGATTTTTTGCCATAAATGTCCCAAATGCTGCGCGTAAAAGTTGTCCTTCCGGTAAGTCAGGCTCCAACGTTGTTAAAAAGTCGTTCCTCTCGTCCGTATTTTGGTTGCATTTCGGTGATGCTCTTTCCCACTCTACACACATACAATTCCCGGCAAAACATACCGGCTGACGAATGTATCGTGGTGCACTTTTTTGCTTCACAAATTTGGTCGCATAATTCATTTTTATTGCAAATTGCAACCGGGGAGTTCCTATGGGGCCGGGGGACAGGATAAAACAAATAAAAAATGAAGGAAAGGGACCAAACGACATTGGTGTAGCCGCGATTTTGTTATGTTTTTATGACAATCATATGTGTGTGGCACGGCAACGTGCAGACAACGAACGTCGTTGACTGTCATTCCTGCCCGGTTGGAGGAAACGTTGAACATAAAGTGCGGAAATAAATTGTTTCCATTTTGGGATGCAGGGGTGTTTGTTAGTTTGTGCTGTTTGCCCCGCGGGGCAGAAAGAGCCAGAGCGTTGAAGGAAGACCCAGGAAAACGGTGCGATAGATAGAGTTGAGGTTGGTTCAAAGTCAAAGCACTTATGCAAGCTTGTTATAAAACGATTCCATAATGTGGTACAAAAAATCGGTAACATCAAAAAGCATCATTATTTGCTTATGTTGTCTGGTGTTCTTTATTTAGTTTATCTTTGATGATTTGCAACACATACCGTGGGTTTTAAAATAATATATAAATTTGTAGAAAATTGAATTTTCTACTTTCACGAGATTGGATAAGAAAATATTCAGTGAGTTCTTTATAGGCTCATAAATAAACATCGACATTGTTTGAGAACTCACAGTCATTCATCGATATCTTTTCGAAGAATCGAAGAGATCAGCTCACCCGTGCTGTCTGGGGTTTCCCCGGCTTTCAGTGATGTGTTTCTTCTGCCGGATGTTAGAGAAAATACTCATCGGCAGTGTCACGCGTGTTCCATCCAGTCTATCAGTCCGCACGCTGACCACAGTGATGACTTATGAACTTAGGCGCGCTTCCTACGGGGCAGTCTATTTTTGTCCTTCTCTTGGAGTTCGTTGTGGATCCCCAAAGGTGCAATATCCAACCATCGTTTCGGCCAAAGTAAATGTCCCACTCGCGTCCACGTGTCTCTCTGCCTCTCCCCGCCATTTGCACATTGCAACATTGCAGCTTGATGGAGAAGTTTCGGGAAGGGAACACGATTCGACCCGTGGCTCGCATGTCGCCCGTTGGAGACCGAACCGGAAAGCGCACATCGAAGACGTGATGACGTGAGGTTTGCGTGCTCGCGTGTTCGTTAAGCGATTGCACAACAACGCACAACGGGAAGGAGGACGCACACCAGACACACCGGAGGGCCAAGGGAGTTGCCTACCCTCGGGGGACGATCTTCGTGGTGGTCGAAACCGTCCAGAGCGGTTCGGTCTGGAGGTGATTGTAGGAGGAGGTGCAGGCAAGACAAGACTTGGACGAACTCACCAAACTATCGATCCTAGGTGCGTTTCGGTGCTGACTCAGGTCGCAGAGTGTGCAGCTGTTTCAACAATTCATACCAACCTATCCGTGGCGTTGTGTTCCTCACGTTGGGCAGTTTCGTAATGTGGGTCATCGTTAAAGGTACCCCTTGCAGTGCTCTGCCCACAGGCCGACGTCTGCCATGACGAAGGAGCAATAAATTAGAACAAATTCTTGGGAGAATCCCTCAAGTGTCATAAATGATGGACCCGGGCTTTGACTAACGACTGTCGTACGCCTGCTAACGGGAGGAATTTGTCCACTCTCATTGTCACTTCGGAATGTGTTTACGGATGCTTTAGGAGTTAATCTTTCCTAATCTCAGCTTCCTTGTTTTATGAGAATGGTTTTGGAACATTTTTATACTTTCTTCGTGATTCATCGCTTATTTTACTATACGGTAACATGAGGTGGTACATCTCGATTTCTTTGATTTGTTTGGAGTTAAGTCAACGTTAAAGCAAAAGGGATTTTTTTTAGAAGGAATTTTTTAAACACACACAGACACATTCCGAACAAAAACCTTGGATGCCACGCGAACCACAAATACTCAATGTTGGTAACGAGTTAATCCGGCTCATTTTTTAGCTTCTGGCGAAAGAAAACAATCCAACGATGGAAGGAAACAGCCTTTCAATATTAACTTTGCTAGAACAAACACCGGCTTGAATTTGTGTTATGCGGTGGAGCCGCTCTTGAGCATACGGCCCTGGCTGGGAAAACTGTTTGGGCAATCAATTTATCTTGATTAGCACCTCTTGATACCACAGTCGTGCATAGCGCGCCGTAAATTAAACCGTGCTGATCGACTGGCCAGCCTAAGGGAGCAACACAGAAGCAGAAGTCGTGCCGATAGAGTTGCCCACCGTATGAACGATGGTCTCCGCCGGCTCTGACCTTTAGCCTTGTGCGGTTTCCATTAGCAAAGGCCCTTGTTGGATCCGGACACTTGCTGCAAGGGAAACCGGCTAGAAGGTTCGTGGAATCGGAAATGATTTTCTGTATCCGCTACGATGGTGGAATGTCCATCAGCGATAATGCAAACATATCAGTTTAGTCGGAGAAACTCTAGTGCAGGGATGTTTTCCTGGCATGAATTGCCTTTGCCTAGGATTCAAGAAACTGGTTGGAGAAGAGTAAATGGAAACGCATACCGCGAAGGCATATTTTCTGGGATGGAAGGGTAAACAAACAAAGGTTGTCACGATGGAGTCGTTGGCAGATAAGCTTAAGAAGACAACGCAAGACATGGCTAGATTCAGTGAGACAGGTTTCGTTGAACGGCAGCAGGACTTCTACAAAATCTCGAATGCGCTGTTGTTGAAGGAAAATTCTGAAAACGAATGAATGCTGCAACAACAGAGTCATTCCTAATTTTGGTCCCGTATTTTTGGTCGGTAGTTGGATGTCGGTGATATGCTATTCCTCGCATTTTGTGAAGTAGGAAGTAGTTCGTCAGGAAATTTACTGTTTCTCCAAGAATTATCCGCCGGGAATTACTTCAGACTACTGCCAACAGCCTAAGTGCTATTCGTAGACGATGGTCCGGAAGACAAACATCCCGATGTACCGCGTTGCAATGCTTTATAGGGCGGTTTGTTCCATGAGTTCGGTGTACTCCGAACGAAATGAATTTCCCTTCTCTTTCTCCCGAGACGTCCCTTTGAAGATCTGAAGGCAACTTCAAGATCTGAGGCAACGTTTTGCTTCCAAATCGTTACCGTTACCGTTGGCCCGGTGGTTAATGTTGTTGTGTTCCTTTACCGCCCCCTCCGCATCCACTTGCTCACATTTTGCACGACATGGAGTTGGGTTGGAACATTGGTGACTTTCAGTGTTTGCGATAGGATCTCGCGCAAAACTTACCGGTTCGGTTCGTGTTGCGCCCCGGCAGCACGGTATAGCCGGCAGTGCCAGGCAGTGGTCTTTCTCCACCGGTCGCAGACACGGCAACGTTTGGCAAGCGCGTGCGTCCGTTTACTTTGCCTTCAATGTGATAAGGCCCTTCACTGGGTGGGGGAAAAAAACGAAAACAACGAAGGGAAAACACACAACCAACTGGCAGGTACTTCTGGACATTTCAACGTTCAGTGTTCCGCTACAGGCTACAATTTCAGTGGCGACTCGTTATGTCGCACCATGGCTGTCGCCGGCAAGCGATCGATGGGAGTGGAGCACAGACAGGTTTTGCACGGGACCTCACAAATCCTTGTCCGGTTCGCAAACTCGACACCCCCTCGCTGGAAGGTGGTTTTCGACACGATCCCTAGAGTGTGTTCCCAGTTCTCTGGAGGTGAGCGAAACCCGAATTGGGTGGTGTTCGTTTTCTTTTCCCAGCAGCTCCGACGCCGGTCCTTGTCAGCTGGAGTTTCACTCCCGTTGTGACTGGAAGGCATTTGGAAACATTCGTAACATAATTATCGACACCCACAGGGTGGTGAAGTCACCGACGTCGTGACTGGGAGTGATGTTGGCCATCCTAGACATTGCGTTAGCGTTGGGAAGGTCGTCTCAGTTAGTGTCCAATTAACCTTGAGGCTATGGCAAGTGATAAAGTTTGTCTGATATTTGTTGTTTGCTAACGACGTTTTGCTAAATCTAATAGTTTACTTCTTACATCAGTTTGAAAACTGTATAGCACTACATAACATTAATCTTTTAAAGCGTCTTCAATAAGAATCGAATCCAACAGACTACCGTTAGTTATAGCACCATTATAGAGATTACTTTATTCTAAAGTCGATAATGGATTGTCGAGGTATAAAATCAATAGGAGTAAATTAAACAGAAGATTTAAACAATAAATTGTCGGCTTGGTTCTCCATTCAGCGATTTCGGTGTGGTGAACGCATTAGAACATATGCTAATTTTATCCCCCAATTGACACTCACACACAGTCTGCGTCGTCGACTTTCGACTCATTGGGCCGACTTAAAGAAAAAGTGCTTCTAACCAGTGACAGTTCGTGTTGATTCTTCTTGCGTGCATGGTGTTTTCTCCTCTTCATCATATGTTCTTGATCCATCGAAATATGGCCATCTAAAACACACAAATTTCCCCCGCGGAAGCAGAGCTTGGTCTCTTTTTTTTCGGCTTAAGACTACGCGATAATAAATTGCTTCCCAAATCAGCACGCTTTCGGCTTGTGACATCACTTTTCCTGATGTTCAATCAGCGCCCGCTGTTGCCGCTGACGATTAATCTTCCCGGCTCGGGGCCGAAGATGGCGCCAACAAATGGACCGACGCGGGATGAGTCACCGGGAGGACGTGGTTTGGTTTGGTGCGTTTGTTCCGAGTTCGGTCGTTCCCGATCCGGTTCTCGGTTCCAGCGAGGGAACACTTTTTGGTTGTTTGGGATTAGCTCGACGGATTACGGCGGACTCTTCTTCTGAACGTTCGAATGGTTGGCGCGTGCTTGCCCCAGAAAAGGCCACGGAGCAAAAACGGTTCCCCGGTCGTTCCATTAAACGATGATTATGATAGCCTAAACATCGGACATGATGCTCGTTTAGTTCGGCCTTCGGGCGTCGGCAAAGGAGGCAAACACACGTCACCCACGAGGAAGGAGGCTTTTGTGCTTGGGACATGTAGAGGTTTAATTAATTTCGTCCTGCCACACTCCCCCTCTTCTCGTGACCTTCCACGGATCGGAAGAGGACGTCCCGGGAGGTTGATGATGCTGTGCGACATAAATAGGGCTCCAGGGTTCGTCATGGGGATGGAAAGAAAGCAAGATTTAGCAAACGGCGAGCGGACACCCTTTGCTGTGCGTGCGAGATGTATTAGTCACAGGATATTTTCGTGAACGTGAGTTGTGTCAGCAACTGCAGCGTCAACTTAATGTATCGCAATTGGATGGAATAATCATGTTTCATGCATTAATGCTCCGAGGTTTCGTGCATCTGCATCTGCTGAGACATAACGAGTCGTTTGTTGGGGGATAAATTAATTTCGTAAATTATTTACCGAGTGCAAAATGGAAATGAACGTCAAATGTCTACTGTAATTTAACATAATAAAATGGACTGCCATTAAAAGGAGACCATATCGATAGATGCCAAAGACGATTTAAAGACGAGTCGTCTTATCACGGCAAAACCACACTTTACCATCGCCATAACAGGGGGGGGAAATTGCCATGAAAAGCATCTAGTCGTAGGCGGAACGGAAAAGTGGCACGCTGATCCGGTATGGTAATCCGTCAGGTTTTAATAATGAATATTAATGCTGGTCGGCCGTAGCTCGGGCATCTAATAGTTTCGCTACGTTGCGGTTTGCGCTTTGAGATGTAAAACATCGATCATTTGTGGTCGGTTTCATGCTCGGTCCGTGCGGCGGAAGCGGGTTTTGAGAGAGCGTATAAATAATTAAAGCTTGGTTTAAATTGAAGCAACATAATTTGTTATCCATAGCGTTATCGTTTGATAATGCTGATGTAAAGTGATGGAGTGTGTTGGGAATGATTAAAATATCAATAATTTCGCGTGGCACACTTTTCTTCTGTTTACATTATGTAAAAATGTTTCTAATTAATTCACAGTACAATTATGGACATTTTTGCTGAACAATTTTAATAATTTTATCACGCACTGTAAAACAACGAAACTTGACGAACGACGTTCTCGCTTCCAACGATGTTGACTGCATTATGGAGGTGGTTTTGTTGAGATGAAACATAAAAATAACCTATTTCGTATTTTTCAACTCACGCAAGTGGTTAACGGCCAAACCAATCCGGTCCTGGTGTGGAAAGAAAAGCCGATTATGAGATGGAAAAAATGACTCCCTCGAAGCACATTCGTGCGAGAAAAAAAAACCTGGGCAATCTTTCACTCTCCGCCCTTCGGTCGCCCGATCTGTGCTATGACATTCGCTGTCAAGCTCCCTCTCGGATTGCTAACGAAACGCGTGTTCCGCGCTGGGTGGAGAGGAAGTTGTGGTTTTGCAGCGACTTTTCCCCCAAAACAGACGAGCGCAAACCTGCGTTGACGAAGCGGGAAAGTTGGATGATGTTGCATTATTGGTACACGACGGAGTAGAGAGGGACTGAAAATAGCACATGCCCGATCCGAAAGCAATCCCAGGTCGCGAGAATCCCTGGTCCCCGGTGCGCGTACAACACAACGGCACGGAGGTGTGTTCTAAATGCGGGACAATTTCTCACACCCGATCTTTGGTGTGGCTTGATGATGGGAGTCTGGAGCTGGGCGATGCGCGTACGCCAGTCACCCCGTTTTGGCGGAAAACTGGGTGGAGAAGTATGCCCAGTGGGGTTTCGGTTTTTGCGGTGTGTTAGATCTCGCAATTGGAATACCCCCATATGAGAGACAGAAAAAAAACTGTGTTCGCAAACGATCGCTTCGTGATGTGTCTCACATTGCAAAAATCGTTCCGATGAAGTACTTTTCTCCGGGAGCGCAAGTGAAGGGACCAATTTCAAGTGCTGAAAAATAGAAACCGATTTTTATGTTGCTCCCTTTCGTGACATTGAATGTAGGACAGGCGCTTCTTCGATTAGGTAACACAGGTACCTATCGCGAAAGCAGTCGATAAAATTTACCAACCCGTTTGATTATATCGACCGATAAATTTATCTACTCGAATTGGTATCGCGAATGTATTCAACTGAGCAGTCGGTAAAATTATAACAACCCATAAAAATACCTATCGAGTGGTTTCGCCGTCTGTCAAATTACCATGGAAACCTAGAGTTTGTTTACTTTTAACAACGTTACAATTAGTGCGACTTCTATCGTATCGAGAAGCATTTTAGTTCTTGAAGCATCCAAAACATTAGAATGATAAATTCATTATTCTTTTTAAATGATGCGGATAATGAAGAGGAGATAGGCGATTGTAGAAGCATTTTGATCCGCTTGAATTATCGGATAAAACGTAAGCGTATTGGCTCAACAATCGTTGCCACTGTTTTAACATGTTCGTTTTTCAGCTTCATTAACAATTACCGAGTTCCGAAGAGGCTGTTTGAAGAAATCCTTGCCAAAGTGGAACTAGCATAAGCATAAGCGTGGGTTATTGGCGGAAGAAAAATTGAGAAGGGTCAGGGTGTTAATGCACGAACCAAAAAACAAAATACGTGAATTTATAAGAACAGGGAACACAATGCATAACTGTACAAAAGAAAAATACTAATTTTTTTATATCGTTGACATTTTTTGGAACCTCAAATTAATATACTTTATGAATTTTTGAAATTATAAAAGTTATACAATATTTTGGAAAACACCTTTAAGTATCTTCACTGAAAATTACAAATCGATCCGACAGCTCTATAAAATGAAAATTGGTCCGAAGTACGAGAAATACGGAACGTTTGAGGGGTATCGACCGACAACGGCAAATAAAAATTATTTAAATTTGTTTAAAAACTTGTTTTCTTTAGCAAAACGATAGAAAATTACTATTTCTAGGCATTCTAAAAGTTTCATGCTGATACGACAATCCAATCAATTGTTATTTGAATATAAAACTACAATAACTACCCGTGTAGGCGGTTAAATAAAAAAAAAACAAATTTTAAAACAAAAAAAAAATTCACCAGAAAAATAAATTTTTTGATGGGCTAAAATGGTTAAAAAATAATAAGAAGCGAAAAATTAACACAGAATAACATTTTTACATTTTTTAAAATAAATTTTACCACGGTCAACAGCTCTTTTTAGTATATCGGATGGGTTGAGGCAGTAGTTAAATATATCGGTCGATATAAAAAAAATGTTTCGTTCGCGATGCAAATTAAAGACTTTTTTAACAACTGCTAGATTTTTTCCCCACGATTTGTACGGTAGCCATGGCTATTGTACACGCGTTTTTACGGGTTGATAAATTTGATGCGTTGCGATACCATTCCGCCATTACTGTCATTATATCGGTCGATATGTTTATCGACCGGTTGTTAACTTGGTTCGCGATAGGTACCACAGTGCTTCTGGGAAAGGAAAACGCCTGGCGTGTACGTATTTGCCTGTCACCAAAGTCTTGATGATGATGACGATGATGTTTGGGGAGTTCATTTCAGAAAATAATCAGGCATGACTAAGGAGTTTAGGATCGTGCGAAGGATTGTGTTTGATGAAGCGTTAAAGTATCAATGACATTATTTAATAATTTCAAATGAGCTCCTTTCTTGTGATTCTTTTTAAATTTATCTTCTTACTTAATAACGGAGAATTTTTTTCTGAACTTCTTTGAAAAGTGGACAAATTTTAAAGTGAAGAATTCTTAAGAACTTATTGGCTTTACGAAGTCCTAAAATAACAATTCCTTCAAATATCTTGCCCTGTTTGTGAAACATCGAACTGGAATCGTGTACATTTCATGCAAACAACGATGGAAATTCAACCTGTCTGTGTGCTGTATATCTCGCATTACGACGCAACGGTACACAAACTGTCTTCTCTTTATCATCTCCTTTAATAGCGCGGCAAACACCGAGACTTTCGGCATTTTCCGGTCGCCACAAATCTTCCAGCAGCCAAGCTAAAGACCGGTCGGTTTCTTCCTCGAATCACCTCCGTTCAAATCAATTAAATGGTCAACCGCGAGCGGCATTCGACCACGCTGGAGGAATGTGCACGTTCTGACAGCTTACGAGATAATTAGCTACTCCGCCGGTTCCCGTCGGTTTATTTGTCCAACAAAGTTAATGCTGCCGTTTTAGGGGGTGCGTTTGTGGAAAACCTGAACCGCGAGGTGTTTGGCAATTAACGGGCCGGAAAAAAGGTGACAAACAGCTCCACACTGATCTTCCTCAGCTAAGCGTTCTCGAACGACTTCATCTCAAACGACGGAGCACAATAAAACGCGCTGGCTTTGGTTGGACGCGACGTGAGCTTGAACTGAATCCAACCGGATTGGGATGACAGCGGCTGTGTCGCTTCCAATGTCGGAACGGGCCGTTAAGTCAACTAGTTAATTAGCCAGCGTGGTCGGTAAAGAACGGCTGTTGCGTTGGTCAAGGTAGAAGAAAATGGTGGAGCTCGAGCGGTTCTCTCCTATCCGAAGGCTTTGAGCCAGTTGACGGTTTTTCTGTTTTGAAGTTCGTTGTGCGCGTTTTTACCCTTCGACGTTCGATGTTTGCCATCGGCTTACCGACGGCCAGTGGCAAACGGAAACGGGACAATCGGTAGCGCGGGCTTAGGGGCGATATAACCAGGAAAGTCCCGGAGGAGGAACACTCAGCCGGCCATGGGAGCGCATGGATCGAAGGAGAAGCTGAGCAGGTCCGCCTCGGAGCGCTTCGTTCACACGCAGGTCATCGAGCGGGAACGGTTCGGCAGTTTTGGCAAACGAGTCCGCGGAGGTAAGTACGAATGCGACCGGCGGTCGGATGCACCGCGTCATAAATTGTTTGCCCAGCTCGACCGGGCAGCATTTATTGCATCAGAGTCCGTGAAAAAATATACACAGGCCAACAACATACAATGATGACCGGGTGGGACACGTCCGGAAAAGGGGGTTTGGGAGAGATTTGTTGAACGAAATTTGCATACAAAACAATTGGCCGGAAAACAGCTGATAAATTCTGGACGCCCTTTCTCCTACCGCGTACACGTTCTCATTCGCGTGTACGGCGAACAACACTGCAACCGAACTCGAGAGGAAAGCAGAGAAAGAAAGATCGTATGGAGACTTCTCAGAGATGTATTGTTATATGTTATATTTCCTTCCCTCGAATGGGATGTTTCGCTCCGGTGGTACAAGGAGTGAAAATACTTTTATTTCCCTTTGCTCCGGAACGAGCGGAATATACTGCTGTTGTATGAAGTGGATCTTTGCACAATGTTGTGAGGGTGATGATGATGATTTATGTTCATGTATGGGGCAACTTACAAAGCAACGTTGTTTTATTTCACGGCTCAAACGATGTTGAGTTTATCAAAAGGGTCAATTTAAAAATAGTTTTTATGTTCAGGATAATTGAATTGAAGCTTCTCTCATAGTTTAAAACTGCCATCCTATTAATTGTTTTGAATTCAAGTTAAAAGTATCTCAATATTTTACTGTCGCCTTTGTAAGTAAAAATGCTCCCCATGGGCTTTTTTCTCAGTTCAAGTGCTTTCAGTGCTCAGTGCTTTCAGGTGCGATGCTTTACGCATGCTGGTTTCGTTCCCTGGATTGCCATGCAAAAAGTCAACCAGTTGCGCTGCACACTTTCGTTTCGAAAAACTGCCCCCTGCCACCACAACGACACATCACGCATGCATTTCAGAGTCATGTTGTGCTTTACGGTGGTGTTAAATTGTGTAATAGGGGTTCCTGGGGTAATACGCTACATTTTCCTTAAGGAAAATTAATGAGTTTTAAATGAACTTTAATAATGGTTATCGATTTTATCAATTCCTTTGGTTCATTAAGTTTCAAACTAGTTACAACCTTTTGATGATTTGTTTTAGTTTGTTTACAAACTGATGCAGTTTGCCTCGACTTACAGGATGCATTATGCTTCCGTTCATACTGGAACATTTTTTTAGTTGTACGAATAAATCAGCTTACTTACTGAGATTTTTATTTGCAGTTTGAAGCTCTAATTCTAATTAACAATTCTCTCTGTATGTCATGTGTAACATTTAATTTTTCTGTATGTCATGTATAAAAAAAACGATTTTTGCGCTATTAATTCCATAGCGAAGTGCACAATTACATAAGAACATGTCCGAACCGGTGATGTTCTTGCTTTGCTTTTACTTTGCGTTTCTGTTGATGTAGAGCTATCAAACTCATCGGGTGACCAAAATAAAATAAATAAATATTTTAGTTCACTCTTATAGGGTGGCTACTTTTTTCGTGACCAAAACGCGTTTTTCATTATAACTTGGAAAAGTTGCGTTTTGCCTCAAGGGTGCATTTTACCCCAGCCACCCCTATTGCGTTCCATCCATGAGATTCGCACTTTTTGCGACCCTTCTCCTAAATGGAGTGTGTGCGTTTTTCTTGCAATACGGATCAATCACACCGCGTATGGTCGCCGGAGAGTGAAAGATCATCCATACGGAGCCACCGAACCGGCTGGATATGCAAGGGGTTTGCACCGGTGATCGGTTCGGGAAAAGGAGTACAAAATTCCATCCGTCGATCGATGACCGTCGACCGACGGACAAGATAGTTGCGTCTTTTTTCGTTGTGTTTTGGCCAACTGCTTAATTTGTGCAGAGAGTGTAGCTGTTTTACCCCTTTTTTGTTTCCTTTTGCATCTCGCGTTCCAAGCATAGCGTTTCTCACCTTGCTCCAGTTGGATTGGAATCATAATTTCATGTTAACGTCTCGAGAAACGTGTTGTGCGGTTGGAAATGCAGTGGAAAAAATATGGTCAATGCTGTCTCGAATCAAACCACACACACAGACACACGTGCGCGTGCTTTAAACATATGCCCGTTCTCGGGCACAAAAAAGAAAATACATCTTCGTGGAGGAGTTAAGCGTAGAAAAAAACTGGTAGCAACACCAGGTTTCCAAACGTCAAATGAAACTGAAATGGCAAACGCGGCGAAAAAAGCGATGGATTAAAACAATCCGGATCCCGGGCGAAAGTCATAAGGCGACTGGGTTTAATAAACTCAATTATGCAAATTCATTTTCAACCAATTTGTGTTTCAACCACCACCACCACCACCACCAGTGCGATGATGCGATGGGGAGCGACCGATAGCGGCGGGACAAATGATGCTGGTGCGGGTTTGCTTGTGTACGGACATATTTTCCTCCTGCCGCTCGACCAAATGGTTAACTCTTCCGTGAGGTTTGTTTGTGGGGAAAGGGCGGGAAAAGCTTGCTTGGGTTAGTTGCAACTTAATTAGCGACGGGGAAAAAAGGTGGCCAAACAGCGTCCTTTCGTCGCTTCCGATGGGAAAAAAGGTTATGCTAGGTTAGGTTGATTGTAATCTAATGAAAAGCAGGTGACGGGAATGGGGTGGGCTTTTCTCCGTGTGGGCCGCTTTCACTGCAGCACGCGTGTGAAAGATTCAGCTTCGTAGAACGTGTTGGAATGTGTGATAAAAAATAAACTATGCTTGTTTGCTTTTCAAATGGAAATCTACAATGCTTCAGATTGATTGAAGTTTTTTTAGGTTCCTTATAATATCTTGCTAAACCTGGCATACCTTATACTTTTAATTATCGTTCAATTTTGTACATTCTTGATACTGTTGAGCTATAAATTTTCATGTTTATGTTTGTTTCTCAAATCAGTCACTTTATTGCTATTCGATTAATCAACAAGGATACATTTTATTCGTCGATCCAAACCAAATTGGAACATGCCCTTCTCGGCAAACACGACGCCATACCCGACATCGTTTACCATATCGCAGAATTGGTGTCATTGCCACCCGCTATCGCCAAACCTCTTTCAAGTCGCACGGAATTTTCCATTTCCCTGCGGCACATTTGCGAAGAGGGAAACTTCCATTCAACCAACCCACCCACAATCGCAACGAAGGAGACTCGCGAAGAAGTGAATGCAGATTGGGAAACGACCGGTCGATCATAACCCCGTCTCTCCTTTCCCCCCGTTTTCCTCCCTCGGTTTGTGGACCGTATCTCGGGCGAATTGATTAACAATTAAAGTGAAACCGAGCCACACATTCGGCGCGGGAAATGGTGAAGAAAAGCCGGAGGCTATAATTATGCGCCCCGGCTTTTGAGTATGTCTTTCGCCGCGGTGAGGACTTCGGATACGACGACTTCTCGACGCCCCGTGTCTTTAATTACCGGTTTCGGCGTCGTTACTTGTGGCGCCCATTCCAGTCTGGTATTTTAGCCTTTCGGTATGTGGTTTGAACACGATTCGAGAGATATCTCTCACGGTGATATCTGCGAGGAATCATCAGCCGGAACATAACATCCAGTTTACAATCCAAGGTTGAGTTTGAAATTGAACTCCATCAAAACGGCAAAGTACTTTTCGAAACAATCGTTTCTAATGAGAGAGCTTGCTTTCTTGACGAACCAACCAAACAAAGTAACGCGAAGCGTCAGGGCAATAAATATGTACATGTTTTACTGATAACCTACGCGCCCACCTTTCGCTCTTGATTACGCGAATCCTTGAGCGATGTTGCGCGTTTTCGGGGTGGTCCACCCGTCCAATGGCCTTTTTTCCCCCCTGCTCGCCATCCAAGTGCCGCAAGTTGTAGATCGAAGAAATAGCACAGCTCACACTACAGCAAGTGCCTACCTACGTACAAACATTGAGAACCTTGGCGAAGGTGGGAACCGGTTGGATCTACGAAGACATTGGGTCAAACCACCAAACCATTGTCGTCGAGCTCACGGGAAGTGTTTAATCACCGGAATTTAATGCTCCACTAACCTTCACCTACCGGGCAGAGCGGCGATTGAAGATGGACGAAATTTGTTTCTAAGTGGCCGGAAAGCCATTAGACAGTATCCGTGAAGATTGGTCACCTTTTGGCGGCGTCAAGGTGACGATTTCCGAGAAACAATGAGGCCTGAATGCACCTTCATCACTACTTTCGGTCGGTCGGATCGCTTGTGGTCTCTAGGTCGATGGAGAGTAGGCCACGGGACCTGCCTAAGGCGGTGGGAAAGCTGAATGAGAATAAAATTGAATCGCATTAGTTCATTAAAACCCTAGCTTTCGAGCTCTACTTGTCGCCGGGAGGGGGAGTTTCATGCGGGTGTCTCCTGTTGTCTCAGAACAATCGAGAAACTGCAGCCTAAACAGCACCGGCCCGTTTTAGGGAACCAGACACCCCACGCGTCTCGATGTACCGAGAGAGGTTTGGGGTCAAATCAGTATTCCCCCTTGCTCCGATACGGCTCATAGCGATCGTCATCCCGCGTGCCGAAGACCATACACTTCATCGTTCCTTAAGTGGACAGGGCAGTAAGACACTGGCCACAGCGCAACGCCACAAATAATAAGCCAGCTATTTATTATGCCTTCAATACCGGTAGGTTCCGCTATTTCCGCGCTGTTCCCGGTTAGATTTTCTCACTAACGGTGGACACACCACTCGAAGTTGCGTCGGTGGTGTTATTGAGTGTTAGGTGCGACGGTGTAGTACTGCAAGAAGTACCTACTTCTGACCACGCGGTACATTATACCCGAGGCCATCCGGTTTGGTTGCGGAGGAGCGCTAATAGCGTCAGAATTGATTATACACCCGCTGCCAGTCGATGTTCGTTAGTCGCCGGTGCAGGAACCTGGTTAAGCGGATTGGGGATCTCGTATGCGAGCTGTACGCCGAGAGTTCGCGGCTCGTTCGCTCGGCTGTTTTGTGACCCACAAGGGGGGGCGACAAGGTTAATTTTCAATCCAACCAACCTAACGAACGCGCACGGCCGGTGTGTGTGTGTTGTGTTGGGTGTAAATTGTAGATCAAACATACAGCCGAGGGTAGACGAGAAGACCACGAGTACCACCAACGCAACGCCCCAATGCAACCGCGGTCTAAAGCTATGATCTTGAATTCTTGACATAACCTCAAATCGGCCATGCGTGCAGGCGCACATATGAACGCCCGTCTGGCGTTCGGTATCCAAAGGGACTTTATGTCTGTGAAAATAATCAGGCAGTTTCGGATTTTCTTTTCTTTGTTTCGTCCTCAGTCCTTTACTTTTGAACTCTGGTGCTTCACTATAGCATTTCCCCCCCCCCCCCCCTCCCCCCCCCACCCGTAACCAAGGTAGCCAAGGGCTCATTATGGTGTACGATGATTAAGGATCGTATCTTTGTCGTGCGGTGGAATTGGGTTGAGGTTTAGCGGGAAGGTTTTGTACCCGATCGTTTGATGCTGGATGCCAAATTCGATTGCGGTTGGCCTACAGTCCTATCGGCATCATCGTCGTCGCCGTCGTCGTCGTCGTCGTCGTGGCCTCCGACAAACAAGGCCATCACCGTAACACGTGCGCCAGGATGGAATTTCACCCACTTACCCTTGGCTTCGAAACACGGACACGGGCCAGAAGCCGGCCAAGTGGCCGATAAATTTGCCCAGGGTTTGACCGTTAGCTTTCCTTGAAACACGATTATGCTAATACCCGGGTAATCTTGCAGCGGACTGGTATGTTCCTGTGTTTGGGAATCCTTTGTAGGGGTTTCCGGCCCGTTTGGTCCGTTGGCCGTTTATCACAAGAAAAGATTATATGAATTTACTTGCTTGCTAGCTAAAGCCTTAAGAAGCTATACACATTACGTGGATTACCTTGGGGAAGCTAAGTTCTGGACTCAACCTGAATGATGGATAGGGAACTGTGGGATGATATATTTCAGCACTATGCAGAAAACTTTGTACTCCGTTGTTTATGTTTATCGTTTTCTTTTCCCCTTCCTTTTTTGTACCTCCAGGACCAGCCAAAAAGCGAGATGTGCGCACAATTAATTCTTCATCCAGCGACCTGGGACCGCCCTCGAAGACGAATGGCGCACAACCGGCACGAAGCAGCGCAGCACGGGCGGCCGCCGCTTTGCGTAAGTATCTGCCTGTTTTGTACCGGGCACGCACACGGCTTGTTTGTATGCTTTTCCGGTTCTGGTTTCTCAAGCGCAAGTCACCTAGATGAAGAGATGCGTCCAGTTTGTTCCATTAGTGACGCTACCCAGCACTTCCAGCAGCAGCTTCCCCGGTGGATAGATGCATCTCAACTTTTCGTCGTAGATGGCGATGTGTTCATAAACCCATTTCTTAAACCCATCTCCCTGCCCGGTGCAGTCTGATTCCTTTTTTTTCTGCATTTCTTTTCATAAATTACGCTCATCCATTCAATATCGCATGATGAGGTTCCGATAAGAAGAAACACGTTGATGGTGGCTAACGGAATGGTGGATCCAAACTGGTTATGAGGCAAATTTGCATCCCCGTGGACCTTCGGTGGCTTAAGGGGACCAATAGAGGCAAGTTCTGACATGCTGGTGGACGCCTGCACGACGACCTACAGCGATGAAGGCTAACCAGTTTTTGCAGCCGGGAAAATCTCTCCATCTCCACCCGAGTTTGGCATGGGAGTTTGAAGGGGGAATGGGGAATATTCCACAATAATAATACCACCCGTCGCCATCGTCGTTGTCATCGTCGTCAGGCCAGCAGGATCCAGCTGGATATTGTGGCAAGAAACTGGACGATGTTTGTGGGACTCACACGAGGGGAGAAGGAGTTAAACATGGAGCGGGCGAATTGCTTTATGCTTTCCGGTTATTCCCATGCTTCCCGCAGGCCATTCATGGTACGACAAAAGCGGAATAATGTTGACCCCTTTCGTCGCCCGCGGCAAATCTGCACACCACCGTCCCTCCGGCGTAAGCATGTGCTCGGTCAGTCGGTCGTCAGCTCGGTATATTTCACGCTCCACAACGCTCAACCACCCGCTCCGGCGGCCAGTTTCGATTCGGTTCGTTCTTCCAGAATCGTAATACGGCAGCAGCGAGCACACCGGAGATATTGTACATTCTTCAATTGATCCTACTTGTCATAACGTATTGGCCAGTGTCGTAGGCCAAATGGGAACCCTAGTTGCTCGTCACGCTTCCATGACGATGGTGGTGGAAGTGCCATTCCCCCCCCCCCATATAGCCGGTATGATGAATAGGGAGAATGCACCACTTCGCCGGACACTGAGCATCGCAATGGAAAAATGGCGTGCGGTAGTGATTGCGATATGGTCGAAGGTGTACACCCCGCCGGAGGAATTGGTGAAAACGATGTGCAAGCGGAATGACCGTGTTTTGCTGATGTCTCCACACAATGAAACCTCTGCCCAACGAAGGAGAAGAGAAACAAGTAAACTTCACCGAGAGGAAAAACTCAAGAATGCATCGGATTTTCGTTGCACGTCGTGCGAGAGGAAGTCGCAACATCTTGCATAACCATTTTCCCCCGGGCCATGTTTTGTTTGACACGTTCGACTGGTGTGTCCGCTTGCGGCACGACGGCAGAGATCTGTTGTGTAGCGTACGTCAATTTGCAAATGCACAACCTTTCCAAGCTGTGTTTAAGTGCACTTAGCGAAAAACATTGTCCCGCCATTAGAATCTCCCGAAGTGGGAAGAGTTTTTAGAGCGTAATTAAGAGCTTCAATGTAGATTTACTTGCAAAAACTTTTCACGAGTTTGAATTAATAGACTACAACGTCGTAAAGAATTGTGTACCTCAAAATGGTTGATTCCAAACTATAGTACGATTCCAATTTCTATTTTAAGATCAGAACTCAAGCGTGTCAATAACGGGCTCTTGCAAGTGATAACCCGTCGTTGTGAGGTCGCTATTTGCGTCACTGATCACTTTGGTGTGATCCAGGTTGGGATTTCTACTAAAGTTCCACCGACAGACAGCCGCGTTTGAGCGTGCTACGTGATACCTTGGAACGGCACTCGAGGTGAACCATATTGCTCCGCAGAGCGAGCGGGGGGAAATGGGGAGCGAACACACATTTCCCACCAACGTGTTCGATGCAGTGGAACCGTGAATGAAATCGCGAGCCTGTGGTACCTGGAAGAACTCCGGGAGAAGGCCACTAGGAAAAGGTGCAGGTAATAGAGGAAGAGGTTGTTTGTTGTTGTTTTGCCATGCATGTCTACTACAACCGGCTAGAAGACAGCTTGACTTCGTGAGTCGATCCACGGATCGTGGTGATCATCCCGAGTCTCAACCTGGTTACCGTCGGATGAGGGTGCTTGAATTTCATCAACGAACTGGACAACTTCACACACACCCACACACACACCCACACACACACATGTGCACAACTTGGAGCGAAGTGAAAGATGGCGATGGTCATGGAGGAGAGCATGTAATTTATTCATGATTTGATTTTCCATCTCCAAGTTTGTTTCTGGAGTAGAGCGCTATGTCGACCCACCTGGCATCAACTTGTTGGGAGTGTTCTTTTTTCGTCTCCACAACTACGAAAGATACGAAAAATCCTCCGGTATCGGTGCTGGTCTCCAGTCTGTGACGGTTTCAAAGCCGGACGGAAATTGGTTCCGACCATCGATCCGATTTGTGCAACCGATGTGCGACACGGAAAAGGACGGGAAAGTGTGCCCGAGGAACGACGCTGAATCGGTGAACGATTTTCTGCCCATTACTTGTTTGCATGAGGTTTGCTTGGGAGAACGGGTGGAGTACGGTTGGAGTCTGCACACAGGTTTCCGAGTCTCCGATATCAAGAAGGCAGCTGGTTGGTTTGGCTCACAGGAACATCATCGCCATCGTCATCATCATGATTCTTCGTTCAAGAGCATCCTGCGAGGGGTTCGCTTACGACACCGGAGAAGACTCATTGTCGATAAACTGGCAGGTAACTGCGCTTTCCTTGTACGGGAATGTAAACCATGCCGCCGGTGCGCCATCAGCCGCCGCAGCCGCCGCCGTCGTTCGTCGTCCGCCTTCGAAGATCCGGATGACGATGTAATTGGGTGTATGGTGATTGCCGTCCGATGGACGATGGAGATGAAAACGAGATTTGATCTTAGCCTAGATTTGATTTAGGTCTCGTCGATGCTACGGGTTGCTTGCTGGTCAATACGGCATGACCGTGGATGGTGAAATTGACAATACACATTTTCCACGGTTCTATGGTTATGGTTTTCCGGTCCTGAACACCGAGCTGCAAGGAACATGGATGGAAAAATCCGAATGAGAGAGGGTGGCTTTCGAAAACTGTAGCCTACCAGCTTGGAGTCAATATTATTTTTGATATGTATAAGTATACTGGAAGATACACTGGGTCTAGTGTCTTGTTTAAGAAAGTCGATAGGTTTTGCACTAAATAATAATTTTCATTCATTTCCATTGGTTTTGCGGAAAAATCCCAGATTCGTTAAAATACTCCTTTTTCGAAAATAACGCTCGTATCGCATTCCGTGTGTATCCCGTTGCATACCTTACGGCGCAACTGCTCGAAACTATAGTAACGCCGTAACATGGTGTACGTACAATTGCATACTTTTCGGCGTATCATAAGGATGATACGTTAAAGCGCTTATACACGATAGAAACTTTATCTTCTTTGCGGAATGCAGTCTGATGCACTTTCAAAAAACAATCAAGAGCATCATTGCAATGTAAGTTGGTAACTAGGACCAGGATGTGCATTTCCGCTCTAATGCTCACCGTCTCGCTGGTCTTTCCGTTCACAGAGAAACGTATATCTCCCAACTTGACGAGTGTTCCATCCACCCCGCTCGTTCCGGAACAGTTGAAGGCATCGCCGCCGACGAAGCGGAATTTACTGCTGAAGCGCAATGGCACGGCAACCGGAGCGCTGCCCGTCAAGACACCACTCAAAGGTAAGTGTACCTGTTCGTTTTCGATCGAGAACCTGGTGGATTCTTATTTAAACCAATTTCTTGCTGAACTTTCAAAATCTACTTTAGCTTTCGGTAATAAATTGTTCGTGGATTAAATTGGGAATCTGATTAACGTTAGTAATGTGCAGAATCTCGAAGTAAATGGATGCTCCAGAAGATGATTCTGGAAATTCCATTTATTTTTGTCTCCGTATCGCAAAGTGCAGTGGGGAAAAAGAAAGTGTCTGCCTCTTTGGAAAGCAATATAGAAGAACATCCGCCTTTTCTTCGGTCGACAATCCGTTATAGTCAGATAAATCATCAATCATTCCGCCTAACATTTGTAAAAGCGGATGAGGCGTTATCGGTTGATCGAATTGATCCCCTTTTTAGTCAAACCCCAAACGCACGTTGGATGGAAATCGACCACCTTTGCTTACCGGTGCCATCCTATGCGTGACGCCGTTGTTGCTTCTTGTATCATTAGTTTGATTACAGCGTAATAGGAGGCGGTAACATGCAACAGATAATCGTTCGGATCGATTGACTCCAGTCGTCCAGTGCGATGAATCTATGAAAGAGCCAAATATAAAACAACATCAAATAGATCCCATAATAGTGCACGTTGCGTAACGTTGCTCGAAATCGGTTTATCATTGCTAGTTGTAAAATAGAAAATGAAATCCGGAGAAAACAGCCCAACCCCCTGATTAGAGCGGTGTGTTTTCCTTTTCCAAAACGTTCATCATTGTCTCATAACTTTACCATAAAGAGAGAAAAAAACACCTCGTCTGCCGAGGCGTCGGAAAAGCTGCTTGTTTTGCTGCATCCCCTTTGCTTTATGGACCTTAGGCACACAATCACCCTTCGATTGACCCCAACCCCGCACCGGAGGGTGTCTTTTTTGTCGTTGGCTTTCCAACCCCACCGAACTGGTGCACTGCCGGTTCGGATGAGTGATTGTGAAAGTTTGCCAACGAAAGGCTAGCGAAATGAACGGGAGAAACGAAGAAATGGCATGACCCGGGCGAATCTCCTCCGCGATCACACGCCTCAAACGAAAACCGCTCGCTTACAATTCCTCTGGCTTCTCGCCAATTTCACGGTTGGCGTGGAAAACAATGATAAGATTTGGATTGGGAGAGAAAGAGCTGGTCGGTTTTTGGGGGTTTTGTTTTGTATCATTCTTCACACGAATTTGGTTGAAAGCTTCCACTGCGATGCACTTTTCCGGAGTCAAACCAACATTTATTGAATTAAATTTTTCCATTCGTATTTTTTACGGTCACATGGAATACTGATATGATTTCTTTTGTCGGTACGGAATGTATTCGATGCCGATTATTGTGTCTGGTTTGGATGGGATTTTAATGTTTGTGTCCTTTTCGATAGTTTTTTAAATCACAATAATACGAGTTTTACCTTCTTGAATCCGAGGTGAATGATAGTTACAGTTAAATAAAACAATTATTTGGTTTATAAATAAATTAATTAAAAAAAACATGAACTTTTCTCTTGGTTATTTAAACATTAGTCAGTTACAAATACGTGTCAGAATAAAACACTTCTTCGCAGAACGTGACGAGCAAAGTCGGACGTGCGTTCAAACTGCATTTGTTTTTGTAAATCATGCAGCGATTTCGCGGATTTTCTTCACTGAAAGTAATTGTGTACTTATTCGTTGAATGTGTGTTTTGGTGAGTTGTGGTTTTCTTTTTCGACCAAGCGCTTATAACCGTCTCTATACCAGTATGGGTGTCCAGGTTCAGTCAACCGGCAAACAAACCTGCCCCGCACTGGGATCATTCGGCAAAACAAGAAAAAAAAACAACTCGAAACTCATTCACACCATTTACCACCCACCGACATGGCCGTCGATGCCGCCGTGCTGGAATGCGCCGGGGAGTGTTATGTCTAATTAAATAATTGAACGCACATGCTCGGAACGCTTATGCTTCCACGTCGCGTTATGCTTATGCCGTCCGGTTGTTGCGGCCTTTACTGCCCCGCTGGCGAACGTGGTTGTTTTAAAAGCCATGATGGGTGTGTGTGTCTACGTTGTTGGGGAAAAGCTTGAGACCCCGTGCAAAATGGTAGACTCATTACCAATTAATGGCAGAAAGTGAGTTTAACTGAAACCTTTAAAAACGAAATTAAAGCGGCAGAAAATCGCACAACTACTTCTCAGTATTCGATGATTAGTATTCGTTTGCTTTTGCAGCTCGTTTCCCATCGTTTTTCGATGAAACCCTTCCCGTTAAGGGTTGGTTACCTTTTGCGGCCTCTTTATTTGCCTAATTCTAGCAGGCCGGAAGCGAATCCCAACTCGTCGTAGTTTGCGTTTTCTAGCCACCCCCCGTTCCTTTCACTTCAACGTTTCTTATTTACGTTTTCCACCCTTTTTGGCGCGACTAATGGTGCGCACAAGGGAAGGTTTCGCGATGCACACAATCCGGGGCCGAGTGTCAAGGTGTATTCCCTGGGCCCTTCCTCCATGAACCGTCCTTCCGTCGAGCGGAAGTAAATGCAAATGTGTGCACATTCGTTTGCACCAGCGACGTAAGCATACGGGTTGCCGTTTTTTTTTTTTTGAAGGGCGCCCGTATGTCTCTCGGTCGCGTGGCTGATTTATGCAAATTGTATGTGCACTAAAGTGATCCGATTGTCTGCGGCCGGTACGGCATTTGCGTGGGTTGCGGATTCTTTCGTGCCATTTTTCTCGTGGTGGCTCTAAAGAACGGGCAAGAATGAGAGGAAACCATTCGGCACCTTTGCCGAACGGATGAAAGGGGAAAGTTTTTACCTCCAAAAAAACATGGTAGGAATTTTACCACCCATCAACGGCTGCAAATTTGAGCTACCAGATTTTCCGTGAAATGAGCTCCCTGGGACCACCGGTTCCTTTTTGGGGTCAGTCAGACGAATGTTATGAAGACGACACTCAAATGGGCACTTTGGGCCGGATTATCTCGGGCGTTACGACAAGCCTCGGTAGGTGCCTTCCGGAAGAAAAAGGTGCGTGGGAAATCACGACGTGCGGCTTTGTAGATGTCGGAAAACTGCTGATGTGATGCTGGGAAAGCCCGCTTGCTGACGAGCGCTGGCCCGTTTGGCCTTTCATTTCTTTTTTTGGCAGACAACAATTGCGACTCGAGCGACCATTATCATAAGCATTACAGAGTGTTTTATGGGTGTGCTTAAGAAGATTGTTGTTGAAATTTCCATTGTATGAGAGACGTAATTATTTTGTACTTATCGGGTAGTTAACCATCAATATCGTACATTTTAAAATGTGCTTCGTTGTTTCAAATTTTTGAGATATTGGTTTGCTTAACTCTTACATAAATTTCTCATTTAACATTTTATCACCAAGTGAGGTGAACATGATTTTAAACAGATTTCCATCGCATGATAGCAAGCAACCGTGCACTTATCACCACCACACGCAAACCATCGTTTAGCAAAGTGCAAAAACGAACCCCACGAAAAGGTGAAAGAGAGGGTTAGTTACTCTCAATTAACTTTCCGTTTTCCAACGCTGCTTTGCTGACAGATTTTCACCTGGAAAATAAAAACCAACGTTGCACGCTAGGTCAGCAATCCCTGACCTGTCCCGTGCTGACGCTGACCCCGGAAAGGGCGTGTGCACTCTCCAAAAACTGTCGCTGTCACGGTCGGGAAAAGTGGTGCTAGCCCTAATTGATCGCATTCAAGCACTCTTGGGCGGGAATTTGGAAAATGTTGCCCGTCATCGCATATCGCCGTTTTCTTTTTTTAATGCTAGCAGATGTTCGAGTTGGGTTGGAAGGGGAAACAATCTTCCTGGGAAGTATTACTTGCATGCCATCGCATTTTGTGCCGGGAAATGTTGAAAATGTGGCTGAAGAATCCGCACACTGGGAAGGAGGTGAAACTTCTCCCCACCCCGGTGCGCGATTTTACAGAAGTGCGTCACGCACTGGAAAAAATGCGTCCAACCATGGAGTGCGTACTGCGTTTGGGGCAAGGAGAGCAAAAAAGGGGCCAGTTTGTCTTCGTTTAGCTTTTCGCCACTGAATTACCGGGGCAGGTAGTAGGGAAGTGCTGCGCTGTAATTAAACAGCAACCATCCTGTGTGTAATTCTGTATAATTACCATTATCGCTACTGCCTCGTCTTAATGAAGTAATCGAGATCATGGGCGCACAAAGCGCTGGGATTTGTTTGGAACCGGGCAGAGAAGAAGGCTTCGTCCGTCAAACCACCGTACACCCGGTGAGAAGAGGTGGCTTCGGCTGAGGCGATGGGAGAAGAGAAGAAACATGGCGAAAAAGGTAGGGAAATGGGTCACAAACACCGACACAGACAGGTGCTCCGCAGCACCAAACTCTATCGACCGCATTTGCCGTCGATGTTCGGCCTAGATTTTTTTTTACTCTCCTCCTGCCCGGAAAATGCTTTCCGCATTACAAATCACATGCCCAATGGAGGAGGAGGATGAGGTGGAGAAGGAGAAAAAAGGGGGTTAGTCAGGAAGAGAATTTCCCACCGGGAAAATTCGCTACCCGAGAGCGTATGGTAAGCGCTCTTCACATGACGCGGGCCCAAGGTTGGGGATTGATGGAAAAGCGTAGCGGCGTAATCGGTTTCCGTGCGTAGTAGATAAGGCAAAGCACCGGAATTGGTGCAGCGAATGGCAACTCGATCGATGGGAAAATCTACGTTAGCCCCAAATGTGAACCGCGAAATTGACAGCATGGGCCGCTCGGAGTTGTGGCTTTTAGTTTGCCTTTCGGGCGCATAACGGTCGAGGCGAGCAATCGATTTACAGTAGCAAAGAAAGCATTCCCAAGGTGGAAATTAGACTTAAAAGTAGAGGTATGTTTCTAACCAATCGAAACTATATTTAAATCAATTTTATTTTCCGCTTTACTCGTCATTAAGTGCTATAAATAAATGGAATACAGTAAGAGGAAGCGTTACCATTACATAACCGCAGGAAAAAAAGCGGTGGAATGATCACTCAATTAAACGTAGATTAAGTGAAACCAACAAAACTGACCAGCTGAAGTCGAGTGCTTGTTTTGTTCCATCGCCACTTGACGAAGTGCTTCATTTAATTGCTCACCGATCGATCGTCGATTGAAGTAGCAGACAAGATAGAGGAGTTTGCCCTCGTTGCACAGTGGTTCAACCTGAGAAACTTACGGTCGTTTGAATTTGTTCACTTAGTTATCGTTTGTAATTGTTGTGTATGTTCAGAAAAAAGCATATTTATAAAATTGTTGGATGCATATATTCAAAAGTCATAAACTCTTTAGCAAAAACTATCATAATGATTATTGTGATGTAATGTTCAGTTTAGAAGGAAAAATGCATCTTTATAAAAATGTTGGATACATATCTCAAAAAGTCATAATCTCTTTAGTAAAAACTATCAACCACTATGCTAAGAATGCCCGTTATGTACGAAATGGGTTTGCATTCATAATAGCCTCAGAACGTGGCATGAGTAATATAAATAATAATAAGAATGTGTATAAAAAGAGCTCTTTATATATTTTTATAAGAGAGATCGGAAAAGGAAAGGAATGAAAAGAAAAACTCATGAAATATGAAAATGATTTCCATTCAAATTAACGCTATTCTAGTTATTTCTGACCCTAATATAGACTTTACATATACAATTAAGACTTCAAGAATTGATTTCATGACATTTCAAATCAACCGACCAGTGTTTGAGCCACTGTGCGGTGGTCACTACGTGTAACAACCGGCTATATCGACATTCCAATGTTGTGCATTGCCGCGGCAACATAAACACAATTGACGTGCGGTTGTTTTTCTATTTCCACCTCCTGCTTTTAATTTGTCTTCCGCCCCCTTTTTCTCATAAATCCCGTTCCAGCGCGGTGTCGATGGGTTGTTAATCCATTAAAATGGTGCGATTAAACAGATTCCACTCCGAACGACCGAGCGCGCGCGTTGTTACGCACTCCGACGATCGTGATCGTGATCATGATCTTGAACCACGCACTGATCGATCGATCCATCCATGTTCATACGCATGTAGAAAAAAAAGAACGAAGTGACGCGTGCGTGGCGCACTTTCTCGCCGGATCGTTAGGCTGGAAAAACGGAACGGATCGATGGACATTAATTTCGTCGACAGTGCGTCGTTCACGTGGGGTTGGAAAAACCGGTCTCCCTCTAGAGATCCAACCTGATCGATCAGCGATTCGCTTCCGAATGACCACGGACGGTTTTTACGTAACTCGTTTCCTTCCTAGTGACACTCGGAGCTTCGAACCGATTTCGGTGACACAGGACGCCCGAACATGGCCGTTATCTAATTGGTAACGGAGTAAACCGTTTTAGTTATTCAGTCCAAGGTGAGGAGTGCGAGTTAAATTGCAAACTATGAGACGCGATTTGTTGGTTTCTTCTTTCCATCCCGGTGGCCTCTTTTTCTCGCCGCTAAATACACGACCACCATCCACCGACTGCCGTCCGATGTTACGCTTGATTGCAGTAAATGGTTAAGCTACTATTTTTTTTCCTTGTAGTGTTGTTTCTTGCGGAAGTTTTTCCCAGCCCCTTCGGAACGGAAGAAAGCGCCCGCTTCGTCTTCGCGGAAAGTTGACTTTAGACACGGGCTCGAGCATGCCTTCGCATCATTGATTACAAGAGGAGAGCAACAGCAACAGAGGGAATCCATACACAAGACAAAAAAAAACACTCTAAGAGGGTGAACAAACGTAGTTACGTAGTTTTAATTAATCGAACGATTAAATTAATAGCATCGGTGGTGGAGCGCCTAGTGAAGCCAAAAAATCGCACGCCAGTGCCGGAAAGAAGGAAACGGTCGAGCTTTTGAAGCCAACTTGAAACTGGAGAGGATGCTTCTTTGCGTGATCGCATCTCGGCGCACTAACGAACGTTCGTGGTCGCTTTTCGTGGGTCGCTTTCACCCGTAATCAGTGCTGGCCGGCGGGTTTTGCAAGTATGGCCCGCGGGAAGTGAAGTGATTTGCCCATTTTGGTCGGAACAAGCTCTAGACAGGCGTTGTTTTTTTTTGGGCATCGTGTTTTACAAATATCTTTTCACCGAATGATAATTGATTCGCGATTTGGCTCCTTCTATTCGACTCGATTCAACAGTTTAAACAGAGATAAAACTCGTGCAATTGAAGAGAAAACTTTCAATGCACATGCAATGAAAATTTATCCCAGAATGCACTGATGCTATTTTTATGTGCACGAATCGCATCGTAAAGAAGATTTCGTTATGTTTTGGTTAGGCGCTTCCTTCCTCGGCACGGAAACCACAAATCAAAAATGTGGTCTGCGGAATCGGAAATACTTCCTCCCACTGCTTCACCTTCTGGTGCATTTCCTTTCTGCCCACCGACGGGCGGCAGTCAATCAAAAACCCCAGCCAGACGACGGCAAAGCAAAGTCACTCCATTTGTTTTCCGACCGGCAAAAAATATGGAAGCAAAGCGGGTGGAAATTTCTCATCTCAAGTTAATGTTTCTATTAACCAAACACGACACTCGCGAATGCGAATGCAACCCTTGCTGGGGGGGAGGGGGAAAGGGAGTGCCCGGTGGGCTAGCACGATTGCCCAGAAGCATTTCATTGGAGGAAGAAGGAAAGCCGGTCGAAAACGGAAAACCTTTTGACTCCGAGCACCGTTTGGAGACCGCCCGCCTGGCAAGTGGAATTGCGGACTTTTATTTTCCTTCGCTCGCTCTCGTTTTGGGCTTGGTTTTACTTTCCTTTGGCGGCCGCCGTTTTGGCTGA
This sequence comes from Anopheles coustani, assembly GCF_943734705.1. NCBI lineage: Eukaryota > Metazoa > Arthropoda > Insecta > Diptera > Culicidae > Anopheles > Anopheles coustani. Next base: position 22,191,921 of record NC_071289.1, on the reverse strand, counting down.
TCATTGTAAATGAAGCTGTCTCTGGAAGCGCTGGTAACGTTCATTTACCCCGATGGTCGGCGATTTTGCAGAGTGCTTCGAATTTGTTCGTGTTTATATTATACGGCTGTCCGGTGGGTTGTCTATCCATTTTTGTGATTGATGAGTTGTCTAGCTGTTGGTGGTTGAATATATTTATTTTCCAGCCAGCCAGTGCGAACGCAAACAATAGCGATGCATAACTTTGGGGGAGAAAAACTTGGCACTTGAATTCTACTTCCAAAAAAGGAAATGATGATTTTTTTTGTTGGTGCCAAATTCACAGATAACCACTCGATGGTGGATCATAATTTATGCTTTATGGGACCCCCGAATTGTTACGCAAAGTGAACGGAATGGTGCAAAATGTGTCCGACCAACATGAAACACAAAAGAGCCGGCGCATCATGCGCAGCGATAAAATGTAAATATTTGGATGAAAATCTTCACACCCATCGCTCTTCACCCGTCTGCGAAATGCTCGATGCTGGCGGCGAAACCCTTAGGTCTAATGGCATGACTCCCAGGCCGTCGCTCTCTCCCTCTCTCTCTCTCTTGCACGATCGCTTTATTTTCGACATCTTTGGCATGAGGGGTTTTGGCTGGTGGATGCGAATTTCCACACCTGACTTTGTGCAAGCGAACCTACCCGCGCACGGGCCGGTTTTTCGCCCCACGAGTTTAGTGCAGCACGTTGGCAGTCCCGGGGTTTTCCTTGCGGCACAAACATTTTGCAACCAACCCGACGGTGTTTATTGGCGGGGTTGGTGGTCACTTTTAGTACACTTTTCATGCGCACACGTGGTCGAGTGAGCGAGGGTGGTCCAGCTGTCTAGGCTTGCTTGCTCTGTTGTAAGTTTATTTACTTCGATGGGAAAAAACCGGTCCGGGTGTTTTCTTCTTTTTCTGTCCCATGGAATGTGGAACATCGAGAAATTTTCCCTTGCATTTATAATCAACAGTGTACTTTTACTTCATAATTCATTATGCAGGGTACACCAGGAAATTCAGTATGAAGAATATTTGTTCTCTAACTTCGCCAAACATTGCTACTTTAATATACAGGGAAGTAAAAGTATACATCAATATTGCTCAACGTTATTTGTCCACGTATTAACATTTTGATACGAATAGATTTTATTTTGATTCTAAAAATACAGAACATCGTACAATTTATCTCAAAATTTTAGTTTCAATTAATGCCAACTAGCCATAATGAAGGATAAAAATTCTATTTATGACGCAGGCAGGCATTCATTGATTGAAATTAATTTCATTCTTTTCTCGTAATACTATTATAGCTCGTCATTTGACGCTCAATTGTTTTGGTTTTGCTCATCAAGATTAAAATAAGGGTTTTTTTGTTTTTGCGTATTTTCTTTTATGTATTTGCAACTTTAGTATTGAGGTTCTATTTGAATGTTTATGATTATATTTATTTTCCATCTGGGGTAATATTTCTCTCGTTTCAAAGGTGGGTTTTAGAAATGCTATGCTAATACAAGTGTTTTAAATGAAACACGATTGTTAATGATCTGATTAACTGAATATTCTTATTCATATTTAAAACGTTTTTAAACTAATTTTACTGCTTGCTTTATGTTTTGAACAACGCGAGAAATAGTTTTATTATTGCATTCGTGTTCTTTTTCTGCACTCGACTGTTGATTTTACTTTCGTGCAAAGACAAACGCTTTTCCCAACTTTCCCCATCGGATGACTAAAAACAAAACAAAAAAATCAAAGCAAAAACGGGAGCAGTTTAGCTAAATCATCGTGCGCGCACATACCGTGCATGCGTCGTTTCCACTGGAAACTCATCAACCACACCGGACCCTAGAGCTTTTCCATTTCGTTTTCGTTTGCAACAAACCGATTCGGTTTCCATCTTCACCCCCGGGCGGTGGATGGTGAAAATGGTAGTTTCGGGGCGGTTTTTCTTTCAATACTACGGTACTACGGTAAGCTTTTACTTACAACCGTTTTTTATTTACATCTATCGCATCCCGCCCCGAAGGACGCACGGCCGGAATGGATGCCCTCGGAGATAAATGTTTTCCCATTTGGTTACCATCACCGCGGGAGGGCGGTTGTTTGATTGATCCGAGCAAGAAAGATTAATATCGAAATTATGGACTACGTTCGCAATCGAATTATGTTTGGTTTTTGCCGAAAATTTCATTCAATGCCCATCGCCGATACGCTGGTGAACTACTCGTTCACACGTGGGTAAAACATTAAAAAACTGGGTCTAATGCGAACTTCTCGTTGCAAAAAAAAAACGAATCCAAATTAGTGCCATCAAGAGGCCACCTCGCCTTCGAAGACTATTGGTGCGCGTGCCGTATGGGAGGGATTTTGTGAAATCAAATGTGGAGAAACGTGCATTGGAACTTCATCATCATCATCATCATGATCGCGGACCCCGGCTCGATTTGATCAAGCACTGGTGGGTTTATTTTTCTTTTTCGCTCGGCTCACCCCTCCGCACAAATTACTGCTTTCCGGCAACATCCCAAACCGAAGCGGGCGTCATTTCGCGGGCATCGATTTAATCGCCGGTATTAGACTAGGGCAAATATGGATGTTTAAGCAAGATAAGTGACATCTCTTCCGCTTGGGGCGTATTGATTCGAAGATGTTTTTTTGGGAAAGCAAGGGAAATTAACTCCTTTTTTCTTTTTGCTGGCTCACTTTCGGCCGAAAGGCTCTAGCCAATAATAGTCGATGGGTCATTGTGATAATAATTGCGTCGAAAGCGCGTCGGGTCATCGGTGAATAATCTTTTCTGCTCTAATAGTGATGAAAATTTAGCGATAATTTTAAAGAAATAATCGAGATGGGTAATGTGTTTGCAATCATGACGAGTTTTGATACATTCAGGCTTGAAGAGGGGGGCAAATTTACAAAATGCAAGATTTTGGTTTTAAATTAATATTTAAATTTAAATTGACGGTTGGTCGCAAATCGGCTGTAATGGAAAAATTGTCCTGCAACTCTTTCGTACGAATAAATTTATTCGTGAATTATTCTCACCAGTTGCCAAATGTTTTGAAGACATTCGTTCGGGGAGAGATGATCGCGCTTGATCTCCACACACAGCGGACCCGCGATTTCTCTCGCGCAACTTCGCTCCATCTCCGCAGCCAAAAACGCCTGCTCCAACATGGAGCACGCGCACGCACGGTCGTCTGCGTTCGCCTCCGGGCGCAAGAAGTCAGTTGCTATCGACGCGCCGTGGAGCATCGGTGTTGCTGCGAGTCGCGGTGTACGTATCTCCTAGAGCTGCGTGCGGCCACCCCCTGAGTGCCACGCAAGCCGGGTTCGATCTTGGACGCTTTCTGCGGTGACGGGCGAGGTGTGCAGTATCGAAATTTTACGCATGGAGGCAAAACAACGTGGCTGTGAAGGAAAAACTCGAGTTGATTTTTCCTTCTGGTTTTTTTTCAAATTCGTTCGTGGAGAAGAAAATAACGTAGAAAAATTAACTTCGCGTGGGTTTGTTGTGCGGGGAAAACAGGCTGGATGGGTTGGACGGGCACGCCGGTGTTAGGGAAAACCATCGACGGCAGGTGCCATTGGTAGTGGAAGCACAGACACTTAGTTACATTCGTTTCGTCGAACCGAATGGTTGGTGAATTTGGCTCACGCACGGTTCGCGGTCGGTTGCGCGCTCTTGTGGACAGGGTTGGTGCAGGTTAGGGGGTGTTTTTTTTTCGAGTTTTTATTTCAGGACAGCAACCTGTTTTTGATTCGTTCGAGTTTTTCGTTTTTGTTTTTGTTTTAGTTTTTTTTTTGGCGAGTGATGAATCGAATGTAGTAAAGTTCTGTTGCACCTCAAGTGTACGTGTTGTAAAACCAAGAAAAACCGGTGAAAGGTGTACCGAATTAAATGGTGTTCGTCTTTTGTACACTCTACTTGTCCACTTTCATCGCTTTTGGTATCGAAGTGCAGTGCTCTCGTCATTTGTTATAATATGTTGATCTGTTTGTCTATCTACAATCTCACTTTTGGTTAGTTTCTGTTCAAATTGTTTTACTTTTGTAAATTCATTTCATAGCTTTATTTGTGAAGATTTGTTTGTGCCTAGAAAACTCCTCACAGTGATTCAGCCTAAGTGGAAAACGATTTATTAAGAGTATTTTGAGTGCGTTCAAGATTACGATTGAATACGTTTAAGAAAAAACAAAGCGTCGAGCAAACGCAAAGTTAATTAAACATAAGTGCCCACCCGATTTTGGCATGAGTATGCCCCGGATGGTCCACCACCGTTTGCGTCGTGTGCCAGTGCCTTACACAGCGTAAGCGAAGATGTGCACCGCGAAGGAAGCCCTCTACCTGGAGCGCATGCTGGCAGTCGGCGACACGATGGGTCGGCTCGGGGCCGGCGGCAAGAAGAAGCTGCAGCTCGCGGCACTGGCGTCCTCCCGCACGGATCTCGTTGGACACAACGAGATCGTCGTGAGCAACGGGCACGGGCTCGGCCGGACGCGGCTCCAGGACGCCCTGCTCGAGGAGGAGCTCAAGCGCAGCAGTCGCTTCTGCGAGCAGCAGAACCGCCTGAACAAGCTCAAATCAAACGTTGGTGGTGGTGGTGGAGGCGGAGGAGGCCCAAGAGGACCACCCGGTGGCGGCGTGCCAACGCTCTACGGTAGCGACTTTGACCTCTACCGGAAGGAGCAGGAGTATCTGGTGCAGAAACCACCGTCGTCGCATCTCTGGAGCTCGCTGAAGGCCGCGAAGAGCAAGATGAAAGGTACGAGCGTGTCTCCATCTTTAAATGGCCCCCAACAATTGTGTGTGTGTCTGCACCGGCGAGATTAAACGTCCTCATTACCATTTCAAGAACGTTGGTCATTATCAAAAACGATTCGGACGGCCAAGGGTAGCGCTCCAGCGATTCAGCTGCTGAAACGGGAAATGGGACTTTTTTGTGTGTGTTATTTTATCGAACCTGCCTTATAAACATCTCGACGCAGAAAAGCGACGTAAAAAAGCGCACTGTCGAGAGAAACCATCGATCGAACGGCAGTCGGCCGGTTTTACGTGTGGGAATTATGTTGTCTCCTTGGAGTCATCATTAAGCTCCGCAAAACGGTTCCTTTTTTCGCGGACGGCCATTCGGGTAATTGTGTGCCCGATTGTGATTGCTGCAAAGTGGGCACTCACTGTGGTCGTTAAAGTTTGAACTTCGCAGTCTTGATTGAGTGAGACCTCAAGGGGAATGTTGGACATGTTTGTGGCAAATTGCGTTGCTCGGCATTCAAGTGATGAAAACATTTCCGAAAGGGGCTTTGTGTTTAAATATTTCTTTTCGAATGCTTTCGAAGTACCTTTCGAATTTAATTTGATTTGTTGTTGTTTGTTTTTCTTTTGTTATTTTTGAATATTTAATCATATTTATACCACATTAGTCCATCCAGATCAAAGTTTTATTTGCCTTCCAACAATTAAATTGTGTTCCGCTTGGTTAACAATCTCTACAACACGTTCCGTTAGATAAACCTTCGGGTGCGATTACGATACAGCCGAGCGATATGACGGAAAACTCAAGTCAAATATGTACCTCATTTGCATCCTGCATACACAATAGTATGCAACAGTATGCACACACACACACGCGCCTTCAAAACCGCCCCAAATCAAACACCGGTGCATTTGAACGTAAAATTACGCGGTCTGACCGCAATCGACCTCGATAAATTAATTATTCCCCACGGAAGCTCGAACTCGGATCGTAGCTCATTGGCATCGAATCCGACAACCGTGGACAAACACACCCACATACTAGGGGGGTAGGGACGGGATCGTAGGCTCAATCGGTGGAGAAGCGTACGTTGGTATTTCACGCTCTATTAGACAACTGCTTTGCCGAATGCTAATACATTGTGCATCCACTGTGTTTTTCCACTCCTTTTTCATGGCGGTCGTTTTCCCTTAAAAGTGTACAAGGTAGGGAGTTAATGGTTTTTCGGTTGATTTGTGCCTTTCTTGGCAGACAGTCATAGAATTCTTTTCGGTGTGCTTCTAAGTAACAGGTTTTAATGTAACTCATTCGTCTCGTAAATAGTTACATCATGGTTTGGACAGTCTTACGGTGTTTCGCTATGAACCCATCGAATTCCCAGCCTGAAGAACCTGGGTTAACGTGCTCACCCTAACGCCTCCCCTTTCAGTACCCTCCCCATTCCAAGGTGCGCGCCCTGCCGGAAAGTTCCTTTGCAACCTTGTCAGGTGCGACAGTAGGTGGCATAGTTCTTTCCTACGCGTGCCTCGCGTCGCGAAGTGTTGTCGGTTGTCAGGGTGGCTCGACAACAACCTTGTACCAACGGATTTATCACCCGGCCGGCCTAATGTCATGTTTTGTATGCGATGGGAGCTGCTAAGTGGCTAAAAGATTGCCATCGTTCGAGTTGAATTTCAAAAGTGCTTTGGAGAACACCGATGTAGCTGTAAATAATTATTTTGAGGGTGTTACCATTGTTGGAGAGGATCATGGGAATTGTTTTGGCATTTCGATACATTTGGGAAGGCATCGTTTATTTGTAGCAAAAGTGGAAAGTGATTTTAAACGTTTGATTGAATTTTTAGAATATTACGCTTACGTACCAATAAAAATCTTTAATCAATTTCTATGTCTGTCTGGAGCATGAGCGCTACTGATACGAATATAAATAAATTCATGCTTATCTCCAAGTTTAATTATTTCTTCTTGGAAACCTAACAGGCACCCTGTGGTGCGGCAAGTTGTCATTTTCCATGTCGCCGTTAGAAACGGCCTTCGGGACGGAGAAGGCGAAAACATTTCTCCAACCATCTTTCCATCATTTTCCTCGTCCAATCTTTACCCAGTTTTATTTCTTTTTTGTTTTATCGAGCAGCTTTTCCTAAGAGCGCATTTTATTTCATTCCCATGCTGCTCGACTATTTTCTCCGCTCGAATTTATTTTGGAAAACTGTCAAAAACAAACCCGTGCTCCCGCGAGAGCGGAATTTCGACCGGGAGTAAAGTCGAAACAAAACACTGAGAGAGAAAGATGGAGAACCTGGTGAAAACTCGAAACGGAAAGGACAACCCTGCCGCGATGAGTCATCGTCACCGTCGCCGGGAAGGGGCACGATTTTCCACATCGCACGCGGAGAACGAACAACACGCGGAGAAAAGAAGCACGATTGCAGCAGAGTTTTCCCCCCTCCTGCGGGTCGTTTTCCGCGACACAATCCCTTTCGCCGTCCGCACGGTGTTCGGTGCGCGCGCACGCCTTTTCCGAACACCATTTTCACCGGCCGTTCCACTCACTTTTACCCACAGAGAGTTTCCACACCGCGTCAAGCCCAAAGTGAAGGGTTCTTGTTGTCAAAAATAGGGCCTTTGCGCTCCTGGCGGGGGGTTTTCCTGCTGCTCCGAAAAGGGAAAGGGATTCACGTGTGGTGCGGTCCTTTCGACTGTGTGTGTGTGTGTGTGTGTGTGTGTGTGAACGTTTGTGGGTGTTTGGAAGGGAGGCTTGATTTACCTCGTTCCATTTTCCAAGGAGCTGGAACACAACCGTTGTTTCGTCCGTGGAAACCGGGTGTTCGTCACGGTCTCAGATACACACTCACACACACACAGAGTGGCACGCACACAGTGGCGCATGGTGTAGGACGTGCAACAAGAGCGTACGGCAGGACACTAATCCATCCGACACCGTTGCGGATGTAGTTTTCTGTCACATTTTGCCTCACCGTCGTCCTTTCTCGCGATTGTGTGATTATCCTGGCGTCGGTTTTCCACCGCTCGGTAGTTCGATGCTGTGCAGTTTGTGTCCAAAGCTGATTTCTGAGGACAGAAGCGACGGTGGAACAGGATTTTTCCTCCTGGCAAAGCCCTAGTTCACGTGATGTCCAGCTTCCTCCGTCATCGCAGCTGAGCGGAGCGAAGAAAATAATTGAATCAAGTGCATCGAATCGAGTGCATTCTGCGCCGCACGGAAAGGGAACGGAGTGTTCAATTCGTTCGACGAGTTCGGAAAACTTTTCCCTCATTGCGGTGATCCAGTTTTGACAGTTCCGTGTGCTAGTTTGCTCGTTATTTTTTCCCAACCTTTTTTTTCGGTGCCGTGTTCCCTCGTCCAAAGTTCTCACTCTCTTACGTGTCGGTTGGTCTGCGTTTTTAATTTGTGTGTGATCTGTGGAAAAGGGCACGCAGCGGCGCGTCATCGGTGCAGCGAACGTCATCTTTGTTCATCTCCTCCTCCAAACACACGATGTTCGTGCGAATCCGGCGTGTTATAGCATAATTGCAACAAACTCCCCAACGCTGGCATCAGAGGGGGAAGAAAAGAAGCGAAAAAACCCGCAAACCACACGCACGTAGCGAGCAAAAGATTGCGATCGAGCCACGGAAAGGAGGCAAACATCGCGTGCCCAACGCCAAAGACCCAACGCCAGCCAGTCGCGTCACCATAATGAACTCATTAATCTATCTCATTCCGTGGAAAAAAGCGAAACGAAATCTCGCGAAAAGTACGTATCGAGGGCAGTGGGGGTGGTGGGGAAAATCCATCCCCCAGCGGATCGGATCCCTGTTTTTTGCGCCGATAGTGTAAATTTTCAGTTTCATTTGGCTCGATCTTCGAGGAAGATGGTGGTTGCATTTCTTTTATTTGGCTTTCGGATTGTTTTGGGATGATAACATTCGGTGAAAGGGTATGCCAGCGGGAGTATGTAACTCTGCGGGTGTTTGATGTTAATTATGCTTGAAGTTCGTTATGTGCACAAACAGGTCAACCAAAAAAAAGCCCTCCAAACGACGTGATGCACTCAATGATGCTTCTCATTGCGTAAAGTTTAATTGATTGGCTTAGCTTTCGTGAGGACTTGTTTTCCGTCTTCTCATGCATTCCCATGGGATTGAAGCAGAAAATTCTTGCCACGATCGCCAAACACGATCCACTTTGCGGGTGGAACACGTCACAACCAATAGCATGGAAAAAAAGGCGAAGCATTTGGACCCCTTTTTTTGGGGGAAAAGCAGAGTCCGAGACCATTGCAGAATCGACGGCCAATGGATCGAAACGCTTGTGTTTCGTTGAGGCTGCCTTTCTTTTTTCTGCTTCTCATGTTCGACTTCTTCTCATTTGGGTCGATTGCCCTAAATGGGCCCCCGGAAGGTTTAGGCTTGTGGTTGGTTGGCAAAATGTGGTTGGAAAACGATGCCAAAGTAGGGCGGATAATTAAATGGTACTACTTCCATTTCGTAGCGGAAATGGTTGGGAAAATTAGTTGTAACACTTTTTTTTCGCCTCCCCAAACTTGCATGTTTGCAAATTGGTCTGATTTGCTTTTATTCCTAACAAACTGATTTTTAATCGTTTAATTTTGGTTTTTTTGCAGGTAAGCTAGCGGCTCATATTCTCAAAGACAAGGAAAACAACGCCAATGGAGGTATTGTGTATTTAGTCATCTTTAGAGACTTCATTTTTGAATAATTAACACGTGGATTGCCATGGCTAACACTTTTGATAGCCAGCTGTCATTAGTTCTAAAAATGTTTTGCCCCATAAACAGATCAAAATGAAACATAAAAACTATAGGAATATTAAAAACTCATTCTTTGGAAAGCTAAGGCTTGGCTTAGGCTTCGGAAATAGTCGGTTTAATGATTATTATAAAGACATTTTATCAAAAAAGATTGTACTAAAAAAGTGTGCTAAAAACGCTTGGCATTCAACGTGTTAATAGAATATTATAGAATAGAAGAAAAATCTTCTTTTCCTTCTACTCATGCGGTTTAACTATCTTCTTCAAGAAAGCATTTTTCTATCGAACACAACCATACTCCGCATACTCCCTTCCATTTCATCTGTCGCCCTTGGTGGCGCCTCACAAATTACTGAGTTGCATTCTGCTGCACGTACAATCATCTGTTTCCGTTGGTAAAAAAAATTAGAAAAGTGGAAGCAGTAGCAACAACAACCGACAAAAAACAGCCATCAATGCAAAATGGCATCGCCAGCATCGGTTAGGAGCGTCTGCGCAGTAAAGCGGACCCGTATGGCACAATTCTCGTGGTCGCCCTGTTGGCGGGCCGTCCGGGGTGCCCGGGGTCTACGGGTCGGGTATGTCGGGAATCGGAATGCCGTCATTGCCGTAGCGTCCGCAGCCAGCTCGGATGCTAATCGAATCGAGCGAAATGTCTGTGTCTGTGCGTTCGGTGTTGCCCAAGCGACAATCGGAAGCGACCCGTCGGGCCTCCGGCGTTGGGCTGACGCCAACGATCGCTGGCCATCCGAATGTCGATTTTGGTTTAATAAGTACCGAGTACCGGGTACTGCGTGTGCTGTACACTGATGCTGATCGTGAAGATGCGTCCCAGCTGGTGGCATCTTCTGAGGGAATCTGCCCAAGAAAACATGTCTGCTTGCGTTCGAGCATGGAGTGTGTGGTATTTAAATGAACATAGCCGCACATAAATGAAGCATTAAACCGCATCCAAGACACCCTTTGATCGTAGGAAAGAGATGGAAATTTTTCTCGAAAACTATATCAACCCACAGTGTGCACAGGAATGAACACAATTTCCTTTGATCGATGAAATATGTTTTCTCTTGCGGCAAAGTTTTCCCGGAGACAAACGGAGATTTTATTTTCTTACCGACCCGCTTTTTGATGGACACCTCCTTCCGGATCGAACCGAATCCGTTCCACTTTGGTTCGGTTGCCGGTGAACTGAAACCATTTCCCCCTCCCCCGTCTCCGCATCCTACGGTTTGCCATATTTACGAAATATGATTTTCCATTTCATTTTCAAACAATTTGATTTACGCCCCCGCGCGATGCGTGGCGGCTTTCGTCACGATGGAAAAAGGGGGAAAAGATAGTTGCTAACTTACGCTCGAATATTTTCACGTGAAAAGTAAGATCAAAGGGCGCTACGGGAGACAAACAAATTCAGCCCCGAACCTTTTCGAACGGTGCATATGGAAAGCACATTTTCGGTTGGGAAAGTTGGGGGCTCGCGATCGAATATCGCACCCGTTTGCCGGCGTGCGTCACACACTGGTTCCGGTCCATTTACACGAGAATTCGATCCAATTCCGGCCGGCACGGCACTCGGGTGGAGGCAGCGTGACAACAAGTGGTCCCTCGGGGCGCTGGAGGTTAGTTTTTCGTGGTGTTGTAGTGATGTGTTTGGCCTTGGCGAACGGATGGAAAAGCGTGCTCTGGGAAAGGGAAAGGAAGAAGCTAAATGTAAAATCACATGGGAATGACGAACGGCTGCTCGGACATGTTTCTGGTGAGATTGGGGCAGAGCATGTGTTGGGACGATTTATTTATGTAACGAAGAGCGGGCATACGAGCTGGTTTGAAAGAAGATCCCATTTTCCAAGTTCAATTCCATTTATTTATCGTTTGATCTTTTTTGTGTACCGTGTGGTTCAGTTTTGATAATTTGTATTGTATTTTCTTTGTTTACAAGTCGGTTTTCATTGTTTATGTTACATTGTATCCTTTTTACCCATTTTTAATTAGTTTTACTTCACGTATTACTTCAAGCCTCTCGAATGTAATCATTATAAGGGCTTTATTTCTGCCATAAAATATACGGCAACGGAATATTGTATCATTTTAATTGCCATTCTCGCCTGTCGTTTCGATTGGCGGTTGCGACTTGTGTTAATTTAATGGACACCCCCGTCTCTCTTCTCCCGAGGATGCTTTTACCTCGCTCCGTTCGGCTTCATCCAACGGAAGCGTCAGCGTTTATTTATATTCTGAACCAACCGTGTTTACGTGGCACGAGAATCGTTCCCCAAAACAAACCCGTATCGAACGAAGCTGCTGTGAGGAACCACTGTGGCATACACTGCTCCCGATGATGTTGGGTGCGTACAGCATCATCCCTCCCTCAAGGTATGACTCACTTGGCGCAGCTGATGATCATAACCTCTGCCTCGTGAATCCATTTCTGCTGGTTTCGTTTTGCGAACATCGTCATCGGCAAAGGGAAAGAAGACCCATTTTAATTGACGTGATCAAGTGAGATGAATCTGCCGGGAGAGAAAGAGAGAGAGAGGGAGAGTTTCATCTAGTACATCCGTTGATGAGAAAGGGCTCTGTTGATCTTTGGTACGAATATCGCCTGTGAGTAAATCGCAGTATTTCGCTAGCGTCAATTGCGATCGGACAAACCGAGTGACAGACCGCGACCTTCTGAGACCGTCTTACTCCTGAGATATAGAACGCGCGTGGCTCCGCTCGTACATGGTGGCGCCTGGTGCCGTGTCGCCTAGTGTTCGGTGCGAGTGCGTGAACTTGACATCGGTTGACAGATCGGTGTAGTAGCGGGCCGTGTTGTTTACACTTTAAACGGTACTTGCAGCGTCTGTCAACATTCATTTGGTGGGCTAGGTCTTCACTTCACTCTGGTTAAACCGGTACCCCTTTCCTCTAATACTGCGACGCAAGTGCAAACCGAATTTATTAGCTGCTGGAGAGCAGTTTGGAGAGCGTTGAGCTACTGTTGAATGCTGGGATTTAGTTTAGTCTCACTCCATAAAAATGGTGTCTCAACTAAGTCATCCTACGGGTATCAGGTGCATTGTGATGTCGTCATCAACGCCTTCCAAACTGAGGCGTGATGCAAGAGACTTCGCTAGCTTCTATGGTTAATCTCTGTTTCGGAACCTCCTCAGATGTTGATGTCCCTCCCAAGGGACGTGTCCAAAGGTTGTGTTTGCTTTTAATAGTTGTTTTACGACTCTTGGCCTAGATAGTAACATTTCTATACCTCGATGCACTCAAAATGCCTTCAAGTTGTAACGACTGTAGATTTATAGGATATTCATATTATTCGTTTAGTGCATTCAAAAGTTTGCTGGCATAAAACATATACAAATTTTCATATTTTTTATGATCTTTTATAAGTGGTTTTTCTTTTGCGTTTTCGTGTAAATTACGGAGAAAACTACACACACAAACTGCGCATTTGATCGCGAACAACAAGGTCGTTTCGTGATCGCCCGCCTTCTCTTGATGATGAAAAATGGTGAGAATTTTCATGAGATTTTTCATCCCGCTTGCTTGCGACCTGATGTGTTTTCCCTCCGTCTCGGCCCACGAGCCAGTTGTCGGCACGTCCGTCAAGTGCGCTTGTGCGATTTAATTTTATGACAAACACCATAGCCAGATGGAAAATGATCTATGGGGAATTAGAAGGGGGTTTTAGTTTTTGTTTTAAGAAATAAATATAAAACAGGGTTCTCGTGAAAGTGAACGAGATGATTTTTTCATATCGTGTACTGGAGGTTATAATTTCAACCTTTCTAATAGGTTACACGCGTGTCTCGAGAGTGACGACGCTTTTCCCCATGAGTTACACAAACCAGATCTACAAGACAAAGCAACGCTCTTTGACTACATTCGTGCCATCGATCATACAAACGCGATCGTAGTGTGAATCACGTGATGTGAAAAGTCCACTCGATTCTCGATCTCTCTTATGGCAAGACTCATCTGACATTTGTTGTACAGATTGAGTTGTTAGGGATGTTAAATAAAGCATTCGCCTTCCGTTTTGTCTTCAGCTCATCCTGTCAGAAATTTTCATATTCCATCGTTTCGCCATTATCCTCCAACAAAGCAATCGTAGGAAAATTTAAGACAAACATGGTGGAATGAAGCATGTCTTACTGTTTCCTCGCGTTATGTACGTCAATGTCTGCAATGACGTAGTGCAATAACACTTGAAAATTCGAGTGCTCATTTGAATTATTCCGGGCGGTGTGAATATTTTTGCATACCTACTTTCGATGCCTTGGAACAGCCCGTGTCTGGTGTTTGCGAAAAGAGAAAAGAGCAACCGCAACACGCCACCGTGGTGTCTTCCACGAGCAGAAGACGAGATACAGCGGACGCCACTTGAAGGCAACCGCTATCAAGAGGAGATGCGGGTACTAAGAGGAACAGAAAAAAACTAAGCTAGTTGAATTAATTAATATCACTCTACTCACCCAGCCGGACCCGAGCGGCGAGCTTCGACGAGGTCAGCATTGGCGGAACTTGCAAGTGGATTATCGCATTTGCGCTAATTTATCGCGAAACACACACACACATATTCAGAGGCATGATACGGATGTCGAGGGTGGTCGCTCAATTGGGGCAGAATTCGCGTTGGACCTTGTGGAGTGGATTTGTGGCCGTCTTATTTATGCTTTCAGCGCTAGTCCAGTGGCACACATAAATAAGAGCACGATCGACAGCCTCGAGTCGAGTCGAGTTGGTACGTTTTGGTCCAAGTGCGTTCGCACTGACAGGTCCGACTGACGACTTCTTGACTTGCCTTCTTCTGGCTTGACTTCTTGTAAGTCGCGGGGCTGTTGATGGCGATGATAGTGGTCTGAAGCAGCGCTTGACCGATTGTTGATGGTCGTTTTTTGTGATTTAGGAGCATTGTGGATGGAGCTAAAGCCGACCGAAACAGGCCGCTAGATCGTGGTGGAAAGAATATAAGAAGCGTTTGTGATGGGTGTTGTATAATGTTGCTAATGCCATTACGTGCGTGGCATGCGAAATCGATCTGATCTGCCGACTGTTGATGGTTTTTACGTGAAACTGAGTTTTTATAGGTTTGATATTTTGCTTTGATATTGCACTTTATCATTTCTCAAGAGTAGTTAAGAGTGGTACTCTTTGGTATAAATTATGTTATTGGGAACAAATCAATAAATAATCTTCTGCTGCTTCATCTGTTTACTAATTTGGTATGCAAGATATCAGACGGTTGTTGAAACGATATCGAAAGTAAGCATACCTTATTTGAACGGTGTTCACTGTACTCAGACCATTTAACGCATAAACCAAAGGTTGAAAAAGTCAAAAGAAATCATCTCAAGTCCATAGAAAGTGATTGAATGGAACTAACACGGCGATTTTCACTCTCCATCGAATCGATTGTTTGCCTCCGCACGATAAACGGCCGAAGATGGTCTTGCTCGCTTCTCGATTTGGTGATACGCCGCGAACGGGAACAGGACGGAGAAAAAAAAAACTGGTAGCTATCTCGTGATCAAATGAAATCCTGAAACGCACAGGAACCCTCCCCTTGCGAAGATCAAATAAATCGGAATTGAAAATCGAGCTCAAAAAAACTTCAAACACAAACGAAGTAACGGTAAAGGCTACAGGGTACGTTTTTCTATTTCCACGTGAAGTTGTGCTGCTTTGAAAAATTTAATTAAAACCAATCATACAATCCGAACGCTGCTTGTGTTAGATACGGTAGAGTGAGCTGAAGTTAAGCGAAACTAAAACATGGTAACTGCAAGAAGAAAAACACACACAACCCGGGTTTCAGTTCCGTTTGTGCGGTTCGCAACCGGCATGAAATGCTTCTCAAATCGATACTCGCAGGCCGGTTTGTAGGGTTTTGTGGATGTAAAAATTGAAATACTTTCGCGGAGGCTTGAGATCATCAATTAAATGTAGGAGAAGTTAGAAGAAAACCTAATCCCAATCAACACCAACAAACCGACGGGCGGGAACAGTTAAAACCACGTAAAGTCTCGGTGTGGGAAATGGTGAAAGCGCCGCACGGGATTGAGCAAACGCACTTTGAGTTGATTTGGATTGATCTCCGTTGTTTGGGCGGAAGTTTTATGGTCCACCTTCGTTGGCAGAACATTTGTGTCGCAATCAAATCCCACCGTGTTCTGGCTTACATTCCTCTGGCCGGTGGGTGGGAAGATCTAGGCGACGAGCGGAAGAGTACGAGTCCGGAACTGGGAGGAATGTCGCCGGCAAAGGAATGCATTCTTCGGTGCAGTGTGTTGCGATGCAACGTCCGCTCTTGATGCACATTGCAGTCGGACATCGTTGGTCTGGTAATAAAATTCGATTGCGACTGCGGGACACGAAACACGAAAAAATCTACGAAACATATCGTCCGCCCGTCGACGCCCCCGACTTCCACCGGCCGTCGCCGGGGAGGATGTTATTTTTGGACCCTCGGCTCCAACGGTTTTGTTTAATGCTCGCTCGAACCATCGGCGAGCCAAGTGCGGCGAAATGGTCGAAAACATATTGGCGCTTCGAAAAACGGCGCCTCGGGTAACAAACCCCTGCCTCGGTGTTCGTCGGAGGTTCCTTGCGACGAGCTGCACCTTGCGTTAGAAAAACATCTCGTAACGAACTTGCACTCATTCACTTTTTTTTGTCTTGTTATTCGGACAATGTTTTCGTATCCCGATTCCGTTCTGTTTTCTTACGCTCTCCTCACTCAGTGTTTCCATCCGCGAAGATTCCAGAACTCCGGATCACCTTACCACTTCATCATCATAATCATCGCCCCGAAACAACAGGCCACTTCCTGTTCTGCTGTCAAGAAATTGTCTACCCGGCTTCCCGGTTACGGATACATCCGGGGCCTCGGGACAGCACCTTACCTCCATCACCCTTTACCTGCCACGCTGCACCAGACCACCGATATGCATTTCAATCAGTGCAATCGTCGAAGTAATTGCCTTTTTCGGAGATCAACGTCCGTTTTGTTTCGTTTTGAAGGAAAGTGTTTTTTTAGCCCTGGGGAAAACCCCCACGGGCCCGGAGCACGTAAGACACCGAACGGTGCGTGGTAATGGCGTTTGATGGAAAGGAAACACAATGGACTGTTTCAATGGGAGGAATTTAAATCGTTGTGTTTTTTCGTTTTTTTTTGTTAAGTGAAATGTGACACTTTCCAAGTCGATATGCGTTTACTACACATTTAATTCCAGCGGTGGCGAACCTTTTGTAGGTCTGAAGTCACGATTTGGTTTAATATGAATCTTATATAAAGGAGTATAAAAATTGTTCTGCAAATATTTTTTGATTTTTCATCCACTTTTTGAAATGTCTTGTTGTTCCCAAAAATACGAGAAAAATACACACCTGCGTCATGTTTGACATCCCTGAACTACTCGATGTATCTAAAAATGAATATTTCCAAGCGCACTCCTGGAGTGGATGGGAAAGGTAATTACTAAAAGTACCATTTTAGGACCGAGAGTACTGATGGCAGGCAGGCCTTACGTCGTTAGTGAACGCGGATGGACGTATCAGGTTAGGTGGTGGTGATTGGTTTCAGCAGGCCGAGTGACACGACGGATGGTGCTCTGTAGCCGGAAAGTTTAGTCCAATTGGAAAGGCAGCTACTTACACAAAACGGAAGACAATTAATACACCCGTGCGGTGCGGCCTCTTGGGACAAGAGGGGGGACGCAACGGTGGCAGCTACTCAAGTCAAGTCATTGTTTCAGTGCGGACTCCTCAGTGCCAGGAACTGACGGCGCGAAGTGACATGATAGTCGACGATGTCGTCGGCATGTTGTGTCGGCCCGTGAAGCCGGACGCCGCCGTTAGGCCACCCTTCCGAATGCGTTGCGTTTGAGCGATGGCTAAACTTTCGGTTTCTCGGCGTAACCGAAACTAATTGCCGTCAGCGTTGTCGCGACTTCCTGATATAGTTTTCTTCACGGTGGCCCACCGGTTTGGGCCCGGAGCGGGCGGGTGGCTTAAGTAGGAAGCCACGCGAGTGATTGATTGAGGTGCTGGGTCAAAACATGGGAGTGCACATGGCTGGGAACGGGCGTTCACAAAGTATGCACGACAAGGTTGAAGCTGGAGCTCCTAGGGACCGCTCTGGATAGGACGTCGTGATGGAACCAAATACTTCCCCCGGACGATGTTATATCTCTCTATTAGTCCCGGTACTTAGCATGAATGTCTCGTGTTACGGAACTAACAACATCAAGCTGAAGGTGCAGGACAAAATGTTAGTATTAAAAATACAAACTTGTGGTTTAGACTTATCTCTTTTCGAAGTTGGGTAAAACTAACACGCTTCATAAAATACTCGTTTAAGAATAATACTAAACAAATCGATATGGGAGAGAAAAACACTCTCCTCAAATGTAGAGTTGTTTAATTCCGATCCAAATTCATGAATTTGAATGATTCCTTGCATCGCTGTATAGATTTATGAATCTTTTAATGAAAGATTCATGAATTCTGAATATTTACTAATTTTAAAAGAGCAGAAAACGTAAGACCAAATAATGGGTTGAGAGATCACATTTTTTTGGTCTCATGATGCAATGAAAGAATCTTGAAAGATCAATGAATGATTCATGAAGACTCATTCAGGTTTCGAAAGATTCGTCAACGTTTAAAGATTCGAATCCCAAAAGATTCATGAATCAACTTGAATGAATCTAAGGTGTAAGATTCATAGGAATGAATTTCGCCTAAAGATTCATAAGGGACATCGCTTCTCAAATGACTTTAATAATTGAACTGAAAATTAAATACGCCCATCGGCCTCCAAAGAGTCACCGTATCATATCGCCGGCACGATCAAACGAGCTCTTCCGAGCCAATCTACCGGATGTTAATTTTTCCACCGTGTGAGATAAAAATATATTTCAACTTACCGCAGTAAAACAAAAAATAAAACGCTTTCTTGCGTAAACAACTTTCTCGAAGTCGCTCCGTTTTTTTTTACCTCTTCTCGTTATTTTGTTTCAAATATTGCCCTTCTCACGGAGAAGGAAAAATCATTGGAGGAAAAACAAAGTTGATCCACACTGAAGCTCATCAGCGCCGAGTTGGCCGCACGAGGGAATGCACACTCTCGTTTTTTTTCCCCCACGCCAGATCAACCTTCGCTTCATTACCGGGACGGGCTATCGTCGTGGTGCAGATTGACGTCATCGGCCGCCGGCGGTGGAGTCAATTTATTACATCCCGCGTGTTATATTCCCGCGGTCATCTTTGGATGGGACTTATCTCATGGGAGCGCCCGGTTGGCGGTTTGTCGTGGCCACCGAGTTTGCCAAAATAGACATTTGAATATTGTTCCCGATTTTCCGTTGGCAGTTTGCCCGCTCCTAACCGCCGTGGCCTTTGTGAGGTATCACAAATGAATCCATTTGCACTCTTAAATGGACTGACAAACTGGCTTTAGTTCAAATAGATCGGTTTCCGATTGGATTTAATTGATTAGTTCAATTCAGGAGAAAATTATCTGTTTCAAGTGGTTTCTTTTAGTGTTTTCCATTTCCCAACATTTTGCACGTGAAACGAAACTCGCCAGTGAGTAATTAAAGCGTCGGACCGACTTGTTTTTTTCCAACCAACAACTACAAACTCAAAGAGAAAGCCCGAACCGAACCGGAGCATATGAGCAAACATTTATGTTTCGTGATGACGCCATCCTCAACCAGGCAGAGGCCAATCATGCGTGTCATGATGATCACGAAGCGTCGTAGTTAAACAACCATACTTGCTACCAACATACGGCCAAAATTACCCCGCAGTGAAGCGCTGGTCAAGCGAAGCTCATGGAACGCCCATAGCGCAATATGTTTCCCCTGGGCTGCATGTGGTACCCTTTTCCAAGTGGCCTGTGGACTCCGAATTGGTGCTCGTGGGTGTAAAATAGTCAACCTCATCACTTCTCCGTACCTCAAAAGGCCTGCATGCAAATGCCGAAGTGAGGAAAAAATGAGGTTAAGAGGGCATCAAATGGTGCTAACAAGGATCTTGTCTCATCCGAACCCGTCTCGGGTCATTTCTCCAACGTCTCGTATGGGACCAACGTGGACCTGGAGTGGAGTTTTGATGAATAACGACCAAATCACGGCCGGTAATGGGTGAGACGAGGGAGGAGACCTCAACCGCGTGGCTGTTGAATCCATGACAGATAATTGAATGGACAAATTACCTCAATTGTTCGGTGGTTGTTTTGGTCTCGCGAGCTGCGTGTCCTCTTGATAATAAATGCCATTTGTTTCACTTCATTTCACTGGTATATTGTGTGGTGTAGACCGAATTCATCTGCCCACCAAAGTACTTAGAAGCAAAAGTTAAACTATTGTAGGTACCAACTAACCGAGGCGTCAATGACTTCCCAAGGAGACTTGTTGGAGTCGTGTAGGTCAAGCGACGGGCCGGCACGCGATTAGATCGCGACGGACAGGCACGAATAAAAGAGGTCTGGTAGATTTCAACCTATCGTGTCTGTTTTAATTTACGGCGGAAAGTATCAAAACGGTGTCACTCTGTTAACCCATGTCTATTTTATCCGATTATCACGAAGCTCGTATATCTTATGCTAACCCTTTTGACCTCCTTTCAACTTGGAAGGTTCCGAGAAGATAGTGAAGACACTCCACTGAGAACTGTTTACACTACTTTAGATTGTCTCCAATTGCAAATGGCTACCGCTCATCAAGAACGGTTCTTTTCGCTCATTCCACTCAATAGAGCAAAAATGCGGTTTGATGTGCGGATCTTATTAAAGTCTGGAATGTCTCGGACGGTGAAAAGAACGTCCGACGGTCGGAATGTTCGTTTTGATCGACGTGTATCGTCTTCGCAAGTGTACGCCTCCACTTTCGAGGGATCCATCTTCAATCGTCACGTTTAATCAAGACGGCACCGATTGCGGAGAGCGGTCACATCGAATGCGGTCACGACTCTCTACGCCCTCCGTCCGGGTTCCAGGCATGAATGGGCTTCTTCACCAGTGTTTAGGTCAAGTGGAAGCTCAAGTCGATCGTCGGCTCCACGATTACTGTCATTAGCATGGGTGGCGCATAGGGGAATCATAAAACCATATGTGTGCCAACCGAAGTCACTGTACATTATTGTAATAAGTAGTTACCAGTGGTGGCAACAGCAAAAAATAAACTAGAAACTATAAATCAGTATGTTTGTGTCCGCTTCCAATAATGGTAGGGCGCTCTAGGGGGGTAGGTTGAGCGTAGACGCGGATGTGACCGCACGCACTGCAGCATGAATTAATAATCGCTATGCTCATTTACATTGGCGTTTATTTGGCCAACAGTTGGCCGATCGATTGAAGCTGCTTTGCGTGAATGCGCAACTGTCTTTGGACATCGTTTATTCTTGCGTGTCCGTTCCTGTACCACGATTACGCTTCCCGTTCCGCTGGCTTGCCCGAACTGTTTGGTGAATAATTTATGAACGCTTTTCGCTTATTCTAGCACGTCGTAAAGCTATATTGAGAAATTTGCTATTTAAACAACAAAAGGTTAGTTTGTTTTTTTATCGCACTTGGTGCGAAACTAATATGAGATAACGCATACACTATCATCAACCTTTTTGTTTTTCGCGTTCACACCACTCTAATCAAACATTAGCCCCCCGTTTCGCTCGTCTTCGGGCAGGAAGGAAGCGTTTCCTTCTGCGAGCGACGACGGAAGCATTCGAGCTTGGAGCATAAATTATAAATCATTTAGCACTTGGTTCTCCCTTCCCTGTTCGCTGGTGGGTTTCGTTTTTCATCGTCAGTTACTTAGAAATCGAAAAGTTTACCCGATCGCTAATGGGGTAGCTCGATCAAGACGTGCATTGAACCGCGTGTCTTGCACGGCCTTGGGACGGATCTATCGTCGAGGAGGAAGCGATTTTCGTGATCATTTCAAGCGTCGTTCCCTTTGCACCGATGCAAAAATAAAGCAGAAAACTAAAGCCCAGTGCGTTCCACTTTCCTGTGTGTGCATACGCTTTTCCACCGTGTTAACACCGCAACCGAAAACCCTGCGTTCCACTGCGCTTGGTCCATTTTCCAATTCATAATCCATTCGCGCACCCCCTTAAATCATGTAAAGCCAGACATATTACGCCGGCATGTTTATGCATTACAACGGACCCCATGCAAGATGTAGGGCCCCCGTTCGGTAAATATCGGTTCGGTGCTAAATCGCGAACCTTATCCTAGTTCGTGCCCCAAGGCAGCAAAACGCGCGCGCGCGTATGTTTGCTGCCGGTGAAACCTTCATTTTTCCACCGAATAAAAACCATCCGGCCGGAAAAAGTTGAATGAACATATTGGCCGAGATCGAGGGGGGTTCGATGTGGTATTAATGGGTTATTTTCTTTCTGTTAAACCTCCCCGTGGTTCTTCTTACGGAGGAAAACAATACGGCTGTTAGTTACCCCCGTTTTTCCACGAGGTGATAAAAATTAACTGACCGCTCATATACGCCGCCTGGTTGTGCTGGTTTTGGTTTGGAGTCTTTCAAGTTGGGAAAACAACCGGAAATGTTTTCTTTTCTCCACCACGTGGCTCATTAGAATGAAATAATAGCTCGGATGCCTTCTCCACAAGGTGTTCTTTACCATGGCCAAGAACAACGTGGTCGCTGATGTTTTAATGATTCTTTAATACATTTTATTGCGACCATAAACATTGACTTTTAATGTTTGTAACCCTGGAAAATGGCTACGCTAACCATACCGTGTTGTTCTTTCGGTTTTTTTTCCTTCCAGATCATAACCGTCTCGCTGGCGTGACGCAAAACTCTAAATCCAGTGTGGTCGGAGCGCCCCCGTCGGCCACCAACGCGTCGCCGAAACCCTCGTCCAAGTCCTTGCTGCGCTCCTCCGCCGTCAGCTCGCCAACATCGGCCACGGCGAACCACCATCATCCGTACTCCCATCAGCAGCAGCAGCATCAGCACGCCGGAAGCAATGGCGTGGTCCCGTCGACGACGACGACGTCGGCGACCACTGTGAAGGCGATCCAGCGCAATGGAACCATCATCCTGGACAAGACCACCGGCTCGCCGCTGCTGATTTGCGATGCGTCCGGCGCTGGTGGGCGCGCCCCGGAAGAACCGGCGCCAAAGCAGGCGGAATCGAACTGTGATCAACATCATCTACCCCGGGATCATGCCAAGGGGCGCGCGGGTGGCGGAGAGAAAGCCATGGCCGCTCCCGGGCCGGAACTGGTCGACATCAGCTTGCTCAACCATGCCCAGAAGGGCGTGGAGGCGCTTGGCGTTTTAGTACAATACCTAGTTTTTAATGTAAGTATCCGATTCAGATCCATGAAACTGAATGATTCTTTGCGTTTCAGAGATTTTATTTTGATGAGAGATTCATGAATCCAAAAGACTGACCAACTGATGAAAAAAATGAGTAAAAAATGGGTAGAGAGATCCCTTTATTTTTTTGGTCACATGATCCACGCCAATGAAAAAATCGTGGAGATTCATGAGCGATCCATGAGAGGTTCATTAAGATTTGGAAAGATTCATAAATGTTTAAAGATTCGAACCCCAAAAGAATCATGAATCCATCTAAACTGATCTTCATATGAATGAATCTCGCCAAAAAATTCATAAGGCACAACTCAAGTTGAGTTGCGTTGACAAAATCACGACGAGATCCAGATTTATGCTTATGACTATTTATTTACAACCTTCTAAAGAAAAAGAACCACCTTATATGAGACTTTCAAACAATTCTTTACCACAACCGCAACTCCTCACCTCTTCTCCATTGTCGTGTATTGTTTGATGTTTTCTTCTATACTCCAGAATATGCCAAACGTACTGTGAAGAGCGTCGGATTTGTCGATCGCCACCACGGGGAGTTGGTCAATAAACTTCCTGTGACGACACCTCCGGTTGTGCGGGCAACCGTCGTCGTGCTCTAGTTGACGACCGACCGCATCGTGATTCGATTCGGTATCCGCAGGATACACGACCGTTGGCTCGTTGTTGTTATTGTAGCCTTTACCTACCAAAAACCCTATCGCGAACCCGCGACATGTGGTGCTGCGAAATCCGTTTGTTTGTTTTGGCTTCCGTATGTGCCAACGCATCGCCGCGAATCGAGCCATGGTCGAGCGGTCGGAGAGAAGGCTACGGGGTACGAATCCGATGATTTATGCTCCAGTTATGCGACGATACCGGCGGGTACAAACAGAACGGCCGGATCGGTCACGGAGCAACTCGGTAGTCTGCAAACAACGCAGCATGGTTTTAAATGGGATGAAAGTTGTGTCCAGCAAGCCTTCGATTATGAAACCTAATAGTGGTTGATTCATCTCGCAGCCTCGGCTTGACTCATACCTCGGGGATTGCTCATCGTAGATGACACTATACCCTGGAAATAAGAAATGAGACAAGCTCGCTCGTCCATGCTTGAATATACCGAGGGTTGTTAACAAATTCCCCTCCACATTGAACTATTTTCCTAATTACCGATTTAGGTAACACCTTTGATAAAGGAAACTGTAGAAAGCTTGGTGGTGTACAAGAAGCCTATATAACGATGAAAAATTCTACCCTTCGAGCCGGTACCGCCCGGTAGAAAGGTGCGATAAGAAGGCGGGCCTTTGCTTAAATATTTTATTTTACTAAACAGCGTCCGAACGAAGCGCTCATAAAAGAACCGATGCCGGGGAGTTTATGACATAACCGACCGGCAAAAGGGAACAAAAGGGAAAACGACGGGTGCGCGAGCGACTGGTCACAACAGGTGGTTCGGGTGGAAAAGTCTTTTAAACGTGACCAAAGAATGTAAGGATGAGCGGAGTAGAGAAACTAGGCTATTATCGGAGAGTTAGAAAATGTGAGATGTTTTGAAGAAAATCACAGATAAATTGGTCTATTTAAAGTTAGATAAAATTATGCTCACATGGTTGTCATACTTGATAAGAAGCACGTTTTTGCTATATGATAAGCAGTCATTGCAGAAAGAAGAACTAATTGAATATACTAACATAATGAGATGAAGAAAGCACATCAGAAACAGCATACCATGGCAAAATTGAACCACACCTGAAGAGTACACCAACCTCAAGGAAGAGTAATCAACTTTATTTTCGCTTTACACCACCATAATGTCCTTCTCATCAAGGACTTGCGCACCGTGGGAAATGCGGAAAGCTCCCACGCGATGTCTCAATGAACGCCGTCGGTGCATCGTTGCGCGCCCGGGAAATTCCGAGCACTGATTGCACCTATCTTATAAATATTCACTGAATAGCTGAAGTTTTATCATCCGCCCGACCCACCGCTACCATCCTTTCACTTCTTCTTTCCATTCACCGGACGGTAATTGTTTGCTCTAAAAATTAAAATAACAAAACCATCGCCCTTGCAACCATTGCAGTGTGTTTAAAATAAATGCATTTTCACATCCCTTAAGGTGACGGGGGGAAAACCCAACGTTCGAAGTAGTTGGAAGCCATCGGCCTCAAGTGTATTCCGAAACGGGATGTGATAACATTGCTTCGGTGTGATAAAATGTAAATTCTCATCAGCTTCCATCGAAAAGTGACGATGGAAGCTGTAACCGAAAAGATGACAGGGAGGATCTTCATCACCTTTCCGTAGATCCTTCTAGTTGCCACCCTCTCACGGTAGTGTATGGAGACCGTATTTAACTGCAAGTGCAATGCCGTCCTTTGCCGAGCACATCCGTATGCAAATGAGCGTGAGGGTGAACCCATAATAAAATCAATAATTCACAGGTGAATGTGGGAACCCGGGGGAAGCCTGGTGCCGAACAGTCTCGTCCTCGCCTCGGAAATGGTCGGTTCAGATGGGCGGGAAGGTTGGGGTTATTAAAAATGTAAATTAAATCGAATGGGTGGAACCCCGATTTCCACTGAGTTTTCGGTCGGGCTTCGAAGGGAGACACCAGTTCGTTGCGTTATATCCGTTCCAGGTATAATCGGGTCGTCCATGGAACGCTTTCCGTTTCAGTTGAGAGAAAATTGCTAAAATGTAAATCTTCCTTCTGGATGCAAATTTTTGCCATCTGTACGCCCATCCGTGTGTCTGTGGTGATTGGAATATTGGAACGAAAATTCCAAAATCGTCCGAAATCGAACCTGAAGCCTCATTTGAAGGGGCATCATTATGGACACATTCTTCCACTGAAGTAGGGCTCGATCGGACCGAGATTTTTCGTGCCGAACAATGGCGGGCCCATCCTTGCGGTACTTCACGCGAGTGTCTGTTTGTGTGACGGCCCGTTTAAGTGGATTTTCTCCTTATTTTCCGATCGCTTCGATCCCCAAACAAAAGAAACCATGCGGTCCTCGTGTGATCGCAACAATAGCGCGAATTGTGGGATATTCCTATTCGAGGGCGGATTATGCTACCCTAAGAGCGGATGATCCTGACATGTGGAACAAATCTGATCGTAATTTGAGGCATCGAAACGTTCAGGACATTGGGGAAACCGTATCGTAACCGATAGAGCTTAGCAATGGTTGTTAAAAAGGTCTGGAAAGTACGTTGTTAATATGCACAAATTTCAAAAAGGAAACTCGGCAGTTTCCTTTAAAATCAAATAGATTTGTTGTGATATTTAAGTTTTCTGTAAAGTACAATTTTAATCAACAAATGTTTTTAGGATATAAATAGACACACTACCTGTGTGGGATGTAATTTATTTCAAATTTTATTTTAAGTTTCAAGGGAACATTTCTTTTTCTGTTGAAACCACTTCGTCTAATGAGGTCGATTCCGTGTCTGCCACTGGAGTAAATAATTGTTTTGGATCAATGCTAGAATTGGTTCGCTTTATGGAATAATTGTACACCCTCCAGTATCTTAAGAGCAACAATTACAATTCGTTCACAATATGTTCGTAAAATCAAAGCAAAAGGGGGTTCGGGAGAAAAGGGTTCTGCCGGGTTGACCATAAATGTCGATATAGTTTCCCTGAAGATCAGGTTATCCCTTTGGTTTTGTATAAAGAGTGGAAGGTTGTAAAACCACATTAGCAAAACCCTTTTGGCTTGGGACGGGTTTTGTAGTTGGGGAATTTTGGAAAAACCTGTAACCTAACTATTCTAAATTCTTCTCCCTCGAGGTCCCTCGCTAATGTGAAAAACGTTTATATTTTTAAACTCCATTTGGCCACGACTTTCTATTTCGAGCACGTGTTTTCGCTTTGCCAACTGACGGCTGCGGTGTGCGTTTTGAACAGTCACTTGCAAACTTGACTATCACGCCACCACGATCGGGGTGACAGATCGGATGTTGTGATAGGAAGGATTAGCTTTCGGCCTGGAAAGTGCATTCACGTTTCACATAAAGGTGTGGTCTACAAATTTATCGAAAAGATTTAACCCTCCGCTAGGCCGTAGTTATAGCTTTCGTTTCTCGTGCATCCATTATCGTCGAACTGGTTTCGGATCGGGTTATCTTATCGGGAAGAGGATTTTCGGGACCCGCGCTGTCCGTCGCAAAGCGCGTCGTGTTTGTCACCGGCAGTTATGTTGTGGACGTGGACCATGCGGCAGTAGTGCATTCTTGTGGTTCGCATGATAACGGCTTCGATGAGATGGCGAATTCCAGCGACTTGCTGCACGAAGGGCCAGCGTTCACCGTTGGCGTGTTGCTTGTCGCCGTGTGCTGTATCCTGTTCCATCTCCGGAGGAGAAAGAGGCTATCGGTAACGGCCCGTCCGGATCGACCTGGCCGGAAGGTACGAAGCAGCCCGCCAGGGCTATTGTTTTTTAACAATACATAGCAGTATCCTTAATCGTACCTGTCTGGCACACAGGACGACACCTACCTTTCCCCCAGCTTGTGTCTACCTTGTCTGGTGGTGGCTGCTTTGCATACGACACCTAACCTCACCTGTGGGAACCTGCGTCGGGGTAGGAAAGAAAGGGAAAGGTTGCATCCCTGGTACGTTTCGCATTCCCGGGGCAGGTAGTAGGTCAGGTCGAAAGGGAAAATGTTGCCTTCCGGGAGCAATGGTCGTTCGCTCAGCATGAGGTCAGCGTTCAGGGAGCTTGCTATGTCCTTCGCCAGTCTCGTTTCTCAGCATCAGTTCCCCGCAGGCCGCCATCGGGAGCGGACACTAATGTGATCTTCGCTTAGCTCCGTCGTCCCGGCGCGACATCGATCGGAAAACGTATTAACCAAGTTCTCGTGAGGTTAACGAAACGAATACTTTGTGAAATGTGTCTGTGAAATAATTACATCGCGATTAATTAAGTTAGCCATAGGATAGTTCATCCGTGCAGAAAGGTGTTGGTTTTGTGGTTGTGTTGTTCAATTTTGAGCTCTTGTTTGTAGTGACACTTGTTTTAAAATGATCGAGTACGATTTAATAGTGGTAAGTTTCGTGACTTTGGTAATTGGTTTTGTGAAGCAGTGCTGGTTTATACAAGTTCTGAAATATCTGTTCTCGAAAGTGATCATGAAGTTGCTACTACCGACACTCTTGCCAAATTTTGTTCTCCTCGACCGTTAGCAGATGTTCTGTTTTTCAGTTGAACGGCGAAACAAATTGCCAATTTATTGCTGAAGGTTGTTCCTTACAGTTTTTTCTCCTCTATGTCTCCATGTCGAACGGCAGTTACCTGAAGACGAAAGGTCCAAAAAACCAGCAAACGATCCTCTGGGTTCTTTGGGATTAGCATAATCGAAATCATACGCTTATCGAAGGGTGTTGGAAATTTTCCTCCGGATTTTGGATAATCCCCTTTCGGCAGGTAGAGGGACCGGATCACCACCTGCAACTTTTGGTGTTTCCTATCGCTAACGGATTTTTCCAGCCGAAGTAAGACGGTGCTGGATCGAGGAAGAAAAGCGATCGGACAGGGTTTTATCCGATCCCTCTGGCGACTTGCTTCCTACAACTCGATCACACACTGCCGTTTGAAGGTGGTGATGGTGGTGGTTTTGTGTGGAGATCATTAGTCACGAGCATGATCAACGTGTAATAAGACTCGCTCGATCGAGCGGAACGGCTTCACGAGACCGAACCGTTTGTTACGGGGTGTTCAGTTGCAGCTTCTGAACCGATCGTCTCATTGTGTCGCACCCCTTTTTGCCAGTTGGGAGTTGAACGTGGAGGAAGTTTGTGTGTGCCTTCCATCATGTTTCGAAGGTTCCATTTCTTTCTGGTGCGATTGTCAAAGTTTAACCATGGTTTATTGGAATATACAACTAATGTTAGCTTGTTGTTTTATTTTCTCCACACAGTTGGACGCCTTCTCCTGTCCCACAATCAAGATGGCACACCAGAAGACCACCAGCGATCTGCTGGAAACCAAGTCCATGCTCGACGAAGAGCGCACCAACAGTCAGACGCTGAAGCAGCAGCTTCTCGAGACGACCGAACGTGAAACAGAGCTACAGCAGCTGCACCGGTGTGAGCTGAGTAGAGGTAAGTCCAAGGGACACGAACTTCCCGATTGCCCCTTTCGGTTTTTACTTTTATACTAGGTGCTAATTGTTGATTTCGTTCCACCCAATTCTTTCCAGTGGAAACCTGCTTGAGTGAACAGCAGCGCAATGCTGACGATCGGATTGCAACGCTCGAGGCGCAGCTCAGCGAGAAGGAGTACGCCAGTCGCGACCTGCAGTCGCGCATCGATTGCTACGAAGCGAAGCTAGCCGAGCAGGCGAAACAGCTCGAACACTCCCGGGCCCGCGAGCTGGACCTGCTGCAGCGAATCAACGCGCTCAGCTGCACCGAGAACGAGCTCCGGGACAAGGTGCACTCGAGCGAGCTGGCCTACAGCGAGCGGCTGCAGGCCGCTGCCATGCGCGAACGTGACCTCACCGAGCAGATCGGCGGCCTCAACCGGGACCTCGATCGGATGCGACGGGAAACGGAGCAGAAGGAGCGCGAGCTCGAGGAGAAACTCACGATCACCAAGGACGAGTGCGTGGTGCTGCGGCAGAACCGTAGCAGCCTGCTGGAACCGCCGGCACCGTCGGCGCAGCAGAACGGAGGCGAACGGTGCGCCGCGAACACGTCCGGCAACCCGCTGCAGCTGAACCGATCGTCCGGCAACATCAACCATCTGCAGTTGCTGCAGGACGAGGTGGACAGCTTGCGGTGCGTGCTGGATCTGAAGCAGCGCGAAATTTCCGAACTGCGCAAGCAAACGCAGGAGTACGAGCGGGACGCGAAGGAGCTGCCCGGTGCGCTGGTAAAGATCTCCGCCCTGGAGTCACGGATCGAGGATCTGCAGGTGCAGCTGAAGACCAAAACCGAAGAGGAGAAGTAAGTTCGTGCGAGCACCGAGAACTCTTTATGAACTTCGTGGCTAATGATTTCTTTCTTCTTTCCTTTCCAGAGAGCTACAGCAAAGGCTGAAACAGCTACAGGACAACCTGAGTCAGGAAAGCAAAATCAAAAGCCGGCTCTCGCTGCACAACGAGGAGCTGCAGTGGCGCTTGAAGCAGAACTCGGAGAAGTTTACCATCGCGTACGCGGAACTTTCGAAGAGCTACCACGAGAACTCGAGCTACATGATGACCGCGTCCAAGTCGAGCATCGAGCCGCACACACCGGTGCACTCGCACCACCACCATTCGCACCAGCTGAGCCATAATCAGTCGCGATCGAGCTGCTCGGAACGGTTCTTCGACATGGACGACATCTCCCCACCGACCTCGCCCGTCATCAAGGGCATGGTGGAGAAGAGCGACTCGGTGTCGTGGGTGCTCGAGATCGACGACGAACCGCCGGAGGTATCCGCCTCGCGGATGGTGCGGCGGGCGGGCTCGTTCCGTTCCAATGCCACGTTCGACAATGCCACGCCGAAGCGACCCAAGTGTGGCCTGAACCAGACGATCAACGGCATGACGACGGGTGGTGGTGGCGGCGGTATCCAGCAGTCGACTTCGGCCGCATCGATTCTGAAGCAACACTCGAGTGACATGTCGCCGATTAAGCCACCGCAGCAGGGCTCCGGGAACCATCGATTGCGCTCCAAATCGGTCAGCATTAAGGCGGCGGAACCACCAAAGAAGATTGTCCGATCGAACTCGGGTGCGTCGGCGTCACCGTGCCCGGTGTCGGCAGTGGGTGGTCCGTCCGGAATGACCAAACCGATGCGTATCGGCGAGATGGCCGGTTCGTGGAAGGAACAGCCCCTGTACAGCAGTTCCCCGTATGCTCACAAGCGATTTTTGAGCGAAGACATCGAACTGCTGACCGCCGGGAGCTCTTCGGCCAAACCGATCAGCTTCGATCAGCAGCAGCAGCACCAGCCCCATCGGGCGAAGGATCTTTTTCTAGAGGAGACGGAGTTTCTCAGCGAGCCGGAAAGTCCGTTCGCTCGGCGGCCGAAGCTGAACGGTGGTGAGGACATTGCGAACCCACCCGTCGAAGTGTTCCATCGTGATAAAACGCCAAACTTCAAGAAGAGCAAGGAAAACCGGGGCCTGATCACCTGCGACACGACCGCCCTTACCGGTGGTTCCTCTTCGACGAAGGTCGTCGGTGCTAATGGCAGCGGGGGCAGCGGAGTCGGCGTCGGTGGACTGACGGCACGCGACAAACGGCGTGAGTTTACGCGCAAAGCGAACGCAAACCTCGCCGGATCGCTGCTGATGGAAGCGGCCGGTGAGGCGCTCGTGTCCGGTTCCAACTCGGACGACGAAGCGTCCTCATCGTCGTCCGCCTCCTCCTCCGCGTCGTCCTGCATCTCCGAGGGAAGTCTCTCGTCGGCGAGCAGAGCGAGCAGCAGCACCGCCAGCCATGGCAACAGTCCGCTGCACGGTGGAGGAAAGCGAAGCAGCGACCGCATGAACGAAGACGACACGATCGAAGATGCCGCCGGTGGTGGTGACTCGTCCCAGGGACAGCAACCGAACAACCACCATCATCATCACCATCACCAGCATCGACGACGGCACTCGAACATCTCACTCGAGGACGCACTGATGAAGAAGATCGTCGCCAGCCTCAACGGGGACAGCGTCGGCACGCCGATGGAGGTCAGCTGGTCCGAGGATGGCGATCCGGGCTCGGAATCGATCGTATGACAAGACGACGACAGTTTCTAATCGCGGCCAGCCGGAGAACGGATCAGTCGCATTGTTTTTAAGGATGGAAAGTGATAGTGGCGACCCGGGGCTGGGGCCAAACCCTCGGCATGACGCGAGAGAGAGTGTGTGACAGAGAGAGAGAGGTAAAGAGTCAAAGGGATGACATGAAGCTGACGATGGAATTCTATAAGAAAAGCCCTTTCCCTACCGGAACCGAAGGGGAACCATTCACACAGGACATCCTCTCTCCTCACCGACTATCCCACGCGGAAGCCGGGGGGCCACTACTTGCGCGCGGGTACTTCATTGCGGGTATATGCACATCGTATCGATCGATTCCGCCATGAGAGTTCGCGTTCGAGTTTCGAATCTGATTCTAGTGGCTTATAGCCTCCCCTCCCCCCCCCCACGCTAGGTGCCCCCTCATGTGCCCCAATGTGTTGTCCCATCCCAAAAAGGAAACGAAACAAACTGGTTAGAGAGTTAGGTTAGGTTATTCCGGTAATCCCGCCCTTAACTGACTTAGTTACTCGAGTTGCTTATTAGTTGTTTAATTTTAGCGTGTAAGTTTGTTTCTGTGTTTAATGTTCGTTTACTCGTCTAATAGAATTAGAAGCGTCCCCCCTTCGGTATAAAAAAAAAACACACACACACACAATGCACAAACGTGCTATCCAAAAACCTCCCACACGCTAAGTAAACAAACAAACTACCATTTAAAAAAACTCCCCTTAAAACGTGAACATATTTAATCGGAAAATAAGAGATGCATTAATTGGAAAGTTATGCTTGTTTTGTTCTGTTTTGCGTTTTTCTCTTCCACAATTTACTCCACCCCTTGCTCCTCCCCTTGCCCTTTCGGCTCGATCGATTGATCACGCATCGTTTGGTATGAGGGTCGCGGGATGTTAGAAACTGTCGCCGTTGGAGAAAACAGGACCGGCTTGGGGATAGGAAAGAATCACACACGTTTTAACGTAGTTTTTTTGCGATCCGAAGAGTAAGTAAGGATTCCAAGTAGGAATGTCTTTATGAGCGCTGTATGGGAATCGATACCTATCGTTTGCTTTCAACAGCCCATGTAAAATATTTGAAGTCTATATTTCTATCATTAAGTGCGGGGAGGGAAAGGAATAACATTGTCATGTAGAAAGGATAGGTTTTTGGTAAGAATTGTGTGGAAAGCATCATTGGATACACATTCTGTTCTCTATATCCATCCGGAACAGATTTATGATGATCATGGCTTCCCTTTCCCCAGGATCATATTGTACATTTTTCTTTAGCATATCTTTATGCTTTTTTATTCTTGTTACACTGTTATATTATTTGTAGAATTTGCTGTAACTCGCTGCGACTTGGAGTTCAATCAGTTGTGGTTAGTTGTATTTGTGAGTCCACTGATCCACCCAGTGCGCCCTTCTTGAGGGCGCATGGTGTCGATCGCAAGGTTCGTGTAGATTTGTGAACAGTTTGTCTTAAAAATTAAAACGTTTGAAATAACGATACACACGATAATAATAACCTTGGAATGTATACAAACGTTAGAGGGTAAACGGCATGTAATGTTTGAGCGGGGTTACACTTTCGTGGAACGATGGGAGGGATTAAATAGTTTGGGAATGGGTATTTGGACCTTGCCTTGCTACTTGCGTATTTTGTGTAGCAAGCGAATGCCGCGCGTTTCCAAAGGAAGTGTACTCGGAACTATTCTGAAGCAACCGTTTGGAGCAATGGCGACGGTTGAATTTATTAATTTGAATCAATTTGAAAAGAAAGCGAAAAAATAACACATACACACAGAGAAAATAAACACATAAAACAAATAGTACTACTCATTCTACAGTTTACTATCGCGGGAAACGCTGAGGCTGGATACGTAGCTAATATGGATGGTATTATGTCAGTAAAACTATATATATAAAAATAGATGGATCCTGTGAAGAGTTATTGTAAACTTTATTGACAGCTAAGATTCTATTACAACAAAACCAGACATAATTTAATCCAAAGCGCAGAGTGTAATGTGATTGTGTCGTTGAGCAGAGCATTTGGGTATAGAGGACGAACTTGGCGGAACGCGGGTGGAGATTTGAGCCGCACTTTTGGGAACGCAGCTGACGACGAAAACGAAGCAAAACTGGTGATTCACAACAGAGTTTAACAAAAAAATACAGATTAATGCAAATTGTACTGCATATTGCAAGTGAAAGCAACTTGTTCTTATTTCAAACGATCCGAAATGCATATTGTTTCGACTGTTTGTGTTTTGAATAAAATACGTAACGTTTTTAACGTAACGGGGTAAAACAACGTAAAGGGTTGAAATGGTAATTTTCCGTAGAAAAAACATTCGGTTATCATAGTTTTTGTTATCAATAAGGTATTCAGAAATGGTTTGAACTTCTCACTAGAATAAATTTGGTCGAATTTTGAATTTTTGAAAATTTTCCGTTGGTATAGAGGAACTTCTCTTTGATTGAAGTTCCCTTTTTAGCGAATACACCAACCACTGACTGCATGCGGTTTGTGTGTTTACTTTTGTGAAAGAAAATTCTATTTTCCACCTTTTGTTGCAGATTTATCGAGTTTCTTCATTTATTTACACTTTCTTGTTCTTTTTTAAACATTTCTACCAGCTTAAACTTCTGCACCTTCCCCGAGGTCGTCTTCGGCAGGTCGTTCAGCACCCGGACGTACTTTGGCACCTTATAGTACGCCAGCTTCCCCTCACAGAATCGCTTCAGCTCCTCGCGGGTAATCGTGTCGGAGGGGTTCTTTGGCCGCACGTACGCACACAGCTCCTCTCCTGTCCGCTCGTCCGGCACGCCGATGCAGTGCGCCTCCAGCACCTTCGGGTAAGTGTTGAGATAGTCCTCGACCTCCTTCGGGTAGATGTTCTCACCGCCCCGGATGACTACCTCCTTCATCCGACCGACGATCTTCCCGTAGCCATCCTCCCGCAGGGCGAACTGATCGCCCGTCCGTAGCCACCGATCCGCATCGATCGTTTCCTTCGTTTTCTTCTCATCACCCCAGTAGCCCAGCATGGTACCGTACCCTCGGACCCACAGCTCTCCGGCCGTCCCGAACGGAACCACGTTGCCCTCCCGATCGACCACCTTCGCCTCGTAGTGGTCCGTTACGTGCCCGACCGTTTGCTGCACATCCTCCGGGCTCTCCTCGAACTGGGACTGAAAGATGACGGCCGTTGCCTCCGTCATACCGAACACCGTCTTCACCTTCCGCACGCCCAGCGAGTGTTTGATGTCGGCGAACAGCTTTGGGGAGCAGGTGGCACCTCCGGTGGCGGCAATTTCCGGTGTCTCAAGCTGGGCTCCACTCTCCACGATCCGGCGCACCAGGTCCACGTACATCGTCGGTGTTCCCAGAATGACCGTGCATCTATGGGCGGGTATAAATTCAATTCCAAAGGAGTCATAAACCCACCTCCAAGTGGGTCCCACCGTGTGTGCTTACTTCTCTCTCATGATGGCGGCCAGCGAATCGGCCGCCTTAAACCCAGCTGACGGCAGTACCATTGTCGCGCCGTACGATATACCGGCCATGGTGGCAATGACCATCCCGTACGCGTGAAACAGTGGCACCTGCACGCACATACGGTGCTCCTTCCGATCCAACTCATTCCTCCGGCCAACGTGAATCCCGTTGTTAACGAATGCAAAGTGTGACATCAGGGCCGCCTTCGGTTGACCCGTCGTGCCCGAGGTGAACTGCAAGTTGACGCCACTGTCGGGAGATATTTTCGCCTGCAGGTACTCGATCCGGCTGATGTCCCGCTCCGACGTTAGGCCGAACAGGTCGCTGAACTTGATCGCTCCCCTGTGGAAAGAGAGGACCGAACATTTGATCACAGTTCTCCGGAAGTGGGACGGGGTATTCTCAAAACTTACGGCAGATTATCATCACTATCTATGATAACGGTGGACAGTGCCGGTAACTGTTTGCTCTTGAGTTCACCCGGCTTCGAGGACGCCAGTTCGGGAACGATGTGGGAAATCATGCCGTAGTAGTTCTGCTGCCGGTATCCTTCGGCCGCCACCAGTGCCTTCACGTCAACCTTCTCGAGGGCGTATTGTAGTTCCGGGATCTGATAGGCAGGATTGATTCCGACCTGTTTCAAAAGAGGGAGAAGGTGTTAAGAACAATAAATAAAAAAAGGGATGAGAAATTGAATTTAACCAAAAACGTGGGAATCATAAATGCCTGCCATATTGTACGGAATTCCCAGGGGCAAGAAATCCAGAATGACGCAAAATGACGTACCTTCTCCTGTGGGATCACCTGCTCCAACCTTTGTACCATCGTGTTCGAACAGGGAATTCCACGCGGCCATTGGTAAGGTGTCAACGAAACATTCGCTCAAAAATTCAGGTTTTGCCCAGTCAAATATTAGCATAATCTCTCAAAGAAGTAGACGGAACAACATGGTACGCAAAGAACCAAAAGAAACCCCAGACGCAGGCCAACTTCTCCAAACAGGTTTGTGACGCTCTGGGTAGATTCTAACAGGAATTATCAACAATATACCGATATTCGGTGGAGATCTTCCGCGAAATACCACGCACACGCTCAGTCTCCAATGGTGCTTCGATCGAGCAGCATCACCTCAATCGATTTCAGCTATGGCGAGTTTAAAGGTGTCCGGGTGTGTTCTGCTCGGTTGTTTGTTGATGGCGCTTGGTCAAACACTCGCACAGCAAGGGTGCGGCGAACGGAAGGTGGACTACGCAAAGTTGATCTTCGGTGGTGAGGATGCCCTTTCCGGCCAGTGGCCTTGGCATGCGGCCATCTTCCACCGGATCGATCGTAGCTTCGTGTACCAGTGTGGTGGAACGGTCATCAATCAGAACACAATTCTGACAGGTAGGAAAGGGCTTATGTTGCACATTCATCCAGAATGATGATCTATTAAAAAACGGTCTACTTTGATTGAACTCGCCAGCCGCTCACTGCGTTCAGCTGAACAGTGGCGTTATCACGGTCGATCGGCTATCGGTGCAGGTGGGTCGCACCTATCTGTACGCGGCGGAGGCACACACACAGGAGCACCAGGCCGAGCGGATCATCGTCCACGAGGAGTACAGTGCGATGCAGGTGCGGCACGATATAGCACTCATTAAGCTAGCGACCGATATGCAGTTCACGGACTTTGTGCAACCGATCTGTCTGTGGGATCGCTCGAACACCGACATCGGGCAGCTGATAGGGCGCGTTGGGTCGGTGGTTGGGTTCGGCATCACGGAGGTCGGTGCTGTGTCGGATCGGTTGCGCGTGGCGTACATGCCGATCGTGGACACCCAGACCTGCCTGGATAGCAATCGGAACCTGTTCGGTCGCGTCTTGACGCGGAATATCTTCTGTGCTGGTTTTCGCAATGGTAATGGTGATCGGATGAAAACATTCCCACGCAAATGTTAATGGTTCATTTCACCCACGCAAAAATATAGGCACGACGGTGTGTGGTGGTGATAGTGGCGGTGGGATGTACTTCGAAATCGAAGGCCGCTGGTACATCCGAGGCATCGTGTCGTTCAGCGGGCAGAACTGTCAGTCGGCCGACTTTGCCGGGTTCAGCGACGTGGCGACCTATCTGGACTGGATCAACCGGTACACGAGCGGCACACAGAGCAGTCCCTACTCGAGCACCGTGATCGACAAGCAGAGTCTGCTGGCGCTGGACATTTGCGGCGTGAATAGCTACCCGAACACGGCCGAGGATGCGAAACCGGTTTTCGGAGGCTACCCGTGGCTCGGTGCGATCGAGTATCTGCAGGTGAGCAGCGGTCAGCGGCGTGTGCTGTGTCAGGCGACGCTTATCACCCGGCGCTATGTACTTTCGGCGGCTCAGTGTGTGACACTGCCGTCGAATGTCTATCAGATGTAAGTATTTAAGCCACGTTTGGCTGCAGCCAACATTGATGAACAACGATTACTTTCCTCAGCGTTGGTGTTCGATTGGGTGAGTTCGATACGGCTTCCAATCCAGATTGTGCGATCGTGGAGGGACGGTCACAGTGTCTTCCGCCGGCTCAGACTTATCCAATCGAGGAAATAACCGTACTCCCAGGATTCAATAGTCCGGCGTTTTCAAACGATTTGGCAATGTTAAGATTGCAACAACCGGCCAATGTCGAACAGGGTAAGTTCTAGTTAGAATGACCTTTTTGTTACCTTGCTACATCTTTTCTGTCTTCCACTTCAGAGAACATCAAACCGATCTGCCTTCCCTTCTCAACCGCGCTCAAGAGTCACAAGCCTTCCTACTTCATTCGCACCGGGTGGCTTTCGCGAAGTACCAGCACGGCCCTCCAACGCAGCTTCCCAAGTTCGATCGAGTCGGTCGGTTGTCAGGACGCGTACAACGACCAGGACGTGCCACTGGAGAAAACCTACGGCCAGATTTGCATCCGGCGGGACACTCCCTCGTCTACCGGGAGTTGCTACTTCAACATGGCGGCCACGCCACTCCAATCCGTGCAGATCGTTGGCCCAAGCGAACGGTACGTGCTGTACGGGTTGCTCTCCTTCGGCCCCAAGCAGTGTCTCGACACGTACCCGGACGTGTACACAGCGATTGCCCCGTACGTCGATTGGATCGTCACCAACCTGAAGCCATAAAACGGATTACTCTCCCCCTACGGTCCCGGTCCCTTTCAACCGATCAAGTATTGCTTTGCTCAATGACCTGCCACGACCTCCTAGCCTACATCGTTGCTTACCAAGATCATTCCGGCACGCGCCACCGCCAGATAGGTGAGATAGAACAGGATCCCATTCGGCGCCCAGATTCCAACGCGATCACCCTGCCGCAAACCGAGCTGGTGGAACGACGCCGCTAGACGGTCTACCTGTGGAAGGAAAAGATCAATTCTGTATCAGCTCCTTGGGTTCTGGCTGAAGGATTATTCGAGAATTCGATGCCGGTGGCGGCGCCTCTGTCGCGACCACTCCGGGAGGTCCGAGCCCGGCCCAGAACTAATTGATCCTAATTGGTTTGCGAGGAAGGAACCCGCCCCCGTTTGCTAATTAGGCGCCGGATCGAGAACTCTCTCCCTCGGGAACGTACCTTCTCCATGGCGGCTGCGAAGGTGAGCCGTCCATCGCGTTCGTGGCAGGCCACAACGGCTTCCCGGTTCGGAAAACGTTCGGTAGCGATACGGAGATGTTGGCCTACATTGCGATAAACCAGCGGCTCGGCCCCGATATGGTGGACGTAGCTTTGGCGCCGCTCGTTCGCCAGCGGATCGGTTGATTGGGTGCGGACGGCCTGAAGGCATCTAGGGATGGAACAACTCAGAACAGTTTAGGGTAGTTGTAAATAATTCACAAACTAAGTTTATTCATAAGACTAGGAAACGTTGGAAGAAGTGAGATTTGAGAACTATTTTGCATACGATTTTCGAATTTATTTTAAAACTTTTACCCTCCAATGTCGAAGTACTTAAATACAACCAAATGAAAACAAGAAGTTGTGTGTTTTTAAATTAAGATTAAAAGGTTTAAAGTGAACAAGCACAAAAGTGTACACAGTCGAATCTTGCTTGATTATTCGGTCATCAATTCGCCTCCGTTGCGGTTACCATGGATACGAACTATGCACTTGTGACGTAACCTGTATACCTGTTTGTAGTTAGGCACACAGTAGGCCAATGCTGTCAGTACTCGATCGTTCTTTTTGCAAGTGATCATAACTAATGACACAGTAGGCCAATGCTATCAGTACTCGATCGTTCTTTTTGCAAGCGATCATAACTAATGACTCAACGTTTTCCTGCATACCTGGTCCATCCAACGTGACATGGTCGGTTGTGCTTCAAGAGCATCATCGTCATTCGTATCACCATTATGCACTCTGTTCTTTGTTCACAAACCGACGCTGTCAAGTACTTGCTTTAATCGACGGTTTGCTACTACACTGCGATATTCCACAAGCCCTACACGATCATATACAGCGATCGGAAACTACGCTCCGGACACGACAAGCCTCTGATAAAGACTGATGAGTAACACACCGTTGAACACCACGCGGACTAGTGTGCCGGACTTAATTAAACTTCTGAACTTGTTCCCGGATCGAGGGCAACCGTACGACTAAACTCGCGACTAGAGCTTCAACTACATCGCCCTTATTGCATACGCGGCTCATTATCGCCCATCCGGACGCTATAAACGGCTTCCGAGCTTATCGTGCCATGGGGCGGACGTCAGGTCGACGTGTAAATTCGAGTGTCATAAAGCGGTGTAATAACGTGTATAAATAAATGTTCGTTAAAAATAAGCCCTCCAGTCGTCTTCCGACAAGCAAATGCATAACCGAAGGATGGAGGAATACTCTAAACGGCTGATTTGATAAGATTGTTTACAAGCGATTTTTTTTACACGCTTTATTTTGGCGTCGTCTTCGTCTTCCATTCGTTATCAGTTCGGCACTGCCTGTCGTAACGGCTGATGATTATTTAACAGTCTCTCGATTTCGCGTCCGCAAGTCGTGTCTCAATGGCCGCATAGTGAGGAGATTTGTTTATTTACTTTCCGTTGTTGGTGTGATCGTGCACGGTTCTTTGGCAAAACTCGTTATCTTGAGGATTTTTGCTTTCAGGAGTGTGCATGAGAACAGCTGTATCAACTGATGACGTGTATGTTTCACGTTCAAAAAATAATAAAAAAATGTTAAAAATGACGCTCCAAAAATAAAAAAATGTTGGAAGATAAGTTCCCTTAAGGGTAAACTTTTTAATTGATCCTCTAAAGTCTACCGAGAAGCGCCACCTTTGAGATGAATATAAAGAAGCTCCTTGAGTAAGTTCGTTAAAATACCGTTTTTTCCTCCATTCTATTACCCTCCGCTGTGCCTAAATAAAAAACTTTC
This sequence comes from Anopheles coustani, assembly GCF_943734705.1. Classification (NCBI taxonomy): domain Eukaryota; kingdom Metazoa; phylum Arthropoda; class Insecta; order Diptera; family Culicidae; genus Anopheles; species Anopheles coustani. Next base: position 22,151,417 of record NC_071289.1, on the reverse strand, counting down.
GCTAGGGTAGAATAGAAGCGCCAGGTATGCAGTTGTAAATGGACAGGACCAGAACCGTTTGTATAAGATAAAAAAGTTATCCCAACAGCCGCGAGGTGGCAAGGATGTAAAACGCAAGGGCAAACAAGCGAAGGCTGACAAAATCAACTCCATCGACAACAAACAAAACCGGGATGGGATTGGGTGAAAGTGAAAAGTAGAAAAAAAATGAAAGCAAACAACGTAAGGTACACATGCATAAGGGAGACGCTATAAACTCGTCTAGACTGCAGTCAGCTTAAGCCGTTGCTATCCGTCCGTCCCAAAAAAGCAGGGTCCTAGAGCAGTTTGATGCAGTTCGATAGTTTGGAGCGGTATTCAATTTTGTAATTTTGGTTATTTTGCCTTTTATTTTTAACAGCCAGTGATTTTTAACAATGTGTCCTTTCGTTATCCTTCCCATAATATATTCATGTCTTCCGTTCGTAAGACTCCCTTTCGAGGTCCCGCACCTTCAATCCCTCCCGGCCGGATGGCAACGGGGACGAACCGGGTACAGGGCCCTAGGGTTTGCATTGTAAATAGTGAACGATCAAACATCCGCGCCCGCTAATAGAACGATAATCGGCCAAATCACTCTCCAATTCATCGCACGACGCAATACACGACGGAATTTTTGACGACTCAGCGGAACTCCGCTCCCAGACGGGAGGACGACTACATTGTCGAGAGGGGGTTCTTGTTTTCTTTGCATTTCGTTGTTGTTTGCCAGGTATTCCGGGGAGCGAAGAAGCGCGTTGCAGCATAAGAATGCGAATCTTATCGTCCGCGTTATGAATGAAACGGGGTCCACGCTTCGATGGTTGATTATTGGAAAAACGGTCGGTGCGTTGTTTTGTCTGTGCCCATCGGAAGAAAGGGAAGAGGTCTTATAGGGAAGGAGGAGCAGGTTTGACGTGGAACGAATCCCGCCAAAATAAGTTGGTCGCGTTGTGGCAACGGACTGGAGGGACCACAATCGGAAGGATCTAGGTCACCGATTGCTTGAAAGATGATTGTGTCTTTTGGCTTTTTTTTCCCGAAGCCACTGGAAAGAATAAATAACATGACGGTCTGGATTGATGTTCGTTCTAATAGGGATACCTATTGGAACCGTCTGGATCATTAATATCATTTCGAAAAAATGAAACCCCAGAGAATAAAATCCCAAATCCATTATCCCAACAGTTGTTGAAAGTGTTCGTTTAAAATACAATCAAATAAATAAATCCTCCAAAATCATGTTTTAGATTTTAATAATTTGTATGTATAACGAGGAAACAATCTTTAATCTGTTGACGTCCGAATTATTAGCAAAAGTTGTTTTCTTTGGTGAGCTCTATCGCTAACTTAAATTCTTATTAAATTCCTCTACAAAAGTGCCGAAAGCAAATGGAATATCACGCAAGTCTCGCATCCCCTAAATACCGTCAATCGGTGTCGTCGTACCAACGTGCACGTGTTCTAACCACGGTGTCATGGCATTTGCATTTTGTCGTGTGTACGAGCCCCCCGTTTGCCGAACTCACCACCACAAGAGATAGTAAGCGGAAACCGTACCATCCATTCGGTCGGGCCTTTCCTGGAGTTTATGGGACGAGGCAGCGTGACAACCGCGGGAAGGGCGGGTATGGTATCGGTGATTGTAAACATATTTTGACAAACAATTTCCACGCGATACGCATAACAACAAAACACTTTCACCCTCGGTCGGAAAGCAGGACTACGGGAGCAAAAGACGGGAAGGTTTCGTAGGTGGGAGGGAACGAATTCTTGAGGACGCACACGGGAAACTCCTTATTTCAGGCCACGCGGAGTCCCGGAATGGGTTCGATTAAACAAAATATAAACCAGCCTGGTTCCCACAAATTCTGTACGACCCGTCGCTTGGGTCGTGTAAAAAAAGGCTTTTATCTGGGAATACTAAAGGGATTGGAGTCTATTTTTGACACAGAAACCTCGAGTGGGATCAATCGAGGAAGAAGAAAGCCCTTCAACGCGAAGAGAAATGCTCGTTTATATTCAAGCGAAATTTTCGCCTACCACGAAATGGGCTGATAATTGCTTCATTTGCAGGAGTCCCGGGCTCAATCTTGGTGAAAAATTGCCTTGAAACGTCCCGCGGGCGCTTTGACCGCGTGGTCGAGGTCGAGACAGAGTTCATCGAAAAGTTCACGCAAAATCGAGCGAACCAAAGCGGTGTTTTAATTCTTTTTCAATTTTGCACATCCCTTTCCAAAGTTGCCAATCCACTGTTTTGGGATTGGGGCAACAAACACACACACACAAGGCACATATCCATTACGCGAAAGGACATCCACAAAGTTTTCGGACGTCTGGCGTAGAACTTCACCTCGGAACGCGGTTGAAGGCAACATTTCGCAAACACATTGGTCGATGTTACAAGCGCTATAAAATATAGGTGAGCCAAGAGTAGAAACCGAATGGGGGGAAAAAAGGTATAAAAAACAGACCAACATTGAATCGATTATGCAAATTATGGTGTGGACCAGCCCCCGTCCCGTTTGAACCTATCAAAGCGGATATGTGATGGTATTCCGACCGACCGAGCCTTTTGGCGTGGCTGGTATGGCCGGGCTTAAAGGGGATGGGGGAAATAAACTAACACACGCCTTGTCCCCGGAAAAGTGGGGTATGGATAGTGCAACTGCATACTGCACCTTGCTGGTTGCGACCGGACTGCAGTACGGGTTGTGCGATCGGCCTAGAATGGAACGCGGTGTGCGGTAAAATAAATACAAAACATTATGTGAGGCTACGGAGAATAGGAGCTGTTTATGCATCACGACCGACAAAGATATGGCCTAGCGAGGCAAGCGTTAATGGAGAAAAGCGTAAAACACACGAAAGGAATTCTTGTTGCCAAATAGGTTGTGAAACATCTCTCTTACAGCCAAGAGTGTCTATATACTCGTTTCTCTTAGACCTAGAACTTCGGCGAGTTTGTGTGTCATGAAAACGGCGTAAACCATGGCCCGCTGGTTACACGACTTCCGGTTGCTAAAGACGACCCATCCAAGTCGGCCGCTGGGCTTGTCAGCTTAGTAACGTGACAATCGAGCTGCTTTGATCGGCCTGCCTGGTGATTGTTATTGTAAGGCTGGAGACAGAGTGCGCCGATACAATGTTGTTTGGACGCGTAAAACAACTCCGTGGTTGTCCTGCGACGGAGTGGGGGGAGGGGGAGAGTTGGCCTGCGGTTTTCACCCAACCATGATCGCCTGTAACTGCGTCCTCCAACTCGCGGTTCCTTGGCAACAGTGACGAAATGGATCGTAAAGACGGACCAGACCAGAGGTTACAAAGTCTCCGGAACTTCTGACGAAGTAGGGGTCGATGCGGTGGGGTTGGTTGGTTTCCTGCACGGGCCCCCGGGAAAGCCGGGTAATACGCGTTGGTCACGGTAGTGTTCGTGGTTGCGTGGTTGTATGTGAGCGTGGAGTTCCGGCACATATAGCTCGGTACATACACGACGGACTCCATGTACTACGGGAAAACCCCTATCAGACTAGAGGCAGCTCGCGGGGGTCGGGAGGTTACGCGAAATCGTTCGCTGAAACTTTTAGTCCACACACCAGCCAAGCAGTCGGGCAGAATGGTTCGAGACGTTGGACCGAAAGGTTTAGCTCCTAGGCAGCTAGCGTTCTCTAGCGTCCGCGCGAGTAGTGTGTGGGGTCTTAACTTCTTCCTGAACTAGAGGGTAGCCAGAGGCAAGGACAAGAGTGAACCAAGAACCTACCTCCAAACTCAGCTGGTCTCCGGAAGTCTAAGGCAAGCTAACCCTCGGCGAGTTGTTGAGCACGCGGAATGTGTTTAGTGCTGCTGCTCGGTGACGTGTTTGTGACCCAGTCCTACTCTCTACGCGAGGTGTCGGAAACAGTGTGTGCGGGCTTTGCGTGCCTTTTCTTCCCTACAATCGCCAAATTAGGTGGGTTACTATGTTTTCTACCATCCGGAGTCGTTCTCCTTCGGCGAGCGAATAAAGGAACACAATGTAGCTGTGTGTTACATAAGCCGCAGCAAAATCGTGTGGACCTCTGGTTGGAATTTCGGCACCCGGAGTCCGTCCGTCTTTCTCTAACGAAGGGGGTTTCCTCCGTGCCGGACCAGCTGTCAACCAGGTGAAAATCTCGCCCCACCCCGAAGAACAAAGAACTTCGAAGGAGCGTAAGGTCCACTGTTCTTCTCGTCTCCCCGTCCATCGTAAGGTGGCGTGCGAAGAACGACGGTCCCTCGACTCCGAAAAGGAGCTCAAGTGGTGCCAAAAGTGTGTTAATTAGCTGGTCGTGTGGTAGTGGTGGCCGCTAGCCGTCGTTCGTCGTGTCGCGTCGTGGTAAACGCCGGGTGGGTTATTTCGGTTGAGATTGTGCAAGAGAAAGGTTGTGTGGTTCTGGCCTGGGTTCTGCTGCCCTCTTTGTGCCCACCGGGTCCGTTAAAGAGGGTCTCCGTTCGTCTTCCCCGATCGGGGAGGGGCAAGAACTTTACGTGCGGAGCCCAGCGAGGATTTTGTAGTACCGTGTGCGGGTTGCTTTAATCGCGCTCCCACGTTGTAGGTAGTTTAATTAAGTAGTTGTACTGGAAGGTGTCCTCTGCGAGATAGTGGAGTATCTAATGACCCTGCACAAAACGCGAATAATAAAAGGAACCTGCTGCCGTTGTGGAAAGTGTTCACGGGTGTAAGCGTGAAGTGAGTCGAAGCAAATGAAGTTGTAATGTAAGTCACGGGTGTGACTCCTATCTCCAAGGAGGAGTACTCTCAACAAATCATAGTAGTCGGTGGCAAGGGGTGTAGATAGGTTTCCTAATTGAGTTCGCTTCAATGTAATATGTTTTACAAACATTCAGAAGAAAGTATTTCCAACATTGTGAACCTTTAGAATCAAATTCTGAATCCGTTTTCGGTGGTTTTTCTCTCCCGTGATGTGCTTTGCTCCGCTTATCCACGCGTACTCTGTGGTTACCGCGTTGACGTGAACCAAATAAGCGGACGAAGGACCAAAAGAAAAACACCCACCGCGTTGCTGTAGTAGGGCAATGCGAAGGAAAATCGATGGAAATTCCAGTCCCTCGCCGGGGGAAGGCGTACGTACGCCCGAAAAAAAACCTAAACCCGGAGCCATGTCAAGGACTTTAACCACAAATCTGTTGCACTGCGGTTGCTGAATCAATAAACCACACAACGCGGCGGCACACTCACTCACTGGAACAATTTGTCGACGAAGTAAGCCTTGGGTGACGTTTCCGATTGCGCTGCTGTACGTCTCTGCTCTGGGTGACAGTCCCGAATTTACGAGCGTGTCTGATGGATTTGGCGAATGCTGTGGTGTGCCGTGAGTGTTTGCGACGGTGATTGATGCTTTGGGTGAAAGTTTACCAATCGGTGTGCTCTGGTGATTTGGTGGAATTTTCAGCAGTGTTGTTTGTGGTGCGGTAAAGAAATCGTGGAAGCAATTCGTTCGGCGAGCCGTTGCCGCCATGAGAGTGTCCGGTTAGGTACGCACGTTCTAACAGTCTACTAGGGCTGGAGTGGTCGCGAGTGGTCGAAGTACGCAATGGATAAGTCGAAGAAACCGCCGGCCACGGCGGGCGGTGGAACCGGCCCGGGAGCTGGCGCCGGTGGAACGGGGGCCGCCGGGACGGCAGGTGGTGCGGCTGGCGGTGCCCCCGGTGCCGGCGGTCCGGGGAAGGCCGGCGGGGGCGGCAAGGGCCCGGGCGGCAAGGGGCCGCCGAAGGGAAAGCCCAGCGATAGTGACGCACCGGGAGCCAGCGGCAAGGCGGAGGGCGAGTCCGGCTCGGCCAAGGATGACTCCTCCGCCAACGGTGACAAGAAGTCGGATAAGGCTGACACTGAGCAGCCATCGCAGCCGAAGCCTGGCAGTGCCGGCGCGACGGTCCGCGACGGTGCCCAGAAGGTTCTTAATCTGGCGTTGAAAAGCGAATGGGCTCCCGTTGAAGCTGTGCTGAAAGGCTTGGAGAAGGCGGTTGCCGCCGGCGGGGACGACGCGAGCCAGACCCCGCTCGCCGGGGTGTTGGATCCGGTAAGTAACGGTCGATGTCTAAACCGCTTCGAAAAGCAAACAGTCTTAACTTTAATTTAATCCAAGTCCAACCCATTCCAGTTTGAACTGTCCAAAATTTTATGACCTCAAGTCACACCACTAGGAAAAAGCCTATTTAATGTCGGTATATAACCCGGCAGGTCTCCTACTAACGTGGCTTGCGAATAATTTCCTGTTCGTTGACCTTTCGCTGTGCGCACACAAATTTCCCAACCTCGGGCGGGTTTTCCCAGCTCTCCGTCCGGGAAGCACAACCTATTTTCGACCGATTGCGCAATTCCCTTTTAAATTGTCACCGACCGGAGCCTTTTCTTCCACACCAGCCGGATCCTTAAGTAGTCGGACCATTCCCCTGCGGAACCGATGAAAGGCTAACCAAGTCTAGAAAAAGGCCTACGCTCGGCTGGAATGAATTTATTGGTTTTGCAAACATGGCGACACATAATTCAGTCCCACGTCGCGCGTTCGCTACTGACCCTATTATTCCGTCCGGAACCTCGCCCAAGGAGCGGCCAGTGGCCAGGTTTCGGTTCGGTTCGGTAAACCTTTGGAAGGTTTCCGCGAAGGTAGAGAGTGAATTATGCTTGATGGGAGGAAAATGTATACTCCACTGGACGGGACTGGAAAAATGATCCGCTTTCTTTTTGTTCCACCAGAGCGCTATAAACGGTTTACGTCCATATGGCGAGGAGCGTTATGGCCTATGGACCGGCATGCAAATGTTGTTATTTTCACGCACCAGCTTTTGAGAATCTTCACGGCGTTTTGGGCGGCTCGTGGTCGCGCTTGACACGCACATGGTAGTGTTCACCTGGGCTAATGAAACTGTACGAGTTTAGTAACGCCAAACCATCACATCATATTAAGTGCTCCAGTCTCTTTGAAGCCCATCAGGCACAACCCGGTCGTCATCGTCGTCGTCGAACAGGCTAATTACGAATTCGTTAATCGCTCCGGACTATTTCCATCGGCAGCAATCATTTTCCTTCGTTCGCCCATAAAGCGATCCGTGCGAGACGCGGGCCGAAGCTAATTGGCAGGCTCTGATGACGGACGACGACGGTCATAGCTTGCGCATGTTGGCGAAATCTGACCATTGCATGTGCGGCTCGATTCGTTGCCCCCTTTGTGTGCCCTAAGTGAGGCCTATAATCGTCCCCGGGTGATAAGACTGCCCCGCTTTCTTGGTAAGAAAATAACCGCTGTTGGGGGGTTTTTTTTAAGAAAATCGGAGGCACTTTTTAGCTGACCTCGGGTCGATTTATCATGACCGCAATGGCATGGTTCCAGTTCACCTCGACGCGGCTTCGCGGATGCATTAATTGTGCAAGAAATGTATCGCGTTTCCGTTCCGCAATCTACCGTTCTACACAGTTCCACTCTTCTTTTGACTTCAGTTCACTTTTTCTTTGCAGACAAAGATTGATTGAAATCATTTTGCTTGAATAATATGTAGTACTTCTAGCTGGAAGTTGAAGAATTCACTCTACTCCCGCTTTTTCCTAGCAAAAGTCAGTCGGAAAACTACCACTACGCTAGTATATTGTCCCATCGGGGGTCGGGTAATCTTTTTCCCCCCTCGAAGGACTCTCGTGACGTGCTGTTTTTCCTTGCCGAACGGAATTTTATCCACCACTCAAACGAAGCAGAAAATATGACCGTTCCATATCGGATGGGGTCGTGTTTTTATTGCGAGAAAAAGGTCACCCCAAACACGGCCAATGGTCATGAAATGAAATGCAGCACAACTGCAGCCGAGCCGCATGCACCAGTGTCGTCATTGGAAGTGGAGAAACTCATGCTGAGTTTTCCGAGCACTCCTAGGGGTAGCAGATACTTCTAAGGTTGGTGCGCTTTTCATGTGGGGTGCCCTCGAAGGAGTTTTCATTCCTTCGACCGGCCATTGGTCACGGTCGGTCCGTTGCTGCCTTGGAGGGAATTTTATCGCCACGGGTTGTTTTTACTGGCTGTCATTTTCCCCCGTGAAAACCCCGTTCAGATCTCGATCGCGGCTTTTTGACGGGTTGAAGGCAAGCTTTTGCTGATTATATTTTAATTATGATTACAACTTTCGCTTACACTTTCTCCCGCGACACGCTGTGGGGCGCAACCGCTCGGTGTCGGTTAATGGAGATGGATGATTGGAATTTTCCGCCGGTACGGGCCGTTTCTCCCGAGCCACCGGGTCCGGTCAAAGATGTGAGAAGATGAAGGTCAAGCGCGAACATTTTTATTTCGCATGCCGCGCGGACGCTCAAACTTACCCACGCCCTCGCGGTCGTCGGTTGATTAAAATAGAAATGCTAATCTCGCGTCCGCCCGAGCGCGATTCGTCCGTGCGTGCGATAAGCGAGACGTCCTTGGAGTGGTGAACTTAGGCTCGGATCCGATGCTCGCTGGGGGGAGGTAGGCGTGGGAAACAAACACGCATAAAGCGCCGTTTTATCGGCCTCGTTAATGGAATGTTTTGTAGTGTACCGACGCGGGTGACCGAAGGGGCGAATCGATTTCTAGCGTGTCGAATCGTTGAAATCTCCACGAGTCACGGTTTTCTTGTCACCGGCATTGGGCGTTCCGATAGGGGATACAACTTGTCACATGCGCTTTGGATTCCATGTACCCCAGCCGGACAGCTCGCACGCATGTATTGCTTCATGTGTCGCGAATGATGGCATGGGAATAACAAATGAGAATCGGCGTACGTATCGGTCAGATTTAATCATTTCTTGAACATATTAATAACGTGCCTATTTCTATTTTTGTTTCGTTGGTTAGCTTTTGTTTTTTTCGCAACAGTAATTTTAACAAGCTTCATAGTTTTGTATATGGTGATTAGTTATTTCTGTCTATTATTCCTATTTATCGATACAGTGTAGCTACTAAATTAGCAAGAAATTTAAATGAATAAATAAGTTTTTGTCAAACATGTTTGTTATATTTTTGAAACGATAAAACAATCATCAGGTACTATTCAAACATTTGACACAAGAAAATAATGAACCAAAAGACATAATACCATAAGCAACCAAAAGAAGTAGTTTATAAATCAGTTATTATCCTTATGTAGTTCACACACTGTTCAATAAAATGTGCATTACTTTTCACCCTTTGCATGTGATGAAAAGTAATGATCATTTTTGCATTGGAAGTATAGTTATGAACATGTTTGTCTAATAAATTCAAATAATTTAGAAAAGTTTCTTTGCATGAACGAGCTATAATCTTTGAACAGTCATTATTTGAGGGGGAGTTTTTCTAGTAAGTTTTCCCCAGTTGTTTTAAATCCATCCTAAGGTCACATATAATGTTAAGGATTGAAAAACTATCATAATATTCAGGATCATTGATAAAGGGAAATACCAATAGATATCAAAATATATGATAACAATTGTACACATTTGTATTTTACGTATGGAATAACCAAAACATTCTACTGCTATTACAACAAATACTACTACTACTTCTACTACTACTACTGTACTACTATTGGTCTGTGCAGTTTTTAAGTCTGATATTTGATATGATTTGTTTCATGTTTAGTACTATTACTGCTACTGTGCAGTTTTTATGTTTGATATTTGATGTAATTTGTTCCATGTTTGATTTCAGTCTTATACAATAACCCTGAATCAGCTAAATTTATAACAAACTTGAAATACTTTTTGTGCATGTTATAAGAGGCTAAAAGAAACAAATTGTTCTATCTTTTCTTTATTCACCATTTACAAATGCCAAACCAGAACTAGGTCAAATAGTTATGCTCTCATGCTCTCGTTATTTATTTATTCAACTGTCACGCAACTCACACCTTTGCCCCTTTGGTTTTTCTTCTGAAGAATGCAGCCGAAGCAGTTGAATTTTCACTTCCGCCCGTTCGACCACAATGCTGAAAACTATGCCGAACCATGTGTGATTCGTTTGTTTACTTTGCGTCGTTCTCTCGTGTGCGTTGAGAAATGAAACACGATACGCATAAATTACACCGAAATTGCAACCATCCAGGTGGAGTTGGAAAGTGCAAACGCGCCCCGTGAATTAGCATATTCTGGAACGCAACCACTTATTTAGCTGCTAGCGGGAAGTCTGTCCTCCCCTTCCAATGGAGGGATGTTTCAAATCGTTCGGGTTTAGAAGTACGTGTACGTCACCATTTCTCACGTCTTCGCGCGTGCAACACACATTTCTGACGCTAAAGATGTTTCCTACTTTGAAACAAAGTAACGTTCGCGGTCAATTATGTCCACTCGACCGAAGACCGTTGACCGTTGAGTGATGGTCCTAAGCAGGCCTTTCTCGGTTCGTGCCAGTCGAAAGGAGGGAAAAACTGTCCCAAGAAATGAGGAAATAACAGATTGCACGCCAGTGACGCAAGGGACGACGTGGGTCGCGTGGGTCTCAAAAACGTTTGGCCCGGTTTGTGAGCCACGCAGCCCTCTCTCGAACATATACCCGAAGCAATCAAAGGAAGGAAGATCTGGGACACATGATAAGGCGAAAAATGGCAACAAGCGTAAAAGGGGGACACAAGGCGACGGGTTCCTTACACTGTCGTCTTTATGTCGCTACGGTTCCTTCCTGGCCGGCACCTTCGTCGTGGGTGAAATATTACCACCAGGAAGTCATTTTTAACGGTCATTTTAAACTCCCTCCCAAATAATTGCGAGTCCGGTGGGCTCAGTTGCTATTCGTGCGTTACCTAACCGTTTTTCTTTGTGCTCACCTCAACAGGCCACCGGAATGACACCGCTGATGCTCGCCGTCAAGGATAATCGTACGCCCATCCTGGACCGGATGATCGAGCTCGGATCGGACGTTGGCGCCAGGAATAACGTAAGTATATTGTAATCGACACTTATCCGTTCGTTTTATGTGCTTCCTTTGCGGTCCGTCGCAGTCCGACGGGGAAATTATTTCGCAACTGAACGAAAACACTTCATCGTGCCCTTCACGATTCGAGCAAATGTGCATTCCGCAGAGAGGAACGAGAAAATAACTTTGATAAGTCACGCACATTCCGGTTTCTTTTGCCCGAAAGACTTACTTAGAGTGAAAAGAAAAACAAAATAAAATCTAACTCTAAGATATCGCTGCTGCCACAGGTCAATTCGCTGAATTTCCCACTGAAACGCAGGGTTTTCTACAGGCATTACCTTTATTTTATTTATCCGTTGAACTTCACCTGGAAATCCACGGCTCCCTTTTGCGGCAAAAGCCGTTCAACCGTCCAGTCGTAATTAAATAAATCTTTATCGCCTTCGGCGCCCGCACTTGCCGTGAGTCGACCGAACGCAAAGGAATGGTAATTTGGGTTTCCCAGCGGAGTTTATGCTGGTAGCTAGGAGGGATCGAACCTGACCGAATCGTGGGAGCACTTGAAACACTTTCCCGGTGAACTTTACCTACTTTTTTGGTCCAACACAACGATGCTAATGAGCTGGCGGTGTTTTCCATTCAATGGCTCATATTTTCTGATTTGGACTTGGTGGTAAAATGAGAAAAACAACTCTTTTTGATTTTTCATTGATTCCTTGGAACAACTTTTCAAGGTGATGTTTGAAAAGGGGTACAATCTAGTTTTCAATTTTACCGTAGAGATTTAATTCTATCTTAAACCAAATTATTGGATCACAGATATAATACAACTGACAAAGTTCCTCGCTTCCTTCTCCCATCGGGGAAAGCTTTGGGTGAAATCGGACCCATTGACTGACCAGACCATGACCTCGTTCGGCATTCGTAGAATGAGTTCTCCGTTTACCGTACGCCGTTTCGGGGTGTTAGTTAGCAACTGACGACATTCGTCGTTCGTCCTTCATACATAAGTCGCTTGACGTACACACGAAGCGTGTCCTTATTTTCCCCATGCAGCCGGCGACTTCCTGCTCATTTCCAAGTGAGTTGTTTATCAAGATTTTTCCGACACCGCTTGCTGCGAGATTGTGTTTTTTTTTCTCCGCGAGAACTTGTAAATGCCGCTCGCCAAACGTGCTTTTCCACGCGTGCGATGAGTATCCAACCCAAGGGGGAAAAGTTGTTTACTTATTTGTTTTCAAACGAATAACATTCAATTTTTCCTTTTCGCGAAGAAAGCTAACCCTCGTGTTCGGTTTGTACCCCCGTTTCGAACGTCGTTTTACTTTGCAGGCAAATTTTCACATTAACGCTATTGATTCATGCTGATGCAGCGGCTTCGGTTGCATGCGAGCGTGAAATCAATCAACAAGTTGACCACGCCGCATGCCACCGTAAGGACGCCACGGGATTCGCCACGGGATCGGCCGCACCCGCCCAACCCAAGGGGCCCGTGAAATGCAAAGTGGAAAATTATCCACGTCCCGCCGAACCGGACGCTACCGACATCAATTTCAATTTCGTTATCGGGCGTTTTGGGGGAGGAGATTTAGGAGGGCTATCATTAAGGATGTTGTGACAGCGGGCTTTTTTTCTTCGGTCCCGAGTTCTTTCCTTGACATCATTCATCGCGTGAAAAATGCTGACCTTTGCCAGGAGATGTCTACACGCGTTAATGCCCGGTGATTTGGCACCAGGCACCTGATAATCATTCGGTTCGGTATCTTTTTCCATTCGTGGAAACGGGAAATTACGGGAGACATCAATGCCGCGCCCGGACCAAACCCACAAAGATCCGCTCATTAGCTAAACGGCGAATCGTATAAATCACAAGGTGATTTATTATTGCTACGGATGGGTGGCGAACGAAATTAAGGTCATCTTTAATCAGGGATATGTCAGATCACCCACGTTACTATGCAAATAAATTGTTTTATGTGTAGAAAATTGGCCTTGTAACTGAATGGTGAAATGAAACAGGTTAGCACAATTTTCTTGTATTATTTTAAATTTTCTTATCACATATATTTTGCTCATTGTAAAACAACAGTAAATTCTTTTATTTTTAATAATGAAAATGCACGTTCAGCATAATTTATTATTCATGCTAGCTCACCAAAGATCAATAGATAAGCTAGCAACTTCGCTCAAGTTCAAACGGGTACAAACTTTCCAATTTGTCATCAATAAACTTTTCGCCAAGCTTTATTACCCAAAGAAACAAATACTCAACGTAAGCTAACGGTGCAAGTGTTGGAACACAACTTCCCCTCCGAAACATGATACAACTACACGGAAAGTGCGTATCTAAGTTACCACTTTATATAGAAAGAGAAAGAAAAACGGGTTCGAAGAAGAATTTGAGTGTTTATGTTGCTGCACGAACACGACGGAAGCTACTAGCACAACCAAACCGCTAGGTATATAAGGAGCTATGTGGCAGTTTGTGGTTCGTTGTTGTAGAAACCGTTCGCGTGGTTTGCTGAAGCTTGGAAAACGCATAGTTTGGGTGGCAACCGGAGGCCACATTTGCATGATCATCATCGCAGTCATCGCCGTTGTCCTGTCCGCTCGGCTGGTGGACTCTGGGTGCAACAGGTTTTGCGTGCCTGCACCAGATTGATCGAGGTATTAAACGACACGAGAAAACATGCCGCGATTCTGGCTTGTTTTCGAGTCACTTCGTTTTCTTTCACTTTTTCGGTTGGCCTTATCTTTTGCCAAGGATTTCAAAAAGGAAGGAAATGCAAAACACAACGGAACGACGCTACCGGTTTTTGTTGTTCAACACCAGCACGGCCCGCATCACGTGAAGCGGTGGTTTATCAAATTTCGTTCACTTGCGCCATAAATAACCCCATGAGATTGGACATTGCGGACAAAAATGTAAACCTTCCTCGGAATCGTGAGAGGAAACCAAAAATGGAATACGTGTGAACGAAGCGCCGATTTGCATATTCAACCGCAGTGATAAATTTGTAGATATTTTTGGTCGAATGCCACACTTCTTAGGTTTTTAATTGAATTTCGGTCCATTTCGGTCGATTGGTGGAATAGTTTCCTAATGCCAAATCTTGACTTTTCACCCGTTACGGTTCAAGGCAATCTTCTCGCGTGCTTAAGGAAGCAATAAGCGTTTCCTTTTCTTTCTCCAATCGAAAAGGCGACGAAAACAACCCCGTGATCGTGTATGTCGAATGTTGAAACCTTCCCCAAACCAGTGAACTTTTAACTGGCCCATAATGGAAGGGCATTTGGGCAGGATGACGTTGAACTTTGCATGTTTGCTGGTGCTTGTCGGGCACACCTTCGACCGGATGGAAGGAAAATAGCGAGGTTCTTATCTCATTAGTAGCTGGCCTCCACGTGGAAGGAAACGTTCTGGTGCAGAGTTGATATCCGCTCGGAAGGTTTGTGGGTTAATGGTTTGAAGAATTGGGGTCATTATAAGAATTTTATTCCATTTTGAAATTAAAACCATGACTCACGGTATCGGTTTCTGATGAACTAGCCGCAACCATGTGGACCATTACGGAAATTGGCGCAAACGGTGGTGATTTTAGAAAGTGACCTGCTGTTCTTGTTACCGGTAATCGCATGCGTGTATGGGAACATTTTCGATGAATGAATAAGCTTTCGTTGAAATTAAAATAATTCTAAAGTTAGGCGTGGCGCAAGATGGCTGCCGATTGATATGGCGTTCCCATTTCAACTGAACACGCCATGCATGTTTCCTGTTGGCCGGTAGCATATTCGTGTAGGTTTCAAACCATAGGCGTACCCTATAAATATTTAAACTTCCTTCCGTTCGAAGGCTTCTTGTTGTTGTTCGATAGAAATTTAAGAAGCATATATAATCAGGAAATTCCATTTTGCAAAGATCACGACGATAAAAGGAATGTGTTTTCTGGCCTATAAAAAGCTAATTTATTTTTTTTTTATGAAACGATGTTTATATGTTAATGTTACTTTTTCAGCTGTATTTTGAAATATTTACTTAAAACATTCATCGATATGTTTTCTAATTTCAGGACAATTACAATGTGATACATATTGCTTCCATGTACTCTAGAGAAGACGTAGTTAAATTACTTTTACAAAAACGGGGTGTAGATCCTTATTCAACTGGTGGGGTAAGTAGTAGACAGCGTTCTTTGTTTCAGATATAAATTCGTAATATTTTGCCAAACCTGCGGACGATCCATCAATAATGCCAAACTTTTATGTTAATTATAAACACTGTTTCTATATTAAAGAGATGTTCAACATTTAAAGCAAAACGCACCGTGTTCACAGAGAGAATGTTTTACAAAACACCATGCGCCTCCACTGAAAACACCAGGCGTCTCCATTAATAGCAATTACGATTAATGAACGCGGTAATTGAAACTAAAAAAAAAATCCACAAAATCGATTGGAGACAGTTCAATTGAATGGGAAAATCATGAAGAAAATAGTTTTTTTTTAAGAACGAACAGTTTTTAACGCTAATTAACATTGATCCACTGAAAACTTCAAATCAAGCTGAAAGAAAAACGAAATGACATTTTCGAATCGTCTTCACGTCCATCGTTGTGCCCTTCTCAGTCAACTTTCATCGCTGGCGAAACCTCAAATATACCAGCAGACATCATACTCGATTTGAGCTTCCCTCCATTCCGTTCGAATGTTTGCTGGTTGTCGCCCGTTTTCCATGTTTGAGTCTGGTAGGCACGCAGCAAAACCGTTCCACTGCAACCAACACCAAAAACCGTGGCAGGATGTTCGGGTATTCGGGTATGGAAATGCACTGCTCTGCACCGAGCGAAGCGGATTGTTTGGCGGTTCGGGGGGATTCGTTCCGTAAGGAAAATGGGTGTAAACGAGGAAAAAGAATATCATATTTTTGATGCTTCCTCCACCATACGCCCGCAGCCAGCTCGTCCTTCCGCCATCCGTCTGATAATCGGGGCCAAACAACGACGCCGTGCAGGCATTGATTTGTCGTTGTTTATGTTTGGTGGTATGCAAAGGTGGTTGTTTGCCATTCGGGGCTTGCGTTCTCCCTCGCTCTGTCGATGTGTTTTTTCCTACCCGACGATAGCATCTTCCCTTTTGCACTTGTTTATATGTCTTCGGTACAGTTTTTTCCCCCCCGACATCTTTTTATTGCCCTCTCTTCCCTTCGCACGAAGAAAACATTGCGCCCGGGTGGGTAATATTTTCAATTTCAATGTTCGAAAAAGATGGGACTTATTTCAATTTAGTTGAACTTCGACTGCTTGCCATCGTGGACGTTTCGTTCGGCCTGCGCTGTCTATCGTATGCGAAACGGCGTTCGAAGGCGGCTCGGAAGACGCGCGGGTTAAACTAATTCAAAGTGACGCCGCGCGGCAGTGAAAGGTGGTTCATTGTTTTTCGGCCTTGGCGTAGGACCATTCGGACGGGTGAAGAGAAGGGACGGGTTCGTGTGCTTGTTGGCGAAGTGCAGCAGGCACTCTCGTTACGTAAGGTGCACGGTATCGGACGGATCGAAGAAGAGCACCGGAGCACTGATAAGACAGTAGTCGCCCGGGTCGCGTTGTCGCCGGTTGTGGAAAAGGAAGTGAAAGTAAGCACGTGACCGTTTACTTATTAGAAGGGAAAACTCGTATCGCTCGTTCCACTCGCTTAACGGACAGTAATTGCATGTGTTTTTCGAAGCCGGTCGCTCCCTGAGGCCATCTGCTGGCATTTCCGTGCAACCGGCGAAGGTTCGTCGTGCCGCCTCTAGATGGCAGCCGCGAGCCGAAGTAAATAACAACAAAGCCACGTGTCCTGCCGAAGTCAAGAAGGAGAGGAAAAGCCGACTCGCACGAGGTCCTTCCGTCCTTTCGCCTATGGTCGATGCCTTCGCCGTGCCGTGCTGTGGTTTGACGGTGCTAGCGGATGAGTATGAGCCCGGGAGCGCGGAAGAGCTCGGGCAGGCGGTTCAGCGGCTACGAGACTATGTTCAAGCAGTGTGTTACTATCTAGCCTTCCGAATGCAGCGGGCTGGTATGTCCGGTACGAAAGGGTGGAAGATCAAGGTAAACCTAAGCAGGAACGTTTCAACAACGGGGGAACATTGAACGAATGAATGGATGTTTGCGATTCGTGACAGTTTGTTACTCAAATCAAGCTATGTTTGTAGTATTTATACAAACTTTTATATGAGTATTCCAAATTTAATCCAGGTTTTGTTGTGCTTTTATGATGTAAATTCCTCACGTCTTTCTGTTTCCAAATTACACTTCAATTTCAATTCTTTTTTAATTATATAAAGTAACTCTCGTAACTACAAGTTTATTATGCATTTCGTTCGATCGAATCATGTCTACAAGCAATCAAAACACACTACATGGATTGTTCATGTTTTTCGACATTTTTAAACAAACGATTATGTTTGAAACTAATTTTAAACCTGCTAATTTGACGGTTTTAATGATGGCAAAGTTGTGATTAAATTGATTTTCGCTCACAATTTCAAATACAAAACCCTAACTACATGCTCATACGTGTCGGAGGTTCCTAACCTCTCCCGGAGCCGGATCTGGGTCAAACCTTCCCGCACGCCCTGCGCCTTACAGCAAATATGTTCCATGTCAGTTTCGCCTGCGAGTCAGTTTGCTTTTTCCACCTCCGTTCGCACGCACCTTTCCATGCCCTTTCTGGGTATGGAAAAGTTGGTGGGGAAACTTTTTCGGGCCCGTGTTTTAGTGTAGTCGAAACAAAAGTCAGTGACTACGTACGCTTTCCCGGGGCTTTCACTCAGGCGGAAGGGTGGAGGTGCATTTAGTACCGAATTTGAGTGAAGGCTCTGCTATACGCGAACCAATTGCACCAACTCCCCAGATCCTTTCCCACCCCCGATTTCCTAATTGACGCCTCGATCGAGTGTGGAAAAGTGAGGAAAATCATTCACCTTTCGCCTTTCGGATGGGAACGAAAAATGGTTCCACTGCATGAGAACCTCCGAGTGGGTGTTTGGCTGGCGGAAGTGGTTCGGTAATTTTATGAACCCAGGCAACGCAGGTCCCGTCCAATTTAC
The DNA here is from genome assembly GCF_943734705.1 of Anopheles coustani. Classification (NCBI taxonomy): domain Eukaryota; kingdom Metazoa; phylum Arthropoda; class Insecta; order Diptera; family Culicidae; genus Anopheles; species Anopheles coustani. The sequence continues at coordinate 22,133,420 of NC_071289.1, read as the reverse complement.
AGACTTTGGGGGACTTGGGGGGCGGTTTTTTCGGTGCCTCGGTAGACCGAGTTTTCAACTTTTCAACTCACCAGCGGCAATCATTGGTGCCATTACTGGAGCCAACTTTCCGACGCGACGCTCAGTTCGCATGGAGCTGATCGCGAAGCTACTCGATCTGAACCACTCGGATACGTGGGTAAGTAGTCTGGGTCCGCACGGCTTGGCCAACGCGTCACTGTCTCTGAAGAAGCCCAGTTGTGTGGTTCCTCTCCCTAGTGATGTGGTAGATTATTTTCGGTTTCGGTGATTCGTCTACTTTGGAGGAGTTTTACGCCCAGACAAACTACGCAAAAAACGGCACGGGGCCAATAAAAGTCAATCGAAGGCGGAAGTGACATAAATAAGCCACGGTGGTTCGCAATTTACGATTGCTTCGCGACCAACCTGGCCTACTTACAGAAGTAGAAACAAAAGAACCCCATCGTGCGGGTTTCTTTAGCTCGAAACCAAACCAAATAAATAAACATATATAAGAACAACCGGGTGCCTCCATCGATGCGGGAAATGGATAATCGAAAGGCATCGACGGCTCGAAAGTTTGTGCCCCACGGCCTTTTGGGAGGGGAAGTAAATACAAAACTACCGCGAAGCCATTGATTTCACCGACGACACGATTGTTAACTGTGCTTTTGGGCCGCCCGAGGGTTTTCCCAACGCGAGCGGTAACTTTTGGCCACTAATAATGAAACGGCTGCGCGTACAGTGCTTCCCGGGTTTACACCGAAAGCCCATCTTAGGGTGAACCGTCCGCCCCGTGTCAGTCTGAGGGCGGCAATGTCTCAGGACGCTTCGAGTCGCGACGACGGCGACGACGATCCGACGGTTGTGCAGTTTGAATGCGTCTTCTGTCTGACGGTGCTGGTGCGTCGAGCGGCTACGAGCGAGAACATGGAGAAGCCCAAGGGCAAGCCGAAGATGAAGTCGATGGTGCAGAAAGTGATGGACACCAGTGAGCGTGCCGAGCCCAGCCTGGAGGATGTAGCCGTAGGTGTTGTCGCGCTTTGTCTTGAAGCAAATTTTCCCTTGAGTTCGGAATGATTCTTGAATGGTTCTTGGATGGCAACTCAATTGACTGGCAAGGAAATTAAGCAAAAGGGTTTCTTCGGGCGAGATGCTTTATTTTCTTTTTCGAAACAATCGGATATTAACGAGTCGCAATGATTGACGTAACACACGAATCCATTCATTCATTCGAAAGGAGAAACAATGGCACCCGTTAGCCATGTCTAATGCCGATACACACACACACACACACAAAAACCGTAAGCAATCACTCACGTATCCTTGCAGAGACTTATTTTAAATGCCTACGAGGAGGAGGCGCAAGCCAAGGAGGAGGCGTTCTTCAAATTCTTCCAAAAGCTTCTGCTCGAGGATGAAAATTTCGTGGGCCAGCTGCAGCCCCAGGAGCAGGCGGGGGTAAGTATTCTGTGTGAAGGCTGGGGAAGGGGAACACCTCTCTCCCCCCTCCAACTCCACAGTGCCGTCCATTGAGCTGCCGTCACCGAAGGATCACATTACTGATGGATCGTCCGCGATTAGTTTTGGCTCCGGTTACTCCTACGCTTCGGCCAGCCCTCTTTTATGGCCGAAGCGAACCGTTTATGACCGTGGTGGTAATAATTGCCGTTACTTTCTCCTTTCCTCCCCCCTTTCGTTCGCGCAGTCACGTCAACAAACGGCCGTACATCTGGTAGCGAGCAGGCAGACCGGGACGGCAACGGCGATTCTACGCGCGCTGCTCACTGCAGCCGGTAAGGACATCCGAACAAAGACTGATGGAGTAAGTATGCGAGTTTCGGATTAGTTGCAGCCCACCTTGTTCCTGGAGCCTCCGAGCGACGAATTGGTAGCGAGACGGGGGCGGGGTTTATTTGCACCGGCCCTCCGAGGTTTCCTCTGCGGAGGAACATTTTCACGTCCACCGTTGTGGAGCCAGTCGGTAACAAGCAGCGAGTCCTTCACCTGCAAGTAACGCCGAACCGTACAATGTAAGTCCTCTGGGGGGAATTGGGCCACGATTGACAGGTGTTTCTTTCACCTACCGAGTCAAAAGGGAGAAATTCAATTTTTGTAACCCCAACCTCGCCCCCACGCGCCTTTCGCCCGATGTGGGGATTAGGCGAAATGGTTGAGGTCTTTTGACCTGATTTTCCGCTTGCCAAAACGTTGAACCATAAAGGGTAATTCCTCTCCCTCGGTTTGAAAACTTGTTCGGTATCGGATGCATTGTATCGAATAAACAGAGAACGGAAGGATGTTACAAGCTGTTTATTGACAATTTGTTATTTGATTTCTAGTGGCGGCGAATAAGTTTTAGCCCACTTATGATTTATTTATCGCTTGCAGGTTCATTGCAAAACATATTTTCCTGACTAACTGAGTCCAAAAATTAACGATTTTTTATTTAAAAATTAGATTTTATTTCATCACGTAACTGAAAAGTTTGATACAGAAATTATTATCAACACTTAATTAATTAATTTAATTATTAATATTTTTTTTAGCAACAGGTTTTTAGCTGTTGGTGTCATTGAAGTTACTTGTAACGTAATGTAAAATGTCGAACCCAAATTAGTCACCCAAGTCCACTTGTGCTCGTGCGTCATAAATCGTGTAATGACTGCCCTTCCTGCTCCTATGCCATTGGTTCCCGCGTTACATAGACACTCAGGTTGGCAGACAGGAAACAGATAGCGGAAGGACACCGTGCGCTTCACAGTCGTATTGTGAAGTGTCTGTGCCTCGGAAATGCCTTACCAATACGTCTATTGGAATCTGTTTGTGTGTTTGTGTGTAAGTACAGTTCACTAAGTTCCAACCGAGCGAAACCCGAACCCGATGGGCATAAACACGAAACCCCGTCCAAAAAGGTCCAAACCGATCAATATCGCCCGATTCGACACGTTGCCTATTTCATCCTCTTCCGTTTGCCGTATCGATGTTCATTTTCTATCTCCTTTCGAAACGCTCGTGCGCTGGATGTCCGATTCAGGAGTATTTTTACCCCCATCCAGCCGTGACGATTGTCCTTCGGAATGCGATTTTTCGTCGGGCCATGGCAGACGGTTCGCGTTTAATGAGCTTGGCTTGGTGAACGGCTGCACAGGTCGGTGAGGTAGCTTTTCGTCGCGTTTTCGCGAGTTTCAGTTGGCAAAATTAATCGCCATTGCATTGCCAATTGATTGATGATAAACCGGAGAAAAATCGATACCAACACCCGAACTAAAAAAACCCGCTATCCATCAAGGTCTGGGAGCTGAATGAAGCTTCGTGGAGCTGTTGTGTTTCAAGGAAGGTCGCAAGGCTCGTAGATCAACCTTGTTTATTGGTGATTTTGGAATAATTTGAAATATTTGTTGTACTTGGGAAGCGTTTTTAAATGTTTGAGTAGGGTGATGTAAACTAATTAAGTCATTTTGTAGGATTCTCTTGAAATATGAGTCAAAACATGTCAGAATTGGAAAAAAATTCACTGTTCTATGATAAATATGTTCGTTGATTCCTTCTAGAAAATAATCAATTTTTGGTTGCTTGTAACTTGTTCGTCTCTAGAATTATTTTCTCTAGCTTCAAAATGTTTTTCACCTTCCTCACAATGCAAATGGCTCCCGAATCGGGACTTCCCTGGACCAAGCGATACCAAAATATGCGAGGAAAAAAAACAAAACCCAATGCGATTACCTTTCGGTTGGATCAATAGCAATAAATAGTAAGAAAAACAATTTATGACATTCACCACGTATGGGCCACGACTCCTCGAAGCGACCGTAAGCGTCAAGCCTCGAGCGAAAAATCACGGGAGAAACGTTTCGGAAGGTGGAAAAGAAGTCCACCGCGCATGGGACCACCCCTCCCACCGCTTGCGAACGGGCGTCGAAAGAAGGCTCGCACATGGTCGCGTTTTGGGTTCTTTATTTTCACCTCGAGTAAGACGTGCTTTTTTATTTTCCACCTGACGAAGGGCAGGAATCCCTCACCTACAGGTTGGTCATAACTTATCGGGAGAGGGGTTTTCGTTGGCGTTCGGGACCGGCCCACGTTTTCCTGCCTGCCTTGTGCCTGTTTCGTTTTTTTTTTTTTTTGTTCGGGCCAGTAGGAGGTCAGTCGCTCGATGTTGTAATTAAGAGCTGGACTCGGCTGCAGCATGCAACCGGAAGTGTTCGAGCGTGCCTGTTGCACATCCGATGGCGCTTCTGGCGGCTCCTTCGTGTTGCGGGAAAGTTTGCGATTTGCGAAGGCGGTTCACACGAATGCTTCCAGTTGGAGTCGGAAGGATTTGCTTCGTAAGAAATGCAATTTATAATTTTATTGCACTCCCACTCCCGAGCTTGGGAAACTGTTTGGAAAGAATGCATTTGCCGAGGGGTGCACTATAAATTCACGGGAATTTTTGTTTTTCGCTCCTTCCACAAGTTCCAAGTCAATAAAAGAAGCCTAAGTCTAAGTGGAGCCACTGGGCTCAGAGAGTGAGACAGCTGAAGAACTCGGAACGTGTTACCATATGATGATTTCTGAAGCGGAGAAACAAAGAAGGACCTGCAAGTCGGGGAAGCGGGATGGCGGAAAGGTGGACGGGGTACTTGTGGTACTTGTTACTACTTTATCCGCCACATGGCCCGCGTGACAGTTTGATCACCACCACCAGTAGTAAGGTGACAGTCCTGGAGCGCGCGAGTGTGTGGTAAACCGCGCGATGAGACCGCGTCCATTGCGATCTTCCTACCGAGCCAGCCCCAAGGCTGAGCTCCTCCACCGGGACCAGGTACTAGGGAGTGTGTATGTGTGTGTGTGGGTGGGTGTGTGGTCTTCCTAAGCCCAGACGTGCTATCAGCTCCATATGCGTGCAGTCTTCGCTTGACCCGGTTGCGGTTCGATTCGGTGAATATCCTCGCACCTTCCATCTGATGGTGGTGGCGTTGGCGTGCTCTGTGCGGTGTCTATGGTTGGTCCAGTCAGGACTAGAGCTAGCTCGTGTGCAAGGCATTGCGTGAAGGTTTGGCATCAATTCGCCAAAAACCTCAGACCGGAGGCGTTTGCGTGGGTTGCTTCATATACATATCCATCCACCGTTTTGGGAGAGGGTATTCCAGCCCGAACCTTCCCCCGAGAGGACTCGATTGTCGGCCATAAACAATTCAGCTGATAGCCGATGAGCCGCCTTCCGCCTTCGAACTTCTGTTCCTTCTCCGGACTGGAACTTTTCTTTTTCCGGTGCGAAAAGACGCGAAACTTTGCCGAACGTGCACGTTGTCGGTGAAGCCGAACTATAATCTCGACCAGGGCTTGTGTTTATGGTGCTTGGTTGGGGTTCCTGTACTGTTATTTTGATTTTTTCAATGAACCTTCCATTTCGTGTGCTTGTGTGAGAGAGTGTTCCGAGCTGCCAAAAGACACTCTCCAACTGCCGCAAGTCTGTCCCACGGTGGAGTTGGCTTCCAACGATTCCTAGCGGCCCCTGAAAGACCTTCCCCGTCGACTCTTTCCTCTTGGCTCGTGAGGGAATTGTGCCAAAATTTGTATTTTTATACCTTCCCACCGTTCGGCGAGGTGCAGATATTTATACGGTGTGGGTCTCTTGCGTGGCAAAAGTTCGATCAGGGCTAGGCTCTTGGAAGAGCCTTCCGGAGCTCCAGCCGTAAGGAGTTGCTAGTGAGAAAGAGAGGGTTTCGTAGATAGCCCGCGTTGGGTTTATCACTTGAAGTTTATGCGCGGGTCCTTTCTCTACCCGAGGCCTTCATGCCCGGGGGCACGTTCGAGCACATTAGTGTTGCTGGTGTTCGAGTCTCAAACTATCTTGCGGACTCGTGCTAAATTGCCGCCGTTTGAAATGCAAAACGCTTAACACCTGCTTTAGGCGATGGACTGTGTGGGTGTCCGTCTGGGCGCCGAGGGGTGCTGGGGTTTCGCTGGCAGAACTTGATTATTTGCCTTGTCTGGAGTTGGTCCGAGGGTGGGGGGTAAAATTAAATAGCGTTATAATAACGGTGCACGGTGCTATCAACATGGTGCGCCCATCGGACGCGGAATATCATTATCGTTCGAAGGTACCCTTGGGTGGTTGTTGCTATTGTTGTTGGTGGTGGTGTTGGTGGCAGTTGTTGTCGTTGTAGAGATGCTCCAAACCGAGCACACTATCACACCGTAGCCCCGCGAACCAACACACGGGCGTGCGGGCGGTCGTGCAGCCTTTTGGCAGTCGGATTGCGATTCGACGAAGACGAAGCTCGCACCGATTCCTTCGCCTATCGGCGAAAGAGGATAGGACAACGGGTGGTACCGTTCGAAATTCGCGTTTCGAAGGACTTTTATTGTGACGTTCCCGGAGGTAGAGTTAAGAGGCAACCGGTGGGGAAGGGCCCGGAGGCCGTGCCCGAGCGCCCGAAGCCAAGGCAAATCGGTACGAAATTGCGCGCCTCAGTAGTTCAAATATGACAGTTGGCACGGTAGGACCATGTCCAACTTCGGCAAGCGCTTCCAGAACGTACAGTCGAAGTACGCCAAGTTCAACCCGATCAAGGCGGCCGTCCAGGCGGAGGTGGACCGGGCGTCGGCCGACGGCAGCTCGCCCCGCACGCCCACGAGATCGCCGACCGAACTGACCGCGGGCTCGTTCTCCGCCGCCTTCGCCAGCAACGCAACCGAGGTAAATCCGCAGGGTGGTGGGCCGGTCGTCGGCGTCGGCTCCGACCGCCGGCTGCTGACCGTCGGGCCGGTGGATGCGGGCCCCGCCGCCCGCCGGACCAGCAACACCAGCGCCGGCAGCAGTGGCACCGCCAGAGCCGCCACGAGCCGCCGATCGTCGTCGATCGCACCGAGCCGCCGCCGGGCCGAGGGGGTGCGGGCGCGCCCCGCCGAGCGGGAACGGGAGCGGGAGCGGGAACGGCACCGGGACGGGATCGGGGTGCACCGGCTCGCTACCAATTTTATCTCGCTCAGCTACCGCCGGAAGCAGCGTCGGCGGGCCGCCACGTGGAAAGAGATTGTAAGGCATAATTTTTTACAGAAAGGCAAGATCCCGCTGCTGCTCGCCGTCGAGGCTGGCAACCAGTCGATGTGCAGGGAGTTGCTCTCGTCCCAGACGGCGGATCAGCTGAAGGTGAGTAGCCCGCCGGAACCGCCCGGAGTCGCGCAGGATATTGCGCTCCATCCCATGCGTAGATGCCCCGGAGTCTGTGGAGTTCTGTGGCCGTTTTCCCCAAAAAGGGTTGCAGATATGGTTGTAGTGTTCCATTTATGATTGAGTGTGTGTGCGTTTGTGTCCATTAAAGGCTTGTGAATCGAGTGTGTGTGCATTCAAGGCTTGTGCGTGCGAGTCTCTTATACGCTATAGTATCTGCTTTCATCCCAAGTATCTCAGAATCTCATTCTAAAAGCAAGCAGTTGTACCGTGTGTTTGTGTGTGTCTGTGTATCTGTGTGTATCACGAATATCTGTACGAGGCGTTCTGTGCACATTCCTCATCTTTTATCCATTCCGCTTCCATACGCAAATTATCATCGTCCCAATTGGAAACGCTAGTGAACGTAAGGAAATTGGCGAAAAAATTACAACAAACCAACGGAAAGGAGCAAAACGGAAAACTGAGCATTGTACTCTAACTGCATTCAGCACGGTTACGTAACGTTTGTGCATCGTTTGTGCCACGGCGAGCAGGGAGAGCTCGCAGAAATCCTGAGTTTTTGTGTACAAAGCCGTCAATCAATGCGTCGACCACTCGACAAAGGGTTGCAAACCTCTCCGGTGTCAGTGACAGGAACTCCTATGCAAGTGTGTAATAAACGTCCTCCAACTCCACTGGAACGTCTGTAACGGTGGGGTAAAGTTGTGTGTATGTGATTAAGTTCCGAACGATGTGGTGTGATGGCATCGAATGCATCATACTGGGTGAACTCACCCGAAGTCCGGGCGTTAACTGACCCACTTTTGCGGGGAACTCCGGCCCGACGAAGTGGTGCGAAGTGTGGAGTGTGGTGCGGTCTGTCGGAGTGACGGTGGTGACGGTGTTGCCCCGGGTGGAAATTCGGTTGCAAATAATAGTAATACTAAAACGGTGGTCGCGGGTGTAGTGTCCGTGACAAAAGCCATTCGTTTTCAACGGGGGTTTTCCCAAACCCAGCGGTTCCAAACCCGTAGTGTGTGCGGAACCGAAACCAATCGCGGCAAGATTTGGTGTTTGGCCCTGGAATGATTGATTTTTAGTGCTTCCACCACGCGCCTCCACCGCGCTAGTCCCGCGTCCGTGAGGTGAATTCGCGAACCGCCGACGAAACAAAAAAATGAAACAGCGCGAAGCAACGAAAGAATTGTTGTTCAATCGTCCCCACGGTGACGGGGCGCGGGGGACTCTGTCTTCGGCTCCACCGAGCAGGGACCCAGGGCGAGCTAGTGTTTGTTTTCAACCCCCCTGACGATCGCCCCTCCAAGAAGTCTCCCCTTGGGTTTGAAAGCCTCCCTTATGCAGGAAGAGGACGGCACAAAACATACCCTCGCAAGGGGAAATTCGCGTAGCTACCGATGACGAAGGGCACCCCCGGGGGAAAACCGGAACCCGTTCCACGCGGAACATACTGTTTGCGATTTTTAAACTCCGCGCCAATTTCGGAACATCAGCTCAACGGGTACATTCCACCCGCACCCCGTTCCACCCAGTAAAAACATCTCAATGGCTCCGGATTCCTTCACGTTCAGGGACTTGTGATTAGTTGAGTTGCCTATGCTGAGCTGCCATTTGATGTGCACCGAACACCGTTCCGCTGGGCCGGGGAAACCATTTTAGACTGACAATTATAAACATCACTTCCGGGACGGCGAGGTGGTGCTGTTAATGAGTTGCCAAACATCAAAGGAAAGTCAACTTTCTTGCCGGAACGGAAATGGAGCAGGCTGTCGCCACACAAAACCCAGACTGAAGTGTGGATCGATCGTGCTGGGCCAGCAGGAAACAGAAGGGCCCGAGAAGTTTGTTTTCGAAAACCGCCAACGGTAGCACATTGATCATTTTAATAATATTAAATTCATTAGGGGTTCAATGAACTGGTGTTTTGGGGTTCAACCCAAGGAGTTCGATGAAAGCGGTTTGTCATTTAAGGCAGCCGTCAGTGATGGTCTTTGAATTTTACAACATTTGATAGGAAAGGCAAACATGACATGCTTCTAGGGTTAATTAGGAGAATTTCTAGTGTTTCTTTTACGCTATTGGTCGACCTTCGCGAAAGTACAGTGTGTGTGTGTGTTTCCTCGTGTGTTAATTTGTCCTCCTTTGTGACACTTTCCCCCGCACGTACAGCCCGTGTTTTTGTTCCGTTTTTTTATGCAAAGCATTCGCTTGAACTTCCGCCACTTCCTCCGTAGATGCAACTTGAACTTCAACTGCTTAATTCCCTGCCTTCCGCATGTTTCACGCTGTTCAAGCGCACCATTGTTGCACCCTGCTGCTTGGCACATTTTCAGCAGACCCCCGAAGGTGGCTTTGTGGAGTCGCATCCTTGATGGTGTTGTCCCCCAACCCCTACTGCACTATGGCACACTAGGAAGAGCGTGTGACATAAGTCGCAGGAAACGACGTGGCAGAGCAGTACCGGGAGAAAAAGAGATCGAAATGGCATACGATAAAAGACACCACCTTGAGGGTCGGGACGGCCAGCAAAAGAAGGTTTGCGGAGGGAGGGTCTCCGAAACCTTCACCTTATAAATCAGTACCCTGTCAGCTGATAGCGGTAGGCCCTGAGCGAGGGCCCCCATTGCCGTGACGTGTGTCGTGCAGCTCGAAGCCGTCGTGGTCTGCCTTGAATCGCAGGTGTTGCTTAGGACGAGCCCACTCAAGGCGGTTTCCATCCGTCATCTTTGGGCAATGGAAAGGCAACCTCTGGAAAAACCAACCAGCAAACGATCCGTAACGAGCAGTTATGAAAACTAAAGTCTAATCAACGGATAAGAGAGTCAATTACTTATGGTTGGTTTTTACGAAGAAGCCCTATGAGAACCAGACCTCTTCGAAGAAAGGAAAAAAGCTCCCACCAACGAACGGCACGAATCGAAAGCGCCGGAAGTAGATGCAAAAACCACAGACCACTAGAAGAACATGTCAACGAAGTTCCGTTGGCCATTCCTTAGTCAAGTCGAGTGTTCCGCTGGGTTGGTTTTTATTCCTTTCCTAAACTAAACCGCGAGGTTCCAGCTATTCATTCAACAAGAAACGAAATTGCATCGAATGGATCCGACGGCTGTTCGTTTGGCTACAAAGGGAAAAGAGCCACGTTCACGTCTCTGCGCGAAACTGCCGAGAAAGACGGATGACCGAATGGAAAGCGGAAAAGCCTACACCGGTCTCTGGCGGTGATAAAAGACATATACCACCTCGGTGGACAGTCGACTCTGCACAGAAGCACAAAAAACACAAAACGGAGCCTTTGAGCCGTCGTCCGTCGTATGAGGCACGAGCTCGAGTCTGGGGGATTGGCTCTGGATCCTATACAAACAAGCTCCAACTCCTGCCCCTATCAAGGGGCAAGTGGTCTTTAAATATAAACAATCGTTCAGCTGCATAAACATATTCACCGACTTTGGACCGGCCCGCGGGTTTTTGGGGAGGTCGCAAGAGAGCTAATGAAAAAGCAAAGCATAGTGGGTAAGTAGTTAAGCGCTACGACGACGGAGACCCGGAACGCACGAAGAACGATGACGACAATTGTGGAGTCCCGATGGAGTCCCCAACGGTGGACACTGATGCTTGGCGTTTGCAGCAGTTGCAAACATGCACTCGTCGTGCGAGCCGGTGGTGCGTCCGGTACGGAAAGTCCGGCACGGTTAGAGCCGTACAGTGCGGTCGTCCTACACACGAACGATGTACCAGATGTTGCATAATTCTGCTGAATAGTGTTGCACTTGGAGGAAAATTCGATCCACTGAAAAGAGATTATTCGGCAAAACGAAAGTTTTACATCAATCATCAATCGAGAGCATCCTGTTCATCTCAACCTCGCGATCATCATCGTCCACCCCAGCTCCCACTGTGCATGGGGAGTATGCGTCGACGCTGGGGTTTCATACTGGATGTGGATGAAGTAATGTGCTCTAGTGATTGCCCTCCCTTCCGTAGTGTTTCCATCGAGTGTGTTATTGTCCTGTTTGATCCACCTGCCCACTTCGTGCCATTAATCTGTTCGTTCGTTTTCTTTCCCTCCCTTGCTTGGGACTTGTCTCTCTCCTCCCCCCCAAAATCCGTTTTCCTCTAGGCCACAACCACCAATGGCGACACGGCGCTACATTTGGCCGCTAGGCGGAAGGACGTCGAGATGGCCCGGATACTCATCGACTACGGTGCCAACGTGGACGTGCAGAATGGCGAGGGTCAAACGTCACTGCACATCGCGGCGGCCGAGGGCGACGAGGCGATGGTCAAGTACTTCTATACCGTGCGCGCCTCGGCTGGCATTACCGATTTTCAGGGTAAGTGGCGGTTGCTCTTGATTCCCCAAATGACCCCCCCCTCATGCCTGGCGTCCCTCTTGGCAGATCGTACACCGATGCATCTGGCAGCTGAAAATGGACATGCGTCAATCATTGAAATTCTGGCGGACAAGTATCGCGCCAGTATCTACGAACGAACCAAGGATGGTAGTACACTGATGCATATCGCCTCACTGAACGGTCATGCCGAGTGTGCAACGACGTTGTTTCGCAAGGGTGTCTATCTTCATATGCCAAACAAGGGAGGTGCCCGGAGCATCCACACGGCGGCCAAGTACGGTCACGTGGGCATCATCAGTACGCTGCTGAACAAGGGTGAGAAGGTGGACGTCCCAACGAATGTGAGTAACGGTAGCGAACGGTTTCGAATGGTGGGGATCGCTCTAACCACTCGCCATCTTCCCAGGATCACTACACTGCCTTACACATTGCTGTTCAATCGGCCAAACCGGCCGTGGTAGAGACGCTGCTCGGCTTCGGTGCCGAGGTGCATGTTCGCGGAGGAAAGCTACGGGAGACGCCACTTCACATAGCAGCCCGCGTCAGGGACGGGGATCGGTGTGCGTTGATGTTGCTAAAGTCTGGCGCAGGTGCCAACAAGACGACAGACGATGGCCAAACACCGGTCCACGTTGCGGCTAAGAATGGGAACGTCCAGACGCTCGACCTGCTGCTTGAAGACAACGGAGATCCACTGATCAAGTCGAATGTGAGTTGTGGCCGCGGAGGTTGGTTAATTGAGACCTGCTAATTGTTTGTTTCTCTTACCCGCAGGTCGGTGAAACGCCACTCCATTTAGGGGCACGAAACTGCCATCCGCAGATCGTGCAGCATCTGATCGACTTCGTGATGATGAAGCACGGCAAGGAGGTGTTACGGAACTATCTGAATTTTACGAACGAAGACGGTGCGACGGCACTACATTACGCCTGTCAGGTGGTGAAGGAGGAGGTGAAGAAAGCGAACGGCGATCGGGACATCGTGCGGATGCTGCTGGAGAACGGTGCGGACGTGGCGCTGAGTACGAAGTCCACGCAGGAAACGTGTTTCCACGCGGTGGCGGTGGCCGGCAACAACGACGTACTGACGGAAATGATCAGCCACATGAGTGCGACCGACATCCAGAAGGCGATGAACCGGCAATCGTCGGTCGGCTGGACGCCGCTGCTGATCGCGTGCAACCGGGGCCACATGGATCTGGTGAACAATCTGCTAGCGAACCACGCCAGGGTGGACGTGTTCGACAACGAGGGACGGTCGGCGCTCCATCTGGCCGCCGAGCACGGTTTCCTGCAGGTGTGCGATGCACTCATCACCAACAAGGCGTTCATCAACTCGAAGTCGCGAGTCGGGCGAACGGCGCTACATCTCGCAGCAATGAACGGGTACTCGGAGCTGGTGAAGTTCCTGATCCGCGACCACAACGCGGTGGTGGACATCCTCACGCTGCGGAAGCAGACGCCGCTCCATCTCGCGGCGGCCAGTGGACAGATGAACGTGTGCAAGCTGCTACTGGAACTAGGTGCCAACATCGACGCGACGGACGACGTCGGCCAGAAGCCGATCCACGTAGCCGCCCAGAACAACTACTCCGAAGTGGCCAAACTGATGCTCCAGCAGCACCCGAACCTGGTGATGGCGACGAGCAAGGACGGCAACACCTGCGCGCACATCGCCGCGATGCAGGGCTCCGTCAAGGTGATCGAGGAGCTGATGAAGTTCGACCGGAACGGCGTGATCTCGACGCGCAACAAGCTGACGGACTCGACGCCGCTGCAGCTGGCGGCCGAGGGCGGGCACGCCGACGTCGTGAAGGTGCTCGTCCGGGCCGGCGCGTCCTGTACCGACGAGAACAAGTCCGGCTTCACGGCCGTGCACCTGGCGGCCAAGAACGGCCACGGCCAGG